>NC_083814.1:9820075-11020075 GCF_015708825.2 Lethenteron reissneri | reverse complement strand
AAACAACGAAACGGTAGCGGCGGGCAATTTTCCCGTTCGCGCCCGCCGCTGGCGGGAGGGCCTCCGCGACACCGACCACGTGGGCACCTTTTGGTCTACTCTTCCACTTTGACCAGACGGTGTTTTGGAAGAGGTGGGCGTGACCCACACTTTGACCCTCCCACCCCTTCCCCACTACATGTGGACGAATTTGCCGATGCCCGAGTTGTGGTGAATCAATTGCTTCCTCTGCGTGGGTGGCTGGGTGGGTGGGGTTAAGGGGGTGGATTTTAGAAACTTGTCGTAATCTTTCACCTGCCATGCTGGGGAGATTTGAATCGAACCGGTGACCTCTGGATTGCAAGTCCGGTGCGCTGCTGACCGTGCTAACCGTTTAACACTACAGCATCATCATTCCCAGAAACATAACTCCCACTGAAAAATATTTTTCCACTCTCAATTCCGGGGTAAATCTCTTTGCTGCCTCATTTTTTTTTTTATAAAAACATTACAGGACACGGCGAATGAAAGAAAAGAAAAATGTTTATCATCTTGCCTCAAATTGAAAAGCCATAAAATGAATGTTACACTTAAATATTGCCGTGCGCACACGCACGCGTGCGTGTAAAATGTTCACCGAGGACAAACATTGCCTCGAGACACGGACAAGCCATTACCTAAAGACGGGGACCAATGCTTTCCGCAAAAAAAATGTCAAGAGGTCACCATGGCCAACGCCGCCGTCGAATTCTTCCCTCGTGCTCTGCGGCTGCACCTGCTGTTTAGTTGCGGCGACGATCGTGCCGTGGCTCGGCTCGCCGGCCCCCGCGTTATTTGCGCGCCGTGGACCGGAGTGCAGGCGGAGTGGGGATCGGACCCCGCGTCGGGCTCCCGCGATGCAAATTCAGGGGACCAAGATTTATCGCCGATGGATTCATTAATGGCTCTGGAGAGAGGGTTGGAAACTTTATTGCTGGCGGCAGTGACTCTTCGGTGTCCGTATGCGTCAAAGTCAGAGGCGCCGTAATTGGAAGAGCGGTAACTCCACAGAAATAATGGCACACGCTTCGTCCATTGCCTGTGGTAAATGAGGCCTTTATCGTGTGTGCCTCTTCAGATCCTCTGTTTTTCTTTCTTAAAGCCATCCCTCATACCAAACCATAAAGGGAGCCACACACAATTGAATAGTCTTATTTTCACAGCAGCTGTTCCCGCGTTGCTATGGGGGTGGCCTTCCTGGTTTTCCTCCTCCACTTCTGTCTGTCGGAGGGCCCCCACCCCCCCACCCCCCACCTCTTTCCTTGTCATTATCAAAGCCAACCATAATAACCCTGTTGTTTCCCTTCCATATCAATTTCGGTCTTTCGCTTCCTCTCCTTCCCAAAATGTTTCTCTGTTGGAAACTGGTGGTGGTGGTGATGGTGATGATCGGGTTTCCCTCCTCGCTCCGCAACCATGTGACCATACCATCTGAGTCGTGCTACGCGCAACATCAATACCCCGGCCCCACGGCTACATCTGAATTGGTCCTGCGCCCCGTTCCCCCACTTCACCAATCCCCGCTGACCAGCGTGGTGAAGTACGGCGAAATAACCTCTGCGACAGTGGGGGGCAGGCCAGAGGTCGCAAACGGGTTTTGATTCCTTACCCGTACCCGGCCGCACCAGGGTCGCAAACGGGTACCCGTACCCGGCCGTACCCATACCCTACCCGTACCCGGTCGGGTACGGGTAGGGTACGGGTATCGGGTACCTTATTGCGACCTCTGGGATGAAACCATGTTGCAGGCGCGGGTGGGTTGATTCTAGGAACTTGAATTGTGAGAAGAGACAAGATGTTGGGAAATGAGTGACAGTTACTCACCAGTGACTCACGGTCTACCCGTACCCGGCCGGGTACGGGTAGCCGGGTATCGGGTAGGGTACGGGTATCGGGTACCCGGTTGCGACCTCTGGGGCAGGCCTTCATTCAGCAGTGGATTGGCAGGACTCGTGTGACCCTGCCGATCGACTCGCCGGGATTGCACCAATTTATAGCCACTGGCAGGACAGAGACGGTTGGCCCGAATGTTTCAACCGGTGCGCCCGGAGGGTGTGGAACCGAACGTGAGGCCCAACAAGTTTGGCGCGCTGATCCCGCGACACCACGGCATGGAAGCATTTCGCGCCGAGCGTGAACCGAGTGAGAAATGAATGAAGCTCCATTGCCCCGGCGCTGGGCATTTTTTTTAACCCTGAATCCCCGAGAGGTTGCGGAGCGAATGGATGGCTTCCGCCACCTTTCACCGCCATCGCTCCACGTCGCAAAGTCGGTTTTGGAAAATTACGCCCGTGACAATCGAGTCAACGAAGCGCCCACTACCCCCCCCCCCCCCCCGTGATACTTTATCGTTGGATATCGTTGTTGTTGTTATTGTTGTTGTTACACTTGTTTGTGTTTACCCAGGAATGTCTCACCGAGTTTCGCGATTCTCTATCAGGAGAGTCCTACCCAGTTTGGGTTCGGTCCTGACCCTGACGCCTGCTCTATATTTGGCGTTTGCGTGTCTCACTCTCCCCACGTGGTCACGTGGATTTTTCTCGGGGTCCTCCGGGTTATCCCTCCACATTCAGAATCAACATCACGTGTTTAGAGTGTTTGGCTGCTATAAATTTCCACACGATAAGCCACTTTGCCGGGCTATCATTTGTGATAACCAGGTCACTTCTGAAAAAGAGCTATATAGCTCAGTGGACCTTACCTGGTAAAATAAAAATAGTTTATCGTTTAGTTTTTTTCGTTTTTTCAGGAGAGGGCGAATTTTTCGATGCAGATTCAAATCGAGTCATTTGAGGCCAATAATTGTTTTTACTTGGCAAACCTGCATCTCATCGTGCGTGAAGATTCGTAACATGCATCGCACTTGTCACGTGCACAAGTCTATTCTCGCAAACCTTACGGCCGCTGCGCGCGCTACTTTCACGACATCGGCAACGCACAAAAAAGAACCGATTACAAAGGCAATCCGTGACCTTGAATCCGCGACAATTCATCAAATCGCGAGCGGTGGGAGCAGATTTGTTACCTTGCCCACCCCTGACCCTCTGGCTCATTCAGCAGGAGCACTGTGGCAGGATGAAAAACCACAAGGGGTGGAACAATGCGGGAACGCGGCAATCCTAGGGGAAACTCTCAGCAGCTTTCAAGGAAGAGAAACAATGCTCCAGAAACCTCCAGAGCTCGTGCTCCAAGTCACCAAACGAAACGCGTGGCTTATTTCCTCGCTCGATGTTATCCAGGTCGCTGGTAGAATGGAGTGGCTGGCCACGTGACAGGCATGGCGAGATGTCTACTGGATGCGGTGCGCTGGGAGCATCAATATTTTCCAGGTTGCTGGTCGACCAGTAGCCACAGTCGTAGTGAGAGACAAATTGGCAGTTGCCCCCAACGGCCCATTTGGTGGGATGCTTACCCTTACAGTCCCATCTACATCAAGTCCTGCTTGCTACCTAAACGCTTAGAGTCCTCTACTACCTCCACATTTTCACCTTCTGTGAAAACCGTACCACTAAATCACTTATTTGGGGAAGAAGGCCACATTGAAACAAGACCCCCTCGTGGCGGGCCAGTGCTGCATTCACTTCATACCGCATCGGGGTAGCTGCCACTGAGGGTCCTCTGCCACAGGGAGGCTTGAAATGCAGCTTCGTTGGAAGTCGCCGGTACACGCATCAAGTGACGGCGACGACGGCGGCGGTGCTGATGATCGATTGATGGCTTTTTTTGCCAGGTGCGTAAAATATTTTTTACGGCTCGCTCACTTAGCCAGAGACCCGGCACGGAATTAATCCCAGGACGCCCACCACCGTCGATGGCAAGACCCCTTCCCGTGCGTTCGCGGGGCCGTTGCTCTCACGCCGATTGGAGAAATTCGGCGAGGTCCAACGGCGAGCCGTCGCGCGCGTTGGACCGCGGCATCTCTGGGAAATTGCGAGCCAAGCCAGAGGTCAGTGCAGGACCCCCCCTCCCAATCACTGCCCCCCCCCCCACTACCCTCAGGCGACCTGTGCCCCCCCCCCCTTCCCCAAGGTCCCCGCGTCGCCGTCAGGCGCCGGGCCTCTTGATTTTAAAGTCACGACGCAGCGGCGCGGGGTATGAAGCCGGGATAATCACCTCCCCCGATGCTGTGGCTCCTCCGAGATGTTTTTTTATTGCGCGTTTGGCTTTGCTGATCCCGTAGATATATTTGCCGCCATGCAAGCAGCTATTGTTGTTGTTTTTTGCCGTCGTGGTTGTTGCCGCCGCCGATGCTAAAGCTATTATTATCGCTACGCCTGCTTACTCAGGAAAGCCTGACTGAGGCTCATGACTCATTTTGAGGAGGGGGTCCCGCCAAGTGCTCGCAGGAGTGGCCGATGGTTGCGATGAAGAAACCAGTGAAACCAGTTGACTAAATGGGTGATAATTATTGCTCCACTTGCGTATTCTGTATCAGAGAGAGAGAGGCTTGAATGGGCCACTGGGGGGGTTAAGGCAATGTAGATGACATGAAAATCAGCCAGGGTTGGTGGAC
The DNA here is from genome assembly GCF_015708825.2 of Lethenteron reissneri. Classification (NCBI taxonomy): domain Eukaryota; kingdom Metazoa; phylum Chordata; class Hyperoartia; order Petromyzontiformes; family Petromyzontidae; genus Lethenteron; species Lethenteron reissneri. The sequence continues at coordinate 11,015,544 of NC_083814.1, read as the reverse complement.
CGTGCAGAAATGGTGCAATCCTATGTTTGAGACACCCAGCAACAAGGGGCCTGTAGCGGGGAGTACAGCAAACTATATCTGCAATATATATTCACTCGCTTAAAGTTGTCCTTTGGTATGCGTTGGTTTTCCCCAGGCATTCTGGTTGTCTCGCTCAGGCCAAACGCTCACAAATAAAATCTTAGCGCATGACCGTTCTCACAAAGATACCGAGTGAGGCTTCGCTGGGCATCAAGGACATCATTGTGAGAGTTTTTATTTTATTGCCTCTTGTTATGGCCCAGATCTAAGTTGTGCATTCGATTTCTTAGCGGGTTTTTTTTTCGTTTGTTTTGTTTTCTCTGCGTTACGTTCAATCGTGTTGTCGGACCTGTGCTGTGAGAGACCCGTGCAGCGAGAGACTCGTTCAGCGAGAGAACCTGTGCAGCGAGAGAAATGCGCAGTGAGAGGCATCCCACAAATATCTATGCAACACCTTGTGTCACAGACGGAGGCCAGAGCATGGCAACCGTGGGGGACTACTTATGAAGTCCTCACGTCATTAGGCCCCTCTCTTCTCCCCCCCACCCTCCCCCAACGAGGGAAACGCTCACATATGCCCCGCAAAGGAGCATTAATTATATTTTCACGGGATTTCTGCTGAGATCTCAAATCGCCTTCCTATTTTATCCGCACACCACAGGAGGCACTGTCCCCACGCCCACCCTGCTATGGAGAATTGTTTTATTGCATCTCGGCAAAAGCAACACATTGTAATTCTGCCCAGAGAAATTTCTCCAAATTGTGATGGTTGTTTTTTGTTTCTCTGTGCAGTCATTGGTTGACTGGGCTGCGAATGTCAGCTCTGTGCACCTGAGAGCCCAGTTTAATAATGCCCTGACACAGCGATAGCCTCCTGAGTCACCCATCCCACCTCCGTCGTGTCTGAACCGAGACAGGGCTTCCCATGGGGTAGGATTCGAGGCGGTGGCGTCGTCGCAAAGTGGAGCTTTGGGCCCCCTGGTGCAAGGACTACAATTGGGCACCCTGTCCAATTTTACCTCTTATCTTCATTTCCCAGTGCCTGGGCCGTCTTTAGCCCATGGGCCTCGTTGCAGTTACACTGCCCACACATGTGATTTATATATATCCACGCAGTAGCGGCTTTTGGCTAACCGTCGAACAAAGGACGGTCACCGCATCGCACGCTTTCAGATGCGCTTCTGCGACCGTCTGGAACGCTCTTTGTTCGTTTCTCAATCCGCTTGTCCTGGTGAGGGTTGTGGTGGCAGCGTGTTGAATAGGGCTCCAACACGACATTACTATATACTACTATACACAACACTATACACTACACTTCTATACATTATTATACACTACACTACTATACACTACACTATACATTACAACACTATATACTATACACTACACTACTATACCCTACAAAACTCTACTCTATAACACTATACATTACGCAACTATACACTACACTACTACACTATACACTACTATATACAACACTATACACTACACTTATATACATTATTATACACTACATTATATACTACAACACTATATACTATACACTACACTACTATACACTACAACACGATACCCTACAACACTATACATTTCACAACTATACACTACACTATACACTACTACTATACACTACACTATACACTACACTATACACTACTATACACAACACTATACACACAGTGAAGGCAGCACCGGCTTGCAAGTTGGGCATCAGTCTGCCAGTAGGGAGCAATGCTGCTCTGTGAATTTTCCCAAATGAGTAACTTGGTTTTGGTAGTAAAAATTGTAAAAATATGGCAAATTGGGACCATGACGCCTGGCACGCTTGCCTGATACTTTTTTGTGAATTACTTAAACTACTATTTACACGTTTTTATTTGACCAGGTAAGGCCCACTCAGCTATGTAGAGTTCTATTTCGTAGGCGACCTGGCCACCACAAATGATAGCGCAACGAAGTGGCTTATCATCTAGATTTGAAGCTTTCGTGACTGCAAGGATTCATACTCTTTGGTTTTTTCGGTAAAGTCACGTAGGTGAAACAGTGATTTTGGCTGTAACGGTTCCACCTGAAGACGGAAGCTTGTGTTGCCTCCGAAACGTCGTGATTTAGTTAAGTTGTTTTTATTTATTTTCATTTATTTATTATTTTTAACCTTCGTGACTTTACCGAAAAAACCAAAGATTATGGCTTATCATCATGTGAAAATATATAAAGTGGTCAAATAATCTCAATTAATGTTTTATTAATGTGGAGGTAAAAACTGGAGGACCCGGAGAAAAATCCCAAGTGGAGAGAGAACACGCAGACTCCAAACATCGAGGCGTCAGGGCCAGGATTGAACCCACGACCTCCTGCCCACTGCAAAGCAGAGGGGGCAAACGCGCGAACGGGGCTTTAACGCGCACGTGACGAGCATCAAACTTGGCGACGTCGCTGAACTCCGCTCGGTGGACGTGCTTGCGCCGAGCTGCGTGCACAAGGGGACACCGCGCGTGGTTTCAGGGCGATACTAAACTCTCGCTCGCAAGAGAGATAAATGCGGCAGATTAACCCACGGTGGCTTCATAGCCCTCCGGCAACGGGCGTTAATCAGCAACGCGACTTGCTCGCGCCTCGTGGAAACTTGTTTTTGCGGCAAATGTTTTGTAAAGCGGCTCGTAATAAACTGTTTCATTATACGTTTATCGTACGCTTGGGGGGGGGGGCGCGGAATAATGACTCTGGAAGCCAGAGACTGCATCGGAATTAGTTTTTTTCTCTAAGCATACTTGGGAGAGATTCTTCGGGCAGATCTACGCAAGTCTCGGCAATCAAACGGACGCCTGTTAAGCCCCCCGGCACGTGCCGCCACCGCTGACGGTGACGCCGCCGTCGAAGCTGATGCCACCGTGTCAATGCGACGTTGCGGCTTTTTACGTCCCCGTTCTACAGGAGACGGCCAACACCTCTGCAGCTCGTGAAATGAGCACGGTTTAGTTCGGTGGCGGTGCACCAGGGGGACTTTGTCCCAACGGTGGGGGGGGGGGGGGGGGGGGCTGACGTGGATCCCGATCCGATGCTACGCGGGCGAACTTCACGCAACGGTCGACGCATCATTCACTCCTTCCTGGTGGGACGGCAATTATATTTTTTTATTCCGCATCCGAAGGAAGATGTTCCTGACCGGGATATCTAAGGTCGGTCTGCCCTGGTAACTGTTGCTATTGCCGTACGACAGAAGATTGGGCGGTGGTAAAGGTGCAGCCCTGCAATTGCTCGGCTCACAAGTGGCCTCCACTACGGGGAGCTCTGGAGACCCCCTGAAGAGGGTGTTTGGCGCACTCTTCCACACTGGCTAGAGTCGCTAGACGTATTGACCTTACCCCCACCACACACGTGCCTGCCTGATTCTCGACTAACTGTTGCACCAATTTATGCTGCTTGGTGAATGGAGGTGGGTGGGTGGGGGGGGTGGGTTTAAGAAACTTGCCCGTGTTTTTCAATTGGCATGCTAGGATGGTGAAATGGAACCGGTGACCTCCGGAACAAATGCCAAGTGTTGCCGACCGTTACGCGTGGCAGCATCCTTTATAATTAGGGGAGAATAGATGCGGTGCCCGGCGTGCGGCTATAGCGGCGCATCGTGTATAATTCCGCTTTAATCGGAGTAAGCGACGCAAAGTGGACTGTGAGTAATTGGACAAATGCGGCGAGGGTTCACGGAGGTCGACCGAACCGCGCTCGCACACCGCGCTCGCACGCCGAGCGCGCAATTAATGCGGGCAGCGCGTAATTCCGTTACTGTCGGCCGCTTTTATTTGATACCTGTTTTTTTTTTACTCGAGCTGGAATTATGTGCGGCGTATTTCGATTTAAAGCTTTCGTGACTGCGGGGATTCATCTTCTTGGTCCTTTCATTCAGACGCTGTCTTCTCGACAGACCTGTTTCTTCACCCGAGGACGGCTGCTTGCGTTGTGGCCGAAACGTCGTGAGAATTATTTTATTATGTTTTATTTTTATTATTTTATTACTTCCCTTCTACGTGACTTTACCGAAAGAACCAAGAAGATATGTGCGGTGTGTTTTATTTTTATTTTACGAGGTTGTCTCGGGAGTAATGGGGCGCTGAGGGCTTAAGACGTTTCATCTTCCCCTACCTCTACCTCTTCCTGCGCTCACCGCAGACTCCTCCCCCGTCAGAAAACAAAAACAATCCCCCACGCCCTCTCCGATGCGTTTCCCGCCTCGTTCGGCACGGTGTCCGACGTTTCGCGCCACGTTCTGGGGACGTCGTGCCGAACGACACGCAGGTGCCCACCCCGACGCACACGGGGAGAAGCCTACGCAGCGCAACTGCAGAAACCTTTCCAGTCGAATCCCTCCCCTTTCCCGATGCGTTCCTCCTCCGTTCCACTGCTGAATGTTTCCCCCTTTGGCAACTTGTTCCCAGTCATCTGCCCTCGCCCTCCGACGCGTTTCCCTCACACCTCTTGCCACTCCCTCACTGCATAGATCCCTTTGCACCTCCCCGCTATTGCCTCCCTCCTTCTCCCTTTGAATCCCCATACTGCTCCTGCCCTCTTACAAATGCCTCCCAATTATCGCGTCCTTGCTTCACCCTCGTTTCAGAGGCCGCTCAACATTGTTTCACCTCTCCCCCGCCCCGTTGTTGTTCGTACCTCCCCAACGATGCACCTCATCTTGTCTATTATCTATCCCACACCATCACCATCAATCATCATCATCGGTCTCCACCCGTACAGGCATTGACTGGGTTGTTTGGTAGACAGCCTCTCTCTTCTGTCTGCCCCTGTTCCCATCTCGTGTCTGTCTTTATCACTCTACAGTCCCGTTCGCTCTTACCCAGAGTGCACGTGACAGCGTCTTTCCATCGCATCCCTAGCTGCCTCTTGATTTTCTTCCGTCCGCTCACAACGACAATAACCGCCTTAGCAATCGTTTTCCTTTGACCGCCTTGTGTCAATGCATCACGTACGCCTCTCCTGATTCATAACACGGACGGTATTGGTTGTGAAAGCCTGCGTATGAAATGTGCCTGTCCATGTTTTATCGTTTAGAGCAGTTCTCCCCCGATTGCATCTCTCCTGTTTACTACTTCCGTTCATTATTCCCACGATGCTTCTAAAATACCACGTGTCAGCATTTCCCCCATCCTGCTTCTCTCCGACCCAAAAATAAAATCCACCCAAATCGTTGACTGAACAGGTGCATCAATAACACGGCGCCCTAAAGGGGGAAAAAATAATAATCTTATAGCAGGGGACATTTACGGCAATGATTTTTCTTTGTATCAGAGAGATGGAGAGGCCAAAGAGATTGACTGAATAATTCATAATAAACGTTTTGGGTTAGATTGCGTTATTTATAAATGTGTCGTAACCCTCCACCACCCGACACGGCCAATCAGCAAAAAAGTGTCACGTTGACAAAATACAAATAGTTCACTACTTTAGCCCACCGGTGTGTTGAAGAGTGAATCCACAACATTTACAATTTTTGAGTACGACGTTTCGCTGGTAATTACATCCAGCATCATCGGGCAATTCGCTGATTAGCCATGTCGGGTGGTGGAGGGTTACGACACATTTATAAATAACGCGATCTAACCCAAAAACGTTTATTATGAATAATATTGGCCGCGAAAGCCTACACGTGTTAAACTGAGTGAATAATTGTTAGAGACTGCACTATTCACCATGGTGCCTTGATAGAAATTTTATTTTAAGCATGTTTCTTTGTGAACATTTTTCTATATATATTATATTTACAGACTAGTAACTATTTTATTTATCAGTTCGAGCCACTGAGCTATTAGCTAGTTTTCAGAGGCGACCTGGCCACAAATGATAGCCCAACAAAGTGGCTTGTGATGTTGAAATTTATAGCAGCCAAATGACTATAAACGAATCAGAATATGTATTTATAGTGGAGGAATCCGATGAGCTTTAAAGATGTTTCTCAAAGATATCCAGTAGGGGCTGGTAAGAACTTCATAACAACAAACATTACAAAAACATGATAGTAGTGCAAAGTAAAATAAATGTAAACAAATCACTCAAACACACACAAATAAAACTATACCATCCCCATCTTACCACGAAAATCCCACTGAGACGTTAATTTATTTATCAGGATCGACCTGGCCCCAAATGATAGCTCAGCAAAGTGGCCCCCATTATTTTTAACTTCATCGCACCAAAATAATCTAAATACCATAAACGCATGTTTCAAAATGTGGAGGGAAAACCCGGAGGACCTGGAGACAAATCCACGCGACCACGGGGAGAGAGACATGCAAACTCCAAATAGACACGACTTGTATACCCGGCGAGGTAGTTAACATCTCGCCACCGTGGGTAAAGTGTGGGTAACTAATCGAAGTGGCTTACCTTGTTTTTATAGCTTCATTTTGGTGATTTCGAAAACGTTTTGGTCTAGCCATATTTGTTTGTTGTAGTACAGAGTTAGACTGATAACTTCAATCTAAATTGTCTTGTGGTTGTTATTGTTTGACTTGCATCCCACTGGGATTATTGCACACAGCGTTGATATACCGTGCTTTTTCTGGAAGACTTTGCTGTTTTTTCCTGGATTTTTCTGTTACACAGTCACTTTAAGATGTTTCTTGTTCATGTTTTTGTTTGTTGCGGTTGCACCCGATGCAAGAGCCGAATGGCTCACAGGGTTATACCTAATAGATGAAACTGAAACTGAAAAATCGCCTTCATCGCACGTATGATTGAATAGTACACAGCATGTTATTTGTAAGTGTGGAGGCGGGCAAAGCCAGAGGAAACGATCCACGCGACCACCACAGGGAGAGAGATGGAGTATTGAGACTCGGTGAGCCTTTCCTGGGCAAAAGTATACTAAGAATACGAGTAATTATAGAGGAATGACTCCTTGTATAATAACACTGCGTAACAAAAACTTTTTTTGTCACTGGGTAGTAAGTTTTATTTCCTAAATGCTTATGCCTCAAAAGTACAGAAAATTACTATTATTCCCCACAAACTTTGCTTTTGTGACTAGGACAGTGCTATTTTGAAATGTACCTATTTTCAATGAGAAAACGGGCCAATTTGTGCCATTTCGTTCACAAAGTCAGGAAAAAACAACATATTAATCAAAATTAACATGTATTTATACTAAAGTTATACAAAAATGACTACAAAAGATTTAGACACCAAGGCGCACTACCACAGGCAGGACTGGCCACAGCGGACCAAGTTCTCTGTGGGGAGGAACAACGTCAAGTGGGAGCCACTGGTGGACCCCCGAAAGGTGCTGATGCCACCACTGCACATCAAATTGGGCCTGATGAAACAATTTGTCAGAGCTGTAGATAAGGAGTCAGCAGCCTTCAAGTACCTTCAAGACTTATTCCCTAAGCTGTCTGAGGCAAAAGGTCAAAGCCGGTGTCTTCGTCAGACCACAGATAAAGAAGATCCTGGAGTGCAATGAATTCCCCAAGAAGCTCACGAGTAAGGAGAAAGCGGCTTGGGACAGCTTTGTCGCAGTGGTCCGTGGCTTCTTGGGCAATCACAAGGTGGAAAACTATGTGGATCTGGTTGAGACTCCAGTGAAGAACTACGGCACAATGGGCTGTAGGATGTCCCTCAAAAGTCCATATCCTTGATGCTCATCTTGATAAATTCAAGGAGAACATGGGAGTGTACTCGGAGGAGCAAGGCGAGCGCTTCCACCAGGATATACTGGACTTTGAACGCCGCTACCAAGGACAGTATAACCAGAACATGATGGAAGACTACATTTGGGGGCTGATTCGTGAAAGTGATTTACAGTATAATTGTAAATTTCGATAAACTACTCACTTCTATATTTTTTGTAGTAATTTTTGTATTACTTTAGTATAAAAAACATGTTCATTTTTATTCATATGTAGTTTTTTTTCTCAATTTATGTGAACGAAAAGAAACAAATTGGCCCGTTTTCTCATTGAAAATAGGTACATTTCAAAATATCACTGTCCTGGTCACAAAATCAAAGTTTGTGGGGAATAACAGCCATTTTTGTACTTTTTAGGCATAAGCAATTACGAAATAACACTTACTACCCAGGAACAAAAATTGTGTTACATAGTGCAATCATAATTCCGTTGCTGTTCTTACTGGGAAGTACCACAAACCACTTCCTTGACATATCTGATATGAGGAAGCCATTGGAGCTATGCAGTTTAAAATCTTGATTGAGCACTAATTTCTTTCGGACTGCTTTTTGTGTTTAGTTTGTTGTCCTTCCCCCGGCACCTCCGATTAGCACGGTTGTCGATGTATAGCGCAAAACAAGTTCAACACACGAACATGCATCTCAGCCGTCTCTGATCTTACACTCACCGCTCACCCGCCCGTCCGTCTGTGTTTTTCCGCCCTCCTTGCCCGGCTCCCCGCTCTTCTCACGGTGGTCGGCGCTCGCAGGTTCGTACGTGGCCGTGCTGGTGCTCGGGGCGCTCTGTGCGTGGCGCCTCGGGCCAGCCAGCCGCCCGCCGCTGCTGTTCCGCCCCGACACCAACATCCAGATGATGCTCGACCTCAAGAACAACCTGAGTGCCGAGGCCATCTCCTGCCCCACTTGCTCCGGTCAGAGGCCAACTGCTTTTATACCCCCCCCTGCCACACTTCACCCACTGATACCTATCCCGTCTGTATTTTTTGCATGTACGTTGAACTTCTTTAGCACCGTACGGAGCCAACCGTGCTAATCGGGGTGCGGGGAACGGACAGCAAACTAAACATAAAAAGACAGTTGACAAGAGATTAGTTTTCAATCGAGATTTAAAGTGTATAGCTCCAGTGGCTTGGAAGAGTATAACAGACGGCCGCAGAAGTGCATCTGTCCGTCCTTTGCCTCTGAATAAAACAGCAATGTTTGGGATACAGGAATTCCAAGTGTAATACGCTAGATGGATTCCTGAAAGGTGCTGCAATAAGAGAAGACGCGTTCCACGAGGAATGGCTGTGCATGTATACATTGCAGGGCAATGCGATTTGACTCACATATGCGCTAGAAAATCAGCCTGCAGCAATCCTACGGCAGGACAAATAACTGAGATTAGAATCAGAATATGTATTTTATATTGGAGGAATCCGATAAGCTATAAAGCTCTTTCTCAAAGATGTCTAGTCGGGGCTGGTAAGAACGTCATCACAACAAACATTACAAAAACATAATAGTAATGCGAAGTAAAATAAATGTAAACAAATCACTCAAACACAAATCAAACTAAACCATCCTCATCTTACCACGAAAAGCAGTGGCGGCTCCTGCAAAATCTCTCAGGGGGGGCAAATGTCTGGATGATTGATAAGGATAAGGTCCACCCATGCAATGGATAAATTAACAGCTTAAGCATGTAAAGGCAAATTCACTTCTTTAATATTAGTGAAAAATAAAGTGACTCTTACAATACATCTTGTTTGTTTCTATACTCACTATTAAAACAAACCACTCAAGTTTATTTTATTAAAGATTCCACTCGGTGGCAACAAATATTGTTGGATGAAACGTGCTTACGTATGATGACGTAAGCACGTATGATGACGTAAGCATGTTAGGGCGAGCCCTCCCGGAAGCCATAGATAATGCATTGCAGCGCCCCCGTTCGAAAAAAAACATCTTTGAATGTAAGTCTATGGGGCCACTCGGGGCGATTCTCAGCTGGAGGGAAATCGCCCAAAAAGAGGCGGTACTCCACAGAACGTAGCATGACGCTGATTGGACTATATCCAGAGGCTGCAGTGACGGCTAGCGTGACTCTGTGGTTCAATGACATTGGTGGTGCGTCGCCCAATCGCCCTAATGAAGAAACCGCCCCTGACGAAAAGCCCACTGAGACATTAATTTATTTATCAGGATCGACCTTGCCCCAAATGATAGCTCAGCAAAGTGGCCCCCATTATTTTGAACTTCATAGCACCACAATAATCTAAATACTCTCAATGCATGTTTCGAAATGTGGAGGGAAAAAACGGAGGACCCGGAGAAACAATTCCACGCGACCACGGGGAGAACACGCAAACCACAAATATACAGACGTCGGAGTCGGGATCGAACCCCGACCTGGATACCAGGCGGGGAAGGTGACATCTCACCATCGCGTGCCATGTGATTTCCACGCGTGTACCCAGAATTCCCACACTGCTCAGTCGCGCAGCCCAAAGTAGTGCGTCGTCAATCGCTCAGAAAGCGCGTTTGAACGATGCGCATTCAGCACGATAACGGTTTAACACCGAGTAAGCTTTTGCGACCAATATTGTCCATAATAGAGGTTTTTGTGTTAGATTGAATAAATATAAATGCGTCGTTAAACCCGCCGCCACCCTGCACACCGTTGTGTTGGAGGGTAAACCCACAGCCTTTATAATTATAACGGGGCGCATTCCACGTTGTGTGAAAAGTGTTCCCGAATGGAAGAACCGCGTTATAGCGACAACGCGTTGCGTGTAACGCGCATTCGATGAGGACTTGCCGTGTAGCGATGGCATTGGTTACATGAGCACAAATAACAAAATGCTCAACGCATTTGTCAGTAACGCTGCCCGAACGGGGAAACAAACTAAATAAAATAGGCGACGTTTTGGGATATGGCCCTTTTTTCATCTCTCTGTTACCGTCTCATTTGTATTGTTTCTTATTCAGTTGGGCTCTGTAGTTCTGACAGATGATGATCTCTTTGCAATGGGGAAGGGTCATTTCCCCAAAAGCAATATTTATCTTTTAGGGCAGTGTTATTGAGCAATGCGGGTTTTTATTATTAATGCTTCCCTCCCAACCCCATCTGTTCTCTCCCCTGTGGCTCAAAGCCAGGACTATGCTTTAAATGAAGGGACGACCCAATATAAAACAACAACAAACGTTTTGTTTCAATATTGTCATGGTATTCACAGAGGCAGCTGCCAGTGATTAAAAGTGGTTCTCAAGTGTATTGAGTCAAACGAAACGGCACTGAGTGACAACGTCACCATCAACAGCAACAGAAATGAGTCGTCAAACATTTTCCTTAAAGTTTGTCAAAGAATTGGCTCGGGGCTCGTGTGCCGGATGTAACACGCCAAAAATTGGCCAAAAATAGAACTGACCCAATGTGCAAACTGGTATTCATAATAATAAAGGTTTTTGGGTTAGATCGCGTAAGTATAAATGTGTCGTTCGGGTGATGACGTCGACATGCTCAATTTAATAACGGAAGCAGGTGGATCGCTTCACTATTCTGGCAAATCGCCCGATGATGCTGGATGTAATTAGCAGCGAAACGTCGTACTACTTAAATTGTCAATGTTGTGGATTTACTCTCCAATACACCGGTGGGCTGAAGTAGTAAACTATTTGTTGTTGTGTTTACGCGACAAATCCAGTACTCATTGGCCGTGTCAGGTGGTGGAGGGTTACGACACATTTATACTTACGCGATCCAACCCAAAAAAAACTTTATTATGAACAACGTTGGTCGCGAAAGCCTAGGTGTTAAACTGGCAAACTGGTCATTGCAATTGGCCAAACGCACCACGCAAATTAAATTTCGATTTAAAGCTTTCGTGACTGCAGGGATTCATCTTCTTGGTTCTTTCGGTAAAGTCACGTAGAAGGGAAGTAATAAAATAATAAAAATAAAACATAATAAAATAATTCTCACGACGTTTCAGCCGTCCTCAGGTGAGGATGGCTGCTTGCGTTGTGGCCGAAACGTCGTGAGAATTATTTTATTATGTTTTATTTTTATTATTTTATTACTTCCCTTCTACGTGACTTTACCGAAAGAACCAAGAAGACCACGCACGTTGTGTAGGTAAAGGGGCAGCCCTGCAATTGACATGCTCCTGCCGCTGCTCGTCGCAGTGTTTCCAGTGGAGGGAGATCTCAAGAGCACCTCTGGAGGGAATGTTTGGCCTGTTCTCTCCCACGCTATACAAGTCTCGAGACTCGGATAAGGCTTTCATCGGGGTAAGGAAATTATTATTTAATGCAGAATTGTCCGTGAGAGAAATTATGTTTTGGCTCTGAAATTGCAGAACCTGACTGGAATGCATGGACGTTGTCGTAAAGCACGTTCAGCCCAAACCGCAATCCATGAGCCATTCCCACAATGCACCATGCATCATCATTTTTTTTTTTACGATTGCTCTTTCCAAGCCCTTAAAGCAGTCAGCAATTGAGAGCACCAATGACAGTGCAGCAGATAAGAACTGACGCAGTTCACGATTGTAACGTGGATTGGGGAACTTTGGAAAAAAGATGGTGAGAGGGAATTCCAAACATGAGAATGTCACTTAGCCTTACTCATTGCCACCCGGCTGGTGGCTCGTGTGGAAACAAATGTAAGATTTATTTTTTAATTCTCAGCTATTTTCCGTGTTATCCGGTTAGTCGATCAGTCAAACTGAATATCGGTGGAGGAATTGATTACTTCATCTGTCTGATAGCTCGGCTCGATCAGAGGCACAAACCTTGTATGTAGGTGTGCGAGCGGGTGTTGGAGCCACGTTGTTGTACTGGGCTTTACAATTGTCCTTCCCTTTCAGCCGAAATTGCCTGCGTTAAGGGAAGGGGGGTCCACTTCTGGGCACTCTTCCTGACAGCTGTGCACGAATGAAAAAAAAATAGAAATAATAATTTTTAAAAAGGCAACGCTTGAAATTGCATTGGAAGTGAATGGTCAATTAAGAAGATAAAAAGAGTGCTACGTCTGGAAATTGCAGAACAGATTTGCGGGGCAGTTGTTGTTGTATAAGATTGGAATGCACCGAGTGCCATTTTTTGGAATTCTGTGAGCGTTCAAAGCGAATGCCGGTTAATGGCCACCATTCCACGTGAATTGTGCCCATGTTTCTGATTGGAGGTCAATTCTGCATGGGGTTATTACTTCCTCCTTTCTATTTCCCACAGGACTGCTTTGTATTTGATTGCAGCCTGCGAGCTGATTGCGTGTCATATTGTGGCTTAACGCACCCCTTTATCGGGGTTACTTTGTGTAGTATTTTTTTTATCTCAATCCACGGTCCATCAGAACTGTCTCTGTAAGAGACCTGCTGTTTTGTCCTTCCTTCAGGTAATGCTGCAGAAAATGTCCTTTCTAAAGACCCTGTCAGACATCGGTCTGCTGGTCCTCGCTGTCAAATTAAAGGCACATCACTTTACAAAACCAATGCTGCATGAAGCCTCCCCAAGCCGCGTCGGTCGTAGGAGTTGTTTGATCGTACTTCACCACGCTGGTCAGTGCGGGGTGGCGAAGGGAAGGGCCCCTTCCTTCGCCACCGATGTTAGCCGTGGCCCGGAATCGAACCCAAGCAGCCGAATTCATCAGGTTCAGAGCGCAGGAGGCTTAACCACTGCGCCAAATGTTCAATTCCATTGTCTAAAGACGCTGTCAGAAATAGGTCTGTTAGTCAGTTATTTAAGGATCCCATCAGACACGGGGTCCATTAGTTTATTGTCGAAAGACCCTATCGGAGACCAGTCTGTCAGTCTCTTGTCTCCAGACCCCATCAGAGATTGCTGTACCATTATATTAGCCACTAAAGACCCCAACAGAGACAAGTTGGTCTATCTATTTTGTATTAAAGACTCAATCAGGAAGTGGCGGTCTTTTGGTCTGTTGTTTAAACACCCAGAGGAAATAATGTCCTGCCAGTTGGAAAGATAAAAATGAACGAAATAGCAATGGGCTAAATACCTTTTGTTGTTGTTGTTGCAATCGCTCCAGTTGATGTCCCTTGAAAAGCCGTGCACATCGAGCAGATTCCTGAGTGGAGAATTGCAGTGGGGGTGGGTGGGGTGGGGGGGGGTTGGAACCCCTGAATCTCCGTGACGTAGTAGTCGGGCGTGCGCGAGGAGCCACGCTGGGTGATTGCAAGCCGGAGCGGAGGCCTCAATGAGCCCGTGCTCGTCTTTGGGGAACAAGATCTGCTAGCCCAGAAGAGCAATATCCATGGAAATAGTCACGGTTCTACTGCTGGAGATAGGGGAGGGGGGGGAGAAAAAAAAACAAAACCAAAAAATGATTGAGAGTTCAAGCCCCCCCCGCGTAACTGTAATCACCGCTGGTGGTCTGGAGGACCGTTGGCAGTTTCCTTACGGGCCCAGGGCTCCGCACCTTGGCTCCCATTTGTACTGATTTGCCCCGGAAACTGAAGAGGGGAGAACTCGAGGCGCCGCTTCTTGATTACAACATCCGACATTCGCGGCCAGTTAAATTATCTCTCGCCACCAATGGTAGCCGTGGCCAGGAAATTGAACTCGGATTTACAGGCTATATCGTTTGTTTTTTATAGACGCCCTCTCCCCCCCCCCATCAGAAACTGCTCTGTCAGTCTGTTGTCTAACAGACGAGGGGGCTTTAATCACCACGCGTGGCCTGGAGGCCCTATTGGCAGCCTCTTTCGGGCCCAAGTAGTGGTGGCGCTCGCCCACTGGAGGCCCTAATGAGGCATACATTTTGCCTGCCGTCAACCTGACTACAAACATTAATGCTGGACAAGCTGCATAACTGAATTATACCAAATGTGTGTGCATAACAATTAAGGTAATAGACGAATTACAATTATTTAAAAAAAAATAATGTTCTCAGAAATGTTTGCACCCATATTTTTCATGAATTTGCTTAGTTTGCCTATGCCTAGCACCACCGCTGACCCCCGGAGATCAACAGTCTGACCCCCTGACCCCAAATGAAACCCCATCCCGGCTCCACTTTGTAATGATTTGCCCGAGAACTGTTCCTAAACAACTGCACTGCCCTCCCCCCTTAGAGGGCACGTGCCGTTTGCTTAATTTGCAGATCTAAAAATGTCTCCCGAGGTTTTTTTTCCGTGCAAGCACGAGACCGCTGTGTGTCGACGTCGTGGCCAATTTGTTCACCGAATCTCCTTGAATTACCAGCACATTGCAACAGAGGGCACGGACCAATTGAATGTACTTTTCTTATTTTAGAACGTTCCCTCCAGTTTCACGAATCGCTGCTCAGCAGTGCCAAGCTGTACCAAATAATATCAGAATTTCACGTCACTGTGCACAAGCAGAGGATTTACTGGCCGGCTGAACATTGTATAACGGTGGTGTGTGTGTGTGGGTGTTAGGTCGACTCAGCCTCAATTGAGTACCTGGTGTGGTGTGTAAACATCACCACTAGGGAAACAAAGACGCCCGGGCGTGGTGTTGGCCACCCACACCATCCTGTGCCGTGCCGGCATTCATAGGCGCTCGCTAATACCACTTTCCGCAACATTCTGTTGAAGAATATATTACGGGGGATTTTTTTTATTCTTTGGTGAATTCATAATGGATAATATAGTGGAGCCCTTCCAAAGTGGGGCATGATGGATGTCAACCGGGAATGGCAGTTGGCTGACAAACACGTAAATATAATGTCAAATAAGGAAGTAAATAAAGTGTGGAAGCACTCCATGATAATTTTTTAAGTTAGTGTTCTGCTTATTTCTACTCCCGTGAATGAGCGAAAAGGGAATAATGGAGCTACGGGCCGTGAAATTTGGCATGATTTATTCCGGGTCCTCTTAATTAGCCGACCTTGCTGTTGCAAACCACTGCATGGGGAGGAGCAGAGGATAGGGGGGTGGGGGCTCTCGTGGGAGGTGGGAAGTGTGGTAGGAGAGGTGGGGGAGCCAGGAAGGGGTGGGGGGGCGGAGCGATTGGGGTGAATCGGTCATTTCGGCCAGCACTGCGGGTAAATGAACAGCGTCTCCCCCCCCCCCCCCCCCCAAATGAGCGATGATCTCGGAATTTTTTCTGACGGACCATACGGACGTAAGGGCCCAAGCGCTATCGCTTGCCGTTTTAAACGGCGGCAATTAACGGCGCGGCGGAAAAAAAGAGAGCGGTGGATAAACAACAGGGATGCAACGCGCACATCACAGCCGGCAACTTTTGACGTGAACCGTGGAGACCTTGAGGCTCTGGCATCTTGATTAACGTCCGCCCACGCAAACTCCGCTGGGACTCGGCGGGGGAAGCGCCGATGTCCGTCGGTGGTTCGTCCTGTGAGCTAATAAGCTGCGCGACCCGCTGTTACGGTCGCGTGCGACAATGCTGTCTTGCGGTTCACAATGATTATTCATGTTGCGTTCATGAATATTGATACGAAGAAAAAGCACTCGCTGGTTTGTTTCAGAAACTAATTACTGCCCTAGCTTGCATTTCTTTTTTTTTTCATGCCCTGACACAAATGAAAAATTGGAGCGTTTTTTTTTTTTTAAGTCAGAAATTCCACCGTGATTTTTTTTCTTAACCCCCTTTGCCGACAGCACTCGGACGATTTATGCATTTTTTCAGATTCTCTCAGGGGTGGGTGGGGGGGGAGGCGGTGTGAGCGCGAGAGCGCGGGAGCCATTCCGATCGTCGCTCCCGCAAAGCAGCAACGCCGTGCGCGCACCCGTCTCATCGGCACGTCGGCCCGACCCAGATGGTTCTGCGTTGCCGCCCTCACGCCGCGCGCCTCGCTGCGGTCAGCGTCGTCACTCGTCCGCGCTTCAAAGTCCGCGCAATCAGGCAGTATGCTAGGGCGCATTGTACGCCATGGGAATAAACATTTTTTTAAATTAGAATTTATAAAAAAAATTCTTACTATAAATTCACTCCTGGGACCCCGTGGTTTTTTTATGTGGGAGGTTAGCCTTGCCGCTCCTCTCATAACGGCAGCCGCGCCTTATGCCCATGAAGCGTTTTGAGCTTTTTAGTGGTCTTGCAACGAGTCTCCCGGCCCACCAGCGTCGAGGACCGGTGCTCCCCCCCACCCCCAGCATTGCAACTCATCCTCCTCCTCCTCCTCCTCCGCCGGGGGGTGGAGGGTGAAAAACAAACGGCTCCGACATCGGCGGCAAGCTTCAGACGAGAGCAGTGGCACCGCGGTGGCGCGGGAGAGTTAATCGTCTGGAACACGCAGAGTGCCGAGAAAGCCATCCAGCCCCCCCCCTCCCCCGCGCATTGCATTTTCACTTTCGTGCCCTATCGAAATTGAACGGCCGATAACGGTTGAGGTCTCCGGAGATCAATGGCAATTTTCGGCAAAAGATGGTAGATTTGATGATTCTTTCAGCCTCGATGCCGCTTTATTGACAGCTCTCGCCGCTCAAGAAATATATTTTTTCCAAAATATTTTGAGGGAGGCGTTGGCCATTAATGAAATGTAGTACAATAAAAAAAAAACTCGGTGATGTCATGTTCGCTTAATACAGCGGAATGTAAAAAAAAATTTGCACATTCGTTTAAGTGATTAAAGTAGACGGTTTAGATGAAGGCTGCGTTGTTTTAGGAAATTGCATGCAATGCTTATTACTTTGACAGGACAATTTACCGCTTACGATTTGGGGGCGACCTAAGCTTTATCTGTGATGAAGCACTTTAAGTTGTGCGCACACGTGTCCCGTTGTTATTTTATTTCGAGGATAAATCTGCACAACTTGTGACAGCCATGGACAAGAACTTCGCGAGATTTACGGAAAATAATTGGCAAAATAAAGATGACCTCAGCAACTGCGACCGACTGAAGTGAGTGTGAAACTAGAGATTGAACATCGGCAGCGGGGGAGGGGGGGGGGAGAGCTTGGAGATTTATGCTCTTGCGATAGTCGACGAGGCACGGCTTGAGTTGGCCTGCACCGGATGAACACCGGGGAAGCAGCCGGTGCTTCAAAAGTGGAGTTGACGGCATCGGTTACCAATTTGCTCTCCTGCAACTTTTATCACCGGCGGGTGTGTGTGCGGCGGGTGATAATGTTGGAGGCAGTAGCGGACTTTGTGTCTCTCAGATAGGAAGCGCTGGGACTTTATTGCAGCTGCTGGCCCGGAAAATATGTCCACACCACACCAGGCACAACCCTATCCGACTCTACATCTCGCTATGGCTTAGAGGTGGCAGCAGCAGTGGCGGCGGGGGCAGGGAGGGTGGGGTGGGGGGCCAGTGGGAGAGGAGGCTTCTGGGGAGGACCCTGAACCACCAAATGATCCTCATGGCGGTACCCTGGGGTACCAAATAATACAAAACGGCCGAGGCAATAATATTTTATTTCTGTGACACTATTTTTCTCCAGGGGTGTGCTTCACTCCGCGACTGGGGTACCAATCAATCCGAAATCGGTGCTACTCTGCGATGTCGAAACGCAGCGAGGACGATTGCGCCGAAACCATGAACGCTCGCGGTACGCACCGTGGTGGTGCATCGTGTCCAGCTCGTCGAGATGAGTCGATTGCCGCATCGCCGACCATCAATAGACTAAAAATGACTGCATCACGAACATGATGCGAGAGCCGGGGTACCGCCATAAGGTTAAAATGTCTCTTTGGCCCCCCACCCAAGTTCCTGTGGTGAATCATCACAACGGTGGCCCCCCACACAACAGCGCTACTGCCCACCCTCCTCGATCAGAGAGGAGCTGGGCCTGCTGTAGCTGACAGTAAAGTGCCACCTACTCCAGGAGGTCACCTTTACGAGTGAGACTATCTTGATATCTTGAGCTCTCGCCTGCTTTATATTACTTAACTTGACTCGACTCCAGTCTGCTGGCAACCTGGACAATATTCAGTAGGACAATATTCAGTAGGACAATATTCAGTAGGACAATATTCAGTAGGAGAATATTCAGTAGGACAATATTCAGTAGGAGAATATTCAGTAGGACAATATTCAGCAGGAAAATATTCAGTAGGAAAATATTCAGTAGGAAAATATTCAGTAGGAAAATATTCAGTAGGAGAATATTCAGTAGGACAATATTCAGTAGGATAATATTCAGTAGGAGAATATTCAGTAGGACAATATTCAGTAGGAAAATATTCAGTAGGACAATATTCAGTAGGACAATATTCAGTAGAACAATATTCAGTAGGACAATATTCAGTAGGCCAATATTCAGTAGGACAATATTCAGTGGGACAATATCCAGTGGGACAATATTCAGTAGGACAATATTCAGTAGGACAATATTCAGTAGTAAAATATTCAGTAGGACAATATTCAGTAGGACAACATTCAGTAGGGCAATATTCAGTAGGACAATATTCAGTAGGACAATATTCAGTAGAAAAATATTCAGTAGGACAATATTCAGTAGGACAATATTCAGTAGGACAATATTCAGTAGGACAATATTCAGTAGGACAATATTCAGTAGGACAATATTCAGTAGGACAATATTCAGTAGGACAATATTCAGTAGGACAATATTCAGTAGGACAATATTCAGTAGGACAATATTCAGTAGGACAATATTCAGTAGGGCAATATTCAGTAGGACGATATTCAGTAGGAAAATGAAGCCCTGGGTTGCAGTTGTGCATGGCACAGGGAGTTGTGAGAAGTAATTCAGGAAACTTATTTGGTTGTGGATGAACATTATAAGCCACTTAGGGAGATTAACGAAGGACATTTTACCATGAACAGATGGGTGTGTTTGAGGCCAGGAGTAAGGTCCATGTTTTCTGTGTGGGTCAGCAAAACTAGACATTAACTAACCATCTAGAAAGGAAACGTCTAGTTTTTGAATATAGATGCATGCGAATTATGCTCGAATTTGCCTGGTGGGACTGGACAAACAACTTGGTCATTTAAAATAAAGCATCACAAGAAAACATTGTGGATGTAATCGAGAAGAGGGGATTGTGGTGGGTGAAACGTTCGTGTATGAAAGAGGGCAGGTTACAGAGACCAGAAGTGGAGAGGCACCCACAGGAGGTGGATTTTGGAGGTCAGGCAGTTGTCAACTTTGCATGATCACAATGACCTCTTGACCTTCGGTTGCTACAAGTGCCAGTGGGGAGGTATTGGAAGCACTGAACTGTCAAATGTTTATAAATAGCAACGCTTTGCTTGATTGTTTTAAATTCTTTATTTTTGTCCTCATGATATATGTATAATCATGTGCATAAGTATTGATTATCTGAAATTGAAGAATGTCATCGTTAAGTTTAGGCTAATGTAACAGACAAAACTGTACAAACAAGACAAAAAAACTGGGAAAAAAAAAAAAAAAAATTATATAAACAATTGTAATGGGCACGGTTTGGGGCGGTGAATGTTAAAAGCCTCTTGGTTCGGCCCCTCATGTGATTGCTTTCAGATCTTCCTGACAGCCAAGGAATAGTATCCTATACCGTCGCTTGTCATTATACCCCTGAAGGGACCCCGCCAATCTATACTTTGCACCTTGTCCCTATAATGCATTAAATTGGAACATGCGTTGGCAACTTTATGATTCGGAATTCAGACGAACCCGTGCTGTCTCTCTGATTGGCTGGGGAAGGCAGCCAACCAGCTGACGGAATTTTTTTTTCTTTTATCTCATCTTTATTTCCTCCCCACCTATCCACCGCTCAGCTGAAGCAACAAATAATTTGTCACCCGGGTGAACGGTTGGACGTAACCAGGATTGGTCGCCTGCCAAAGGAGGATAACATTTGTTTCACTTTGCACGACAGAAGTGTTCGCAAGCGTGCTATCGTGCAATAAAGTACGGGTATTAAGGGCACCTTCGTAAGACGAGCAAACCTGGCAGTGTACAGAGTTAGCGGTAAGGAAAAAATATGTGGAGGACTGCAAGACAATAAAATTGCGCTGCTGGAATATCGGTCATCGTAAAAAAAGCCAAGGGCGTGGATCAGGTTTTTTGTTTTTACATTTTTCACCAATTAAATGAATCCCGATTGTCATGTTGATTAAAAAATTAAAAGTAAGTGGGACTGGGCAGAACATCTAACGGCTGGAAGGGGTGACGGCACATGGTCGAGAATAATGATTGAGTAACAGCCGAGAGACGAAACGCACGACCAAGAGAACGTCTGCCTTTGAGATGGAGCGAGCAATGATGTGAGCTCGTGTAGAGGCGCTAGCCCAGTCTTGGATTGAATGGCTGACGCTAACGAGGCAAAGGCCGAGGTCAAGGCCAGAATCCTTTTTAGGCCGAGGCCAGCGTGAAGGCTGGTGCCTCTAAGCCAATTCGAATGCCACGTCACGGAACACAGGTGAGAAGAGCTGGCCTGGAGGTCTTGAGGCCTGGTGTCGAGACTCCAATACTTCCCTAGTTCGACCGCGCTGCCTCTCTCTTCGCTGCTGCCCGCCCCCACCACTTGTTCAGGGCTTCCCACTGGCAAGGGAATGCTATACACGTTATTGTTCGTTTAAAAATCTAGGGGCCTCCTGCGCACACACGCACGCGCCGCGCGTAATAACGTCGCCGCTTGGGAAAGAAAAGGCGGCGTCGTCGAGCGCGGGGCGAGGGTCGCCCGCTTCCGTCGGAGTGCGACCCACTTTAGAACCCGCGGGGACGCTTTAGTGGAGTCGTTTAATGCGTTAGGGCGTTTCGCCCAGGAGAGCCGGACACATTTTGTCATGTTCAGTCACGTTCGCAGCCGTCGTTAGTGCCAAGGCGGCGCGGGCAGTAAACAATGTCCACGATGGTGGCAGGGGGGGAAGGAGGTGTTTATTTATTTCTGGACAGAGAGGTCAAGCGAGCAGGTCCGTTATGTGTACCGAAGGCATGGCGATGATTCAGGCTGGCAGCACTGTCTATTGCAAGGACGCTGCTGTAAAGGAAACTTATCGTTTCATTTGGGCTCTCGCTTGATCACGTAAAAGCTACCCGCAGGCTTGAATGGATTCGCATTATCCAGCAATGCTTTACTGCCGGTCTCACAATGGCAAAACTATTAATTTTGTCTAAATATCAAATTGCCCAAAATGCCACCTGGCCTTGGAAGGTTAGAGGGGGCAGTCGGAGAAGATGATCGTTGCTGGTTAGACACCGCTTTGACATTTGTGGGGGGAGGGAGCGGGGGGGAACCCACCATAACATTGGTACGTAAATTGTTTCCCATTTGCAGATATCAAATTACAGATATGTAAATGTTTTGCAATATATAAATACGGCAATACCCCGGTTTACGTCGGAGGTGCGTTCCTGACGGGTGCGACGACCAATATCGAAATGATTTAAATCACGGGGACTCACAGGGGTAGTCGGTGGAGGCGAAGGCTGAGAGGCGACGGATACGAGAAAGGATGGACGATGATGGAGTCAGCGACGCGAGTGTGGGGGGTTGAGGCGACGCAAATCAGAGTAGCGGTGCTAATGAAGCGACGGCTTATTTGCTAAAGGACGTAAAAGGGGGGAGACGTAATTCGGTTTTATTACCGGCGGAAATAAAATAAACGAGGTCTATGGAAATGAAAGCAACTTTGTATTTGCTAATCTGCATGCATCCCTGCGAGTGTGTGCAGACGATATTGCGTTTGCCAGCTTGTGTTTGTGAATGCAAAAGAGTTGGCCCTCCTCGTGTTGCTTTGTTGTGTTTAGTTTATCGTCCTTCCGCCCCCCCGCCTGCCTGCACCTCCGATTAGCACGGTTGGCTGCGTACGGTGCGAAAGAAGTTCAACGTACGTGTATATAGAAACGTACATCAGCGGGGAGGGGCGGGGGAGGTCACCGGGCTGATGCTGTGTCGGTAAACTTTGAGCCTTCAATGGTGAGGACCTCGGTTGGATTCCAGGTCTCTTGTCGCCCCTGAATAAAACCGGCTTCTCAAGTGTCGTGAGTTCATTGCCTCGGCCAATGAATGAACGCATGAAGACAACCGCGTGATGTTAAATGCCATTGTTTAACTTGAATATTATTGGTGGGGGGAAATGACAATGAATGGACATGGTCAATGTTTTTTTTTACAGTTTTGAAATCACAACATATTGTTTGCCAACAGTGACACTGACAAATTGCTTTCTGACACAGGTTTTCACGGTTGTCCCGTACGGCTCTTGGGTGTGTTTTCCGGTTGTACCACGTGATGTCTGACGTTTTGCTGCACACTCCTGGGAGATGAGAGAGCTTCCCGCACGTGGGGCGAAAGGTCTCTCCACCTCATGCCGACCTTAATGAGTGGTGATGATGACGATGTATCCAACCACATCTGAAATCACCAAATAACCGTGAACGTGGCCGATCCTCTCAGACATTGGAAGCTACGCAGAGTTGAGCTTGGTTAGTTATTGACTGTTGCAGGCTTGGGGCTGCACAATGGCCAGGGGATACGAGTACAGCAGTGGATCTGCTTCAATTAGCTTTTGTGGTGGTTTGCATGTTACCTCCTTGTAATCATCGGTTTTCTCCGGGTGCACCGAGTTTGCTGTCCGCGTGAAGCCAAACACTCAGGAATGTAATTGGCCAAACATCCAGTACACGACCTTCCTGAAAAAGTTTTGAGACTCAGCGAGGCTTTTTCACCGGTCAAGGTCATTATTATTGTATCATTGTGTTATTATTATTATACTGGTAGGAACCTCCTGGTTACACCAGCCCACAGGGGATTATTGTGTCCGTCGTGCAGAGAGGGGCAGGGTGGGGAGGGAGGGGCTGGGTGGGGAGGGGAGTGTGGGGAGGGTGGGGCTGGGTGGGGGGTGGGAATGGTGGGGCTGGGTGGGGGGTGGGATGGGTGGGCAGGGGCTGGTCACCCCGTGGTGCCCTTATAAAACTCAACGTTTAACCTACTCACGCCGGCTTGTGCCCGCCCTCACAGTCGGGCATATTTGTGGAATACACCACGCCGCCGTTGACCCTGGCCATTGACCGAGCAACCCAACGTTCCTACCAGCTCCCTCCGCAGCAGGAATGTGTTTATTTCAAACCGACTATACTGGAGACGTGAGAGCACTCTGCGTCACAGTTTGCACTCACTTGTACAGACCATCGGCCGAGACGCATGATAAACAACGAGTTGCGGGTCGATTCTTGGTCTTAAATTTGTTTCCACGAGTAAGCGAGGCCAGCGCAGAGCTGATAAACAAATACGGCGCGCCTTAAATTATTAACTCTACCCTTATTGCCACCGAACAAAAAAAAAACTGCAACGCGCATTACAAATAAAAACTGGTAATATAGAAATAAAAAAATAATAAAACTGCTGACGACATTGCACTACTCAGCGCTGGAAATCATGTTATGGCGGCTGGTAAGTGGTTTATCGTGAATTGAATCGGTCTTGCGGGTCATGAGCCCCGGGGCATTTAAGGACGGGCTGATGGAGAGAGAGAAAATAGCGCGTTTTTGGGTTGTTTACCCGCGGTGTCGTTTGGCACGAAGTCCGACGTTCGGCTCCGCGCACCGGGAGATGACGGAAGCCGAGGGGAGCTCCCGGCGTGCGGAGAGAAACCTCGGAACAGTGCCGAGCGAGAAGACGGAGCGTTGAGGTCGGCTTGCGCGCGTCGGAGAGACGGATCGTGACAATGCAGGACCGTGATGAGAGCTGGCGGCGTCTTGAAGGTGGATGGGTGGGGGGTAGGGGGGGGAGGCCTTTATCCAGCAGCGGATCGATCATGGCTGATGATGAGGATGATGAAGTAGCCAATAAAATTGGAGTGAAATTTGCTAAAGTTGGTCTCATTGCGATTACGGTGAAAATGTTAAACAAAACCGTTGGCAAAAAAGCGAAAAAAAACTGCATGAAAATATGAAAAAATATGACCACGATGATTGATGATGATTGATCGTGCGATGATAGCCCTGTCGATAATGATACAGATGTCGCGTAGACGGCAGAGTGAGACAGATCGCTGCACCGAGGCACGCACAACGACGTACGGGGGTGCCGCGCAAACTCGGCTGCCACTCATTTATGCTTTAAACGGACGTGGTGTGAAAATAATTCGGTGTAATTACAGCGGCGTAATTTACTGCCCCTATCACCAGTGATGCACTGTTCATGTCCTCGCTCGCGCGCACATGCACGCGCATGCACGCAGAGATAAAAACAAAAGACAAAGATCCCCCACGTAACCTAACACAGGCTGTCGGAGCAAGTGCCAGGAGCGAGCACCTATCGAAGGCCGGAATTGCACGCGCCCGGCCGCCTTTGTCTCCCTTATTTACACGCCGCACCAGGAAATCATTTAAGGCCCTTAACCTGGTGAATGCCCAGATATAATTCACACATTTTCCACTCGTTGGCCGTTAGCGGGAATCGAACTCAGGTTCGTAGGTTCTACGAACCTAGGTTCTGCACTGAAACCGCCGTGGTAACGCTCCATCCGCATAGGCACACGGCACACGATTGCAACTGCAGTGGAATCGAATGCTTTGTGAAGAGAGAGAGCAATGGAAACCAAAAGCCTTGAGATTGCAGGGACAGCTTCCCCTGCGAGCCTCTTTATTTGAGGTGGCCGGGTCGGGTTAAACGCTGTGACGCTCGCACTCTGAGTCCGAGGTCAACTCATTTGAAACGTTTAAAAGCCCTGTAGTGGAGTGGCGTTTGTGAAGGTGTCATAGCCTCCTGCACAGAATCCCACACGGCAGTGGGGACGGTACGACTCTCTGGCCCCATTGTACGTATGTTGAACTTCTTTCGCACCGTACGTAGCCAACCGTGCTAATCGTAGGTGCGCTAATGGTGGTTGTGACAACCCAATTGGGGGATGACAGAAGAGGTACGAACGAGAGGTACGGATTTAGTGAGATTTCAACAACAAAAGATTTCAGACAAAAATAGATTGAGTGAGATGAGAGCTAGATAGAGATCAAATGGATATATATTTTTAAATATTCTTTCACGTGTTATGTTCATAAGGCCTTGATTTTAAGCTGATATTTTCATTGCACCCATGTATACATATATATATTTTTTATCATGAATTCGGGGCCATTTCAGCTGTTTTCGGGAGCCCCTAAGCTTTTGTCGGGTTTTGTTTGCGCCATGCGCCAGTGAACACCCAGAAACGTTCCCACGTCTGCCGGTCCTATCGTGGCCCAATTAATGCAACGGTGGGCAGCAGCTTGCTTGCTGGCAAGTTTTAAACGCGCTCGCTATCAGAAGCCTCTGCTCGCTGGCGCAAGATGCGCCGTTTGATGTGTTGGGGGAGTGTTTTGGTGGCGGGGGTAGGGGGGGTAATCTGGCCTCTTGCAGTTTGGGAGGATTTACTTCCTTGCGAGCGAGGGGATGTCCGCCACGGAGATGGAGTGATACGTATGAGCTCGTATGCAAGGTGCTCGGTGAATTTCTCCATCCTGAGACGGTGAGAGATGGCGATATACGCTTGGGGAGGCCTTCATCCAGCAGTGGATTACTCGTGGGCGAGTTATTATAACGCTAATGTTTTTACACAGCGTTGCACAGCCTGTTCATGCATAACCGTACAAAAAACACCATCACGCTACATTTGGTACCGCAACTTAATTTGGCTCGATTCCAGCTGCGAGAATTGAAAGCTCCGTTTGACTGCCACGCGACGAACGTTCTCCTCCTATCCAGAATAGCTGGAAACGTGGTACGATACAGAGGTCAAAGGTGAGATGGGAGGTCACTTGAAGGGATCTCAGGGGTAGCTTTACGATATCCGCTTCCTTGGGCTGTTTTCTAACAGAGGGTGGCACCAAATGTACCCAGGAAGGCGAGATTGTGATAGGTGGGACAGGTGTGCGGGATGGATAAGCACAGATTACCCAGACAGCCATTGGAGCGGCAGCCAGAAGTGCTGCTCTATGTGGGAAGCAGGAAGGGTCACTTGAGGGAATCTCAGAAGTGGCTCTGTGGCATTTCCAACACGAAGGGGTCGCAATGCTCTGCAAGAGATCGCCAAGGATACTTCATCTCTCGTGACACGACACCGACAACAAATTTGTGGGAAAATTATTATTTTAAAATGATGAAATTTCGATTTAAAGCTTTCGTGACTGCAGGGATTCATAAAAAAAGTGTTTTATTTTTATTATTTTATTATTTCCCTTCTACGTGACTTTACCGAAAGAACCAGGAATATTTTAAAAGTATTGTGTTTGAACCGTTATAATGCATTGTGTGTGTATATATGTTTTTGGTGGCTTCTCAAAATCCCAGGTATGAGAATGCAGCCCTTAAAAGCCCGCTCCCTCCCCGCCCTGCGTTAATGCGGCCCTGGTCACTGGATCTGATTGCCCTGGATGTGAATGAACTCGGAATTCGAGACTCAACATGCCTGTCCGTGTGATACGTTTTCAATAAATTATGCGGTTTAGCGATGCAGCCACGAGTATAAGGATAATAAATACAATTTTAACATCCCAAGAGGAGCCAGCGAAAGTACAAGCGATGTAAAAAAGAAAAAGAATCCCCACTAAAAATAATCAAATTGACATACATTGCATAAACACAAAGATCCCCTTGAGTAGACTTGCAGACGCACGCGCATACATGCACAGAGCAAAATAAATATGCTCCCAGAGGACATGAGGGGGCCCAGAAAGAGAACGATGCACTCGAATATCTGCACATGGCCCAGTTATTGTTTTATCTTTAATTCTCACTTGGCGTCCGCTCTGCAGACGAATGTTGCCATTAGACGAGGGCCCCTGTTGCCGCATCCCTCCGCCGTGCGGTGGTGCCGTCCGGCTCTCAAAGCGCTCGACGATTTAATGCCCTCATGCCAGTCCTCCCGGCCAGTCCGCCCATCCGCCCGCCATCTCGCTCGCTCGCACGCCTACTAGCCCGCCCGCCCACCAGCTCATCCGCCAGCTCACCCAGTCGCTGGCTTACCCACCCACCTGCCCATGCGCTCGCGAGCTCACCTGCCTGCTAGCTCGCCCACCAGCTCATTTGCCCACCTGCCCGCCAGCTTGCTTGTCCACCTGCCCGCTGGCTCGCCTGCCTACTCGCTAGCCAGCTCGCTCGCCCGCCAGCTCATTTGCCAGCTCACCCTAGATTTGAAGCTTTCGTGACTGCAAGGATTCATATTCTTAGTTTTTTTCGGTAAAGTCACGTAGGTAAAACATCAAAATTAATAAAATAAAATAATTAATTTTGATGTTTTACCTACGTGACTTTACCGAAAAAACCTAAGAATACCAGCTCACCCTCCTGCCTGGAAGGTCGCTCTCCCCCCCAGCCCCCCACCCGGCCCGGCTGGGGGCAGTGACTCGGCTGAGCGGAAGCGCGCGTGCCGCTTGTTACAGAGGTTCGCAGTTCGAGCCGAGCAGTCGCCCTCGTTAATATTTGACGGGCGTGTTATCATCATTATTATTGTAATTTCTACCCATAAATACTATTCGCTGATTTGCTTCAAAGTGGACGTTGAAGATCCCGTGAGGAGTGGAAGGCCGTTGTGTGGCCGTGTCACAATCCAAATTTGAAACATTACCTGCAAATAATGCAATTTGGTACTGACAGACGATTACCCATCTGTGAAACACAGCATCTAAATGACAACCGTGCGCCATGAGAATGGCGTAAATACCAAACATACTAAATTATGTATTCATTATTAGTCAGTCACTTTTCCTGGAGGACCATATTATATTCGTAAAAAAAATCTAAAATCCATGCATTCGTATTTTCACGTTTTTCTAAAAGATCATAATAAGCAATACAGTAGTGCCAGTTCTTTCCACAGGAAAACCTCACTGAGTCTGGAAGGTTCTTCCTTGGGGTGTTGGGTCAACATCACGAATGAGTGTGTGACTTCACGTAGAAGGAAACCGGAGTGGCCAGAGTAAACCCACGCGTTCTAAGGGATAACACTTAGAAGAACCACAGAGACAGATTACATCCACAGGCTCGGTCCAGTGAGTGGAACAATCAATTTTGTGGACTGCACCGCACACCACTTCATTGCCATCTCCTGGTGATAGGGATGAGTAAAGTCACGTAGGTATAAAATAAAATAAATCACGACGTTTCAGGCGCAACACAAGCTGAGGCAGCAGACCGTTTTAAAACAGTCTGCTGCCTCAGCAGCAGACCATGCTTTCCCACCTGATGACGGACGCTTGTGTTGCGCCCGAAACGTCGTGATTTATTTTAATTTATACCTACGTGACTTTACCGAAAGAACCAAGGAGTATTATCATATCCATTTGATCAAATCGCAGAGGATTATTTTTAATTTATTTTAACAAATGTTCAAAACTGACTGCCATTAACATTCATGCCTGCACGATTTCTATTTTGCAATGAATGTATGACTCTTTAACAAATAATATAGGTGTTATCTCTGATAATTCATCAGTTATCTTTCATCTCATTTCACTCAGGGTTCTTGGTTGATTTCTGTAAATGTCACGTGAAAAGCAAGAATACAGAGAGATGTTAATCATTTTAATTTATACATATTTAACTTAAGAATAAACAATTGAAATATTTTAATACCAATGTAAAAAAAATAATGAAACAACCATATGTTTCCTGACTTTTGGGCAACTCTGTATATATATTTTTAACACAGTTGCTGAACGAAGGCCCGAAGGCCCAAAACGTCAAAGGGGCAATAAAAAACTGCACCATCAAAGTCGTAACAGACGCAGATTTAACACGTTTTTTTTAATTAAGAGCGGGGTTATTGTAAGAGTTCGTGAAAGGAGATGATGGGAGGGAATTCCAAATTGGAGCAAAGTAAGGGAATAGACCGGCTTCACATTTGCAGCAGAGTCCAACCTACACCGACGTTGTACACACAGGTCCACCTCCTCTATCTCGCCTGGCTTTCAAACAACACTGACAGTCACGGTCAATTACGTCCGTGATAATGTTGTGCGCGTTACAAATTGCATTATTATTATTATCATCATCATTATTCTCACATTCTCACTCTCTCCTGTCTCTGACCTCTTTGCCTGCGTGCGTGACGGTTTGCGATGCCGGCGCTTGTAGATAGGCAGCAGTCCACAGAAATTAGCGCAGATGCACCCTTCTGCTTTTATTCAATTCATCTCTGTCGGTGTTCATGTTTCCAATCCGCATTTCACAGCGGATACTATGCATCGGTCTATTGCTTTCTATTATCAAGTTTTAATTGTGCATAAGCACTCCAAGCTGTTCGCGCTCACCTCTTTATGCCATTGTTATGATTCCTATCGGCCTTCAATGATTGCCCTCGGTATAATAACACCGATGTGGTTTCCAGTTTTATTCCTCGAACAAATATTCACATTTGCATATAAAACATTCGCTCGACTTCGTGGTTATAAATTAATCAAAAGTTTGTAGCCCTGTTTTATTTACATATATAAACCGTGCCCCCCCCCCCCCTTCTTCAATGGAATTGAATTGTTGTAATGACCATCGTCTATGTGTCCCGAGATGATTTGTGTAAATTGGTTTTCGGGTTAGATCGCTTTGTGCTCGTGATGTCTAACCCAAAAAAAACAAAACAATTACGAATCATAATATTGGTTGTGAAAACCTGCGTGTTAAATTATCCGAGATGGTTAACGCTTTCTCCATTCCTATTTACGTCCTCAAGTGTGGACACATTGGACTGTGGAGAGGACTGCGTGAGTCGTCCTGCGATGTCCTCCTCTCTCTTACACAGGGTGATGCACTGCTAGCTATGCGATTAATTCCTAACCCTCATGTTGAATATAGCCTCGAATGCACTTGATCTCATCAGATCTCAGAAGCTAAGCAGGGCTTCAGCCTGGATCGCTCTCGGATGGGTGGCCACTGCAAATGACAGGAGTTGTGGCTGAATAACCGTATGGTGGGCTGTAGAGGCCAGTGCAGTAAAGTCCACTGTTGTACAACGCTACCTCTATGCTCCCGTGTTTATATAACTTTAACTGACACGCGCCGAGCAGCTTGGTGAAGGATGGTCAAACAATCGCCATGGCACGCACATCGTGGGGAAGCCGTCATCCAGCAGTAGATCGGCTGACGGCGCCGTGCATGTGCACGATATTGATTTCAGTAGCTCAACCGGAATACATTTGGGGTGAGGAGGGGGGGGGCTGGTAAGGGGGGAGGCGGGGGCGGAGGAATAAAATAAAATAAAAATCCAATGCAAAAAAAAACGAGGATGCCAGATGCCACTGTTTGATACATGGGGCAATTGAGGGGAGCTGTACATCGGCTCCCGCCCTCCTTCCTGCAACACCGGGGGCGCCTCACTCTGCCACCCTCTTTAATCTCTGTTTATGTTGGATTCCCCTGGCCTCTGGCTGCGAGCAGGTCTCTTCTTGGAGGAGCCACGTGATCTGGGCTACGCGGGGCTCGGGGAGCAGGCGGAGAGCGCGGAGGCGCCGGATGAGGCGCCCGCCCTGCCGCTTCCCGGTGAGGCGCTCGCACGGTCACCGTGTCGTGACGTCACGTGGTTTTGGTGCCTGGGGGTGCGATGAATGAAACTGGTGCCCCCTGGACAATTTTTCCCACCATCACCCCCCCCAACCCACCCCTGCCTCCTCTTCTTGTAGCCCAGCATCTGGGTCTCTTCAGCCCATGGTCCCCGATGATGCAAATGATCTGCGTGCACACTTCATATCTATGCCACCCGCATACGCGATCCCACAAGCCCGAGCAGCTTTTGTCAACTAAAATAATTACCAACTAAATAATACACAACTAACCAACTAAATAATATAATACATAAACAAAAAGATATTTGCTCAGAGAATGGCATTTTCAACCTCCCGTCTTTTGGGGCCCACCACTGTCACCAGTTTGGCGATCCATGTTCATTAATAATTTGTCCGATTGCTATGTAAATGAGCTATCCATTTGTATGCAAACGAGTGTTATTAATTGCATGCATCTGTTGATGGAATTGTAAAGTGCCCAGGACTAATCTCCGTGGACTAAGGGGTGGGAACATGGGGGTTGAAAGGTCGCACCGGTGTGTGGCGTTTTGCCTCGGCCGTGTTAATGACGCATTCGGGAAAAGACGCGTGCGTTTTACGTTGAGCGGTGGGTGTCTCTCCTGATTTTTCGTCATCGAGAGACCCATTGTTTTCTTCAAAGATGCCAGTGGAGGTATCGTGCCCGGGACAACAAGTGCGTCCACCGGTGAGATGGAGCGACGGAATCCGCTTGTGTGCGGGGAGCTCGGTGAAATTGTTACATTGCAGGCTTGTGAGAAATGACAACAGCTTAGGCCTTCATCCAGTAGCGGATTGATAGTGGCTGCTGCTGGTATGCATGCGATCGCTTCTTTAACCACCATCCGGCACGCTTCCCAGTGGCCGCGAGAACGTGGTACGAGACCCCTTGTAAGCCTTGCAAGTCGGGGCTTAATGGAGGATGTGGACCCTGCGCCCCCAATCCCATATGGGGACGCTGCTGATGGCGTGGGGCATAGGGGCAGGGTGACTGCGCTTGAGGACTGGCAGAAATCACTACTCTTGTCAGTGAAATGGAGAAATGTGTGCAGCATTCTTCACTGTCAGTGGTCCCTCATTGCAAAATGAGGGTATATTTTAAAATGGAGTGCTGTGCGCATAGTGTGTGTTTGGTTTATGCACCAGTGTAATGAATGAACTATTTCAATGTGTAATGGAAATGGGTTTTTTTTGCCTTTGGTAATTAGTGTAAAAGCGCATGCAAGTATTTGATTTCAGTCGAAACTTTTATTTTAATTTTTTTTACTTTAATGAGTTTCGCCACAAAATTGGTAACGCATCAACTCCGGCAAAGATTTAGTTTTTAATTAAGCGTGCTTTTTCCACTCTCGCTAGAATATGAATCCGTCAGCTGCTGAAGAACACAGCTGGGTCATGTATTTATGTATTCATCAGCAACCGTGCTACTCCGCATCGGCGATAGTGGGGGAACGCGTCACAAACACGAAGTAAAAATGTTTTTCGTGCTCCAAAAAGTGGACGTGCGTAAAATTAAATGCGGCAAAAGGCACCGCACTAACAAAAGGAGTGTGCCGTGCAGTGTGACCACATAGCCTGCTCACGAGTTAATTAAATTGGCTTCTCTCACCATCCTGGCTGCTTGTCTATCTGCTCCCGTGATAATTCCGCCTCATTGTGCACGGATGATCCCAAAGGCTCTCCCTTCCATGTGGACGGGGAGCTTTCTGCCACGCTGATTTTTGAGACGCTCGCTCCTTCTTGCCAAATTCGGAGCCGCGCTAATGGCCGCGTTTACCTCCGCGTGTTTGGCTGTGATAATTAAGAGGGGTCGTTTTTCATATCTTTTTTTTTACACGTTGGATTTTTCACGAAGTTTATTTATCCCCTTATGGGCTTTCGGCTTTTTGGGCTTTCATGGAATCAGGCAAAGGTTCCGATTGCAGCCCTCGTAGAGCGCTGCAGCGCCCCACCCCGTGGGAGATAATGCCCTACGGCAGGAGGTTTCACCAAAGTGCTTCTGAAATCTCTTCATGCGAAACCCTTGTTTTTAATTCACCCTTTAAATTCACAAACGAGGGGGCGCATCTGCCCACATGCCCTGCTACAGGGAAAGCTTTGTCTCGTGCTAGGATAACCGATATTTTAATTCTCAGACCTGGAATTGAACTAAAACTTGATCGAAAGTCCAAATCTAATGTGATGGTCTATTTTTGTGTGCGGTCACTAGCGATGGAGCTGACACCATCAACTCCCTACGCTTGAGAACTCCGGTTTAAACATGCACGGTCGGCTGCAACCGGCATTCAAACCCAGGTTCCCAGCATTGGCGGCTCAGTGATATATTCCCCGTGAGTCACTCGGCCACCTCATATTTATAACGATTGCTAAATAATTATGGATCACACAAAGAAATTGGTGCCAAAAACATAGTTATTACACCCATAACCTTTGATGACATTTGTTATAATTGGAAAGCAAATTGTCGTAAAAATGTATTGTTTTCAATAATTGGGCAGGCTTTGAAACATAGCACAACAATGCCAATGACGATGTCAGTTTTGAGGACGTGTAACTCGGACTTGCACGCGAAAATAAATACTCGTCATAAATCTGGACCCTTAAAATCGAGTTCCTATGAAACCACACGATCCGGAAAAATGTAATAAGCGCTGTGTCTAGAAACCGGGGATACACGCACAAAAAAACTGACGTACACTCACCCCAGTGCTCTAAAGCATCGTCCCCTCTAGGGCAAAACTAATAAACATTTAACACGAGAGCGTTAATCCACAGGAAACCTCATGGAATCATGAAATAAACTGACAAAGAGCTGATAAGTCGGCATAAGAAATTATTTGAAGGCTGCTCATGCGTTGCCACTGATGGACGGGGCACGCGGCAAAAAATAACAAGACAGCCCACGCAGGTTTAGCCGCACCTCCGATCCGCACGGTTGGCTATTATGGTGCGAAAGAAGTTCCACATACGTACGTACAGGTGAGAACTCAGGAGACCAGGACGGCGTCATGTGCAAGAGTTGTTGTACGCTTTGGATCTCCGATAAGGCGCTTTAGTCTGGGCTATTGGGAGTGCTTTGGCATTTACACGGATTGGTAAGAACCCTAAAAGTGGTGATGGTATGACTTACATAAATTGCAGCCAACCCCCTGTATTTATATACATTGGTAAAATGTATTTCTTAACTTCATTGTTTTAAACTAATTGTTATCACCGGTAAAACATTTGTACGTGCTAATGTAGCATTTGACGACTACAGAACAACCATATGTACGGTTCATTACAGAAATAACGTTGAGATTTTTATCTTAATTTGGAGCTTTCGTGACGTTGAGATGTAGAGCAGCGGGGGTGCACTGTGGTTAGCGCACTGATCTCCGATCCCAGCCACCTGAGTTCGATTCCGAGTCACGGCTTAGAGCAGTGGTGCGTTACATCTGAACGGGTCCTGCTCCCAACTGCGCTGCTGCACCGCTAACCCGCATTGACCGGCGATGTGAAGCATGGTCAAACCATATTCTTGGTTCTTTCGGTAAAGTCACGTAGAAGGGAAACAATAAAAATTCTCACGACGTTTCGGCCACAACGCAAGCAGCCACAACGCAAGCAGCCACAACGCAAGCAGCCACAACGCAAGCAGCCGTCCTGAGGATGGCTGCTTGCGTTGTGGCCGAAACGTCGTGAGAATTTGTATTATGTTTTATTTTTGTTATTTTATCATTTCCCTTCTACGTGACTTTACCGAAAGAACCAAGAATATGAATCCCTGCAGTCACGAAAGCTTCAAATCGAAAAATGGTCAAACCACTCTGTGTTAAAGGATTTTTTTAAGTATCAAAAAATAACACTGGATAATCCACGTACAAAAATGCAAAATATAATTTTCCACAAAACAAAGCCACGCCGTTACAGCTCCGCACAGCTCCGCTTGTGAACTTGTTTTGTATAAATTCTTCCGCGTTGATACAAACAGAACAATTTGTCAAATAAATAAATGGACATAAATCTTACCTCCGGATTTCCCTACAGCTCTGCTCCTGCAGCTCTGCGTCAGCTCATTTTAGGTTTGGCATCTCGAGTGGACCACGATGGGGCCTGCCTTATTTTTTCACTCGTCTCCACCGTACCATTTGAACTGTAAACATTTGTTTTGAGCGATAAAATCGAGAATAACTACGTAAAATTGACAGTTAAAAGTGTGGTTTCAGTATTCCACCGAGCCTAAAATTGTTGGGTCTACGGCTCATGTTGCAGAGGTATAAAGAGATACTGAGAAGAAATATCGAGGGGGAACCATTCATATATAATCCCACTAATATAGTACTGTAGGGAGACACGAAGGAGAACACTCAATTTTATTTCAAAGCCTCTTCATGTCTCCCACCAGAATCAATACACTTACTAAATCTGTTAACACTCTTCTCTAAAAGATATGAAGCTGGTCACTTTTACAATATTCACTCACCTGTCGAGAAGAAAGTCTGAGGATCATTACAAATCGGTGGCGCGTCTGTAAGTGGTAACGGTAGAGGTGCAGCTCCGCAATTTCTTGATCTCGTGCCACTGCTGGCAGGAGGGGCCTCCAGCTCGACGAGAATTTATATTTGGTTCTTTCGGTAAAGTCACGTAGGTGAAAATAAAAATTACAAATAACTAAATCACGACGTTTCGGAGGCAACACGGACAAGGCCTTGCCTTGCCTTTTTTATTTTTATTTTCACCTACGTGACTTTACCGAAAGAACCAAAGAGTAGGGATCCTTGCAGTCACGAAAACTTCAAATCTAGAATCGACAGGACTTTATAAAGCCCCTCCGGAGGCTAGATATACAAACGCTCTTCCATGCTGACCAGACATCTCGGAAGAGGTGGCAGTACCCACGTTTTACCCCACCACACGCCACCTTCCGATCGACTAAACTGCGGCACACCAATTTCTACCGCTGGGTACGCACGGAGACAGTGGAGTTTACGACAGCTTGCAGCGCTGTTTTCATCTTTCCCGCACTGGGAGATGAATTCAATCGGCCGAGCCCTGCATTGCAAGTCCCGTGTGCCAACCATTACACCACAACAGCATCCTTTTGTATCACTCCGGATCACCCTGTGTTTACGACAGACATTCACCATTTCCCCCTATGGGGAGGAGCTGAAATTGAGGGGCATCAATAGGAAACGTCGTGTATGTGGCACATTCTTCAGATAACCGACAAACTCGTGGCGTGTTAATCTTGAACGACGGCACTCGCTGGCGAGCAGTAGACTGAGGATGCGTCCCTGTTTTTAAATCCTTTATATTAAGTTCACTTGCGCGCTTGCTTGCTTGCTTACGACCGTGCAAATCTTTCGGTCGTTTTTTAACCCACTTCCTGTGATCCAATCGAGCTGACATTTTCCACACAGACTCGTTGTGCGTGACAATTAATGTTCGTGAAAATTTTTTCAAAAATTTTACAATTTTTAGGACAAAATTATTATATTTAATTACCAATTGCTTAATGCTGCCATGCAATCATCTGACCCATAGGTGGCAGCCATCTCAAGCCAGAGGACGAGAGGACTCTTCCCGCCACGCATATAAAGGATTTATAGTGAAAAACTTTGTTTTTACGGGTTATACTTGTTAAAGCCACTTTTCCACGTGTGACCTTCGGCACAGGCATCTCTGCATCATCCAATTATTGGCTTATTTGCCAATGACTAACCACGACTCTAGCCCGAGCTCCGACCCTGATCCTAACTCGCACGAATCAATTTGGTCGATTATAATAAATAATAAATGATATTTACCGCAAATCAGTTTTTGGGCCCCAGATTATTTGTGGAACAATCGGTGTGCATAGCATAAGGCACAGCATCAGACTATCCAGTGTCAGTTGCTCTTGAGGGCCGTACCCTGAAGATGAGATTCAATGAAGTCGCGACTGCTTCTATGTTGTCCCATTTGATTAAAAGTTGCTTCGGAGAGAACTTTAATCTGGAAAAGGCTCAATTGAACGAAAAGCAAGTGATTGTGCCATCTCCTCTCGGCAATTGAAAACAAAAAAACCCCTAGGAGGAGACCGGGTGGCTGTGATCCAATTAGTGAGCCAGCACCGCTGAGAACCTGGGTTCAAATTCAGGTTACAGCTGCCTATGATTGAACTGGGCCCTCAATTGTACGGCGTTGATAATCTCAGGCCAGTCACCAATGGTATACACGAAAAAACTAAATTAATTAGTTTCACTTAATTTGGCTAATTCCAGCTCTAAGCAAAAATAAACAAACCGGCTTTGATTGATATGCAGGGAATTAAAATATGTGTCCTTTGCGTGGATGAAGAGGTCTTTAAAAAGTTACCCCCGAAGCAGTTCTGTGACGTCGTCTTCCATGGGCCGTTCTCAGACACTGGGTGATGCACTGCTAGCTGCAGAGATCTGATTGTAAAAAAAGTCATCATCGTACGAGATGATACCCAATATCACGGTTGCAATATATTTCGGATGGTGGAAACCCACAAAAATTCAAATTCCTCCTGAGCGACAGTGTTATTTAATTAATGCTACTTTGTACGATACCGTGTTGAGTGAAATGGGTCTGTGCTACTGCAATGGCTCTTTCATAAGTGGGTGAGATAAGTGGATGTGTCTGCTTGTGCAGCTATGGGGAGACAAAAGGAGGGGAGGTGCTGTGCTCAGAATTAATAAGCGGACTTTGCCCACCCTGGCCTCGCCGTGTCAGCTGTTCCATCCAAGTCATCTTGTCCGCTCAGGGGATGGCCCTAAGCCAGACGAGGAAAGCGAATTTAATTAAAAATTCGACATCGTTTGATATTGCTATTGAACCGGTATAGAATATCACCTCGTATTCAAGCCATTGCGGAGTTTGCTGCAGAAACACAAACGCGTTCGCATTCATGGACTTGGGACGAGGATAATAAAAATTATAATTGGATGCCACGGTGGTGAAATGTTGACTACATCGCCTGGTATACCGGAGGTTGTGGGTTCGATCCTGACCCTGATGTCTGTGTATTTGGAGTTTGCGTGTCTCTCTCCCCGTGATCGCGTGGATTTTTGCCCTGGTCTTTCGGTCTTTCCCTCCACATTTAGAATCAACGTCATGCGTTCACAGTATTTGGCAGCTGTAAATTTCCACGCGATAAGCCACTTTTGTTGAGGTTGCATTGGTGACCAGGTCGCTTCTGACAAAGGGCCGTATAGCTCAGAGGACCTTAACGTGCTAAAAAAAAAAGTTCCATAATTTTTAAATTTTTGTGCATACATCTGGGTGGGGGGGGGGGGGGCAATTTTGTTTCGTTCAACAGAACCCCAACGTCGTCCACACAATGGATAGGGTAATGGAAGTTGGCGGTGATTTCCATGAACGTCACAAAGCACGCGCGCGCGCGCGTGCGATGTCTGCGCGGGCACAATTATTTTTTATATTTATTGAGGAGACGAGGTCGGTGCGGGATGATTGAGTTAATAAATCAGGTTATGTGTGGCTGAATCGATTGCGGGCTTGTTGGCTGAGACATCAACGCTTGTACCTGGAGTTCATTTGTGCCAAAGGCGTATTTAACTCTGTAAATCCACCCTAATCTAGCATATCCATCAGAGGATTAGCGTTGTCTTATTTCAATAGTTAACCACACTTATAAATCTAACACGTCCTGTTTCCCGTGTCACAGTGTGTTAGTTACAGTATAATGCGTGTACATGCGTGTGTGCAGTTGTAGGGAGTGGTGGTGTAGCGGTCAGTGCGCTGCGCTATGAACCTGACGACCCAGGTTCGATTCCCGTTTATGGCCAACACTGGTAATGATTATCTGAACCGGTCCTGGGCCTCCCCTAGGTCGACTCTGCCTCAAATGAGTACCTGGTGCGGTGTGTAAACATCGCCACTAGGGAAACAAAGGCGGCCAGGCGTGGTGCTGGCCCACCCACCCCCTCGTGTGCTGTTCCGGCCTTCATAGGTGCTACTCGCTAACAGCACTTTCCCCAACAGTTTGGCTATGGGGGGGGATCGTTGTCCTTATTATAGAATTAAAACGTGGTGCGAAATGTAAACATTGACCTTGGGGAGACAAAGGTGGCGCTGGTCTCATCACTGTCTCGTGCACGATACACGCATAATCTGCCCCCAGCGGTATGAGGCTAAACGGGAATGTTTGTCTTTGTGTGTGCGTGGTGTTATCGCATTGTGAGCCTGGACATTTGAGTTAAAATCCCAACCACAGGTAAAATAATGCTCAAAGAGGTAACAATTCATATTTGCTCCCGCCTAGCGGCCTTGAAGACGTCTTGCCGAGCATTAATAGGTGTTGGCTAGCAGGACTGCAACTCACGGCCCTTAAGGATAAACTTTGGATAATTGTATGGGTGTGAGTGCGTGCCCCCCTACTGTGCCAACTTGCTTCATTTTATCCGCCCGGCGCTCCGCTCGTTGTTGTGAGCGTCGCTCCTCTGCCCTTCGCTGTTGCTGGAGGGCGGCCGCTTCCAACTGCCCAGTAGGGTCCTTCACGAGCCTCCTCCACAGAGGCCATCGGCAAATCCAATTTGTGGTTATGTGTGTATGTATGTACACGCCTGCTTGTATCTCTGTTTTTTTGTAAATGCACACGTGTTTTTTATCGACAGGTGCAGAGGATTTAAAATTTAACGTGAACCTGAAAACTGTGAGC
The DNA here is from genome assembly GCF_015708825.2 of Lethenteron reissneri. Classification (NCBI taxonomy): domain Eukaryota; kingdom Metazoa; phylum Chordata; class Hyperoartia; order Petromyzontiformes; family Petromyzontidae; genus Lethenteron; species Lethenteron reissneri. Next base: position 10,975,790 of record NC_083814.1, on the reverse strand, counting down.
AAAGCAGATCCAAGAGACTGTTGTTGTATTATTAATTATCATGGGTTGTTTAACGCACCAGAGCCTCGCTGAACCTCAAGACTTTTTTTTCAGGAGTTTCTTGCCAATTTATCTTTGCAGTCGGGTACAATGACTACGATCCCAATGAAGTAATTTGTGATAATATTCCAGCAGCGGGATATTTGTCCGATACCAGTTTACATCTTACTCTTAGGTTATTTCGGTAAATCTAGCTGTGACGGACCCACCTGATGACGGAGACTTGTGTTGCCTCCGAAACGTCGTGATTTATTATTTAATTTCTATTGTTATTTATATTATTCTTATTGTATATATTTTTTATAATTTATTTATTTTTCACCTACGTGACTTTACCGAAAAAACCTAAGAGTATGAATCCTTGCAGTCACGAAAGCTTCAAATCTAGAATTGAGTTTACATCGTGTGTGTTTTTATAAAAAAGGTTAGCTTTGAGAGGAAACTTGTTTGACTCCGGAGGAAACCCACTCAAATCAAGTTTGAAACCCACACAGCTCCGTAACAATGTATGTTTTGCCAGTACCGAACAACACATCGGAGTGATGCATATTGTACAGCACAACTGCGAAAAAACATGTACAGTATTTCAATTTAAAGCTTTCGTGACTGCAAGGATTCATCTTCTTTCGGTAAAGTCACGTAGAAGGGAAGTAATAAAATAATAAAAATAATACATAATAATATAATATTATTATTTTATTACTTCCCTTCTACGTGACTTTACCGAAAGAACCAAGAAGACCTGTACAGTAGTCGAGCCAAAATGGACTTCTAAAGCTGCACATTGTAATCGGGTGAGAGAACCAACGAGATTTAGTACAATACAGCAGCACCGGGGCTGGGAAGGAAGGGGATGAGGCTAGAGAGCGGCTTTGTGTGTGGCACGTCGGCAAGAGAATACAATTCCTCCCGTTTGCGAGCTCGAGAGGCGAGCAATAACACAATGCAGGGCGGAGACGCCGGCGGAATAATTCGAAACGGGGGCTGAAGAAGCGCGCTGACCGACCCACACTCGCAGCGGCGGCGCAGGCGAGAGAGGGCGAGGGCGAGAAGATGTTTCTTGTTCACGTTCTTGTTTAGTTGCGGTTGCACCCGAGTCAAGAGCCGCATGGCTCACAGGGTCATCTCCATATATATAAAAGGCAAAGTTGTGAATGTGTGTCTGTTCAAATTGTTTAGCGGTCTTCCCAACATGCAACAAACTGGAAATTTGCCATGTGGGTACTTTCCAGACTGTACACCATGCAAAAAATATAAAAATACACTTTTTGGGGGGGGGGGGGGGGGGGGGGAGCTCAATAATGTATATATTTTTTGCACAGCAAGTGAGCTGTGACGTTAAATCTGTCACGCACGTGGAAGCGTAACGCAGTGCAGTGTAGTGGTTAGCGCGCTGCGCTACGAACCCGGCGACCCGAGTTCGATTCCCGCTCACGGCCACCACCGGTGACGATTATTTTAACCGGTCTTGGGCCTCCCTTGGGTCGACTCAGCCTGGTGTGTGAACATCTCCCCTGGGGAGACAAAGGCGGCCGGGCGTGGTGAATCCAAGTCCCGGGCAAAGCCGGGTAGTACAGCTTGTATACCTAATAAATGAAACTGAACAAGGGAGTGACGATTAGACCGAGGTGTCGCAGTGCCCGGACGCGTCGGGGTGGAATCGTCGTCAATAAGGCGAAGTGGCTTGTGTTGTTGTTGTGTCGGGTGGGAAAAAACCGGTGAATGTTTAAAGCGGCTCGTTTGAACGTGATTGCGTGCCGCGGCGGGGCAGTAATGACTGTGTTAAAAAAAAAAACGGCAATGTCTCCCCCCGTCTACTACGGAGAGGTCGTGTCGTTCCTTGTGAAGGCGCATGCCTCACTGTGACCCAGGGTGAAGTAGGCAGCGCCACTGGGACACGCAGCTCATTACGACGCCGCTGTGCCATTCCCGATAGTTCTTTGATTGTTTTGGGTTATTGTCCCCCCCCCCCCCCCCAATTCGTTCCCTTTAATGTGCTCGGCATGCATCATTGCCAATGTTAATTATACTCAAAATTGTTTTGAACTGTTGGCTGCAATTGAAGTGTGCCATTCGTGGCTTTCATTTGATTAAAACAGAGTGGATTTTTATTTGTATTTCCTTGCCCGGAGGGGGAGCAAACGCGATGGATAATGAAGAGACGCCAAAAAAAACTGTTTATTTTTTTATGAAGGTGGAGGCGGCTGATTGGGCTGCTGTACTGCGGGATGCGTGGCTGCAGCAGATGGGGTGGGTGGTTGGGGATTGAGAGAGTGAGAAGTCTGCATGACGAGTGGTAGCAGTTCATCGTTACAAACACGTGCACGGCACATGTACGCCATATTGACCGTGGCGGTGTCACGGTAATGCTACACTTACATTTCGCACGACCCAAGGCTCAATTCTTCCAAGTCAGACACCCAACACCAATGGCAAGCGGTATCTGAACCTGACCCTAGGGTGAATAGCCTCAGATGAGCATCCCATTTGTGTCTTTGTCAGTAAAAAATTAACCCGTAAAAACAAAGTTTTTCACTATAAATCCTTTATATGCGTGGCATCGGTTTTGATTTTATTATTCATTTCTGGTTTTCTTGAGTAAGAGTTTCATTTTTATCACATTGGTATTTTAAATTAAATATAAACATTTTTTTCCTAAAAAGTGGAAAATTTTTGAAATTTTTTTTCACGAACATTAATTGTCACGTACAACGAGTCTGTGTGCAAAATGTCAGCTCGATTGGATCACGGGAAGTGGGTTAAATAACGACCAAAAGATATGCACGGTCGTAAGCACGCAAGCAAGTGAACTTAATATAAAGGATTTAAAAAAGTAAAGGCGCTGACCCGCAATTACTTGCCCATGCAACTGCTCGTGGGAGGGCCTCCTCTAGATCGAGCCCTCGAGGGTATGTTAGCCCCCACAGCAGTGGCTCTTCGTGACAAGGCCCGCAGGCCACTGGCGGCTCCTTGGTGGCCTTCAGTGCAGTCACTGACGTGCGACCCACGACAATGCACAAATGGTGAAACACACACAACCACTTGCAGGCAGTGTGGCGGCCCTCGCACTGATGACGGCTTATCGGGCGAAAGTGCCCCCCCCCCCGCCCGCACCTGCAAATGAGTGAAGAACATTGGTCTACACGCTGACCAGATGTCTTTTAAAGAGGTTGGGAGTGCCCACAGCTAACCCTACCTCACATGACCCGCTCATCAACTGATTGTGGTGGACCCATTTATATCGCGCAGAGGAGACAGGTGGAGGTAATTCAAGGATCTTGACGGATTGTTTGATACCGCTGCCAGTCACGTGACCACTGGATTTTCAAGTGCAGCGTTCGAATGGTCACAGGACGAGAGCGTGCCTTTGTTAGAGATGGAGAGACTCATGTGGCTGTGCTTGGGGTCTCACGCTCTCACACGGTGGCTGCGAACAGAAATTTGACAAATAGTTCTCCTGGTATAAGAATGTCAAGGAGTTGTGTTTTTTGGGGGGGTTATAGCCACCTTTTAACCGTGATGTCATCCATTATCTAATATGAGCCATACTTCATTACGTTTTTTCACGCTCCAGTTCGAAGTTTTTAAAGTAAAATTTGTGCTAAAAATAAAATTGCTCGCTTTATCACAGTTAACCTTATCTTGGAAAAATGCATAATATAATTAAATAGTCATGTAAGATTAATGGTAGGTGGTGGATTTTATATATATATAAAAATAGACTTGACAATTATCGGTACAAATTAGAGCACATTACAGAATGCCACAACACCTCCCTGTGGCTATTGCCAGTGTAAAATTAACTTAATAGTTTATTTTTCGATAAATATTCGCATGTTTTCTCAACAACACTGGCACCGCCGTTAAGATTGTGATCATCGTCGTCTCTGTTTTTGTTTTAAAGTGTTTTATCTCATAGAGCACACTTTATATATTTATTACCGGTGTAGGATAAATGTAGGGCTTGAGTGTGTGGTGCGGTATGGACCTCGCCATGCTCAACAAAAACTGCGACCTAAGTTTGATTCTCCCGGACACTGTCCAGCATGGCCTGGATTTTTTTCCGCCGGGTCTTCCGTTTTTTCCCCCTCCACATTTTGAATCAACATGCGATTAGATTATTTGGACGATTTTGCTGCTACACGTGATAAGCCTCTTCGTCGAACTATCATTTGTGGCCCGGTTGCTTCTGAAAATGAAGCTAATAGCTCAGTGGGCTTTACCTGGTCAAATATAAATACTCTATTTTTATGTTTTTTAGCGATTTGCTTTACATATGTAGGGCTGTTACAGAGGGGCTGTTTGTGTAGGGCTGTTTGCATAGGGGCTAACGGATAACAAACACAGTGGGCGGGGACTCCGTGAGCACACGGGGTGGTGCCCGCAACGACGTCCGTACTGGACGGCGTGAGGGGGGTTTCGATCCTCTAGGGGGGTATAAAAAGGGTTGAGCCAGAGAGCTCGAGGCTCAGTCTTAGTGTAGTTAAGGGAAGAGAGAAGACCGGCCAGATAGGCCCTGGACTCCCCCTGGGACGCCGCCCTTGTAAGGGCAGTGCAGGCTGGAGCCAGTGGCGTGGTCCCGGAACCAGAGTCAGACCTCTGGGATTCCGGGTACCGTAGCCCGACTGACCAGTGTCGGGCCAGACAGCCTCCCCTAGCCCGTTAGCGGAGGACTCGGCTAGGAAGGCTAGCTAGGGGTGAATTCCCAGTTGTACGGGTGAGGGGGCCGATACATCCCTCCAGTATTGTAAGACATTGTGCAAATAAATACGTGTGCCTTACCCCGTTGTCCACGCGTCTTCAAGAATACTTCATCTGGCGTCAGAAGAACCAAGAACATGGACACGCGCCAAACAGCTCGAGCCAGGGAACAGCAAACGGAAGACGCCGCCGAAATTGTCGAGCCCGAGATGGCTCAACAAGACGACGTGCAGCCGGGGCCGGACGCGTTCTTGCCGGAGCGTCGCCATGAAGAGGAGCAGCGGACAGACCACCTGAGGCTGGCTCACGAGAGGCTGGCGGAACTGCTCTACGCCGCTGCCGCTACGCTGGAGAACATCACACGGCTGGGGGCTGGTGGTCCACCGCGGGGCGAGGGGAACCGGCGTCCGGAGCGCCTTCCCGCCATTTCTGAAGATTCAAATTTTGAATTTCCCGCCATCGACGCGGCGACCGCTAGGGGCGTGGCCAACCTCAACCTGGGGTCCGACATCGGCCGCGCTGGGGCTGCCGCATCAACGACGGAGGAGGGCGCGTCATCAAAGCTGCGACAGGCGATGCCATCTGCCGTTCGCGCCGAGACGCAGCCGGGTCGGGGAGACAGCAGCCCACGGGACTCCACGGCAACTGCTGCGCTGCATCAAAGGCTGCCCCCGCTTAAAGAATTCGTGGGCGCAGAGGGCGACTGGAGCGGCTTCCGAAGACGCTTCCTCGCCCACCAAGAAATGGCTAAATGGACAGACGCAGAAGCTCTCAGCGCCCTGCCGGCGCTCCTGGACGGCGACGCGCTTGCCGCCCTAACATCGGCACCGAAGGAAAGGCGCTCTACGTTACCAATGGCGCTGCAGCTGCTGGGAGGGGTCTACGGACCATCGGCGGAATGCAGACAGGAGTTCTACGACCGCAAGCGGGGAGAAAAGGAGTCGCCCCTGGCGTACCGAACGAGCCTCCTGGCGATGGCCAAGTCGGCCTTCCCCCGTATGGATGACGACGGCATCGACGCTATGGTGACGGAGAAAATACTCCTCCTGGCTGACGATCTTGACATCGCTGTCGTCGCACAGGAGGACGCGGAAATGACATCGCTCCAGGCGGCGCGGCTCCTCCACGCAAACCTCCTGTCGCTCCGGCGAAAAGCCAGCAGGGCATCGGCGGGGCGTGCGGTGGCTGCAGCCACCCTTCCGACGGAGGAACTCTACGCCGTCGACCACCGACGGCAACAGGCGACGAGTGCACGGCCGGGCCAGGACGGGTCGGGCCGTTCCGACCATTCGTCACCTCCGACGTCGCTCCCGCGGTGCTTTAACTGCGGCGTCCGGGGCCACGTCGCCTCGGGGTGCCGCTCTCCTCGTCAGCGCGGGACGACACCTCACCGGGACGACGGGCCTCATCCCAAGCTCCACCATCAAAAACCGGCGAGTCGCGGCACCCCACACGTTTGGCCCACACACACACCCGTCACGCACTCAAACACCGCGACGAGAGGGGGGCCGGTATCACGCACCATCGCACCATCACGCACCACTCCGGGTACCCATATCGAACCCGGCCAGTGGTCCGTGCTGGCCGATCGTGTGGTTGCCGCATCGTCGGGGTCGTCGGCCGTTGTGGGGTATATCGACGGGGTTGAAGTGCGCATCCTGGTCGATACGGGAGCATCGGCGACTATTATTTCGGAATTAATTTATAATATTCTCCCCGTCCGGAGTCGTCCCTTGATGCCAGTTAACATACCATTCTATGCGGCTAACGGGGGCTCACTTGGCATCATCGGACAAATTCGTGCCCAAATTTGTATCGGGGAAATAAAATTGTCTGGGCCGATTTTTGTTTCTTCCTCGCTGGCGGTTCCGTGCCTGCTGGGGACGGACTTCCTGGCCAAAATGCCGATTGTAATTTTGATCGACCAGGGGTGCATAGAGCTTCCATCGGGCAGACGCATGGCGTTTCTGCCATCGCCGGTTGCGACTCGGACGGCGTTCGCGACGGTGCCGGCGCTCGTGGAAAGAACGGTACGCGTTCCTCCGGGGACGCAAATGCTGGTACCCTTGAAACTTCGGCGGCCCCTCGTTAAGGGTGCTGGGGCACAAGGGGTACTGTTGGGACCGTCTAGGGCCGGGGTTAGTGGACCTGACTTACTACCGGCCCAGACCATAGTGAGAGGGGATGGTGAACCCTTCATCGCGGTCCTAAATGTGGGCTCGCGGACGGTGGTGATCCCACAGGGGACCGTGCTTGCTCACGCAACGCCGGTGCCGTGTGAGGAACCCGCCGTAAATTGCGTCAACACTGTCCCTGCGTCGCGACCGCATTCGGACAGCGATGAAGGGTGGCTCGAGGCGCTTTGTGCGGGATCGACGGACCTGTCCGATTCAGAGCGTCAACAACTTAAAACATTACTGCGAGAATTTTCCGACGTTTTTAGTCGAAATAAATATGATTTGGGTTGCACTCACTTGCTGCGTCACCATATTGACACGGGTGACAGCGCGCCAATTCGCCAAAATCCGTTTCGGTTGAGTCCCGCCGAAAAGGACCATGTCAAATCGGCTGTTGATGACATGTTGGCCGCGGACATCATTTCTCCTTCCACCAGCCCTTGGGGAGCGCCGATCGTCCTGGTTAAAAAGCAGGACGGTTCGTTGCGGTTTTGCGTTGACTTCCGGCGTCTTAATAAAATTTCGGTTGCCGACGCATACCCGCTCCCTCGGATGGATGAATCGCTTGACGCCTTGGCGGGAGCGCGATTCTTTTCCACACTCGATTTACTTTCGGGATTCTGGCAGCTTCCTCTGGATGATGAGTCAAAGCCTAAAACTGCTTTTCGTACACCGCACGGCTTGTTTCAATTCAACCGGTTGCCGATGGGCTTACACTCAGCGCCGGCAACTTTCCAGCGTTTAATGGAATTGGTTTTGGCTGGACTGCAATGGGAGTCGTGCCTCATTTATTTGGATGACGTTATCGTCTTTGGAAAAACCTTTGATGAACATCTCCAGAGGTTGCGGGCGGTTTTCCTAAAGATGCGGGCTGCTAATTTGAAATTCAAGCCCCAAAAATGCCATTTGTTGCGTGATTCGGTGCGTTATTTGGGGCACATCGTGGGACGCTCAGGTATTGCTACCGATCCCGCCAAAACGCAGTGTGTCAGCTCCTGGCCGACTCCCACCTCGGTGGGAGAGGTCAGGAGTTTCATTGGGTTCGCGTCGTATTATCGACGGTTTGTTGCTGATTTTGCGACAATTGCTAAACCCCTGCACGCTTTAACATCTAAAGGGGTTCGGTTCCACTGGGGTCAAGAGGAGGAGGCTGCGTTCCGCTCCCTTCGGGACGCCCTGGTGAAAGCCCCTCCCTTGATCTACCCTGATTTTTCGAAGCCCTTTTTGCTCGACACCGATGCGAGCAACACGGGTATTGGGGGTGTGCTTTCCCAGGTGGTTGATGGCGTTGAACGGGTGGTCGCATACGGTAGTCGGGTGTTGTCTCCTGCGGAGCAGAGATATTGTGTCACCCGTAGAGAACTGTTGGCAATTGTTTTTTTCATCCAACAGTATCGCCCATATCTGTACGGTCGGCATTTCACCGTCCGCACAGATCATGCGGCACTACAGTATGCCCTGCGGGTTCAACAACCATCGGGACAGTTGTCTCGATGGTTGGAGGTTCTCCAGGATTTTGATTTTGAGACCACTTACCGTAAGGGCGTTCGCCATACCAACGCGGACGCTCTGTCACGCATGCCAACCACCTCGGAATGTGCATGCCTCCTGGGGTCGGGACGTTGCAGACCTTCAGGGGACGCATCGGTTCCGATCCTGGCAGCCACCGACGACGACGAACCACTGCCTGATGATTCGATCGAACAACAGGGAAGGGATTCCCTGTTGGGGTTGCCCGTCACTGAGTGGGGGCGCCTCCAAATGGAGGATACCTCCCTCCTCGGGTGGCGTCGTCGCGTCGGGGGTGCTGGCCGGGTGAAAGGTGATTCAGGTGCATGGGAAATGGTACAGGGTCTGCTCATGCATTGGGACGCAAAATTACAGCGACATCGGCTGGTCGTCCCTTCGGAGTTGCGAGGCAAAGTGGTGTGGGCCGCGCATGAGCGCCTGTTACATCTGGGGACTCTAAAGACCCTTGCACTGATACAACTAGATTTTTTTTGGCCTGGTATGACAAAGGACGTTGGGGATCTTTTGAATTCATGCCCGCGGTGTGCGCAACGGAAACCGCCGGCACGGGAGTCTAACCCGCCTTTACAATCAATCAAGGTGTCCAGAATAAATGAGCTTGTCGCGCTGGACATCTTGGGCCCATTTCCCGCCACCCCCAAGGGCAATAGGTATTTGCTGACAGGAGTCGAGTATTTTACGCGCTGGCCCATGGCCTGGCCCCTTGCCAACCAGTCGGCAGCAGCCATTGTGGACGCCTTTGTTCAGGGATACGTCCTGGACAAAGGTGCTCCGGAACGGCTGCTGACCGACCAGGGTAAAAATTTTTCAAGCAAATTACTTAAACAAGTTTGTGACCTCTTAGGCACAAAGAAAATTCGGACCTCCCCGTATCACCCACAGACAGACGGAATGGTCGAGCGCCTGCATCGCACCATTTCGTCAATGATGGCACAGCAGGTCTCAGATTCTCAGACTGATTGGGACCTGCATATTCAGGGGGTCTTGGCGGCATACCGGATGGCACCCCATGCAGCTACGGGGTTTTCCCCCTTTTACCTTATGTACGGTCGCGAACCCGACCCGCCTGTTCGCGCCCAGCTGCAGATCCCCGACCCGCAAGGAAAAACTAAATTGGCTGACCACGTCAAATTTAATCTGGCTAAATTAACAGAGGCGCGGGATGCTGCGAGGTTGAACTCGGACCTCCGTCAAAAGGCGAACGAGCGCCTCAGGCTGGGTCGGGCGCATGTAATACAGTGGAAACCGGGGGACAGGGCATGGTTGCACTGTCCCCAAGTACCCCTGGCCACCTCCCCTAAGCTGGCGCGGCCGTGGCGGGGCCCCGTGGAAGTGGTCGAGGTCTTGCGACCACAGTGCGTGCGCATTCGTTGGGGGAAGCGGCGATGGTTCGTGCACCCCTCTCGGTTGAAACCTTTCGTCGCGGTACACAAACCCACTTCACACATGCGTGGCCAGACGTGTGGGGGGTCGACCGACTCACTAGCTCCGTCTCCACCGCGCTCACCTAATGCCTTGCCGGCCGTGCCACCTCCAGGTGCATCGGGACTGACGAGCCCGCACCCACCTGCTGCTGCAAGGGACGCCGAGGTTCCCGCGACGTCAGACGCGGACTCTATACAAAACGAACAACCGCCACCGGCGGGTTCGCCACCCGGGATTGCCCCGTGTGACGGGCCTGCAGCAAGGACACGCGCAAAAATGCGCAGACTCTTATAATGCATTGGACGAACATTTTTTTCTTCTTCTCTCTTACGTACGGTTGCGTGGTGCTGCGTCGGTGGGGAGCTCCTAACACATTTTTTTTGTGTTGTGTTGCATGTGTGCTGCGAGTTCCCTGCTTAACCTGTATATATGCGTCGCTCTTACGGTATTCGTATTTATTCAGGGGGGGTGCGTCGGATTGTTCCCTTCGGGGTTGTGGGTTTTGTTGTTGTCATTGTTGTTGCTGTTGTCGTTGTTGCTGTTGGTTCCTTCATGTTAGCGTTAAAAACGTTTTTTAAGGCACACGCGGGTATCCAGGGGTTAAATAGCCTTTATTAAAGTTGTTGCAGCCGGGACGGCTGCGAGCTGTACAGGGGGGGGTGATGTAGGGCTGTTACAGAGGGGCTGTTTGTGTAGGGCTGTTTGCATAGGGGCTAACGGATAACAAACACAGTGGGCGGGGACTCCGTGAGCACACGGGGTGGTGCCCGCAACGACGTCCGTACTGGACGGCGTGAGGGGGGTTTCGATCCTCTAGGGGGGTATAAAAAGGGTTGAGCCAGAGAGCTCGAGGCTCAGTCTTAGTGTAGTTAAGGGAAGAGAGAAGACCGGCCAGATAGGCCCTGGACTCCCCCTGGGACGCCGCCCTTGTAAGGGCAGTGCAGGCTGGAGCCAGTGGCGTGGTCCCGGAACCAGAGTCAGACCTCTGGGATTCCGGGTACCGTAGCCCGACTGACCAGTGTCGGGCCAGACAGCCTCCCCTAGCCCGTTAGCGGAGGACTCGGCTAGGAAGGCTAGCTAGGGGTGAATTCCCAGTTGTACGGGTGAGGGGGCCGATACATCCCTCCAGTATTGTAAGACATTGTGCAAATAAATACGTGTGCCTTACCCCGTTGTCCACGCGTCTTCAAGAATACTTCACATACTCTGAGTTTTTTTCGGTAAAGTCACGTTGCTTACCTTTCCTATTCTTTGAACTCCCATCGTGTTTTTATATTTTTTGTTGTTTTTTGTTGTTGTTGTAACTTTCTGACCTGCCCCTACTGAACATCTGTGAAAACAGCTTCATCGCTCATCGGATTCCTACTCCAGTATAATGATTATGACTCTGTATGGACAGAAAAAAACAATCCCCTCCACTAACATGTGATATAAGGGAGGCCTGCATCCAGCATTGGATTGACAAAGGCACGTTAATATTTTGTATATATTGGTTGACTTAATATTATAATAAACAAATATGCGCATATATGCAGCCACTGCACGTTATGTATACTGCCTATGTTTATTATTTGTGTCGTGTTTTCGCAGTGAAGGATTTTCATATTGACATTCAGGCCAGCATGCATAATTCACAAAAAAGTCCCTCTGAATTTTGCGTTTCGTGGTGTGTGTAATTTACAATTACAAGTCCTATTTTAATCGCACGTTGCCGTTGCAACTTGGTTTGGGTAAATTGGTATGGCTCTCAAATGACGCAGTAACCCAATACGGTACGGGAAATGTAAAACGTAATTATATTTTTTCCTACCTTTTTTGCTTCTATATATAATCATTTAAATCCATATGTCACTCAACTGCTGGGTGAATGCCTCCCCAATCCCATGTCAGTCATTCCGGTGTTTTTTTTAGCCATACTTCCCCACGCAGGTCAATGCAAGTTTGGTGGTGTGGGGGGGGGGAGGGTGGCAGGACCGTTTCAGATATCGCTCGCCACTGATGTTAGCCGTTGCCGAGAATACAATTCAGCCGGTGCGTTAACCACTATGCCACTGCTCGACCTTGTATACACACACACGCGTACCACAAACACGCGCATTGCCCTCACCGTGCGCGCCACTTGGAAGGAGAAATTATGAGAAATCAGAGGCTTGCTAGACAATCATTTGAGGAAGTCTCAATCGAGGCTTCGAGGCGAAGACTTATCCGAGTTTCGTACGGAATTTAACCCCATCGGGCGCACGCACGTGAACAGACAGCAGGTAGCCCGGCTTCCACGTGGGTCCTGAGGTTCACAGCTCGACACGGCAAGCATATGAATAAAACATTTGCGTTGCACATCGAGCGATGCTGCAATGACATTGCCTTGAAAGGACCACCGTAGTAAAACGTGTATGGAAATTAATAACACTTGCAATTATTAATTTGCCTTAATCCGTTTTGCTTTTAAACATCAGCCAACGGCATAAGTTACATAGATGCATAATTTACACTGAATATGCGCTGCAGTAATTTTACTTGTCCTCACCGTATTAAGAAAACAATGAATATGAAGCAGCTACATTTATTTATCTCTCTCATGGAGGTTATTTTTTTAATTAATCGCACGCTTTGGCTGGTCTATGTTTTGCGGCCACAATTACCCACGATAGTTTTACATTCAATCGTTAACTTAATTAGCAATCTGTCTGTAAATCTCTTTCTAAACTGTTTCACCTGCTCGTTTACTGAGTTGAGCCTCCTTCATCCTGGCGCTGCAGTCCACAAGGGTGGCGCTAACAACAATGCCATTAGTGAAGGCAGGAAAGCTTCACCGAGTATTCAAGACTCTTTCTTGGCAGGGTCTTGATCTGACGTGTTTGCTGTGTGGGAGGAAGCCGAGGAAATCCACGCACGCGAGCGGGTAAACACTCTTAAACTTCGCACGGGCGGATGCAACCCGCTTGCTGTACTGCCTGCTCGTCTCCTCCACAGTGCTGGATTACGGTTCAAAGTGACGCAATCGCCGTGGTGTCCAAAAGGTCAAAACCGGTTGGTGCTGTGGTGCAATGGTTGGTGCGTGCGACTTGCAATCCAGAGGGTCACAGGGTCGATCTCCCGGTCGCGATCGTTGAAACAATGCTGAAAGTTCCATATATCCCTCCGCCTAGCAGCGGCATACACGAGTATAGCCACGATTAGTCGATCAGTAGGTCACGTGTGGTGGGATAAAGCGTGGGTGCTCCAACCTCTTACAACAACATCTGGCCAGAGTGGAAGAGTAGGCCGACACACGCTCGCGAGGGGTTCTCTGGAGCTCCCTATAGCATGCAGTAGAATGAGCAAGAAATTCCAGGGCTGCGCGTCATACCTTTTTTAGCACAGCAATTGCTCTACCACCACTGTAATAGTGGCCAAAAGAGCCGCTATAATTGCAGATTCATCATGGGCCGTGCTTGGCATGGCCAGCAATGCCACGCGGGGAACGGGGATGAAAGTGATCGCGGTTGAATAATTCCAACGAGGCTGCGTCTCGAAGCGCGCTCAGCACGAAGCCGGGTAACTTCGGATTGCCGTCCGTGAAGGTTGTTCCGACGTTAGGGAGGGCGACGCCTGACAAATTAGCGGAGGTTTTTCTTTTTCTCAAGGTCGGCTTTGCGCATACGGCAATTGGGGGGGGGGGGGGGGGGGGGGTGGGGGGAGAAGACCCACGGTCGCTTTCGTTCTCGCCAAACGTGCGCGGGATATTTCACTGACGCGTCGGAGGTTTCGTTCACTTTTCTTTTCCGAGCACCTGGGAACGGTGCCACTTAAGCGTTTTTAGCTCACGTGCAGGCACTCAAGCGGGGCTTCATCTCTCTCTCCTCTATCTCCTCTCTCTCTCTCCTCTCTCTCTCGCCGGGAATTGGCCCAGGCAAACGGCCTCTCCAAGGGGTGCGTGTCGGAGTTGCGCGGGGCTGCGAGGCGAAAGGGCTCAAAGGCCACGTTCCCTGCCTGCATGAATTAGACGCGGAGCGTTTGGTGCTGCTGCTGCTGCGTTGGTCGCGGTGCTCATGCACAAGAAATCATAATCATCATCGTACTGTAAATGCGACGCATTCGTCAATAAGACTGTGGCCTTAAAATGAAAAAATATATGAGAGGTGACGCTTGAGGCAATACACCTTTCTCCATGCGTTACGAAGCAAGTCCCCTTTGGCTGAAGCCGCCGTCCGTTATAGGTCTGTGTCACGTTGAGACCCGACAGGAGGGTTGTTGACGAAAGTGTTCGGCTAACACAAATTCAGCATGAATTAGGACGGGCTTCATATTCAGCAGTCAAAGCCTCGCAGCGTTCGCAGGTGGCGTGGGGGGGGGGGGTCAAGGGGCCCGCTGTGTTTTAAACAGGGGTCACGTGGTGGGAGGCTGACCTTTTGCTTTGTGTTACACGAGGGGTCATGCGGTGGGAGCTTTAACTTTCCTCACACGGCTCGCCAGAGCGACAGACGGCTCGCATGCCGTCGAGGGTGGGTTGGGCTTCGGAGATAGAGAGACGGGTGCTTCCGTGGCGTGGCCTGCGTGTGTATGTACGTGTGTGTGTATGTACGTGTGTGTGTGTGTACGTGTGTGTGTATATGTACGTGTTTGTGGGGAGCGGTAGTGTAGCGGTTAGCGCGCTGTGCTACGAACCCGGCGACACGGGTTCGATTCCCGCTCACGACCAACACCAGTGACGATTATCTGAACCGGTCCCGGGCCTCCCCTAGGTCGACTCGTGCGGTGTGTAAACATTGCTACTAGGGAGACAAAGGCGGTCGGGCGTGGTACTGGCCACCCACCCCCTCGTGTACCGTTCCGGCCTTCATAGGCGCTCGCTAACAGCACTTGCTCCAACAGTCTGTTCCAGGCTATACGGGGGATCTTTTTACGTACTTGTGTGTGTACGTGTGTGTGTGTATGTACGTGTGTGTATGTACGTGTGTGTGTGTATGTACGTGTGTGTGTGTACGTGTGGGGGGAGCGGTGGCATAGCGGTTAGCGCGCTGATTCGATTCCTGCTCACGGCCAACATCGGTGACGATTATCTGAACCGGTTCTGGGCCTCCCCTAGGTCGACTCAGCCTCAAATGAGTACCTGGTGCGGTGTGTAAACATCGTCACTCGGGAGACAAAGGCGGCCGGGCGTGGTTCTGGCCACCCACTTTCTCGTGTGCCGTGCTGGCCGTCATAGGTGCTCGCTAACAGCACTTGCCCCAACAGTCTGTTCAGGCTATACGGGATATCTTGTGTTGAACTTTTTTCGCACCGTACGTAGCCAACCGTGCCAATTGAATGGTGTAATGGATAGTATTACTGGACTTGCAATGCAGACCTAACCAGGTCAATCAATCAATGCAGTTGAAAGAGTGGTGCAAGTTTCTTAAATCCTTCCCACCACCACCTCTATACAGACCATCAGTGTAAGGGGAAATCCATTTAGTACGTACACATGGAGGGGGGAGGGGGGTTAACCCAAATGCGAACGCTTGCGTATGGGGGGGGGGGGGGTCTACTGACAATGTACGCATAGGAAACGGGGCGGGGGGGGGTGAAGCCTCGATAATAATTTGTCTACATTGGCCTTCAAATGAGTTAGATAGTCCGGCGGTGGACTATCTGTTTGCTTAAACACGTCAATATTATTACTCCTTGATCGTTTCTGCGTGGATTAAACATCGTCCGATTCGGGGTCAAGTTTTGACAGATTTTTGCGTACGTACTAAATGGTTGGCCAGTAAATCGGTACACCGCGAGTCGATGGGCAGGTCACATGTATCCTTTACCTAGACAGACGTAGCACATTTTTATTATTGTAAATGTATTGGCGTTTAACTTGGAATTAAATTTGAATGTGTGGCAAAGCTAAAAGTAAATAAACACAAGTACAACACAGCACGTACATGCAGAATTCGCAAACTTACAAGCTCGAAGAAACGTGACATCAAGTGGCACGGCTGATTCGAGGGCTCACAAGTTGGGGACCTTCTGGACCATGGATCAAATATCCCCGCGGCTTCATTTCATGCACGGCCCCTGGGCCACACGAGACTGCCTCTCACTTCGGGAATGGTCCGCAAACAAGATGTATTTTTCCCTGCAAGCGTCTTGGTTGTGTGTATGTGTGTAACTTCGGAACTGCGACCCGACCTCGGCGCGTGTGTGAAGCAAAGCGGCGGGTGGTAGAGGTGAGCCCGAAATATGTTCGTGCTATTTTTGGGTCGCGCTTAGGCGTGTTGTAACGTGTGTGTGTGTGCTGTATTTGAAAGTCCAATTTGACCATCGGTTAGGCAGAGGTCACCCCACCCCTGCACCGTGGAACTGCTGCTGCTGCTGTTCAGGATTGTGCAGTGGTAACACTCGTGCCTCAAAGCAAGAACCTGGCGACCCGGGTTCGATTCCCGTCCACGGCCAACACCAGTGACGATTATCTGAACCTGTCCTGGGCCTCCCCTAGGTCGACTCAGCCTCAAATGAGTACCTGGTGCGGTGTGTAAACATCGCCACTGGGGAGACAAAGGCGATCGGGCGTGGTGCTGGCCACCCACCCCCTCGTGTACCGTTGCGGCCTTCATAGGTGCTCGGTAACAGCACTTGCCCCTACAGTCTGTTAAGGCTATACGGGGGATCTTTGTCTTTTTGCAGTGGTGCTCCCCCCCTGTTCTCCACGAGTGGTCTCCCATGTTATCTGCTTTCTTCCCATAGCTAAAACAATATACCACGTAACTGTTATTGGCCAAAACATCCCAGTGCTTAAATATTATCTACAAGTTACTCAATCGGAATAACACACGGCTACATTGCCGCTCGCATTATTGTGAAAAAAAACAAACACTTGGCAGGAACCCAGCGTGACAAAACAACATCTTGAGACGTTGCTGGGTAAACAAGCAAAGTAGTAATAATAATAACAACAACAACAACAAACGAAACACCGCCTCTTAACTGAGGTTGGTAGCAAAGTGCTGCGTTGCCAGCCTGCGTGTTTTCACATGGCACCTGCCAACGCGGTCTCCACAAAATTGTATTTGTAGCGTAAATTCCGGCTGCTTGTTCAGCTCCCACTGGGCACTCTCAAAGAGCTGCCCCCCTCCCCCCTAGCGAAGCTGTTGAGGCTGCCTCGGCTCTCCCCGCTACGCTGCCCTACAGGAGTGAATTTCAAACCATAGGGGTACGTCGTTCCGTGGAGGGGTGGGGGACGGTGGGCGGTGGGTAGGCGGGGGCTGGGGCCAGAGAATGATAAAAACATAATGTTTATTTCGTGTTAGTGTGTTTTCAGCGGAGGAGGGTTAACCTTTTCCCGCTGCGAGACGTTTGAAAGTTTCAGGGTTGGGCGGTCCCGTTCACAGCTGAATTTCGGAACGCTCAAGCGGCTGACGTAAATTTTATTCAAAGAGGCGTAGCGCCTTCTTGGTTCTTTCGGTAAAGTCACGTAGAAGGGAAGTAATAAAATAATAAAAATAAAACATAATAAAATAATTCTCACGACGTTTCGGCTACAACGCAAGCAGCCGTCTTCTTCACCTGAAGACGGCTGCTTGCGTTGTAGCCGAAACGTCGTGAGAATTATTTTATTTTATTATGTTTTATTTTTATTATTTTATTACTTCCCTTCTACGTGACTTTACCGAAAGAACCAAGAAGATGAATCCCTGCAGTCACGAAAGCTTTAAGGCGTAGCGCCGTTGTTTTGAAAGACATCGAATTCACCGCAGAGGATTTTAGCGACACGGCCGCACTCTACGATAGCCGGTGCCAAACTGTACCACACGCTCTCTCGCACGACCTTGTGGGAGCCTGGATACTGGTGAATATATTTTATTTCGACTTACATGTACTTTGTCAGAATGGAATCGTAAGAAAAACTGATGACGTACACGTACTTATGCGGTACACGTCAGTAATATTGAAATGTAATGGGAAAGGGTTTTCACATAACACGGCCTTGTACGAGTACAGCATGGGACCGTTTCCCATTTCGTGGCGCGGCCGGTAAAAACTCTGCGCTAAAGATTGATTCAGATATCACTAGCCCTGGCTGGGAAATCAAACTCGGGTTGTTGAGTTCGTAGCAAAGGGCGGTAAACCACTGCACCACTGCCCTCATTATTTGTTACTGTAACTTACGACAACAAAAACCGGTACTGCGGTAATCTAAGGCCCTTGCTATGTTGGCAGTGTTAGTATATGTATATATATAGCAGCTGTAGTTTTAAAGCCTGTGTTTGACCACCCTTGGCAATGCAATCCCTAGAATTTTATTTTAAATTAAATATTTATCCGTTTACCCAAACAACAACAACAACAACAAGAGAAGACCCGGTTTAGGTTTCAATAATTGAAATGTGAAAATCCCCACCTCAACGAAATCCTCTCACACTTTTATTCACACCCAGCCTCGAGCTGAAAGGTGAACTCCGGGGAGGAGGATCAGGGGTTGAGGCGGGCAAGGGGTGATGGAGGCGGGGGGGGGGGCAACCATTTCCTTACGCGGGGCCCGAATATAAGACACAATCCATCCGTCTCCGGAAGGCAAAAAAAAAGACAGACAACCGCACATTAACACACACACGCGCGGATGCCTGGGTCATTCCTGTCGCGGCAAGAGGCCCTTTCAGTGACAGAAGTGGCTGCCTGCGCTATTATTATTATTACAAACCCCGGGTGTTGCGAGGTCGAACATTTCGGGCCTTGCGCCCAATTAACGCGGCTAAGGTGCTTGCGATGACCGATAAATGTCGACTTTTCTGCGGGTTCGTTTCAAAGTGATGGGCTTCGTGTCGCCCGTGGGCCGAGTGAAATGAAGTCGTTGGTCCTCACACTCAGCTGTGTGTGTGTGTGGTGTGAGTAACTGTGTGTGTGTGTGGTGTGTGTACCTGTGTGTGTGTGTGGTGTGTGTACCTGTGTGTGTGTGTGTCCCTGTGTGTGTGTGTGGTGTGTGTACCTGTGTGTGTGTGTGGTGTGTACCTGTGTGTGTGTGTGGTGTGTCCCTGTGTGTGTGTGTGATGTGAGTACCTGTGTGTGTGTGATGTGAGTACCTGTGTGTGTGTGGTGTGCGTACCTGTGTGTGTGTGGTGTGTGTACCTGTGTGTGTGTGGTGTGCGTACCTGTGTGTGTGGTGTGTGTAACTGTGTGTGGTGTGCGTACCTGTGTGTGTGTGTGGTGTGTCCCTGTGTGTGTGTGGTGTGAGTACCTGTGTGTGTGTGATGTGTGTACCTGTGTGTGTGTATGGTGTGTGTACCTGTGTGTGTGTGGTGTGTGTACCTGTGTGTGTGTGTGTGGTGTGTGTACCTGTGTGTGTGTACCTGTGTGTGTGTGTGGTGTGCGTACCTGTTTGTGTGTGTACCTGTGTGTGTGTGTTGTGAGTACCTGTGTGCGGTCTGTGGTGTACGTACCTGTGTGTGTGTGGGGGGGGGGGGGGGCAACGGCCGAGTCTCGGACCGGCAGTGGGAGAAGAAGCACCCCCCCCTCCCCTGACATGAGAAGTCCAGGAATCAATGATCCATCCACGAGACTATAAAAGTAAATAAGTCAATTGACGGGATACCTCCATTCCACATCTGTCTCTCCACACAGGAGATATGATGTTACGTGACGTATCCCCATTGGCCACGTTACCTTCAGCAGCCTTGTTTTATTTATTGTTCGCTGCTGTAACCTGCTGACCCGCCGCCCAGTACTGGACATGTGGTGACAAAGAGCTTCATAGCTCATCGGATTTCGTCCTCCAGTCTAAATAAAGATTCCGATTCTGAATTGCGAGCGAATTCTGCACCGGTTCTGACGTACGGTGTCTCATCAGCAGAGTCAACCTGCTGCTGAAAAGATTCACACCCAAGAGGCTGGTCTGGCTAATGGGGTGTATAAATATACACACATTTTATTGTCTAAGTGGAGAGACAGATATATAGGAGGGACTTATTGTCTGCTTATTTATTTTGTTACTCACATTCTTTACAACGACAGAAATTGTTTTTTTGTATCCTGTAGGCAGTTGGCTTTGGCTGGCATGTAACGATGCATCAGTATCGTTTAAATGTCGATTCTTTAGCGTGCAATGGCTGCATACAATTATTTGTTAAGAATAGATTATTTATACGAAAACGGGAGTTATAGGGGAATGTTATGCTATTGTTATAGATAGGATCCTGGACTAAACAATGCTGTACAAATATAATAAATAGAAACTGATTCAACAATATCAGAGAGACAAAAAATATTCGAATGATTCTTGAATCATAATTGTCACCCCAAGTTCATCAAATCGTGAGGGATGCTGCCGTGCTGCAATGGTTAGGGCACGAGAGACTTGCAATTCAGAGGATGCTGGTTCGATCTCCCGGCGTGGCAGTTGAAGCTACGGTGCAATTCTTAAATCACCTCACCTGTGTCCACCCAACAGTTTAAATGGATACATCACAGAGAGTCAATAGGTAGGTCACGTGTGGCTGGGTAAAGTGTGGGTATTCCTACCTCGTCCAAGACTTCTGACCAGCTTAGAAGAGTAGGCCAAAATACCCGCTCGAGCGGAGCTCTCTAGCGCTCCCTCTAGTTGAGGTCCTTTTGGCGGCAGTGACTTGAGCAAGGAATTGAAGGGCTGCACCTTAACCTCTAACCTTCATCCACGTTGCCAGGGGATGAATCATTGCACACGTACAGCACTGCTAACGTGATGCCCTCTCTATGTAGGAATGTATGTTGAACTTTTTTCGCACCGTACGTAGCCAACCGTGATTCTCGGAGGTGTGGGAGAAGGACAACAAACTAAACACAAAAAGCAGTTCTTCGCTTTGGTTCCTTCGGTAAAGTCACGTAGATAGAAAAAAGAAATAAATAATAATAAAAATTATTTTTATTATTTTTCTACCTACGTGACTTCATACCAAAGAGTATGAATTCATGCAGTCACGAAAGCTTTAAGTCGAGACAAAAGCAGTTCTAAAGAAATGAGTTTTCAATCTGGATTTGAAAGTACACAGCTCCCAGTGGCTTTCTAACATCGCAAGGAAGAGCGTTCCAGACGGCCGCAGAAGCGCATCTGAAAGCGCGCGGTGCAGTGGCCCGTCTTTGTTTGGTGGCCCAGCCGAAAGCTGGACCCACGGTGGTTTTCCTTTCCGCTTCGCCGGCAGACTTCGTGCAGACGGTGTTCGTGAGCAAGATTGCAGGGGAGCGGCAGGAGCCCCCCGTCTACCGCTTCTCTCTGGACCCCGTTCCTCCATCGCCGTGGCAACAGCTGGCACCTGGCAACGGTGAGGTGCCGGCCTTCAAGGTGAGGCCTGGTGTGGGATTGGTGTCCTCCTCGTCGTCGTCGTCGTTGTTGTTGTTGTTGGCGTCGTCTTATTAATCATTGCCGTTATTGCTGCAAGTGTGTGAGTGCACAAATAAAAATACTCAATAAATAATGTCTCAATATAACCCGTCGTAAACTAAAATAGTGGCATTCCGTTTTTGCTGTTAAGACTGTCTCTAAAAAGCAGACGTATGCATAATATATTAGGCTTTTTTTTATAATGGGTAGTTATAAGATGAACATTTGTGTCGTAAACTCACGTTTATTTTGTGAATAAATAAATCGTCGTTAATGTTGTGATAAATAGGGTATAAATTCTAGATTTGAAGCTTTTGTGACTGCAATGATTCATACTCTAAGGTTTTTTCGGTAAAGTCACGTAGGTAAAAGTAAATAATAATAATAAATTATAAAAATATTAGAAATATTTCTATTATTCTATAAATTGTATTATTTATTTTTATTATTTATTTTACCCTACGTGACTTTACCGAAATATTTATATTATTCTATTATTTGTATTATTAATTTTTATTATTTATTTTTACCTACGTGACTTTACCGAAAAAAACCTAACAGTATTAATAGGGTATAGTTTCTGTTCATCGCTTTCCAACTAAGGACACGCTATAACTGTCTGCTCATCCATCCACCCGTCTCGCCATCTAATGTGGGGGCACGACAACACTTGCAAAGATGATGACCTAAGGCGAACAAACCTTGGGTATACAATTGTGCCGCGATTAGGACACGCTGACTCTTGCAAAGGTGACCCAAAACAAAGAAAACGTTCGTGTCAAATTGTGCTGCCGTGAGGGATTTGCTCTTAATTGTGCTGCGATTCTATCTTCAAGTGTCGTTTATATTGGAATACATTTGCTGCAAGAGTTATCATTGCCTCCCTTTTACAGACAGATAGACAGATAGATGGATGAATGGATGGAGAGACAGAGCTAATGCTACCCTAGTTGGACAGTATTAAACAAAAACTATATACATTTAACACGGTAGTAATACAAAATGTATTTAGTAATATAACAAATATTAAGTTTTCATATATATGAAAAATACGACTTTTTTCATCTCTGATTAGCATGGTTGGCTGCGTACGGAGCGAATGAAGTGCATACATACATCATACAAAATAGCTATCTCACAATTATGCATTAAAATAAGTAATCAGATTTTACTCGTACTTTTATGCAATTCACAGATTAAATATTTAACAGCAAAAAAAGCTACACAACCCAATCAAATTAAGGTGAATCATACACATTGATCAAAGGTTTGCCCAAAACTTTGGGATAAAAAAACCCATCATTAAAAGAACCTCCCCTCGGCATCCCAACCCTGCCTGCCGAGGAGAGTCCTCGCAGGCTGAAGCCACCGCCAGCCGTGCCCAGCGGTCTCAACGGGGCCCTACGGACAATCTGCCACCTTCCTGTGTGCACCTTCCGCGAGCACCACCGCACCTTCGATTCGCATGGTTAGCTACGTACGGTGCGAAAGAAGTTCAACGCACATCGTTGTTCATAATGCTCGTTAACCGAGGACAGAATCCGTGCTAATGCATTATTCCTGTAAGCAATAGCCTATTAATTTCATAACGTCTCGGTGAATTTACTGCGCGAGATTCTTGGCCAGTTTATTCCTGATGATTTTTACTCCAGTTTCGTGATAACAATGCGATTTTGAGTTCTAGAGTGTCTAATTGGAACGACATCTCATGACGTTGTACACAGATTCGGTAACCTTATGGATCACGGGGACACCCCAAAAGAGAAGTAAAATAAATATGGTTTATATTTATATTATTTTATTATTCTCCTTCTACGTGACTTTACCGAAAGAACCAAGAATATGTGTAACAAGCTGTTTATAAGCGAAGGTATTAGTGAAGACTCTTGCAGAGACGGGCATGAGCAGAGCAGAAGAGGATGGTATTCAGTCTGGACTTGATCACTGACAGGGCGTTGACAGCACAGATGGCCATCGTTATTTAATTTAAAAAAAACATTTCGGTCTGCCTTCAGTAATTTTCCTATTGTATACATGTGATGTCTTTTACAGTTGCGCCCCCCCCCAACAGATATTTGTTTTGTTCAGCAAGCTTGTTGTACGTGACTTGCCTTGAACACAACTTTGCAGCCTTCTTTTATCAAGGTTCTTGAATAATTTCCTGTTTTTCATTTCATTCTTTGACTCCCATCAGCACGCATAAATTGTATTCATATTTCGATTTAAAGCTTTCGTGACTTCAGGGATTCATATTCTTGGTTCTTTCGGTAAAGCCACGTAGAAGGGTAATAATAAAATAATACACATATAAAACAATAACAATTCTCACGACGTTTTGACTGCAACACAAGCAATCGTCATCAGGTGTGAAAACCACACTTTTTTCAAAAATTTCTTGCTGTGGATTTCACACCTGATGATGATTGTTTGTGTTGCAGTCGAAACGTCGTGATAATTTTTATTGTTTTATATTTGTATTATTTTATTATTTCCCTTCTACGTGACTTTACCGAAAGAACCAATAATATGTATTCATATTCTTTGCGTCTTTCGGTAAAGGCACGTAGATACACATACATTGGTGAATATCGTCACCGTTGATGTTATGCATTTATTTCTAAAGTCCAATTTTCTGAGAATATCATTTAATATTCCTGCAAATAACTTCATCAACAATGTATATCCCCTTTACTCACTTGACTTCTGGTATTTATTTATTTGCTTTCTCCATGCATTGGTTTTTATTGTAGCCTTACCACCCTTGTAAAATGGTTTATAATTTTTTTGCGTGAAAAAAACATTTGTATTCCGACTTTGGTTTGTGAGAGCTTGGTTTGTTACATCAATTTCAACCGAAGTCGAATAAATGTATTTTAGAGGCGACAAAGGTGAGGCATAATGGTATTCGATATTCACGTGTCTTTGATGGAATCCGATTGATAGAATGCGGTCAATTGTAGCAAAAAAAAACCAGTGCTAAATCTGTCTTACACACGCGTTTGTTTGAGCTCTACATTGCCCATTACTCTTTCTGCATTGTCTATTCGCAGTGAACAATTTATAAGTGAACGTATTGGCGGTACACCGGTGGTATGCGGTATAAAAAAAAATGTTTTGCAATAATTATTTATTCTCCCGGGATTTGCATCCCCGGTCAGAAAATCCTGCGGGGAGGTGCGTCAAAATCAATTCCGTTGATGTCGAAGCAGTCGGAAGATGGGTGTTTATATGAGCGGCTGAACTCGAAGCTTCGCAGTCTGTTGCCGGAAAGCATCACAACCGTCCTGATGACGATTGGCTGCTCCGTGTTCCAAAGGCAGATTTCACTCCTTGTGCCCTCGACTTCTTCGGATGGTTCATCCATTCAGGTTTATTCAGTCTCAGCAGACTGAGTAAACCTTCGAATCGATGAACAGATACATTTTGGCGGTTAAAATTGAGATTTTAGACTGTTTTATGAGGACCGGTGTGTTCTACTGCAATACGTGGACCGCCGATACGCCCATATGTTTAATAGGACGCGAAGGGGATGGAATTCCACACTTCACTTAGCTGGAGTTATCCGAGTTAGGGGGAGCAGAGGGTACACGAGAGGGGAGGTCGGATAAGATGAGATGGGGATCGATTGGCCTGCGATATTCAGCTTGGGGTCACTGAGGAGGGCTGACGGCAAAGCAAACTCGGCGAGACTGAAGTTTTCCACTTGTTGGCGGTTTCTCTTTTAGAAGGAGAATTCGCTTCCACGTCAATTGCTTTGGGAGGAGGCCTATATAAGGCATCGAGTCAGAAGACTGAAGAAAGTAAACGGTTGATCGTTTTACGTTTTAACCCCCACCGCCCCCCATGACGTTTATTATAATTATGAGGTTTGTGCAATGGATGTCATTGGATCGTGTGTGTGTGTGGGAGAGATGCCCAATGTGTGTTGCTGATGTGTTAAGAAAATAAGGCGCTTCCCACGCGATTAAAACGGACCCCCCCTATGGCTCGCAACGAAAATCCCTTTAGCGGCGTTATCATATCAGCGGGGTTTACATCCAGGGAAAATCGGCGATACAAAAACATAAGCTTTACATGCTGGCGAAGCCACATGCGCGCAACTCCTCCTGTCTGCGTTGTCTGAGAACGAATGCTGTTCCAATCTTCAGAGATTTGCGCTCTTCACAACCACCACATTTACGTCTCTGTAAGCAGCTGCCAGCCCGCTGGGTGCCCTGAGTATGAAATTATATTTTTCGGGTGTGGCACGTAACTACAAACATTATATGCTGTGTATCATAGAAATACGCTGTTTGAAATAAGCTCATTTACCACCAGGTTCAAGCTGACAACAGTATTTGGTGCATACCCCATGGCTTTTATGAATCCGCAACCCCTTGAGCTGCCTGGCGCACGAAGGCTCCGGTTTGGTTTTCTTATGCCGAGCGCCGCCACGGAGTGCGATGTACCGGGGCCAGCCGTCGAGAGCTGCAGCCTGCTCAATTCTTTTGGGGATGCTCACGACGGTCAAGCAATTATCGGCTCTGCTCTATGAGGTTGCCCACAAATCCCGCGCCGTTTCATGTTGTCTGCCGCCTCCTTTGAAAGTGGCGGCGGCCGAGGATTTTGTTTCGGCGTGAGAGAGGCGAGTGGATGGAGGAGGGGGACAACAACAACTTGCAGATGCCGCACTTGAAGAAGATTCATGAGACAGCCGATTGCTCGCGGTCAGATTCAGGCCAAGGGCATTAAACTTTCCTATTACACCCCCCCCCCCCCTTTCCTAAACTGGTCTTGCCAGCCAGCACTCGCTGCAAGTAGATTAAATGGGAAATGAGATAGTGGCAACTATGATGCCAGTGCTAGATTTGCTGTTGGTCCTAAAAAAAACATAAAGCTCTGCCCTGTGGTGTGAAAATCATGTTTGCTGTACGTGAGCGCTTGGAACTGGATTCGCATCTCTCTCGCTCTCTCTTTGTCTCTCGATCTCTTGCTCGCTCTGTCTCTCTCTCTCTCTCGCTCTTCCGCTCTCTCTCGCTCTTCCGCTCTGTCAACTTCGCTGTGCCTCTTTCTCTTTGTCCATCGCCGTCTGCCATGCTCTCCTGACCGCAGTCATCCCCTCATCATGTTTTTTTTTCCGCTCTCTATTTAAACTCGCTGTTGCAATGCACTCGCCCTAGTGAACACGGCGTTCCGCTGCGAAGTTATACCCGGCTAGCTGGTTGCTGTTGTTCGGCATGATGTCCGGCGTTTCGCTCCGCGTGTTTGGAGCTTCGACAAGGGAGAGTTTTTCAGGAACGGTTACAGGAGCGGTTTTCTGTAAGGAGCTCTCAGCGCACGGAGCAAAGCGTCGGACAAGCCGAGGAATACGCCGTACAACTCGGAACACACCAGGGAGAAACACAGTTATATAATTTTGAGTTGTAAATCACTTACATATGCGTGTGCGTCTCAACATTCCACGGCAAATTCTAAAGAAGGTGCATTTTTTTTTTTTACAAACTGGAAAACCAGTCCATCATATGAGCCTCTGCTTGATGCGGGAATTCAACTGTATGAAAAACACAAACATACATATACCATATAACACAGATGTACGCATGAGGCATGCCTTCACGCAGATTGACGGGTCGAGAGATGGACCAACACATTGTTGCCCATCTATAGCAATATTCAGTCAATTGTATCCATAAAACTGAATGAATGAATGAAGAATTAGTAATTGGGATGAGTTCCTATGTCCAATGCATAGGCAGAACATGACACGTAAAATGGGTGAAAAAGAAAACATTGGCAGTCGAAGTAGATCTGAGCCTTGATATTATTATTTAATTTGCGGGGTGTGAAAGGGTGAAATCTCAGTGCTGCCAGAGGGACTTCCAGACTTGGGTCAGCAGAGGAGAAAGAGCGACCTCCCATTGAATAAAGGTGCAGAGTTGCGGCTGCTGGTAGCTTGTTGCCGGGCGAGGAGAGGTGAGAGGTGGACAATCTCCATCCTGGTCCGTTTGTTTCTATCTCCCTCTGTCCCCCTCGTCCTAACGCGGTCTCCCGCGCCCGCTTAGGTTTTCCCACGTGCGTTTGGAAACTTCTCCCGCCGCCTGTGCGTGTGCGTGTCGTCGCTGGGCCTGCCCGGCCCCCGCGTGCCCGCCAAGTTCCTGCTCACGTCAGCCCCGGAATGCGACCCGCGCCGTGGCTGGCAGCTCCACTTCTCCTTCTACGCCTCTGCGTCCCGTCAGCCCAACACGCGGTGAGGAGCAATCGCATCGGGCCTTCCCACACTTAAGGCCTTCGTGCGGGACAGCGGACCCGACGACTTCATCTCACACGGCCAGTGACTTCATCTCACATGGCCGTGACTTCATCCAGGACTTCATCTTCTTGGTTCTTTCGGTAAAGTCGTCACCTAGAAGGGAAGTAATAAAATAATAAAAATATATTATGTTTTATTTTTATTATTTTATTACTTCCCTTCTACGTGACGACTTTACCGAAAGAACCAAGAAGATGAATCCCTGCAGTCACGAAAGCTTTAAATCGAAATTCTTCCAGGACGTCTCGTGCCTTCATCCCGCACGTACCGTGATTTCATCTCGTACCGCCCACTATTTAATTTCACACGGCCCACGGCTTTACTTTGCACAGCCCACGACATTTGTCCATTCACTGCAAGCATCTTGGCGGCGCCAGTCGGTGCTAGACGGGAATACTTCACGTATATATTTTAAACGCTGCGAACTGTTGCATGCATCGGTGTGCTACACAAAGTTATTGGTCGTCTTGACAACTTGCTGTCCTCGGTCACAACAAAGAGTGAATTGCTACATCTGTAAACCTTTTGAAATACCTGCAATATGTGACAATATCCTCGTGCAATGGCAGGCAATGAGGTGTGCTTACAAGCAGCGGCGTTTCTATCAAGTGGACAGGTCGACAAAGAAGGAGAGTGGGGGGGGAATTGGACATGGACCCCGATTTCATTCATTAATTTCACCAGGGCCCATGCAAGCTGGGCTAAGCCGCTGAGCCAGGTAGGTGCCAAGTTATCGCTACGTGAAGCCTGACACGCCTCGCCGCTCGTTGTGTCTTTTCCTCCCCCACACCGCCCCCCCCGCCACCCACCGCCACCCACCGCCCCCACCGCCACCCACCGCCCCCACCGGCCCCACCGCTCCCACCGCCCCCACCGCCACCGACCGCCCCCACCGGCCCCACCGCCCCCACCACCACCCACCGCCCACACCGCCACCCACCGCCCCCACCGGCCCCACCGCCCCCACCGCCCCCACCGCCCCCACCGCCCCCACCACCACCCACCGCCCACACCGCCACCCACCGCCCCCTCCGCCCCCACCGCCCCCACCACCACCCACCGCCCCCACCGCCACCCACCGCCACCCACCGCCCCCACCGCCACCCACCGCCACCCACCGCCCCCACCGCCCCCACCGCCACCCACCGCCACCCACCGCCACCCACCGCCCCCACCGCCACCCACCGCCACCCACCGCCACCCACCGCCACCCACCACCGTGAGAGCAGCAGACTCTTCTTCTCCCAGATGCGACGCTTCCCCTTCCAGAGTCGCGTGTGCCTGGGCCCCCGTGGCTGCACCCTCAGCCAGGCGCCGGACGGACCCAACCACGGTCACTTCTACGTGCCACGCTCGCACGCCGGTAAGGGGCCCGCCCTGCCACTGCTCGGTCTCGTTCCTGGCTTTGGACTCCATCGTCATCATTTCTTTCTTGTTAGCGCACCTCACACAAAGTGTACAATCAGTGAACTTAAAACTAATTCAACTAAGCTATTTTTTTATTCTACCAGGTATGGCCTCATTGAACTATATATCTCTTTTTCAGAAGTGACCTGAACACAAATGATAGCCCAACGAAGTGGCTTATCATGTAGAAATACAGCAGCAGCCAAATTATCTAAATGCGTGGTGATGTTGCTTCTTAACGTGGAGGGGAAAACCAGAGGACCAGGAGAAAAATCCACGCGATCACGGGGAGAGAGACACGCAAGCTCCAAATATACAGGGTTGGCATTGAACCCACGACCTTGTTACTTACAGTGAGGGAAAAACTAATTTTATCCCCTGCTGATTTTGTACGTTTGCCCACTGACAAAGAAATGATCAGTCTATAATTTTAATGGTAGGTTTATTTGAACAGTGAGAGACAGAATAACAACAAGAAATTCCAGAAAAAACGCATGTCAAAAATGTTATAAATTGATTTGCATGGAGGCGATGCTGCCTGCTCCCCTCCCCCGCCTTGAGAGCACACGCATTGTGATTGGAGCGTGACGTCGGCTGCCCGTGCAAACGGGCCCGGACGTGAGTACTAAAGCCTTGGTTGTATCGATATTAACCAGAGGAAGTACATTGAATGTTTGTGTTTTTATTGAGGGGCCCTATTTGAAAAGCTTGAATTTCTGGACAGCCGCTAACCCCCCCACCTCCCATGGAGGTTTTGAGATCCACTTCTGCACATTTTAGCAGAGCGCTGCACACGGATAGCAGGAGCACACGTGAACTTAGAATCGCAGCAAGTTGTCGAGACGACCAATAACTTCGTGTAACACACTGATGCATGCAACAACATTGCACCGCTTAAGATATACGTGAAGTATTGTGCAAAGGTTTGAAAGATGTTGTTTATCTACACTGAATTTTTATCATGATACGACTCAGGAGTGGCAATCCAGGAGTCAGAATGTAATTGCAGACAAGGCCCAGTTGACCTTGTCTGCAATTGACGAGCGGTCGCGTGGTAATTGGTCTGACGCTTGAAAGAAAACAAGGAAGAAGAAACGTGCACATTCATGGATTCTGGACACACTTTTTCTACGGTGGTGTTTTTTTTTGTTCGTCGCTAAAATATCGTGGCGCTCGCGAAGGTGACGCCATGCAGCGCGGCGCGTGTGACGTCTCGCTCGTGATGATGCGGTCGTGAGGGGGTCTGTGCGTCGCAAGGTGACTTCACGCGCTGTGATTTTGTCGGAACAGTGAGGTTGACTTTGAGGCGTGCGCTATTTTTTTCGCGATTCTTTTCAGCGCTGGGTTTTCATCTTCTAGTTTTAGGCTGCTCTTTGATACATTCTTTGCTCGGGTTTTCTAAAGGGCAAAGTCTGGAATGGAAACCAGAACTTTACGTTGAATGTTTTCTTTTTGCAATGTGGAATCACCGATTACAGACAGAAAGACAGACGGATGAATGGAGCTGATGCATTAACGCTTGCAACCCCCTGTTGGGAAAGCGTGTAACATTTCAAGGTTGTCAAGTGCTTAATATTTGATGCGAGAGCGTGGAAAGGAACCTAAAATACTACACGGCCGTCGTTGTCAACATCTCTCTAATTTGTACTCGTTAGAAAATTATTCAATGAACTCAATTATTTTCTGTTAAAAAAATATTTTGCCTTCTTTCATACGTGATTGACGAACAGGTAAAAAAAACAATTCCATTTTCTTTCAATAAGTGCATCAATTTACAGATAATTAGCGAAAACTTAGGAGAGAGTGGCGCGGGGGAGGAAGGGGCGCAATAATTACGATGTTTTTGCTTGACTTGCCTCGCGGATTATAGTCCTCGATAGGTTGTTGTTTGTGTTGGCGGAAAGTGGAGTGCCTCTTG
Source organism: Lethenteron reissneri (assembly GCF_015708825.2). Taxonomy (NCBI): domain Eukaryota; kingdom Metazoa; phylum Chordata; class Hyperoartia; order Petromyzontiformes; family Petromyzontidae; genus Lethenteron; species Lethenteron reissneri. Next base: position 10,945,002 of record NC_083814.1, on the reverse strand, counting down.
TAAATCTGTGTACACAAGAGGAGAACACTCGCAATGCGCTCTAATTATTTCTCGAATTAATTAAATTGAACTTTGCAGCTGTTTCTTAATCAATGCCGTGGGATCGTCGCGGGGGAGTGGTGAGTTCGTGGTGGTGGCGGGGGGGGGGGGGTGTAGTGATGGAAGCGACAACCCGGGAACCGGTTGAAATCTCACGTTCGCCACCGCTACGATGTTATCCGTGGTCGGACACGGAACTAACGAGCAATGTACCTCGAGCTTCTTTCGCACCGCACGTAGCCGACCGTGCTAACTCGGCGACCGAGCGTCAGGATTTCGAGAGCCCGCCGCACTCACCGCTCCGCTCGTCCCTCGCGATGTATTTCTGTAGGGGCTGGCAAATTTCGCGACAAAACAAAAAGACGCGAGCCCACCGGGTCTCAGTAGGCCGATCGACATTGGGAGGGGAACGAGCGAGCGAGCGCGCGGCCACCGCCACGTTCCGCTTGCACGGTTCGCCCGTTTCATAAATGAACGGGGCTGGGGGGGGCGGAAGAAACGCAAAGTGGCAGAATGGGGGGGGGGGGGGACGGGCACGGGGGGGAGGAAACCAGATGTTGGGGCTTGTGCTAGCGATGCAGAATTGTTTATAGCTGTGCCCCGTCCCCATCAGCTTAATAACGACACAATCTGCGTGCTCCATTAGTCTCAGGATTCCCTAGCTTAATTGAAAAATGCTTATATGGCTCGGAGAGCCAAATTAAGTCGGCGTGACGAAACGAGGTAACGGAACGATGGCTCAGCCGTGAAGACCGCGCGAGAGACGCGCTCAATCAACACAAATGACATTCGGCGGCAATACAGATGTTTACTTCTGCTTGTTTACCATGGAGGGTCTTGCCAAGTTTTTGCAGTGCGGGGGGGGGGGGGTGATATGGCTGTCTGAAATGTTATGTATGTAGAACTTCGTTCGCACCGTACGTAGCCAACCATGCTAATCGGAGGTGCGGGGTCAGGACAACAAACAATGGGTCTCTGGGTGAGTCTATGCGTTATCATGGCGAGCTGTGGCTACAGAGCTCACAAAGCTATGGAATTAGAAGGGGGGTATCTTTGTTGCAGTTATTTTGCCCTTGGTTTAGATTTTATTCCGAAGAAAGCCTCATTGAGTCTCAAGACTTTGTTTTTTCCCTCTGGAAGGTCCTGCATTCAGTCGCTTGGTCAGTTCCATTAACCATTTCCTCATTCCGAGACATTTGCAAGTTGCAGGGTCGGTGTCCCATTCACCGCTAAAACTCGGAGCGCGTGAGTGGCTCAGTGTTTTAGATAGAGAAGGTGTAGCACCGTTTTTTTAAAGACATTGTGCTGTACTCACCGCAGAGAACTGTAGTGACACGACCGCACTCTATGATAGCTGGTGACAAACTTCCGCACACCCTCCCGCGTGGCCTTGTGAGAGCCTCGGTGTCGATAAAGCTATTTTATTTTGACGTACATGTACTTTATCGGAATGGAATCAGAAGAAAAACTCACGGTGTGCAAGTACGTTATCGGAATGGGAAAGGGTTAATGAGCGCTTGGCATGTGGAAGGGAACGATGGTATCTGTAGAATACACATCAAGCATACGAGGGAGTGACAGACACTCAAAGATCCACACAATTAGATTCAAGAATTGATTGACCACACTGCCATCTCTTGGTCGAGTCACGTTTAGTCAAGTGTATTTGTTTAACGAGGTTAGAGCTCAAGAGAACAGGATAGTCGCATTCATAGATTTGACCCTGGGTCACTAAAATCGCAACAACAACAAAAATAAAAAACAGAGTACAGTATAGCAATGAAGTAATTAGAAATCGGAGCAAAAACATCTGTGTCACCTCACAGGCCAAGCCTACAACACGTGGTTGTCCCAGACAGTCTCTCATTCATGTTGTCACCAGGCTCACGTCTGCTTAGCTTTCAAAGTCCAACAAAATCGTGCGCGCGTTCAGGATGTGATTTGGTCGCAAGCTGCTGTCCAAATCCACTGTGTGGCACCACGGTGGCGACGTGTTAACTACTTTGCCTGGTATACAGGCGATAGTGGCTTCAATCCCGACCCTGACTGTTGTATATTTGTTGCATGCTTCCTCTGTGGTTGCATGGATTTTTCTCTGGGTCCTCCGATTTTCCATCCACATTAGAATTTGGCTGCTATAAATTTCCACTTGTGGCCAGGTCGCTTCTGAAAAATAGTTTTATATAGCTCAGTGGGCCTTAGCTGGTAAAATAAAAATAGCTTAGTTTACCCCACACTCACCATCCACCAGAATAAGTCCACCACACACCCTCTGGCACCTTGCAACGTGCGTCCCCCTGCTCAAACGTGTCTCTCCCTCCTGCAAATATGCAGCCCAGCAGCCCCGTCCCAGTTTAGGTTTGTTACTCAAAGCGCTGGGAATGGCCGCTCGCTACCACCGAGTTGCGCCGACGTGAGGTTGGCCCTTTGCACCGCAACTCCCCGTCAAGTCGCCCGAATTTGTACGTACAGCAAGAGGGCGAAAAGTACTGGTGCTCAGACCACCTCCGTCGAAAGAGGAGAGGAAAGCGTGCAAGAGCCATATTCAGCACGCACGCAAGCCCCGAATGCATGTTATATATATTTTTTTTTCTTTTGAAGAGCGCTTGATGTGTGGGTGGTTTTTGTTCCCCTACCTTTCCTCGAGATGGATTTGCCTCTCGACCTTGTTCAATCAATACATTTTTTTCACAGCGCCTGTCTTTCGCGTGATTTGAAGTTGAGTGAGTGACCTTTTCCCTAAATGTATTTGTGAATGTATGTGTTTATTGCATATTGAGTAGCTCTTCTTTAAATGCCGGTCAGGTTCGACGTTGCCTGTGTACGTGTCTATATACACACCCGGTCATCTCTTTTTCAGCTCTGTTCTTTATTCTGCGATCGTCACCGCCAATTTGAAAACATTTGTAAGGCAGTAACCCCTTGTCATTAACCTTATTAATGTAATGTTTGCCCTGGGTATACGAGTTGAGGCTGCAAAGCAAGAATTAGAATTAATGAGCGGGTTGTAAAGAGTTGTCCTGCGACTAATTGAAGTCCACTTCCCACGCGGCATGCGCGGGACGCTGCCGCGGCGTAACGGTGAGCACACTGGACTTGCGATCGAGATAGGTCGCCGGTTCGAATCGATCTCTAGAACTCGGCAGCTGAAACAACGGTGCGAGTTTCTCAAATCCCTCCTCCCACCGCTTCTGTGTCCTGCCCAACAGCAGTATAAATGGGTAACTCCACGGTTAGTCGATCGGCAGGTCCCGCGTGTGGTTGGGGCTAAACTGTGGGCTCCCACTTCTTCTAAAGCATCTGACCAGTATGGAAGAGTAGGCAAAACAACCCTCTAGAGGCGATCTTTCTTGGGCTCTATCTAGTGGAGGCCCTTCCACCAGCAGTGACCATGAGAAATGTGTTAGGGCTGCAAATGTGTCCTTTTATTGGGCAACTTATCCATCTTCTTGGTTCTTTCGGTAAAGTCACGTAGAACGGAAATAATAAAATAATAAAAATAAAACATAATAAAATAATTCTCACGACGTTTCGGCCACAACGCAAGCAGCCGTCCTCAGGTGAAGAACAGGTCTGTCAGGAAGGAAGCGTCTGAACGCTGTCTATTATTTTATTATTTCCCTTCTACGTGACTTTACTGAAAGAACCAAGAAGGTGAATCCCTGCAGTCACGAAAGCTTTAAATCGAAACGTATCCATCGTTTCTCTGGGTATAACATGAATGTATTATGGATAGCAGGTACAAAAGTAAATGTTTAGAATGATTTTTAAGGCAAAGTTAAATTTCTTGGACATGTAATGAGAAAACAAGAGGTTGAAATTTCTTGACTGGAGAAAACTATCGGTACAACATTTCATGGGAAGACAGCAAATGAAGCTACACAAGCAATTTTAACAATTCGACGCAACTGGGAGGAGTATCTAAAGCAACGTGCTTAAGTATATACCATGGACAGAGCTAATGGAAGGCCAAAATCGCCGACGTATTTGAGAAAAGACATGACACAGAAAGAAAGATACGAGCTGGGAATGCAAGCAAGGGTGGGTTTAATGAAGAGGCTGTAAAATATGCTCCCATACTTATTCATGTTCACCTTATCGCGTTTTGCAAAATTTTCCGAAGACACAGCACGCATGTCACAAAACCAAGGCACGGGAGTCATAACGTTCACTTGTAACTTACACCACGGGGTGCTTTTGAGTGTGCCCTTGCAGAGTAGCGCAGGTTTCGTGCCGGTTGTAAGTTATCCAGGTCATAACCGCCCCTGAATGTTTTTTTTTGCAGACGGGTTTGTGCACACAGACTTGATGTGCACATAGATTTGAACAAGGACGTTTTGCTTGGGCTTCTTTTGGCAAACGACACTCATCCTGGTCTCTTAAACTCTCACGGGGCTACACAAATTACCTTCGCGTGACTCTCTTCAAACAACCCTTTCGCGGCTGCCATGACGGTGCACTGTGCCGTCGTTTGTCAGGAGCAAGCGGTGTGTCTTTGTTCCGCTTCTGGTAAAAAGAGAATAATTACGTATTTTAACAATTCTTATTTTTACGAATCCTCATTCAGGATCAGGTTGGATTTGTGCCTTCAGAAGGAAAGTAATTCGTAAAAAAAAATGCTCGATTCGATTCCATAAAAAAGATTAAAAAAACGAAGCTCTGTGCAAAGCTCTTCGAGGTATTTTCGGGTTGTGCCACGTGTTATTTGACACGATCATAATACGATTAATGTTTTATTAAAATCCTTTATATTAAGTTCGCTTGCTTGCGTGCTTGCGTGCTTGCTTGCTTGCTTACGACCGTGCAAATCTTTCGGTCGTTTTTTAACACACTTCCCGTGATCCAATCGAGCTGACATTTTGCACACAGACTCGTTGTGCGAGACAATTAATGTTCGTGAAAATGTTTTTCCAAAATTTTACACTTTTTAGGGAAAAAAATTAAATATTTAATTACCAATTGCTTAATACTGGCAGACAATCATCTGACCCATAGGTAGCAGCCATCTCAAGCCAGAGGACGAGAGGACTCTCGCCGCCACGCATATAAAGGATTTATAGTGAAAAACTTTGTTTTTACGGGTTATACTTGTTTAAATATCGTCATTCATCCAAATTGCATCTCACAATTACCGAGGAACCACACAAGCTGGAAGGCAGCAGTCAGCCGGTTAGCCGGTGCCACCAACGATTGCCCAAACTCTGCAGTCCTCTATATATTAAGATGTTTTCAGACAAATGTTTATACATGTGGCTGGAAACCAGAGTCCCCGGGAGAAAGCCCACGCATACCAGGGGGCGACACTCGATCCCTTACAGATGAAAAAAAATTGTCCACACTTTGCTGTACCGCCTTCTCAGGAATATACAGCGGAGAGACGCATAGTGCTGTGGCGAAAAACCTACAAAGTTGCAAAAACGGGTATGTGTTTATTGCACAAAATATTGCAACGGAAGTTTCGGCTATTTTATTTTCTTGTATGTATTCCACTGCCCATGTCAATGAAGACAGATAGTGTAAGTGTGTGCATGGTGCTCTGTTGAGTAAAACAGCTTTAAAAATTCAGTCTCTTAATTAGAAATGTCTACAGGATTTTTTTTTCGAACAAACTGGCTACCGGGAAGAAAAAAAAGTCCACCAAACACTGGCAGCGGTAACAAAACACCACTAATTAACTTGTCCTCCGATTTCAAAACAATGCCAATGAGCCAAGCATTGTTGAAACTTGAGTGGAAGCAGGAAACCGTCGTCTTATTATCACTCTATTTATCCACACAATTAACTACGTTTATTTTTACTTGAAGATTCATGTTAATATCTCTTTCATAATTCTGTACCAGGCTGCGATGATATAGAGGTTGAGAAATTGCAACCGGAATTACACGCATCGCTGCTGGCTAACACGAGGCTGCGAATGCCAACATGCAGTGAACCCACTGACGCTCCGACACAGATCGCTGAAAGTCTTTTAGGATATGGCCCCGTAGCTGAAAATTTCAGGGATCGGTGCTGAAGAGCGATGGCGACAGCTTTGGACAAACTGTGACATCCGCAATAAATCAGTGTCTCATCACCGACACAACCATCGAAACCTCCCCCGCCCGCCCGCCTGGATTATACCTGCGTCAAACACAGTGGTGCATTCTTGATTTGAAGCTTTCGTGACTGCAGGAATCCATACTCTTTGGTTCTTTCGGTAAAGTCACATAGTTTATTTTATATTATTTTATTTCTAACCACGTGACTTTACCGAAAGAACTAAAGAGTATTTTTTTTTTATTTTAGCACGCAAGGTCAACTATACAGCTTTTTTTCAGAGGCGATCTGGCCACAAATGATAGCTCAACGGAAGTGGCTTAAAGTCACGTGACTTTACCGAAAGAACCAAAGAGTACAGTGGTGCATGCCGGGCGGAATAACCCGTAGCACCCATAGCAGCAGGCCCGGATGCTACAACTCCTCTCGGATGGTGGAGGGGGGGGTGTCAGTAGAGCTGGCCTGTTTGGGGGGGGGGGGAGGGTGGCTACCGTAAGAGTGATATACCGCTCGGGAGAGCGAACTTGGGTGGTGCCAAAGGGTCATTCGTTGGTTCAGCACCGACCCGGCCAACATCCATGTGTAGTGAGTTCTCAAAGAGACAGACGACGTAGTTGAGGCACACTCGTTTATTTAACCCAAGGCGGTAACAACACTTGAATGTGTAACGGTCCCTTCACCCGTACTCAATGGGAAACACCCCTAGCACTATTCCCTGACTGTCCTAGTCCCAGTCCTCCGCTACGAGTGCTAGGGGAGGCGATCTGATCCGGCCCTGGTCAAGCACGGATCCCGGCACCCAGCTAACCAGGCCGTGCTCTTACAAGAGCAGTGGTCCTGGAGCTCTTGGGGCCGCGCCACTGGCTTGCCCTGCTCGGCCCTGACAAGGACAGCGAGCCAGGGGAGTCCCAGGGCCTATCCTGCCGGTTTTCCGTCTTCACTAGTAAAGCTTCAAGCACTGGCTTCGAGCCCTCTGGCTCCCCGCCTTTTATAGGAATCCTCTCCGAGGGGTGGGGCGATGGGGGATCACAGCGCCACCCATGGCCCCCCAGGGTTAACCGTTGCAGACATGGATGTAGACAGCCTTGTGTGGGTGCAGACACCCTTGTGTTTCTGTCCGCCTTTTTCCCCGTAACAACCCCTACACATGCAAGTGGGAAATCAGCTGCAGCCCCCCCCGGAGGCACGCGACGATGGGAATCCTGTGCAGGACGTAGTGGACCACGGTGAAAGTCAGCGGAGGCGTTGCAGACGTCCATTCCCCACCCCTCACCTCTCCCGCGGCTGTGCTTTGGCCATTACCGGAGCTGAGCGAGGACTATGAGCTTGCCATAAAAAGCCGTGCGTAAGCAGAACGAGAAGAATGGGCGTATAGACTATGAGATATTTCATTTTTACGTGGAGGTACTGCACAGACAGTGGCTTGTTTTAATTTACTGCGGAGGTGACCTCTTTGCTGTTGGGGTGAAGGCAACGTGGAAGGCAAATTGAATTGGCGGGCGTCATTACCGCCGACAAACAAAGCCCCCCGTGTCGTTCATTTGAGCGGCGTCTGCCAACAGGGACGCGATGGCTTGGCGCGATCGGCTAAATCAGGTCGGTAAATAAGTGGCATTTGCCTGAAAGTTCCCACCTGTGGGCGGTTGTGGGGTGACGTTGTTTGTTGTCTGCCAAGCACTGGCGGTGACAAAACACTGCACAATCGTTCTTAATTTGGAGCTTTCGTGACTGCAGGAATTACTCTTTGGTTCTTTCGGTAAAGTCTTTATACGTGACTTTACCGAAAGAACCAAAGAGTGACTGCACAATCGTTTTAGGCTACGTTTAAATAATTATCTGAAGTTTTTCATGCAGGAAGCCTTGACTAATTCATAATACAGGCCTCAAGACTCTCTTTCTGTCTGAGGAGAGTCGTGCATTGTGATGTTTGACCAATGCCACGAAATAATGACGAGCGTCCGCGTGGAGAGAACACAAAGCGACAAAAGTGAATGGGCAGACCGCACGTATCACATTCATAAGTCTCTCCTTACACACACACAACACAATAGCATCCCTGACTCGCCAGAGCGGATAATCTCAGCAGCACAGGTTCAAAACAAGCAAACGCTGGACCAGCCTCGACTCACATTTATCATGAATTCGCAATACCACTGTGTAGATTTTGGCGATTTGCGCGGAACTGTTTAGTTCTCTGGTGCATTTTCAGGTTGCACCGTGCATTGCGTGTGGCACGTTTCTCTCCACACGTTGAGAGTTTCTTCACTTCAGTTTTGCTCCAGCGTGGTGCTGACCTTCACACCCCGTGCCGGTCCCGTTCAGGGACTCGCACTTGCCCCAACAGCCTTTGGTAGGCGGCACGGGGGGAGATGTCTCTCTTGGTGCCCACCAACCGCCACACATCTCCGATGAGCACGGTTGACTACGTACGGCGCGAAAGAAGTTCAACATGCGTAAATTTGGTCAGAAAGACAACAACAACAACAACAACCGCCGTTCGCCACTAAGTGGCGGTGATGTGACCACGGCGCTTGCGCCATGCTTGACAAGCACATTGCAGGCAGGCGCGAATCAGCGACCAGATCGCCCGCCCCACGCCTGCCCGCTTGCCAGCCTGCCCCGCTGAATCAGGAAACTCTGTGGCCGGCGATAATTACACAACCAATAAACGGAAGGCTTTCATTAACGGCGTGGCCGCAGCTGTGGCCTAAAAAAACAGATCGTGCCCTTTGGAGGCAGCTCATTAGTTGAGAAACGTGTTGACAGAATATGGAGCATGGTAATTTAGCCGTATAAAAAAGCTTGCTTTTGTAGCATTAGTGGCACGAGATTGAATTATGAAGATAACAGATGAATGGCATTGTGCTTTAATTAAAAAAAAAACTCATCTCCCTCGCATAGAATGTTTTAATTGGTATTTTGGAATTGCATCGCTTCTGAGAAATATCACGCGGAACCGAAAATGAAATCGTAGAATTTCAGGCCACGTCTTGGGTCTTTTCCGCCCTGTCCCCTAATTCTGATGAGCACTTTTTTTTCTCTCTCGAGCTTTAAAACAGCTCTGCGGCTTTGTCAACAATGGCAGAAAATATACGAGGCACGTCACACCATTAGCCCTTTCTTTTGGACGGTATATATTTTTGTTACATGGTATCTTTGTAGAACGGCATATATCTATTTTGAAGTTCTGTTTTTACATTACAGCCACTGTAATTTTCTTCTAATTTTTTACGGGTAACATTCGTCATAACTTCAGCATGAATGCATGATTGTTATGAATGTCTTGGCAACGGTGTCGGAGGGGTGGGGGGTGCAACTGATGTTTTCACAGAAATGTAAATTTGTAGATGCGACGGATTTCGCGTGACAAGCAGCGAAATGCTCCGTCTTAATTTGTGCAGTGAAAGTGAAGGTTTTGGGAAATTAACATCAATTGGATGTATTAACTTCCTGGCTCTACCAAGCGAGTCCTTTTTTTTCCCTCAGCGCAGCCTCTGGATTTGCATCGAGTGGCTTCGATCCAGACTGTAAATTAGGAACTTAACATTTTAACCGTCAGAAAGTTTTACAAACATCGCTTATTTTTATTATAAATATGTTTGGCGTAATTGTCCCCCCCCCCCCGTCCCCCAGTGTTATCCCGAGTGTGCTTTCGCTGTCATGGCATGAGATGAAAAATCCATTCGGATATTTTTTTTAAGAGTAGATAACCTTGAGTGTGTTAGAGAGTGCTCCACCGAAGTAGATCTCACAGCGCTACCACTGAAATCCCTTCAAGTGGGTACAGACAGCAGGCGGCGTTCGTCGCATGGGGGTCAAACCGAAATTATGCTTTTTGTGTGCAGCCATTGGTTGAGACTAGGTTAAGGCAATCAACAGTAGTAATTTTGAAGTATGAATTTTGTTTTAGCATAAAAAAGTTAAACATCTACATTCAGTAAATGAATAAATAATTTTCCGTGCATTTTCAAAGCGCAGCACGGCAGCGTTAATCGTCATTGCATCGGTCCTGAATCGGTGGTGGAAATTCCATATTTCTGTGGCAGGTACCACCAGCCTTTGGGGAAATCTCACTCAGTGCGGAAATCGTGATGTGCCTGGCGAACAGGGACAGCCTTGGGGCAAAGAGTATCTTGTGGGAATAAAATACATTCGCTGCTCACTGTTGAAGAAGAGTGGAACTGTTGCTTAAGCCCAGTGTGGGCTTAAGCCCCGGGGTTGCAGAGAACTTCTCGCACCGTACACATTCGCCGCTCAGAATCATAATCAGAATATTTATTTAGGCTGGAGGAATCTGATAACCTATGAAGCTCTTTTTCACAGATGTCCAGTAAGGGGCAGGGTCAGAACGCTACAACAGCAAACAATACAACAACACACGATAGCAGTGCAAAGTATGATCACACATAAATATCAAATCGTCGAAGCGTTAGGATATTTTGTATTTTAAATAATGTTAAGGCTGCATGTCTATCACGAAGGACACTGTGTTTCACAAGCGTAATCTGCATTAAGTTCACAATGTTTGCTATGTGTTGTACCAATTTTTTTTCTTTTACTTACCAGGTAAAGCCCAGTGAGCTATTAGCTTCTTTTTCAGAAGCGACCTGCCCACAAGTGATAGCTCACCAAAGTGGCTTCCATTGTGGAAATTTATAGCAGCCAAATCATCTAAACTCATGTTTCTAAATGTGAAGGGAAAAACCGGAGGACCCGGAAGAAAAAAAATCCACGCTACCACGGGGAGAACACATAAACTCAAATATACAGGCGTCAGGCTTGAGATCGAATCCCGACATTACGGATTGGCTTGTGTCGGGTGGTGGCCGGTTTAACGATACACATCTATATTTACCCGTTGCTCCTGCACATCAGGCGAGGAAGACAACATCACACCATCAGGGTCAGGTACCCCTCGCAGCTCTGCTCCCCGATTGCCCGCCTCTTAGGGGCCGTCCATAAATGACGTCATGCACCTTGGGGGGGGGGGGGTCATACATTTGTGACGATGTGTGACGAGCGGGGGGGGGGGGGTTTGAGAAATATGACGTTACATCAAAATGCGCGACTTAAAATAAATATAGACAACACGTTCTACTAAATAAAATAGACTTTTTGATAAATGTTTTCTCCTACAACATCAGAGTGCAGCGCCACATTAAATACGCACTACAATGACAATAGTTTAAAGCGATTTGAAGCATGTTTATATTTTTTTGGGGGGGGGGGCAGAGCTTTGTGATGTCATATTTTAGGGGGGGGGTCTGACTTTTTGTGACGCCGTGTGATGAGGGGGGGGGGGGTCATAAATCGTCCAACATCGTGTGACGTCATTTATGGACGGCCCCTTAGACCCCGCCTCATGGATGGCCAATACCGGATGAGTCACCCGTGACCATTCGTGTGATCGTGTGCCGAGAGCCTCCACAAGACTGTAAATGCTCAATGATGTCTGTGTGTGTATATACTCGCCACACAGCAAACTCGTGAATACTCCCATATATCTTCTTGGTTCTTTCGGTAAAGTCACGTAGAAGGGAAAATAATAAAATAATAAAAATAAAACATAATAATTATTTTCCTTCTACGTGACTTTACCGAAAGAACCAAGAAGATGAATCCCTGCAGTCACGAAAGCTTTTAATCGGAACTCCCATATATCTTGCAGTCAGCTCTGACATGCTGAATGGAGCTACAAGAGCCAGGCAGGAGATAGCAATGTTTTATTTTCAACCCAATATATGCAATAGACAACATTTCATCACCACTGAACGTTTGCCGTTTTTATAATATTACATTGAAATGAAATTGCATTTTATCTTCAACCCCTCCCCTTCAATTTATCCTGCCTGCTTTCCCAATGCGTCCTTGCCCAAAGCCCCGCTCGTTGGCGCAGCAGTCGAAGCAAGGGGGCAAGTGTAATTCAAGTTCAAGTTCATTTATTAGGTATAGCCCTGTGAGCCATTCAGCTCTTGAATCGGGTGCAACCGCAACAAACAAAAAACAAAAACATGAACAAAAAAACATCTTAAAGTGAATATGTGACTAAGTGCAAACAGAAAATCCAAGAAAAGACAGCAAAAATATTGCAGAAAAAACACCGTACACCAACGCTGTGTGCAAAAATCCCAGTGGGATACAAGTCAAACAACAACAACAACCACAAGACAACTTAGATTAAGGCCATCAGTCTAACTCTGTACTACAACAACACAAACATGGCTAAACCAATACACTTTTCGAAATCACCAAAATAAAGCCCTTCCTCTCCTCCGATATCGAACCCTGCGGTATCGTTGTCCCCACCGCATTGAGTCGGTCGGCAGATCCACGTCCGGTGGAGTAAAAGTGTGGATATTCTAACCTCTGCCAAGACGTCTGCCTCGCGTGGAATAGTAGGCCAAGTACACCCTTAGAGGGGCTCTTTAGAGCTTCCTCTAGTGGAGGTCCTTCCGCCAGCATTGGCGTGAGCAAGACATTGCAGGGCTGTACCTCTACCTTTATCCCCTTCCATATGGTACAACAGTGGATTTTTCTGCACTGCGCTCTGCCGCCCGCAACATATATCAGACAGCCAATAACGCCTGTTAATGTTGGTGGTCGCCCATGACAGCACTATCCAGGCTCAACCCTGCTGAGTAGCTTCTGGGATCTGACAATATCTGGCACAAATTGGATGATTTGATCTTTAGTCTGTCCCCCCCCCCCCCCGACACTCTCAACCTCCTTCCGATCCCCTCTCAAAGCCGCACCTCTTCTCCATTGCCCGTTCCCTTCCTCTTCTCTCCCTTCGCCCCTCCGCTCCGTCCCGTCGCTCCCCCGTAGCCCTTTCGTGACCCCAACCCCCCAACCCACGTGTCCCTCTGTTACGGTCGCTCGTTCCTCGGCCACTTGCGCACGCTCCTTACCATCTAAATCACTCCGATGTTTCGTCACCGCTTTTTAACTACGTGTAAGGCGCCTTGGGCTGAGGCGCTCTACAAATATTAAACAAGATAAGATGGGCAAAGAACATTATGATGCTGATGATGATGATTATTGATGGCAATGATGATAACGTGGTGTATATCCCAGCCACCCCCCAGTCTATAAAAAAACTCACCACGATAGCTAAACTATTCTTATTCTACAAGTTAAGGCCCACTGAGCTCTAGAGCGTTTTTGTTTTTTTCAGAAGTGACCTGGCAGCCACATACTGTCGATTCTAAATGTGGAGAGAAAAACCGTAAGGACCCGGAGATAAAATCCACACGACCATGGAGAGAGAGACATCGCAAACTCCAAATATACATGCGTCAGGGTCGGGATCGAACCCACGACCTGCTATATACCAGCATAACGCACACGTCTGTCCCATGATGGACCGCCCGCTATCAAAGCGCTTCCACAGTGAGCGCACGTAGCCTGGCACAGCGCTGCGTGGCGGTCTCGCCCAAGGCTTGCGGCGAACGCTGGCCGCTGCTTTTCACGAGCGGCAGAAGCGAGAGCCCAATCTCGCGTTCCTCGCCCACTTCATTTCGAGTTCAAGCGTTGCCATGGGGGAGACCCGGCGCTTTCTATCTCCCTCTCGCTCCTCGAGCTGTTAAATTTGCCGGAGCTCCCATGCTGCTGCTGCCCTCCCCCACTCCTCCTACCGCCCTCCGTGCAACCACGCCAGCCTTTCTGTCGTTCTCGTTTAACTTTTGTGCTGCTCGCGTTGTTGTTGTTGTTGTTGTCCGGTGCTGCTGCTGCTGCTGCATCACATTGTGTATTCTCTCACGGACGTTGCACAAACTTCATGCCCTTCTTGTAAATAAGTTCATGAGTAAACGCAGCGTAAGCGCAGCCGCAGTGCGCATTGACATTCTTGATGTCTTCTTTTTTTATTGCAGGGGGTCTCTTCTCGGCACACAAAAAAATAATTGCTATGTGTCCTCCATCTGGTGTTGGTGGTGGTTGGCTACGTACGGCTGTGGAAGAAGTTCAACATGCATGCGTACGTGCGTGGCTTTTACCACGCTGGTAAAAGGGATCAGGTAAAGGTGCAGCCCTGCAATTTCTTGCTCATGCCACAGCTGCCGGAAATTGCCGCCACCTGATGGGGGTCGGAGCTTTGGAGAGGCCCCTCTTGGAGGGTAGTAGGCCTACTCTTCCTTGTGTAAGAGGCGTGAGAGTATCCACACGTCATCACGTGATCTGCCTATCGGACTAATTGCGGTGTAACCCATTCGTACTGCTGGGTGAACAGAGGAATTTTAAGAACTTTTCCATTTCACCAAGCTGGTATCAGGGTCCATTCCATCCCACCGGTGTTGATCACAATTGCCATTGGATCGTACGGCCGATGAATGTGTAATACATTTACTTGGGCCAACCAGGCCCCAAAGGCCCTTAATTCGTATGCCATTCTGGGTCCACGTGCCCCCCCCCTCAATCCCCTTCGGAATTATAGAATATATTTTAATTGAGGAACCGACTTGCGAAGATTCGGGACTAGCAAATTGTGAAAATCTCCCAGCTCTGATGGCGACCAGTTTGGCGTAGCCATCGAGCGTGCAGATGGTGCAACTGCAATGGGACACGGCCTGCCGCAAGGACAAGGAAGCAGAGGCGTAGATAGGGGGGGGGGGGGGGGGCAGGGGGGTACATATGTCCCCGGGCGCCAAGGTAAAGGGGCGCCAAAATGAGGCTTACAACGTGACATTATAACTTATTGCGGCGGGCGCGGCAGCCTGAAACTACTGCACAAATCTACACCTCAACCTAAAAGTTTATATATCCCGCCACACACAGCCTACATGTCATGTAATTACATTTTGGTACGTGATTAAACGGGGGGGGGGGGGGGGGGGGGACAATTTTATAGTTCGTCCCCGGGCACAAAATATCGTAGCTACGCCACTGCAAGGAAGAGGTGCGGCTCGGAGGGGATTGGACCGAGGAGGGCCCATGCCAACCGCACTAAAGCCGCTGATGGTGATGCTCTTTACCATAAATGTTAGCATTTTCTCACGAGAAAAGTTTTCGAACTCATGGCGGACATCACAGGGTTTCACACAGCAGCCTTGGGTCAGAAACTTCCAGGTGAGAGCCAATTGACTTTTTTTGAGATGTCTGACTCCACAGTTAGGATCCCCCCCCCCCCCCCCCCCCCACATAATGTTTTCATTGATCCTGCATTGCACATGGTCTTCTGCTCTAGAAGATTACAGACTTCTCGGAGCTCCCATAGTGCTGTGTGTGTATGTGAGCGCTGTGTGTGTGGGCGCTGTGTGTGTGAGTGCGTGTGTGTGCGTATTGTGTGTCTGGGCGCTTTGTGCGAGTGCGTTCTTGAGTGTGTGAGCGCTATGTATGAGCATTGTGTGTATTTGCATGAGTTCTGTGTGTGTGAGCGCTGTGTGTGCGTGTGAGTGCTGTGTGTGCGAGTGCGTGTGTCGCAGTGGGGAGCGGTGGTGTAGTGGTTAGCGCGCTGCGATATGAACCTGGCGACCCGGATTCGATTCCCGCTCACGGCCAACACCAGTGACGATTATCTGAACCTATCCTGGGCCTCCCCTAGGTCGACTCAGCCTGAAATGAGTACCTGGTTCGGTGTGTAAACATCGCCACTGGGGAGACAAAGGCGGTCGGGCGTGGTGCTGGCCACCCACCCCCTCGTGTACCGTTTCGGCCTTCATAGGTGCTCGCTAACAGCACTTGCCCCTACAGTGTGTTAAGGCTATACGGGGGATCTTTATCTTTGTCGCAGTGCACTCGTTCGTGTCACTCTCTTCGCATTGTACACCGGAATTTTCCGTCGTTTCGGAGATATCGCCTAGCAGTTGTTTTGTAAATCAAATAATTTCAAGTATTACCTCCTTACGTGGACTCATTGTGAATTGTTGTGCGGCGCTTAATTTCTTTGCACATCGGTTGTAGTAAAGAGAAGAGCAACCAAAACCCCCAACAACATTCGAGTTGCATTCATCGCTGTGCAACAATTTGAATGGTGGCTTTGAGAATTAACACTGGAATAAGAGCGGCCTATGCGCGATATCCACTTGGAACCAGGAGTCAGTGGCGTGCAAACAAGGGGCTTATTTTCCAGGGCGTCTTGAAGGGCTGACAAATCTTCGAGAAAGCTAATTTGCTTTAGTGGTGCATCCGGGTGGTCTATTAATATGTCTGGGTGATCTATTGATATTACTTTTTTATATCTCTAGCAGGCCTTATCATATTTCTGAGCACACTGGCAGTTCTGTAGGTAATACTGGGTGATTTAGTGATAATTATGGGTGGTATAGTGGTCGTGATTATTTACGAATTTCTCAGCCGATATTATGAACATACAGTCACATCTATGTACAAATTGTTAGAAAAAAATACTCGGCGAATTAGGCAACAAAAAAAAAGATTGTTCTGAGAACGTGAGCAATCCGATCGGTCTGGACCCAACAAATTTGTATACGGTTGGTCTGTTACGCCATTCACTTCCCTCGGCACCAACACGCGTCATCAACCGGCTGGGTGGCGTGCCCTCACGCACCTGCGGGCTGGATGGCGTGCCCTCGCACCTGCGGGCTGGGTGGCGTGCCCTCGCACCTGCAGGCCGGGTGGCGTGCCCTCACGCACGCAGGGTACGAGCGAGCGAGTGAGCGAGCTCCGTGTAATTGTCTGGGAGTCTGCGTGGCTCTTTAGTCACGGCGTACCGCGTGCATCCGTTCCTGAGGTTGAGAAGCCAATGTCCGCCCCCCCCCCCCAAGAGAAATCTCGCTGCGACTGGCGCGGGCGGCTATAGCGGCAGCACGGCCGAGCCGAGTCAGCGCTTTAGGCTCGCGGCCGCAGCTTGGAGGGCGATTGGTGGCGTCTTGTCCCTCCAAGCCAGACGCAGCGCCAGCACCGCAAGGAGTCGATACCGCGATGTCGGCGACGGTAATCGTTGCAATAATTAATAATAACAATTAGCGCTGGGCGATGTGAGCGGCCGCGAGACATTGTTGATGGTTGGCCAGGTGGCGAGAATGGAACGAGGCAGGAAGGATGTCGGTGTCGCGTTGTACGGCCCCGGTTTGATTCCTGCTCATGGTCAACATCCGGGGCGCATATCTTAAGCGGTCCTGGGCTTCTTCACCTTTGTCGACTCGGACCTAAGTGATCGCAGTGGCTGGTGGACTGCGTAAACATCGGCGCTGGGGAGGCAAAGTTGGCCCGACATGATGCTGGACGCATCACCTCCTTGTTGCCGCCGTGCCCGACTTCATAGGTGCTCACAAGCAGCACTTGCCCCAATGGTCTGTCAAGGCTTTCGTCGCACAAGGGAAACTAGACGAGGTGTAGGGTCCCGCCTGGCCGGCTAACGATGTCACCTGGTATTCACTATGAGACCTCCTGCCACTGGTAAAGGAGGTCTCATAGTGTAAATGCTTATCCCCGAGCTCTCAATAGTTTGAGTGGTCCATCAGTCTGCCTTTTGGCGTCATCTGGTCCAACACCAATGGAGACTAGGCTCTAAGAAAAGCTGTCTCGGGTGTGGACCAATCAACTTCAAGGACAGTGCATATCATTATTATCATCAGAGTTGTTTCTTTTTGTTTGCATTTTGACTGCTTGTGTTGTGGTTGTTGCAAACATGATGCCTTGTATAAAGGTGTCAGTTGTTGTACCAGGCGAAAGGGTAAAAACCTATTACTATCACCTGGTATTGTTGCGTGGATTTTTCTCCGGGTCCTCCAGTTTTACCCTCCGCATTTAGAAACATGCATTTAGAATATTTGGCTGCTATAATTTCCACGTGATCACAAGCCACTTCGTTGACCTCTCATTTGCGGCGGCCAGGTCGCGTCTGAAAAAGAGCTATAGATCCCAGTGGGCCTTATCTGGTCAAATAAAATAGTAACAAAAATATAGCTTCACCCAGCCTGACAGAGCGACTGCTGCTCTGTGACGGGGAGCGGTTCTGACCTCGCCCGATTGGGTGCTCGAGATTCAGGAGCAGGGTGGGTGGCGCCCAGTGCCGGATGATCCTAGTAGCACAAGTAGCTACACATGTAGTAGTTACACATGTAGTAGCTACATTTGTAGTAGCTACGGGCCCCGCACTTTCAAGGGCCTCGCGCTAAACTCTTTCAAGCTATCAATTCCGGTTCAGTGATTCTGCACATGCTCTATTACTATAGTACTATACCGCCTTCAACTTTTATGAACGACTGGGTGTTTAGGGTTACAGATTTGTTGTATTATCTGGCTGTATAGCAAATGAAAACATACATTTACTTTACTATGCAAGTTAAAAATGAATTTTAATATGTACGTGTTTTTATTTTATTTAGGGCCCCTTGATAACATCATATGCTACAGGCCCCGCACTAGCTTAATCTGGCACTGGTGGCGGCGGAGTCTTAGCGGCGAGGTCACGCAAGGCGACGTCGGCATCATGTCAAACCACCTTGAATGAATGTTCTGCTCAAAAGAGCAGTCGGTGGTTGGAATTCCACATTCTTATGGCGGGGGAGAGTTAATTCATAAGGCAGGCCAACACTGTTGACTTCACACAAAAAGGTAGGCATTTTATTGACCCTGGAAGGATGAAGAATTTGAAATACACTGTGTGTATGATTGTTGAAAAACCCACCGTAAAACCGCGGTGAGAAGTACAATAATAAAAGTGCAATAATACACTGAAATAAAAGACGATGTGGATGTAAAATGCGTTGCATTGAAAGACAACGCATTGGATTTAAATGCAAGCCAATGCGGATTTGAAATGCATTGTATAGAAATACAATGCAAAAGTGTATCAGCAATAAGCAAAGAGGCCACTGTCTCCTTCAGCTGCGAGCTCAGTCTGTAGTCCTCGTTCGCCACTCTCCTGTGGCATGCTGGAAAGCAGAGACAATAAGCCGTGAACAAAAAGCAAAGCTTGCACTGACATGGAAATGTGGGTTCATGTTGATTCTGGCGAATGAATTGACAAGGGGCTAGGCGAGTGGATGGCATGTGCCAGCCAGCGTGGGTAGCCGGCAGACAGACGCAAACGCGCCTCTGCAGGTTATGGAAAACTTTGCCAAAAAAATCAACCAGAGGAGAAGCCGCTCTTGATAATTTTATTTTCTTTGGCTCGGTAGCGGAAATGTATTGTTTGAAATGTCTACGAAGGCCACCGATTGCTACGTTCGTTGGGCTTTTAGGCAAATACATTACAATATAGTGTATTGTGTGCGCGCACGTGCGCCTATCTGCGTGAGTGTGTGCGTGTGGCGGGGAGCGGTGGTGTAGCAGTTAGCGCTACGCTGCGCCACGAACCCGGGGTCGCGAGTTCAATTCCACCACTAGTGACGATTATCTGAACCGGTCCTGGGCCTCCCCTAGGTCGATTCGGCCTTAAATTCGGTGTGTGAACGTCGCCACTGGGGCCTGCCTTCATAGGTGCTAGCTAACAGCACTTGCCCAAGCAGTCTGTTAAGGCTATACGGGGGATCTTTGTCTTTGTTTGTGCATTTGTGCTTACGGCCACTAACACCGTGACAATTATCTGAACCGGTCCTGGGCCTTTCCTAGGTCGACTGAACTTCAAATGAGTACCTGGTGCAATGTGTAAACATCACCCCTGAGGAGAGAAAGGCGGCCGGGCGTGGTGCTGGCCACCCACCCCCTAGTGTGCTACACTGGCATTCGTAGGTGCTCGCTAACAAGTTATACTGTGGATCTTTGTATTAGCACGAAGACACGTCGATGTGTGAGAGTGTGGCGTGCATTGTACCCACAAACAGAACTTGCCCAAAATAGCCCGTTGAAGGCTATACGGGGGATCTTTGTCTTTTGGTCTTGTGCATAGTTGAGTGTTTTTGTGTTTTTGGGTGTACATCTTTGTGTGTGTATGAGTGACTGTGAAAATGTATTTTATTAGTTTGTATTTTGAAGGAGTGCCAGTTTGAATCATTCAGGCTGGCTGATGATCCATCCTGGATTGTGTGAAGAGCTTACAGAATCTTAAAAGATCTGAAAATAGTCCCATCAACGAGCCCTTCAGCAGGCGAGACTGTATTGGCTGGGTCATGTAACCCACAAGCCCAGGCACCGCATGCTCAAGCAGCTTCTGTTTGGCCAGACAGAGGGGGTAAAACGCGAAATGACATGGGCTGGAGAGGAGATGGGCTGATGCGGTACAGAAGAATGTGGAGCTGATTGGAATTGACGATCACTGGTACCAGCGGTGTCAAGATCGCTCTTTGTGGAGGAGGCTCGTGAAGTTACGCTACTGAGCAGTTGCCCTCCAACAACAGTGGAGGGCAGAGAAGCGACGCTCACAATAACGAGTGACACAATAACGAGCGGAGCGTCTGGCAGTTAATACGCAGCAAATTGGCACAGTGAGGACCACACGTGGTACATCTGCCAGTCATCTTATCTTAGTCAACCCATGGCACCTGGGTCTGTCCCATGGCCTTCTGCCAGGAAGCCTGCCACACTTAACGTGAAACCTGCGTGAGTGGTCCATCAGTCTGCATCTTTGTTTCTGTGTGGGCCCCTTCCATGGGCTGGAGGAGCCCAGGGCAACCAGGCTATGAAGAGGTAAGGGGGGGGAGGTTGTTGTAAATTGGACAGGGAGACCCCATTTCATTCCTTAAACCAAGGCCCACGCCAACCAAGCTACCCCACTGCATTAACTACAAGGAGTCACACAGCCAGTCATCCAAAGATAAGAGCGACACAATTTGGGGAGAAAAAAAGCCGCATAGCAACATCACCCACTGCTGGCAGACTAATGCCAAACTTCCATGCCGGTGCAGCGTTCCCCTTGCAATGTACAGCGACAGCTGCCACCGGGGGTCCCCTAGGCTTATCTACAGAAAGCCATTGGAAAGGTTGAGATGAGCTGCTGTGCAAGGTGCTTCAAGTTGACTTTAAACGTTGGTTTCCGTAGCCAGTACTATGATCAGTACTCTTAGTTCTTTCGGTAAAGTCACGTAGGTAAAAAATAAAATAATATTAATTATAAATTTTAATTTTATTTTTTACCTACGTGACTTTACCGAAAGAATTAAAAGTATGAATCCTTGCAGTCACGAAAGCTGCAAATCTAGAACTATGATCAGTGTTTGTTTTTGGGTTCGGCCTCGTAGTAGTAGATTCATGCCAAAATTCTTGTTCATAACCCTCCACCACCCAATAAGATTGCCATGTTTACAACGATATTATTTATACGTGCCAATATATTGATCAAATTCTCAACAATAATACTCCACACCGATGGTTTTAAGACTTTTCGCCTTGCATTACCGATACATTTAGGCTCCATATGATCGCAACTTCTTATATTTACACCTACCCAACGCCGCCACTGCATCGCGCACGCGCGTTAGTTTCTGTGGGTAATCTTTGCCGCCTTTGTCCTCCGTGTGTGTCAGACTCGGACCCGGGCAAGGCCGGACACGGAGCAGAAGCTGCAGGCCCTTCCTTGCGGGGGTACGACCCGTGCGCGGGAGGCCGCTGCGCCCAACCGGCCGCTCGACCGCTGGTCGACACGGGCGCCATGGTGTTCCTCGTCTTCGGGGTCCTCAGCCTCAACCGCAGCGCGACGGCCGAAGGTCACGGTGGTCGCGACGACAACCACGTCATCCCCAGCACCGTACGTTGCCCTCCGAGCCGCCAGTGGAACTGCCACCTGTGCCGGCGTTTTGTGCAAAGCAAGCCGCCGTCTGTACGTGCAGGCGCTTTGTCAAAGTGACCCGGCCACAGTCCTGTGCGCACGCGCGGTGGAGTAGCTGTCGGGTGTGCAGGGTATGGGTTCCAACTTGCCTGGTTTTCCTAGAATCCTCCAATCAGCTATGCATGCTGTTGGGGCAAGCACCGTTGGAACGAGTGCCGTTAGGGCAAGTGCTGTTGGGGAAAGTGCTGGCTCAAACTATGTTTCAGTGTGAGCTTGGCAGGTTGGGTTTTTTCATTTTTAACTGCGACACACGACGCCAATCGCAGTTGATACCTGCATTTGGCTGGACTTCCTGTAGATTGACTCGGCATGATGTTCGTTAATCATTAAAAAAGATAGCTGCGCTTATAATGCAGACAGACGGGTGCTTGTACCAAGTGCTGATCTGAGACCAATTGGAACACAAGAAATCAATCGATGAGATAATTAGTTTCCACTTCTATTCAAACAAAAAAAATCACGGAACCAATTCAGTAATTTGAGGACGGTGTCAAAACATGATTATTTTTTTGTTGTGTTAACTGCTCACATTTACAGACAATTTGAAACCCTGGAGGGAGGTGGCACACATTCATGAAAAAAACACGTGTCCGTGCAGATGACATGACGGCTAGAATGTTGGGGCGACGTAGCACATTACGGATGCGGGGAATGTGTTGAGGTCGTTATGACGGTATCTTTTGACGCTGCCGACACGTTGCGGAGAGGTTTTTTTTTTTTTAAGATGACGAACGGCGCCGCATCCCCCGTGTGATGCGGGTAAAGGTCATCGTGTGAGGGCAGCTCCGTTTCAATATGCGTTCGTCCCTTGGAGAATATTTTGCTCCAATAACCCGGAACAGAAATCTGATGGTCAACATATTGGCCTGATCGAATTTTTTTTTTTGTGACCAGTTCTGGAATTTTTAATGCCTTTCTATGGGATTGTGAGTGTGTGTGGGACTCGCGTTACAAAAATGAATGCAATCATTCCCATAATCGCTCTCTCACACTGAACAAAAGTAAAATTTTGGGAGAATTTGTGTTTTTATTGCGGGGTGGTTGTGGCGTCAGAGCACAGAGCCAACACCGCTGAGGTCCTGGGCTCTAAATCTGCATTTAAGCCACTGCCAGTGGTTAAACTGGGTTGTGTTAAAAACACACACAAAAAACCCATCATATTAAAGTGAATTCTTTTTCACTTTTTTGAAAAAAATGATACGCTTACTCTATCGCATGACTAACATTTGTTTGTAGCAGGGAATGTGGGAAATTGCATAGCCTAGTGTGGAGAAAAAAAGGTAATTTGAAGAGATTTCATAAGTAGTTCAATGACATATCCTTCTGCGGACAGTTATTTGAACAGCGATGATGCATTGTTCTGCGGGAATTCCAAACGGGTGCTCCGTTCTCATGGCGTGACATCAATAGCGCAATCAGCGTCAATAGAACGGCTGAAATAAAATTGAGAAACCACGCAAAAAATGTAAGCAATGGCAGCGTGTGCGCAGGCGTGTCTGTTGGCTTTCGCACTTTGCATGCTTCCATAAGCGCCCCCCTTGCGCCCCCCACCACAAGGCAGGTTTTATTTTTATTTTTGCCGAGGGGAAGTTCACACCTCCGTGATATTTCCAGCAGCTGTGAAGCGGAGCGCATGGCCGCCTCGTTCATCTTGGGCCACATTTCCCCGTGCCGCCCGCATCGATGGTTGCGGATAGGGCCAGCCCAGAAGCCCCTCGTGTCCCCTTTCTCATCCGTCGCAAGCACTCTGTGTGTGTATGTATGTTGAACTTCTTTCGCACCATACGTAGCCTACCGTGCTAACCCGAGGTGCGGGGGAGGGTCAACAAACTAAACATAACAGCAGGTTCTGAAGAAATTCGTTTTCAATCTAGATTTCAAAGTTCACAGCTCCAGTTGTTTTCAAATATCGGAAGGAAGAACATTCCAGATGGCCACAGAAGTGCATCTGAAAGCGTGTGATGCGGTGATCTGTCTGGGTTCGATGTGGCTTTTGGCTGGCCAGAGTTCGCGTGATGATTTATGCTCCTTTACGAGATCAGCAAGGTATTGTGGTTCATTTGATTGTGACCTTACAATGTATTCGTTCGGCTACCGGAAGTCAATGCAGCTCAGCGAGCACTGGACAGACATGGTCGGCACTTGCAGTACCCGTCACTGCATATTACGTAATGATTAGTACCTCCAATTAGCATGGTTAGTTACATACAGTGCGAAAGAAGTTCAACATATGCACACGAGTAATGACGCATTGGCTCATAGCAGCCAAAATCGATGTTTGGGCTCACGTGGTACACGCATCGAAAATGTGTGCGCGTGAGAAAAACTACTATTTACGATTCGTGCGAAATTGTGGAATGCTGACGTGGTGCCATGGTTAGCACGCTGAAATTACGATCAAGATGTCGCGGTTATTTTAGTTTATCTCCCAGTGCAGCGTTTGCAACGATGGGTCACGTTTCTTAAATCCCTCTGCCTCTGTCCGCCCAGCAGCATGAATGAGTTCAGGGCAGTTTGTCAATTGGCAGGTTGCATGCGGTGGGGTAAAGCGAGGGTAAATTCCACGTCTTCCAAGACGCCTGCCCTGCGTGGAAGAGTAGGCCAAATACCTCTCTAGGCGGGCTCTCTAAGAGCTCGCTCTAGCGGAGGCCCTTCTGCCAGCGGTGGCGTGAGCGAGCAGTTACAGGGCTGTACCTTTACGCTCTGTCCTTGCATGTGAATGATATGCTAATGTTACCTATAGGCTAATGGAGCGAACAAAACTGTACAGACGAGACAAAATCAAATTGCTGCACAGAATCGTGCCAATTCATCAAATTGCTGGCGGGGTTGGAGTGAATGATGACATGCCTAGTGGCGCGTGCGTGTGTAATAGATAGATCATGCGTGTTCTCTAGAGTGGCTGCCTCCTGCCACACGAATGTGGAATGTCCAGCATCACACACACCCCCCCTTCCAACTAGTTTTAGGGAAACGCTTTTACCCTGCTGATATTTATACGAACGCTCCTTTACAGCATGAAACAAATGTCTACGTTTGTACGTGGCTTAAAAAAAAAACATGGTACGTTCCCAACTTATAAGGAAACTTTCAATTTATGAAGAGCCAGTGCGGTGAGATAACGGCGCTGCTGAATTGAAAGAACGAGGTTGTAGAATACTTGTGGGCAGGCTTATGCCAAGTCAAATGCATTTCAAGAGCTCTTCTTGTCACCTTTAACTCGAAGCACATAAATGCCCAAAGGCAATACGTTAACAATGCTAAGTATGCTTTCGAACGTAAACGAAACGACAGCCGTCGTCGTCGTCGCGAAAATGTACATCGTATCATCAACACGACGAACGATTTTTTTCGATTTAAAGCTTTCGTGACTGCAGGGATTCATCTTCTTGGTTCTTTCGGTAAAGTCACGTAGAATGGAAATAATAAAATAATAAAAATTAAACATAATAAAAAATTTCTCACGACGTTTCGGCCA
Organism: Lethenteron reissneri; assembly: GCF_015708825.2. Lineage (NCBI taxonomy): Eukaryota > Metazoa > Chordata > Hyperoartia > Petromyzontiformes > Petromyzontidae > Lethenteron > Lethenteron reissneri. Next base: position 10,919,782 of record NC_083814.1, on the reverse strand, counting down.
CAACGCAAGCAGCCGTCCTCAGGTGAAGAACAGGTCTGTCGGAAAGACAGCGTCTGAATGTGAAACGTCGTGAGAATTATTTTATTGTGTTTTATTTTTATTATTTTATTATTTCCATTCTACGTGACTTTACCGAAAGAACCAAGAAGACGACGAACTATGTCACAAAACCAGAGCTCAGTCGACGTCCTCCGGCCGGCTTGAGAACCTCGCTCCATCGACTCACCCTTTAATCACCCGGCGGGCGATGTGGTTGGAAAACCTCGGCAGCTGGAGAGACAAAGTTTAGCCAAGCTGTGGGGGCGGTGGTGACCACATCGCGCCCCCCCCCTTTTGTTTAGCGTGCACGGGGGGGGCCTTCAATAGGTGCTTGCTAGCGGCACTTGCCCCCCACCCCCCAACAGGCCTACGCAGAGACCTGCAGGAGTGTGACGCGGGGTGCCCCCGGGAATGTCTGGACGCGTCGACGAGGAGTGAGGCGATGGCTTCCTTACGGCCGTTTTACAAAGGGGGGGCTGGTGGGGGTCTATAACTGTGTGACTATTTTACAGAGGTGGGGGGGGGGGGGTGCACGATTGTGTAGCGAGGAGTATGGGCCATGGGGGGGGGGGGGGGCTGATAGAAGTTGTCACAGTTTCATCTTCTTGGTTCTTTCGGTAAAGTCACGTAGAAGGGAAGTAATTTTTAAATCCTTTAGAATTAAGTTCGCTTGCTTGCTTGCTTAGGACCGTGCAAATCTTTCGTTCGTTTTTTAACACACTTCCCGTGACCCAATCGAGCTGACATTTTGCACACAGACTCGTTGTGCGTGAGAATGAATTTTCGTGAAAATTTTTTTCCAAAATGTTACACTGTTTATGGAAAAAAATTTAAATATTTATTTACCAATTGGTTAATGCTGGCACACAATCATCTGACCCATAGGTGGCAGCCATCTCAAGCCAGAAGACGAGAGGACTCTAGCCGCCCCAATGCCACGCATATAAAGGATTTATAGTGAAAAGCTTTGTTTTTACGGGTTAATTTTTTATTATTTTATTACTTCCCTTCTACGTGACTTTACCGAAAGAACCAAGAAGATGAATCCCTGCAGTCACGAAAGCTTTAAATCGAAAAATTATCACAGTTTGTTTGCTTGCTCTATGGAGGAGCTGTAGCTAAAGGGGGGTAGGACGTGAGGTAACTTAATTTAGCTCTGTCAAGGAGCTGTAGCTGAGCGGATGAAGACGTGAGATGGCTTAATTTAACTCTGTGAAGGAACCTGTAGCTGAAGGGATAATACACGAGCTGGCGTAGTTTACCTATGGCGCAGCAAGAGCTGAGGGGGATAAAACGTTAAACTCATCGACAACCGGCACGACAGCAACAAATGCATGCGTATATATATATTCTCACAGTTGTTTGCGTTACTAACCGCTGTTTATTTTTAAGCTGCGCGGCACATAATATATTCCGTGGAAGCCGCCGCTGCGTCGTTCCCCGCGTTTCCCCCATCCGGGGGGGGGGGGCCCTGCGGTAATCACTGGGAGACGTCCGCCCGCCTTCCCCTAATTGCTCCGTATGCAAACGAGGCTCAACAAAGCGGCGAGGCCCGCCAGCCAGGGTAAATGCTGCGATTAATTGCCAATCCCTCCGGTATCACCCACCCACCGCGGCTCGCTGACCCGTGAGGCAGAGCGGCTCACAGAGGATGGGACCGTTCTTGCCCGGCCCCCCCCCCTTCTCCCTGGCAGCCCCCCCCAATACCACCTCACCCGCCGCCTCTCCCCCCACTACGGTGAGATCAGTCCCGTTTTCTCGCAGCTTACGTAGACTCCTCTATTTTCCGTGGGAGATGTACGGTCCACGAAAAACTACAAATATGTCCGCAGTCATATGCTTTGGGGCCGTCCATAAATGACGTCACGCACCTAGGGGGTGGGGGGGGGGGTCAGACATTTGTGAGGATGTGTGACGAGGTGGGGGGGGGGTGGGTTTGAAAAATGTGACATCACATCAAAATGCGCGACTTTAAATAAATATAGACAACACATTCTACTTAATTAAAACTTTTTAATAAATGTTTTCTCCTACAACATCAGAGTGCAGCGCCACATTAAATACGCACTACAATGACAATAGTTTAAAGCGATTTGAAGCATGTTTTATTTTCAAAATGGAAATATGGTTTTGAGGTAACGTTGAACCAACGATGCAAATTGCTTGCCACGTTGGGTCAACGTGGCAAGCAATTTGCATCGTTGGTTCAACGTTACCTCAACGTTGGCCCAATGTTCCATTTTTAATGGGGGTTTTTTTTACGATAAGAGTTGCGTGGTAAATTAATCCCATAATCCGTGACATCTTTTCATGGATAAATAGTGTAAATTTGCCGATAACATTATGGATAATTGAGTCTGTAATGTTTTTACCCCACATGGATAAAGGGGAGTTCTACTGAATTACAATAAATAGCACTGATTTCTAAAGTATTTTGCACAATTGTTTTTTATTTCTGCAGATTAATCTGAGTAATTGAATATATTATTGGCGGATAAAAAAACTGATAAACCCACCGTCACAATGTTTTATGTTCGCGATAAACCTCCAACATTTTGGGATATATTTTTTATCATGCTTCCCCCCCCCCCCCTTTGTAACTCTCAAGCCATTTAATTACAACAATTTGCGTGGGACTTTGGGTCAATTCATCTTGACCTGTTTTAAATTGAAGCAATCAACAACGGCAATTAACATAGAGTGACAGGGTGGAGGGAGTGAGAGCAAGGGAGCGATTTGAAAGCAGACGGGAGCTTGAGAGCAGTAGCTGAGCTTGCTATCGAGTGTGCAGGCGGTGCACCTGCCTGGACAGGCCCCAGGCACCGGGCTACGAAGAGGGTGGATAGACAGTTGTTACGGTGGTAGGGGATGGGGTGCCCAATTCATACCTTGAACCAAGACCAGTGCCAGATTATCCGAGTAGCAAAAGTAGCATATGCTATGGGCTCCGCACTTGCACGGGCCCCGCACTAAACGCTTTCAAGCTATCAATTCCGGTTCAGTGATTCTGCACTTGCTCTATTACTATAGGTGTAGTACTAAACTGCCTTCAACGTTAATGAACGACTGGGTGTTTAAGGTTAGCGATTTGTCGTATTATCTGGCTGTATAGCAAATAAAAAAATACAATTACTTTACTATGCAAGTAAAAAAAATTGTGTTTTAATATTTATTTGTTTTACTTAGGGCCCCTTTATAACATATGCGACAGGCCCCGCACTAGCTTAATCCGGCACTGACCACGAACCATGGCAACCTCGACACACCACTCGGTGGAGGACGGAAGCTGTGACATCCTGACGTTTTCCTGCAGACTCTAACAAACCATATCAACGCGTTTAAACCGCGCTCACGAAGAATTTCTAACGAGAGCATGCTGTGGCTACAGCTGTCGCTGATCGGAGATGGAATAACTAAGCACGGAAGAAAATCAAACGTAGAACACCCCCCCACCTCCGCTTCCGCCTAACCGGTAAAAAAATCCGGTCGTATCGAGCGAGCAGAAGCAGTCGGTCGTAGGTGGTGAATGATGCTGCTCACTATCGTCAGGTCCCCCCGTGCCTCCCGCAAGTCCGAGGAGTAGCTGAGTTTTGGCATTGACTGGACATACAGGTTCGTGGCTGCTGTCCGGCTCACGGAGGGATAGCATCAGGGTTTCGTCCCAGCCCGTGATTTCTCTCTCCGACACGATTTATTTGAATTTCGATTTAAAGCTTTTGTGACTGCAGGGATTCAGCTTCTTGGTTCTTTCGGTAAAGTCACGTAGAAGGGAAGTAATAAAATAATAAAAATAAAACATAAAATAATTCTCACGACGTTTCGGCCACAACGCAAGCAGCCGTTCTCAGGTGAAGACCAGGTCTGTCGGGGAAACAGCTGAGGACGGCTGCTTGCGTTGTGGCCGAAACGTCGTGATAATTATATTATTATGTTTTATTTTTTTTATTTTATTACTTCCCTTCTACGTGACTTTACTGAAATAACCAAGAAGACGATTTATGTGAACAAAAATGTCCAAAAGTATTTTATTATTAACAAGATGACTCAGGTACACAAGGCAGAGGACAAGAAAGAAGGTTGACACCAGCACAACCCACACATTACGGATTATAGTGCAATGGAAACCTGTCTAAACCGCATGTTTTAATCAACTCTACAACCCCCTGGTGTCTTCCCAAGCTCTGATAGCCCTGTAGGAGAAGGGAAAAAGGGATGGGTGGGGGGGAAAGGGGGGTCGGGGTGCCTAAATGTCCTCATGAATGCTCTTTAAGAATCAATGCCCACTGGATGAGAGGTCGTAAAGGGGTTCCATCTTTGGTGGTAAGCTGTCTCCCTGCCCCTTAATTTTGCACTTAGATAATACGATTTATTTATAGAGATCTATTAACCCTCCTTGAATGCCAGCTGCCTCCTCCCCCTCACCACCCCACGCCCCAAAAAAATATGTTCTGGAGCCATCCGTCGGCTTTAGAAAGTGTTTGTCTCTTTAATGTTGTGAGTCACTCGCAATCTGTTTTGTGAGTTTTTATCCTGGTTGGGGGTACAGTCAGCCCATCAGTCCCTCCAGGGTAAATATAGTAATGGGTACTACCACTTTGTGCGAAAGTCAACAGTGGCTATCCACCATCGGAGCGAGAAATGTCCACCACTGGCTCAGGGCTGTAACCAGATTGTGAGCACTTTGCCCATGATCAACTGAGCAGGAAACTGCGTTAGACTTTTTTTTTTACACCCTAAAAAAATATCTGCTCTGCAACCATCCATGTGATTAAAAAGTATTTTGTTTTACATTTGCCTCGTTTTTAAAATACGCTTTTGGTTTAAATGTGCTGATAATTGGCTTTCATGCTGAGACCGTTTGATATGTATTTGTTTTGGGTTTCAGGTTAGTCTGGAGCGGCATAGCCGTACTAAATGTGTTTGCTTGATTTGTAGTGTGGTTGTCACTTTTGTGAGTTGGCTCTGCAATGTTCCAGGACTGTTTGGAAACTAGACTTAAATGCTGCTAAGCTGTTTCTCAGAACGGTTGTCTGCTACAAAACCTATCATCTGCACCGATGCATTATTTACGTCTTAACTTCTTGCTATAAACTGGAAATGTAAGAAAAAAGTTTTCTTTACATTATATTTTTCCTTATGAATTTTAAGTCATTTGTTGGTAAATATTTTCAAATTCATTTATTTTTTTATTATTTGCCAGGGTATCATCATTCAGCTCTCAGGATGAAATGATGGCTCTGTGAATATAGTGGCACGTGTCACGTGAACAGTTTGTCAGCCATCGTGGAACTAAGTTAATTTAGGTTTTCATTGCAAACAAGTTTATTTTCTGATGACTTTGTTTTTTTGTGTCTCTTTAGATCCGGCTTGAAACTGTAGAGCACGAAGTAATGGCGGGGTTTGTTTGTTCATTTTGTTTTTATCCACGAGCGTTTTTGTCTGGCTTTATTTGAGTTCATTTGAGAAGTGAGAACGCAAAGCGACGTAGCAACATTGCCTCCCTACTAACAGACTGTACCCGTCTGTTAAACATAACGCCTTCTTGATAGCCTTGTGATATAAGAATGGCGCAAATTACAAACGTACGAATTCGTTTTTAGAGGCATAATTTGAGCAGGAGGTTGGCTCATAGCTCATGTCATAGACCGTGCCAGGACTCCCAACCATCAAGTCCGAAGTTAAAATCGTTGCAAGGGTTGACTGAGCCCCATTATCATCATCATCATCAGCAGCAGCAATAATCACTAATGCCTACAATAAATCTATCCTGAATGTACACAATTTTGTCTGCTCTTGTATGCGAAGCAGGGTTGAACCTCAACAGGACATGGATAGAAAATGGCCTGTGAATACCAGACATTGTAACCTTCGACTGCAAGGTGGTCAAGATATGGCAGTCCAGCAATGGATTCTTGAATCTATCTGTGTGGAGCTTTGAGTGCTGTTCACTCTTGTGCGTGGATATTTTACAGGCAGTCTGGTTTATTCCCGCGTGAAACTAAATGCTCATTATACAGATAATTATTTTTCACCCAATATCTCAATACAGGATCTTCCTGGGTAAATAAAGGACATCAACCATCACCTTCAATCACCATCATCGTCATTGTCACTGTAGGATTGGTAACATTAGTAACGCTTGAGTGAGGCTGGAGGGAAAAAGAGCAGTGGTTATCTGACGAAGACAGGGCCATGTCATGAGAACACCGAGTTTCCACCACCTGTCTTAGTAGCACTACGTCTCGTTTTATTGCGTTTCTTTCTTTCGCTCTTTTCCTTTGCTCTGCTCGATCTCTCATTGAGTCCAGGGGTAAATGGGATGACACCGTCGATGCCCTTATAGACGGCGGGAGCGCGCGACACATTTACAGCAATAGAGATAATGGCAATAATAATTTTACTGGGAAATGTCCGAGGGATGGTGACACGGCAAAGCGCCGTTGTAATTTAACGCGTCGCCCCATGCTCACATGCGAGGTATATTAAACGATGATTTAAAATGCCACGTCGCGAGCCACCATCGCTCCGAGGCCACCCGTTACGGTGAATGCGGTCGTCGAAGAGTAAACCCGCGGAATCGTTGGCGATTAATTCCCGCATCGACGGACGGACGAAATGTTACATAACACAGTAACCGAATAGCTTAACCCGGATGGGATTTTCTCCCCCACCCCACCCCTGCACACCACCCCAACCCCTAGCCCCCCGCCCCCACGCCCCGACCACTTTCCTCATCCTCTCCTTTGTTTATAATCGTAATTCAATTCCAGGACACGATCTGCTTTAAAAATGATCGCTTGCCGCCCGGTGAAATATTGCATTCTCAGCCAGGGAGATGAATTTCTTTGCTTCTACTTCCCAGTATAAAGGGGCTGTGTCACTGGCACTGAACAGACTTGGGTGGGGGGGGAATGTGAATCGTTTCCTCCGGATTAGCAGTGTGTGCACGGAAAGTGGGATTTTGACCGCTCGCAATGGACAGGGGTGATATGCAATTCCCTGTTTTTGAGAACTGCGGCTTCTTTCCCTGCCATCGTTCTTCCTGCCATTCGTGTCGGGTCGTGGCCTGCCGCTCGGCAAGCGGTAATATCGTTGGCGATGAAAATATTCTTCGATTTAGTCTCCTTATTTTATATATTTTTCTATTTTTGTTAACAGTGACTGTGAGCAGACAAAGGTCATCGAGTGTGACCACTAAACCAGAGACCGGAGCGCGATTGGCCGTGATGAGATAGAATTAACGAGTCTGATTGAAGATGCAGACTGAGGTTATTTAGTAGCGTTATTAGTGCACCGAGCAAGAGAAATCATGGTAACTGGCTACATGTGTATAGAAATAGATTTAATGTGTTCGCCGATTGGCTGACCTGATAATAATTGGGGAGGAGGGTGGGGGGAAATTGTGCCTTCCTCCCACCAACATTGAACAACAAAACATCTGACTGCTTTAGGTGACAAGACTGAGAGAATGACTACGTGAATTCCACAGTCTAAGACTTGACAACAATATAAAGGTTCCATACAATCTAGAATATAAAGGTAGTTGTTGACAAAGCCGGGGAAAAAAAACATGATGACTAAATGAACACTGCTGCCAAAAGCCTCATGAAAGTGGCATTTCCCCTGCCATTCTCTTCCTCTCCCCCTTTCTCTCTTCAGTATAGCCGTAATTGGCCCACACTTGGCGAAGGTAAAAGCGTGGAACGTGGAGCGAACAGAATGGTTTCTCTGAATGCCACTCCGTTGGTGTGCTGACTCAAAGACAAGTGTTATAAAGGACTACACGTTGTATCTTTTTGCTTGCATCTGTATTTAATGTTTCAATTGAGACTTTTTTTTTTAAAGACGGATGCCAATAATTCACGCTGGCATGCACTTACAATGCTTGCAAAGCGACAGCAGGGCATTATGGGTATTTCCCATGTTGCATTGCAGCGTAACGTTCTACATCTTCACATGTTGTAACTTAAATTTCGATTTAAAGCTTTCGTGACTGCAGGGATTCATCTTCTTGGTTCTTTCGGTAAAGTCACGTAGAAGGGAAATGATAAAAATAAAACATAATAAAATAATTCTCACGACGTTTCGGCCACAACGCAAGCAGCCGTCCTCAGGTGAAGAACAGGTCTGTCGGAAAGACAGCGTCTGAATCAGACGCTGTTTTTCCGACAGACCTGTGGCTGAAACGTCGTGAGAATTATTTTATTATGTTTTATTTTTATTATTCTATTATTTCCCTTCTACGTGACTTTACCGAAAGAACCAAGAAGATTTTTTTTTCGATTTAAAGCTTTCGTGACTGCAGGGATTCATCTTCTTGGTTCTTTCGGTAAAGTCACGTAGACTTTACAGAAAGAACCAAGAAGATGAACCAAGGAGATGTTGTAACTTGCACACTTGCGTCTGCGTATATATGTAGGTGTAATAATGTCAGGCGGCTGCTATTGTGTATCCTGGTGGCCAAGAGATGCCAGAGTAAAGGTGAAAGCAATCGGACGAGGAATCGGTAAATGTGGGAGAATTGATTACAATTGATTGGGGCGAGTGACTGAGAGCTTGCAGCAGTGTGACAGCTGTTGTCATGGTGGCATCAAAACAAAACAAAATCAAGGACAATGGATTTTGCTCAACATGTTGCCTACGTTGTAGCAGCCATCAGGAAAGGCACAGTGACAAAGTTGAACGCCGCTTGTCAACAACGCAGGGAGTGCATCACCCAGTTTCCTGAAATTAATCTCTAAGTTTGGGTGTAAAATATAACCAACTATTATTTAATCCTCGAAGCTTTCGTGAAACTTTTGTTTTGGTTAAACAGAATGTTTATAAATATTTTTAGTTGCGAATTTATAAAAGAATCCCATCAGTTGAATAAAAATTTTAGCGCATTTAGGAACCGCATTAAAGATCAAAGCAAATTCGTTCCTATTCTTGCCTCAGGCCTCTGCTTCACAAATGGTTTTTTTTGGGTTTTCATAGCCAGTTTGCAGAAATATCAATTCTACACTCGTGAAATAGTTCTTAATTCAGGGAAATTAATAATATATTTAAATTTAACACGTAGGCTTTCGCGACCAATGTTATTCATAATCAACGTTTTTGGACACAGCAGAGCCTCACCATTCTGGCGAATTGCCCGATGATGCTGGATGCAATTACCAGCGAAACGTCGTACTCAAATTGTAAATGTTGTGGCTTCAACACACTGGTGGGCTAAAGCAGTGAACTATTTGTCTTTGTCAACGTGACACATTTTTACTGATTGGCCGTGTCGGGTGGTGGAGGGTTACGACACATTTATAAATAACGCGATCTAAACCCAAAAACGTTGATTATAAATAATATATTTAAATATTAAATTCTTTCTTTAAAAATTACACGTACATTTCTTTTCAATCTCATTCCTCCTCTCGACCGTCAATACATGATTTCTGGAGGGCCTCGGACATGAACCACATGAATGTCAGATCGATCCTGTTAAATTGCAAGAGCCAAAATAACAACTATTGATTCGAGACGGGGGGGGGAGAGAGAGGAGGTGGCGGTCAGAGTCGTGGAGCGCGCGCACGACAAGAGAAGCATAGTGCTTTGAAAACAATAAAAAGAGAAGGGGGCAAGAATGAAACAAAAAAAATATTCGTCGTGTCACGAGCGCTATCGGGGAATGTCACGGTGAAGAGCTCTGCCGGTTCGCCACCGCGTTTAATAACGGGGAGCTGACGGCGTAATTATTAGCCGCGCGGACACAGCTGGGCCTGCTGTGACGGTGGGTCGTGCGCGCGTGTGTAGATCGCACGTTGGAAGCAAAGTGAAAACTTTCCCGAGCTGTAAATTCGCTTTGTCCGCACAGCATGCTTCTAGCCGCGAGAGGATCAAAGTTAGATTTCTTTTTAAAATTTCTAGCCGCGGAGCTTAGAGGAAGGTTTAGCGTGTGTATTTCCACCACCCCCCCCACCCCCCATCTTGTTTTGTATTTAATAGCTGGTGGAAACTTCGATAAAAAATATATTTACGATAGAAATAATTATCAGGCAATTCCCAGACGTTAATTAATTCGATAAATGATAATTCATTCTAATATGTCAATGTTTTGAGCGATGAGTATGTCTTTGCATGTATGGATATTGAACTTCTTTCGCACTGTATGCAGCCAACCTTGCTAATCATAGGTGCACATGAAGGACAATAAACTAAACACAAAAAGCTGTTCTAAAGAAATTAGTTTTCAATTTAGATTTCAAATTTCAAACCTCCCCAGTGGCTTGTGTGCGTGCATGTGGCTGGAGCGTTAGTGTGGTGGGTAGCACACTCTGCTACAAATCTGGCCGCCCGAGTTCTATAGTTCGATACATGCTCATCGTCAACACCGGTGGTAATTATTTAAAATCAGTCCTGGGCTTCTTCGCAAAGGTTGACTCAGCCTCACATGAGTACCTGGTGCGGTGTTTAAACATTGACACTGGAGAGACAAAGGCGGTCGGGTGTGGTGTTGGGCACCCAAACCCTCGTGTGCCGTGCCGGCGTTCAAAGGGGCTGATGAACAGCACTTGCCCCAAACTTTTCAGGCTACATGGGGGTCTTTTACATCCTTTATATTAAGTTCGCTTGCTTGCGTGCTTGCTTGCTTGCTTACGACTGTGCAAATCTTTCAGTCGTTTTTTAACCCACTTCCCGTGATCCAATCGAGCTGACATTTTGCACACAGACTCGTTGCGTGAGACAATTAGTGTTCGTGAAATTTTTTTCTCCAAAATTTCACACTGTTTAGGGAGAACAAATTAAATATTTAATTACCAATTGCTTAATACTGGCAGACAATCATCTGACCCATAGGTGGCAGCCATCTCAAGCCAGAGGACGAGAGGACTCTAGCCGCCACGAATATAAAGGATTTATAGTGAAAAACTTAGTTTTACGGGTTATACTTTTTACATGTGAAAATGGGAATCACAATTGGTGCATCTCCCAGTTGTCTCGGTCAGTCAACTCATTGCACCTAGGTCTGTCCCGTTCCCTCCTGCCAGCGAGCCTTTTGACATTCCACATGCATCTCGAAGTGCTCCTAGTCTGGCACAAGCACTGTGGTCACATCACCGCCACTTGGTGGCAAATGCTCCAGCTGCTGTTGTATAGTTTAAAGTTTATTTCATGAAACCAGGTAAGAAATCAAGAACGAAGATAGAGTCTCGGTTGCGAAATCGGGACCTGGGGCATTAGTCTGCCAGTAGGGCAGGAGAGACGATGATTGTTATTTTATAATCTCAGTTGAGTAAATATGCCACGTGTGTGTGTGTGCGCGCGCGTGCTTTGTGCGTACCTGTCCGTGTTTGTCGCGTGAAACCCGGCAGGGCGAGGTGCTGTTCGACCCCGAGTTTGACGTGGTGCGGGAGCTCGCCCACCTCTGCCGTCTGTGCAAGGCGTTCGCTGCCAACGGGCAGCTCGTCAAGCCAGGAGGAGCTCAGTGTCTGCCGTCAGGTGAGGCCGCAGCGACAGCCACCACCACCGCCGTTGTCGTCGTCGTCAGCCGTGGCCAATCAGCAGCGGCCAGGGACTGAAATCGTCAGCGCGAGCGTTGACCAAGCCCCCTGAACAAATGACCTCCATCTTCTTGGTTCTTTCGGTAAAGTCACGTAGAAGGGAAATAATAAGATAATAAAAATAAAACATAATAAAATAATTCTCACGACGTTTCGGCCAAGCTGTCTCCCCGACAGACCTGGTCTTCACCTGAGGACGGCTGCTTGCGTTGTGGCCGAAACGTCGTGAGAATTATTATGTTTTATTTTTATTATTTTATTATTTCCTTCTACGTGACTTTACCGAAAGAACCAAGAAGATGAATCCTTGCAGTCACGAAAGCTTTAAGGGGACGATACAGCAAGTGTGTACTAATATCACCTGCCCCTTCTGTACGGGATAGAGCGTTGCCTCCTCGCGCGCATAGGTTTTCACCGGGTGCTGTGGTTTCCTCCCACATGCGTACACACGTATTAATTGGCTGAAGCATCTAAACATATTTGTAGGAGGGCTTGGGCAGTTTAACACGTAGGCTTTCGCGACCAGTGTTATTCATAATAAAGGCTGTGTCGGGTGGTGGTGGGTTAACGACACGTTTATATATACTTGGCCAGTTATTGGTGTCTCTTCACCACCTGGGCTACTTTCCAGCTTGTCCGTGGCTCCTCAGCGATTTGTGAGATCCTGTTTGCATGAACAAAGATGCTGTATGAAACTAAACATTGTTATTATTATTAAACATTAGGTGTGCAACACTTAGATTCCACATAAAAATGTAAATTAAATGTAATTTAGATACCGCCCATCTCTGCCTGGCATGGCATAACCAAATCAGGATGGGACCAATTGACTAATTGACACGATCAAATTACCTGGAACGCACCCAATTTCGCCTGAGATCAGGAGCTAAGCTGGGTTGACTTCGCACAGTCCTTGGATGGGTGATCACTGAGCTTCTAAAAATATTTGCCATAGGGCTCCAGGACTGCGAAGTCAGCAGAGGGCAGTGCAACAAAATCCATTGTTTTACCTTAATTCTCCGATGCTTATGCTCCACACCTTCACCAACCCCGCGCTGAGCAGCGTGGTGAAGTTTGGTCATATGGTCTCCAGCGACCCGTACGACGTTTGATCTGGCACGAGCGTCACGCTGTGATTGTTCACCAACTACCGCGAGGTGATGTTCACGCGGCGTTTGGCCAGTTTTGAAGAGCCTGTAGAACTTTCCTTTTTTTAAAGTCATCAGATTCAATAGAAATTGGTGCTTGGCTCACCTGTAAAAAGAAAAAAAAATTCACAAAAATATATCAGAATTAAACAATGATCTATCCGCTGCTGGATAAAAGCCTTTCAAAGTCTTCGCCATCTCCCATTCTACTTCTGCGGCGGTCATTCTGTCGGGCATTTGCTCTCTGTTTGGCTGTCACCCCATGATAAGGCTCAAATAGAGGCACCTGTGCGAGCAATGTGTCCTGCCGAAAGCCAATTGTTACCCTCCTTTAACAACCAACATGATACCCATACTCTTAGGTTTTTTCGGTAAAGTCACGTAGGTAAATAATAAAATTAATAAAAGTAAAATAAAAAACACGATGTTTCGAAGGCAACACAAGCCTCCGTCTTCAGGTGGAACCGTCACAGCACGATTGCTGTATCAAGTAAAGAGAAATTCTAAAAGCGATGGGTATTACCTTGTTATCGCGGCATCTCTTGAGGAAGGCCAGCGTCTCGAGAAGCTGTGACTTCTTGTCTCGTTGTCTGTTAAAAACTCTAACAGATAGGTGAAATTCCTCCCCGTAGAGGATATTAATTCTAGATTTGAAGCTTTCGTGACTGCAAGGATTCATACTCTTAGGTTTTTTTCGGTAAAAAGTCTAATTTGTTTGCTCTCATATCCATGTGCCCTGTTCATGACCTCTGGGCCTAATGTACATATGCAGTAAACGAGCATGTGCCTCTGCATGCTGCACTAATCAATTATAATTTTTCGTTCCGTTTTCCTTGTTAATGTTCATGTATGTGATCCGTGCGACCTTGATCAAAAACCTTACATGCAACACGTGTAAAACAATTTATTCGAAACGTTATTCTGTCCATCTCCCGCACCTCCGATTGGCACGGTCGGCTACGTTCGGTGCAAAACAAGCTCGACATTCACACATTTACATCCATCTTGTCAACGTGCGGGCTAGATGAAGGCTATGCTTCACCATCCCGGTGAATGCGGGTTTAGTGAGCGGGGGCTCGAATACCGCTCACAACTAAATGTGGGCCTAAGCCCCGAAACCAACTCGGGTCAACCGGGTTCATTTGCACAGCGCGTCAGCCTCTGCGCCGCCGAGTTTTCACGTCGGGCCGCACTTGAGATGTCGCCAACAAACGAATTGAAACTTCTCCTCCACGTGATTCTCGGCGACGCGGCTTCGACGCCTTCATTGAAAGCAGTGCGAGGCGCGATGCCCGCTGCATCTCGTGGGCGTCGCGTGCAGGCGAGCGACGAGGGCAAGGAGGGGGAAGGCTTGGGGGGGGGGGGAGATCAAAGGATTCCCAAGTCAATATTTTAACGTTGTCGGCAATGGGTGCGCTGTTGGCTTTTATTTGGCGTGCGGAGAATTTTTTTAAAACTTTGGTCTTGACAGTCTGCCTCACAACGGCTCGCTCGTAGCAATGTTCTAATAACGCGGCAAGCGAGACATTCTTAATAAACACTAAAATGAGAAAATTTACCTCACCGCTACTCTTCCAATTGACCACTAAATTATTTGCTTCACTGCAGCACATTAGCGCTAATTTTGATTCATGCTCGCACGTTATCAGTTTAAACGGCTTGCGCGGTAACAATTCGTATAAGTTAATTTAACATTTTAATTGATTTTTTTTTATTTGGCAGTGGGTCCACGCGTGGCCTGTGATACGGTAAACAAATTTCAGCACATTTTCAGAAAAATAGAGACATGTAAATGCGAAATAATTAGCAATTATTGAGCGCTGCATGGCGGTGGTTTTAAATTGCCACAGCGTTTGTTCAACAAGAATAAAAAAAAATAAGAAACGCAATTACCATGATGCATCTCATTCAGATAATTGCAGATGAGAGGGTGCTTACTCCCAAATTATGAATATGCTTTAGATATTTACGTGGTCTAACTCAATGTTAACACACAGAGCCAGTTTTGCTTCGAGGCTGCGTTTTAATGAGCCACAATAACACTCTCTGAGAACTAAATTGGCTATAAACTCCTTTATGAAGGAAAACGGCAAAGGTGTGCAACCCTGGAATTTCTAAATTTGAAGTTTTCGTGACTGCAAGTATTCATGTTCTTTGTTTTTTTCGGTAAAGTCACGTAGGTAAAAAATTAATTAAGCGGTGTGCTTTCGCTAAGTTGTTCTCACCTGAAGAAGCACGCTTGTGTTGCGCCCGAAACGTCGTGATATAATTTATTTAAATTTTTTACCTACGTGACTTTACCGACAAAACCAAACAGTATGAACCCTGGAATTGCTTGTTCATGCCACTGCTGGCAGAAGGGCCTCCAGAGAGCTTCTGCTGTTTCTCGCCTCCTCGTCCACACCGGCCAGGCACTTTGCCCAACCACACGGGGGCCTGCTGGTCGATCAACTGTGGTGTGCTCTGTCACACTGCGGGGTGGAAGAGAGGCGGTGGGAGATTTACTCAAAACTCACCCCGTCGTTTCACACTCGTGCAGCGGGAGACCGAACCGAACCGGTGATCTCTCAGTCGTGCGATGGCGGTTGGACCGCTGCTGGAATTCCAGGCGCGCAGGACCATATTGAAATATATATATATAAAAAAATGGCCTTTAAACTCGGTAGGGGGTTTTCCCGGATGAATGGTGGAACCACGTTTCTCTTCATACTCGTTGGTTCTTTCGGTAAAGTCACGTAGGTATAAAACATTTTTTTATTTCTTTTATTTTATACCTACGCGACTTTACCGAAAAATTATTTAATTTTTTTTATTTTATACCTACGCGACTTTACCGAAAACACCAAAGAGTATGAATACTTGCAGTCATGAAAACTTCAAATCTACACGTTTCTCTTGTTGATTTTTGGTCGTTTAAAGGCGATCGGCGGGAATAACGCCGACAGCTCCCGCACACGCACGCCGATGCGGGGTACGAACTCGCCGACGCATCTTCGGATTTTCCCGCGCGGTTCGCAACTGACCGGCGGTCGGGATAGCGGTGGGACGCCCGCCGTGCATGCGCGCTTCTGATTGCAAACCAAACAAAGGCGGAGATAATAGAATACAAATAAAACAGCAGAGTTGGCAGGTATTTCAAAAAAATGTGACGGTAATTAATCCCACGGAGAGCGGCGGGTCCGCACAGTCGCGGTGACATTTACCAACTCTCGCTTGACAAGCGCATGGCAGCTTGCGACCCCCCCCCCCATCCTCCGCCTCATGCCAATGGCGATGTCGGCAACAATCTGAATATCCGTTCTGTTGTCCACAAACAATGGTGGTGGCTAGGCGCCCACTGGGGGGGCCAAAGCAAAAGTAACTTTGGGGCGGTGGATGGGGGGGATCGTTTCAACAATGGGCAAGTTACACCATTGTAACCTCATTTAGCAGTAGCAAAATATGATAATTGTTTTTTTACCCTTTTATCTGGCAACAAAACTGACACCTTTTTTTTTATAAGGAGTCATGTTTGCATTGACCACAATACCTGCGGTCGGAATTCAAACAAAACACATAACTCTGATAATGTATGCATTTTTCGATTTAAAGCTTTCGTGACTGCAGGGATTCATCTTCTTGGTTTCTTCGCCTGAGGACGGCTGCTTGCGTTGTGGCCGAAACGTCGTGAGAATTGTTTTATTATGTTTTATTTTTATTATTTTATTACTTCCCTTCTACGTGACTTTACCGAAAGAACCAAGAAAATGTATGCATTGTCCTTGAAATTGATTGGTCCACACCCGAGACAGCTTTCATGTGCCTTTTTGCGTCATCTGGTCCAACTCCATGTGAGACTAGGCTCTAAGGAAAGCTGTCTCGGGTGTGGACCAATCAATTTCAAGGACAATGTATACATTATCAGAGTTATGTTTTTTTGTTTGCATTCCGACTGCAGGTATTGTGGTCAATGCAAACATGACTCCTTGTAAAAAAGGTGTTAGTTTTGTTGCCAATAAAAGAGTAAAAAAACAATTATCATTGGGCAAGTTTCTTGAATTTCCTCCACCTCCGTCCGTCCATCAGTATATATCGGTGCGTGACAGTCATCATATGTAGTGGAGTCTAATGTGGGTACCGCCACCTCTTACAGCAATATTGGCTCCTTAATTGGATGCAACAATCGCTGTTCAACCTCATTCAAACGGATTCCTGCACTTTAAAAACAAGTATAGTATATTATGTTATTATGTTTGGATTGCCTGGGCCCTTGCCATCGAAATGTGGAATTTTAGACATGAGAAAAGGGGTTGTTAACAGAGATGAGCGTCGAGTTTTTGAAAAAAAAATAGATTTTTTTTTACTGACATTAGTAATAGTGCTTGTCAACTGGAAGGGTTGATTCCTGTCACAAGGACGTATAGTTTATACCGCTGTGTTCGGGCTGCAAATGGAGATGAACATCGCCCGGCAACGTATTGAGCGTGGGAACATTGCCTTTTGACCTTAATAGGTCTAACACCGTTTGTGACCTTTAGGGTTACCTTTAGTGAATGTTGTATCGATAAACAATGGCGAGAATTGGCAGCCCCTTAAGTTGGTCACAGTGAAGGTGAACAGAGAATCAATCGCAGCCGCGACAGCCGTAACGTCCTCTCCTCTGGACAGCGCTCTTCGATCCAGCGCACGCGCCCACCATTCACGGCTCTCGCCTCGTGTGTCCCTGCAACTATTGGGGCAAAGACGCCCTGAGGAGGTTGGGGAGGGTGTCCCACTACTAGCGGATGGTTCGGCGTTTGGCGAGATGTTATCTTATTCTTTGGTTTTTTCGGTAATGTCACGTATAAAGATCAAATAATAAATTAATCTTCTTGGTTCTTTCGGTAAAGTCACGTAGAAGGGAAGTAATAAAATAATAAAAATAAAACATTATAAAATAAGTAATAAAATAATAAAAATAAAACATAATAAAATATGTTTTATTTTTATTATTTTATTACTTCCCTTCTACGTGACTTTACCGAAAGAACCAAGAAGATGAATGCCTGCAGTCACGAAAGCTTTAAATCGAAATAATAAATTAAATTAAATAATAGCATACGACGTTTCGATTACAACACAAGCAATCATCATCAGGTATAATGAAATAGCGAGATAGAATCTAACCAGAAAACTATAGACAGACATATAAGCAGACAGATATCACCAAGATACATAGAGAGAGCAACCCAGGTACAGAGAGGTGTGATCGTCTCTGTGGGGTGGCCTTAAATAGACAGAGGGGGGCGGAGGCAGAGAGAGGGAGGGGGTAGGGAAAAAATGTACATGTCAATGAGTAAACATGCTTATATGTCTGTCTATAGTTTTCTGGTTAGATTCTATGTCGCTATTTCATTATACCTGATGATGATTGCTTGTGTTGCAATCGAAACGTCGTATGCTATTATTTAATTTAATTTATTATTTTATCTATATACGTGACTTTACCGAATAAAACAAAGAATAATTCCTGCAGTCACGAAAGCTCCAAAATTAAGAGATGTTATCTTGCTCGCCTGGTATGCAGGAAGTCGTGGGTACGATCCTGGCCCTGACGCCTGTATATTTGGAGTTTGCATGTCCCCCCGCGCTCCACGTGGTTATATGGATTTAACTCCGGGTCCTCCGGTTTTCCCCTCCACGTTTAGAAACATGAGGTTTAGATTATTTGGATGCTAAACATTTCCACGTGATAAGCCACTTCGTTGAGTTATCATTTGTGGCCAGGTCGCTTCTGAAAAAAGACCTAAATAGCTCAGTGGGCCTCACCTGGTAAATACATAGCTTTAGTTTTGGTTATTGGTCCGATTACGCATCCGCGTGAAGTAATTACACAAAATCTACACAACTATCAGCTCACCGAAATCGGTGCTGAGCCGACTGTCTGTGATGTGATAACTTAATGATGCTGCGTTGGCAGCGGCGCGCAGCAGGGATGGTTAACAACAAATTTCCACGCATTCGTCAAGAACAGTGTGGCCTTGACAACGTATATATTTATTTTATAGAGAGGCAGTGTTATTGACTGATGCGTTGAGGTTCTTTGTGTATTTAAAGGCTCCTTCATCACTACAATCAGCATTTATGTCATCTTGTAGAAGGAAGATAACTGCGTACTATACAAATGTGTGTGTGTGTCTGTGTGCGTGTCTGTGTGTGTATGTGTGAGGAGCGGTAGTGTAGCGGTTAGCGGTAGTGTAGCGGTTAGCGCTACGCTGCGCTACGAACCCGGTGACCCGAGTTCTATTCCCGCTCACGGAAAAACACCGGTGACGATGATCTAAACCGGTCCTGGACCTCCCCTAGGTCGACTCGGCCTCAAATAAGTACTTGGTGCGGTGTGCAAAACATCACCATTGGGGAGACAAAGGTGGCAGGGCGTGGTTTATGGGCACCCACCCCCTCGTGAGCCGTGCCAGCCTTCATAGGTGCTCGCTAACCGCACTTGCTACAACAGTCTAGTAAGGCTATATGGGGGATTTTTGTCTCTTTAAAATAAAATGTTGGGCTTTTTAAGAAAGGAAAACCAAAGAAGCAAACATCAGCTGGTGGAATACAGCGATATGGTTAAGAGGATACATGTAGGGCATATTCCTCTTTGATCTCCGGTCGCAATATAGAGAAGTGAAACAAAGACGGATCTAGGGCAGTCAAAAAATAACAAGCGCTTTAAACAGGAGCCAACATTAATTTAAAAAATACAACATATGATCTCTGAGGGAGGTTTGCGAGTTCCCCCATCACCCACTCTTTGGACCACCACCGTGTCGGGCTAAGAAAGGGGACGTGGAGAAAGTGGAGGAAAAGTACAGCTCGTTACACATATCTTGCTGGGTTTCTCCAAGCCATATCTCAACATTTTCGAGGTGTCTGGACACCCCTGGCTCTATAACCCCTTCCGTCTGCCACCCTCATCCCACCCACCGGCTCCTGTCTCACCCTCTCCCACTCTACCCCCCCTCCACCTCGACCCTTGTGCCGGAGGCAGGATTCAGCTTGTCCTCCGTGCTGCGCTTGATGAGCGCCGAGTGCCGCGACCTCCCCGAGCCACGGCTGCTGCCGGGACAGCTGTCCCACGCGGCCCTCGGCTTCCGCGAGGGCCGCGTGGCCTGGCTGTCGCTCGCCTTCGAATCGGTGAGACCTCCCGGGTTCCCGCACACACATACACACGTGCAGAGAGCAACCACCTCGTCTCCCATAGCCCCCGGTACGGTCATTCCAAATGTTATGTACGTTCTAGATTTG
The DNA here is from genome assembly GCF_015708825.2 of Lethenteron reissneri. NCBI lineage: Eukaryota > Metazoa > Chordata > Hyperoartia > Petromyzontiformes > Petromyzontidae > Lethenteron > Lethenteron reissneri. Next base: position 10,899,798 of record NC_083814.1, on the reverse strand, counting down.
AAGCTTTCGTGACTGCAAGGATTCATATTCGTAGGTTTTTTCGGTAAAGTCACGTAGGTAAAAAATTTAAATTAATAAAAGTAAAATAAAATAAAAATCACGACGTTTCGGAGGCAACACAAGCTTCCGTCTTCAGGCCGTGATTTTTATTTTCTTTTACTTTTATCAATTTAAATTTTTTACCTACGTGACTTTACCGGAAAAAACCTAAGAATATGCTACGTGCGTATGCACGTTGAATTTATTTTGCACCGTATGTAGCCAGCCATGCTAATCGGAGGTGCAGGGGAACGACAACAAAAGAAACACAAAAAGCTGTTCTCAATGAATTAGTTTTCAATCTAGATTTAAAAGTGCATAGCTACTGTGGTTTCTTAATAATTGCTCCTGCTGCTCCTGTTATTGTGGAACAATAGGACTGCGAGGGGTGGCTGGGTAAACTTCAAGGTTGAAGCACTGAGGCGGGACCACTGAGATAAGTGGTGTGGAGTGATCTAGGATTGAAGCTTTCGTGACTGCAGAAATGATACTCATTGTTTTTTTTCGGTAATAAATAATAAAATAAAAATTCAATGAATAAAATGTTATTAAAATAAATCACTATACTTTAAAAACCTTTGTTTATTTTAAGTACATTTTATTTATTGAAATTGTTTTTTTCATTTCTACATACGTGGTGTGGAGTGGTTGGCGTGGGTTCGCTACCGAACCTGGTATCTCAGCGATGCTAGCACAGGGCTCTGACTGGTGAGCTAAACAAGCCTTTTTTGAAAAATATACTTTAAAAACCTTTGTTTCATTTTTTTAATAACAGTTGCTGAAAACGGGCCCAAATCTCCAAAATTACAAGCAGTCAGCAACAAACAGCTCCAGGTTGTAAATATACAACGGTTAATATGTCTTTTGTATTGACCAGCGTTATAGAAATATACAGGAAGATTTTTTAGGAGAAATTTTGTTCAGTGACGACTATTCGCTCGCATGGCATTGGAACCCAGGATCTCAGCAATCCTGGCTCAAGCGCTCTGACTGCTGAGCCACCGGTGGTCACTTTGAAAAAAATCGATGTATTTTAAAACCTTGTTCGGTCAGGATATCTTTGCCCGGATTTGAACCAAGCTTCTCAACAGCACCCGCTCAGTGCTGTGGAACAGCATAATCCCCTTTGGTCCGCCTCAACACCACTGTTTAATTGCTTTTATGACCACTGTTTCATTGCTTTTATGGCTTTATTTTGGTGATTTTCGATAAGTTTTTTTGGTTTGGACATGTTTTTTTGTTGTAGTACAGAGTTAGACTGATGGCCTTAATCTAAGTTGTCTTGTGGTTGTTGTTGTTGTTTGACTTGCATCCCACTGGGATTTTTGCACATTTTTGTGTACGGTGCTTTTTCTGCAATATTTTACTGTCTTTTCTTGGATTTTCTGTTTGCACTCAGTCACATATTCACTTTTAAGATGTTTTTTGTTCATGTTTTTGTTTTTTGTTTGTTGCGGTTGCACCCGATTCAAGAGCCGAATGGCTCACAGGGCTACACCTAATACATGAACTTGAACTTGAAATGAACTTGAACACTTCCCATTAATGTTATAATGTCGAACAGCCCTCGCTTACCGTGTTATTGTCCCATTACCATGTACCTTGGCCCAACCCGCGGACCATGTAGTACATGTCGTTTATTGATTTCTTTATTTTCTTACTATAAAGTGCCCCCAGGCCCACTCTTTCCTTTTGTCGAGCAGTTCATTGTGCACAAGGCACACGTGCACTACATATCGGGAAAGCTGCGCTTAACTCGGCTCACTTGATATCGTTAATTAAGGTCATCTCACTATCTCCAGGTGATTTGCTCGTTAGTCTCGATATAGTCTGTTTGTTTACTAAAGTTCCTGTGCCTGACACCATTGCAATCATTAAAGATTTGGTTCAACAAGGACTGAATGCTGATGTACCGGCCCTGGTGAGACACTGCCTCACCAACACTTACTTCACCTGGAATGGAACATTCTAAAAACAAGTTGAAGGTACCCCAATGGGTTCTCCCTTATCTCCAGTTGTAGCCAATTTTTTCATGGAAAAATTTCAGACAGATGTCATCCAGGCATCCACTCTACGCCCGGCCTTTTGGAAGAGGTACATAGATGATATGTTCGTCATCTGGCCACAGCTCTGAACCAATTCCTCAACCACATCAATTCCATACACCCAGCCATCAAATTCACCATGGAAGTGGAAAAGTATGGCAAGCCACCATTCTTGGATGTTTTAATCAAAAAGAGACCAGATGGCTCAATGGGACACTGTCTACAGGAAAGCCACCCATACGGATGCCTACCTAAAACCTGACTCCCACCACCATCCATCTCAGAAGAATTCCCTCATCAAAACTCTACACCATAGCGCTCGATGCATTTCCGACCTTCATCACCTAGCCAGTGAACTGGAACATATATACCAAGCTCTCAAGATGAATGGATATCCAGACTCCACAATCCGCAAATCTATCACCCCAACTGTTGGGAAAGAACCATCTGAGGACCAAATCAAAACCATCACCTTGCCATACATAGTAGGGGCCACCAAAAATATTTCCAAAATCATGAACAAACACAAGATTTAACACAGTACATGAAATTCGTGATCTGATCCCATCTTGTGAAGGATGTGATCCCTGACATGCAATACCCCGGCCTCTACAAACTAAGCTGTGTCTGCGGCTGCAGTTACATTGGGTAAACTAAGCGACATGTATTGGACCTTGTTCGTGAACATAAAGCTGATCTGAAACACGGTAGGACCAATACCCCGGCCGTGGCTGATCATTGTTTTAATGCGGTGGGCTCACGTGAAATTGATTTCTCTAAGACGAAGGTACTTCGCAAACCCACTGGCTATCAACACAGATACGTTCATGAAACCATCCAGATATATAAACACAGACACAATTTCAACCGAGAAAATGGGTACAAACTTAGCAATCATTGGAATAACGTTATCAACCAATTTAAGTCATAACCGGCTGTGCTGTTCCCTTTCTGCCACCTTCCGATGTTATTTTTTATTTTTTCCCCGTGGCTTCGGCTCTCCAATTTCACATTAACAGGTTGAATTCCTCGTGCCACCGTGGCCACCTACGGACGCCGACCTCTGCGTCGCGGTGGCTCTGCGATCCCCCATTAACATGCTAATCTCTCACATTAACATAATGCTAATCTCTCACATTAACATGCTAATCTTTCACATTAACATAGCCACCCATGCACTTGTCACGGACGCCTTTCTGTGATCTCACATTAACATGCTAATCTCTCACATTACATCACTATCCCCGCCCACTTCGTTTATGACCCTCGGACTACACCCTATAAAACAGTCTGCATTCAGCAGCTTTTCTCCTCTTTCCTCCTGATGACGATCGCTTGTGTTGTGATCGAAACGTCGTAGGTTTTTGTTATTTTTTTTAACCATCTACGTGACTTTACCGAAAGACCCAAAGAATAACGCTTCGGAGGTCCAAATGGAATTGCGCGCGAGCACGGCTGGCAGATGCCGCGCGTGGGTGTTGCGCAGGCATACGACCGGCGACGTTTTGTTTTGCTGTGTTCCGGGGCTGCCGTGCTTCCTTGGACTCCGCCCTCCCCAGCCGCGAGCCCTAGCCGCCAGCCCGTTCCCTGCCCCACCAGCCCTCCTAATGGATGCTGTGCTACCCCTCGTCAGTAATGGGCCTTAACGATGACAATTAGTGGGGCAGTTGTGTGCGTGCGTGCGCGCGTGTGAGAGTGCAACGCTCTCAAATTCCTTAAAAATAACCGGATGCCCTGTGCCAGAAAATTAGGCACTAATTTAATGTCCAGTGATGTGCAAAATCTATGCAAATTATTTTTTCCAATGCCTCTCAGCGATTATGTTGATGGTACAGATAATGCTAATCAATATGTTGTTTCATCAGTCAGTTTATTTTAAAACTCCGAGTAACTGTTTTTATATTTTCCCAATTTTGTTCCATTTTGCTATCAGTGTCATCGCCACCAGATGTGCTTTCCATCCGGGTCCCTGCCAGAGCCGTTGCAACCCCTTCGTTGTGCTGTTATAGAATCGCCCACAGCAGCAGATATCGCGACGGCTCCCTCTGAGATGCATTCAAGTGACCTCTGGTCCACGCAGACGAGGGGAGGAGAGCAGCACTTTGCCACCTGCTCCGCACACGCTACCAATATTCATCGCATGACGGTCAAACTGATATTTAAATTTCAGAGCTGGAAATTAGCCGACTTCAGTTGCGGAACTATTTTTTTTTAATGCGATGGATTTTTATACGTGCACCTGTTAATAACCAAAAAAATTCCGGCCTTCGAATTATATTGAACATTTTCACAAAGGGGAGACACCCGTTGTGTCACGTGGAGCTCTGCGTTCACCCCGTTGCCTGCGTGGGTTTTCGGCGGGATACCAGGTTTCACCTACAGGCAAAAAAAAACTCAATTTGTTGTATATGCATGAACAAGTATTGGCACGGTCATTAATTACGTATTCAATTTTAATACGGTAAAGTCACGTAGAAGACAGACCTGTTCTCCACCTGAGGACGGCTGCTTGCGTTGTGGCCGAAACGTCGTGAGAATTATTTTATTATGTAAAATTTTTATTATTTTATTATTTTCCTTCTACGTGACTTTACCGAAAGAACCAAGAAGATGAACCTCTGCAGTCCCGAAAGCTTTAAATCGAAATTTAATACGGTAGTTTTATTCACGTAATTTCTCCAATTTAAATTGGTGGAAAATGTTTTTTTTTTGCCTCTATCTGGTTTACATTTTAATGATAAACAACTTTTACAAGCCTGGCACAGTTTTGAACATTGAGTGGAACACATTATCCCTGATGCTATACAGCCTTGGGCTGCCGATACTGCTGTCCATATGGGCTGTGCTGTGCTGTCTGTATGAGCTTTGGTATTTCACTTGAGGCGAGGCTGACCCTTGATGCCAAGAACGTGCAATTATTAAAACATCTCCTTTATAACAATTTCGAAGGTGCTATGTATGCTCGAAGTATAAAGTCACGGGCAAAAATTAAAAGAATGCCATTATTTTTGGGAAACAAAAGATGAAAGTTTTAGCCGTAAGATAAATTATTGGGCAGACGGCGGATACATTTAATGAACCTCTGGGGTCATTAAACCTTCCATTGAAACCATTATTCTACTTTTACAGCTTGCGCCTACCAAAAAAAATTCTGCCTTCCATTTACCGTACGCGGTAGAAATTCCGCAGGCCAAAAAAAAACGGAGCAAAGCCAAACGAGCCAATCATAGCACTCCTCCTCCTAATAGCGTAGCTTTATAAGCAAAAGGTTAGCCTTAATGAGTTTCACCCTACCCATCCGCGCCCCCCCCCTCCGCCGATGTGACTTACGAGTCCACCCAGGTTTGCCTCTTGGGGTCACCCTGGCAGGCGCGGTGGTGCCGTTCGTTCTTCTGCCCGAGCGCCAGGAGTAATAGGCGCGAGATTATCGGACGTAACGGGGCTGACGGGCGAAAATGCCGCGGCCCGCGCACTTGACTCCTCTTCCTTCTCTGCCGCCACCGCGGTCAGAGGCGCAAGCCACGCACGTTATCGGAGCGCTAGAGGCGCCACCGCCACCCGTTTTGATTTGCGCGGTGCCACATTGGTGCGCGTTCGCACGGGCGGGCGAAGTGCACCCACGCATTTAATTCCGTGATTGAAGAGAGGGGGGGGGGCCCGTCCACATAGTGTGTGCGAACCGATAGTCACATCTGCACCGTCCGCCGATCTCTGTGTCTTCCGAGCTGCTGGCTGGCTCACCCGACAACCCTCTGCCACGCACCGATCATTGATTCGCTGCGCCCGTCCAGTGTGTCGCACAGCCATCAGCAGGCCGCACAGAGTGACACTTTCTGTACGGCCGACTGCTGCCCCTTTGGCTGTTCCCTCGATTCTGCGGGCGATGCCAATTGAAACATCTGATGGGTCGTAAAGTCACCTGTAGGCCACTTTCCAGCCTGGTGTTTGACAGACTCACACCTTTATCGATGCATGAAATCCTCATCGAGTCTTCGATGCGGGGGGGGGGGGGGGGGGTGAGAAAGGTTTTGTGCCGCCGTGTGTTTGGCCATTTAGTTGGTGGCTATTCACTCGTATGAGAGGTTAACTTGATCACTCGGAACAATCGACATGCAATACAGATTGTCCAGCAGCCTTCATCTTGCCACCGTGGGCGCCACGGTGGTTGAGTGATGGTGGTTGCCCGCCCGCCCATGCCAGGTCACATACCGCGGCGGCTCTGCTCTGGACTCGCTGGATGACTATGCCCGCTGGGAGGCGTTCCTGCAGCAGCAGCTGGCGAGCCTGCCCCCCGACTCGGTGCTCCGTCGAGGATTCCAAACGTGCCAGCACTGGAAGCAGGTGTTCACCGAGGTTCTGGGTAAGCGCCTACACCACACTGCGCTGGCAATCGCCTGGCAATGATGCCAGCGAAACACCGGTGTGCTCAAGTGGTGATTAATTGCCACGGTTTTTTTTTGTTCACGTGACAAACCTTCCTAGTTGGCTGTGTCGGGTGGAGGTCGGGTTTTACGACACATTTAAGCGAACTGACCCTAAAAACGTTTGCTCCTGCAGTATAAATAAATATTCTGATTTTGATTACGAACTCTACTGGGCTGTGGAGCGGTGGTGATGGTACGGCTGCCCATGCTGAGCACAGGCCTATTGTGAACCCGTGATGAAAATCAAACATTCCCACGATCAGGGCCGAGTATATCCATAAGCAGAATCACTGCTGACTCCCAGGGGCATGATGGGCTGAGTCCCCCCCCCGAACTAGGATTTGAACAAGAGCACTACCCCCCACCCCCCCCGCCATTTAAAGTATGCTGCCGTGGAGCAACGGTTAGCACACTGGGCTTGAAATCCACAATTATTACGACATCGGTTTTCCTGCAATCGCCATAATTGTCGTCTTCAACTGGAGCCTGGAGTTTCCGTCAATAGGTGCTCAGTGGATAAAACATCGAGGCACGCGCCCCGCAAACCTGAAGTTCGATCGATTCCCACTCGTGGCCAACATCGGTGACGAATGTCTGAAGCGATCCTCGGCCTTAAATGAGTAGCCGGTGCGGTGTGTGAAACATCACCGCTGGGGACACGAGGGCGGCCGGTCGTGGTGCTGGCCACGCCACCGTTGGCCTTCGTAGGGGCTCGCCTACGAAACTTGCCCCAACAGCCTGCGTAGGCTACACGGGGGATCTTTGTCTTCGTGTGCAATGCAGGTGTGCAGAGTGCGCTGTGCAGCTTGGCTCTCTCTCTCGCCATCTGCGTGGCTGCTGTTGCCATCTTCACCTCTCACCTCTGCCTGACCTTCATCGTGCTCATGATGGTCCTCGGTACGTATGGGTGCCTTTGTTGCTCCGCTCGTCACTATTCAACATCTCAAAGTCTTTCGAGGCGGGTTTGTGGCGCGAGACCCGCAGTCCAGCCACTCGGCGGTCGGGTGAGTGAGATCATGAGGTTATATCTGTGATATACGGTACGTAACCTGCCTTCAGGGACATCGGGTTGCCCACTGAACGCAGTACAGAAAAGAAGTCGTTAACATCGTTGTATTGCTGTTGCTAACAAAGCTGTGTGTTTTTGTATTTCTGGTCTCATCCCACAGTCGATAATGACCACTTTCATGAATAAAGGGAACATCGCATCGTATTGAACATTATCTGTGGACTGGACACTCTGTACCATGATACACTCCATTTCACTCCCCCTCCGCACACTCGCCGCTCCAGCAAGCAAAGACTTTTATCCGAGCTCTTAGCCGAGCTTCGCTCCGTGACAAATCAACTCCCTCGCCTCTTCTCCTCCAGTGATGTGACAACCCCCACTCCCTGAGCCGTCCGTGCTGTTGACTCCCTGCTCGCTGTTCAAGGTCCTGACTCTCCACGCCTTCCCCTTCTCGGCCCGTAGCTGTCTCTTCTCTTAAAATAAAATAAAAACGTGGGGTGTTTCCACCTACTTTCATCCCCCATCGCCCCTACGATGCACGTCTCACCGGTTTGGACCGCTTCTTGAGAGGCAATTGCCGTTCGATTCGCTATGAAGCCAAATTTTATCATTGTTCTGTATCCCAAGCGGCACCCAGATGAACAAAAAAGTTCGGACTGTGAAAGTTTTGCCGAGAAAACGCATTAAATAAACAGTTGTTATTACCGCACACATCTGTGCAACTCCTTATGAAAACACACACTTGTGTGTGTGTGTGTGCGCATTCTGTGGGGAGCGGGTAGCGTCGCAGTTAGCTACGAACCCAGCGACCCGTGTTTGATTCCCGCTCACGGCCAACACGGGTGCCAATTATACGAACCTGGGCCTCCCCTAGGTCGACCCAGCCTCCAATAAGTACCTGGTGCGGTGTGTAAAACATCGCTACTCGCGAGACAAATGCGGCCGGGCGTTGTGCCGGCCACCCACCGTGCCAGCCTTCATAGGTGCTCGCTAACAGCACTTGCCCCAAAAGTCTTGTCAGGGCTATACGGATAATCTTTGTATGTTCCGTAACATAACAGAGCAGTTGTTTTGAAGCCGTGTCAACGCACGGCCTTTTATCGCACCATCTCATTTCGCCACCATCACCAACATTGCCACCATCGACACCCTAAATTCTCTGCAGGCCGTCACACACTTCGTTGACGGCACGCGGGCCCAACGCTCATCTTGCTTCTCTTCCCTCCTGGAACGTTTCTTTTTTTAAATGTTTCGCTATCCCCCGCATAGAGCGAAATTCTCAATCTGCCACTCACGCGGTGAGGAAACCTCTCCGCGCGTGACGGTCGCCTCCCTCACACACGATCGTACATTGATTCACGGGACAGCCGCCCTACAAGGCCTTCACAATCCCTTCATCTCACTTTCCTCCCCCGGTCTTCACGGCCTTCACAATCCCTTCATCTCACTCTCCTCCCCCGGTCTTCACAGTCCCTTCGTGTGACTCTCCTCCTGCACCTGGCTCCATTCGCTGAAATGTGTCAATTCCAGCGGAATGTCTCATAGTCAAGTCAAAAAAAGAAATTGTTGATAATATTTGACCACCATTGGCCGATTTTTCTTCGGAGTTTTGATGTGCACTGGCACTCCTCTTTTAATTTGCAAGCTTCTCTTGATGTCTGCAACAGCGGGGGAGGTGGGGGGGCATTGTTACCCACAGTTTGCAGCGTTTATTATTTAGAACTGACTGCAGCGTGGACCCCCTGAGTTGTATATGCCCCCACCCCTCTCACCACCTGGAATAGCTCATCCTATAAGCTTTGGCAGGGAGAGGGGGAGGGGCGGCGGAGATGGAGACTATGATTTAAATCGAAACCCAAATTGTTTGCCGCTTGGCCACCGTTAGGAGCGGCGTCGCGATTGCATCGTGATAAATTGAGAATTCATTTCACGATCGGAAAATTCTGGGCTCGCGAGCGAAGGGAGATCGGAGAGAGAAAACAAATAAATGCACGACTCGAGACTGCTCTGGCATTGTGTATCATCCAGATCCGCATCGCACGTACGCACACCAACCCCCCCCCCCCCCCTGCAAATATAGACGTGCCAAGTTCAGCCTCACAGATTTGTCTCCGCACGTTTGCTGTTTGCAAACGCCGATGAAGGCCAACACGGTGCAACGAGGGAGCTGGGGGGATTAGCACCATCCCTGGTTGCCTGTGTCTTCCAAAGTGCTGGTGGTTTACACACCCGCCCGGACAAGGGGCAACCCTTAAGGTTTGAGTTGACCCCAACGAATTGCACGATCGGCTGCGTACGGCGCAAAAGAAGTTCAACATACACGCATACATACAGCGATGGCCCAGGACCGGTTTAGACATTGCACGCCACCAACATTAGCCGGGCTCGTAGCGCAGTGTGCTCACGGCTACGCCACCGCTCCCTGCATACCGCCATATAGCCATCTGGGCGAGGAAATTACTGTTAGAGAGCACATATTAACACTGGCACGGCACGTGAGTGTGTGGTCTGGTCAGAACCACGCACTTGATGCAGCAAATCTGGCTGTGACGGTCCCACCTGATGACGGAGACTTGTGTTGCCTCCGAAACGTCGTGATTTTAAATTTTAATTTAATTTTATTATTTTAATTTAATTTTTTACCTACGTGACTTTACCGAAAGAACTAAGAGTAAGAACCACGCACGCCCTGCTGCTTGGTTTTCCAAGTCCTAATGATGTTTACACACTTGCACCAAGTACTCATTCAAGTCTGAGTTACTACGCACACACACGCACCCCCCTTTATTCCTGCGGATAGGGGCAATGCGCGTCTGTTGGGACAAAGTTACCGGCAGTGGAATTGTTGAAAGAAATTGACGTTTCCCAGATTGATAACAACAGGCGGAGGAAGATATTAAGTGCCTTAGGCACATGTTCATTTTTTCCGGTAATATGTTTTATTAAGATATGCGCAGACATTCAACATCACGTTCTGCATTTTAATGGTGAGTTTTCAATATCAAAGATGGATCTAATATCTTCAAACAACTTTTTAACAACTTCAAAGCTAATGCATTTGTAACGACTTAATATAACCCTAGCCAAACTTTCCTGGATTCGCGGAGAGTGTGTACCGTCTTTCAGATTTTCCGAGTAAATTCCAGAGCCGGCAGCTTGTCATTAGAATGTTACGTCTGTGCGATATGGCCGAGGAGATCATAATGTGTTCTTGGTTCTTTCGGTAAAGTCACGTAGAAGGGAAATAGTAAAATAAAAAAAATACAACATAATAAAATAATATCTCACGACGTTTCGGCCACAACGCAAGCAGCCGTCCTCAGGCTTGGCAGCGTATATTTAAGCTGGGTTGGAGGGCGCTCTTCCCCCTCCATCTCAGCTTAAATATACGCTGCCAAGCCTGGTGGTGTTCATTCAGACGCTGTCCTTCCGACATACCTGTTCTTTACCTGAGGACGGCTGCTTGCGTTGTGGCCGAAACGTCGTGAGAATTATTTTATTATGTTTTATTTTATTATTTTATTATTTCCCTTCTACGTGACTTTACCGAAAGAACCAAGAAGATGAATCCCTGCAGTCACGAAAGCTTTAAATAGATATTATAATGGCCGTGTCTGAGCACGGCATTTGCACCGATGAGAAGCTCGGCCCGTGAGTCTGTGCAGCTCCCCGTCGTGAATGACAAGAACATAAAACGTCACACTTGAGTTGTTTTTGGTTAGGTCGTGCCGTAGGTTGCGATGCACATTTTTGATCAAAACTCTGCACCGCCACCCGACAGAATCAATCAATTAAAGTTGTCACGTCGTGGGCAAATGTGCCAGTTTTTTTAGCTTTTCAAATTTTGCTTGCTGTTTTCAACATTCCTTCGGTTTTGCTGACAAATTAAATAAATTGCCACATTTGACCACGACACGACAGCTTGACTTGGTTGGCTCTGTCGGGTGGTGGAGGGTTACGGTAAAACGTGTTACATTATACCCACACGACGATAAAACCCAAAATAACTTAATTATAAATCATTATAATGGCCGTGAAAGCCCGCGTGTAAACATTACTCGTAATGTCCGCATATGTATGAATGTATGTTGAATAGCGTTTGCGCCGTACGTAGCCAACCGTGCCAATCGTAGACGCTTGCTTTACAACACAACGGCAACTTAAGGGATGGGCATACGGCCAATTCAATCGCAACTCGCTGCCGCCAATTTAAATGCTTCCCAAAAAACGTTTTGAACAAAATGTACCTGCGGGGGCGCGCTTTAAAAGCGGACGACTGATCAGGTTTTTGGGGTGGCTCGGAGGTCAGAGTGAATTGTCGCGTTTTCAGATCTGGGAGCAAGACCCGGGTGACGGGGGGGGGGGGTGGTCTCGACTGTGGAGGGTTGACGGTCTCGGCCCGGTCGTCCACGAGGTCACGACGAAGCCCTCTCACGTTTGCACCGCTCCGTTGTTTCGCGCACGGCACCCCCATGGCTTACACTCCACGTGCGAGGCTCGTCAAAGAAGCGACCTCCCCCTCCCTCCCCCCCTCCGGCACGCGGAGCGAAACGTCGGTCCTCGATCGCGGTTGACGACGCGTGGTCACAACCGCGAAAAACGCTTTCGGGGGTGGCTAGAATGGCCCGACCGCGATGACGCACGCTGCACGGCGATACCTTAGTGTGAAATTAGCTTGATCGCTCAGATTGACCAAGCTGTGTCTCTGTGAAGGCTATTCATTTTGCCAGCGCGGAACACTTTTCTCATTTTCGTTGTTGGCTGGAAGTGTAAACTTTTGTATTTGAGTGACCCAGTGCGTTCATCATTGTGGGAAGTTACAGCTCTTGATGTGAGTCACAAGGACAACCTTTGTCAAATGATGCAGACTTTAAATTGGATTCTGACTTATCAAACGGGCTTTGTGCTTTTTTTTGTTAGGTCTCTCACCCAAATAACAGAGGCTAAATAAATGATTTTCATATCCGAAGAAATCCAATCGTGCCCATGAAGGGGAAGAATACGAGTTACGTTTTTAGCCGCGCACTGCAGGGACAAATGCGGTTTGGGGTGCGCCTATTGAAGCGCCCGTGGGCGCAAGCCATCGTCATGCGCACCGATTGTCACGTCAGCCATGCCCGTACGAAATAAGAATCTCAGCCTGAGCAAACCCGAGGGTGAGGCTCAGTTCACGTATGGGTCAGGGTGAATCGTCGCGATTGGGGGGGTGGGGGGGTGGGGGGTCGCCGTTTGATTCCAGTACGATGGAATCGTTTTACTGGTAGGAACCTCCTGGTTATATCAGCCCGCAGGGGATTATTGTGTCCGTCCGTCCGTCGTGCAGGGAGGGACTGGGTGGGGAGGGAGGGGCTGGGTGGGGAGGGGCTGGGTGGGGAGGGTGGGGTTGGGTGGGGAGGGGAGGGTGGGGAGGGGCTGGGTGGGGAGGGTAGGGAGGGGCTGGGTGGGGATGGTGGGGAGGGGCTGGGTGGGGAGGGTGGGGCTGGGTGGGGGGTGGGAGGGGTGGGGCTGGGTGGGCAGGGGCTGGTCACCCCGTGGTGCCCTTATAAAACTCAACGTTTAACCTACTCACGTCGGCTTGTGCCCGCCCTCACAGTCGGTCATATTTGCGGAATACACCACGCCGCCGTTGACCCTGGCCATTGACCGAGCAACCCAACGTTCCTACCAGCTCCCTCCGCAGGAATGTGTTTATAACATTGCGGTGGCTGCCACACGAACAGGTAAACATCCGCTCTCATGCATTCCATTGGGCCGCAGTGCTCCGTTAGCTAGAATGATCATTACTATCGAGGAATCGTTAAACCTCTTTATATTTAGATATCAGTTGCCACTGATCTTATTTAAGAATTTAATTTTGTTCTCCACTGCAGTATATAATTCTAAGGCACACACTTCTACGTTATGTGGCATTGCACACTCGTGTGTGTGTGTATGTGCCGTGGGGTTGAAGTGCAATGGTTAAGCATCCCTGCAATGTGAACCCGGCGACCCAAGTTTGATTTCTATCTGTGGCTAACATCCAGTGGCGAGTGATCTGAACAGGCTCCCGAGGCCTTCCCTGTGCCAACCCGCACTGACCAGTGTGGTAAAGTATGGTCAAACAACCCCCACGGCTGTACACGGCATTGTGAGAGATCCTTGTCGCATGAGGAGGTCTTTGTCCAGCAATGGTTTTAGAAAAGACAAAGGACTGTAAGTTACCATCATCATCATGGTTACCATCATCATCATGGTTACCATCATCATCATGGTCAGCCGTGGTCAATCCGCTGCTGGATGAAGGTCCTCCCAAAACGAACGCCACTTCTCACGATCTTGTGTTGTCATAATAATCCACCCAGTATCTGCAATCACGCCGTCTAAATGAATAATTGTTATTGAATAGAGTCAGACCTTGCTGAGTCTATGGCCAAACATCCCGGCAGTGCGTCAGACGCAATGTTTACATTTGGGTTTAGTTTACCAGTTCGTTGTAATGTTTGTTTTACATCAGCATTGCATCCCGTGGCTTGCACATCGGAGCTAATTATGAACAACATGTTGATGGACAGCCCAGAATTACAGCGCATTACGCATGAACGGAATGCCTCGAGGGAATAAAAATGGGCGAGCTTTAGAGACTGCCTCCAACAGGATGCTGCCAGTTGCCTGATTAAGTCTTCCGCTCGGCGCAGAAGTCCACGCACATCGGATCGGCAGGCTGCGTGGGGTAAGGTGTCGGTGCTCCCACGTCTTCCAAGATGTCTGGGTCAGCATGGAAGAGTAGGCCAAATGCCCTCTGCAGACGTTGTCTAGAGCTCGCACCCTGCCAGCTATGGAGTGTGGCCGCAAAATTGCAGAGCTGCCCATTTAATATTTTTTCTCTCGGCATATTCCACTCTCATTACGTCCTCTCTTTCTCATCCTTCACTCGTGCCACTCTTTTTGAAACACAATGGTCATGTGGTCAAAGTGGAATAAAAAAAAACGTAATTTATGAATTCCCTATTTGCTTGACAGTTCAGGCCTAGTTTTTTTTTAAACGTTCCTGGCAGGTTGTGTTCATTGCTTTGAAATTTTGGAAGGCGCTGTAGGTGCTGGAGGTGAATGAGGGAGGGAGGGATGGAGGGGGTAGATGGATGGATAGAGGCAGGGATGGAAGGAGGGAGCTTTGGAGGGAGGGAGGCAGAAATTGCCTAGCGACTGGTGTACGCCACCAGAATAATTACCGTGATAAATTTTACAGCGCCCTTCATCTGATGTATAGTTTAAAGTCGTTTTTCCCCCCCGCCCTCCACCCGTTCCACTCGTTCGCTTACTCTCTGCCGCCAGTCGTCTTTTTAATTTCCCTCTCATTCTCTCCCTTCCATTGCTCTCCTGTCACTCTCTCTTGTTACATTTTTTTCATTGCCTCTGCCTTTCTCTCTCTCTCTCTCTGCCGCCATCGCTCCCACGCTGTGTTTGCTCCGTCCCATTCCCTCCATCTCTTGCCCCTATCTCTCCCACCCGCCCGGCCGCCCAGTCTCCCCCTCATCTCATCTCCCCTTTCTCTCTCTCTCTCTCTCGCCGTCTCTTCACTGCTATGGCTCAGTCTCCCCGTGTAGGGCGTGTTTGTCCTTGATTTGTTCAGAATGGACCATTAGTCGTAGGTTATTGGACTGACCTTTATGTTTGACACGCGTTTTCAGTTTCTCTCCTTAAATCATATTCCTCTGTCCGTTTTCTACCTTTTCTGCTTTTTTTTTCATTTTTACGACCAACACGTTCAGTTCTCCACCTCTCCCGCGCGCATCTGCCTTAAAATTCATTTTAATTATTTATAATACGTTACCCGTCCCGCGTCCAACCCACGCGGGCACTCTAAAGGGACGGATACAACGGCGCATATTGATGGTGCGTCGCGAGCCTTGGCGTACACCTAATCCAGCAGGTCTCCCGACCTACCCAGGCGTCCCTTGGGTAGCGGGAACGGCACTGCGAGAGGAGGAGTGCCAGGTGGCCTGGGTAGCTCAGCAGGTTTCACGACTGCCGTTGTTGGCGAGTCGAGTTCGGCACCACCCAAATCCTGCCCCCTCAGGGTTCACATCTGGGTTAGTGGCTGGAGGTCACGCAAGGTAGAACGCAATGCAACGTGGATTTACGTCGTGGATGAATGCGAGCGCATCTCGCGAAGCTGCGAAGAAATAACGGGCACGTTTATTTTATAGGCGGAGAGGCAATCCGTCACGGGCACAGAGAGAGAGAGATATAGGGCGAACAAAAAAAGGAAGTTCTTGTGTTCGTACTTGAAAACATGGACAGGGAGTCGGCAGCGTGGACGGTCGAGGGAAGGAATTTCCAGACAGCGGCGACAGTGGAGAGGAGACTGAGCAACATCCCGCTGAGCGAAGGTTGACGGGATCTTTGTTGGAGCACAGCATGCACAGCGGAGGGGAGTAGAGTGAGATGAGAGGGAAGAGCTGGGCACGGGGCAGGGAGTTCATGAAATTGATGGGGGATTAGATTGAGGGCTAGTTTGGAAGCAGTGTGTGTGCATCGGGGTGACGTCTCATTTATGTGTGTGTCGGTGAGAAGTCTAGGAGCAGCTATTTACTTTTTTATTTTTTTGGAGATGACGATCTTCAACACGGCCACCGATGGCTGCACGTATTTTTCTCTCGCAATACCGTAACGGTTTCTCGCTCACTACCCTAACTCTGAAGTATAAAGTTTACAGTGAATATATGAGATCACACACACACACACACGTGGAAAATCTCTATTTTACTCGCTACAGAGTGGAAACGAGCTTCTTTAAAATGGTAATGAAGAGGCAAGCCCTCAGGCTGTCAAAGTTTACGTGGAAGTTGTCTCGCCGAGAAGATTTCTGCAATCCAGCAGCGTGTATTTAACAACCCTGAATCTCCTTACGAGATCCCAAGACCGTTTAAAACCAGTCCAGAAGCACGCTTGCTGAAACAAATGATGACGTACTCTTTGGTTCTTTCGGTAAAGTCACGTAGGTAGAAAAAATAATAGATCACGACGTTTCGATCGCAACAACAAGTGACCGTCTTCGGGTGAGAGAATGATGACGCTTGAAAATTTAGTCTGGTGGATAAAAATGTTTTTTTTTTATTTACAAATTGACACGCAGAGCAGAGTTCCTGTACAATATGTTTTTACTACTCTCAGACACTTTGGTTCAGTCAAGCAAACATTTGACAAAATTCTAAATAATTAACTTGGGTACGCACCATACCAATCCTAACCATGGATATTTTGTCGATATTTGTAGGTATTAACTTTTTGCTATAACTGACAGCAGGAATGGGCCTGAAGTTGCTCCAGTAGTTCTGTTCAGTCTCGCCTTCTTACATGGCCATTGCCTGGTGCACAGTAACGTGACGTGAGCGTTGTCCAACCGCAGGACATATTATAACTCCCCCAAAAAAACCCTACAATGTTATTGGTATAACAATACATATATATAAGAACAGAAAGTACCAATTCCCCTTCAACAATGCCCTTCCCCGCCATAGTGGCCATGCGCCTCAATGTGTGCCTTTGATTGGAACGGGCCAAGATCACACCTGTAAGCATCGCCAATCTTCTCGTGCAAACACGGGGGTTTAAACGCTCGGGGTGGTTTTTGTTTTGTCACGAGGCTGCACAACCTTTGTTCTACATTCGCAGCCTACGATTTCGGAACGCAAACCTCGCCTCCGCGGGCTGCTGCACCCTCCGATGGCCAACCTCTCGGGGCGGGCGGATCGCGTCCCAGCGGCGGCGCACTCGCCGTCGGGGTTCGTGGTTCGGGGCCCGGCGGCCGCCCTGGTTAACGCTGCGGTGTGCGCATTCGCCGCGGAACAACTGCGCGCCTTTTGCTTCAGGGGCCGTCCATAAATGACGTCACGCACCTAGGTAGGGGGGGGGAGGTCAGACATTTGTGACGATGTGTGACGAGGGGGTGGGGAGTTTGAGAAATGTGACGTCACATCAAAATGCGCAACTTTAAATAAATGTAGAATTGTTATAACAACACTAATTGTTATAACAACACTCCTACAACATCAGAGTGCAGCGCCACGTTAAATACGCACTACAATGACAATAGTTTAAAGCGATTTGAAGCATGTTTTATTTTCAAAATGGAAATATTGTTTTGGGGGGGGTCAAAAATCGTCCAAAATCGCGTACGTCATTTATGGACGGCCCCTCAGGGTGGGGGCGCTCGAGATCCTTGCGACGACGTTCGAAACGGGGAGGCCGCCGTATGCCGGTGTCGTGGTCCAACTTCGCCCAATTCGGGAAAAAATGTCCGTGCAAATTGCTCTCTCGGGGTTTAGACAGGCAGCGATCATTGCCCCCGTTTTCAGGCCAGGTGCTGAGTCAATTTGTGTTCACGGAGACAGCTGCCAGCACTGGGGGTTCAGTTTGAAATGTGTTGAGATGTGAGATGCAGTTCGCTTATCGTTTGTAAAGCGCTCTGAGACGCCGCCGGCATGAATTTCAAAAAACAAATCATCATTATCACGCTGAATTTGTGAAAAAGGGGGAATTTTTTTTGTATTATTTTCCACCGAAGATTTTTTTTTGGCTCTCCGTTTCTATCAGCTGGCATCAAGCAGCGCCGTCACGGCAGCCTTCAGGAATTTTTGAAACGAGTGGGTGAATCCGCCGGGCTAATGAGCGGCGCGCCGTTAAGTGTAAAACCTTCTAAACGGCAGACCTGGCTTAACGAGGCCCTCGGCCTTGATTGGCCCAGGTGCATTCAGTCTCGGCTGCTTCACGAGTGACCACGGGGTTCTCCCTGCAGACGGGGAGGCAAGTGGGGGAGGCGAGAGGCCGCTTTGGGCCGTGACGGCACGGACACACGGTGTTTTTCTCCCGTGCACTCTGCGGTGAAATCCTCGTAGCGTTGTCGACGTCACAGCAGAATGCAGCGAACACGCGAATTCTGGAAAGAGTAAAACACTTGACACGTTTGTCCATCACACCGTGGCCCTAAAGATATAATACAAATGTATAAAAGGAGACGTTTCAGGCAATGGTCCCTTCTCCATCTCTCTGGCTTGAATATGGGCACATTCCTTAATGGTGTTATTGGATGAATTTATTGATTTTTTTTGTTATTTGTACTCGGGCACCACTGCCAAACGCAGAATCACATTTTCCGTTCTGTTTCATTTTGGAGGGAATATTCGCAGACAGAGAATGAAGGCGTATTAAGTCGAGTCAAGTGCAGGTCAGGTGCTTATATTTCAGACACGTGACCAGGATGACTGGGTGACCGACCGCAGTGGATGGTGACGGCAGGGAACACTGGAAGCAGGAATTTGGCTGGGACTCGCACCACCGAATGTCCCTTTGGCACCACGCAACTTCACTCTCCTTCGTGGTGAATCACTCTTGAAAGTACCCCCCCCCCCACACACACACAACAGGCCACCCCCCCCCCCCCCCACACACATCTGAGCAGAGCTGGAAAAGAGGGAAGGCCACGATCTGACCGGACGTTAAACATCAAAGCCCGAGTGGGATGGAAGCTCCCTCTGCTGATAGACGCGGCGATGGATGGAGAGAAGTGGAGAGAGAGAGAGCGAGAAAGACTGCAATGAGATATCCCCGAAGGGAACGTCCATGCCCTCCCAGTGCCTGAAAAGACCAAGGCCCCGGAGGAGGAGGAATGATTCGTGTTCGAGTTGACAGTGAAAGCACTCGGGGTAGATACGTGGGTCTCGGGCGTCGTTTATTCGTCGCCGATTGTTAAATGTGTTTGTCCGCCGCTTTTGTTCACCATCGTATTAGCGCATCGATTCTTGGCGGTGCAATTTTTACTGAGCGCGGAAAGCGTGCGCATTCGTTTGGATGCCCGAAAATTTGGCTGACCTCGCGGGGAGGGGGGCGGTGGGGAAAGAAAACGCGGACGCTCCGTGAGATTATGATCTTGTTGCGGCGCGGATGTCGGTTCCGGCCTGGCCGCGTTTGGTGGATAAATCACGATTATTACACAAAATAAAAAAAACGAAAACCAATCTGCACGAGAGACTGTGAGGGCGATGTGACACATCGTGGCACTCGGCTCGCACTCATTAATGCATCTCACGAGATCGCTGTCGGACAGATGAAATACTTGTTTTGTTTTAAGGCGCTTCATGTTAACACCTGATGTAACGTGAAGTGATGACTGAGTGCGTGAGTGTGTGCGCGTGTGAGAGTAGTGGTGGTGTATAGCGATGATTGCGCGCTGCGCTACGAACCTGGCGACCTGGGTTCGATTCCCGCTCACGGCCGACACCGGTGACGATTATCTGAACCGGTCTTCGACCTCCCCTAGGTAAATTGAGCCTCAAATCAGTGCCTGGTGCGGTGTGTAAACATTGGAACTCGGGAGACAAAGAGTATGGATTCCTGCAGTCACGAAAGCTTCAAATCTAGATTAGTAGTGGTGGTGTTGTGGTTAGCACACCGCCGGGCATGGTGCTGGCCACCCACCCTCTTGTATGCCGTGCCGGCCTTCATAAGTTGCTGCTCGCTAACATCACTGAAGGCTCTGCAGGGATTTTTGTGTGAGGGCGTGTTTGTTGACCTGCATGTGGGGAGTAGATATATACACATAGACATAACTTCAACCGAGAAGATGGATACAAATTTAGCAATCATTGGAAGGATGTCATGAACTAGGTAAAACCCTAACTGCCATATAGTGGTTGTCGTGTATCATATCTGCCAGGTACTACTACTACCACTCTATTTTTCCGAGTTAACTTCCAACCCGCATCCCCAGCTCTCTCGGCCTCCCACTTGCAGCCCCCCCCCCCCCACAGCCTCACTTCCTTCTCCTAGCGTAAACGCAGCACTCCCCCCCCTCCTCTCTCTACCCCCTTGCCCCTCCCCCGTTTCTTACCTATATAACCTCTTACCACAGCAACTCTCTCTGCCACTTCAGCAAAACATTTTCTTGCTGTGGTTTTCCCACCTGATGATGATTGCTTGTGTCGCTATCGAAACGTCGTGATTTATTTTATTTTCTACCTACGTGACTTTACCGAAAGAACCAAAGAGTATGGATTCCTGCAGTCACGAAAGCTTCAAATCTATATTAGTAGTGGTGGTGTTGCGGTTAGCACACGGCCCTACAAACCCGGCTACCCTCCTTCGATTTCCTCTCACGGTCAAAGTCAGTGACGAATATATGAACCATCCATGGGCCTCCTCTAGGTCGACTCAGCTTGAAATGAGTACCTGGTACTGTGTGTAAACAGCACTGGGGAGACAAAGGTTGCTGGGAGCGGCACTGGCCACATCACCTCCTCATGCGGTGCCTTGTGTGACCGTAATAGATGTCTCACGAACAGCACTTGCACCGTAAAGCCTGTATGACTCTCTTGGGGGAGGGAGGCCGTTGTCTTTGTGCCTGTAAGCCAGAGCTGAACTCTTGTGTATCATTGTTCATCGTCGTCTCTGAATAGACACAAAGCTCACACAATTGATGGTGTCCACTGGTGGTGACGGGAGTTCAACTTATCCTGTGGGGGCGTAACAATGCAGTAAATGCATCGTTTCATCTCAAATGCAAAGAGGTTACAAACTCGCAATATTCGCGGAGAATTGCACATGTAAGAATTTCTGATTTTCGATCCATGCAAAAAAAAAAACCCTATGCAAATGATGCATGCTAATTTAACGTTTAGGCTAATGGGCCAAATCAGAATGTACAAACCAGACAGGAAAATATGACGGTGCAGACGAGGTAGTAAAAACGTCTCGACAAGTAATTGATTCTTTAATAGAATCGTGGCCCTGAAATATTGACGGCTTCATCAAATCACCAGGGGTTTGCCTTGGGTGGCCCAAACCATTAAGAGCCCTACTCTTAGTTCTTTCGGTAAAGTCACGTAGGTAAAAAATGAAATTAAAATGTATAAAAAAAATATTTAATAACAAAAAAACAACGACGTTTCGGAGGCATTATATTATTATAATTATTTTATAATTATTTTTTTAATTAAAATTTATTTTTTTACCTACGTGACTTTTACCGAAAGAACTAAGAGTATGAATCCTTGCAGTCACGAAAGCTTCAAATCTAGAATCATTAAGAGCCCTCTTTGGCCAGCGTGGCTGGAAGATTGCGCTCGGCCCCAACTGCACTCCTCCCGTACGGTTCCTCCTCCTCCTCCGTTCTCGGTGTCGAAACGTCGGATGCCGTGCCGGACAACGCTCGCTGGGGGTGGGTAGGGATGGGGCGGGCTACCCTGTGGGTCACGTCGGAGAGAGAGAGACTTTGACTTTTAAACAACTTGCACTGGAGGCGATTTCAATATGAAATACAGTCACCAGCAAACAAATGGAAATAAACGCTACAAATCGACGCGCTGTGGCGCTAAAAGCACCGCGCACGCCACGGTGACGAGCGAGCACTTCAGAAGGTGAACACCACGAGGGTGCCGTCCACGCTGGTACAGAGAGGGACTTTTCCGGCTCCCCAGCGTTCGAAGAAGACGCGCACATCACCGGCATGTGTGTGGTATGCGTGCTCCAGCCGGAGCCGCGCCTTGAGCAGGCCTCTGAACACTGGAAGCACAGAGCAGCCGTCAGTGTCTTGTTCTATACACCGCGCGCAGGCGAAGTTGGCGAGGTCATGGCGCTCGTTAGCCAGGCAAGGCACCACCCCATATACGAAGCTGAGAGAGAGAGAGAGACCTCCGCGCGCGCCCCTGCGCCTTTTTGGCTCAACAGGCAAGAGGGCTCGCCCCCTCCGACGAGCATCGCCGACGGCGCCTCTCCCCTTTTCATTCCAGTCCGGCACTCATTGCGCAACTTCCCCGCGGAGCTGTGCAGCTGCACATTGGCGGCGAGTTAATGAGGCTTATTTCACGCGCACGTGGGCCCCCCCCGCCTCCACGCCCCCACCCGTGTGACCTTTCGCAGGGGCACGCGTCGTCACGACCCCCTGTTGGTTGGGGGGGAGGGGGGGTGACATTTCGGAGCCGTGGAGCAGTGTGCGCCGGCGTGTTTCTACAGCGGAAAACACAAATCACCTATTTAACCCCGCCGCCTTGGGCACGCCTCTGGGAACAGATGCAGTACTTTACAGAGAGCGGAGGAGGTGGTGGTGGGGGGGGGGAAGGGACACAACTGGTGACGAGTTTTCCCGTTTAGTGATTCCTGGAAATTGCTCTGCGTGAATGGCAGGTCCACGCTTCGTGCCTGCTATTAGACGACGCGATTGGGGTGTTTTTTGGTTTGTGTTTTTATCACGCCTCTATAAATGCGACCGCAATTTCAAAGCGCTGTACAAATGCTGGGGGGAAGGGGGGGGGGGTTCTGCGGGTTGGGAACGTGGATGGAATTTACGTCCTGCCGAATGTTTCTCTCATTTCATTTCACGTCGTTCGCATCTGTTTCAGTCTCTCTCCTCTCTTATCCCACCCGATCGCTCCCGTATATCTCTTCTGTCATCTCGTTATTTTATAAATTTTTAAAAGCGGGTTGTAAAGTGCAGTCTCCAACCCGTATTATCCTCTCTGTCTCTCTGGCCTCTCTCTCTATCCATGTGCTCTGAAGAAAGGCCATTGCCCGAAACGTCACAGTTGTTCTATTCTTTTCCTTTTACGGCCACGGTGCTATTGACAAAGGTGTTGAGATATTTTGTTGTTGTTGATGGTCGGAGGGCTCGCCGCTGTGCCCCCTGTTCCACGCACATTTTCACGAGATCCAACTCGGGGGCTGTGATGTATAAATGAACACCGTGTGATCGATGTGCAGTGAAGCCAGCATTGCCTTGGGTAAGAGAAGCTGATTGGTGCGGCTCCAATCAATTGCAAATTTGATGCCGCCTTCCGAGAATCGTGAAAAGGTGGCTCTCCTCCGACGTGAACTGGGAGCTCACTGGCCGTGGCGTAAACAGACAGGCACGACGGCTGGAACCCGCGACCCAGAGGTCGCCGGTTCGGTGCCATCTCCCAGCGCGGAAGTTGAAACAATGCGTCAAGGTTCTTAAATCGCCACCCCTCCCCTCCCGCATCCCTCTTTCAAGGTGCCGATCATCGCAGTCGGAGTCGTGCTTAGGCCTTTGGTTTTTGCAGTCGTAGCCATCGTCACGCTTGATCATCTTCGTCCACTCGTAGTCATCGTTGACTGAAGTAAAAACAAAAAACGAAAAGCCGCAATTGGTGAAGGTATTCGTTCACGTGTCAGCGTCTCAACACTTGCCCGCCTGCTCACGACGCAGGTGTCCTGAGCGTGGTCGTCGCGACGATGCTCGCTGTTTGGCTACGAGCTGGGCGCCGTCGAGGCCACCTCCCTCTCCATCCTCGTCGGCTCCTCGCTCGACTACTCCCTGCACATCGTCGAAGGCTACCTTGTCGCGGCGCCCCGAGCTCAGCCCGCACGCCTCGCTCGGGTGAGTGGGCAGTCCGTCCCGCTAGCAGGAGGCACCCGCTGGCTTCGGGAGTAGTCGTCATCACTGCTGCTGACCTACAAAGGCACTCGACGTGCTAGCCCTGCAATATTCACAGGAACTGATCCGTGTTCATAGAGATCCACGAGGTATTCGAATCGGAAAGATGTTATTAACCATGCAAAAAAGATTTAACTACACATATTTGGAGCATTCCTGGCAGTGATTTCAGCCGCACCACCTCTACATAACAAAGGCTCAGTCAACCATTCTACACAACAAAGACTCATTTCCTGGCAGCGATTTCAGCCGCACCACCTCTACATAACAAAAGGCTCAGTCCCATTTACACGCACCTTTACATCATCCGCACCTAGTTTACACAACAAAGACTCATTCCTAACAGCGTGCTTCAGCCGCACCGAACCTCACAAAAATACTATTCAGGGCCTACCTTGGCTCCTCCCACCCTCAACCAGTATATATACAAGGACCGTTTTTTTGGAATTTCTCTCACTTGATACAGCTATCGTGCTGTGACGGTTCCACCTGAAGACGGAAGCTTGTGTTGCCTCCGAAACGTCGTGATTTTTATTTTATTTTTAGTTTACTTTTATTAATTTAAATTTTTTACCTACATGACTTTATCGAAAAAAAACCTAAGAATATATTCGAATCACCTTCTTCTGAGGACTCTCAAGGTCAAGGCCCATTTCCTGGGGTGATCGGGCATTTGTCCATACTGGACGTATGTGATAAAATAGCTTTATAGCTCATCGGATTCCTCCAACGTAAACAAAGATTCCGATTCTGATTTGCCAGTGCAGCTGCCAAGTTTTGGAATGCTTTTCATTTGCTAATAAGACGATCAGAGTCGTGTGAGCTATTAAAGTCACGTCTTGAAAACACCCCTCTTTCAACTGGCCTTTAGACCCAGACTAGTTTAGGCCATTTACCCTGCTTTCCGTACACGGCACATTGGGTTCTACGGAAAACATGCACCTTTCAAATGTAAATTATTATTATGATCATCACCAGCAGCATCAATCATCATCTTAACCTAAGCCAATGGTGATGAGGAGCTTGATTGGTCACCATTTTATCCATGCATTGGCATTGTGTAAGTAATATCTGTCTGAACGTGGCAGTGTTTGGCGAGCGGTGGAGGGTTAATACAATTACTGACCCAAAAACAAATAAATACACCTGATTGGACGCAGTCAGTATCTGTGAAATTCACGGCCGAGGTGTGGAAAAAACCCCCGAAAAGTTGCGGTCACGGAATAAGGAGGGAGGTACCCGTAACCTCTTCCAAAAACTCGCAGTGGCACAAGCAAGTAATTTCAGGGCTGTACCTTTACCATTATTATATCATCATCACCCAAATCTAAAACCACAGTTCCCACCTCACGGTGTCTCCCCCTGCGCCTTCCACAGGCAGAGTCTGGTGGTGGCAGCGTCGGCGGCACGAGCGACGCGGCCGTCCGGGCAGCACGCGCCGTGAGCGCCGTTCGCTCCGCCGGCCCGGCCGTCCTCTGCGCCGGCCTCACCACCGCCGCGTCGGCCCTGCCCCTGGTGCCGTGCCTCGTCGCGCCGTTCGCACGCTTCGGCCGCCTGCTGGCGGTGGCGTCGCTCGCCTCCCTGGCGCTGTCGCTCGCCGTGTGCCCGGCCGCCCTGGCCGCCGTGGGGCCCCCGCGCTTCCGCCGCTCGGCACGCGCGGCGGCGCGAGCGGCCCTCGTCACGCTGGCCGCGGCCGCGCTGACGCTGGCGCTGCCGTACGCGCTGCTGCGCGGCAGGCTCGCGGCGCGATTCCCCGCGCTGCTGGGCCGCGTCGACGGAACGTCCTTGGCATCGTCCTCGTTGGGCCGCCTCGCCTCGTGACGAGCGGGACGACGACGGCCACGACGACGGAGATGCCATTTGCCGATGGAAGCCTCGCCGAGTCCTTCGCTGGGTCTCGAGGCTCAGGTGCTGCCTGTGGGCGGGTGGCACCGTAAGGAGGCTACGGAGATGCAGGGCCGGGTTCGGATCCGGACTGTGAAGCCAACTGGTGTGGAGTTGGTTCGGTGGGATCCATGTCGCTTGTGGGAGTCAGGTTTGGATACCTATTTTGGGTTTGAGGAAATGCTTCTGGTGGTGAACAGGGAAGGTGGAGTGCTCTTGCCAATAACGTCTGGCAAACGCACGCAACAGCATTTGCCCGACCCTGCTGATGAGACTTAGAAGGACCGAAGCCGGTCCAGAAATTGCTTCGCTTAAACAAATGCTGTTGAGTAACATTGGTCTGTAAGAAGGCACCAGAACGTCCTTGTAGTGGCTTGCCATGTTGCAGCGCTTCAGAAGTTATTATTATTATTATCGGCTGATGGAGATTAAAAAAAGTATACATATTAGTTGTATGTCCCCTAGACTAACACAAAACTGCAATCTGCGACGCGTGTTACGTTCTGGGCACAATTCTCAATGCAAGTTGGCGGGCGGGGGCTTGTTGGGGTGAACTTGATGAAGAGTGTTAATAATGTAATTTTAATTTATTATAGGGGCTCATGATAATTATCGACGGTCTCGTCCGCGCGTGATTCTGTCGCCGTGACGAGCGGAGGAGGCGAGTGGCCGTTTAGAGCGGTTTGAATCAACTCGAGAGGAATGTGGAGTGGTGGATCGAAAGCTTCAAATGCCCCGCGAACGTAAATATACAACTCGGCGTACTGACAACGCTGCCCGCCATTCACTCTCTCCCGTTTTATTTTTCTCGTGCATTTTAAAGAGAACATTGCGACATAAATAACAAACAAACAACAACTACAAAAACGATCGCAATGTCACGAATAACATACGCTGCTCGTAAACAACACCAACAACAAACGAATGCCTCGACATTGGATGCGTCGCGGCTCGCCGCGAGATGGATAAATGGACGGTGGCACGTGGCAGATTATGGATTCATGGGTTTCAGGGAATAAGCGGAGCAAATTGTTGCAATAAAAGCGGGTGGCTAAAGAGCGGCGGTGTTTTTAATGCGGCAAGGTCAGTAGCAGCGGGGATGGCTCTGCGAGTAGAGAGTGGAGCAGCAGCAGCGAAGTCATCTCCCCACCCTCTGCCCTATTGGCACTGCAGCCTGGTGGCAGTGAGAGAGACGCGGGTCCTGATTTTTTGTCTGTGTGTGTGTGTGCAATCTGGGATTTTTTTTCTCTCCCAGGGATGTTTTAATTGATGCAGGTGAAGAGTGCTTCTTTCTAATTGCCACGGTGAAAACTGAAAACTGATGATGGTGGTGGGGGGGGGATAAAAAGCACGCGCGCCTGCAAAATTAATTACCCGCTGTAGTTGAATTTGTTAAATTGATGTGTGTGTGTAGATAAATAAGTACGTGTCTATATAATTACGCATGTGCTGTAATGGCGAGCAGCACATTGGACTCGCAATCCAGAGGTGGCCATCTCGATCTCCCGGCGCGGCAGTTGAAACAATGGAGGAAAGTTTCTTAAAACCACGGCAACCACCCCGACAGGGCCGCGTCTGTCCACCCAGTGGTACAGACGGGGACAACCACAGCCAGTCGAGCGACAGGTCGCACACGTGTGGCTGGCTGGGGGGTAAAGCGGTGAGCACTCCCATCTTTTCCAAACGGTCGACTTCCGAGACGTCTGGCCGGTGTGAAAGAATAGGCCGAGAGTCGAGATTTCCTTTTACATTGCTGGAAGTCATTCTGCCAGGGCGCTGCACCTTTTCATGCGGTTTTTTTTCTTCTCTATATCAAGAGCGCTGCCGTTTTCGCCCGAGGCCCGATTCGGATCAAAAACAAGAATAAGTCGTTGAGCTCTTTTTCCGCGGTGCGCCGCTCTCTAACTAAGCAGCCAATTAAGGACGGCGGCGGCGCTGGAGGATAAAAACGTCCGGGGTGGGTTTTTTTTCTCTTCGTGTTTGAGGAAAGTGAAGCTGCGCGCGGCAGGAGGAGGAGGAGGCGGATGATAATTATTCATTATCGCTTACAGGGTCCACGCTCCGCTGCTCTCGCCGGCAAATCTAGATGTCAGGCGCGCACGGGTGCGCGTGGATGAGCAGAGGGTGTGTGTGAATTATGAGTCCCCGCTCGTTGACTGATGGTGCTCAGACTCTCTCTGTAACCCCCCCACCACCACCCCCACTACCACCACCAACCACCGCTCGGTCGGTGATGTGAAGATGTGCGTCCAGAGAGTTTTGTGACGTCAACTCGCTGGGATGGACGGCAGTCCTTTCCTCCCCCTCCTGCTCCCCGTCCTCCTCCGGGAAATGTCAGGCCAGCCTCCTGCCAAGATTAATGCCGGAAATATAAAGGCGCAACCCTTGCAATTGCGTGTGCACGCTACTGTTGTCAGAAGAGCCTCCATGAGAGAGAGAGAGAGCTCTAGAGAACCCCTGCAGAGGGTCTTTGGATATATTCTTCCACACTGGTCACAGATGTCTTGGAAGAGGTGGATATACCCACACGTTTCCTCACCGCAAGGCAGCCTGCCGATTGACGGCCGTAGTGTACCCCTTCAATAATGCTGGGTGGACAGATAATTAATCGCCGTACCGAGGCTTAATTTCAGCCAGGTCTGTCCTGGTCAGCGACGCGGCACACCACATCAAGTACACCTCCTCGCTACGGCTCTGGCTAATAGTCACGTGTCTACTACTCCAGCCTTAGCAGCGGCCTGAGATATTTGGTGCGAAATTCAGGCCCTGCCACAGACAATTTGCGTAAAAGTAAACGCAAGTCACGGTTGAAATTAGCTGTTGCCTGCTTTCACTCCAAAGTTCATAAAATCAGTGGCGATGTAAAGTATAAGCATAGTATGAATGAACATAAGGCCCGCATCAGTTGGCCTGTATTGCGAATTGATGCGTGTTCACCATTCGGCGTTGCGATCCGATGTAAGAATCAATTCCCCAACTTGAGACTGGTGGTGCATCGCAGCTCATCTTGCGCTCGACGGCGTTCGCGTTGAAATTCTTCTTCTTGCGCTTGGCTTTGTATCGCGACTCGTCGACTCGTAAGTCCACGTGAAGCTTTGGTAGTGGCCAAAGGCACAGCCAAGAGGGGGGGGGGGGGTAGGGGTTAAGCTGAATGGACGTCTTCAATGCCTCCTCTGAATTTCACCGAGGTTCACAACGTGGCCCCAATCCGTTCTTGCTCAGGATTTGCACCGTCGCACGCCGCCGAGGGGCAGGAGGGGTGGAACCGCGTCTAAGATTTCCCACCCGATGTAGAGGCGATGCCCTCCACGCACGCGGCCGCATTCGTGGTTCTGCTCCGCCGTTGTTCGGTTCGGCGTGTGCCGTTGTGCTTCGAGGCAGGTGCTCGATTTAAAGGGAGGAGTGCGGGGGGCCAGGGGAGGTTGAATGGGCGACGGGACGAGATAATTGTAGAGGACGTTGTGTGTTCAGCGCCTGTCACCGTCGTTCATTAGCGCCGAAGATCCAAACGCTCGAATGAACCAATCGAAGGCGACGTGTCCGCGCGCACAAAAAAAAGACCCCAATTGATCCTCGCGCGTTGTCGGTGTGGCCATAGGAGTCGAGCCCAATCGATGAATCGACGCCATCTCTCTGCCCGCGTAGTGAAACGTAACTACAAGAGTGCGAATATCCAACGCGTGTCGTTAACCCTCCTTCCCCCCTCCCATTATGACGACGGAGCGGGCTACCCTAGGGAGAAGGCCGCACCAATCTTATAGAACAACAACAACAACCCTCGAGCATTGCGCCACTAATTGCTCAAGTGCTTGCAGCCTCGTTAGGAGCCGATCATGCACCGTGCAGGTGTGAGCAATGATTATGAAGTGTCGGAGGTTTTTTATTTTTTATTTAACTGCCGTTGCATATCTTTTTAAAACTCCTTCCCTGGGGTGAAAAGACACCGATCATTAGTATTATTATTACGTGTCCTTATTCGGCACTCTGGAGAATATAATTCGACCCGTCCGTGGTCTTGGACTTTGAGGAACCTCCTATAAATATATATACACACAGTACTGCTAACTTTTATATCGCGTTAAAAATCCTGAACTAAAGCAACCAAGGTGAATGACAGTGGAGTGTTTGACATTGGGCATGGGTGGTGGTAAAACACCCGAGGGAAGGAATTGAACACATAAAGAGCCCCCCCCCCACCAACAAAAAAACACTATAGCAGTTTTGGGCCCCCAATGAAACTTAATCTGGCCTGGATACAATGCCACATTCGTTCGGGTTGTTAATTCGCCTCCCTCTCTCTCTCTCTGCGGTCAGATTATCTCCTGCCACTACCACGCTTCATCCCGCGAACAGCGCGGAGTTGGGGGTGGCTGGGCATTCATCGTGACCGCCACTGGGCCAGTTGGCACCCGGTCGGCCGTTTAATCGCTCCCACAGTCACCTAAAAATGATTGGGGAAATTACAAAATTCAAGGTCAATGGTAAAGGTGCAGCCCTTGCAATGGCTTGCTCATTCCAATTGTTGGCGGAAGGGCCTTCGCTAGGGAGCCCTCTCCAGAGGATATTTTGGCCTCCTCTCTTTCACGCTGGCCGGATATTCTTGCAAGAGGTGGGAGCACAGCCACGCTTTGCCCATCAGACGTGTCCTGCATATCAACTCACGTTGGTGTACCCAACCGGACTGCTGGAGAGATAAGAAACTTAGACTGCCATACCGGGAGATCAGACCGGCGACAGCAAGCCCAGTGTGCTCGCCATTAATCCACGGTAGCATCTCGACCGACTTTAAACAGGCAGCTCAGGGATTGAAACATGATCTGGCACTGCATGGATGTTTAGCTTAAATCCAGGTTTCAGCTGCTTAGAAAAAACGGCTTCTCCAGTGTAGTGAGTTAATGGTCTTTCCTCGGTTACCAATCGCTGCACGAAAAATGCATCATATTAAAGTTTGTTTTGAACTGAATTTCACAAATACATCCAAATATTAAAAATAACAATTTCAGTTCGCCACGTGGGAAAATGCTGCGCCCGAGTGTTGATGAGAGATTATTTGAAGGGTGCTCAGAAGTAGCTCTGTAATATCATCTTCCGCCGGGCCGTTCTCTAATATGCGAGCATTCCAAATGGACACTTCGTCTCATTACTCAATTGCCGATCGAAAAATAAAAAGAAGAAATAACAACAACAAAAACCATTGGTATGCTGTGCACTCAATCGCCAGGCTTTGAATTCAAAGTGAATTCCCATAGAGAACACTTGCTGGACTCAACGGTGTACGGCAGCGTTTTAATGACTTGCAACGGTCAGTGGCGCAGCTGTCGAGTGTGCAGGCGGTGCAACAGCGCAGGAGACTGCAGGCTGCAGGGGGCTCGGGCACTGAGGGAAGAAATTGGACAAGGGTGGGGGGGGGGGGGGCAGGGAGGGGGGAGGGGCAGGGGGCGAGAGGGCATTAAAATCCTTGCACCAGGGTCCGTGCTAACCACATCGTGTCACTGATTACAGAAATTCTAGACTATAATTTGCTGATTTTAAATTCCAACGAAATCCATTTTAAATGATCAATTTTAATGTTTAAGAGGCTTGCTTGTAACGCATGCACGCGCGGACCATGCGCCGCTGTCAAACAAAGTGGAACGACACAGACAAGAATATGAAGCTACGGCGATCCTTACATTAATACGGTTGTTCTCTGAGATCGTGAATCAAAGTTGGTGCTACCTGCCCGCCAGTAATGAAGGACATTGGGTTGAGCATCCTACGCACCAGCCTTGAGCTGGGATATTGCAAGAAGTAACAAAATAAGTTAACAATAAACCTTCTTTATATATTTGTTTCTCCACGTATAAACAGCAAACTTTATTTTTTACACATCCCTTTAGTCGCACGGACTTTGAGGAGTGATTTTCTTTTCTCCAGCAAAATTGGTTTAATAGAAGAAAACTTTGGTTTCGACATTCAGTGCCTCATCAGCGGAGTCAGCCTTGCGTAATCCAATACTGGTGGACTGTCAGATGTGTAGAGACAAGGACCTTCTCTGTTTAATGTCGGTTCTAGTTTGACGCAACTCGATAATACATCTCGAAATTATCATGAGCATAATGTGAGAGCGTGAGTAATTAATGACTGATTATAGGTTCGATCACTTCCCGAGTTGAACAACGCGAAGAAATAGCCTCACCTTTTTTTTATTTACACATATGTGCCGCTGAACGGGAGGTTATGGGGCGGGGCTTGGTGACACATCATCGACATCACCGGCGGCGTCACTTGTAAGGGGTTTCCCACCTTCACGAAGCAGGATTTAGGTGCCTTGGCGCTGGCATTTTTCATTTGATCCGAATAATCGACCACAAAAAACTTATTCCATGAGCAATGCTCCCTCTATTAATTGACTTAACCATTGGTGTAATCGTCCCAGCTCTACGAAAGATATCCCAAATGACGAAAAGGTGTGTCGCCACCCCCACCGCCCTCCCTGCTGGGCCGGAATTGCGTTGTGTAGCCGTGAGACGACAGTGGTGATGGGACTCTAAGCGGGGTAGGGAGATACAGAATGCTTTAAGCGCTCACCATCGTCCGATGCACAACGCCCGAGTTCTGCTTAAATTTGATTTCGCCCGTGTACTTCTCAACAGCAACGCATATTGGGTTTATACCGTCAACATCATCATCATCACGATCCCCTATGGGCAGATAGCAACGTAGGTGGTCCACTGGCACATTCCGTCATTTGTTTCCAATGGGTTTGTATGCATCGTCGATCAGCACGGTTGGCTACGTGCCGTGCGAAAGAAATTCAACATACGAATGGGGCCCCCGATGTTGAGATGGGAGTCCTTTTTGACAATGTCCTCTGGCAACGAAGCAGCATTTGTTCAACGAGCCCGACTCTGCTCATGAGACCCCCCCCCCCCACCTTCCAGAAGGTCCGAAGCCTGTGAATAGTTTTCTTGCTCAAACACATGCTGCTGGATCGTATTGGTCTCGGAGGCCGATAGGGGACTGATGTGAACTAAAACGCATGTTTATTTGTATTGTTCATGTTCGCGTATAAAGCCTGGAACACGTTGTGGCCAATATGGGGTCTTTCTTTCCAGTCCGCCTCGAGCTAGAATTGCCCTGAGAGTGCATTGTATTTGTGCTGTTCGACTTTTGAGGTTCTCTCGTCTAACACTTTGAGACTAGGCTCTAAAGAAAGCTGTCTCTGGTGTGGACCAATAATTTTCAAAAAAATGCATCTACTATCGGAGCATGTTTTTGTTTGCATGTTCACCACAAGTACGTGTGATTAATGCAGACAGTATTCCTTGCAAAAAATATTTCTGTGTGGTGTTTTCACATGCCAGAAAGGGTAAAACCTATTCTTATAAGTTGTGGGCACGGGGCATGGTGCCTGCGGATGGGGTGGAACGGTAACACTGGTCAACAAAAAAAATACTTTTTTTTCTGGCCTGGACTTTTGCAGCTGTTTTAGACTAATTTCAGGGTGCTGATTCCAAATCTGATCTCAAATTTGCTCTATCACATCATTTCTATGCCATCGGAATACCTAATTTTCATTGATTTTACCCGAAATTAACTCTGTCACTTATGATTGCAAGTTGTTGCGAGTCAGTGACTGCTTTAGTGTTAAAATATGGTGCTGTATTTTAGGATAGTGTGTTTATAATATGATTTTATGTAGATATCCACATTTATTTAATATTTTTCTTCTGTAGTTTTTATTGAAAATGCAATATTTTATATCTCAAAAATAGATAGACAAAAACTGATGCCAGATTTGGAATCAGCACCCCAAAATTACCTTAAAACCGTTGGAATACCTTATGCCAGAAAAAGTGTGTTGACCAGTGTAATCAGTCAGCTGCTACTGCTGCTGATAATTTTCCTTTGACGGACGCTGCCTGTTAATTAATTACACCCTGGCTCTTTTTTTACCCAATAATTAATAACCATAACAAATTAGTGCGGTGCATATGTATTGCAGTACTCGAAAAAAAAGAAGGGCACGTATGTGCCCACCATGACGGTAAAAACTTCCCAATTTACAAAATCTGAGTAATTTTATGAATTGGGTTTATAACCAATTTATAAATTGTATTTATACCCAATTTATAAACCTGAGTAATTTTATAAATTTGCCAACATCGCCCCCACCCACCCACCCACCATCCCCCTCTCCCCCTCCCTGGCGGACTATTGATTGTGTGTGAAACGCAAGCACGTTCGTGGCAGCCCTGTTGCCGCCAGAGTGAATTTTATTCCAGAGCTTGAGATGATTCAGGAGGATTTTTTAGCCAACAAGCCACATTGTGCCAAATTGGGTTCTACCCTTGGACGTTAAGAATGCCAATTATTTACCCAGGAGAGCCTCACTCACAAGTTTCAACCGTTTTTTTTAATAAGTGGCACCCTGTTTATTCTTAGTCATGCATGACTCCGTGTGCTGTTGTGGATACGCGTGAACATTTGATGAGTCTCAACGTTCCTGTTGAAGGAAAGACCTGCTGCAATTGGATGTTGGCCACTGCCATGTACGTAAGTTGAACTTCTTTCGCACCGTACGTAGCCAACCGTGCTAATCGGAGGCGCGGAGGGGGGAAGGACAACAAACTTCACGCAAAAATACGTTCTAAAGAAATGAGTTTTCATGTCGAAGGAAAACCACAAAAAAAACGGAGAAAATCCACCATTCCCATTTGCCGTAATTTGGCCGCAGGCAAAATTCAAATGTACACTACAGACATGCACACAACTATACGGCACATCCTATATACATCATATATAATTGACGTCGCTTCCCTGTCATTGCTTATCTTGATACAAGAATAAGAGGGCTATGTTAAAATAAAGAGCTCTCTGGGTTTTTTTTTACGAACGCTGTACTAAACTAAAAACACGTTTTCTTAAAAAAAATATTCATAAGTACGGTATGTGTGTGTATTTCAGACAGGCACGGCGCATGTTAATTACAGTGGATGCACAGCAACTCGGTACCTCTGTAGCTTGACGCCACCTGAAGCCAAATCACGTCTTGAGTGAGTGAGAGAGTATGTGTGTGTGTATATCACGCGGGGAGCGATAGTATAGCGGTTAGCGCGCTGCGCTATGAACCCGGCGACACGGGTTCGATTCCCGCTCACTGCCAGCATCAATAACAATTATCCGAACCGGTCCCGAGCCTCCCCTAGGTCGACTCAGCCTCAAATGAGTACCTGGTGCGTTGTGTAAACATTGCCACTAGGGAGACAAAGGCGGTCGGGCGTGGTGCTGGCCACCCACTCCCTCGTGTACCGTTCCGGCCTTCATAGGTGCTCGCTAACAGCACTTGCCCCTACAGTCTGTTAAGGCTATACAGGGGATCTTTGTCTTTGTATATCACGCGATGAAAAGATCCCTCGTTTTCGGTGGAACCGGGGATGCTGACTCTGCGCTTTCCTTTCTCGTTAACTTCTTTCCCTGGATGGTTAAGCATTTGGCTGTCTCCGCCTCGTTGCTTGATTGCATCAGCACATTCTATTGTGTGGCCATAGTCACTCATACAGCCATATGCACGGGTATCTATAGCGGCGTAGAGTCAAGGGCCCTCCCTTCGTTCAATACACTGCTGGGGTGGGGGGGCAAATATACGCGGGAGCATAGTGCAGTACAATAGTTAGATTTTACTGCACTGCCTGCCACAATGCAAGCCCCACAGTCTGTAGCGCATCGACTGCACGGCAGTCCGCCCGTCCAAGCTTTTGACGTCTGACGGAAACGGGCATTTTTCCCGGTGAATTGTTCATGGGCCATGTGTTGTAGTATACCTACAACGTTAACATTTACTGCCCTTTGTCCATGCACTGATGGATCATAAAGGGCTCGCGAAGCCATATTGGTCGTGGAGGTTATTTTGCCATAGTTCAACATGCCGGTCATCGCACATTGGGTGAAAGGGGGATTAACGTGAATAAAGAGCGGATCGGATATCACTCGTCACCGATGTTAGCCACGGCCAGGAATGAAACTCAGGTTTCCAGGTGCATGGCGGAGCGGAGTGCCAACCACTGCCGCCACCGCTCCACCCGCACTTGTTTTATAGTACCAAAAAAAGGGCTCGATATTTAAAATTGGAAAATTATGATCAATGTATTGCCTGTTTCTTGATTTATTTGAACTTATACATGAGGATGCATGAACGAATGTACCCAATTGAAATGGATTATAACGTTCGCAAGGAATGCGTGGAATCCCGAGTGTGAGGATCGATTGTTTACGATTTTTAGAAATTATTTTGTCAAAGTGCTAACAATCGTGGCAATGGGATGATCAGAACTGCCACAAGAGGCCAAAACAAATCAGAAACAATGCACACAAAGTGTAAACAAACATAAATTGACCTCTGAATCGATTCGCAAGCCCCCCAAATAGAGACCAATGGTCAAATCGCCGGAGGGGTGAACTGGTGACAAGAGGATTCGAAAAAGAGGATTGTATTTTAACACTAAAATGCAATTGTCATTTTATTTTTGAAAAAATATTAAAAGGACTACGTAATTTTATCCCAAATTCCACTTCTCCTCTCATTGCCATGTCACGAGACGACAAATCCCTTATGGAAATCTGACCGAGCAGTTGCACCCCCCCCCCGCACCATGCATTGGAAAACATCCCGCAGAGAATTTTTCATGGGACTTCTGAAAAAAACCCTTCAAGTGGCCTTTTTTATCCTTCACACAGAGGAGGGCATGGTTTCCGCATGCTCTGATGTGACATTATTGCGTGAAATTCAAAACCGATATATTGTTTACTATTTTTTCTCAGCTGGAATTTTTACAAAATTCAAGTGCAAAACCGAATATATCGTATGATGCGGGGTTTTATATATAGAAACAATCATTGGTGACCGTGCTGAGACCACACGCTCCGCTCGGTTTTATAGCAGCCGGCTGAAAACATGGATTCGAACCTCGGCTCCTCTGACTCTACGAGCCACGTGGCCACCTCAATCAATGTGCGCACCCATTTTCGGATTTTAAGAGCTTGAGACGCTGCTCAGTGAGCAAAGCAGTGGAAGTACCAGTCACGTGCTCGTCAGACTAAATCAGCGGTGGGGGGGGGGGGGGGGGGGTGCGGGACCTTTCCCTTAATGAGGGCTAAATAATGTTTTAGAATTCCTTTTGCGGGCCACGCATTCGCCGGCACCGTTCGTAACGTTATCCATTATCGAAAGAAATGTCTGCGTTGGCCAAGCGTACAGACATTGAGCTCGCTAAAATGAGAAACACAGTGTCGTTGCCAGGTCGACAATATTTTCCGACTCCGGTAGCCAATTAGTGTGGCTAAAGATGCTTGTGGCGGACCGTTTAGAAGTGGCCCATCTCGTGTCTGCGGGCCCGACGAGAAATGAAGCTTTGGGCTGTGTCTGTCCAGGGTTACCCACCCCTGATCGTCGTCATCGTCCAACTGGGCTTGGTTAAATGAACACCGTTTTGTGAAGCTTGGTGCAGTGAAATTTAACGTGTTTTTTTAAAATCATGATGATTATTTTGATTTACGAGTCGACTTGTCCCCGCCACAGTAACGTGTAATTTCTAACCGCTGGGCTCAGGACCATCGTTGGCACTGAGCAACCGCTCAGTGTTCGCCTCGAGCACAGGGGCGCTTCTGTCCATGTTGTGTTTTGATTGTAGGTATTAGGAAAAAACATATATAATAACATACGTTTAAAGGTAGGCAACATATATTTTCTACATTTTCAGACCGACTGCAGGCAATAGGGAGAAGAAGAAGAAGAAAAAACCGGCGCCGGCGAGTGACGGCCAGCGGTTGCCTTGGCAGTGTTTTGGTGTTTTGGTGTCTCCCTCTGCACCACGTGCGCGCACGCGATGTGGCCGTGGTGGGTGCCGCGCGCGCGCGCGCCACGCCGCTCCGTTTCTCGTGCGCGTCTCGTGCCTGCAGCCACCACTAACCCCCACGCGCCCCTCCCCTCCCTCCCTCCCTCCCCCACGCTGGCGCCGTGGTATTTTTCTTCGTTATCCGTGATTGTCGAGGAGAACGTGGGCGTCGCGTCTCTCGCCTCAGCGGCGGAAGCATTCGCGGTAATCACGGCGGTTTGCGTCGGTCTAACGGGCCCGATTTGATGTTCTGCAGCGAAAACCGTTTGTGCTCTGTGTGTGTGCGCGCGTGTGTGTGTACATATATATTACAATGGAAACTAAAAATTGCCATAAAATTCCACCGCAGATAGTTTTTATTTGGCCACAGCGTAACGGCCCTTGCAGTATTTTCATCGCGGTTAATTCGGGCAAAGCCGGGCATGCTAAACGTACTTAATGGTAGATGTAATATTAATTCAATTCCCAGGCGTGGCGGAATATTATTTCTCAAGTGCCAGCTCGACAGCACCGACCTTATGGCTAATGGGCTGCCTTTAAAAAGCAGTGCTCGGCGTTGCGTCGAACTACGCAGCCGTGTTTCACCGCTGCCGCTGTTCCTCGTCGCTGTGATGAGGAAGAAAGCGACGCTCAACAATACGAGGGTGGGTTTCTTGGTGAACGGGGAGTCCGTGTTGTTTTTTTTTGTTTGGAATATGCAGGAAATAAAAAAACGTCACTCTTTACTGCTTATAGAAAACTCAAGGGCGTGGCTTATTATGTGTATTCAAGTGCTCGTTGATTAATGCCAGCCAAAACAAAAGTCCACGAATGATTGTTTTTAATGACTTGTCGTGTTTCGGCACCCTTCTGTCATTAAAGTGCCCAAAACAATAAACGAAAAAATACTTCTGAAAATCTGTACCGGGCACCATCATCTTTTCTTACAGCCCCCTTTTCAATCTACTGCTGGATGAAGGCCTCTGGAAGAGCCGTTGCTCTTGAGTGTTGCTTGAACCATACTTCACCACGCTGGTCAGCTCGGGTCCATGGACCAGGACCGCTTGATATATGTTCCCGCTGCTAATCTTGCATTGTGATCGGGAATCGAGCTCAAGTGGCTTGAGTTCATAGTCCATCGCACTCAGCACTACACCACCATTCGACTGTCATCATCATGACACCTCTATGCAAATCAAGGTGAGAGCTCATTTCAAGGGAGATCCGAATTTAGTATGGGTGTACGGCCCGCTATCCCATGGCCCCAAATGTGAATGGCACTTCACCGAAAAGGTCAGAATTATTCCAAGGATAGAATATAATGCATGGGGAGTGCTGGCGCAAGGCAAACGCAATGTTAGCACAAGCTTAGAGCCCCGAGGAGCTCAAGGGGACCCAGATTCATGAACAAAATTTCGTGTGAACCAAATTTCAGCTCGAACTCGCATCACAATAAAAAATGGTTATCCAAATAAATAAAAAAACTTCACGTAAATATTATTTTAATTACTGTCGTATATTTAAGTAATTATTCGAAAACTATGATATAATTAAGTTATGTACTGTAGTTTGACCATTCCTGTTTGAAGTCAAAGACGGCCACTGCATCGCGCGCTTTCAGAAGCGCATCTGCGGCCGTCTGGAACGCTCTTCCGATTATTAGGAAACCACTGAGGCTGTGCACTTTTAAATCATCTCGATTGAAAACTCCCTTCTCTAGAACTGCTTTGTTGTGTTTCGTTTGTTGTCCTTCCCCCGCACCTCCGATTCCCGCGGTTGGCTACGTACGTTCTCGAATCCACGTGTTCCTATTTCTCTCCATGTTATCTCTGCGCATTTTTTTCAACGATTTTGTCCTCTATTTTCCGCGAATGGCCACGATGTTTCTGCACCGCGGCGTCAATGCGTGCAGTGTGACGCCTGCGTCTTCACAGTTTCCCCTCTGCAAACGTCATTGCCCCGACACTGAATTCATGCATTTTGATCGCAGCGTTGGATCGCGTTCGTCTCGCGCGAGTCATCTTTGAAAAAAAACAATTATGGAACGTACGTGCCCTCTGCTGGCGAATTCAACTCTTTAATTGTGGTTGCGTTACGAATGCCGAAGCCGCTGTTAAAGGTTGCAGAATGAGAATAGCAAACGTTGTAACAACGTGAGCCCCCTTCTCGTCTTCTTTATTTCTCTCGCTTAGTATCCGAATTGTCATTGCTCTATAACACACCTCGGCACCTTTGTATCTGTTCTTACAAATATAGATATCTTACGTGCTTCATCACTCAAATAGCTTTTGATCGCCGCTTTTGTTGTTGTCTCCATGATAGAGGTGTTTGTTTGGGGGGTAGATCGCGTAAGTATAAATGTGTCGTTAAACCCGCCACCACCCGACACAGCCAATTAGTAAGGTTGTGTCACGTAAACAGAACGTGCCCATTGGTTGCTAGTTCAGCACAGCAGTTGTGCGTTTCAGAGTAAACCCATGACATTTACAATTGACTTGTTTTTTTTGACGTGACAAACCTCACTAATTGGCTGTGTCGAGTGGCGGTGGGTTTAACGACACATTTATATTTACGTGATCTAACCCCAAAACACCTCTTTTGAATATTGGTCGCGTGTTAAAGTTGCTGTGCCTATACATCACGTACTCTGATAATATGTGCATTTTCTTGGTTCTTTCGGTAAAGTCACGTCGAAGGGAAATAATAAAATAATGCAGCAAGAAAATTTGCTTGCTGTGAATTTTACACCTGATGATGATTGCTTGTGTTGCAGTCGAAACGTCGTGAGAATTTGTATTGTTTAATATTTGTATTATTTTATTATTTCCCTTCTACGTGACTTTACCGAAAGAACCAAGAATATGAATCCCTGCAGTCACGAAAGATTTAAATCAAAATATATGCATTGTCTTTGCAACTGGTGTGGATCAATGGACTCTTACCGCACTGTCCTCTCTTGCCCACAGAGCTTACGACACCTGCCTCTTGCGCATGATGGGCGCCCTTCCAAGCAATATCCAGGCTCACAGCCTGCTTAGCCTATTAGATCTGATGAGACCGGGCGCATTGTATGCATGTATATTCACATGCACAATGCCATTTAAGGAAACCTTCACATTCAAATGTGTCTCTTATTAATATTGCGATTGCACTATGAGTGTTTTCTCTGGGTGCAGTCGTTTCCTCCAACGGGTTCGTAACAAGAAAAGAAGAAACGTGAAACAAGGGAACGGGGCGAAACGTCCCGGCGTGGCTGGTACCCTTCAAGAAACATTCACGGTCCAACACACTGGGAGGGTAGATGCCTCGGTGAGATCAATGGACGGGCTTTGTGGAATTCCCAAAACCCCACTGGGGCTATGAAGTGGCCAGGAGTTGGCAGTGAAGCAGCCAAGGGGATGGCAGTACAGCAAAGAGGTTTCAATCCACTTGGGTATTTGCCCCCCCCCCCCACCCCCCGATTTAAAATATTGGGGTTTCTCTCAACGCTACGATTTCTGCGGCGTAACGGTTAGCGCACTTGACTTGCAGTCCCTAAAGGTCGCCGGTAATTTTCCACCCCGGCGAGGCAGTTGAAGCGAGCGTGCAAGTCTCTGACGTTCTTAAATCACCGCCAGCACTGCGTGAAGTCCATGCGGTACAAATGGGCGCACCGCAGTAAGTCGGATCGGCAGCAGGTCGCGTGCGCTGGGGGGGGGGGGGGAGTAAAGCGTGGGTGGGGCAAATACCCTCTACAAGGGCTTTCTCAAGGCATTAACGCCAGCAGTGGCGTGGGAAAGCAATCGCAGGGATGTGCCTTTACCTTTTGGCCTTAATTTCACCAACAAAGCAAAATGCTCACAGATTCACCGACCAGACACTCCACGATGCGAGACCCTGCTGGGGGAAAAAAAGTGTCTCAAGACTTAACCGAGGCTTTCCTGAGTAAACTAAGGGGTTATATTTTGCTCTCGCCGAGACTTTACTCGGGAAATGCCGACTTCATTGCATAGCCCTTCATCACATCGCGGCAGCCCCCCGCCCCAACCCCGACTTGACTGATCAATTGGTAGGAAGCCGCTCGTGGCACGTGCGTGCAGAAGACAAGGGGGAGAGAGGCCGCGGACTGCCGGCGGTGTCTCGCAGTGAAGAACGTGGAAGCGGTCACGTGCGACCCCCCCCCCTCCCAAGTCAAGCCCCATTGCCGAGACGGGCATGGCGGTGCCACAATGCTCTTCTTCTGTACGACGCGCTGTTTAGATGTTCACGTCGAGTTTAGCGAGCGAGCGAGTTGGATGGACTTCACAGGAGGAGGCGGGTGGCAATCCGAGAAGCGTGCCTTGCAGTGGCATCACGGTATGGTCCACGACTTGAGATAGAGACTCGGACATGGAGATTCCTTCGACTTGCAACTACAATGGACACAAATACAAAGAGCCCCCGTATGGCCTTAACAGACTGTTGGGGCAAGTGCTGTTAGCGAGCGCCTATGAAGGCCGGCACGGCACACGAGGGGGTGGGTGGCCAACGCCACGCCCTGTCGCCTTTGTCTCCCCAGTGGCAGTTTACACACCGCACCAGGTACTAATTTAAGTCCGAGTCGATCTAGGGGTGGCCCAGGACCGGTTCAGTTAATCGTCACTAGTGTTGGCCGTGAGCGGGAGTCGAACTCGGGTCGCCGGGTTCGTAGCGCAGCGTGCTAACCGCTACACTACCGCTCCCCACACAATAGACACCCATATATTTGCATAGCTACCCATAGACTTGTTTTATTATTATGTTTTATTTTTATTATTATGTTTTATTTTTATTATTTTATTACTTCCCTTCTACGTGACTTTACCGAAAGAACCAAGAAGATGAATACCCATAGACTCGCACAGATTATCATAGATACCCAAGCACTCACAGACTCACGCATAGACACGCATAGACTCGCATAGAAACCCACAGACGCTAACGACAGAATTGGTCAGTGACGTTCCCATATGCACCGTCGTTTGAGATTGGTGACCGCAGCTGCGCTGTGGACCATCCATAATGGTCCAAGCGCGTAAGATATGGCCGCATCTGCCACGGATTGTTCAGTCCGTCATGTGTGCTTACGTTTGACAAACGTAAATATATATTTTTTGACTTTCCTCCTTTAGAGTACAGAGAAGCGGTCGACACCTGGCGCCTAATCCTCCTCCCCAGTCGCACATGAGCCGGGATTCCTCGTTATTCGTTGCAAAGAGGATTAAAATAAACACATTCCACTTATTCGCCGCTCCGACAGCGGACGACACTTGTGAGAACGTGAATAATCTCGCGTTCGGTTGTAGGTCGTGGATTTTCAAGTCTTGAATGTTCGATTCGACGGCTCATTATTTTAGTTTTGTTCTTGTTGCCTTGTCGTGTTTGCTTCTGGTCTTGCGCGCCTCGACGGCTCCTCGCTGGACGAGTCGTGTAGCGTGTCCCCCCCCCCCCCCCCCCCGTAGACGGTGACGAGGAAGCCCAGGTAATGAGAGTTGGTTCGAATTCTCTCATTTATTCAGTCGTTTCAGCAATTTTACATCGAGTCGGTTCCTCTTATCCACGCGCGTGAAAGTCCCGAGCTGTTCCTGCCTCTCTTGCAGAGTCCGCAAGCCGCGCGCGCGCGTGCGTGCGTGCGTGCGCTCTCACGCGCGCGAACGACACGAACGCATCACATTCGTCCACATCAGTGGCCTAAAACTAGTTTGTACACAACACATTCGGGCGAAAATGGACCCAATGCCTGAAACGCGACCTATGGTTTAGATTTTTTTTGCTTCTAGGGCAGTGCCGTTGACCGACGCGTTTGCGTTATTTGTGCACCTGTGCCAAACGCGGGTTCACAACAACAGCAAACAATACACAATGTGTTATATTTCGCAGCGCTGCTTCGGGACATTTTCCGTGGTGACCTTCAATCTCACGATCCCTCATAGCCCCCCCCCCCCCTCGGGGAGTTAATGTTCACATTCCTCTGAGTGGTGGCCTCACCTCTGAGGTTCTGT
The DNA here is from genome assembly GCF_015708825.2 of Lethenteron reissneri. Lineage (NCBI taxonomy): Eukaryota > Metazoa > Chordata > Hyperoartia > Petromyzontiformes > Petromyzontidae > Lethenteron > Lethenteron reissneri. The sequence continues at coordinate 10,856,117 of NC_083814.1, read as the reverse complement.
TTTTACAGATCTTCTTTTGACCAGTTTCCTTTCTCCATCTCCTCTCTCGACCCGAGTATTTTTGTATTTTTTTAACAGACCAGGACAGATGTAGAACCCCCCCCCCCCCATTCCCCGCTCACGCCATCGCAATGGCAAGCAACACGTTTTGTGTAAAAGAAAAACAAGGTACACGGGACGTGAGCCCCTCAATCTAAACGCAACTCAATAATGTTTGCTGTGACCCCAATCTGTCTTCGCCCTCCTCCCGTTCAACATTTTTTATTAAAATGTAATTATGTTCAAAGCAGGGGGTGAAACAAATTCTGCCATCATCCGGAGACAGGCTGCAGTTGGTGATGTCGTGCGTGGCTAATTCAGTGGCGGCACAAGAAAAACAAAGATCCCCCGTATAGCCTGTAACAGACTGTTGGGGCAAGTGCTGTTAGCGAGCACCTATGAACTCCGGCACGGTGCGCGAGGGGGTGTGTGGCCAACACCACGCCCGCCCGCCTTCGTCTGTCCAGTGGCGAAGTTTACACATCGCACCAGTTACTCATTAGAGGCCGAGTCTACCTAGGCGAGGCCCATGACCGATTCAGACAATCGTCACCAGTGTTGGCCGTGAGCGGGAATCGAACTCTGGTGGCCGGGTTCGTAGCAGAGCGCGCTAACCGCTACCCCACCTCTCCCCTCTTGCACACACGCACACGCGCACCTGAACATTCAAAACTGTTAACCAACCTTGCGCTGCATAAACAACACAAACCTACGAATAACGAATACGTTTTCGCAGCTGTTCTGTATAGCTATCCGATGCAGTTCCAGATTCTACCGCGTGCTGTTCGGCACAAAGTCTGACGTTTTCGCTCCTCGTGCTGGGAGTTGCTTTAGGAATTGAACATTTCAAAACCGAACGGGAACAATTCAGCTTTTGAGTGGCCTGCCACGGGGGGTGCAAACGGAGTGTTGCCATCTGCTGCGCTCTGGGTGAGCAGGCGTGGCCATCAGTCCATCCAACCCGGCCAATGCAATCGAGCCGACTCCACAGCAGAGGTCGCAAACGGGTTTTGATTCCTTACCCGTACCCGGCCGCACCAGGGTCGCAAACGGGTACCCGTACCCGGCCGTACCCGTACTCTACCGGTACCCGGCCGGGTACCGGTAGGGTACGGGTATCGGGTACCTGATTGTGACCTCTGGGATGAAGCCATGTTGCAGGCGCGGGTGGGTTGATTCTAGGAACTTGAATTGTGAGAAGAGACAAGACGTAGGGAAATGAGTGACAAACGGCGACTCACCAGTGACTCACGGCCTACCCGTACCCGTACCCGGCTGCGTACGGGTAGCCGGGTATCGGGTAGGGTACGGGTATCGGGTACCCGATTGCGACCTCTGCTCCACAGCTTTCACTCCAGGTGCCGGCAGCTTCTTCAGGAGCTGAAGTCCGAAGCAGACCCGCCCCGCCAGCGGCACGTTCAGCGAAACGTCGCAATCACCGTAGATCGAGCAGCACGCGGCACAAACCCCGAAAGCCCCAGCGGAGAGCTCCTCCCGCGCGCCCTCCCCACAAGGAAACTTCACTTTGCGCAGGTTGAAACAGGATTCACATCCTCGCTCGATAACGTGGAAGCTGCCTTTGCAACTCGCAGATTTGGTCATCGCGGGGCGCGGGGGGGTTGGACTACGACTGCGTGGCCACGGCGCGTTGTGTCATCACGCGTGATTTGCCACCTGATGGGCGAGTGCCACGGCAGGAATACGACAGCGCAGCGCCTGCCGTGATTCAACTGTCGTGTGTGTGTGTGTCGTGTGTGTGTGGTGTGTGTGGTGTGTGTGTGTGGTGTGTGTGGTGTGTGGTGTGTGTGTGTCATGTGTGTGGTGTGTGTGTGGTTGTGTGTGTGGTGTGTCTGTGTGTCGTGTGTGTGTGGTGTGTGTGGTGTGTGTGGTGTGTGTGGTGTGTGTGTGTCATGTGTGTGGTGTGTGTGTGTGGTTTGTGTGTGGTTTGTGTGTGTGGTGTGTGTGGTGTATGTGTGTGATGTGTGTGGTGTGTGTGTGGTGTGTGGGGAGCGGTAGTGTAGCGGTTAGCGCGCTGCGATATGAACCTGGCGACCCGAGTTCGATTCCGCTCACGGCCAACACCGATCATGATTACAATCTGAACCGGTCCTGGGCCTCCCCTAGGTCGACTCAGCCTCAAAATTAGTACATAATGCGGGAGACAAAGGCGGCCGGGCGTGGCGCTGGTGTGCTGTGCCGGCCTTCATAGGTGTTCACTAGCAGCACTTGCCCCACTGCACCAAAGGGATTTTTTTCTGGGACCCCAGACAGGATCGCTGGGTTTTATGAAAAGTGAAAATATCAGAACCGATCCTAGGTAAAGGTGCAGCCTTGAAATGTTTTGCTCACGCCACTGCTGGCGGTTTGCTGTCCTTCCCCCGCACCTCTGATTCGCACGGTTGGCTACGTACGGCGCGAAAGAAGTTCAATGTACATACGCATAGATGTGGCGGAAGGGCCTCCACAACGGAGGGAGCTCTCGAGGGCCTTTCTCTGGCAACAGAAACCTGCGTGTTCATTTCTGACCTTGGCTTGTGAACATTTTTGTTTTTGAAGGACCAACAATTGTTGAAACCAATTCGGGCTTTTGCGTGCTTCAACACAAACGCTGTCGTTAAAACGTCGTCCAAAGGAGCCCCTTCCAAAGGCTGGCCTGAACACAAACCCGCTATTATATTCTTAGGTTTTTTCGTTAAAGTCACGTAGGTAAAAAATTAAAATTAATAAAAGTAAAATAAAAAATTAAATAAAAATCACGACGTTTCGGAAGCAACACAAGCTTCCGTCTTCAGGTGGAACCAAAAAAACCTAAGAATATGAATCCTTGCAGTCACGAAAGCTTCAAATCTAGACACAAACCCGCTGTTTACGCAAATACAGATGTCCGTTTATTTTCTTTTTTCGACAATTAGAAATTCGATTTTGTGGACGAATGGCGACAGTGGTGGGGGGGGGGGAGGTGCAGTGGTCGTGCACTGCAGGAAAGTCACGCCGACTCGACCGCCTTTGGGCGGTGGACTCCGGCGGTGGACTCCGGCGGTGGCGCCGCAAGCGCAAAACCGCGTTTGAGCGAAATGTCGGAAAAATGTCACTGGCCGCGCGATGGAAATCACACGCGGCGCGTGTCGGGCGGTCGCGGCGTTCCGCGTTGCCGCCCAATTGGGATTTGAGCCGCAGGCACGGCCACCCCAAGCCACCACCGCTGCCCACCACTCGGGCCATTAGCTGCGGGGCGGTCATGGGTTGTTGTTTTTAATACTCTTAGTCTTTTCGGTAAAGTCACGTAGGTAAAAAATGAAATTAAAATTTAAAAAAATTAAATAATAAAAATCACGTTTCGGAGGCAACACAAGTGAGGCCTCACTTGATACAGCAAATCTGGCTGTGACGGTCCCACCTGATGACGGAGACTTGTGTTGCCTCTGAAACGTCGTGATTTTAATTATTTTATTTTTATTAATTTTAATTTCAGTTTTTTACCTACGTGACTTTACCGAAAAAACTAAGGGTATGAATCCTTGCAGTCACGAAAGCTTCAAATCTAGAATTTGTTGTTTTTTACTTACCACCCACGGTTGCCGGAAGCGTCAAGCGGCCAGCAACAAACAGCGCTGTCAAAGTCATGACAGGTCAAGAGTGAGTTAACGCGCTCCTCGAATTGAGCCGAGGTTATTATTGTAAGAGCTTGGGGAAAAGCGACACGGGCGATGGTGTATGTACGCACGTAGAACTTCTTTTGCACCAAACGTAGCCAACCCGCTGGAATCAGAGGCGCAGGGGAAAGACAACGAAATAAACGCGCACTAAAAAAATGTTGATGCGAGGAAGGAATACCAAAGCAGGAAGCAGAGCGAGAGAAGTAGCAGAAAGGGAACCGAGGTGACCTGCAGCGTGGCCAGTGGGTGAGGAGGTGAGCGAGCGAGCGAGTGAGTGGGTGGGTGGATGAGCGTGTTGTTGTGCCCTGCCGTGTGTGTGTGTGGTGGCTGAATACGGTAATGGATGAGACAGAACAATCGGTGTGGCAAGACGGAGTCTTCACCGTGGGTGACCTAAGTGGTTCGGAAAGTGCGGGGAGACACTGGGAGGTGGAGTGGGGGGGGGGGATGGAGTGGCTGGTTTTAATAAGGCCAGACTCATTGCGCAGGACAGCGCACCGAATTGAATGAAATGCCCCATCTAACTGGGACAGCGAGGACATTTAAATGCACCACCATGCGGACGTAATTCCGTTCAGCGGGATTTCGATTTTTTTTTATTCCCTTGAGGCTCTGTGATGTTTTCTCTTTCCGGCCACTGCACGTCCGTAGTTTGCGCGCGGCGCCCCTGCCTGCCTGTGAGCGAGCCGTCTGCCCAAGCAGCCTGTGAAATGGGACGGGGTTAGGGGTTGTTGTCCGGGGTTAATCCTGACCATTATGGGTACGCTGGCTGGGGGTGAGTGGGATGGCGGGTAACCATTAATGAACAGCCTTTCACCAATTTGGGTGATTATTTTAGGTTAAACCTCCTTATGTGGTGCGTTTCTGCGGAGGTATGGATGGGATGTGTATCAAAAATATCAATAATAATTAAAGTGGAAGAAACATTTCAAATTGGCTGAAAAAAATAACAGAGAGACGCATGCTTGGAATTACATCGCGAGACGGATTGGAGGAACGCGTAAATTCGTGAACGTGCGCAGGTGAATGACATCATTCACACAAAGAGTATGAGTCGGCGGGGTGAGGCAGGAGATGTTGCGAGAAAGGATGATGGCCGATGGCTAATAATACGGAGTGGCAGCAAGGAATTGTAACGCATTGGAGAGAGCGACGTCCGCCTCGGAGATGGAGCGTTGAAATCAGCTCGTGTTGCAGGTGCTGAACGGATGATTACACCGTAGGACCATGAAAGCTGGCAAGGGCTTGGGAAGATCTTCATCCAGCAGCGGATTGATCATGGCTCATGATGATGTTAAAAAATACAGCTCCAGGAGAAGCTGTGCCCTCTGTTTTGTCTTCTTGCAATCACAATCCGATCGTAGCAATGCAGCCGTGGAAGAAGAAATCAAACTTTACATTCCGAACTCTCAAAGCTAGCAGTGCACTATCCCGTGTCAAAACAATGAAAATGAACCTGGAAGTCGATGTCCCGGAACTAGTTTTGAAATTACCTAACAAGGCCTCTGGTCTCCTTTCGGGGCACACCTTTCATAAGGCCTACAAATGGTGTTTTTCGCGTATGAATCAAACCATATACTGTTATCATTATTGGAGAGAGAGCAAGCCGAATTGTATCTATGTATGTGGGTTGAAATTATTCCGTACCATACGTAGTCAAACCGTGCTCAATGTGCTAAAATAAAGTGATAGCCCAAGTTCAGTGCGATTGGTTTTAATTCGGGCAGATACTGATGACCGATCTGTGACCATTATCTTAGGACCCCGAGAAACCCGCTTCAATCACGAGTGCCTGAAGCCAGGATTCGAACCCAGGTTCACAGTGGTGCCGATTTAGTATTCTAATGCAGCATTTCCCCGCTTAAGCTTAGCCAACCTGCAGTGCCTTTCTTTTTTTAAACAGCGGTGCAAATGGCCTCACTCGGCGAAGAATTCACACGAGGTCGCCCGACGAACTTTAGAGGGGCAGCATCGTCGAAATGATCCACGGGGTTCTCCACAACTGTCCTGTACTTGTGCACACCAACACGATCCACCGCTCTGCAAACACCAACACAGGGCTCGCTGCAGTGTGCGCGCGACTGCTACCGCCTTGAATGAAGACGACCGGTGAACGCAAAGCGTGGAAAACTGCTGGAGCATGGGGGTGGGCGGCGTTCGTGTTGATTTACAAGGATGGGGGGCAGGGTGCTTATTTAATGTTTAATCTGGCCAAATGGTGTTGTGGTGGGTGCGCCTCATCCGAATAGCACGAGTATCGAATCCCGGCGAGGGTCGACTTAGCCCATCGTGCCATCAATGAACACCGCTTGATGAGAATTCAAAAATCTAACAGCAGTGGTTTTAACCTCCAGAGGGAGAAGCCCTCCATTGGAAGAATTCGAAATGTCTGCCACTGGCCTCAGAGACATGAACGGTCTTGAGGACCCCCCCCACCCACCCACTCCTACCCCTCCCCCCACGCTCATTCGAATGCGAGTTCAACCCAAGTTGTAAACTCGTCCCTGATATACAAATGTGGAATTTCCGCGACCGGCGCAGGGCTGGCGTTACGGACGAGCGCCAGACACGGGCCGGTGCGAGCAGGGCCCGCGATCGGCCGTGGACTATTGCAATTAGCGCCGCAGCCCCTCCGACCCGAATGAATTAATGCTGCGAGAATTTTTGTTCTAATTACATTGGGCTGGGAAGCGTCGAATTAAACGAAGCATGAATCAAGCCCTCCCCCACGTCGCAGCCAAACACATTTGGCGAGGCGGGCGCCGCGCCACAGCTGAAGAAGTGAGGGGAGGGTCACCTGGCGTTGAGATGACGCCAGAAGGGGGAGCAGGGTGTGTGGGGGGAGGGAGGGATGGTGGCGGTCGTCACGGAGACTGAATGATGGAGAGGATCCAGGGCAGAGCGTGTTCCACGCGCGAATAGACTCCGTAGGCGCCCACGGCCCCGCAGCCCTCGCCCCACGACACCACGCCGGTCAGCAGCCAATCGCCAGATGGGTCCTTCACCACCAGCGGCCCCCCCGAGTCGCCCTGACAGGCGTCCTGCCCGCCTGCCGGCACGCATGTACGGGGTCACGTGCCACACGGAGGTGGTGGGGCACACGGGGTCGTGGGTCACAGAGAGGTGGTGCATACCTGTCAACCCATACGGTGTACCCCGTATTCTTGCACAGGGAAATTTGAGTTTGCTGGTCCATATGGCGTACAGCCGTTTCAATACGGGCGAAAAATATTTTTGGTCTATTTGTTTGTGTTTCTCCCTCGTGATGGGACTTTGTAGGATGAACGTTGATATTTATAAAGGCACGGGGTGACCAATAAGGCCTGCATTTGTCTGTAATAAGGTAGGGCACTGATAAAGGGTTGACAGCTATGGTGGTGAAGCACACGGGGTCATGGGTCACAAAGGCGTTGGAGCACACGGGGTCATGGGTCACACAGAGGCGGTTGAGCACACGGGGTCATGGGTCACACAGAGGTGGTAAAGCACACGGGGTCATGGGTCACAAAAGTGGTTGAGCACACGGGGTCATGGTTCACACAGAGGCGGTTGAGCACACGGGGTCATGGGTCACAAAGGCGGTTGAGCACACGGGGTCATGGGTCACACAGAGGTGGTGAAGCACACGGGGTCATGGGTCACAGAGGTGGTTGAGCACATGGGGTCATGGGTCACACAGAGGCGGTTGAGCACACGGGGGCATGGGTCACACAGAGGCAGTGAAGCACACGGGGTCATGGGTCACACAGAGGCGGTTGAGCACACGGTGTCGCAGGGAGAGAGGGGAGCTACCGTTGTGGAAGCCGGCACACAACATGTCCTCAGAGATGACGTGGGACGGGACCGTCTGGCTGTAGGCCTCCTGGCAGGTGGTGTTGTCCACGAGCGGCACTTCCGTCTTGTCGGCACACGCGACGGCAAAAGAAACGCGCAATATTGAAGCCCCTCGAGTACTTGCAGATTGCGATACGTTTTTTTAAAAAAGAATAATACGGAATTTTAACGTGTGTACACATGTGAATGTACATTGGTTCGCAGCTGCCCCACTCAAGGCCATGGACACGTGAGGGCAACTCTGGGGTAAATCGTCGACGGCAATTTTACGTTGTAAAAAAATACTAATAATTTGGTCAAACTTGACAAATATGATCGCTCCTCCGAGTGGGCAACTGGGATTGTGACTTCCAATGAGGTCATAGACAGAGGTCACGTGCCTTCCGAGGTTGTGCGTTATCTAGGCCAATCATCGCTCTCCAAGCATTCTTTTGAGCAACCTCTATTCTCCTTGGCGAGACAAGAGCTCCGTTGCTGTGTTGCCACAGCCTATGTCAACAAAAAGTGGGCAGAGTTTCTCACAGTAAATGTATTCCTGGGGGGGCAAACTGCCAGCGAAGATTGCCCCCCACAACTGTTGCGAGTGTGTCACGACATTCAGGATGATCGGCGTCGAGGTGCAGTGGGTGGCCTCACTTCAGTGGGTGGCGCAAGACTTCATCAAAGCAGGTAACGACCTTAGAGACCCGAGCAGCTTAAGGGACCCCCAGATTAATGTAAAAAAACAGGTTCAATTCATGCTGCCACTGCAAACGCAATTATGTGTTGCGTGAACATTATTTGCCTGTAGGTGACCTCTCATATTTTTAAATGACTTATTGCACTATGTTGCGTGATATATATAGACGCTGCATTATTTTACTAAGTGCAATATCGTGATTGTTGTAATTATGATTGTACATTGGAATGAGATGTTTCTCAGAGAAACAATTTCACCACTTGTGTTTGTATGCCTTAATTGCAATATGTTCTTCAATCATATTCCTCACGTTAGTTAAATATTTAAAAGATAATTCTGTATTATACTCGACATTATGTGATTTGTTGCCATTTTTTCTTTCTTTATTATGCATTTCTTTTGATTTCTAATTTTCTTCCGACCTCTTATGTACGCTACGTTTGCCAGGGAAACAATGCTTTATGCTGATGAAACCCCAATCAAGAGCTCCTTAGCTCGCGAGGTACTTCAAAATAAACTGAAACTGAACGTAATTCAGCTATGAATTTATATAAAAAATCCAATGGCACGTAAAAGAAAGCCACTTCTCATCTCTCTCATCTTGTCTCTCATCTCAATCCACCACCGCCTTTGTGTCCTCATTTCTCTCATCTCGCCACATCTCCGTCTCTCGTGCACATCTCTTCTTACACATCTCTTCTGTCATCTCACTGGGAGTTTAAAAAAATTAATAGGGGGTGGGGGTGGTGGGGGCGGGTGAAAAGCGGGGGAGGTGGGGGTGGTAGGGTAGGGGGGTCGGGTGAAAAATGGGGGAGGGCTCCCAATGGGCTAACTCCACCAAAGACAAAGATCCCCCATGTAGCCTTAACAGACTGTTGGGGCAAGTGCTGTTAGCAAGCACCCATGAAGGCTGGAACGGTACACGAGGGGGTTGGTGGCCAGCACCACGCCCGACCACCTTTGTCTCCCCCGTGGCGATGTTTAAACATCGCACCAGGTACTCATTTGAGGCCGAGTCGTCCTAGGGGAGGCCCAGACCGGTTTCAAATAATCGTCACTGGTGTTGTCCCTGAGTGGGAATCGAACTCGGGGTCGGCAGGTTCGTAGCGCAGCGCACCGACCACTACACTACCCCAGATCACTCTCTTGAGTTCTCACCAAGTTAAACCAAAACACAATTGAGACTTCGAACCTCTCGTCATGTAAAAATCCACCTTGCAATCTGCGCACAAAGTGATTTCATCGCTCCCCCACCACCGTCTCACTCACCTGCATGAGAGTTTCCGGGTATTTGGAGAGGAACTCTTTACCCCACCCGGTCACCGCCAGCATGGTGCCTGCACAGCCAAAAAAAAACACAGCAAGTCGATCGGTAAGCACGCGCATTCTGGAATTCTGATTCTAACCCGATGTGATTGAGAGAATAACCACTTCGTGCCAGGGAGGGGACATCTCAGAGCACCTTACGCGATAAGAAAGCAACCGATTGAAACGTTGCATTTAAAATTGGGTTAAAGCAGATTTGACGAAGATGAGGTCAAACAAAAAGTACGAACTTTTTTTTTTACGTCTGTAGAAATGTAATCGATTGAATCAGAAATAGGGGGGGGGGGTACCGTGCATCACGCGCACGTTTGTGGGACGGATGAACGTCAATCGCAAGGAGTTGGGCAAATTGCCTGCTGGCATTAACAGTCAATAATTTTCGCCGATTTAGAACAACGGCACCGCGAAAGACTCAACTGGAATACACACGTGCCAAAATATCCGCGCCAAACGTGGTAGGTTCCTCACCATCACAAAAAGTCGATTAGGCTTTCCTGGGCAAACAGGCGTTGTCATTAAAACAATGATAGGTCCATGGTCTACTTACAGTCGTCTGGAGAGCGCACTCCCTTTTTGTGTTTAGTTTGTTGTCCTTCCCCCCACCGCCCGCGCCTCCGATTAGCGCGGTTGGCTACGTACGGTGCGAAAGAAGTTGAATGTGCATGCACACATCTACGGCCTTACGTAGAAGCCAACCGCTGCGAGTCAAGAGCATCACGTGACGGGACACGGAGCTTTGTGCTGATGGACCGGTGTAAAAATGCGGCCGACCCGATCGATTCGGGGAGAAGCGGCTCGGCTGCCGGTCGTGGCACGATCGCCGGTGCGCGTGGCCGGCTTGCCTGGCGTGGTGAGTCTCTGAATGCGCTCGTCCGGGAGGCACACGGGCGCGATGAGGTCGGTGACGCGCACGTTGCGCTCCAGCTCGACGACTGCGATGTCGTTCCGCAGCGTCTGCGCGTCGAACTCGGGGTGGACCACGTAGTTCACCACCTTCAGGTCCAGCTCGCCCGGCGTCGGGCGCAAGGTGTTGTGCTTCCCTGCAGCAATGGCCGGCACAGTGCTCGCTCCCCCATTTGCTCGCTCAGTCGCTCGCTCAGTCGCTCGCTCAGTCGCTCGCCCACTCGCTCGCCCAGTCGCTCGCCCAGTCGCTCACCCACTCGCTCACTCAGTCGTTCGCCCAGCGACCCGCCCAGAATCAGAATATGTATTTCTACTGGAGGAATCAGGTGAGCTGTAAAGCTCTTTTTCACAGATGTTCTAGTAGGGGCAGGTTAGAACGTTACTCACCTCGGCCACTCACTCGTTCATCGGCTCCACTCGCATGCTTACTTACTCACTTAACTAATTTATCCCCTCACTCGCCCACTTTACTCATTCACCCTCTCACTCACCCATTCACTCGATCTCGACTTTGACTTGCTGACACGCTCACTCACCAACTCACTCAATAACGCAATCATCATCATGATATCCATTCGCTCACTCGCTCACTCACTCATGCAATCATTGATGTCCATGCTAAGTCATCGATCTACTAACTCATTCACTCACCCACCTATTTATAAACTCTCTCATTCACTTACTCTCTCACCCACTCACTTATTCATCCACTCACCAACTCAGTAAAGAGACCGACACAGAGATATGCATTAAGACTGAGACACAGATGAACCTTCAAAGAGACAGAGACACAGAGAAACCCGGAAGGAGACAGACACGGAATAGATTATTAGAGAAAAGGAAAGCTGTAAACATCGTGTTGATCCGCAAGGCCATATGCAGACGAGGTAACTTACAAAGGATGAGGACAGAGACGGACACAGAGATGTAACAAAGACAAAAATCCCCCGTATAGCCTGTAACAGACTGTTGGGGCAAGTGCTGTTCGCGAGCACCTATGAAGGCCAGAACGGTACACGAGGGGGTGGGTGCCCAGCACCACGCCAGAACGCCTTTGTCTCCCTAGTGGCGATGTTTACACACCGCACCAGGCACCTAGGGGGAGGCCCAGGACCGGTTCAGATAATCGTCATTGGTGTTGGTCGTGAGTGGGAATCGGACCCAGGTAACCGGGTTTGTAGCACAAGCACGCTAACCGCTACACTACCGCTCCCCAAAACACTGCCTCTTACACACACACTCACACGGAGAATAACACGAATAACGAGTGGGAATTCAGAGAAGCGGACGCAAACATTTGGCGAGACGCAGAAACGACCCCTGGAACACATGAACGCACGTACGAACTTCTTTCGCGCCGTACGTAGCCGACCGTGCTAATTGAGCGGTGCACAACGCAGCGTGCTCGGGCCCGCAGTGCTCACCGAGCTTGATGTGGATGCCGCTGACGGAGACCGGCGTCGGCTGATCCTGGAAGTGCCGCGTGAAGAGGCAGTGCGCCGCCGTCACAATCCACCGCTCCCCTGCGCACATAGCAACGGGGCGTCAAAGTCGCAGTCGTCATCATCAGTCAATCGACTGCTGGAGGAAAGGTTCCCCCCTGTCCCAACCGCCCCCAAGCAAGCCGTTGCCTCTCACGAAGGAGGGCGGTGATGCGGCTGGCCCAGCGGGAGCACGTTCGCCGCTTGCGGCAGATGCAGAGGTCCACGATTCGGATCCAACGGCCGCCCTGATTATTTCTGCGGTGTGCATTTATCCAAGACACAACGACAGAAATCCCGCGCCGTGTTGCCTTAACAGACTGTTGGGGCATGTGCTGTTAACGAGCTGGCATGGTACACGAGGGGGTGGCCAGCACCACGCCCGACCGCCTTTGTTTTCCCAGTGGCGATGTTTACTAAACACCGCACCAGATACTCAATCGAGGCTAAGTCGACCTAGGGGAGGTTCCCGGTTAAAATAATCGTCACTGGCGATGGCCGTGAGCAGCAATCGAACTTGGACGTCGCCGGGTCCGTAGCGCTAGCCGCGTTAACCGCTGCGTCAGCGCTCCCCACGAACCACGATACGTCCAATGCTTCACAGCGGACGTGAAAACATCCCTTGATGTCGTGCCAGAGAGCTGGCCAATCGTGTGCCGGAGGGCAAAGGTCCAAATTTTTCTCCCGAATTCGGAAATGATCTGAAAATTACTCAATTGGGATCACACCACACACACGGGAAGCAGCAATCATCGCTAACCCCTGCCCCCACCACTCACTGGCAGACTGATACCCGAGGTCACTCTTGTAAACGAGACTATGCTCGGTCTCTTGAGTTCTCACCGAGTTAAACCAAAATACAATTGAGACTTCGAACCTCTCGCGATGTAATAATCCACATGGCCCCTGCGCACAAACTGATTTCATCGCTCCATCTCCTCGGTGTCTGGAACCAAATTGGATGCATCCCATTCCTTGGCTGCCACTCCGTTGTTAGTTTTCTTGACCATTGGCCTCTTCATTCTTTCTGTTGCCCAAGCCCACGTGTGTATGTTTATGTTTCTCAACAGTAGCCATAATATCCTTAATTTTACAGGCTCGTTGAGTACACACGATGCATCACCAATCTAAAATACTTTATGTAAAGGCGACCTCGGTTACATAATACAATGTATCATGCAACAGATTATATATACAAAAAAAACATTTAACATTTCACGAGCATAGACCGTAGTTAACCATGCTTGCATACAATTTGCACGCAGCTTAATAAAGAAGGAGAATTGCAATTTTAAATGCGTAAAAACAAATAGAATGTCATTCTTGGAAAGGAAAGCGACTATATTAAGTAGAGGCAAGAGCAGAACAGTGCTCGAAATGTTACGAAATTTAAACAAATTGGCTTCAGGCAAAGGGAAAATAGTAAAACAGGAGTATTAATCAAAACATTTACAGCGGGGTTTCAAAGGTAAAGGTGCAGCCCTGCAGCTGCCGGCAGACGGGCCTCTCGGAGGCTCTCAGGAGCCTCTATGGAAGTTATTTGCCCTCCTACTCTTGCACGAAGTGGTAAACGCATTTGGAGGAGTGCCCACACTTCCCCTCACCGCACATCGACTGTGCCTGGTGGACAGAGAGGTGGTGAGGTGGTGGGGGTAGGGGGTGGTGGAGGGAGGGTGTAGTTTAAGCATTGGTTCAATTGTCGCGGCTGTCTGATCAACCAGGGACCTCTGAATTGCGAGTCCAATCTTCTAACCGCATCCCCCGAGGAAGATGGGGGGGGGGGAGGCAGGGAGGTTGGACAAACATCGCGACATTTTTTAAAGCTTTTGTCGCGTATAAAAGTCATTTAAATGTTAATTTTAATTAATAATTAAGTTCCATTTTGCGGTTTTCAATGCATTTGATTATTCGATTTCATGCATTTAAATAATTTTCAATTCATATTTGATTGCGGTAAATCTCTCAATTAAAAAAAACGCGTTTTTTTATAGTTGCAGTCGTTGCAGATAGGTTTCCGTCACGTACGCGGGATGTGCGCCAACAAGGTCAACTCGGGTGGCTGTAGAAGGCAGCAGAGAAATACGACAAATCGCTAATCTTAAACACCCAGTCGTTCATAAAAGTTGAAGGCGGTATCGTACTGTAGTAACAGAGCAAGTGCAGAATCACTGAACCGGAATTGATAGCTTGAAAGCATTTAGCACGGAGCCCTTGAAAGTGCGAGGCCCGTAGCATATGTCGCTACTTTTGCGGCTAGGATCATCCGGCACTGGATGTAGGTCACTGCCCCCCTTACTGGATCTGGGATCGATGTTGCCCTCCATTATTGGCACACTGTGAGTGATAAAAAAAAATCCACATTCCTTCGGCGAGGGCCAACTGCCGTAGTGAACATTCATGTTAAGACTAACAGAGACAGTAAAATATTCGTACATTTAAAAATATGTATTATGATTAACATCCATTGGCAATCAACTCGCTGGATGGAGTCCTCCCCGTGCTCTGTCAGTCACGGGAGTTACGTGACCATCGGTGAAGCGTGGCTCAAGACCGGTTCGAATGTATCGCTCGCCACCGATGTGAGCCGTGGCCAGCAGTCGAACTCGGATCGCCCGGGGTTCTTTGCACGTCGTGTAATTACGGAGGAGAAAATAGCAATGTGATTAATAACTCACGCTCATTATGGGGCAGTCGTAAATGTTTTAAATGCGATGACATATGAGCAGCAACCGGGACATTTCAAAAATAAGTAATACTCTAATGAATTATTTAAAATAATGATAATAGTTTAGCATTTGTAACGCACACAGTTTTTGTTCTCTCACAGATGCGGAGAATGATTCGGAGGCACGGGAGTCCACCAGCAAGCAGCAAAGCACCCAGAACCGATGCCAACAATTGCCCAAGTTCTGTGGTCCTATATTTAATTGTTTGGCCAACTCCATTTTTACGAGAACTCATGCATGCGGGAGGAAACCGGAGTAACCGGAGAATACCCATGTGTGCAAGGGGAGGAGGGGAACAATCCCCGTACAGATGGAATACAGATGGAAACCGGTACACTTTCCGTCATGCCTTATGCTGGCGAACAAAGTAAAATGCGACCAAATTTGCGTCATCCACCAATCCTTGCCTCTACAATGCTGCATTACAGGCGTGCATAGTGACTGACCGCCGGTGAGCGAGTGGCTGGAGTGAATGGGTGAGTAATAATAATCATCATCAATTGGATTTATACGGCACCTGCAACATAGATCTCAGAAGGCCATACATGTCAAGGAGAAAGGAATAATAGGTAACTGGGGAGAGGAGGGCATGCACGATCGGTGGACTTCAGAGATCTCAGTGAAGTTTGTGGCTGAATCAACTCCTGGATGTAGGGAGCAGCAAGCCCAAGTAAAGTTAATCGTTTAACAGTAAGCACAGTAGTAGTAGCGATAGATTAAACAATTTTTTTATGATTTTACCAGGTAAGGCCCACTGAGATATATAGCTCTTTTTCAGATGCGACCAGGCCACAAATGATAGCCCAATTAAGTGGCTTATCATGTGGACATTTATAGCAGCCAAATGCTCTTAAACGCGTGTCTCTAAATGTGGAGAGGAAAACCGGAGGACCCGGGAAAAAATCCACGCGACCAAATATACAGAATTACAATACCCCCCCCTCCACCTTAAATCGTTGCACCTGATGAGTTAATGATGACGTCACCCTGCTGCTGCTCTATTTAAGACCGGGAGCCAGAGCAGAGCCTCACCATTCTGGCGAATTGCCTGATGATGCTGGATGCAATTACCAGCGAAACGTCGTACTCAAAAATTGTAAATGTTGTGGTTTCACGCTTCAACACACCCGTGGGTTAAAGCAGTGAACTATTTGTCCTTTGTCAACGTGACACTTTCTTGCTGATTGGCCGTGTCGGGTGGTGGAGGGTAATGACACATTTATAAATAACGCGATCTAAACCCAAAAAACGTTGATTATGAAAAATTTACAGCAGCAGGCGTCGTCAGGGTCCGGATTGAACCCACGGCCTCCTGCACACCAGGCGAGGTAGTTAACGTCTCGTAGCCACCGCAGCGACCACAGGCCGCCAGCGAGCAAACGTCTGGAGTAGATCGGCGCGTGCGAGACCACCGAAGCGGTGAACCCGACGCCGTCCGTCCTCACCAACGAGGGATCCTCCACAGGACGGGCGGCCCCTCAGCTGGTAGAGTGCCGCCATCCAGGGCCACGCGCCACGAGCCGCGGGGGTGCCCCCCGAGATGCGCTCGCGCCCCGCCATGCTGCGGTCCGACGCGCCGGCCACCGGCTTGCGCGGGCGGCCGCACACTGCAACGCGCGGGGTACACACAAAGACAAAGAGGCGCCCGACAGCCAATGCAGACGGGCCACGGTTAGATGTATGGAGCGGTGGGACGAGTTTTTTTTATTAATGTGGACTTCAATAATAATATTTATTTAAATACGTGTTGAAATTCGGAAATTTCTTTCACACAACGTACGTAGCCAACCGCGCTAATCGGAGGTACGGGGGACAACAAACTAAACACAAGCAGTTTTAATGAAATTATTCAAACCGGTGGCAAAGTGGCCGATCAACGGTGAAGCGAGCGGCTCGCAATCGGAGATTTGTGACTTCGAGTCCTGGCTTGGGGGTTGAAACAACCCCATCCTCCCTCTAGGGTTGTTAAAATGAGTCCCACCTTCTGGGAAATCAACAGTGGATGCCCGTTAAATGCACTTGCCCCTTGCCGCACGGATGTGTAATTCCCACCGCTGGCTCAGGGCTGGTATACACCAATGCTCGTTTGAACAAGAAATCACGTTGGCTTTTAAAAAATTATGACAAACGCAGTCCCATCTACAAAACGCAACACAACGATTTAATTTCTCCCATCCGATCGGGCTGCAAGCGATACGCTGACGCTTTGCATAAAAGCCAAATGTACAGCCAGCCCAACGGCTCCCTACAAAACAACCGTCCTGCTGCTCCACAACACACGCACAACACGCGCGCAACACACGCACAGCGCGCAAAATGACCGTGCGCTTCTGTCAGCGAGCAGCCCTGTGGGAATAAAAAAGAGCCGAACGAAGGACGCCCCCGACGAGATGAAAAGGCAGGTGGCACAATTTGCCGAGCCGTGGCCACGATCGGCCGCGCGCCGAGTTGACGGCATCGCAAAGTGCTCGACGCGAGCGCGTTCCGTAACAACGTGAACTCTTCCTCGGAGGTGGCGGAGGATGGGGCAGGAGGAGGATCGAGGAGGAAGGGGGATCGTTAGAGATCGGAGAGAGTCAGGGACTGGGTAACTTTGCGGCTGATAAACAAAGGGATAAATGAAAGCCTCACACACGATCGCCATCATCGTCTGGTGTGTTGTAATCAGCTGCTGCATCGTCATCATCATAAGCAGCTACATCATCAACACAAGCATCATCATAATGAAAATCTGCATCATCAGCAATCAATCTCCCACATTGTCCAGATGTCTTGGAAGAGGTGGGAGTCATAAATACAGAAAGTACAACATTCTTTGGGTCTTTCAGTAAAGCCACGTCGATAGAAAAATTATTAAAAATATATCACGACGTTTCGATCGCAACACAAGCGATCGAAACGTCGTGATATTTTTTATTTTTTTTTATTTTTCTATCGACGTGGCTTTACCGAAGGACCCAAAGAATATGGATTCCTGCAGTCACGAAAGCTTTAAGTCAAGATATAAAGTACAACATCTGTGAATTTACTGGACACCTGTGAAGAAGACCTTCATAGCTCACCAGATTACTCCATACATATTTCTAAGTCACACGGAGTGAAAGTCCTGTAACAATTGAACGTGCTCACAGTCCCTGCAACATGCCGATGTGCACATCTCGCACGTAAGTTGCGATTTAAAGGCACGCCACAAGTGGTGCAATTGTGGCCATGCAACTATGGACCAAACACATTCCTGCGGAGGGAGCTGGTAGGAACGTTGGGTTGCTCGGTCAATGGCCAGGGTCAACGGCGATGTGGTGTATTCCGCAAATATGCCCGACTCTGAGGGCGGGCACAAGCCGGCGTGAGTAGGTTAAACGTTGAGTTTTATAAGGGCACCACAGGGTGACCAACCCCTCCTCACCCAGCCCCACCCCTCCCACCCCCCACCCAGCCCCACCCTCCCCACCCAGCCCCTCCCTGCACGACTGACGGACGGACACAATAATCCCCTGTGGGCTAGTGTAACCAGAGGTTCCTACCAGTAATAGTGAACCACGATAGTCTGCCCTCCATCAACGGAGGTGCAGGAAACAGCATAACGACACCAACTCTCTGCTGAAGCCCTCTCGTGACTGGCAGACCTTGACGCGGGCATTTAGCGTCCGAACACGTTGCCATCAGCAAGAACAGAATACAATTGCAAACGCGAGATTTGAACGGCAATAAGCTATTCCACGCGCGAGAATTAAATTCCGCACGTTCGAAATCATCGTTGCCATCGTCGTCGTCATCGTGGTCACCATCCCTGCGCCCTGCGCTCGCAAGGCAAGGCGCAGCTGGGATGCTTCAGGGATCACGCGTGGGCTCTCGCGAGCCACTCGACGCGCCAGATGTAAACCGTCCCGGCGATGAAACGCGGCCGATGGACGATGTTTTTCTAAGCGCCGTCACCGCCGAGCGTAAACAAGAGGGAGCCTGCTTCTCGGAGCACGCACTCACTCACACACACAGAGGGCTCACGCGGCTTGCAAAAACAAAGGTGGCCAGAATAGAACGGAAATTGTTCGGTGAACAGCGACGTTCTGCGCTGCTCCGCGGAAACGCACACAGACATAGAGGCGTGCGTGTCCCAGGGCTCATTAAACGATGTATTAGGTAAAGGTGCAGCCCTGAATTGTCTCTTGCTGCACTAGAGAGGGCACTAGAAAGCCCTTGTAGAGGGTATTTTTGGCCTACTCTTCCATGCTGGTCAGCACGCGCCCTGCCGAACACGTTGACACTGCTGCGTGGACAGAGGCGGCCAGGGGGAGGGGGTTTAAGAACCTTGCACCGTTGTCTCAACTGCCACGCCGGGAGATAGAACTGGCGTCTTCTGGATCGCAAGATGAGGATGACGCTAACCGATACACGGTCTACCGGACATCTGTGAAAAAATAGCTTCATAGCTCATCGGATTTCTCCAGTACTAACAGCGATGCTGATTCTGATATGACGGCAGTTCCATAAATAAAAAGCAGTATTAACATTTTCCGCAATGCACTCGCAGCTTATTATCAGACATTTGATATATGTCTATGTATCGGTTTGTGCGACGTAAGAACCAATTATGTGCAACATTTACGCATTGGACAACATTGATTATTACACACGCGACCCAATGCACGTGTCGACGGGCTTCGAGAATGGATACAAATCCATGAATTTGCGTGTCGTCACCCATACAATATAAGGGATCAGTACGTACTCAAAAAAACATTAAACAGTGGGGAAAAAAGTCACACCAGACAGCTCTCATTAAACTTCATAATACATTGTTTCCGTGACATTAAACACAACGCAAGAGACTCATCTAATGAAATGGCATGCCAGGTGATTCAATGATGAAATGGTCAGTGCCATGCCATAAGGTATCGCAATATCTATAACAAGCTGCCAAGAGGGTCCACGGGGTGATGAATATTACTGCAAATGATAGAGCCCCATCATTTCCTGGAAGGACGTGACACCGAGCTGACAATAAAGGTGACTGTAATGAAAAGCGTGAATGGGGGACATTAATTGTGCACGTAGCCCGGTCACCAATGACTGCACACAAAAATGAATCTCATCAAGCTAAGTTTGTTTCGGGGGATGAAAGAAAAAAAACGTTCGGCTAACTTCCAGCTCAGAGAATGAGAGCTGGCATTGCAACAAACGTTACTCGCGTACGGCACAGCGGGTGGAAAGACGGTCGCTTGATGGGATCTCGGAGGTAGCTCTGTAATATCCGCTTTCTTTTAGACCCGTTCTCTAACATGGAGCATTGCGACTGCTTCCTCCCTCCCTCCCGCCCTCCCCTCCCCGGAGAGATCCAAATGTCTCGTGGCACAAAGCCGGTAGGATCACGATTGGAGAGGGAAAACAATTGGGATAATGTTGATGGTAAAAATGGCAACAAGTTAAACACAAAGAAAATAAGGAGGGGGGGGGGGGGAGTGCTAACGGGATGTGAATCATGCAGTCTGCATTCTCCTACTTTTTTCGCCCAACAAGAAATGATAAAAGCCTCCCTGTGGACTGAATGAAGGCCCTGTCCCATTGGGTACAAGTTTATTTTTTTGTGTGTTTACGAAATTTGTTTAAAACGTTGTCCAATCGAAATCTCTGTTGCAAGTGGGGGGGGGGGGGTGGGGACGGTTGCCATGACAATGTTAAGGAAAATCATGGTGCATTATGGGAAAAATTGCAAGCTGGGACGATAAGGGGGGGTCTGGGAGGGGGGTTGTGGTGCAAGGACAACGGGGAAATGCTCCTGGGTGGCTGATGTAAACATCGCTGACAAGTTATCGCAAACTGCCGAGGCGTGTGGGCGTGTGTATCTGTGTGTGTGTGTCTGTGTTATTGTTTCTGTGTGGCCTAAATACTTGAGTGGCAAAACCTAAGCGAGGGTGGTTGGTTGGTTGGTGGTGGTGGTGATGCAGAAACAAAAATGTTTTTCTGCATTTTTAGGGCCACTCATATGCCAGCAAATCCCTCCTTTATCCTTCAACCTCAGCTTCTGAGCACGCGAATTGGATAAACACATTACACGCATGTTTACTGCGCGTGTTCACCACATTCACATTTCTGGGACCGAGCTAATGGTGGACTGGGACAACAGACTAGAGAGAAAAACTATTTTACTTCTCATTGCCATTCACGAGGACTCTGCTACCTTATAAGCTGGCGACATACATAACGCTAATGGCCATGGCAATGTACTTTCTTCAGAAGTAAATCACAAGCCGGCGACTCCAACTTCTCTGAGCAAGGCTGTCCTATACAATGGGTGGCTAATAATACAATTGGATAATATTGTACAACCCTTTGTCAATCCACAATAGGATAAATGCCCCCCCAAGCCGTGTTGGACATGGGGGGTTAATATGACCATACTTCATCACGCATGGGCTATGCACGCTTGTGAAGGGTACACCAGGGCAGGGCTGGTTCAGATATGACTCGCCACTGATGTTAGCCGTGGCTAGAATCGAACTCGGGCTGTTAGGTTCATCGGCTAGATGCCTAACCACCGCGCCACCGTTCAAACCTACAGCGGGTGACTTCGAGACTGCATTATTCATTTTTGGGTCAGATCGCATTCGTAAAATGTGTGTCGTGTACCCTCCACCGCCCGACAGCCAATTAATAAAGTTGTCACGTGATGAACACGCGCTCCAATGTGTTACTGCTTCAGCAGCACCGCCGGTGTGATGGGAGGCAATCAACAACATTCAACAATCGGGAACCGAAATGTTGTGGATTGGGCATCGTGTGGAGGAGGGTCAACGACACGCCTTACACTTGTGCGGGCTGACCCAAAAGTCAGCGTTGGTCACGAAAGCCTACGCTGTTATTTTTAAGTGACCGCGATTCATCTTACGAAATTTATAATAACTAATTGCCAAACCTACAGTTACAATTCAACATTTTTCGCCTTTATGAATAAGGGCCAATGCCTGAAACGATCGTTCATTGCGCGTTCATTTTTCAGTTCAGTATAAATAAAAGTGAAATCAAGCTTATGCTTTGGCATACATGTTTATGTATGAAAATGTGAACACACGTAAGACTACTTGTTCATACAGGAATGGGAACTTGCGTGTATGTGTGTGTATATATGTGTGTGATGTGTGTGTGTTTACTTGGATTGCAGTGGCACCAGCGTTTATCACACCGAGCTGTGAATTTGGCGAGTTGGATTCCTGGCCAAAGATAATACCAGTTGTGAGGAGTGTCCGAACTGGTCCTGGTGTGAGTATCTGAACTGGTCCTAGTGAGGGGTATCGTGAACTGGTCGTGGGCCTCCCCCTAACTTAATCTTACTAATTAGTACCACCCAATGTGGAGACAAACAAAGGTGGTTGGGCATGGTGCTGGGCACATTATCCCTTTGTGTACCATTCTAAATTAAATAGCTGCTCGCTCACGGCAAATGTCCCAAAAGTCTATCAAGGATCCATACTCCTTCTATCACGGATGTTCGTCTTTGTTTGCATGGAGCTCTCTAGAAGACATAGCCTAAAAAATATATTTTTTTATCTCGTACAGATGACATTGACTTTTATAATTGTATTGTTTTATATTTTTTAGAGATTAGTACATAAGCCTAATTATTTTTATGGAGGAGGCTCAAAGGCAACCAACCCCATTTTGACCTTGCCAAATATAATTTTTATAATGCATTATCATTTGAGTGCCCTTCCTCAAGTGAATGATGCACATTCAATGGCGATTCAAGCCTCAGACCTGGGCAAGCAACTGACGTAACATTGCACAGTTGAGTAATGATGATCAACATTATTGTTGTTCCGAATGTAACCCGCCGTGTGAAAGTGGGCCCCTCTATCGCGTATAAACTTTAACCTCTCGGCACCCAAAGTCGGGCCCCCTTCCAACACCGGAGGGGCACTGGGGAGCCACGGTGGCGAGATGTTAACTACCTCGCCTGGTATACAGGAGGTCGTAGGTACGATCCCGACCCTGACGCCTGCTGCTGTATATTTGGAGTTTGCGTGTCTCTCTCCCCATAATCGCATGGATTTTTCTCCCGGTCCTCCAGTTTTTCTCTCCACATTTATAATCAAAATCACGCGTTTAGAGTCATTTGGCTGCTACACATTTCCACATGATAAGGCACTTTGTTGAGCTGTCAGTTGTGTGCCAGGCTGCTTCTGAAAAGAGCTACATAGCTCAGTGGGCCTTACCTGATAAAATAACATGAAAAGATTAGTTTAGTTTAACATTAAACAGTTTCTGACACATTTCAAAGAAGCCACGTATTTTAATTTTAAATGTTACATTTACGATCGGCACAGATGTACTCGTGTGGTGTGCAATGTTTACAGGGTGCACTCTCATCATCGTCGTAAAAAAAATGAGTGGGTATAAAATGTAATAAATAGGAACAGAAGTTGTCAAGTTGTGCCCTCAGCAGAGACCCCGTGTGCAGTGCTGCTGCTGCTACAGACGTATCAGGCCAGAGGTTTTAACGGATCGTGCACCCACAGCTCAGGTTTTATTATGGTGACGTGGTTAAATGGAGTGCACTAAGGTCAACGCTCATCCCAGCATCGCTACCAGTATATAACAGTTACAATCACGAACCTTCCACCCGACCGTAAATCATCGTTGCTCCCTGAATGTGCGTCACAAAAGCTCAGTCTCTTTAAACACACCTATCGTACACCTATAATAATATATAAAGCAGTCCTTAGATAGATACCAAACGGAGAACGCTATGGCTTTTGAAAACGAAAGTTGGGTCACATTTTGTTGTTTGCTGTTTATAAATCGTGCCATGGGAGATGGAAAAAGTTCATCAAATCTCTCACAGAAAGAGGGTCATATTACGTCACCTTCTGTCGGGGAACGGAGCTGAGAGATGATAACACAGCACGTACTTCTGAATTCCCTTCAATAAGCCTCTTATCCACATATAGTTGCTGCACCTTTTTGGGTGTCCTGTACAGAGATTGTTTATTGCATTGGGGCCAAACTGGAATTTGCTCATCGTCTGGAAACTGCAGAATGACACGGTTAATTGTATTTAATGTGGATTTTAGTGCTATAACCTTTTCTGAGATCTTTTCAAGTGTCTTTTATATCCATACATCAGGGGCACACTTCTTACAGAGAAATGTTCATTGCGGGTCAGTCAAGCTGATATGTTTAATTCCCAGAGATGCGATGCCCCGGAAAATTCGATTTAAATTTTTCTTTTTTACTTTTTTAAATTTGGGATTGAGTTGAGACTTCTTGCACTTGAGAACCCCGGCTTAATCAAATGTCCAGATTCAAACTCAGCGGGACCCCTGAGCCAATGTGCAACTCGATTATTTTAATGGTTTCCAATTAAAGTTGAATTAGCACTTGAGCATTACTAAACTGAAACTATCTTTTATTTCACCAGGTCAGGTCCACCGAGCTATATAGCTCTTTTTCAGAAGCGACCTGGTCACAAATTATAGCTCAACAATTTGGCTTATTACGTGGAAATGTGTAACAGCCAAATATTCTGAACGCGTGATGTTGATCCTGAATGTGGAGAAAACCCGGAGGACCTGGAGAATAATCCATGCAACCACGGGGAGAGAAACATGCAAACTCCAAATATACAGACATCAGGGTCGGGATCGAACCCACGACCTCCTGTATACCAGGCGAGGTAGTTAACATCCCGCCACCGCGGCTCCCTGCTCTGTCTGTCTGTCCCTTAGCTCTGTCCGTCTGTCCATCTGTAGCGGGTGGTCAAAATAACTCCCGTAAAGATAATCCAATATAAATACAATTTTGGTATTAAGTTGTGTTGCTATGGGACTTACCCTAGAGAAAATAAGACGCGATGATAAAAGCTTTGCTCAAAAACTTGGTGATTAAAAAAAGCATCCAGTGCTAAACAGATAAGACTGTTTGGCCAATGCGATGATGTCACACACTTTCCGTGGCACCAACACGTGCGACACCATCTCATTGTGCACTTCGGAAGGCCGCGTTGTCATCACTCGTTAAATATTTTCCGAGGACAAACAGGATTTGGACAGCGCTGCGGAATCCATGCGAGCGCGTGACTTGTCGCCGTCTCTAAAACCCAAACTCATCCACGTCGGGCGGCGGCGCCTCCATCTGCTCCCGGATCCAGGAGACGTAGTTGGCGAGGCGCGTGTACACGCCGTACAGGCCCTCACGACCACACTCGCCGGGGCCGCCCCACGACACGAGGCCCCGCACCACCCAGTGCTGCCCGGGCCCCACCTGGCCCCTGCGACTGCCGCCCTCCATCCCGTCTCCCGCACCGAAGCCCAAATCCCCAGCGCTGCTGCTCTCTACGATCCTACCCTCCTCTTCGTTCTCGCCACCGCTCCTGCCCTCTCCCAACGTGCTCCGTCCCTCGGCTGCGCTGCCGCCCTCCACGCCGCTGCCCGCCGCGGCGTCGCCGCTCTCGAGCCGGACGAAAGCGCCCCCGCTGTCGCCTACGCACGTGTCGCGGCCGCCCTCCTTGTAGCCAGCGCAGAACATGTTGTCCGTGAGGCGGTAGCTGGGCCGGGGGCCGAGCGCCTGCCGGAAGCCCTCCTCGCACTCCTCCGCCTCCACCACGGGCAGCTTTACGTACTGCAGCGTGGGGGACACCATGGTCGACGACGAGGAAGAGGACAGAGGCGATGACATGTTTTGCCAGGCGGTGGAACCCCAGCCCGACACCACGCCCAAGTCGCCCGGGCGCAGCTCATCGTCGAGGGCTCCTGCTCCCTTGCCGTCGCCGTTCCCCTCCTCCCCCGTCTCCTCGGCATCGCGTCGCGCGGGGGGCCTCCACGGCCGGCGCCTCCGCCAGGGTGGGGCCCAGCACGAGGTGGTCCACCGCTTGCTGCGGCGTCTGCGCGAGCGGGAGGAAGAGGTGGACCCTCTGCGGCCGCGGAGTCCCCGACGGCACCGGCGAGCCGCCGCGGCTCGGGGCGCCGTCCAGGAGCGGCGCTCCGTCGTCGTCGCCGTCCGACGCCAGACCGAAGCTGTCCCCCCTCTCCAGCGGCTCCGTGTCTCCGGCGCCTTCCAGAATGAAGCCCTCCCGCGAGCGCCTCCCCTCGTCCCTCTCTCCCTCCCGCCCGAGAGGAAGGTGCTGCGGGTGGCGCGGAGAATCGGTGGCCGGAGGCCGCGCCTTCTCCGTCGCAGCGGCCGCGGGGGGCAGGCACACGGGCATGACCAGCGGGCCGAGATGCACGGCCTCGCGCAGTTCGATCAGCGCCACGTCGTTGTCGTAGGTTTTGGGGTCGAAGCGCGGATGGAGGATGATTCTGGCCACCTCTGGCCGGAGCGCGGATCCCGCGTGCTTGTCCGTGCCCCCGCTTCTACCACCACCGGCACCGTCGTCACCGTCACCACCACCACCACCACCGCCTCCACCACCACCACCACCGCCTCCACCACCGCCACCACCGCCTCCACCAACACCGTAGGGATCATCGTACTCATCGCCGCCGCCGCCCCGCCGTGCGTCCCCGGCCGGCTCGGGCCCATCCCTGACGCGCACGTCCGTGAAGCCAAGGTAGACGCGCAGGCTGTCGGGCGGCACCGCCTCGACGGCCCAGCGAGGCACCGGGAGCAAAGACTGCGACGCCACCGCCGCGGTCGCCGCTGACGACGACGACGACGAGAACGCCGCCGAGAGCGAAGAGGAGCGGGTGCGTCGCCATGGCAGCAGGACGTGCGCCGCCGTGACCAGCCAGCGCGGCGCGAGCAGCGCGGCGCCACCGAACCACGGCTCGGAGTTGACGCGCGCCGGGTCGCGTGCCACCACCAGCGCCTGCCACGGGAAGGCGCCGGGCTCGGCCGCGAGGCCGCCCACGATCCGCTTGCGCAGCGGAGGGAGGCGGCGGCTGGGGCGGCCGCACACTGACGCACAGCGCAATGCAACTACGGTTGCCAACCTGTCCTCGATTTCTCGGGATTGTTATTTTTTTTTTACGTAGCTGCTGTCCTGGGAAAAAAACTAATCTGTATGTCTCCTCTGGGATATTAAAAGTCCAGGGGTTTTTTGTTGTCAGTCGTATAATAATAATTATAATGAAGATACAGCACACTGCTCAAGACAATGCATTCGCGTGAATTCTCCCCTCCTGCTGGTACAGTGAAATATCCTTCATCTTCACATGATATGCCCCGGGAGCTCTGTGGTTACTCGATCTGTCATAGATGCTTGGGTGAATTCGTGAGAAAAGCGGCAGTGTCGCCAAACTCAAACTCGCGGAGTGTACCAACGTAATAAGTTTAAGACTCGGCTTGCAAACAATTCGTATTTACTACAATACATGAAAATAGTATCAAATAGTATATAATACCGAGGAATAAATTAACTTTAAACAGATATATAAGGACTTACTTCATTTAGAGGCATTTTGGAGCAGTGCAATACAGTATTTTACTGTACTACAACTATATAGTAAACGACATACTAAATTACGGCTGCCTGGCACTTCACATTAAAAAATTTGGTGGTTAATTATTTTTACTACTTTATTATTCGCATATTTGTATTCTCTTAAATCTTTAGGGGTCCCCAAAAACACCCCGTAAGATGCAGGACGGACACGGTACACCCGCCCGCAAAATGTCACGGGCGAATTTTTGAACTTCAGCAAAAAAAAATGTAAAAAGGAAAAATTGCAATATTGATGTAAATAGCTTTCCAAAGGGGAGGAAGCGGAGGGTGTGTGGAGCAGTCGTCTGAGATCGGGAGAACCAGAAGTGATTTGTAGGAGCTTATCGCTTAACGCGCTAATGATGCTGAAAGTTTATAGGCGCGGTGTAATTATGCTCGCGTCCCATCCCACACCTCCCCTCCGCGTCGCACCCGGCAAAGAAACGAGCGGGGTGTTCGTACTCAATCCCAGAGGCGGCAGGGATGGCTCTCCTGAGGCCTATCTTGCTGCTGGTCACTGCGGGGAGCCGCCGTCAGGACGTTATCCGTGCCACGCCGGGCGCAATAACTCGCACGCAGACTCGTGCAATCGTTAGTACTCACCAGGTGACCCCATGTCATCGTTAGTACTCACCAGACGTGTCACCGTTAGTACTCACCAGACGTGCCCGTGTCATCGTTAGTACTCACCAGACGTGTCACCGTTAGTACTCACCAGGTGACCCCGTGTCATCGTTAGTACTCACCAGACGTGTCATCGTTAGTACTCACCAGGTGATCCCGTGTCATCGTTAGTACTCACCAGACGTGTCATCGTTAGTACTCACCAGACGTGCTCGTGTCATCGTTAGTACTCACCAAGTGTCATCGTTAGAACTCACCAGACGTGCTGTGTCATCGTTAGTACTCACCAGACGTGCTCGTGTCATCGTTAGTACTCACCAGACGTGCTCGTGTGATTGTTAGTACCCACCAGTACCTACTAGTACCTACCGGGCTCACAGTACGGCTTCTTCTCTCCCGTTTCTGGGTTCATCCACGCGCCCGTCTCGTTGCAAACGAACTTTGCTGTGTGACGAGATGGCAGAAAAACAATAACAACAACAACAAAAGCGAAAGCAAATGAGACTCAAGTGAGACACAAGTGAGACACAATAAGTCGGACGAGGGAGCCAAGCAGTGAGTACGCCGTTGGATTCTGGAGCGCTTTCCCAAGCGCCGTTTGTCTGTGGTGGCTGTCACAGGCACTTGCGTAAAGTCGTGAGATCAGCGGCAGTGTAGCCAAACTCAAACTCAGCACTGTGTGCAAACTTAATAAATTCAAGATACAGTGTGCAAACAATTCTAAAGGGTTTCAATTTGTAATGTCATCGTCACCTCCGGAATCCTGAAACATTTTAGCTGAGGTTTTTAGATCATGTTTTGGGCAATTCGGGTGGTTTTCGCTAAAGTAAATCCCGAATGCCGACGTGACTTCACGTTCATGTCAGATCACTTATACGAGAGTTATCGTGTCCCCTTGTTACAGACAGACACTCATGCTAACTAGAACAATTTTTATTTATTTTACCAGGTAAGGCCCAGAAGCGACCTGGCCACAAATGATAGCGCAACCAAGTGGCTTATCACGTGGAAATGTATAGCAGCCAAATACTCTAAACGCGTGTTTAAAAATGTGGAGGGAAAAACCGGAGGACCGTGAGAAATTTGCACACAACCACGGGGAGAACTCGGAAACTCAAAATATACAGCAGGCGTTGGGATCGAACCCACGACCTCCTGTATACCAGGCGAGGTTATTAACATCTCCTAGCCACTGTGGAACCTACCCCCCCTCCCCCCCCCCAATGGTGTGTTAAAACAAGAAAGGTTTACGTTTAGCTTTTTTTGTTCTTTTAACTTTCGCCGGTCCTGCTTTATGGAGGAGAAAAATAGCAAATGTGGACAGAAGAGAAAGCAGGGAAAGTTTACCGGAGGGTCTTCGTTTTACATTTCGGGCACATTCCTCGGTTTGGGGAGGGGTTAGAGTAATTCAACGCGTTAAGGCCCCCCTCAATTATTTACGAATGAGTTTGCGTAGGAAAGGTGTTCTAATTAAACCCCCGGCGTCGATGCCGCGCGAGACTACGGGCGCCGGCTCTGCCAAGCGTCGAGTGTGAATTCAGGCGGTGGGGTCTTGCGGTCAGACCCCTCTCACCCAGTGTTCCAAATTTTAATCATTTTTCCTGGCCAAAAAGGAAACAAATATACTAAAGCTGGCTAGCACCTCACATATACGGCGTCCTTTTGCTATCCACACTCCAATTTCAATCTAAAATTTAATTCCATTATTTAAAAGCAATGTACGACTTTGTTGATATCAAGATATATATTTTTTTTATCAAGGGAAACCTGCATCGAATAAAATCATCAAAACAGCAAACAGGATCCGGAGTCGCAGATTGAAACACAGGGTTAAATATCAGCAAGGCAAACGTCACAAGAGAAGATGTGCTGGAGTGATTAAATACAGTTTCACACTTAAATCAAAAGCATTTGTCAGATCATACAGGTTCTAGAGATCAGCGATTAAATCACAGAGTTAATTTATGCCCCCTCCCACCGCCTCAATTTTTCGAAGGTATTTAATTCCTACAGCTATGCTAAAAGTCTTCATAAATCATACACCTTTCACAAACACTGAGAAGATGTTAAACCGTGATGCTGCACGAAATATATATATGGGGCAAATGTGAACTTTATCAAGAAGCAGTGTTAACTAACCACTACAGCATGTAAGAGGGTGACCTGGGTTGTTGTGTTCGTTTCACGTTTTCACGGTCGTATCTCCAATTTCGTGCTTTTTGTACTTTCATCCAAGATCTTTGTTGCAAAAAACCAAGACGTCGCATATCTCAGCGGGCATTTGCCCGTTTGAAAAACAAAATTAATCTGTAAGGAAATTTCCCGAACGTGCGTACTGTATTGAAAGCCGGGCTAGTGCAGTACTATTATTAATCAGGGTTGGAGCAATGGATAGTGAACCGTGCTCTAAACCCAGCGACCTCAATTTGATTACCAACCCCGGTGAGTGACCTTTGAACCATTTCTCCTGACCCATAGCCTTTCTCCAACCTTCATTGCCCAGCGAGGTGAAGTACGGTAAAAATATATAAACACATGACAAACACGGCTTGCGGGAATCCTTCATTCAGCAGTAGATTGAGAAAGGGCTGTAATTAATTATCAGCATCATACATCAGTGGCACATACATCGAGTACTGTCAGCGCTACAGCGCCACGCACAGAGAACAACACTTAGAGAAAAGGAAACGGAACGTGAGAAGAATCACCGCGACTGTTTTATCCCTACTATTTTATTATGTTCAACAAAACGTTCTGTTGGCAACAACACAGAAGCCCCAGAGAGAGGGAGGGGAAAGTGGGAGGGGGGTCTGGCTCTCATTTTCAAATTGTGTTAGCCTGACCTGAATCCGCGGGAGTGCTGAACCTCCATCAAATCTGAGGCGAAAGGCCCAAATCCCCAAATGATACTTCGTGGTCAGGGAAAGAAAAGATGAACTTTCCATCCGGGGTGTTGTTAAACGAATTCATAATAAATGAAGAAAAATACCAAATGCTCTTTTCGCATTATTCATTTTGAAGTTTTAGTTTCGTACTTTTAAATAAGTTTACTGCAACCGAGTGCCAGTGCAGCTCGATTGTAAAGAAGAAGAGCTTATCCATTCTTTGGGGGGGGAGTGGGGGAGGCCATGTTTGATACGAGTGCTGGCAATTTTCCAAGATAAATTTGGCCACAAGGACGGCTTGCATAATATTAAAATAATGCATTATGGCTTGCTTATATCCTCAGCTTCCCTTGCAAGACGCTTCTTACAAAGGATGGCCCGCTGCTTTGAAAAATGTCTGGATCTTTGTGAACAGAACCTTTTTCCATGCAAATTTCAATCCATGGACTTTCGCCTGCTTAGCTGGTGCAAGCCATTACCCCCCCCCCCCCCCCAATTTCTGGCTGGTGCCAGCTTTTGTCCAAAATTTTGAAAAGGTAAAGGTGCAGCCCTGAATTTCCTGGCCTGTGACCGCTGCTGCTGGCGGACGGGCCTCCACGAGAGGTCGACGTTTCCCGTTACAGCTCTGGTCATGCCCTCTCCAGCTTAATATCCCAGCGTGGAACGGTGGCGAGATGTTAAATACCTCGCCTGGTATACAGGAGGTCGTGAGTTCGATCCTGACCCTGACGTCCGTGAATTTGGAGTTTGACATGTTCACCCCGTGGTCGCGTGGATTTTTCTCCGGGGTTCTCCGGTTTTCCCCTCCACATTTAGAAATGTACATTTAGAGTATTTGGCTGCTATAAATTTCCACACTATAAGCCACTTCGTTGAGCTATCATTTGTCGCCAGGTCCCCTTCTGAAAAAAGAGCTACATAGGTCAGTGGGCCTTACCCTGGTAAAATAAAAAATAGTTTAGGGAAATAAAAAGGCAGGTTTATTAACTTCCCCCCCCCCCCAACCGCCTTTGTCCACTGCAGGATAAACTGGTACCCCATAGTTGGTCGACCCACAGGTCACGTGCAGTGGAGTAAAGTGAGAGTGCTCCCACATTTTTCAAGACGTGTTGCCAGCGTGGTAGAGATCACCCAAATACCCTCGAGAGTGACGCGATAGAGCTCCGTGTAGCGGAAGCCTCCCTTCTGCCGGCAGTCGCGTCAGCTAGACAATGCAAGGGCTGCACCGTTACCCATCATTATTTTATTATCATTTTCATAAAAAATATTTCTTATTTTCTCATCATTTTACTATTATTTATTGTTATTTTTATTTTACTTAAAAAAATATCTTTCATTATTTTCTATACATATTTTCTATACATATTAAAAAAATCATTGTCATTCAATTTGGCCAAAATATCTTCTTGGTTCTTTCGGTAAAGTCACGCAGAAGGGAAATAATAAAATAATGAAATTAAAACATAATAAAATAATTCTCACGACGTTTCGGCCACAACGCAAGCAGCCGTCCTCAGGTGAAGACCAGCGTCTGTCTTCCCGACAGACCTGGTCTTCACCTGAGGACGTCGTGAGAATTATTTTATTATGTTTTATTTTTATTATTTTATTATTTCCCTTCTACGTGACTTTACCGAAAGAACCAAGAAGATGAATCCCTGCAGTCACAAAAGCTTTAAATCGAAATTTGGCCAAAATAGTTTCCGAGGATGCGCAAAAACTGAGAAAGCCCCGGGGAGCCGGGGAGGAGGAGCGCGAGGGCAGGGGGTGAGGGGGTCGTGTGCGGCGGCGGCGGGCAGCAGGCAGGCTCACTGGCGCGTTTGGAGTGGAGGTTGTAGTAGGGCTCGTCGCAGGCGTAGTCCACGCTTGCTTGGAACGTCGTGGAGTCGGCTTGCGTGCATCTGCCGTTGTCGAGCGCCAACGGGGGACCGCAGTCGACGACTTAAAAACAACACCATCAAAAAAAGCATCATCATCACGGTGGCACGGCGGTTTACGCCCCGGGAACAAGAGCCGGCATTCGATTCTTGACTCGGCCGTTTTTCTGCCGCGCGGTGTTTGTGCGTTTCTCTCCCCCAGTTTCCTCGCATGGCTAAAAAGTATTACAAAGTATCTGGCGTTGGCCAAATATCTACTCGTGAAAAAGAACATTGAGGGTTTCCCTGGGTTACAAGCTTCAAGTAATAATAAAATGATCATTCCCACTCGGAATGTTTCACTGCCAAGTAAGTCAGTATCGCCACGCTCAAATGCTATAACCAGGCATTTAACTCCGCACTCATCCATACAGTATGTCCTGAGGCAGCGGTGGAAATGCTGCACTTCTATGTCTGGGATCAGTCCATCTAGGCCAAGGGTCGACAACCAGCGGCTCTTTCAGGACTGCTTCGTGTCGTTATTTATGAAGGACCGCGGACTGGTTTCCATCACGTGCGTTTCGGCTCTTGAAATATTTAGTTTTTTTTTTTTACCAAATTCGAACAAAAATGTCTCTTCATGTCATTTTGGTAAGGATGACGATGGTGCTGCTGAAGCTGTTTTTGTAAAAAATTATTCTACTCAGAATTATTTAATTGGGACCCTCCTACCCTGTCATAATTACTGCACTAACCACATAACACATTGTATGATTACCATCGCCACTGCTGTCATCACATCTGTTATTCTCAATTGCAATTCAACATTTATTTCATGTGGTGGTGGTTGTTGTTGATTTAATTTAAGTCCAATTTGCACTTCTGCAGTGGTTGTGACAAAGCCTTCACGGGCCCGTGATTTGATTTAAATTCTGTTAAAATGTGTTGAAAATTGTTTTCAAATTGCGTTCTTTCGTGTTCCTTCAGCCTGAGACCGAACCGCACAAAATGCACCAAGCAATGGTATTTGGCCAAACATGCCAAGGACAGGACTCGCTTGAGAACGTCTTGAGACCTCATCCAAAGCTTTCCTGGGAAAATAATTGAATTTTTTCAAATTATTACAGCAGAACCCCTCTTAACGACCGCCCTTGTTAACGACTAACTGCTTAATGACGGACCTCCATAAAGCCCAATGTGTAGTGTATAGTGTAGTGTATAGTAGTGTAGTGCCTCCATAGAGCCCAATGTGTTAGATTACCGACCATTCCCCTGTTAACGACGGGCTATTGGAGGTACAATAAATATTAATGCATTGGTTAACTATTCTTTTTTAATATAACGTGTTTATAATGTTGTTAGTATCTTGATGTATTAATATCCATTGTTGAAATATTATAAAGTAAGTTTTTTGGGCGAAAAAGGCGGAACTTTCGATGCTATCGGAACGTCATTAAGAGGTGATTCTACTGTATAGGGTGCTTAAATTTTTGTGTCAAACACTTATATGGGAATATTGTTTTTAACATGATAACAAGCGGATGTTAATAGCTTCAAAAAGTCAAAGAGTCTCCACTTGCTCGCCATCATCGCCAACGCGTGCCTGGAATCTTCTCCAGGTGGTCTCCAGAGGTCTCCAAAGCCCGATAGGCGCATTTCTCGTGGCATTGTTGCAAATTCTCAGAAGCGTTAACATTTTTTTGAAGCACCCTGTAAGTTTACTCTTTCTTTTTAAACCCTTTATATTAAGTTCACTTGCTTGCTTGCTTGCACGTTTACGACCGTGCAAATCTTTCGGTCGTTTTTTAACCCACTTCCCGTGATCCAATCGAGCTGACATTTTGCACACAGACTCGTTGTGCGTGACAATTTATTTTCGTGAAAATTTTTTTCCAAAATTTTAGGAAAAAATAAATTATATTTAATTACCAATTGCTTAATGGTGGCAGGCAATCATCTGACCCATAGGTGGCAGCCATCTCAAGCCAGAGGACGAGAGGACTCTAGCCGCCACGCATATAAAGGATTTATAGTGAAAAACTTTGTTTTTACAGGTTAATTTTTTTCCTGCACATTTTGCTTGGCATTGACAGTGGGGGGGGGGGGGGGTTCCCCCTTAGCTCGACGAGTGCACCGCCGACTCACTGCGGCAGCTGGGCGTCATCCTGCTCCACGTGCCGTCGCTTTGACAAGCCATCTGCAGCGAGGGCACCACCTCGTCGTCTTCCTCCTGCCCAGGCCATCGTCATCGAACGTCATCATCATCAGCATCATCATCATCATCATCGTCGTCGTCCGTTCTTCCCGCCCGCACCTCCGGTTAGCACGGTTGGAGTTCCACACATGTACATGAGCTGCAGTTCCTACCTCACCGATTCAACGGATTCAATGTAAAACGGTTAAGTTATTCTTCTTGGTTATTTCGGTAAAGTCACGTAGAAGGGAAATAATAAAATAATAAAAATCAAACATAATAAAATAATTCTCACGACGTTTCGGCCACAACGCAAGCAGACGTCCTCAGGTGAAGAACAGGTCTGTCGGAAAGACAGCGTCCGAATGACAGCCCTGTTCTTATTATTATTCTGTCGCCTATACCATGGTTACTGCTCCCACGATCTTCACTTACAGATTCCTCCGCCCATGCTGAGGACTCAGCCCACCCGACACTGACTGTTTCAGCTAACCCATACATTGTTGTGCAACCGCCACACAGCAGGTCAAGAAACGTTTCTCTTCCTGATACTTTCCTCGCAACAAATGCCCGACGTTGGAATCCCCTCGCATCGTCTCATTTCCCCAAGTTCTGATAGTGACCTTGCTAATCTCAAGAAACTCTTAGCTCGTACACCTTTAACTCGCACTATTTGTTGCCTGTCGCTTGCCATTTTGAGGCTTTGGGCCTGCCCTCAGCAACCGTGATAAGATAAAATAAAATATTAATTCAGTCTTTAATTGTCCTGGAATACGCTCATGAAAGAACTAGGCCCATGGATGGTTCCTCACTAAGCATGACCACTGCCCCGATTAAGTTCATCATCGTCTCCATTATTTCGACTAAAATACCGTAACTACAACGATTTATCACCGCTACCAATATCCACAAAGACAACCGATGAGGGATGGAGTTGGCAAATTTAATCCAGTTACATAACGTATGTATGTTGAACTTCTTTCGCGCCATACGTAGCCAACCATGCTTAGCGGAGGTTACAGGGCAAGGACTACACAAAAAGCAGTTCTAAATAAATTAGTTTTCAACCGAGATTTAAAGTGCGAAGCTCCAGTGACTTCCTAACATCGGAAGGACGATGCGTTCGTTACACGGAGGAGCAGATGTTGCTCCCCGCAGAAACGAGGATGGTCAGACGGATCTCGCGGGTTCCTGAGACCAGGTCAGAAATGAAGAGGCGAGGAAAACGCCCAAAGTTCATACCGAACTCAAACAAGCAGAACGACGAGTCGACTCAGGCGGCTCGGATGGGAAACGTCTTTCGAAGGTGGTGGTGGGGGAAAGAGGTGAGTTTGAATTCGCGCGCCAAATATGGTGAGCCATGCATGAAGGATTGCAGAGTTGATGTGGAGCTGATGGCCCTGGACAAAATAAGATGACCAGGAAGGCAGACTCCCCCCCCCCCCCTGTCACGAGTAGGCAATGAGGCAGTTTTCAAAATAAAAGGAGCCCTGATGTTTCTGGTGCATTCATCTCATTCCTCGATCACTGATGCGCAAGCAGGGGGCATGTTGACATGTCTGGACACGCTTGCAGAATTCTAGATTTGAAGCTTTCGTGACTGCAAGGATTCATACTCTTCGTTCTTTCGGTAAAGTCACGTAGGTAAAAAATGAAATTAAAATTAATAAAAATAAAACAATGAAAAAATAAAACAATAAAAAATTCAAAATAATAAATAATAATAAATAATATACTTGCAGAATGTTCGCTAGGGGCCAGTGTTTTCCAAGATAGCCCCTTTGTCAATAACAAATAAACACAAGTCTCATCTGGTCAACACTGCGTCATAACATAAAATTATATAACGGGATGTTCACGACGAAGGACCCTTCCCTCAGAGTTGAAAGTGGGTCAGTTCTACTCGGAGATTGCACTTTATACTCCGGTGCATTAATAACTTTAAATAATGCGGACACACGCGCATCTGGGAAGTGACGTTTTTGTTCTACGTTTTTTGAGCAAATTGCAAATGTTGAGCGTGATCGGCAACTACGAGTCAGCCAAATTCTCTGCCCTTTGCTCTGAGGGAGAGTCAGTGTCAGAGACAATTGCTGTGTGGGTTGTCGCGGACGCCACTGCACCGCGGGTTGTGCCGCATGTCATTCCGACCAATTATTTGGTCAAACGGCAGTATTCATGACCAATGTAGCTTGGTTTGTATTCTTTTTGTTTTCACCCCGCTGCTAACACAGTCCCTTTAAATGTGTTTTTTGTCTCTAAGCTCATGAACGATAGTTTAGGACAGCTGGGAGCAGCAGAAACTCTCCCCGGAGTATCAGCTGGTGGGAGGAGGAGTGATGCCCACCACAACAACAACAACAACAACCCACAGCAGCACTGAGCAGCTAATCATAATAATTTGAATTCATACAGTCTACATTCTAAAGGCATCTCAAGACGCGGCGCAGGGCAAGTGTATAAAACACACCTCCTTGAAGGGGCACAAAACAGGGGAGAGAGAATGTCAACCATGAAAGGTGCACAAGCGTGACCTCCCCACGGTTCTGAGGTTGATTCTAAAACACAGCAACGTGGCCCAAGAGGGAGAGTTAGGTGGTGCATATGCCCCCTCACAGTCTAAGCAAGCAGTTCCCGGTTGACAGATTCGCTGTCCTTGTGTGGCACGAGGCTGTACCCAGAACCAGCCTGCAAATGGGCAATAACTCGACTCCCCAGGGGGGAGGGGCGGAGCAATGTTGCAATGTGTGTGTTTGTTTTGTTGTTGTTGTTCAAATGAAGCCACGACTCACCTGAATTAACCTGTAGCCAGTGTTACAGAAGAACACCACCTGGTCCTTAAAGGAGTAAGAGTCCTGGACTGGCTCGATGAATCCGTTTGCTGGTTCCACCACCATGGGGCATGGGGTACCTGTGCGACAGAGCAGAGGGCGTGGTGCTAAGAAAGGTACGCAAGAGAAATCCACAGGATCTCGTTTTTTTATTTTTTTATCCGTTATTATCCCAATTGCTCTTTCGGCATCGCACGACAAAGTATCTTGTCGGATCGCTCACAGGGTGGCGGTGCGGGCCTCCGTGTTCAGGGAATGGCCCACGTAAGCGGACATCGCAAATCAACAACACCTTGGGGTCAAATTCGGATCGGTGCAAACTGATTTAGCGTTTGACTTTCAGCAGATTAATGGGTCCAAATCGGTGGGAAACAGAAGTTTGTTTGGAATTTACTTTGGCACCAATACATGGTTTTGGGCTGGTCTTAATATATGTGTGCAAATCGTGGGTGCCTTCCAATTTTGTCGAGTGTTCTATAAAATAAAGGACACTGATGGAGTTTAAAGACACTTCTCTTCTGAAACTTCTGAATATTAATGTGTCCGCAATTTAAATTGTGTGAAGAGGCTTTACCGCTTTAGATGTCATTATTATATGATTTTGTTAAAGCTTATTTTCTTGAAGCTGCTTTAGAGGTGGCTTTAATAATAATAAAAAATCCTCACATAAATCAAAAGCCCTCTGATGTCATTGAATTAGAGATAAATCCTGACATCAAAAGAACATTCACACAGCTGAATCGTAAAGTAAGATATTACGAATATAGGCAGGCTAATTTAAAATAGTAATAATGATCATCTGTTTGAAAAAATATCCGAGCAAACTAATTCATGTTTAATTTCAGCGTTTTGTCAGGATATACAATTTTCGGCAGGGAACAGCCGTTAGCAGGTGAGCGTGGTAACGACGGGCGCGTGTAAGGTAGCTTCTAATTAATCAGTGCCTGCAACATTAAAAATGCAAAGCAGCTGTGGTCACAGTTGCATCGGTGACAGGGGAGTTATTTTCATAGGCGTTCGTGGATTAGGTGGACAATTAAGGGACTGCAAGAGGGCCCCTCTTAAACCATTACGCAGTTACGACTCCTATTTATCGTTTTATTATTTCATGCCGTTATCAAAAAATGTGGAAGCTCCATTAAACATAGTGTTCATCAGTGCTCAGGCGAAGATGGATTGCAGTGCACCTGGAAATATATACAGTATTTAACGGGTTTTTTTTTCTTGCTTTCATTCACGAAACATCAAACTAATGTCGGACGATCCAGGACTCACATGTTTACAACAGCTCTCTTATGGATTTAATTATTCTTTCAATCGCAATCCCAGCGAACACCCTGGATGTATGGGAGGCACCGTTCACAATATATCAAGTATGGCCTGGGCCTACCCTAGGTCGACCCGACCATAAATTAGTACGCATGAATGACAATAATGGGTGGGACATGCAAGATGCTTGCCCTGTCACTGTGCCTATTACGCTAGCCTTGATGATAGTAATAACTCACGGCACTTTTTAAAATATATTGTTGAATGAAGGTCTTCTCATGCCACCGTCGGTCACGGGGGTCGTTTGGCTTTTCCTATGCAATGGAGTACGCGTGTTCCGCCGCGCGGCGTTCTGACCCTTGGAGGTGTAGTGAATCTTCCAGCCCGTGTTGTCCCCAGACTTGTCGCTGGTGAAGACGATCTCGGCCACGGGGCTCTTGGTCTCGATGGGGTCGGGCAGAGTCTTCCCACAAAAAGGCCCCCACTGCTGACCGCCCGACCGAATCTGATGCAGGTGCGTGGGCGCACGCGCGAAATAGACACGCACGCACACACACACACGTACGCAAATTCAGAGGGAGGCGTGGGTACAGACCAGGGCTGGCGCTAGGGGGATGCGCTGGGGTGGGCCCTGCACCACCACACGGCCCTTTGGTACCACCCCAAGTTCACTCTCCTTCCTTAGAGGTGCATCACCGTGACCGTGGCCCATCCTACAACAGCTGTCCTGGCGCTCACATCCAAGAAGAGCTGGAGCCAGGCATGGTGGTCGTGAGTTCGATCCCAACCCTGACACCTCTACATTTGGAGTTTGTATGTCTCTCGCCCCATGGTCGCGTGGATTTTTCTCCTGGTCCTCCGGTTTTTCCCCTCCGCAATTATAAACATGTGTTTAGGGTATTTGTCTGCGATACCTTTCCACTCGATAAGCCACTTTAGTGAGCTATCATTTGGGATGGCCAGGTCGCTTCTGCGAAAGAGCTACGTAGCTAAGTGGGCCTTACCTGGTAAAATGAATATAGTTTAGTGTAGGTGAGAACTCAAGAGACTATGATCTCTATCATGGGCCACCAAAAGTGGCAACAGCAAAAAAAATACACTCAAGTGCGGCTTTGATGCAAATAGAATCGACACGCGTGTCACAACGTCGTACCTACCGTCACGCTGTCGTAGGGGCAGTTGTCTATGTGGGGGTGCAACTCCAGGTCGAAGGTCTCCTGGAAGGCAAGGTTCAGCACAAAGCCCTCCTCCAGGCGCACCGTGTAGCTGCACTGGGAGGCCCACGGGTAAGGCTTGGGGTACTCTGGGCTCGACAGTTCGCCCTGCCGCTCCGTGAACACGAGGCCACTGCACTCCACTGACGGCGGGTGGGAGGGTGGGCACCACGGGGGGAGGTGTGGTTGGCACAGTTATACAATTGGTCAACCACGCAGGGCCTCGCCACGTTTGGGACACGACAGCGTGGCGCAGTGGCCTCACAGATAGAAGTTCTCAAGTTCGAATCCCAACACGGGGCACCTTTCTGTTGCAAGTTTTGTATATTCTCATCTGGTTTTTGTATGGGTTTCCTCTGGATTCTGAAGTTTACTCCCTTAGCTTCATACGTCACTCGTGTTAGCCAAACATCGCATTGCCAAAGAGAATTAGCTGGATATCACTCAAAGGCATCACACACAGCAACATCGCCCGCTACTGCAAGACTTGACAGGACCCTGGAGAAACATGTTCTCGAGACGATGTGAGGCTTCCCCGGGTAAACAAGCATAACAGCAAAAAAAAATATTAATAATAATTCGACATGTCGAATGCAATGACGCATCATTCAAGATGACGATGCCACATCAGGTGTGAGAATCAGAATATTTATTTACACTGGAGGAATCCGATGCAATATGAAGCTTTTTTCACAGATGTCCAGCAGATCACTCATCAGATCACTCGTCAGGTGTAGAGGATTCCTTATCGCATCCGACTTACCAGACGTGACCCGAAGCACCTCGCAGAGTGTGTGTATGTATGTGTGTAAATGTTGAACGTCTCTCGCACCGTACATAGCCAATCGTGCAAATGGAGAGGCACGTTAAACCTCGACCAAAAATACCGTGGACGTTCTCGTGATTTGTCGGGCTCTCCTTACATTTCGCAAGGGGACCCCCCCCCCCCCCCCACACACACACCATGTACACGATTGGCACACCTGTGCAGGTGCGTCCGTCTGGATCCAGGGAGAAGCTGTGGCGGCAGGAGCACAGGAACCCTCCCGGGTAGTTGTGGCAGAAGTGGTTGCAGGCGAGCTCCTCGTGCTCGGAATACTCCGCGCACTCGTCGATGTCTACGGGCGCCAGGGCCGCAAAGCGCGTTCCACGGGGAAGGTCACTTGGAAGCAGCCAAGCGGCCGGTTGCATCGAACGCCCGAAAGTGAGAATCCACCCCTCAATTGACACCGATTTAAAATAGCACCTCAAGTTGTTTCGTATAACTAGAACACCAGGGCAGAAAATACCCCCACCCCCATCTCCACCCCTCCTCCCCTTACAGGCAAAGACAAAGATCCCCCGGTGTATAGACTTTAACAGACTATTAGGGCAAGTGCTTGTTAGCGAGCACCTATGAAAGCTGACATGGGGGGAGGCGGTGGCCATCGCCACGCCTGGCTACCTTTGTCTCCTCCGTGGTAATGTTTACACACCACCTCAGCTCCTAATTTTTACTCATATAAGGCCTAGCCAACCTAAGCGAGGTCCCGGGACTGGTTGGGCTCATCACCGCTGATGTTAGCGATGGGCAAGAATCAATTTGCTTGTCAGGTTTCCACCCCTAGAGATTTAACCACTACACTACCGCAATAGACAGTCTTGCAGTTTCTCGCTCCATAAATGCGGTGCCAAGGTCAAATGGATTCGCCGCCTGTAAACGAACAAATCAATTAACATTTTTATTTTGGGGTAACTGCTTCCACAGCGTTTAAACCCAGAAAAGCAGACAGACGCTCCTCAGTGCTGTCAGTGAGGAAGGGTTGCCACCTCTGACCTACAAAAAAGCAGGGACACATATCATGGGTAGAGGAATATCTAACAATACCGGAATAGGGGAGAGCCTACAGGTTCAATGTATCCTCTCGATACCCGGGATGTTTAACACGTAGCAGGCTTTCGCGACCAATATTATTCATAATCAACGTTTTTGGGTTTAGATCGCGTTGTTTATAAAAGTGTCGTAACCCTCCACCACCCGACACGGCCAATCAGTAAAAAAGTGTCACGTTGACAAAAGACAAATAGTTCACTGCTTTAGCCCACCGGTGTGTTGAAGCGTGAAACCACAACATTTACAATTTGAGTACGACGTTTCGCTGGTAATTGCATCCAGCATCATCGGGCAATTCGCCAGAATGGTGAGGCTCTGCTCTGTCTCCCGTTCTTATATAGAGCAGCAGCAGGGTGACGTCATCATTAACTCATTAACTCATCAGGTGCAACGATTTGAGGGGGGGGGGGTTATTGTAATTATATACTAGATTAGTAATCAGGCAGTTGTTACATGCGAGTTGTAGATTAGTAATCATTTGGAATGTTTTTTATTGTGATTATGCTACATTAGTAATCAGTTGGGGTTTGTTTGCAGAACAGCTACCTCGACACAAAAGGACGGATCCTGGAGAGAAAAGAAACAGGCAACACTACGGCTTGGCCAGGACTCGTGGTTCAGGGCCTACCCACGGCGGTGAAGTGGCCCGCGAACCCCGTGTAGTGCTCCTCGTTGGAGTAGTCGGAGCGGAAGGTGACCGTCATGGTGTTGCCGGGCGCCAGGATGGGCTCCTTCCCGGGGACCTTCTCTGTATCCGTGCTGTACTGCCCGCAAAACAAGCCCAGCTGCTGCTCGCCTGCCATCACCTGTCCGGGGTCGGGTGACAGGCGATGTGGGGTTAAAAAAAAGGGGCAAATCGCATGCCCTGAAATGTGCTTTCCCACGCGTCGTCTCCGCTGCTGGCAGAAGGGATCGTGTCGAGTCGCCCTCCCACGGAGATCGTCGGCCGACCGTTTCGCTCGGGTTGAGGGTGGCGAGATGGCTGAGGGTCAGCGTTTCAAATCACGTGTGGAAGAATGGATGGTATGTTTAACACGTAGGCTTTCGCGACCAATATTATTCATAATCAACGTTTTTGGGTTTAGATCGCGTTATTCTGGAGAATTGCCCGATGATGCTGGATGCAATTAGCGAAACGTCGTACTCAAATTGTAAATGTTGTGGTTTCATGCTTCAACACACCGGTGGGCTAAAGCAGTCAACTATTTGTCTTTTGTCAACGTGACACTTTTTTACTGATTGGGCGTGTCGGGTGGTGGAGGGTTACGACACATTTATAAATAACGCGATCTAAACCCACAAACGTTGATTATGAAATGGATGATATATTTGATTCAATTATAAGTTGTATGCATTGGGTCCATGTGACCCCTGCAGACAAGAGTGACCACTATATTCACCACCATGTAAAATTATAATTATTATATTGAAATCGCCAGTAGCCTTTCCCCCCGAACTGCTACTGTTTGGGAAGTGGAGTGTCGTGGATACTTTACGGTGGCGGGATGGTAACTACCTCGCCTGGTATACAGGAGGTCGTGGGTTCGATGCCGAACCTGACGCCTGTATATTTGGAGATTGCGTGTCTCTCTCTCCCCGTGGTCGCGTGGATTTTTCTCCGGGTCCTCCGGTTTTTCCTTCCACATTTATAATCAAC
This sequence comes from Lethenteron reissneri, assembly GCF_015708825.2. Taxonomy (NCBI): domain Eukaryota; kingdom Metazoa; phylum Chordata; class Hyperoartia; order Petromyzontiformes; family Petromyzontidae; genus Lethenteron; species Lethenteron reissneri. Next base: position 10,812,655 of record NC_083814.1, on the reverse strand, counting down.
ATCGTGCGTTTCGAGTACTTGGCTGCTAAAAATGTGCACACGATGATGAGCCGCTTCGTTGAGATATATACTCTTAGTTCTTTCGGTAAAGTCACGTAGGTAAAAAAGGAAATTAAAAATAATTAGTTAATTAGTAACACTTTTTTATATAAATTTTTATTTCATTTTTTACCTACGTGACTTTACCGTAAGAACTAAGAGTATGAATCCTTGCAGTCACAAAAGCTTCAAATCTAGAATCGTTGAGATACCATTTACAGTCAAGTCGCTTCTGAAAAAGAGCTACTGTATACAGCTCAGTGGGCCTTACTCGGTAAAAAAAATTAAAGTTTCGTTTATTTTTAGTTTAAAGGAGTGGAAATACTCACATTTCACCCCACCACAGGGACCTACCTATTGAATCACTGTGGTGTACCCAGATATAACTTCTGAGTAAACAGAGGTGGGTAGGGGTCAGGGGGGGGGAGAGATTTAAGAAACTTGCTTCATCGTTACAGCTGCAGTGCTGGATTTCGAGTTCAGTATGCTTACCATTACACTGTGGCAGCGTCCCCGTAGACACTGCATTGAGATCACACATTGTCACATTAAGTGTCCCCCTTGCTCTGTGAACAATTGGTGGCGTTCATCTCCATCGTTGGCTCCGAGTGGGAAAGAGTAGAAACGCCACTGTTCTGTGGCAGGGACCATTCCTCTTGATTAACACAGCCCAGGTTGATCTCTAACGCCAAACGGTGCAACCTCGTCACAGTGGATTTGCTCCGTCGGCCTCAGAGCGATGATGACGACGATGATGGGCTGAGTTGGCCCTGACCAGGGACTCAAACTTACGTTGAAGTGGCAATGAGCGCGGGGCTCTATCCCTTGAGCTACGGCAGCCTCCACACGCGTAACATGTGCTTGCCATTTGGACGTGCCGTACATGTAACCGCCTACAGTAATTGTCAGCGGTCCCATGTTTCGCTTACACGTGTTTCCTGAAACCGCCTTGGCAGTCTTCCTTTAAAATGCTTCTCTGTCGCGTTTGCTAAACATTGCTCATACGGCCCATCAGACATGATGAGGTGGAAGGGGGGGGGGGGGTAAAATGGGGTACACCGATACCAAGGCTACAAGCTCAGGTGTTGGTGTGGGGGTGGGGGGCCGGAAACACAACTGAATATTTGTTGTAATATGATAGCTTAGCGAGTAACCATGTCCCGAGAGATAAATGCCAAACAAAGGGTTGCATTGTGGTTAAACATCCCAGCTATTTGTGCGCACACAGTTCAATCTCGCCTCTTGTTCAATAAGAGAATAACATTTCAAAAGCACGTGCTGAGTAAATATTGCAACCCTGGCTAGCATCTCGGCCTGGGAAAAAAATGCTCCCTTTGACAACGGGGACAGTGAGACGGCTAGGGATGAGGGCCCCCCAGCCAACAATATCATTTATTACTGTGGTTCATAACCAGCCCCCCGCTCCAAATGAAGATAAATAATTGTTGCTATAGTTTGTGCCCCTTTGGTAAAGGAGCACGTGTTATTTTTGACCGTTTCTGGCCTTAATTCAGATTTTATTTTTGTACACCCCCCCACCCACCCACCCGCCCAATCGCTCGCCTGGCCCGCATTCGTCTCCGCACAGCATGGCCACACATCTGTTCGGAATCATGGGGATTTCTCAAGGCTCGGTTTGCATACACACGCACAAAGAAAAGACAAAGATCCCCCATATAGCCTTTTAACAGACTGTTGAGGCAAGTGCCGTTAGCGAGGAGCACTTATGAACGCCGACACGGCACACGAGGGGGTGCGCGGTCGGTTCTCACGCCCGGCCACCTTTGTCTCCGCCGCAGAATGATATGTAACAACTCAGAGTGTCACCTTGCGGAATGAGTAATTTTTCCGAAGCAAAAATGAAATAAACGTTTAAATTAGCCGGCGACTAAAGCACAGCGCTAGATATCTGATCGACCATTCTCCAATGTATGTACTGACGAAGACAAGCCACGTGTGTGGACTCTAAAATAAAACCACTCTCTTCGTAAAATGAAAGTCCTTGCGGGAGTTTCTTTATAAACAATTTGTACGAGAACCATGCAACGAACGAGGAAGTCCTGCAAAGAATAGCCAAAGACAGTGAATCAAGACTCCTCGGTCAGGTCAAGTGGATGGTGATGGGAGGGAACAGTGGCAGCTGGATCGGCACGAGGCGGATGCTGCTGGGACCCGCACCACCGAATATCCCTTTGGCACCACGCAAGTTCACCCTCCTTCGTGGTGAATCACTGTGCCCTCGCCCCCCACACACACACAACAGGGTCCAGCCCCCCCCCCCACCCCATCTGTGCAGAGTTGGAGCCGGGCCTGAGTGGAAGGTGTTGGGAAAGAGGAAAGGCCACGATCTGACTGGACGTCAAACCGCACATGACGGGACGGAAGCCGTCTCCGTTGAAAGCCGATGGTGACGGACGGAGAGAGAGACACTGGAAGGAGACATCGGTGAACGATCGTGGCCCAACGGTCCAAGACGCCAAGGGCCTAGTAACAAGACGCCCGTGTGCGAAACGCGCGCACGCGCGAGAGAGTTCTGCGGGACCGGCTGGAGGCTTCTGGGGCGAGTTCTCACCTTCAAGTAGTCGTACTCGCACAGGTACGACGGCTCCACCTCGAAGTGCTGGAACTGCAGGCGCAAGCGGTACCCGGCTGGCACGGACAGCTGCCAGGTGTGGACCACCTGGTTTTTGTACGGCGTCGGGTAGCCGGGCGACGTGAACGATCCGCTCATGCCGCTCAGGCGATGCTGCTTCTCGGCCACCAGCCCGCACAGCGCCGGCGGCAGCAGCAGCAGCAGCGGCAGGAGCCACCGCGCGCTTGAACGAGAAAAGGTGCGTTACCCTCACGCGCGCTTCTGTCATCCATTATTTAATCGCCCCGTTGCCGATAACGCAGTGACCCAGGGGGCAGCCTCCACGGGATGGCCGTGTCTTGCTGCGGCCGCTTTAAGAGTCTCTCCGGCGGGCGCCTGGTCTGATATAAAATAAATTCGTAATGAGGGCACTTTCCCCAGGGAGAAATTGGTGAAGGTGCACAGGCCTGCAAAGTTCTTAATCAAGCCGCTTCTGGCAGACGGGCCCTCCACTCGGAGGAGCTTTACAAGTCCGCCCTTCCACTCTCACCAGACGTCTTGGAAAAGGTAGGAATACCGACACTTTCCTAGACCACACGGGAAATCTCTCGATCGAATCTATCGACTGCCTGTGTGGTGTACAGTTCATTTATAGCGTTGGGTGGACAGAAGGGGATTTGAGTAAGTCCACAATTGTTTCAACTGCTGCGCCAGGAGATGGAGTCGAATGGGAGACTTCTGGACTGCAAGTCGAGCGCGCTGACCGTCATCGCACCACGGCAAGCAACGTTCATTTTCCCTGCGGGTAGCTTCGTGCCAAACGTAGCGCTTGGTGGAACGAGTTCTCCCGAGCATTTGAATATAGGTAGGCAGGTGCCAGGAAGTCCTCCCACGCGTGAGCGTGCCAGCGTTGCCTATTACGTGGAGAAATAAAAAATAATAATTTCCATCGTCCCATCTGTTTGCCTATAAACCGTCGCCTGAAGAAGTCTCTTGACGTCGTGGGCATATGTATGGCATTACGTGCAGGTGTGCAGGTGGTGTGGTAAAAAAAAAGTAAAAAATTTCCCAGTAATTGCAATTATATTTCTCGTTAAAGAATAAGCTTTTTCCACACTGTGCGTATTTGTATTTATACGCAGATATGTCTAAATCATCATCAAAGACATTAATCTCACCATCTGGAACGCTCTTCCTTCCGATATTAGGAAGGCACTGGAACATAGCACTTTTAAACTCATTTCTTTAGAACTGCTTTTTGTTGTTTAATTTGTTGTCCTTCCCCCGCACCTCAGAGGAGGACGGTTACCTACGTACGGCGCGAAAGAAGTTCAACGTACATCACGCCCCTCTTGCAAGGGCAGTGCAGTACAATGTAGACCTGACATACAGAGCTAGGAAAATACATGCGCTTTAAACCAAAGAAAATATCATATATATACATTCTAAACACTATCAGTTGTTATCCATAATTTAAACGTTGTCTCTCTCTCTCGCTGCTTATCTTTCAATATTTTAAAACAATAATTAATTCAACTGGCCTTGGCTAAAAGTACCTCCTTTTGAAAATATGGACCCATAATTATTTGTTCTTGCTGTTGACAATGCTTTCGTAGTTGGCGGATCAAGGTCCAGAACCAATGTCAACATTTAAAAACTCTTCGCAGGAAAGGTTTCACTTTTAAAAGACAAAACACGCGTGTCAATACGTGTTTACGCAGCAACAAACCTTGTTAGCCCTTTTGCGTGTAGCCAATCACGGTTGGAAAGATGCATGTACCATGCATACCACTGCGTGCTTGGAATTAAGTAGAGAGACAGAAACAGAAAGACGTGGACTAGATAACAAACGAGTTAAATGCGTAATTCAAACACTTAGACCAAGTAAGCGTGCTTTGGAAGGACGCGTGGATAAGAAAGAATGATGGTGGATGAGTAAGCATTGTTGCTGCTTCGGAACGCAATGCGTCCGAGGGCTACGTGGATTGTTGCATGACGAGAAAAGAGCTTGGGGATGCCTTCGTCCAGCAGCAGATTTTTTTTTATGATGATAATGCATCACGGTCTACATCAAAACCTACGATTTTAACTTGAACAAAGCAAGAATAGGCCGCGTCACGTCTGCGTTCAAAATCAGAGCACTCGGACGGCGCAACTGTTTATAACGTTCTCCGGCTCTGTTAAACATGGGTCGTTTGGCGATGCTTATGACTTGGGGGGTGGTGTGGAGGGGAAAAAACTATTTGGAATGCAGTGGTACCCCGGAGATCGAACTTAATTCGTTCCAGAAGGCCATTCGAACACCGATTTGTTCGAACACCGAATTAATTTTCCGCATACAAATCAATGTGAATTACATTAATTGGTTCCACACACAAGAAAGCTCTCATTATAAAGCATTTTTACACGAAGTTTACAATAATTACATGCATAAAATCATTTTAAAAAACAAGAAACACAATAAATGGAATGCATGAATAAATATATGGAATAAATTAGATAAATGAACATTGAACTTCACTTTACCTGTAGTAAGGGGAGTTGATGGCTTGAGTGGAAGGTGATGAGGAGGAGGAGGTGGTGGTGTTATTGTTTGGTAGGGGAGTCCCCTTCCATAATAACGTCGGGTAACTGCCCTTCTGGTGTTCTTTCTCTTTTGTGCCTCTTTTCTGCCACTAACTGTGAGTCACTTGAGCCCTTTCTGACTAAAAACTTATCTATAGAGGTTTGTTTCTGCCTCTCATACGGTAAAACCTTTGTCTGGGCAAGCGTCATGCACGCTGGCCATACGCGTCTCAGCCGTACAGGTTCTTTCAAGTCGCGATTGCCCATTCGACCTCCGAATTTCGCTCGTTTTCAGGGGGAAAAAATGTTCGGAAATATCGTTCGAACACGGATTTGTTCGAGTTCTGGTGCGTTCGATCTCCGAGGTTCTACTGTACAGGCTTGAACGTAAGACTTGATGATATTCCGTGGAGCTGCACGCATTCTCACTGGAGCATTTTGTTTAACCATGATGCTAAGAAATTATGTCTGCACTGTATAAATAAAACACAGCCCCCCTCCGTTATCATCACGTCGGCGAACGATGCAAGCAAACCTTGCACGTGCGAACATTGATCGCTTTTGCTCACGTGTTAGAGAGCAACATTAATGGCGGGTTATGACGCTGCTGTCATAGACGTCACAGGTAACCAGGACATGACGACTCGAGCGGGGATTCATTTCTCAGGGGGCGGGGAACTTTCAACAGTCGCTGAAGCCCCACCCCCAGACCGCAAGGCCTTGTGGGAGTGCATCATTTGGGCAGCATTGGCTCAGTACAAGCAAGGTCTGGATCAGTTTCGACAGAAGGACTTTGTGCTCGATGGGAAGTTTCAAACATAAATGTTTTATGTGTATGTAGAGGGATTGATATATGAAAGTAAAGATTTATTCCTAGTCACCTTATTTACTTATATTCTCCACAACGACGCTAATGATCACTTTGAGTTATGAAAAATAAGAATAGGCTTTATCCTTTCTGGCAATAGAACAGAACAGGAGGTGTTAAGATGTCCAAACACTAAATATAAACCTTTTGCAAGGAATGATGTCTGCATTAACCAGACACGGTACTTGTGGTGAACATGCAAACAAACATGCTCTGGTAATTATATATGCATGGCCAATCAGCCTTCAAAGACAATGCATACATTTTCAGAGCATGTTTTGTTTACATTGAACAGGTTCTGTGAATAAAGTCGTTATCATTGCCTTTTTGGTTTTATTTTTCCTATGATTCCAGACTTATGGGACACCCGGTATACGTTTATATACACAGAGGGACAGGTATGTATAGAGAGGGAAATCGTCTGTACTTTATCCTTAGAGCGACTACGATGAGCAACACAAGGAGGTAAAGTGCCCAGTGAGCAGGGTAGGGGGAGGCTTTAGAATAAAAATATTGAATTATACTGGAGGAATCCGATGAGCTATAAAGCTTTTTTTTCACAGATGTCCAGTAGGGGCGGGTCAGAGAATTACAACAACAAACGATACAAACACGCGATAGGAGTGCAAAGTATAGGAAAAGTAAGAAAATCATTTGTTTTAATCTAACCAGGTAAGGCCCACTTGAGCTATTATCTTATTTTTCATAAGCGACCTGGCCACAATAATGACAGCTCAACGAAGTGGATTGCGATCACGTGAAAATGTATAGCAGATAAATTACACTGGTCAACAAAAAAAAAACGTTTTTTTTCTGGCCTGGACTTTTGCGGCTATTTTAGACTAATTTCAGGGTGCTGATTCCAAATCTGATCTCAGATTTTCTCTATCACATCATTTTTATGTTATCGGCATACCCCATTTTCATTGATTTTACCCGAAATTATCTCTGTCACTTACGATTGCAAGTTGTTGCGAATCAGGGACTGCTTTAGTGTTAAAATATGGTGCTGTATTTTTAGGATAGCGTGTTTATAATATCATTTTATATAGATATCCACATTTAATATTTTTCTTCTGCAGTTTTTATTGAAAATGCAATATTTGATATCTCAAACCCCTGATGTGATAGCCAAAAACTGATGCCAGATTTGGAATCAGCACCCCAAAATTACCTTAAAACCGTTGGAATACCTTATGCCAGAAAAAGTATGTTGACCAGTGTATAATCTAAACGCATGTGTAATTATAAAATACGGAGACGTGAGCACCGCCTCTCCTTCTCAATCGTTAGTCAATACAAAAAATCATAATGTTGGAGAGCGCTGGACAAAATTAAAACATTAACACAACCACGGACGACGTATCTGGGGGTTTATGAGCTTGTTAGAGCAAAGGATGCAAGATGAACAAAAAAGCAGATCGGTCCACGGTCCGTTCAGAACGTGTGCGTAACGTTCGCCTAACGTTGACGACGTCGTGCACGGCCGCGGAGTTTCCGTACACCCCGCCAACTCTTCGAACGCAGTTAACGTTACCGAAAACGAATGTGTATCACGCACGGATATTACCTGAACATGCTCGCCATGGGTGCCATCTCCGTGCCAGGCTCAGGGAGAGAGGGAGAGAGAGCTTTGGTTCAAGCGTCTAAATTAATGAAATAAGCGCAACTTGCTATGGGGCGGAATCCACACACACACACAAAAAAACACTGGGCGCACACCATTGGATGAAAGTTGGCGTTCCGTGACCCAAAGAGAACGGTGGTTTGGGTGGGGTGGGGGTCGTCCCGTCACTGCGCATTGCGCGTCTGTCTTTGTGTGTCTATTCAACCCGAGTGGGGGAGCGGTGGCGCAGTGGTTAGCGCATTGCGTGTCTATCTTTGTGGGTCTATAAAACCCGAGTGGGGAGCGGTGGCGCAGTGGTTAGCGCATTGCGCTACGAAACCCGGTTGACCCAAGTTCGATTTCCCCCCCACTCCGCCCGCTCACGGAAAACAATCGAATATCTGGGTGCTCCCCTAGGTCGACTCAGCCGAAATTATGAGTACCTTGTGGGGTATATAAAAACATCAGCACTGGGGGAGACAAAGACGGCCGGGCATGGTCCTGGCTCCACCACTCCCTGCGTGTGCCGTCCCTGGCTTTACATGCGCACTCTAACAGCACTTGCTCCAACAGTTTGTTAAAGGTCACATGGGTAATATTTGGATTTTGCTTGTGTATGTCATCGTCATTATCAGTCATTACCTCTCCTCTGCTGGATGAAGGCATCGCCACGCCTGTTTTTGCCATGCAACAATCTTATATAGTTCCTGGCACGCGAGCCGATTTCATCGCTCCTTCTCCACAGTGGACGTTCCCTCGTGCGTGTTTCCCTCCTTTGGCCGCTACTCCGTCATTAGTCTCGACCACCCGCCATCCATCCCTTCTCGCGGGGGAAAAATATGTTTCAAAACTTCTCTTCTCTTAAAAAAACACAACATACGCAGACACAAATACGCAGCTGTTGTGAAAGGTCGGCGTTCCGTTTGTCTGTACATTTGTTCGTCAAAAAATATAAGAGTCTCACAGAAGTCCTGAATCAAAAAGTTATAGAAAGTGGGGGGTACATAGTTGATCTAAAAGGTGTCCAAATATTGCCAAGCCTCCCCCCCCGCTCCAAAAATATTTTTACCCCCACATTTTAACATTTTTATTTTGTAGGCACATATATCTACACACCCTACATTCAGTAGAGGCAGCGGCATCCATTCACTCTACAGTAGTACCTACTGACTCTAAAGTAGCATCGAGTGATTCTATGACCACCGATGTTATTTCACATCAAGCGGTGCCTCGCGTGGCCCAAGTGTCGAAAGTTCACCTCGACGTTAGTGCCACCTTGTGGTGGCCTCCTTGAGAGTTACTAAGCAGCCCTGCTGCACGTTCACACGTTTCGCTGTGCCGTGGACAGCTTCGTTAACGATTCTTCAAAGATAACGCTGGCCTTAAAATTGTATTCTTTTTTGCATTATTATTTGTTCAAATATACGTATAAGTAGGTAGCCAACAAAGTATTCGATTAACATTCAGGTACCATGAAATATTCGGAACCTTCGGTTAATATCTATTCTGTAGACATGTACCTCGAATTAACATTTTAACATCATTCATTTTCATCTAACAATCATCTAATACAACTAATGAACTATGACTAATACGTTTTACCACGTGAGCATACTAACTTTTATATTCCCATTGCTATCATAACTGTGAGATAAATAAAATAAAAAAATGTATGCAAATAGATGAACCTCTAAGTATCACACGGTGAGACGTCGTACCCGCTACTTGCAAGGCTCAAGACCGGAGGAAATTTTCACAATTTCTGGCACTGCCTGACGATGGTGCTTGTAACTGTCAGGGAAACGCCTGATGAAGCTAGTTATAATTACTGGCGAAACGTCGTACTCAGATTGTAAATGTATTGGCTTTGTTCTCCAATACACCGGTGTGCTGTACTAGTGTAGTGTAATAGCGCTGGCTGGTGACCAGCAGCAGCAACTACAGTACACACGCCGGTGAGCATATACACACGGCTGTGTGTCGGCAGGGCGGAGGAACTGGGGCAAGGGTCATGGAGGGCCCCATCTGGAAGCCCCTGGAAGCTGCTAGTAGGTTCCAGAAGGGAGGTGTGGCCAGGGCGGAGCCAGGCCGCGCTGGGAGCATAAAAGGGGCCGAGAGCGGGAGTTGGAGGGGGCCAGTTTAGGAATTGGATCGTCTCGTCGCCATCGTCGCTGTCGTCTTCGCTCGACATTGCGCTGCTAGACAGCCTGTTAGCGGTCTCAGTCAGCGCCGCCGGTGCTAGACGGCTCGTGTTGTGTCATAGGCTAGCGAGTACGGAGTGTGTGCGGGCGAGATCTTGTGTGTTAATAAAAGGTGCCTCTACAAATATCGTCTCCCAAGTCACTACACTACACTAGTAACGAATTGGCACGTTCTGTTAACGTGACAAACCTTACTAATTGGCTGTGTCGGGTGGTGGCGGGGTTTCACGACACGTTTATATATTTACGCGATATAACCCGACAAAAAAACCCCACCTGTATTACGGATGATATTGGCCGCGAAAGCCTACGGCAGGGGTCGGCAACCAAAATAACAAGAAGAGCCATTTCTTTCCAATTCGGTACAAAATTCAGTATTTCAAGAGCCGCAATGCATCCGAGTACATACTGTATATACGTACATATCGTCAAGAAGCAGCCCGTAAAAAGCCGCATGCGGCTCTGGAGCCGTAGGTTGCCGACCCCTGGCCTACGGTGTTAAACTGCACCGCTGCGTGAGTGTACGGCTCACGGTGTGTAAACTACGCGAACGAAACAGCGGAGAAAATCACGTGATGCGCCGGCCCCCCTTGTCGACAAGGACAACTCCCGTGACTGCAGGGATTCATCTTCTTGGTTCTTTCGGTGACTTTACCGAAAGAACCAAGAGGAAGGACAACTCCGTCGAGACGAAGACGAGGGCGCGCGCCTTTCGTTTTTGCTTCTCCGCATCCCCAAGAAGAGATCGAGAAGCCTCCAACTCGGGGGGGGGGTCGTCCGTTGTCGGCGTCTCGTCAACCTCGGCGGGACACGCCCACTTCTACATAAACCACGCCCACTTCTACATAAACCACGCCCACTTCTACATAAACCACGCCCACTTCTACATAAACCACGCCCACTTCTACACAAACCACGCCCACTTCTACATAAACCACGCCCACTTCTACATAAACCACGCCCACTTCTACATAAACCACGCCCACTTCTACATAAACCACGCCCGCTTCTACATAAACCACGCCCACTTCTACATAACCACGCCCACCTCTACACAAACCACGCCCGCTTCTACATAAACCACGCCCACTTCTACACAAACCACGCCCACTTCTACCAAAACCACGCCCACTTCTACATAAACCACGCCCACTTCTACATAAACCACGCCCACTTCTACATAAACCACGCCCACTTCTACATAAACCACGCCCACTTCTACATAAACCACGCCCACTTCTACATAAACCACGCCCACTTCTACACAAACCACGCCCACTTTTACACAAACCACGCCCACTTCTACACAAACCACGCCCACTTCTACATAAACCACGCCCACTTCTACATAAACCACGCCCGCTCGGAAGTTGGCCCCGCCCACCGTTTGTGGACAACCCATGCCGACTCTGCCGATATCATTAAGAGTGGAGCGTGCAGCCAGACAGTCGTGTTTATTTAACCGGTACAAAACCCCAGATTGTCGCTTTCTTTGTTAAAGCACGCTACTACAGCTTTTGTGAAATCAGTCTCGGTCAAACAATTGTGTCCGGTAGCCTTAAATATAACCAGTCTCACTCGCCTGTTTGTCCAAGCTTGATATGAATCTGCATGTGCATGACTTCCCTTGTTTGATCTCTCCGTCTGTTTGCCCATAGCCAACAGCTGTCCCTGCTCAGCTCCGCTACCCTTGCGAGTGTTGAGGGCTCCACGCTGCAGACACGCGTCAAATATGACGCAAGTCTTTAACGGGAAACCCTCGTCCCATGTTTTCCACCCACCCCAGCAAAACAGACAAGGGGACAACGTGACCCCTTCGCGTACGTATCTCCTCCAGATAAAATAATGTTTGTAATAATGTGTATACCACCCATCAGCCCCCAATGCCCCCTTTCTGGGAGTGTTTAATTGAGGCTTGCGTTGATTTGCAAACACGAGCAAAACGATTTAAAGCTTTCGTGACTGCAGGGATGCATCTTCTTGGTTCTTTCGGTAAAGTCACGTAGAAGGGAAGTAATAAAATAATAAAAATAAAACATAATAAAATAAAATAATTCTCACGACGTTTCGGCTACAACGCAAGCAGCCGTCTTCAGGTTGCGTTGTAGCCGAAACGTCGTGATAATTATTTTATGTTTTATTTTTATTATTTTATTACTTCCCTTCTACGTGACTTTACCGAAAGAACCAAGAAGACGAGAAAAACGCTGAACCAGTTTCAACACAGTGTCTCTTCGGCAGGTCAAGCTTGCCTGAATCGACGCTGTACTGGAGAATTGCCATGTGTTATAGGGGCCGTCCATAAATGACGTCACGCGATTTTAGCCGATTTTTGACCCCCCCTCCCCCCCTCGTCACACGGCGTCACAAAAAGTCAGACCCACTCAAATATGACGTCACAAAGCTCTGCCCCCCCCCCCAAAACCATATTTCCATTTTGAAAATAAACATGCTTCAAATCACTTTAAACTATTTGTCATTTTAGTGCGTATTTAATGCGGCGCTGCACTCTGATGTTGTAGGAGAAAACACGTATTAAAAAGGTGTTGGAAAGCTAAAGTTTAGCATAAAATTCACTTGAAAATATTCAACATCTTACTAAGACTGCAGATGTTCAGAAAATGATATTAAAATTATCTTATAATTATAAAATATTTAAAATAATTATAACTATAAAAAAATAGTTGAAACTTTGTAGTAGAACGAAGCAAAATACAGAGTACAATTATAACAATCACATATTTATTCAACAGAATGAAAAGCCCTGGTAGAATCATTCAAATCAAAGTGTTTAATAACAATCATTCAACAAATTTACAAAATTGATGCTTCTCCATTCTCCCATGGAGAAGCAAAATGCTCTTTCATGGAATAAATAAAAGGTGACCTTAGTAAATTTAAATAATCAAATAGTTAATAAGGAACCTCATTTGCCAGTAGCAAAATATGATAATTGGTTTTTTACCCTTTTATCTGGCAACAAAACTGACACCTTTTTTTTACAAGGAGTCATGTTTGCATTGACCACAATACCTGCGGTTGGAATGCAAAAAAAACACATATCTCTGATAATGTATGCACTGTCCTTGAAATTGATTTAAATTGATTCCAATCGTTGATTGTCCTAGTTCAGATGTCCACATTACTGGAATAACCCCGTGCGGGTCACGTGTCCACTTGCTCTGCTCTAATCACTTCCCAGGAACCACCATTTGGTGCCGCTGTTTCGTGGTGGAGAGGAACACAGAATCATTAAACGCTTTTAAAATTTATAAATAAAGCGGTTTTTTTTGGCTTTTAAATATAATTCTCTTAACGTTTTATTTATTATCGTGCCTTTTGCGAGAAATCTGTTACATCGTGATTTTATTTTGCCCACAATTTCACTTTTATAGGGCATGCCTGTTAAGCACTATGCATTGCATTTTTGTACGAATAGTGCAATAGGAATACAGTTTTATTTATTGATTGACTTGCATTAACTTAACATTTATCTACAGTATATAATCATCTTAGTTGTGATTTCGTAAAATCTACCTGTTAGTGATTTTAATTCCCGAAAGCCAAAACGAGAGGCCTGGGAGATTCCTGTTGGCAACATGTCTTTTTTTTACATTGTGTGAACGAAGATCGAAATACAGATATGTATATATATGATCCCTGATCAAGTGCTGTACAGAATCTCTACTTCGGAATAAACAAAAAAATGATAACTTATTTCGTCACTTGTCTACCCAATTTATTATTATTTAGGTACGTGGGGTGCACTTACCAGTGGGACTAACTCACATCTTTAACGTGTTCAGACTTGGTTTACATGTTTTATGTAGCTTCTGGCTAGTGAACAGAAGTCTCGCAGATGTAGAACAATCGTGGATATCCTGTAGGGAACACTTTTTGCATACCGTGGCACACGCACCATTATCACACGGCATGCGCGTCGTTAAAACGCGGCATGCGCGCTGTTATAACGCCGAACGCACGCCGTTATGGCGCTGTATGTGCGCCGTTATAACGCGGCTTCTGAGCGGTCAACGCCAAACTACTTCATAATCAACGTTTTTGGGTTTAGATCGCGTTATTTATAAATGTGTCGTAACCCTCCACCACCCGACACGGCCAATCAGTAAAAAAGTGTCACGTTGACAAAAGACATAGTTCACTGCTTTAGCCCACCGGTGTGTTGAAGCCACAACATTTACAATTTGAGTACGACGTTTCGCTGGTAATTGCATCCAGAATCATCGGGCAATTCGCATTGTGCATTATAAATAACGCGATCTAAACCCAAAAACGTTGATTATGAATAACATTGGTCGCGAAAGCCTACGTGTTAAACTGCCAAACTACTTCTTAACCTGAGCGGCTGAGTACACGGAACAATACAGTGACGCGGCGGGGTACGCTCAGTTATTTGTCTCGCCATCTGACTCTGCGTATCTCACCAAACTTTACCTGTAAATATTCAGCTTCATAAGACTCGTCTTTCATTGGAACATTACCAGGCATTGCCCTGAAGGCAGTGCGGTGGAGTTGGCGGAGTAAGGGTTACGGTACACTGCACTAAGAACCTGGCGACCCGAGTTGAATTCCTAACCGTGAGTGCCGAGTAACATCAGAACTGGTCACGAACTAACCCGCAATGCCAAGCACAGTCCAAAGTAGCAGGACCCTCCTGAAAACCAGTCTTCCTACTCACTATGACTTTCCTGGGTAAATAAGCAATCATTATTATTATTATTTTGGTGAATTGCTGTCAATCCATATGACCGATGTGGCACGACGAAGAGGAATTTTTCCAAACGTCGATTGACAAAATGGGGCCGTACAATGTTATGATTATTGTATCACCAGGTGATTTTCATTTGGACAAGAGGTGTCAAGAGGCACGTGTTGCTGTCCTTTGAGTAAAATACTCAACGTATCGACACAAAGCGTCGCGGGCCAACGTGGTCCAATCGTGACCAAACTGATCCCACGTTCCTCTGAATCTCTGGTTTTGTTTGCACCGATGTTAACTTGCTCCATTTCCAGTGCTGTGAGGATGGCGAGTGTTTGCTTTGGTTCGTCAGTGGGTCAGCCCAGAGGTTAAGATAGCCCTGTGGTTCAATCTCCTGTTGCAAAGGCAACCCTGCCCCTGCACTTAGAGTTAGGCAGCAAAGGATAAACAAACTCCATCAGAGCGACTGGGAGAACCGTGACGGGAGACATGAGAAAGCGGCCCCGTTGCTGTGAGTTATGAACACCCGCATCATACAAAGGCCTTCAAATGGCACGTGCACATTCACGTTCGCGGGTCATAGCTTGTGTGACAATAGGTGGATGGGAATTGTACAGAGGCAAACTCGTCGTTATATTATTGCCGAAACGTAACGTAGAACTGAAGAATAAAGGCTGCAACATTAATAAAGAAAATAAAACGCCTGAATATGTTTTTTTTATGACAAGAATTAAGTCTATAATGAGAACGACAAAGCTGGTTTTGTTTGATAGAGCTAGATGTTGCACTACTGGACATCTGTGAATTACTGTACATCTGTGGATTAGGGGCCGTTGTCCAGAACATCACCTATTGTTAGTTTTAAATTTTAAGGCAGTGTTCTTCACGAATGTTGTTGTGTTTTAACTGTGCTTGTGCACGACTGCCAACCAAGCAGCAACACCAAATAATTCGCTGAACGTTGAATATCGGCGTTTGTCCTAGCTTGGGGCGGTAAAGTGGTAATGCATTGCATTCACCCCACTTGTCGCAGTAATTCACGGTTCGATTCAAAGCAGCCGCCCTGATTAATACTGCGGTGTGCAACAACCAAAGTACGCGACATACGCTTCACATTGAACGTTAAAGATCCCGCGACAGCATTCGTGAGATTAGCCTATTGTGAGCCCGCATCGTGGTTCAAATTTGCTATCAAACTAAAATTTAGTGTCAGCCGCAATGACCCAATTGGGATTACACATGGCAATCATCGCCCCACAACACTGTTAAACCTTGGAAGGACCCTCGTGAAATAGTCGTGAGGGTCAGTGAGGCCCTCCTGGGTAAACAAGGGAAATGACAACAATAGAATCATTGGAACGTTTGTAGAGGGAAGTGAGTGCTGTGAGTTGGTTGTGATTACCTGATGTGCCAGCGCAGCAGATTAATTGTCGGCTGTCCTATTTGAATTCTGCCGTTGGAAACTAAATTTTGTTCCTGCATTTTTTTAGGTAGTAAGAAAGCAAATTCTGACAAGAAAGTTTTAATTCATGCCCATTTGTAGGTGAAACACTGCCCCATTCATTGGTCAGCATCATGGCAATGGCCTTTTGTGCAACGATTCGTTGATGTGTGACGAGTCTGATAAACGCAATTGAGTTGTCACAATTTGGGATTACGATATGATTCAGTAATCAATTAGCTTGGTCACGTTTGTGGTTTCTCATTTGCATCGACCGTTTTGTTCCGCACTCATTCATTTCATTATAATCTGAAGGTAATGTGAGTATATAATTTCCATACAGCTTGCATACATTGTAATCGCTTCTCTGAATGGTTTGATGTCCACATTGTGAGCATAATTATTGATTCGAATGGATATGTCAATAAATCTATGCACACTCGGTGCTCACAGTTGATATATGGCCGTGGAAAAGATTACCACCAATCCCGAACACTTTCTGTAAAATGATGAGAAACGCGTCGCACGGGCGAAAGGAAAGTGCGCGTGGGCTGTCGACGAAAAAAAAATATAAAACACGTGACAAAGGTGGTGATAACGGCAGCAGTGATCACCATATTCTCAGGACTATAATGAACACTTTTTGTACCCGGCATTTTAAAGTGAGCGGTTTGTCTTGTAAACCGTGTTAAGTCTTATCTGTTATAACTTTGATTGTGCTAATTGACGTGCTGTGCCTTTGCTCAGCAAGTGTGTTATACAAATTATGATCTGATAGGTGTGTGTGTGTGAGACCAGATATAGCGTTTACCAGACTGTTAGGGCAAGTGCTGTTAGCAAGCATTTATGGAGGCCAGGATGGTACACGAGGGAGTGGTGGGACCTGAACGATGCCCACCCACCTTGTTTCTCCGGTGCTGATGTTTATTCATCGCACCAGGCACTCATTAAGGCTGAGTAGACCTAACCCCTGCGCCACCGCTCCCCATTTGGCGACTGTGATGATGTCTACACCGTGTGTTTTCCCACTGACCGCAGGTCAAGGCAGGAAACAAAACTCTTACCTTCTTCAGATGACCCGCGATCTCAGGCACCGATCAAACCGCCGAATTTGTACCAATTCTGGCTCCTGGAATTCAAATCGCTTAGACCTTCCACTCCTACCGCCATGGAACGACTCGTGGGATTTAAGGGACACTACACTGCCGTGGGTAGAGCCTAACAGCTGTGGGCAGCAGCGTCGGTCACTTTGGGATGGTGTTCTTCACTCATTTTCAGAGGAGGGCCACTTCTGCCGATAAGACACCATCAGTGCGAGGGCCGCCACACCGCCTGCAAGGGGTTGTGTTTTCACATTTTCTGAATTGTCGGAAGGCCGCACGTCAGGGTGCCATGCTAAAGGCCACCAGGGGCCTCCAGTGACCCGTGGGCCTTCCAATGAAGAACGCTGCCCAGGGACATCAACTGGAACCATTGGGCAGCTGCATGGCCTGTCCCAGTGTTGTATCATCCGTGTTTGTGTTGCATTTTTATCATTATCCAGAAAGCCTGGCTGAATATCAGAAAGGTCCGACCAGGTTTTTCGCAGTCGGGGGCCATGTTGCCATTTGGCACCATTGGGATCAGAATCAGAATCAGAAATGGTTTTAATCGCCATGTAAGTTTGCACAAACAAGGAATTCACTATGGCGGGACGGTGCCTACATTGAACAAGTAGGAATCTTAACTTATATAAAAGGTATACACTCTAACTATGCTAACGTTACAAAGTATAAGTAATACTAAAGGGCTAAATCTTTAAAATTATGAATAAGTAGACCTTATAAAATGCGAAATGTAAAATGTTAATTAGCCGTATTAAACAATCTTAAAATACAAAAATACAAATAAGATTACACGTTGTAAGTATGGAAAGGTGTAATTATGTAGATAAAATGTCATAGTAAGTGTAACAGTCATTCTAAGTGTAAAAGTCATTTTAAGCCCTTGGCCTTGTTGAGGAGGCCAACAGCAGATGGGAAAAAACTGTTTTTATGACGTGAGGTTTTGGTCTTGATGGACCGCAGCCTTCTGCCGGAGGGGAGTAGCTGGAACAGAGAGTATCCAGGGTGCGAGGAATCGTCCGCAATCTTCCTCGCTCGCCTCAGGGTCCTCAAAGTGTGCAGCTCCTCAAGGGTTGGTAGATTACAGCCAATCACCTTCTCAGCAGTGCGGATGATACGCTGCAGTCTGCTCTTGTCCTTGGCAGTGGCAGCAGCGTACCAGACGGTGATGGAGGAGGTGAGGATTCCTCAATGCCAACGCGAGAAAATGTTTTTCCCGCTGTCCAGGGTTAGGCCATGCCCTCCAGGTCAGGGTCATGCCTATAATGCCCGTTGCTTAACTCCTGTTATTTAATAGGTACATGGTGGCATTGTTCACAGGACAATTTCATCGTCTTGACGTATATATCAACAACAGTGCGGCCGTTTAAACTTGCGATCAAAATGGAATTTCGGTTTTCTCAAAACACCCGGGTGGTGTAACGGTCAGCGCACGAGGTCACTGGTTCGATTTAATGGCCTGGCCCAGCAGGTGAAATCCAGGTGTGAGTTTCTTAAATCCCCTCCCCCACGCCTGGTATATAGGAGGTCGTGGGTTTGATCCCATCCCTGGTACCTGTATATTTGGAGTTTGCATGTCTTTCTCCCTGTGGTTGTGTGGATTTTTCTCTGTGTCCTCCAGTTTTTTTTCCTCCACATTTAGAATCATGCTTTTAGAGTAGTTGGCTGCTCTAAATTTACACACGATAAGCCACTTGGGCGAGCTATCATTCGTGGCCAGGTCGCTACAGAAAAAGAGCTATATAGCTCAAGTCGGCCCTTATCTGGCAAAAAAATAGTAAATAAATGTGTCTTAGGCCCAGCTAAGTTAGGATCAGCGATGGCGCTTACCTGTATGGATGTGTGCTGTGTCACGTGTGTGAGCAGGAGGTCACACATATTTCGCTGAGTCGGCTTTCAGTTCATCTGTCCTGCAAGAGAGACGGCACTTGGAGCAGACGCGTTCCACAGTGCAGACGTACGGCTGGATACAAGCCCTCGCCTCTTCAGTGCTACCAGTTCAGACGTTTTGCTTCTCGCACTAAACGGTTGGATTTCAGAGACATTTGGAATTGTGACCTTTAGAGTGATGGGCTAATATCGGTGCGTACTTCTTGAAGGGTGGTCATTGACATATATACGGAAGAAAACTAAAAAGGCCCAAGAGAAGAAGCATGGTGAGGTGGTAATGCATGCTCGAAATTACATCGAGTGACAGAAAGACGAAAACGTGGATTAGAGAGCACATGCAGGCTATGGACATTAAACCGTGAAGAGAGCTGAGCGGGCTTGGGGAGGACAAGGCACGGCGAGAAGCGATAACAGGGCAGATTGTTTAATAAGAATGCTGAGATAGAAAGTTTCAAGTATCAAGTTTCATTTTATTTTACCAGGTGAGAGCTCAAGAGACCAGGATGGAGTCTCGTGTGCAAGGGTTGCCTGAGGTATTAGTCTGCCAGTCGGGGGCAATGATCGCTTTGTATGATCCAAATTGAATAACCGAGCAGCCAAGGAATGGAACACATCCCACGGGACATTTTGCCGAGGAGATGGAGTGACCAAACCCAGCTTGTAAGGAGGTGGCTCGGTGGATTATTCCATCTCGGGATTGTGAAAGATGGTTTGGGGAGGCCTTTATCCATCAGCGGATAAATCATAGCTGATGATGATGAAGCTCAGGGTTATCATTTTGTGCGACTTTTTTTCTTTCTACTCGGCTGAAAAAGATCGTTTCAAATGTGCTTTTTATATTCGGTGTCTGAATGGGAGATCATTTGTTTCATTTCAATATATTTTTGAAATCCAGGTTTTTTTGACACAAAATGATTGATTTTTTTTAATCCACAGACATTTATCCATTTGTCTAAAGGCCTTAAACATCCATCTTTCACAGCTGCTCCTCACCGCAATATCCCTCTTCGCTTGTAAACATGCATCTGACAATTCGTACTCATTCTAAAGGCTCACGATATATATAAAAAATAACTCAATGCGTTCATCAATATCACCGTGGCCTTAAAATTAAAAAGATTATAGCAGGCGACGTTTACGGGCGATACGTACAGTACATTAACTCATGTAAGCGTAACCGTGTGCGTTCAAATGACACGCAATTGGGACATTTAGGCTGATGCAGCAAGCGGAGCAGTATAACGGAGACGAAAAAATAACAACAGCACAAACAAAGCGGGAAAAGTGAGAAACAGTATTGCTCCTTCCCACACTTTTTTCTCTCCGGAAGCTCCAGTTTCCTTCCACACGTGTAAACACTCTTTAATTTGCTAGAAACAACCTTAATATATAGAAGACCGCAGAGCTCGATTCATTGTTGGTGCTGGCTCACCGTGTGGCTGCCTTCATGCTTTCTCTGGTTCGTCTGCATCAGGGGTGGGGAACCTTTTATCTGCCAAGGGCCATTTGGATATGTATAACATCATTCGCGGGCCATACAGAATTATCAACTTAAAAAAATAGCCTGTTATATTCGGTCAAACATTTAATTAACTCACCCCTAATGCGATGGCTGGAACTGCTTCTCTTTGGTGAGGCGTGTGGTGTTGGCTGGTATTGATGATGTTGCTACTACTCGCAACTGCTTTTCCAGGTTTGCTCCTAGATTTATTGAATTTCGAGTCCCGCCTGCGGTTGCCTTGGCAGGACCACACCAAATGATTTCGCGGACTTCATACGGTCTGCGGGCCGGACGTTCCCACCCCTGGCTCTGTATGTATGTACGTCGAACTTCTTTCGCACCGTAGCGTAGCCAACCGTGCTAATCGGAGGTGCATCTAAATCGTTCCCTCTCTCTCAACGACAGCAAGCGAATACTGTACAGCACGTTACAAGTTGAAATCATACGATGTATAGGGACTCTACGAACGAGTTAGGTTCCAGAGATATTTTCGGAAGTCGATTCCAAACATTGTATGGCATGTACTAAATACGGGGAATGGCTTTGAAAGTTGTGTAATCTCTAGATGTACTGGTTCTTCACGTTCTCTAGATGTAGATGCCACCAACGCCATCTATTGCGCGGCGGTTGAACTTCCGGCTCTCGATCCGAACAGGCATCTGGACATACGGACAGATTTGTTCGTATCTCTGGAAGTTCGTAAGTCGAATGTTCGTAAGTAGATGAGTCTTTGTATATTATACCGGTTAACATTGCTCGAGTTCTGCAGGAGGTGCTTGCCTCGTATGAAGTTTGCTTTGTTGCTGGTGGGTGTCTGTATGCGTGAGCAGGTGGCTAAAAACGAGGTTTTCACGTGTAAGCGAAAAGGAACCAAATTAGAAATGCGTTTGTGATGACTGAATGCGTAACCGTATGGGACCCCGCAGAACGTGGTGTCTGGACCGCGGGCGCACCGCTCGTAAACGCGGACGCCCGCTGACGAATTGGTTTAGTAATTTATGTTAATGCAGATAAATCGAACCGTATAATTGCAATGCATTGCCAGATATATCAAGTTGGCAGCTAATGCAGACATTTTGCTGGTGTATATATACTTTTTTTAGAAAATGTATTTCCCTGGAATTAAACATTGGATTAAAATTAAAAACTATAAATCAACGTAAATGTGACATGTTAGAATACTATTTTTTTCCCTGCTTTACTCGTTACATAAAAGCATGTATCCTCCATAGATCAGTCGGTTGGCACGTTAGTGTTTCTCTTTGCATTAACATTGCAATTGAGGGCTCATTTGTTTTTTTGCTTCAATCCGTAGTCATCCGCTGACTTGTTACTGGCCCTGCTGGTGACCAATTACAGCTTAAACTATGAACGGTAAAGGTGCAGCCATGCAATTGCTTCTCATGCCACTGTTAGGTGGAAGGGCATCCGTCGGAGTGCCACTCAAAAGAGTGTATGTTATCCTACTGTTCCACTTTGGCCAGACGTTTTAGTGAGTACCCACACTTTACCCCACCATACTCGTACCTACCGATCGGCTACCTATGGTGAACCAATTTTATACCACTGGGTGGAAAGAGACTGGGGAATTGAGGAGACTTGCCCCATTATTTCTACGGCCGTGCCACAGAATCGAAGCGAGCCGGTTTGAATGTCCAGTGTGTGAAGCATCACATCGCTGGCAGGTGAATTACAGTCATTACAAAAGTAACAGTGATCGATTTAAATTGAATGATTTTGTTAAAAAAAAACCTTTGTTCAACCAGGTG
The DNA here is from genome assembly GCF_015708825.2 of Lethenteron reissneri. NCBI lineage: Eukaryota > Metazoa > Chordata > Hyperoartia > Petromyzontiformes > Petromyzontidae > Lethenteron > Lethenteron reissneri. The sequence goes on along the minus strand of NC_083814.1, from coordinate 10,790,380 downwards.
GATCAGAAGCAGAGTGTGCGACTGACAATAAAAGGTCACGAGTTTAAGTGGAGAGTCAACAGTCGTTCAGGGTGAGCAATATGAGTGGCACTCGCATTAAACTAGATTCGAATAACTCAAAGCAAACAGTTGTGCTTGAGTTATTCACTCTCCCCTGTCTCACTCTCTCCCACCTACGATCTTGCTGACACCAGTTGTGTTCACTTGCCCTGAGAATGGACGCTGGATGCACGAGAAACGATCCCAGCGTGTCAACCTGGTGAAGTGCCGCCACCCCTGACATTCGTGATGAACAGAGCAGAAAAAAATAACCCGTAAAAACAAAGTTTTTCACTATAAATCCTTTATATGCGTGGCGGCTAGAGTCCTCTCGTCCTCTGGCTTGAGATGGCTGCCACCTATGGGTTAGATGATTGCATTGCACCATTAAGCAATTGGTAATTAAATATAATATTTTTGTCCTAAAAAGTGTAAAATTTTGGAAAATATTTTTCACGAAAATTAATTGTCACGCACAACGAGTCTGTGTGCAAAATGTCAGCTCGATTGAATCAACGGGAAGTGGGTTAAAAAACGACCGAAAGATTTGCACGGTCGTAAGCAAGCAAGCAAGTGAACTTAATATAAAGGATTTACAAATGCCCACAGTGCTCTATGGGGCAATGGGTGTTGCCAATCCCTCATTGGCTGGGCTGATGCCAGCGATGGAAATTTCTTACGCTCGTGGCATGAACTAGACATTTAACAGACAATCACCGTTGAGCCGGGTGTCATGGCAAGGGTTTCCACCTGTCCTGGTGTTCCCAGGCGGCAGCTGCTGCCCAGGAAATTCTGTGAGTCTCCCCGGCAACATTAGATGTCATAGCCCACGACCGACGCGGTGAGAGCCGCTTGCCTCCCGGAGCTCTCGCCCGGGCTGGTGGGTTTCGTGACCGGCTGGGGCCGCGTGAAATCGTCGGGGAGGACCTCGAACGAGCTGCGGTTCGTGGAATTGGCCGTCGCGGACGGGGCCGTCTGCCGAGAGGCGAACGACGGGAAGGTGGAGCGAGGAGCTGCGGGCGTTCACGGAGGTCACGGACAGGATGTTGTGTGCCGGGAGCGCCGAGGGCGGCAGGGACGCGGGGTTCGTCGTCTCCGACCTACGGGGAGGGGACATCGCGTGGTTCGTGGTGGGGATCGTGCCCTGGAGCGTGGCGTGCGGCCGGGAGAACCACTATGGGGTGTACACGAGTGTGGCCAGCTTCCTCGACTGGATCCACTCCAGCATGCAGCAGCATTCTTAGAGTACTGTACAGCAAAAAAAAAATCTGATTTTTTATTCTTTATTTATACTAGAGAAATCCGATGAGTTGTAAAGCTCTTTTTCACGCATGTCCAGTAGGTGGCAGGTCAGAACGTTACAACAACAATGGCGTTAAATTTCGATTTAAAGCTTTCGTGACTGCAGGGATTCATCTTCTTGGTTCTTTCGGTAAAGTCACGTAAAAGGGAAATAATAAAATAATAAAAATAAAACATAATTAAATAATTCTCACGACGTTTCGGCCACAACGCAAGCAGCCGTCCTCAGGTGAAGACCAGGTCTGTCGGAAAGACAGCGTCTGAAATGCGTCTGAAATGCTGTCTTTCCGACAGACCTGTTCTTCACCTGAGGACGGCTGCTTGCGTTGTGGCCGAAACGTCGTGAGAATTATTGTATTATGTTTTATTATTTAATTATTTCCCTTCTACGTGACTTTACCGAAATAACCAAGAAGAACAATGGTGTTATATTATCCCTTGGTCTGTGGTGGATACTTCAAATTACTTTGGTCAGTGCCGGTCACTTAATTGAACAACCGCTCTTGAATAAATATCAGACATGTACCTCCCCTTTCCCCTGCTCTTGTCTCTGTGTCGCGCCGATTTTTGTCAGAAATTCGAAACCTATTTACGTATAAGATTTGATCATGCTGATCTGTGGAATTTAAAGTGACATTTTTAATCATTAAAGCAGATACAACTTGGTCGATGTGAAAACGTGTGTCCAGTTTATCGTGTCATTCTGTGTTTTCAATCTCCGTTTTAGAACAAGGATACAGCTATCTTGATAGGAGGGGGAAGTTTCAATTCAGGAGTGGGTTTAATCTTGAAACTCGCCTCTGCTTCTGTTATCGCTTTGTATAGCGACTCAGAAGTCCACGTGCAGGGGAAAGGGGAGGCTACTACATGTGTAGCTACTACATGTGTAGCTACTACATGTGTAGCTACTACATGTGTTGTAGCTACTGCACGTGTTGTAGCTACTACACGTGTGGTAGCTACTACACGTGTGGTAGCTACTACACGTGTTGTAGCTACTACACGTGTTGTAGCTACATGTGTAGCTACTACACGTGTTGTAGCTACTACGCGTGCTGTAGCTACTACACGTGTAGTAGCTACAACACATGTAGTAGCTACCACACGTGTAGTAGCTACAACACGTGTAGTAGCTACCACACGTGTAGTAGCTACCACACGTGTTGTAGCTACTACACGTGTAGTAGCTACCACACGTGTAGTAGCCTCCCCTTTCCCCTGCACGTGGACTTCTGTACTACTACACGTGTTGTTGCTACTTGTGCTACTCGGATAATCCGGCACTGAATCCCAGCGCACGTCTCCCCGAGGGGCGCGTTATCGCACAACGCAAACACGCCGCGCACTTGACTCCCCGCGTCGCGTTCCCGATGGGTTCAGCTATTTTGGGGGTTTTTTTACCGAAATCGGCGGCGGCGTCGGCTGTTTCGGGAAATCGCTGAACTTTCCTCAACGAGAAACTAATCTACAAAAAAATGCCTCCCTAACTCGCTCTGGCCAACAGAGGCACCGCACAGGCTCGATAAAAAGGTCACTTCTCAGCACACAGTAACGCATCTGTCTCCGCGTAGAGAAAATCATATTTTTTATACGCATCCCCCATCTGCCGTGCGGCCTTCTGAGACTGCATAATTGCAGCCGCATTAGCTCAACACTAAGCGACACTCAGGACCATGCTTCGACATTCAGACAAGCCTGCCCGTGCCTGATGACACACTGAATGTTGAAACCGAGTCGTGATTATTTTGTGTGATGTACCACCACCGTAGACATCCGCTGACTTGTAACTGGCCCTGCTGGTGACCAATTACAGCTTAAACTATGAACGGTAAAGGTGCAGCCATGCAATTGCTTCTCATGCCACTGTTGGTGGAAGGGCATCCGTCGGAGTGCCACTCAAAAGAGTGTATGTTATCCTACTGTTCCACGTTGGCCAGACGTTTTAGTGAGTACCCACACTTTACCCCACCATAATCGTACCTGCCGATCGGCTACCTGTGGTGAACCAATTTTATTCTACTGGGTGGAAAGAGGCTTGAGAAATGAGACACTAAATGTTGAAACCGGTTTTGAGTCGTGATTATTTTGTGTGATGTACCACCACCGTAGTCATCCAATGTACCACCACAGACTCGGGTATCCATCATAGCAAACAGCGATGTTGGATACTAGTCAACATCTGTACGCTATTCATACCACTGCGTACGTTTTGTTGTTGTTGCAGGTGTGCCATATAAACATCTCTCTGTCGTACTTGTGGGTTGTTACGGCGTAAAGTTAATCCCGTGTTGGGGTGGCAGAAATTGATTTGTGCTGTTATCTGGAACCGGCGTCACATTGCAATGTACCGCAAAGGTTTGTTTCACTGAGGCCGACTGCCATTTAGGTCTGGGATTGGTCTGTGGAAAAGACGACATTACCCAGAAGCCAAAAGACATCAGACAATGTTATTCAATTCTGCATCTACATATAGAAACAAAACTAACATCTGCCAGCGGTGTTCTTCAATGTAGCATATTTAGCTTGTCTGTAATTATGAGGACATATCCGTGCTACCGCTTTATAACTCCCCCGTTCAAACAATCAGCACTATACTTTAATCTGTGCTATACATTGAGTGCAGTTGATTTTTGTTTCGGGTTTTTTAGCTGCTCCAAAAACACACGATTCCAAAAAATCTTGGCGTCAATGGTTAACATATTAAATGCGCAGACAATATCTAAAAGAATGCACGGCTACGCTCTCCATATCTCTCCTCGGCCTTGTGTATACCACGGTTGTTGACCAGTGGATATCTATATCGGGTGCCGCGTTGGACGTGTTTGCCGTGGTTATCCATTATGTTGGCTCGCGGATGGGGTTAGAGAGCTCTGGGGGGCTCTCTCCGTCGCTGTCTTTCTCGACCTGGTGCTGAGGCCGAGGTGTTTCCCCTTGTGAGGAGCGAGCAAGCGGCAGAGAAAACCCAACTCGTCCCGTCAGAAAGCGACTTGAGAGAGCAGAGGAAGGGCATGGGGGTGTCCACCTCACCGTGAGTTCGTTATCGACGCTCGGCAAGTACACGAGAACGTGGCGATTGTATCAGAGCGCTTAACGGGTTTTCATCGTGAACTGAGTTGTAGCCGTCTTGCAGTGTGTGTTTCGTTCAGCCGATTCTCGGAATCAGCGCTCTTTAGCATGCCTGGCGCTATTTTGGCTATCAGGCATCCACCTACCTGTGAGAATGGCCGCATGGTAGCGCTATTGGCGCTTGTTTAAGAGGCGTTTAGGTTCGAGCTCAGCGGCCGCCCCGGTAAATACTTTGCAGTGGACCTCAAAGATCACCGTGACGTAATTAAAAAAAGCAGGGAATTCGTTTCATCATCGATCGCACAGCGATCCCACAAACTACGGGGGGGGGGGGGGGGGGTCAACCCTTCCTGTATCGACGAAATCGGTCCGTCTCAAACTTCGTATTGCCCAGCAGGCCCCAGCTGCTTCTGCTGCTGCTGCTGCTGCTGTCCACGCTGCTGGTGCCATGCGCACCGTCGGTCGTGGAGGAACATCACCTGTCCGCAATGCATGGCTCGCTGAGGTCGTCCGGCTACCCGAAGCCGTACCCGAACGAGGCCCGGCAGACGTGGCGCATCTCCGTGCCGTCCGGATACCGCGTGCGCCTGCACTTCACGTTTTTCGACGTGGAGACGTCGTTTGGCTGCGAGTACGACTACATCAAGGTCAGAGGTCACGGGGGTCGGCAGGTTCGCGGAGGGCGGGCGAGTTGAGGTGGCATTGTCGACGGCAGGCGGCCGATTACGAATGATGCGGGATGTAATTTACAAACAGAACCCTTGGTGGAGTTGTTTTTGTTGTCGTTGTTGTTGCATTTTTACATTAGCTCCGTGAAGATGGACCACTACGTTGTTGTGATTAGTTTGTTGTCCTTCCCCCGCACCTCCGAATCAGCATAGTTGGCTACGTACGGTGCGAAAGAACTTCAACACACGCACGTATGGTTTGAAGGCCTCATGAATGACCTTGTGGGTCATATTACGCCATGGTACGTGGGGTACTATGTATGGTGTAGTGGTCAACTGAGAGAAACTTTGAACAACCGTGTGACGGATCGAGTTTGAAATTACCCCAGCAAGAGCCTTATATACGTAAAATGATAAGGACATTGGGGATGTAGGTGAATTGTGAATTGGGAAATACAACTTATAATCTTACGTGGGGGGGGTGGGTATGGGTAAACCATGCAAAGGGGAAACTGGGTGTAGAAGTGAGGGAGAGGCCTCCGCCGATGGCTGAGACATCTCTCGCTCGGAACGAGATGAGATGTTTCAACCCGGCAGACGCCGGGGCAGCCAGGACTGTCGCCGACGATCGATCAAGTTCCGTGGCCCTGCATTGAGACGTTTTTTTTATTATTTTACACGCTTTTATTTAACTCACTCTGTCTGTTGTTGTCGTTGTTGTTGTTGTCGTATCCTCAAATCTTGTAACTCAATTTTAACCCACTTCCCAATGTGGTATCGACTGCAAACTTCGTATATGTATGTCTTACTGATGACAATACTATATTCTATCATGAAAACAATATATATTTTTAAACAATGTTTTTGGACGATTTTTATTAACTCATGCTGTCTTGTTGTTGTCGTATCCTCAAATCTTGTAACTCAATTTTAACCTACTTCCCATTGTGGTATCGACTGCAAACTTGGTATACTTATGTCATACTGATGACAAAACTATATTCTATCATTTAAACAAATATTTAACCATCTTTTTTATATGTTATGTTTCGGCTTGGGCCTAATTGTCCACACTCAACTGACGTTGGCTGTAATTGGCCACGGTCCCTTACGTTATGGCAAGCTTCGGGGCTACTTCCTGGATTTGTGGACTTCTGCCATTACTCGTACGGTACATTTCATTAAAGCGTGTTTTAAAAAAAGTATTTCTAAATATTACTTATTTTATTTATTGTCAATTCCGGTGGCCGTGACGTGACGAGGCCATGCCGGTTGCTCGCCGCGCGCGCAGGTGGAGGTGACCAATGAGATCCTGGGCCAGTTCTGCGGGCGACAAAACGGGAACACAGCACCCAAGGCCGAGCCCATGGTGACCCCGGGGAACGTGGTCGACATCACCTTCGTGTCGGACTTCTCCAACGACGAGCGCTACACGGGCTTCGAGGTCTACTTCACCGCCGTGGGTACGGCCGGCGCCACTCCTTTTTATTAAATCCTTAATATTAAGTTTGCTTGCTTGCGTGCTTGCTTGCTTACGACCATGCAAATCTTTCAGTCGTTTTTTAACACACTTCCCGTGATCCAATCGAGCTGACATTTTCCACACAGACAATTAATTTTCGTGAAAATTTTTGTTCCAAAATTTTACATTGTTTAGGGAAATTTTTTAAAATATTTAATTACCAATTGCTTAATGCTGTCAGACAATCATCTAACCCATAGGTGGCAGCCATCTCAAGCCAGAGGACGAGAGGACTCTAACCGCCACGCATATAAAGGATTTATAGTTAAAAACTTTGGTTTTACGGGTTAATTTTTTCCCGTGTTCGTTTTGGTGTGGAGGTGCGACGAGGCTTGCCGCATGGCCCTGGTCTGTGTTTTACCCTGTAAGCCTTCACCAGGGCATGAGAAATCCCGTGGCTTGTCAGTTGCGCAATAATGCACCACTCAAAGCAATGCAATAACACGTGATCCTCCCCTCTTATGGTATCGTGGGTATCTTCGTCTTCTTTCCATGGTATGTCTCAGTCGTTTGTAGCTCGGAGGTGGTGACTCTCAGGGCGAGAGGGCTCTTGACTCAGGTTTGAGGAGTGATGATAACTGAAAAATGTTTTGTTATTTAAAATTGCCAATATTCATACTCGTCATCATCAGCCATGGCAAATCCACTGCCGGATGAAGGCCCTTACCATCCCTCAATGGTCCCGTGAGGTAGCGGTCCATGCGGCTTCCTGCACACGAGCTGACTACGACCGCTCCATCTCTGTAGTCCTTCCCTCGTGACTGCCACTCCGGTGTTAGTCTCAGCCACCGTCCGTCACCCCTCCCTTCCAGCGCTGTTTCCAATCCAAGCACGACGGTGTTTTCAAAGCATGACACCACAACTCTATGGCACGCAGGTGGAAACAATTGCTGAAGGTTATCTCACGATTTCTTCCTCGAATATCCGTTGTCTAAAGGATTGTGTTGCACATTTGTCTTGTTTGCGTTATCATGACGTGTTAATAACCGGGTTGTGTATTTTGCAGATTGTCACGTTTGATAGGAAGCATACCCCCGTATTTTAATGTCTCGTGCCAACTCTGCGTCTCCTGAACCTGTAGGGCACGAGTCTGACCAGTGGCGATTCTGGCGTTGGATTCGCCACCCACCAAAATTGGTATTTTATTGATGGTCACCAAGGGACAAAAAAAAACTTCAATGTTTAAAATAAAAAAAATTATGTAGGGCCCTGTTTAAATAAGATTGGAATTTTGGGACCACGACCACCAACGCCGCCTTGGGAAGTTTCTAGGCCTGGCTCTGAGTCTGGCTGACTAATAGACAGGGTGTTTCAAAAAAAATATTAACACTTACATGGGACGATCGTTTTTAATGCAAAAAGAACGGCTAATTCACAATAACATAACAAATTCTAGATTTGAAGCTTTCGTGACTGCAAGGATTCGTACTCTTAGTTCTTTCGGTAAAGTCACGTAGGTAAAAAAATTAAATGAAAATTTATAAAAAAAATAAAATGTTCTTATTTTATTTTTTCTTAATTTTAATTTCATTTTTTACCTACGTGATAATGAAAAATAAAATAAGAATATTTTATTTTTTATTAATTTTAATTTCATTTTTGTACTTACGTGACTTTACCGAAAGAACTAAAAGTATGATAACAAATGTAATGTTAATAGCTTCAAAAAGTAAAAGAGTTTCCACTTGTTCGCCATCATTGTCAACGCATGCCTGGAATCTTCTCCAGGTGGTCTTCAGAGCCACACTTCTCATGGCATTGTTGCAAATTCTCAAAAGCGTTAAAACATTTTTCTGAAGCCCCCTGTGTAGCTGACTAAGCATATTCGCACGCCACTACGTCTGGTGTACTCTTGCCTTGAGCTCTGCCTCCCCCCCCACCGCTCTCCCCAGACATCGATGAGTGCGAGGAATACGCTCGCGTCGACGAGCTGGCGTGCGACCACAACTGCTTCAACTACCCCGGTGGTTACCAGTGCTCCTGCCAGTACGGCTACGTTCTGGCAGACGACAATCGCTCCTGCACAGGTGCCGGCTGCGAGTGCGATGGCCCAATGCGGTGATGTAAATGTCCCACACAGTCTGTTAAGGCTACACGGGGGTTCACGAAACGAACCACGAATGGCGCATCTCACCACGGACTGGGTTCGATCCCCGCTTACGACCATCATCAGGCAATTCGCCCGATGACGCCATTCTGGCGAATTGCCCGATGATGCTGGTTGCAATTACCAGCGAAACGTCGTACTCAAATTGTAAATGTTGTGGCTTCAACACACCGGTGGGCTAAAGCAGTGAACTATTTGTCTTTGTCAACGTGACACTTTTTTACTGATTGGCCGTGTCGGGTGGTGGAGGGTTACGACACATTTATAAATAAACGCGATCTAAACCCAAAAACGTTGATTATGAATAACATTGGTCGCGAAAGCCTACGTGTTAAACTGAGTGTCGGATAGTCTAACTGGTCCTGGGCCTCCCCTAGGTCGACTCAACCTCAAAATTTGTACCTGGTGCGGTGGGTAAACATCGCAGCTAGGGAGACATGCGGCGGGGCGTAGTGCTGGCCACCTTGTGTGCCGTGCCGGTCTAACACCATTCGTCAGTAACGCCGTGGCCTTAAAAAAAACGTAGATATATGATCGGTAACATTTCGAGCAATGGCCCTTCATGTGTTATGCAGAAGGAACGTTCGCTTCTCTTTCTTCTTGTTTCGTATGGCTGATGTCGCCAATTGCACAGGGTGGCCTCAAAAGTCGGGAGTCATCGGATAATTTCATTTATTTAAACACTGGCATCAAATAAAAAAAATTAGAATAGGTTTTACCCTTCATGGCAATAAAACAGGAGGCGTTAAGATGTTCAAACACCAAATAGATACATTTTTCAAGGACTCGAGTCTGCAGTAACCACACACGGTACTTCTGGTGAACATGCAAACTAACACCAGAGACAACCTTCTACTGGTAGGGACCTCCTGGTTACACCAGCCCACAGGGGATTATTGTGTCCGTCCGTCCGTCGTGCCGGGAGGGGTTGGGTGGAGAGGGTGGGGCTGGGTGGGGGGTAGAAGGGGTGGGGCTGGGTGGGGAGGGGCTGGTCACCCCGTGGTGCCCTTATAAAACTCAACGTTTAACCTACTCACGCTAGCTTGTGCCCGCCCTCACAGTCGGGCATATTTGCGGAATACACCACGCCGCCGTTGACCCTGGCCATTGACCGAGCAACCCAACGTTCCTACCAGCTCCCTCCGCAGGAATGTGTTTTATGGCGTTGTCTCACCAGCGTTAGACTTTAATTCTTCTGAGAGAGGGTGTTCCAAATCCAAGACTGCAACCCCTATAGCCCCCCGCGTTAGTCCGACCTTGCCCACGACTGCAAGTGTGGCAATCTGCACGTCTCCCCCCCCCGACCCACCCCATCCCACAGTGGAGTGCAGCAACCACGTGTTCACAGAGCGGCAGGGCGAGTTGTCAAGCCCCGACTTCCCCAGGCCCTACCCCAGGGCCTTGCAGTGCAAGTTCACGCTGCGTCTGGAGGAGGGCTTCGTGTTCAGCCTCGCCTTCCAGGAGCCCTTCGACGTGGAGACCCACAATGAGATCGACACCTGCCCCTACGACAGCCTGACGGTAGGTCAAAAGGTTAAACGCGCACCGCTGCGATTTATTCAATGATGACGGGCCACCGCGTCGGACGCGCTCCTGTGGCCGTCTGGAACGCTCTTTCGTCCGATATTAGGAAGCATCGCACTTTAAAATCGTCTAGATTGAAAACTCGTTTATTTGAAACTGCTTATTGTGTTTAGTTCGTTGTCCTTCTGCTGTACCCGCGTGTACGCGTGCTCAATGCGCATTCGTGATGGACTGGACTCATAAGAATGCGCAATATCAAATGTTCTTACTTCTCCAGCACCTCCGATTATTGCAGTTGGCTACATACGGTGCGAAAAAAGTTTAGCATACATGCATACGTCGGAAGTCCCTCGACTAGAAATACAGTATCTTGGCCAAACGTTTTAAAAACGGGGTGGGAATACTTTCTATTGACCCCGCCACGCACGTGACCCGCTGACGGAGTGACCGCGGTGTTACCCCACCCACGATGCGGAGTGGAGAGGGGCACGGGGATTTGTGCACCGTCGTTTCCAACCGCCGTGCCAGAAGTTCCCATCCGTCGATCGTGAGATCGCGATACTGACCTGGAGCTGACCTTGAGTCTCCCCTTGGCTGACACGAGCCTTGAATATATACCTGATGCGATGTTAAAATATCAGCACTGGGACGTACAAAGGTGGCCGGGTAGGGGGGGAGTTTATGGCCACATCTCCCCTTCGTACGCCATGCTCGTTTGTAGCTCTTGTATGTACGCATGTTGAACTTCTTTTGCACCGTACGGAGCCAACCGTGCTAATCGGAGGTGCGGGGAAAAAACAACAAACTAAACGGCAAAAAGCGTTTCGCAAGAAGTGCGTGTTCAATCTAGATTTAAAAGTGCATAGCTCCAGTGGCTTCCTAATATCCGAAGAAGAGCGTTCCAGACAGCCACTTAAGCGCATCTGAAAGCACGCGATGCGGTGACCGTCTTTGTTCGGCGGCTAGTCAAATGCCGCCGCTGTCAGGATGACCGGAGTTCACGTGATGATTTATGCTTCATGACGAGGTCAGTAAGGTATTGTGGTTCATTTGTGGCAAGCACTCTGTGTGTGTAATAAGTGCGACCATACAATGTATTCGTTCGGCAACCGGAAGCCAATGCAGATCGGCGAGCACTGGACGGACGTGGTCAGACATGGTCACTTGCCCCAACAGTATCCGGAGGCTATACAGTGGAAGCGTTGCCTTTGTCTGTGCTTGTTAACGTGCTTCCTGACAGATTCGCTCGGGCGGCGAGGAGTGGGGGCCGCTATGTGGGACGACCCTGCCCGACCCCATCGAGACCAGGGGCTTCGAGGTCGAGGTCGTCTTTCGCAGCGACACGTCTGGACAGAACAAGGGCTGGAACTTACACTACACTGCTAAGAGTGCGCGGCTGTTCGCATTGCCACGGTGCAAAGACGTTATTGGCAACACTTGGCAACTTAATTTTGTTTACTAATAGGGTTTTCCCCCTTTTTTCTGGCAACAAAAGTGACACCTTTTGCAAGGATGATGTAGCTGCTCACCCCGAGCTCTCATTACTCTGATAATGCGTTGTCTTTGATCTGTGCGCCTTTTGGCGTCATCTGGTCGAACACCATATGAGACTAGGCTCTAAAGAAAGCTGTCTCTGGTGTGGACCAATCAGTTTCAAGGACAATGCATAAATAATCAGAGTATTGTTTTTTGTTTGCATTTGACTGCAAGTATTGTGGTTAATGTAAGCATGATTCCTTGCAAAAGGTGTCAGTTTTGTTGCCAGAAAAAGGGGAAAAACCCTATTAGTAAATTTTGGTACTGGCAAAGGAGGTCCCATGATTTATTTTGTTTGTTAACCTGCGGCCACGCCACGGGGAAGGGGAGTAGAGTCAGCAATGCAATGCAGTGGAAAGAGAAAGATGCGAAAGGGACGAGAGAAGAGACCCGTTGGGAAATAGGAGAAGAGGGGACGGAGAAACGGGAGCGAAGGGTCATGGAGAAACGAGGAGAGGGGAGAAAGAGGCGGCATCAGGAGCCGTGACGCTTGCACGGAGGAGCGGAGTCTGTTTTCAGAGTGGGCGGCCGGGAGAGTGCGGTTGGCCACACGGAAGTCACGTGACTTACGGGAGGATTGAGCTGATTTAGATAAAGAGATATATCGATGCACGACTGCATTTCCGTGTTTTTCCGATTAGTCGAGTAATCGAACCAATAGTCGATAGAATACTCGATTAGCTAAATTATTGTATAAAAAAACAACAATGATGTGACTTATAATGCGCACAGCATTTCACGGCATATAAGTGACCAAGCCTCTAAGGGGCCGTTCATAAATGACGTCACGCACCTGGGGGGGGGGGGGTCAGACATTTGTGACGATGTGTGACGAGGGGGGGGGGTTGAGAAATGTGACGTCACATCAAAATGCGCAACTTTAAATAAATACAGACAACACGTTCTACTTAATTAAATATACTTTTTAATAAATGTTTTCTACAACATCAGAGTGCAGCGCCACATTAAATACGCACTACAATGACAATAGTTGAAAGCGATTTGAAGCATGTTTTATATTTTTTACGCGGCGGGGGGGGGGGGGGCAGAGCTTTGTGACGTCATATTTGAGGGGGGGGGTCTGACTTTTTGTGACGCCGTGTGACGAGGGGGGGGGCGGTCAAAAATCGTCCAAAATCGCGTAACGTCATTTATGGACGGCCCCTAAGGATAAATCAGCTCTGGTGACCATAGCCCCTCTTTCAGTCCATCAATCGCTGTGCGTGCGTGTGTCTCCCCGTGGGGAGCGGTGGTGTAGCGGTTAGCGCGCTGTGCCACGTTCCTGACGACCCGAGTTCGATTCCTGCTCACGGGCCGACACCAGTGACGATTATCTGAACCGGTCCTGGGCCTCTCCTAGGTCGACTCAGCCTCAATTGAGCACCTAGTCCGATGTGCCAAAAATATTGCCACTGGGGAGACAAAGGCGGCCGAGTCGTGGTACGGACCACCCACCCCCTTGTGTGTCGTTCCGGCCTTCATAGGTGCTCGCTAACAGCACTTGCCCCGACAGTCTGTTAAGGCTATACTGGGGGGGGGGTCTTTGCCTTTGTTTGTGTCTCCCAGGTCTTCCGTGCTCTCATGTGACGGCACCAGTGCATGGCTCCATCGAACCAGTGCAGGCCACTTACTCCTTCAAGGACAGGGTGGTGTTCTCATGCGACATCGGCTACAGGCTGATCCAGGTAAAGGGGTGGGGGGAGCAATTTTATTTGCCGCGTTTCTCCCGACAGCCGTTATCCACGTGTCCACTATCCGGTTCTCTGACCCACATATTAAATGTACCTCCCATCGAATGTTAAATCGTGGCAAGAGGCACCGGCTTGCACATCCGATGCGGCGAATGCCATTCGGCACGTAAGGTAAAGGTGCAGCAGCCCTGCAATTACTTGCTCATGCCACTGCTAAAACTAAAAAACTATTTTTAGTTATTTTACCAAGTAAGGCCACTGAGCTATAGTGCTTTTATTCAGAAGCGACTTGGCCACAAATGATAGCTCAATGAAGTGGCTTATCGCATGGAAATGTAGAGCGGCGACGCTCACAATAACGAGCGAAGCGCCGGGCAGCTAAAATACAGCGAGTTGGCACAGTAGGGGAGCACAGCTGCTGTGCATCTGCCGGTCATCTCAGTCAGTCAGCCCATGGCACCTGGGTCTGTCCCGTGACCTCCCGTCAGCGAGCCTTTGACACTTCACGTGGCCTCAAAGTGCACCTGGCCTGGCACAGGCGCCGTGGTGACATCACCGCTACTTAGTGGCGAATGACGGGTGTTGGTTTTCTGGCGGGGTAAATCGTGGGTGATTCACGCCTCTTCCAAGACGTCTGTGCCGGCGTGTAACCGTAAGGTCACGTGCCCTCTCGTGGTGTTCTCTCGAGGGCCTCTCTCGTGCTGCCCAGCAGTGACGTGCGCAAGCGATTGCAGGGCTGCACCTTCACGGTTTGTGATAATGAACTAGCTTCTTTACGATGCTGCTGCGGCTGACGACGACGAATTTGTGCAGCAGGAAGATGGCAAGGAGGTGCCAGCGGACTTTGCAAGTGGAATGTCAGAAAGACGGCACGTGGAGCAGGGAGCCCCCCACTTGTCGCAGTAAGCTTCACAATCACACGATCCGCGAAGGTTTTCAAACTGTAGTGGTGGAGGTGGTGGCTACGCCAGTATTTGAGCGCTCTGGAGGAAAGGGTTGGTAGCTCACACGAATGTTGTGAAACTCCCTTTCCACGGGCGTTGAGGTGTCATACCCTGGCTTGCCAGGAGATGGCCCATCTGTCCCTTCTGTATGGGATAGAGTGTTGCCCTCTCTCACACATTAGTGGTTTTTCTGGTTTCTTCCCACATGTGTTGACACCCATGAATTGGCTGAAATGTGTTTATATATATATAAAAGCTTGGGCAATTATTGATGTCGGCTCACTCCGCTCCTCTGATTAGCACGGCTGGCTACGTACGGTGCGAAAGAAGTTCTACATATATACAAAACCTGCCAATAAACCAACGATCATGCGTAAGCCTTTTTGGCCAAGGCGATGAGGTTACGTGAAATGTGTTCTTGCCTCCCCATGCATGTACTGTGTGCATGTTGAACTTCTTTCGCACTGTACGTAGCCAACCGTGCTCATCAGACGTCATCACGTGACAGAAGCGACGTCGTGTGCCAAAAGTAATAACTTCTGGCATGCCAAAAATATTGGGTCTGTTCCGTGACCTCCTGCCAGCGGGGGCCCTTTGACACTTCACGTGGCCTCCAGGTGCACCGAGCCTGGCACGAGGGCCGTGGCGACATCACCGCCACTTGATGGCGCAAACGGCGTTTGTTGCTGTGAAGGCAGAAGCGTTTGACGTTTTGCTGTACAAGTACTGCCCTCTGCCGACGGGGATATTCATCTGTGGCCGTGTTTCCATTCCAGTTGTCGACTGCGGGAAACCGGCCCAGCCCAACAAAGGCTTTTGCGATTCGCCAGACGTCACCACCTACAAGAGTGAAACAGATTGCGGATGCATCGATGCCTATCACTTTACCACGGAAATGAACGGTGAGGGTGTATGTTTGTTTCAATACGTTGTGTTGTTGTTGTTGTTGTGGCGAGATGTTAACTCCCTCGCCTCGTATACAGGAGGTCGGGGGTTCGATTCTAACCCTGACGACTGCTGTATATTTTGAGTTTGTGCGTCTCTCTCCCCGTGGTCGCGTGGATTTTTCTCCGGGTCCTCCGGGTTTTTCCCTCCACATTTAGAAAAAAGCGCTGAGAGTATTTGGCTGCGATGAATTTCCACGTGATAAGCCACTTCTTTGAGCTATCATTTGTGGTCAGGTCGCTTCTGAAAGAAGACGTTAACAACTCAGTGGGCGTTACCTGGAAAGATAAAAAAAACTTGTTTGATTTGTATATATTTATTAAGTGATTTGTTTACTTTAGCTATATTTTGCACTCCCATCGTGTTTTTGTATTGGTTGTTGTTGTAACAATCTGACCCCGTGCCCCTACTGGACATCTGTGAAAAAGAGCTTTATAGCTCACCGGATTTCTCCAGTATCAATAAATATTCTGATCACCGTGAAAATGTTTTTTCTTCTCCAGGTGTGTTCACCTGTAACGAGAGTGGGCACTGGACCGACCCTCGCAGTGGAGAGAAAGTCCCAAAGTGTGAACCCGGTGGGTGCATTTACATCAACAGAGCATGTCAACATGCACAGGCGCCAGATCCTCAGCGCCTGGCAGCTATCATCCGGCTCAGGTCTGTGGTTCCACAGCGATCGGTAGGACGCATTTCGCATGGACGATGTTGCTGGATAATAAAAAAAAAACCACGACGTTATTTTTTATTGTGGACATGCCGACGCTGCACATGTCCGCATTGTCTGATTATGTGAAATCATTGCTGTAACGATTGTCGGTTCAATCGCTCGACTAAATCGGATAACGTGACAGTGGTAGGGAGAAGAAGAGAAACACATTCCTGTGGAGGGAGCTGGTAGTAACGTTGGGTTGCTCGGTCAATGGCCAGGGTCAACGGCGGCGTGGTGTATTCCGCAAATATGCCCGACTGTGACGGCGGGCACAAGCCAGCGTGAGTATGTTAAACGTTGAGTTTTATAAGGGCACCACGGGGTGACCAGCCCTTCCCCACCCAGCCCCACCCCTCCCACCCCCCACCCAGCCCCACCCTCCCCACCCAGCCCCTCCCCACCCTCCCCACCCAGCCCCTCCGCAGCCTCTCCACCCAGCCCCAGCCAGCCCCTCCCCACCCAGCCCCACCCTCCCCACCCAGCCCCTCCCTGCACGACGGACGGACACAATAATCCCCTGTGGGCTGGTGTAACCAGGAGGTTCCTACCAGTATTATCATGTAGTGTCAGTTCCTACCATCAATCATGCACCTACGATTAGCGCGGTTGGCTACGTACGGTGCAAAAGACGTTCACCATATATGTACGGCTCTATAGTCGCTGCATTGCTCTATGAGGGCTTTCTCGTGCTGTGGGAGTAGTTGTAGTGTTATTTGGTTGTACTTCGCCACACTGGGCAATGCAAGGAACGGAGAAATGCAACACAAAAAAGGATTTAAAGCGTTTGTAACTGCAGTGATTCATATTCTTGGTTCTTTCGGTAAAGTCACTTTCGCGACCAATATTATAATAAAGGAGGGTTTTTTTTGGGGGGGGGGTTAGATCTTTATCATGGTAAAAGGGTGTCGCCGTCCGAGTCACTCCTCACCTGGAGCGGTCGGGAGGGCCTCCTTTTCCGCTGACCCACGTTACGTGTGTTGCAGTGTGCGGGGAGCCCAAGCACGTGATAATGGAGTTGTTGCGCATCGTCGGCGGCCGCTCTGCGAGACCGGGGAACTTCCCGTGGCAGGTGCTCGTGAAGTTCATGTCGGGAAGGATGCTCGGCGGCGGCGGCGCGCTGCTCGGGGACCGCTGGGTGCTCACGGCGGCGCACGTCGTGGCGGACTACGCCGCCAACGAAACCACCGTCATCCTGGGGTCCATGAAGAGGGTGTCGCTCAAAGACAACCCGTTGGGATCAACAGCAGCAGTATACCGTGGACAAGATAATCAGCCACCCTGGCTACGATCCATTATCGACGGGCTATGACAACGACATAGCGCTCATCCGGCTGGCCGGCGACGCCGTGACCATGACGGACAGCGTGAGGCCGATTTGCCTCCCGACGGTCGAGGGCGGCAGGGTGAACCCCAAGCTTTCGCCCAACGACGTGGCCTTCGTGTCGGGCTGGGGTCGCACGGCGGGCACCCTCGGCGCGAGGTTGGCGGACACCCTGCAGTACGTCGACCTGCCCGTCGTGCCGCAGGCCGAGTGCTGAGAGGGCCAACGCCGGCAAGTGGATCGCGGAGCTCAACGCGAACTCGACGGTCACGGAGAACATGTTCTGCGCCGGGTATTCCGAGGGCGGCAAGGACTCTTGCCAGGGCGACAGCGGCGGACCCATCGTCGTCGTCCAGGACAACAAGTGGTTCACGGTCGGCGTGGTGTCCTGGGGAATGGGATGCGCCAAGCCTGGCTTCTACGGCGTCTACACCCGCGTCGACAAGTACCTGGACTGGCTGCGCGACGAGATGGAGAAGAACGCCGTGAAGTCGGACTACTAGCGGGCCCCACGATCACGACGCGCGTTTGTCAGTGTCGTCGTGTTAATTACGTCCCGTGCATTTGCGGAGTGATACGTGGAATTTGATTATTCCACGCGGGCATGTGTGTTTCCCGATCCACGCGTTGCTCTTTCTGCGTCTCGGTTTAATTCACAGCACGCACCTCTCCGCGCTTTCATCATTCATGTGCATCACGATCTTCCCGCTGTTGCGTGAAGATCAGCGTTGTGTCTCTGACACGTGTATTATTCATGAGGATGATAATTATCGCTGCTGATACAGCACTTCCCATCTCGCGATGGCGCGCCATGGTACGGTGCCTTACAAATTGTCATTGTTATTATTAAGTTGTCCCAGAATGCTTTGCAATCGAAAAAGTGCGAAACGTGTAAGTCAATAACTGTGTATATCACTTTACGAAAGAATCAAAGAATAATTCCTGCAGTCACGAAAGCTCCAAAATTAAGAATCAATAACTGTGAATTCAAGCATCAATAATTGGCCATCACTCATCCACTGCTGGATTAAGACATCCCCCACGTCATCCATCATCACGGTCCGGCGATGTCGCAATTCATCTCCGGCGCACGAGCGGGAATTCTTTATTGCCTTGCAAGGTCAAACGTGAGTCGGATGCCCCCCCCCCCAGCACCCCCAGCGCCTTCACCAACCGTGGCCTCTGCCAGCCTAGGGCGACCCTTGCCACATAGCAGCAGAGCCGGTATCCGAACCCGCGTAGTCTCCTCGCAGCCCACGCGCATGAAGGCCTCCTGAGCGCTAAAGTTTGACGTCGAAAATAAAATCATTCCGTTGACAAGTGCGTGTTTGGAAAGCGTTCGTGCGCCGTCCATGCGTGCGCGCGATGTTTTTTTTGTTTTGTTTTCTTCTTCTTCCTCGGCGAACGCTGTTCCACGATACGACAGCAAGGGGCTTACATTGTGCCGTTCGGTGCTGCACTCAGCCGTAGTAATAACGTGCGTTTGGTGATGTCAAATTGCTTGCTGGATGAAGTCTCCCCACCCCCACCTCGGCCTGTCAGCCATGACAGTTGTTTGACCATACTTCGCCACACTCGTCAGTGTCTGGTTAAGTTAAGGGAGGGCGGGGGCTAGGAACAGTTCAGAAAGCAATCGGCTGCTCGCATCAGCCGTGGCCAAACTTGTGTCTGGCTTTCGGGGGTTTATTGCGTGCGGTGTACTAACCAGTGTGCCACCACTCCCATATTTTTTGCAGTGTCATAAATGTTCTGGCCGATCTAATGCCCGTGCAACTACTGGACACGCCGCGGGTTTAAAGCCATTCCGTAGCTACCAGCAGCAATTCGCAGTGAGCAGTCATAAATAAAACAACCACTAAAAGGTGTGAGAGAGAGATGAAAATGTAAAGGTGCTGCCCTGCGATTACCTCCTCACACCACTGCTGGTTCTGGAGCAGCAGTAGTTCTCAACATTGTTGTAGTTAAATTTCGATTTAAAGCTTTCGTGACTGCAGGGATTCACCTTCTTGGTTCTTTCGGTAATAAAAATAAAACATAATAAAATATTTTATTACGTTTTATTTTTATTATTTTATTTCATTCTTCCTACGTGACTTTACCGAAAGAACCAAGAAGATTGTTGTAGTTCTCGACATTGTTGTTGCTACTGCTGTTACACCCTTCCCCCTCCCCCCTTGTTGAATGTTGTTTCAATCGAGTGACCCAACATGGTTCTGAGAAATAAATGTACGAATAAATGAACGCGGATTTTTTTTTTTACCAATTTTTTTTTTCATTTCGTCAGGTATCCTAATTAGCTGAGTAACTGCAAGTGAATCAAAATAAACAAAATATAAATTTCAACGGAAGCTCTGCACGCGTGAAGTAATTCTATCACGCTCGCTGATTGATCTCAGAAACCCGCGTTGTTTACGATCCACCAGGTTAACGTATGGATTTAAAATGTATCGTAGTTATTTTATATTGACAGATTTTTCACCAATGACTCTCACGCACGATATTATTTCGTACGTTCATTAATCACCTCACGCCTACCTCCCTCGGTTGAGAACCACTGCTCTGGAAGGCCCCCTCTCCCATGCCAGTATTTATTCAAATATAACAATAGGTTTTACCGTTGCTGGCAATGAAACAGTTGTGTCAAGATGTCAAACACCAAACAGAATCCTTATCCAAGGAATCCTGTCTGCATTAACCACACATAGTAATTGTTGTGAACATGCAAACAAATAAAAAAAATCTCTGATTATTCTATATGATGCATTGTCAAAGCTGTCTCTGGTGTGGACCAATCAGTTTCAAAGACAATGCATCAATTTATTATCAGAGCATTTTTTATTTGTTTGCATGTTCACCACAAGTATGTGTGGTGAATGCAGACAGGATTCCTTGATTAAGGATTCCTGTTTGGTGTTTAAACATCTTGACACAACTGTTTTATTGCCAGCAAGGATACAACCATATTGTTATATACTGGCTACGTGTCTTAAAAGAGGCGGGCGTGCCCACACTCCACCTCCTGGTCGACTAACTGTGGCGTGCTCATTCGGCTGCTTGTTGGACAGAGGCGGTGATGATTCAAGGATCTATTCCCGCTGCCAGGCCGGGAAATCAAACTTGACAACCTATGGATTGCATGTCCAGTATGCTAAGCATTGCACCACGTCAGCTTAACGGTATACATATGTTCACGGGCAGTTTAGGGGGAAATTGCGTACGCCTGTGCACGCATTCCCTGGTAGGCGAATAGCTTTTAAAGCCTGAAGTATGGCCATAATAACTTGAAATTTAGCAATTTCAATTTCTTATATTTGCCCTTTGTTCGTGCTTTTGCGTGAATTGTTTGTGTTGTTATGCCCAGGCTTTCTTGCCGTCGAGTGGATGATTGTTGATTTTCATTTCGTCTCAAAGTGAATTACGTGTTGGTGATGAATGCAAGTGGCACTTTTTGCAGATGACGCGCACATTTGTGTACGTGGGATTGGAGTGGTGGTGGGGGGGGAGGAGAAGTTTGCAGAAATTTAGCAAAACAGCGGGAAGCGAGCAAATAGCTTTCGGAAAAGCGAATGGCCATCATGCACATTTTAAATAGCATGCGCGTGGTGCGTAAGTGGCAAGTCCGGGTCACGTGACGTGGCGACACTGCAATACATGTACGATGTAAACAAGCACAACATCGCGATTATTATTGTTACTCATTTTACCTCGTGAAATGGTCCGTCATGACAAAATATTACGAAATAATAAAGTCAAGAACTTATTTTTTTTTTACACGTGTAGGCTTTCGCGAACAATATTACGATGAATCACAATTGAATTTTGGGTCAGATCGCGTGAGTCAAATGTTGTGTCGTACATCCTCTACCACCTGACACAGCCAATTAATAAAGTTGTCACGTGATGAACAATCAAGCCAATTTATGACTGCTTCAGTAGCACCTGCGGCAATGTTGGAGAGGGATCCAAAAACATCCAACAATTGATTACGGATGTTTTCGCGGATAATCACAACCAGCATCATCAGGCAATCATGATTTGAAGTTTTCATGACTGCAGGAATCCATACTCTTTGGTTCTTTTGGTAAAGTCACGTAGGTATAAAATAAAATAAATCACGACGTTTCGGGCACAACACAAGCGTCCATAAAAAAAAGTTTTCCGAAATCCTAAACAAACACAAGATCCAGGTTCGTTTCAATACAGTACACAAAATCCGTAATTTACTCTCATCTGTAAAAGATGTGATTCCTCACATGCAATACCCTGGTGTCTACAAACTGAGCTGTGGTTGCGGCAGCAGTTACATTGGGGAAACGAAACGACATGTCTCGGACCGCGTCCGTGAACACAAGGCAGATCTGAAACACGGTAGGACCAATACCTCTGACGTTGCTGATTATTGTTTTAACGCTGTAGGCTCACACGAAATTGATTTTTCCAAGACGGAGGTACTCTGCAAACCTACCGGCTACCTTCAGAGATTTGTTCATGAAGCCATCCAGATGTATCAACACAGACACAACTTCAACCGAGAGGATGGGTGCAAACTGAGCAATCATTGGAAGGACGTTATTAAGCAGGTAAAGTCTTAACTGACTGATGTTTCCATTCCAAAATGCCTATGTCAGCTGTTATTTCGACTCTCTGTGTCTCTCTCTCTCTATGCCTCTAGTGTGATGGGCAGCATCTGCGTTATAAATTTCATATATCGTAACGATCATAAAGACTCGAGGCAGATTTACTCTGAGCGAACTGCATTTTGAAGAACTCTCAAACAAGTCTTTACTTTTTTGTTTACAGCAAAGCGTACAAACCTATACAATAAATAATGCCAATCGCAGTTACTAAACAAGCTACGGTAAATATTGCGACGATCGTCAAATCGTGAGGCATCACGATGTACGATGGAGAAGCCTACGCTCACATCGGCGAGTGTGGTCTAAACATCACCAACAAAATCCCTGAACAGCCAGGGCCACGAGCCGGAACGTCGCCAATTTAGCGTCGTCATTTTCCGGAATACGGCGCTATCGACGGACGGCAGTTGAGATTCGTGTTTGCTAAGTTAGCATCGATCTGGGAGGTCTCGGACTCTCTGCGCTCGTTATCTCTGCCACTGGACGCAGTTCAAGTGCCGCCCACCCGCTCGCCCGTCCGATCGCTGGCCACTCGCACTAGCCATTCGGAGCCTGCCAGGGAACCTTTCCCCGACAGTGACGCTGGTTGTTTCGAATGAACGAGCAAACGAATGTCCAAAACAGCGCCACGTTCGACGGCAGTTAACGCAGGAGCTCACTGTGACTCGTGTAAGGGAGAGATCTATGGGAAGGTCTGTAAATGGTTCAAAGGGGTCATTGGAAATAAAAAAATATTGAGAAATGTAGAGGCCAACCAATTCTATGAAGAAATCGGCTTTAGGAAAGGTTTATCTACCATCAATTTGTTTCACAAATTGAAACACGGTAGGACAAACACCTCAGCCGTGGCAGATCACTGTTACAACTCAGTGGGCTCACATGACATTGACTTCTCCAAGACAGAGGTTCTCTGCAAGCCATCTGGCTATCATGAGAGATTCGTTCATGAGGCGATCCACATATACAAACACAGAGACAATTTTAACCGAGAAGATGGATTCTGGCTTAGCAATCATTGGAAGGACGTAATAAACCATTTCGGATCTTAACTGATTGTGTTCACGTTTACGGTGACTTTCAGACCGCGTTCCACTCACTGGCATGGTGCAGTGTGCAGAGTAATGTATGGTGTCGTAATTGTATAGTAAATATATAGCAGTGTGATACACATTAAGGTGGGTAGAATAATACATAGTGTTATATTAAAAATGGATAAGGCAGCAACTGCAGCAGCAGCAGCAACTGCAGCAGCAGCAGCAGCAACTACAGCAGCAGTAGCAGCAACAGCAGCAGCAGAAACTACAGCAGCAGCAGCAACTGCAGCAGCAGCAGCAACTGCAGCAGCAGCAACTGCAGCAGCAGCAGCAACTGCAGCAGCAGCAGCAACTGTAGCTCCCTTTGATGCTGTTAATCCTGCATAATGCACATGCATATGCAGTACCAATCACATTCCTGCATTTCCCATGAATATGCTAAATTCATCTTGAT
Source organism: Lethenteron reissneri (assembly GCF_015708825.2). NCBI lineage: Eukaryota > Metazoa > Chordata > Hyperoartia > Petromyzontiformes > Petromyzontidae > Lethenteron > Lethenteron reissneri. The sequence continues at coordinate 10,766,878 of NC_083814.1, read as the reverse complement.
ATGCAAATTCCTTTGTCAATGCGCCCAGCTTATATATATGCTCCAAGCTCGTGTGCTGTTTCATTCAGACTCTGTCGCCTCGACGGACCTGGTTTTCACCTGAGGACGGCTGCTTGCGTTGTGGCCGAAACGTCGTGAGAATTATTTTATTATGTTTTATTTTTATTATTTTATTACTTCCCTTCTACGTGACTTTACCGAAAGAACCAAGAAGATCAATTTGTTTGTGTGTTTAGTTTGTTGTCTTTCCCCGCACCTCCGATTAGCGACATACGGTGCGAAAGAAGTTCAACATACATACAATCAATCCGATTCTGGAAAAGACTCAATAATATCAAAGCCCATTATGCCTAGCCTTTGCAGACTATGACAACACACTTCCCTTGGTGGAATGTGAAATGTTTATTTAGTATTTATTTAGTAATAATAACAAACACATTCACCTTTCTGTCCACGCTCTATGCATTTCTTTTTGTCATTAATATTATTTAAAAAATGGTTAACATATTAAAATTTTACATTTATGAGTTCAAGTTCCACTATCAGTAGCCTGGTGGCCTTGTTTGTGTGTGTGTGTGTATGTCCCCATCTGAGGTGGCTTGTGTTTATATCGCTAGGGCACTGTGGATTCTGAGTGTTTGCTGTAGGTTAATCAGTAGGTCAGTGCCGCATGTTTCAGTGCGCTCCGGGTACCATCTCCTGGTGCTGGGGGCGAAACTGCTCCCGCACTCTGCGAGGGCAGCGTACGGGGAGCCGGGACAAGAAAATATCCCATCGGAGCGGCAGAGAGGACCGTACCGGCGGCAAGGAACATGTGGCCGTTGTGAGTTCTTCCCAATCGCCTACGCGCAGGTCTTCGTCAATCCCCTGGGGGTCTTTTGGGGACAGGGGGGGGGACTGTTTGTTGCGGTTGCACCCGATTCAAGAGCCGAATGGCTCACAGGGCTATACCTAATAAATGAACTTGAACTGTTGCTGCCTCGGTGATATCGCTGCCCCCCGAGTTTAGTTCTCCGCTGCTTCTTCTCCACGTCTGTCTCCACTCCTTCTTGGCGCCACTTATGCGCGCGGCGGCCACCGCATCTTCTTGAGCTGTCCACCCAGAGTCAGAATATGTATGCTGGAGGAATCCGATGAGCTATGAAGCTCTTTTCCACGGATGTCCAGTCGAGGGTGGGTACTCCTCCTCCCAGCGCCTTAACATTGGCGCTTTCTAAGAATTCGCTTTAATCATTTTAAATGTATTATGGCCAGGAATTTCACACGAGTGCATATATGGCAATTAATGTACCGTGCAGTTGGTATCACATCAGAGTAAGTCGCCCAGTGTCATCTGTAAAATGTTAACATTGCATATGTCGCACACGTTTAAATTGAATGTGAGTAGGTGACGGTGGTTGTGTATCATCTAGGATCCCTTGAGGTCGAGTATGATGCTCCTCCATGGACACCGATGATGGTCAGGGTTGGTGGACAGCGATGATGGTCAGGGTTTGTAGGTACACAGGATGAGGCCATTCTTGGAATCACATGTCCTGTTGTGTATTTTGACGAGTTGAATATGAATATAAAAAAATGTTAATTAATGAAAACGTATTATTGTACAGAATACGTAACATCATATAACATCGCCGCTTTATGATGCATCAATCCAGCAGTGGATTGATAATGGCTGATTGATGGTAACATTAATTGTGTATCCATTCACGTCTAATCTACGACTGTACACTTCTCTACACAAGCACAATTAGTGACCGTGCCTTCCGTTGTAACGCTCCGATGGTTCCTCCGTACGGATCACTCTGACGTTGTCGTCCTCGTTCTGTGCTGATGGCACCACGGATCTCCCTTGCAAGCTAGCTGGGTAACTGGCTACACGGGGGCTTTTTTCCGTGCAACAAAGGAAGGCTGGTTGACTGATGATTGATTCTGTCGCGCCGCTGCCTCCAAGCGCCTCTGTTCTCTCAATTAGCTGCGATACTTCTGAGTTTTTCCTAACCCTTGGCCAATTGGCTAACCATTTAATCTGATGTACACCGCCCAGAGCAGTGTTTCGTGGACCCCTAGGGGTACGTGCCAGTGTCCCAGGGGGTGGCGAGGTGATTTATACCATGTGCCTCAGACTGTCACATTCATCGTGCTCAGTATGATTACATTATTGACGTTCGTTATTCATACATTTATTTCTCAGAACTGTGTTTGGTCACACGAGGGGCAAACAGTCGCCAACAAATGTTGAGAATCACTGGCCAAGAGTGCTTTGTAAAACAAATACTTCACGCACATGTAATGTAGACACTGTCTTGTTCAAGTATATATATTTGTTTATTGCGGTCCGCCCCACTCGATGGCATGTTAACGGGTAGACGCGAGTTGACGATGCACAGTGGGTGACTTCATGTAACTGCGACACGACGTTCACCTATATAGCTGGCTGACTATATAGGAGCCGATGGAGTAGCAGCTACGGCGATTATATATAATCTCCCCCGAGTCTTCCAAGACGATAAGGCGACCCGCTCCCAGACGATGAGGACGATCCACTCCAAGATGACGACAGCAATCGACGGTCCTAACTTCGATTCCCCACGTCAGCCCTGAGCCCCGCTCCGCACTTCGTTTAATCTCCCCCTCCGGCTCAGTCACGCCCCTCGACTCAGCCACGCCCCTTTTCCCCGAACACTCTCTCTCGCCTCATTTGACCCTGCCTGTCCCTGTCGCTTCAATTACTATTCAGGACCACTAGAACCGTACCATCCTTACATGACCCTGCCTGTCCCTGTCGCTTCAAATATTATTTACGACCACTAGGCCCCGTACTGTCCTTACACATGCAATGTATCATTATCATAAAGTATTTGAATTTCTTTCATTTTCAAAGTGAAACTTGCAGCTGTTATTTGCCAGTGCACACGATGCTCTGCATTTGTTGAACTTAAAAAAACGATCGTCTACGCAATGCCATGATATGTCAGCGCAGCAAACGGGCTCACGTTACATATTTTCGCGGATCTGTGGGTGTTATCGCCCGTGCATGCGTGAGTTTTGTCAGTATACTCCAGATTATCCTCCGCGCATGCAAAAACATTTCAAGAACATTCCAAGCATCCCAAATACGTTGAACAAAAACCTCGCACCTGCTGTCGCGCAGTGGACATTAAAGATTCAGTGACATTATTAGAACAGGGGGTAGGCCATATGTGCCGGCATTCACTGTTCAAATTTTTCTAACTTGATTATTGACCTGCAAATTACTTAATCAGGTAAAATCACATCGCAATATTCCTCCCCCCCCCCCCACTGGCAGACTATACTCGTCTGTTAAACGTGGCATCTTTAGCGATAACCTTGTGCTCTTACAAAAGGCACAAATACCAAAATGTGCTTATTTATTTGTACTTTTATTAATTTGTATTATTCAGGTTATTGTACGTCTCGTGTTGGGTTTTCACAGTCGGAAGTTTCTGCACATCGTCCGCACCTTTGTGTCCCTATTGCAGATTAAGCGCGGATAATACGATACATATCTCTACCACTGCCAGTCCGGTGGGTGAGCACGTGTATTTTATGCAGCATCGTCATGCGCACAGCATGAATATTCGTGGATCGAGTTTAGGGGTGCGGATTATGGGAAGAGTGGATAATTTTAAGTCGGTATGAGCCAGCTTTCACTGGATTGTTACTACTAATATATTATTATGTATAGCAATGGGAATAACCCTGTACTGTACATATTTCTCAAGTTGACTGAATGCATAGGGTGCGTAGTTAGGCTACCGATGCGAGTGTTAACCACGGCCGCAGAACGTAACCCCCTATTTTCCCGTAAGCCTTTGGTCTTTGCAACCACGGATTTTGCCAACCACGGGGCGTTTTCAGGACCCTAAACTGTCCTTTCATTTCCGCTTCTTCGCCTCCCAGCATGCACCAGCTGCGACTGCTGCTGCTGCCCCTGCTACTGCTGCTGCCACAGTGCACACCCTCTGGGGACAACGGCGAGGAGGAGCTCGGGGAGGTACACAACGTCTGCGGTCTGCACGGGTCGATCGAGTCTCCGGGCTACCCAGGGCCCTACCCCGACCAGGCTCTCCACACGTGGCGCATCTCTGTGCCGTCCGGGTACCGCGCGCGCCTGCAGTTCGCGCACTTCGACCTGGAGACGTCCGTCAAGTGTCAGTATGACTACGTCAAGGTCAGAGGTCAATCGCGTCCGCGGGTTGTTCTTTTTTTTGGGGGGGGAGGTTTGTGACGAGCGCGGTGGTGCACGGCGCGGGCTGTGGCGCTTTGAGCCGGTGTACAGCAAATATTGATCAGCAGCTAAATCTTTGTGACGTGCCCAACCTGTTGTCAGAAAGTCCAGACAGAACTCTTGACGATCTGTGAGCTACCAGACGTTGATTGCCAGAGGCGTTTGGCCTCAATTTTCCTGGATTTGCATACTGCAATCTAAAAGGGTGGGTAAATGTGCTGCCCTGCATTTGGAAGGGAGATCTCGAGACAATTTAGAGAACATTTTGGCCGACTCTTCCACACTGGCCAGATATTTTGGAAGAGATGTGAGTACCCACACGATTCTCCACTACACGTGACCCGCCGATGGGCTGTGGTGCATCCATTTATGCTGCCGGGCAGACGAAGGAAAGAGGGCATTTAAGAAACTCGCCCGGATTGCAATCCCAGAGTGGAGTGTGCGGTGTCTCTCTCTCCTGTGGTCGCGTAGATTTTTCTCTGGGTCCTCCGGGTTTTCCCTCCACATTTAGCATCAACGTGCGTTTAGAGTAGTTCCCTGCTATACGTTTCCACACGATGAGCCACTTCGTTGAGCTATCATTTGTGGCTGGGTCACTTCTGAAAAAGAGCCGTATAGCTCAGTGGGCCTTACTGGGTAAAATAAAAATATATATTTTAAAATATATAACCATTACATCACTATGGTATCGTGCCACATGCATGGCATTCCACATTTGCTGAGGTCATAAAATTTGCACAGTTCCAACTGCCACGTAGGAAGATCGCATTTGTCGGACCAGCGTGCTCACCACACTACGGCGGCATTTCTCAGTGTATCACGTACGAACAGCCTCTGCGAAATTCTTGCTGGGCATTCCTATCTATGATGTATGTTGAACTTCTCTCACACCTTACATAGCCAACCGTGTGGGGGAAAGGACAACAAACTAAACACAAAAATCAGTTCTAAAGAAATTAGTTTTCAATCTAGATTTAAAACTGCATAGCTCCAGTGGCTTCCTAATATCGAAGGAAGAGCGTTCCAGACGGCCGCAGAAGCGCATCTGAATGCTCGCGATGTGCTGACCACCGTCTTTGTTTGATGGCCAGCCAAAAGCCACTACTGCGAGAAAGAGCGGAGTTCGCGCGACGCTTTATGTTCCTCGACGAGACCAGCAAGGTATTTGTGGTTCATTTGCAGCAAGCACCTTGTGTGTCATGAGCACGATCCGATGATGTAACTCTCGGTGCGGATGCAGGTCTCAGCCGGTAACGAATCACTGGACAATTTCTGCGGCCAAGAGAGCATGGACGGGGAACACATGCCGGGCAACCAGCTCATCGCGGCTTCTGGCAACAGCATCAACGTCACCCTCAGGACCGACTTTTCCAACGAGGAGCGCTTCACAGGGTTCAAGGCGTACTTCACCGCCGTGGGTATGGCCAGCGTCGCGCCCGGTTGAGTAAATTTGAACCATGCAAGGGCGCTGCACGGTTTACGACGCTCGCTCTCAAAGAGAGAGACAGGCAAGGCATGGGGAGAAAGCCTCAGAGTAAGCGGGAAGGCAGCCAAGGTGGTGAGCCGGCGCCAATGAATGCTCAAGCTCTGCAGGCCTCTATATATTAAGATGTTATCGGCCAAACATGTGAAAGGAATCCATAAGCGTTTTTTTGGGGGGGATTAGATCGCATAAATATAAACGTGTCGTTAAACCCGCCACCACCCAATTAGTAAGAGTATGTCACGTAAAGAAAACATGCCAATTAGTTACGAGTTTAGCACACCCCGGTGTGTTGGAGAGCAAACCCACGACTTTTACAATTCGAGCGTGACGTTTCGCCGGCGATTGCAACCGGCCTCATCAGGTGACAGCCAGAGTTGTGCGAGGAAACTGAGACAACCCACGCGTGGCCATACAGACGGAAGAGGTGGGAGTCAAATTTTGTGTTTGTTTGCTGTGTTGCCCTCTCCTGGTGGGCCAGAGCGGCGTCCGCGGGGGGCAGGGTGGGGGGCAGGGAAATGGTATTTCGCGACATCTGTGCGAACCACCAACCCTCGCCTCCCAACGCAGTGCCGGATTATAATCGTAGTAGCAAAAGTAGCTACATATGCTATGGGACCCGCACTTTCAAGGCCCGGCCCTAAACGCTTTCAAGCGATCAATTCCGGTTCAGTGAGTCTGCACTTGCTCTATTACTATAGTACTATACCGCCTTCGACTTTTCTGAACGACTGGGTGTTTAAAGTTAGCGATTTTGTCGTATTATCTGGCTGTATAGCAAATGAAAAAATACAATTACTTTACTATGCAAGTAAAAAAATGTGTGTGTTTAATATTTATGGCTTTTTTTAGATTTAGAGCCCCTTTATAACATCATGCTACAAGCCCCGCACTAGCTTAATCCGGCACTGCTCGGACGCTGCTGCATTGCAGGGGTGCGCACACTGCCGCCCGAGGATAAGCGCCCGATCTCGGCAGAACTCAAAGCTAAGCAAAGCCTCGGAGCATCGATCGCGCTCAGGGTGAGCAAACGAATCGTGTGCGCGCGCGCAAAATGCATCGCGACACGGGGCTTGCGGGGCGGTGCACCAAAAAAAATCCATTGTTGTACCGTACTGCTATGCTCCATTGCCGATGCGAGCCGCCATCGTCGACCGGCACCGAGCGGCCGTGGTGAAGTATGGTCAAAATAACCCCCGCAACGCGCACGGGCGTGGGGAGGTCCCTCATCCAGCGGTGGATCGACAAGAACGGGGGGAGGGGGGGGAGCGAGCGGCTTCTGCCAGAGGTCGCAACCGGGTACCCGATACCCGAACTCTACCCGATACCCGGCTACCCGGCCGGGTACGGGCACCAAGTTTGCAACCCTGGTGCGGCCGGGTACGGGTAGGCCGTGAGTCACTGGTGAGTAACTGTTTGTCACTCATTTCTCAACGTCTTGTCTCTTCTCACAATTCAAGTTCCTAGAATCAACCCACCCGCGCCTGCAACATGGCTTCATCCCAGAAGTCGCAATCAGAAGTCGCAATCAGGTACCCGATACCCTACCCGTACCCGGCTGGGTACGGGTACGGCCGGGTACGGAATCAAAACCCGTTTGCGACCTCTGGCTTCTGCTCTCGGTTGTCGTTTCTCTCCTCCTGCATCGCCCCGCAGACATCGACGAGTGCGTCGAGGGAGACGCCGGCGGCAATGAGCAGGCGTGCCAGCACAACTGCTACAACTACCCCGGCGGGTTTCACTGCTCCTGCCGCTATGGGTACCAACTGGACAAGGATGATCGCACCTGCACAGGTGCGCGTGCGTGTGTGTGTGCCTTAGTCTCCGTGTAGTGTAACGGTTAGCGCTACGCTGCGCTATCGAACCCGGCGACCCGAGTTCGATTCCCGCTCACTGCCAACACCGGTGATGATTATTTGAACTGGTCCGGAGACTCCCCTAGGTCGACTCGGCCTCAAATGAGTACCTGGTGCGGTGTGTAAACATCGCCACTGGGGAGACAAAGGCGGTCGGGCGTGGTGCTGGTCACCCATCCCGTCGTCTACCGTTCCGGCCTTCATAGGTGCTCACTAACAGCACTTGCCCCTAAACAATGTTAAAGCTATACGGGGGATCTTTGTGTGTGTGTGTCTTTGTTCTTTCTGGCTCCTTCACTCGGGGCAGTAAACTGCCAAGCAACTGTCCCGTGACCTGTCAGCGAGCCTAGCCTGGCACAAGCAATGTAGTAACATCGCTGCCATTTAGTAGTGAACGGCGGTTGTTGTTGTTGTGTGTGTTTGAATGTGGGAAGATGGGCCACACCGCCATGGCAGTGATCACACTGCGTTATTCTGGTTACCATGCTGACAGACCAGAGCTGAAAGGGGCCACACTAGGGACATTTTCCACCAATAATAAACGGTATTGAGTTTTTTTTTTATTTTGTTATTATAGAAATACCTTGGCTCTGTTTCACATACAATCCAACACTAGTTTTGTTGAAGAATGAAACATTTGTTCGAGTCACTTCTAGAAGCATGCCCATGTAAATAGTGACATTACCGCTAATGTAACTGCCATACATTTTGCCCCTGAATATCCAAATAAAGTAATTATTGGAGTGGGGTAGTGGTATGCCACGTCCATGGCCTGTTGATAAATATGGCTAGCCATGAAGAGATGCAGATGAGTGTGATGGGAGATAAACAAGAGGCCTGGAGACAACAAAAATGTATAAATTAGTAGTCACACGTAGAGACGTTATAACATGTCCCTTCCACAACATGTTACGTAACGTGGCCTGCCAGCACACGACAAATGCTATGATGTGGCCCATCGAAACATATCGTTCAAGAAACCTGTATATATTCTTTCGCACCGTACGTAGTCAACCGCGCTAATCGGAGGTGCAAGGAAAGGACAACAAACTAAACACAAAAGCAGTTTTAAAGAAATGAATCTAGATTTAAAAGTGCATAGCTCCAGCGTCTTCCTAATATCGGAAGGAAGAGCGTTCCAGACAGCCGCAGAAGCGCATTTGAAACCTCGCGATACGGTGATCGTCTTCATTCAATGGCTAGCCAAAAGCCGCTGTGAGGATGACCGGAGTTCGCTTGATGGTTCATGCTCCTTTACGAGATCAGAAACGTATTGTGGTTCATTTGTGGCAAACACTTGGTGTGTAAACCCTGGCCTAGATTCGCACATACTCTAAAACATAACATCCATCTGCTTTTTTTTCGTGGATCGTGGCTTTCTTGAAGGCTCACGTTGCCAAACTCCAGAACTTATGGTGTCCCTCGTCCGCCAGTGGAGTGCAGCGACCAGGAGTTCACCGAGCGACGAGGCGAGGTGACAAGCCCCGAGTACCCCAGGCCCTACCCCAGGGCCTTGCAGTGCAAGTTCACGCTGCGTCTGGAGGAGGGCTACTTGTTGACCCTCAACTTCCGGGACACCTTCGACGTGGAGATTCACCCCGAAGTCAACACCTGCCCGTACGACAGCCTGACGGTAAGTAGTGGTGACAACAACAAAGGTAAAAGTGCAGCCCTGCAAATGTATTGCTCAGGCCAATTCTAGCGGAACAAGCCTCCACAAGCAGAAGCTCTACAGAGCCTTGCTTGAAGATATTTTCGGCCTACTCTTCCATATGTTTGGCCGGATGTTAAAACGTAACGTGGGGAGGGGTAGGGGAAGCTGAGCAGACTGCTTCGCTTTAGCCTCCGTGTGATCTGATGAGATTGGGCACATTCCAAGAGATTTGGTCCCTGGGCATAGCAATAAAATAGTATAATTTCAGTACGTAAATAAGTGATGTGCTCCCTTTGTCGGATGTGCATCCTTGAAAACTTTGACCAGGATGGTGACGTATGGTCACAATTTGTTTTCGCCTGGCATTGACATGGTTAGGGCCAGATTCATGAAGGGACTTTGGGAGCTGCAGCCTAGGGCCTTGTATCTGAGCGCCCTCTCCAAAAATATATATACAGCTTTACAATGGTTCTAATACAAAAGTGTAACGTATGATGAATCATATCGGTAAGTTGGAAGTTAAAGTTATAGCATAACTGCGTGTATTACTACAAGCTATGTACTGAAACTTTTTTTTTAAACTACTTTTATTTTACCAGATAAGGCCCACTGATCTATGTGGCTCTTTTTAAGAAGCGAACTGGCCACAAATGATAACTCAACAAAGTGGCTTATCACGTGGAAATGCATAGCAGCCGAATACTCTAAAGGCATGTTTCTGAATGTGGAGGGGAAAACCGGAGGATCCGGACAAAAATCCACGTGGATCACGAGGAGAACATGCAAACCTCCAAATATACAGCAGGCATCAGGGTCGGTATAGAACCCACGACCTCCTGAATACCAGGCGAGGTAGTTAACATATCATAGCCACCATGATGATGAGAGAGACACCGCAAACTCCAAATACACAGCAGGCATCAGGGTCGGGATCGAACCCACGACCTCCTGAATACCAGGCGAGGTAGTTAACATCTCATAGCCACCGTGATGATGATGAGAGAGAGACACCGCAAACTCCAAATACACAGCAGGCATCAGGGTCGGTATAGAACCCACGACCTCCTGAATACCAGGCGAGGTAGTTAACATCTCATAGCCACCGTGATGATGAGAGAGGCACCGCAAACTCCAAATACACAGCAGGCATCAGGGTCGGGATCGAACCCACGACCTCCTGAATACCAGGCGAGGTAGTTAACATCTCATAGCCACCGTGATGATGATGAGAGAGAGACACCGCAAACTCCAAATACACAGCAGGCATCAGGGTCGGGATCGAACCCACGACCTCCTGAATACCAGGCGAGGTAGTTAACATCTCCTAGCCACCGTGATGATGATGAGAGAGAGACACCGCAAACTCCAAATACACAGCAGGCATCAGGGTCGGTATAGAACCCACGACCTCCTGAATACCAGGCGAGGTAGTTAACATCTCATAGCCACTGTGATGATGAGAGAGACACGCAAACTCCAAATACACAGCAGGCATCAGGGTCGGGATCGAACCCACGACCTCCTGAATACCAGGCGAGGTAGTTAACATCTCATAGCCACCGTGATGATGATGAGAGAGAGACACCGCAAACTCCAAATACACAGCAGGCATCAGGGTCGGTATAGAACCCACGACCTCCTGAATACCAGGCGAGGTAGTTAACATCTCATAGCCACATTGATGATGATGAGAGAGACACCGCAAACTCCAAATACACAGCAGGCATCAGGGTCGGGATCGAACCTACGACCTCCTGAATACCAGGCGAGGTAGTTAACATCTCATAGCCACCGTAGCGCCAAATTAAAAAGCCCGGTCGCCTGGACCCTCTACGACCTGTGCAGTTGCACCGCCAGTGGTGGCAACGAGAAGCAAAACCCTCGTGGCTCTCCTGGCCATGCTTGTTTGTTGTAGTACGGAGTTAGAATGATGGATTTAATCTAAGTTGTCTTGTGGTTGTTGTTGTTGTTGTTTTACTTGCATCCCACTGGGATTTTTGCACATCGTTGGTGTACGGTGCTTTTTTCTGGAACACTTTGCAGTTTTTTCCTGGATTTTTCTGTTTGCGCATAGTCACTTTAAGATGTTTTCTTGTTCATGTTTTAGTTTTTTGTTTGTTGCAGGTTGCACCCGATTTAAGAGCCGAATGGCTCACAGGGCTATACCTAATACATGAAACTGAAAACCCGTGCAGTGTCCGTTTCGCGTGTGCTCGCGCGCTCCCATCAGATTCGGTCGGGCGGCCGGCAGTGGGGACCTCTGTGTGGGAGGTCCTTGCCCGACCCCATCGAGACCAAGAGCTCCGTTGCCGAGATCGTCTTCACCAGCGACAAGTCTGGGGACAACACGGGCTGGAGGATTCACTACACCTCCGAGGGTCAGAACGCCCACAGCAATATAAAGGAGTGCAGACATTTTTCGATTTAAAGCTTTCGTGACTGCAGAGATTCATCTTCTTGGTTTTTTCGGTAAAGTCACGTAGAAGGGATATAATAAAATAATAAAAATAAAACATAATAAAATAATTCTCACGACGTTTCGGCCACAACGCAAGCAGCCATCCTCAGGTGAAGAACAGGACTGTCCATTCAGACGCTGTCTTTCCGACAGACCTGTTCTTCACCGACGGCTGCTTGCGTTGTGGCCGAAACGTCGTGAGAATTATTTTATAATGTTTTATTTTTATTATTTTATTATTTCCATTCTACGTGACTTTACCGAAAGAACCAAGAAGATGAGTGCAGACATAGCATGATTATTATTTCGATCTTGATTTGAAACTTTCGTGACTGCAGGAATCCATACTATTTGGTTCTTTCGGTAAAGTCACGTGACTTATTATTTCCGTTTGTAAATGGGGAATGCAATTTTGTCTCATGGGAGAAAGAACGTGGTACGGTATTATTGATATGTGTACCGGATTTATCTTTTTTTTTTACTATGTTTAATTTACCAGGTATTGCCCACTGAGCTATACAGCTCTTTTTCAGAAGCGACCTGGATGCACATTATAGCTCAATGAAGTGGCTTCTGAAAAAAAATCTATATAGCTTTGTGGGCCTTAAATGGTAAAATAATACAAATATTTATAGTTGAAATAGTTTATAGTTTTACGTACAAAACTTGCTGATGATAAACCAACGATCATGGGTTAAACAAATGTGGCCAACGCCATAACATCACATGCAACGCGTGCTTCCCTGCCCATGTACTATGTGTATGTTGAACTTCTTTCGCACCGTACGTGGCCAACCGTGCTAATCGTAGGTGTGCGGGAAGGACAACAAACTAAACAGGTGACGTCATCGCGTGACAGAAGCGAAACTACGTGTGCTGAAAGTAGTAACTTCTGCCACGCCAAAAAAAAGATTATCCTCTAGCACCCGATTAGAGTGGCAAAATTTAAGAGATGTTTTTACTCTCCCGTCTACATCAGCATCAGCCGTAGGAAGAAGGCGGAGTGTGGCAAAAGTGCGGTGATGCATAACGCTGTACATCGCTTATGGGCCACTCCCAAGTGGTGGGCCCTCATGTGGGTCTAGGCCATGTGAGATTAAGTTGTGGGGTGTAGTTAGTCCGTCCGGCCATGGGTTCCCAATCGCTGCTATGAATACCAGATATCAAACCAACTCAAATAACTGAAAGGCCACGCATTGCAATGGATAGGAGACGCAAGCAGTGTGGGGGTCAGAGGAGCAAACAAATCTAGCGTTGTCACCTTTCCCGGTTTTCCCAGGATCGCCCCGTTTTTTTAGGTAACTGCTGTCCCTGGGAAAGCTGTGTGTCTTCCCGAGACATTAAAATTCCAAGTTTTGTTTTCGTCAGTTGCGGAATCATCCACCACTCGAGACAACGCGTTCACATGTCGTTGTCCTCTCTTTTGGTATTGTGACATATTCTTATTGCAATGGAGTGTGTCCCCGTTTGTTGTAACTGTTCTTGAGCCCTATCCCTGGCCGTAACTAATCAGGCAACCACACACTAGTAGTAGCCGTCCCACGGACCCCTCGGTCTGTGTTTCGCTTTTCAGTTTTCACGTTCAGTGCCGTGTGCGCATTCGAATGCGGTCAAAATGTGTGTTTTTGCTGTGCGTCATTTGTGGCTTCACAGGCATCACCTGTCCCAGCGTGAACGCGCTGACAAATGGTGACTTCGAGCCAAAGCAACTCACTTACCACTTCAAGGACGGGGTTGTGTTCTCGTGCGAAATCGGCTACAAACTCATCCAGGTGGGCGAGAGCGACTTCGCGCGACGCTGGGATGGCCGGTCGATTCAAGTCGATTAGTCGGCTCAAAGTTGTAATCGGCGACTTTTTCTTTCGTGGTGGTCGATTACTGGGGCCCGCTTTTTATAAATGTTGGTCGCTCGGACATCCTGCATCCCGAAGGTGGGAAACCTCCCAAGAGGCCACACCCCACGTGATGCTGCTGATGATGCCAATGAAGTAACTAAGACGTGCCCATTACCTCCCGTCCAGCGGCACACAGGGGAACAGAGGTAAAAGGTTTTTTTCCCCCTCAACTATTTTCGTGTCATCCGATAAATTAAGTATTGAAATATATATAATCGGTAGCATAATTGGATGGTTATATAAATGGAACAGCTTTGTGTATTTGTGCATGTGTACAACCTATACGATGGTCACGACCACATTCTTCGATGCAGAAGATAACACGAAATGATCACCGCCCAGAAAGCTAAGATAAAAGCATGCAATGTAACTGCAAAAAAAGTCCTGCAAAAAGCTCCGTAGGGATTACGCACAGCAACAACATTTGCACTCCCTACTGCAAAAAAAATTGCCAAAACCCTCTTCATATAGAGTCTTGAGACTCAGTGAGACCTTGCTGGATTAAAGAAGCATCATAAAAAAAATGTGTACAATGACAAACTCGATGCTCACTCGTACTGGAATAGATTAAGGTCTGTGTGGAGACGTGTGCAATCATTTTCTGTATTCTGCTGCCGATATTTTATAATCCTGATTCATCTGGACGCATTGACGACGTTGCTGTTGTTGTTGTTACTCATGTTGCTGAGAATTATAATAATCGTAATTGTGATGTGGCTGCTGCTGCTGCTGCTGCTGAAGACAGCGATGATGTTGGTGGTGGGGGGGTGGGTTTGTTACAGAGTGAAAATGGAAAAGAGGCCGATTCACTGCGGATGACTTGTCTAAATAACGGGACGTGGGACCGCATGCCTCCCTCGTGTAAAAGTAAAGCTAACTGCTCCATTCCCCTCGTGCTGAACATCACAGAATGTGTCCGGCCGACGTCTTTCCCCTGCATGTCAAACAATCAGCTTCACTGACTAATTTTTTTTTTCTCAAAACTCACTTATTATAATTGGTTCTTTACCCTTCTATCTGGCAACAAAACTGACACCTTTTTGCAAGGAGTCATGTTTGCATAGACCGCAATACCTGCAGTCATAATACAAACCTGCAGTCATAATACAAACAAAAGAACATAACTCTGATGGTGCATTGTCCTTGAGTTGTGCGCCTTTTGGCGTCATCTGGTCCAACCCATATGAGACTAGGCTCGAAGGAAAGCTGTCTCGGGTGTGGACCAATCAACTTCAAGGACAGTGCACATTATCAGAGTTATGTTCTTTTGTTTGTATTATGACTGCAGGTATTGCGGTCTATGCAAACATGACTCCTTGCAAAAAGGTGTCAGTTTTGTTGCCAGATAGAAGGGTAAAGAACCAATTATCATATTTTTACTGGCAAATGAGGTCCCCATAGTGTAGAAACTCACTTATTGTTTTTCCTAGCTTACCCAAACTTCCCTTCCCCCCTCCCTTTCCCATCATTTGCACCATCATCCCTCTTTCCAAGTTCCCTACCCATTCATCACACTCGCTCACTCATCATTAACCACTTTCATCGTCGTTTATTTCACACCTCATCACATTCATGTTACTACCATCCTTTTGCACCTACTCATCTCACTGCTTTTTTCTGTACCTTGTTTCTAATTTTCTGTTCAGCGTCGTGATTGACGCGCTATGGTCAATAAAATTAAGATTAGATCTCCCAGTGCCGCAGTTCAAACAATGCGCAAGTTTCTTAATATCATGCATCAGTCATGAGGATTGTGGAATGTCAAACGGCTGAACTTACTTACGATGTCTAATTTATATAATATTTCAAATCTACGAATCGTTTGCTAGTAATATTATGAAACGTTGTGACTAAATATTGAATCATTTCAACTGTTAACATACCAGAAGTATTTTTCTAAACATCTTCACATACCAGTTGTTTTTAGTCCAGCTATAAGTTTTCTACCTTCTCTTTCCCCATAGCTCAAATAGCCCTGTGCCTGTCTGTGAGGTGGCACAGTGGGGAGCACAGTTGGTGGAACTGCCAGTCATCTCAGTCAACCCCATGGCACCTGAGTCTGTTCCGTGACCTCCTGCCAGCGGGCCTTCGACACGTCACGTGGCCTCAAAGTGCACCTTAGCATGGCAAAAGTGCCGTGGTGACAGCACCGTCACTTGTGGCGAACGCCGGTTGTTATTTTATGTATTAACGTAATAAGGCAGTGGTTGTTGAATGTGACAGTTGGTGAAGTTTCCATCGAAATCATTGCTGGTGTCTTGTCTCTGGCAGTTGTGGATTGCGGTTTTCCTCCGTTGCTCGCACATGGCTTCACTGACCCGTTCTTCCCGACTACAACATACAACGAAAAGGTCACATTTGAGTGTTCAGATGCTTATCGCTTCACAACACCCACGAACGGTGAGTACTTGGCCCTAACGCGTGAAATTAGTGTTCACCGATTTTTGTTGCTACCCGACCGTAATTAAGGCGGACGCCCTTTGTCGTTACTAGCAACATGTCCTGCCCAAGCCCACTTACATTTCTTGTGATGCACTTTGGTTCATTCGGTAAAGTCACGTATAAAGATAAAGTAATAAATTAAATAATAGCATACTACGACGTTTCGATTGCAACACAAGCAATCATCAGGTATAAAAGAAAGAAATAGCAACAAAAATCTAACCAGCAAAACTATAGACAGACATATAAGCAGACAGATATCACAAAGATACACAGAGAGAGGATACGCATCGGCACAAAGAGAGAGATCGTCTCTGTGACGGGGCCTTAAATAGAGAGAGGGGGGGGGGGTCGGAGAGAGGGAGGGGGCAGAGGAAAAATTAGCATGCAGTCACGAAAGCTTCAAATTAAGATCCAATGTGATGCAGTCAACCTGCGCACATTCCACAATCCACGCTGCTCCTCTGTCTATGTCTTTGAGAAATTCCAAGCCTGCACACATCTCCGTACTTATTCCCAATACGTTATCATGCGCACCAACAGGGACTTGCGCACAAGCACGTCCACGCCTACGTGCACCTCGTGCTCTCTTTTAGCCCTCCCCCCCCTCCCGATACGTTCCATTTATTGGCTACCACATTCTGATAAGCTCCTTCCCCCCTCTCCTCCCCCTTAACTTGTATTTAAGAACTTGCATCTTGGAATCCCTGCGTCACTTGATACAGAAAATCTGGCTGTGACGGTCCCACCTGATGACGGAGACTTGTGTTGCCTCCGAAACGTCGTGATTTTTTATTATTTCATTTTTATTAATTTTAATTTCATTTTTTACCTACGTGACTTTACCGAAAAAAAACTAAGAGTATTATTCCCACGATTTTAACTTGTAGCTTTTCCATCCTTTGCACACTTTCAGTCCTCCTCGTTAATGCCCGTGTTCATTAATTACGTATGCCATGGCAGGTTGTGCACATTCAATAAAATAAAAACAGATGAATACATTTACGTATGTTGAACTTCGTTCGCCACCGTACGTAACCAACCGTGCTTATTGGGGGTGCCGAGGCTAATCAGACGTGTGCCTCGTATATGAGCAGTTTCACATCAGCGGGCATTTGACAAAGGAAGGGTGAATTGTGGCCACTCCAACCTCCTCCAGGACGTCTATCGAATGTGACGAGGTAGAACAGAATTCCTTCGAGAGGGGCTGTCTTGAGCTCTCTCTCTCGAGGTTTTTTTTATTTCCCTCCCTGCAGTGGTGGAAGGGATCTGAGCACAAATGCGCAACAGAATCGATTTTTTAACGCACGATGTTGTGCTCCTAGCGAGTGAGCTGACTGGGACTACTATGAGGAGGTTCTAGAAGAGAGTGGCGAATCAAATTCCCGCCACACCGGTTTGCTATCACCGTTGTGTTGGCCTCCTTACTGCAGCCGCAAATAAGAGCATCCCCCTGAGACTTCTGGAAAGAATCCACTCCCTGCTGGAAAAAGAGACTGCCTCGACAGGACAACCAGTGGGGCAGCCCACAGGGTCGAAAGGAGTTTTTAAAATGAGCCGGATGCCAGCTGTGAATTGAGCCCGTTGAAGGCCCTGGACTTCACACACTCCAGCCGCCATGCCTGGGGCCTACTAGGAGGCCTCGGTGCTACGTAACTCTATAGTCTCCAAAACGAGAGCTCCATCGCCAATTACATCACCAGACATTGGCCTCGATTTCTTCACAAGACACCACCGCCATAAGCACAGAGGAAGTGAGGGAGGGTCTGGCTGCAATGAAGAAATGCAAGGCTGCTGGCAGAGATCGTATCCCCCAATAATTCCTGCATCACTTAGTCCCAAGGGGGCTCCGATGGCTGGGAAAACTTGTTCACCAAAACCATGAAAACCGAATGTGTCCCGCAAATATGCCCGACTGTGAGGGCGGGCACAAGCCGGCGTGAGTAGGTTAAACGTTGAGTTTTATAAGGGCACCACGGGGTGACCAGCCCCTCCCCACCCAGCCCCACCCCTCCCACCCCCCACCCAGCTCCACCTTCCCCACCCCACCCTCCCCACCCAGCCCCTCCCCACCCAGCCCCTCCCCACCCTCCCCTCCCCACCCTCCCCACCCTCTTCACCCAGCCCCTCCCCACCCTCCTCTCCCCATCCAGCCCCTCCCTCCCCACCCAGCCCCTCCCTATACGACGGACGGACACGATAATCCCCTGTGGGCTGGTGTAGCCAGGAGGTTCCTACCAGTATTAAAGTTTTGGTTTGCTTGGCTGTTGTCCCGCTCGTTCTTCGTGTTTCTCCAGGTGTCTTCACCTGCAATGAGAGTGGACACTGGGCGAACCCTGTCGACAGGGAGAAGATCCCAATCCTGTGAACCAGGTACGTGTGTGGGGGGAGAGGGGGCCCGAGGGCTACGAACCTGGCGACCTGAGTTTGGTTCCTGCTCACGGCCAACACCAGTGACGATTATTTGAACCGGGCCTGGGCCTCCCCCTAGGTTGACTCAGCCTCAAATTAGTAACCTGGTGCGGCATGTAAACATCGCCACTGAAGAGGCAAAGATGGTCGGGTGTGGTGCTGGCTACCCACCCCCTCGTGTGCCGTGCCGGCCTTCATAGGTGCTCACTAACAGCACTTGCCCCAACAGTCGGTCGAGGCTATATGGGTGACCTTTGTCTTTCTATGCGCCTCACTGTGTCCTCGGTTTCAACAGTTCGATATGTGAACCTGCTTCCTTAAACACATTCCTGGGGAGGGAACTGGTAGGAACGTTGGTTGCTCGATCAATGGCCAGGGTCAACGGCGGCGTGGTGTATTCCGCAAATATGCCCGACTGTGAGGGCGGGCACAAGCCGGTGTGAGTAGGTTAAACGTTGAGTTTTATAAGGGCACCACGGGGTGACCAGCCCCTCCCCTCCCCACCCAGCCCCACCCCTCCCACCCCCCACCCAGCCTCACTCTCCCCACCCAGCCCCTCCCCACCCTCCCCTCCTCACCCAGCCCCTCCCCACCCTCCCCACCCAGCCCCTCCCACCCTCTCCTCTCCACCCAGCCCCACCCCTCCCATTTTTGGATGCACGACGGACGGACACAATAATCCCCTGTGACCTGGTGGAACCAGGTGGTTCCTACCAGTATAAGAACTCCTCCTGTCTGCGACGCCACCCCCTGGTTGCTCCTCCATGGCTGCCATAGGTTCCACACAAACTCCGCTTACTCTCTGTCGATTAGCCATGGGTGATTAGCCATGGGTGATTAGCCATGGGTGAGTAGCCATGGGTGATTAGCCATGGGTGATTAGCCATGAGTGATTAGCCATGGGTGATTAGCCATGGGTGAGTAGCCATGGGTGATTAGCCATGGGTGATTAGCCATGGGTGATTAGCCATGGGTGATTAGCCATGGGTGGTTTCCTTCCTACTTTCTCCGACGGCCTCCTATTGTCCACGAATAGTTTGCAGATAATAGCCGTATGGCAAATTCATCCTGGTTTCAATGATATCAACATGGGTTCAAAAAGGAAATGTATCAAATATCATCCATTCTTACACGTGTGAATCAAAGCACAGACGTCAGCCATCCAGCCGTCTTAATGTGCCACTTATTTCACCTTTGTTGTCCGTCACTTATTTTCTATTTGTGGGAATCCAAGCAGATCGAGTGTTAATAAAATTGCTAAAATGACTTTGGCTGAACTTAAGCAGCATGGACACATGCAGACGTGGGTGGTTAAGTGCATACATATTTTAAAAAAACGGGCATATAATTGCCCTGCTCACGTGTTCCTGTGTGCAGTGTGCGGTGAGCCCAAGCACCCGATAGAACAAGTGGCGCGTATTGTGGGCGGCTACCCTGCACGATCCGGCAACTTACCCTGGCAGGCTCTGATCAGGAAGTTTTCACATCGTGGCGGACTGCAGGGTGGTGGCTCCCTGCTTAATGACCAGGTGGATTATAACAGCAGCTCATGTCGTGGAAGACTTCCTTCCACATGAAATATTTATCACTTTAGGGGCTCTAAACCAAAAACTACCCAACATCAGGGGTTCAACTGAAACGCGTACAGTGGACAAGAGAATTATACACCCTGGCTACAAGCCCAATGAAACCTTTTTCGACAATGACATTGCATTGCTCCGGCTGGCTGGCGATCCTGTGAGCATGACAGACACTGTGAGGCCAATTTGTCTCCCAAAGGTCACAGAAGGCGGAGTGGTTCCCAAACTGGTGCCGCATAACGTGGGGTTTGTTTCAGGATGGGGTCACACAAAGGCTCAAATTGGTAGTACCACATCACAAGGTTTAAAGTATGTTGAACTACCCATTGTGGAAGACAATACCTGCATGGAGACTAACCATGACAAGTCGGTTCAATTTTACTCACATAATACAATAGTCACAGGGAATATGTTCTGCGCTGGTTACCCCCAAGGTGGTAAAGATGCATGCCAGGGGGACAGTGGAGGTCCGTTCACAATTGTTGTCGAGGGTAAGTTGTGGTACTTGATGGGTCTCGTGTCCTGGGGTATTTCGTGTGCCAAAGCCGACCAGTACGGCGTCTACACCCGTGTGGACAAGTACCTTGACTGGATGCACTCTGAGATGGCCAACAATACATGATTGAATGTACAACTACAGCCTGGATAAATTACAGGCGAAATTGATTTTAGTTTGAGCACCCCCTTAAACAAACTGACTTTTTTAATGAAACTATAAGATGCGCTTTTAACCTTCATATACCGCCGAGGTGAATACTATCGTTAATGTCCGACAACATTAAGGCTGGCACAATACAAAATGGCGCCGGGGTGTGAATCACACCACGAAAGCCTTTCCAACTTTGAATCGCCCAATGCTGACGGTGCCACTTCACCGCATGCTGCTGTTTGTTTTAGGCTGAGTTAACAAATAGTCGAGGCTCAGGCAAATAACACCACCGGCTGATCATGTCGTCGATGGTGACACCATTAACCAATTCCGATTTAAAGCTTTCGTGACTGCAGGGATTCATCTTCTTGGTTCTTTCGGTAAAGTCACGTAGAAGGGAAGTAATAAAAATAAAACATAATAAAACAATTCTCAGTGAGAATCGTTTTATTATGTTTTATTATTTTAGTTTATTACTTCCCTTCTACGTGACTTTACCGAAAGAACCAAGAAGATTAACCAATTCATCAACACCCGTCACGTTCACCCCAGGATTGAGAAGCAGCAAAGAGAGAGAGAGAAAAAAAATTAACCCGTGAAAACAAAGTTTTTCACTATAAATCCTTTATATGCGTGGCATCGGTTTTATTTTATTATTAATTTCTGATTTTCTTGAGTAAGAGTTTCATTTTTATCACATTGATATTTTAAATTAAATGTGATTTTTTTTTTCCCTAAGAAGTGGAAAATTTTGGAAAAAAAATTCTCACGAAAATAAATTGTCACGCACAACGAGTCTGTGTGCAAAATGTCAGCTCGATTGGATCACGGAAAGTGGGTTAAAAAACGACCGAAAGATTTGCACGGTCGTAAGCAAGCAAGCAAGCACGCAAGCAAGCAAGCAAGTGAACTTAATATAAAGGATTTAAAAACCTTGAAATCCTTTCGTGTTGGCCTCTGGTGATTCAAGATTAATATTAAATGCGCGAACAGGGTCAACGTGTTAACGCAAAGTGTGAATTCTTGGTTGGGGGTGACCGCGTGACTCTGGGGTCAATGCACTGACCTGGCACTTCTAAGGTCGTGGGTTCAAACCCAGGCAGCCACCTGTGATTAAACTGAATTCTCAAGTGCAGTGAGTTGAGTGTCACGTCTTAATCACCAATGGCTGTGTACACAAAGACAACCCTTGTGAAAGTTGGTGTTTCAAATCATACAAGCTCTCGGAATTAAACAAATATTGATTTGCTTGTCATTCAATAAATACCTCTCCATAGCAGTGAATGTGGATAGAAAGTCACTTTAAAAAATATAGATTGAAAACTCATTTTTTTAGAACTACTTTTTTTTGTTTAGTTTATTTCCCCTTCCCCGCACCTCCGATTAGCACGTTTGGCTACGTATGGTGCAAAAGAAGTTCAACATACGTACTTGAAGGGATCTCAGAAGTAGTTACGTGAAACGCACTTCCACGGGTCGTTCCCCACGCAACTGGGCGGTCCACTGCTCTACGAGAGTTCCAACTTGATACTTTATCTCGTGACACGATGCCGATAGCACCAGATGAAATCAAGTTTGGGGAAAATTTACGACAAATCATTATTGGCAAAACATGCTTCCACTTCACAAGAGGTGTATTGGGCTAGATCACGTAAATATAAACGCGTCGTTAAACCCGCCACTCCACCCGACACGGCTAATTAGTAAGGTTTGTCACGTAAACAAAACGTGCAAATGATTTACGAGTTCAGCACACCGGCGTGTTAGAAAGTAAACCCACGTTAACAATTCGAGTACGACGTTTCGCCGGTAATTACAACCAGCCTCATCAAGGAGACACCAAGATGCTTCCAACTTATTGGTGTCACCTCAAGTGGAAGAGTCGAAAAGCCCAAATGGCGCACACAATTGTTGCATTAATGGTCCCAACCCAATTCTACAAATTACATACATTATCTACAGCCATGTGTCAACCCACTGCTGGATGGTCTCCACGTGCCACGTCAAGTCAAGGGGGGTTCGTATTCTTGGTTCTTTCGGTAAAGTCACGTAGAAGGGAAATAATAAAAATAAAACTATGAAATTCTCACGACGTTTCGGCCACAACGCAAACAGCCGTCCTCATGTGAAGAAAACCTGAGGACGGCTGTGAAGAAAACCTGAGGACGGCTGCTTGCGTTGTGGCCGAAACGTCGTGAGAATTTCATTATATTATATTTTTTTCCCTTCTACGTGACTTTACCGAAAGAACCAAGAATATGAATCCCTGCAGTCACGAAAGCTTTAAATCGAAATTCAAGGGGGGTTTTTCGACCTTACTTCACCACGCCGGTCCGGTTCACATCACTGGGGACCGAGCGGTGGAGCGGTGGCGCAGCAGTTCGTGCACTGTTCTACGAACCCCGTGGCGTGCGTGGAATAGCTACAATGGTACTGGGGCCTTCCTTCACCAACATGGACCGACCAGCATGTCGAGTTAACACGTTGACCCTGTTCGTGGATTTAGAGTTACCCCCCCCCCCCCACCCTATGACTGGCAGGGCATGTAAAGACGTTGATAATCCAGAAGTCGATACAAATGTTTTAAACAACTTTGTTTACGATAAAGGTGTCGCCAACTCGGGTGGTACCAACTGGTGTTTTGCTGTAGCCCGAGTATTTAATGCAAGGTGCGTGGGAACACTGTTGGCCGTGTCCTCTAGAGGGCTCTGTATGCCCGGTGAGCGATATTAAAGGCCAGGAAACAAGCATGTATTCTCACCAGTGCCTGAAGAGTCGTCACTGTCGAAGCTCCACGCAGTAGTTATGTTATCAGATTGATTTGGATACGCCATGACCAATGTCTAATCCCGCAATTTCTCATCTCGTTCATCTTTTGTTTTATTATTATTATATAGCACCGACGTGATTCCGTACTGTGATGTTGTACGCACGAAACGCGGGTGACTCGAAAATTCATGGCACGAGTGAAGAACATCTGTGACGGGGGGGATTGTGACTCGATGTGATTAAAAAAAAAATTTAACCCGTAAAAACAAAGTTTTTCACTATAAATCCTTTATATGCGTGGCGGCTAGAGTCCTCTCGTCCTCTGGCTTGAGATGGCTGCCACCTATGGGTCAGATGATTGTCTGCCAGCATTAAGCAATTGGTAATTAAATATTGAAAAAAAATTCCTAAAAAGTGTAAAATTTTGGGAAAAAAATTTCACGAAAATAAATTGTCACGCACAACGAGTCTGTGTGCAAAATGTCAGCTCGATTGGATCACGGGAAGTGGGTTAAAAACGACCGAAAGATTGGCACGGTCGTAAGCGCGCAAGCAAGCAAGTGAACTTAATATAAAGGATTTAATTAAAGCACAGCAGCATATACATCCCCTACCCACCGCCCCCCGTGCCTGCGTGCAATGTTGGTAAGCGTCTACATTCAACGATGCTTTTGCGTTGCGTGACCAAAGAGTTTGAAGCAAACGCAACAACAGCAAACGACCGAACTTTTCGCTTCGTGTACAAAAAAAAGCAACGGATGTGAAGGCAACAAAATTGTTACGGTGGAAACGCAGTGCCGGATTGAGCTAGTGCGGTACCTGTAGCATATGTTATAAAGGGGCCCTAAAAACACACACGCACACACACGTAAAATAAAAAAAAAACAAATGTTTAACTTGCACAGTAATGTAATTTTTTTTTCATTTGCTATACAGCCAGATAATACGACACATCGCTAAACACCCAGTCGTTCATAAATGTTTAAGGCAGTATAGTACTGTAGTAATAGAGCAAGTGCAGAATCACTGAACCGGAATTGATAGCTTGCGAGGGCCGTAGCATATGTAGCTACTTTTGCTACTAGGATAATCCGGCACTGGAAAACGTCTGTGCGTCATGACATTTGAACCGATGCAACGGTCGTAGAAATTCACGTGTGAGGCCTTCTCTCGCGACACTCAGCGTTGAGGGCTGTAGCAAGTCGACGCAAATGGCATAAGACGCCTCCGGGATTTATCTGGACACATGGCGAGACGTCATGAAGGTCAGAAGTCTGGAGGCGAAAACGGCAGGTAAGTGTTTTTAATAATAGTTAAAATGTATAAAGCGCCCTTAAACAATCCATACCTGTCAACCCCTTACCAGTGCCTGCCTTATTACAGACCAATTCAGGCCTTTATTGTCCTGATAAATCTCAACGCGTTCATCCTACAACGTCCCATCACGAGGGAGAAACACAAACAAATAGACGGTTTTGTTATTGCCCGTATTGAAACGGCTGTATGCTATATGGACCTGAAAACTCAATTTCCATGTACAAGAATATGGGGTAGATAACCGGTGTGGATTGGCAGCTTTGACGATCGTTATCAGGGCGCTATGCACCAAAAGGCGGAAATCGTCGAACATCAACCAAGGAAAGAAGTGAAAAATACTGTGAAAATAACTAAAGAAAAAGAGCCATTTTAAACGGATACGTTTTAGTCGATATTTCAAGATTTTATAAATGTCTCGGATGTCCTGACCTCGAAGGGGCAAAGTTTGGTTTAGTTGGTGTAGATTGTGTGTCGTTAAACCCTCCTCCACCCCGACACAGCCAACTCAATAAAAGTGGCACGTGAATCAGACGTGCCAACATTATTATTTCTCCTTCAACAGCAACCACCACCTGTGTTGTTGGAGTATAATCTCGCAATGTTGAAACGGAGACCGACGTTTCGCTCGAGATTACACCCAGCATCATCAGGTTGTGCCGTGACGTCATCGGCACGTCGACACACGTGGTCTGAATTGATAATCGCAGTTGAATGCGAGTTGATTGGTTATCGTTTCTTTTGACACGACCTAACTCAATTAAAACAATCGGTTATGAATCGTAATATTGGTCGTGAGAATCTAAGTATTGGTTGTTGTTTTTTTTCCATTGCTTATTGTATCTTTCTGACCCGCCCCTCCTGAATATTTGCGAAACAGATTCAATGCTCATCGGATTTCTCCAGGATAATTAAAGATTCCGATTGGGACGTATACAATATATATTTTCAGACATGTTTAATGCCAAACAGGTTTTGCCGGATCTGAGAACAGCGGGACGGCCAATAATAATGATAATTACAGATTATAAAGCGCCATTCATAACATCTCAATGAGTTTGGGTGGGTTGGTTAAGAATGGGGCGCCACGGTGGCGAGATGTTAACTCCCTCGCCTGGTATGCAGGAGGTCGTGCTTTCGATCCCAACCTTGATGCCTGTTGTATATTTAGAGTTTGCGTGTCTCTCTCCCCGTGGCCGTGTGGATTTTTTCTCCGGGTCCTCCGGTTTTCCCCTCCAAATTCAGAAACATGCGTTTGGAGTATTTGGCTGCTATACATCTACATATGATAAGCCATGTCGTTGAGCTATCATTTGTGTTCAGATCGCTTCTGAAAAAGAGCAATATAGCTCAGGGGGTTTTACCCGGTAAAATAACAAAAATAAAACGTTTGAGAAGTTGTTTAGAGTTTCAATAGAAAATATTTTTTTAAAGAGAAATGTCATAAGACGGAAGAAGTTCAAGATCCCAACCGAACCCGGACACCCTGAAGGCCCAGAGGGCCCAGAGATCGCCGATGGACTCAAGCGGCGACCTTAAGACCAGTTCGTGAGATAATCTGAGGGCAGATCGTGGAGATCGCGTGTCTACCGTGTCTACTGTGGAGCAGCTTCACGATCTGGCAGAAGGTTGAAAGCGTTGGTGAGCCGTTGGGTGGCATTAGCAGCCGTTGGGTGGCATCATCAGCTGTTGGGTGGCATCATCAGCTGTTGGGTAGCATCATCAGCTGTTGGGTAGCATCATCAGCTGTTGGGTGGCATCATCAGCTGTTGGGTGGCATCAGCAGCTGTTGGGTGGCATCATCAGCTGTTGGGTGGCATCATCAGCTGTTGGGTGGCATCAGCAGCCGTTGGGTGGCATCATCAGCTGTTCGGTGGCATCAGCAGCCATTGGGTGACATTATCAACCGTTGGGTAACATCAGCAGCTTCGGCCGTATTTACATCTTGATTCTCACACCGAACATGTGCCCCCATTCGTTTATGAAATGCATAATCATATTCTAAAATACAGGGTCCTTACAAAACGTTTGCTAACGGGTCACAATACCGTGTGCTCGCGAACCACTTGTTATCGTATTTCACGTGTACAGAATTATCATGTTACATGGCATCGAAACTTCATAACATCTCTACATATGACCTATATCTCTTGTCTCCAGATCTCTTTCTTCTCTCTCCTGTTTATCTCGCTAACGAGTATCTATTATGTACAGTTGAGCACTTTTCCGCGTGACTTCTTGCGGCTGTTTTGACCTCCACCTTGATGACTTCGAGATATTGTTAGTCCCATTTTTGAACGACAAAAAAACATGCAGACGTAAAATAAATGTAAAAAAAAAACTGGCAGGACATAAACAGGGAATGACCAGCGGTCCCGATGTTCAGGCGGTGAGAAATCTGGTTCGAGCAATCGTGGGCTTGATGTCTCGCTCTTGACTTGTATTGTTGGGAATGCTGCTGCCACGCTGACTTGGAGTAGGTATTCCCGGCGTAAAGCACTACCACTAGAATACAAGTTACACCGATACAAATATATTATTGTACCCAATATTCCTGTGATCCGACGAAGGCAATTTTTTTGTTATATTTCGTGAGAACAAATTTTTGCGAGCTTTGATACGGCGTGGCACAATAATTCTCGGAACAGTGCTCTGTGCTGTGCCGGATGGAATTAAGCACAGAAAACAATCCAGAAAATGCAGAAGATGTGTATTTGGCACATTTTCAGAGGTGAACGCTTGATGAAGAAAGGTGAACAAGAGACACAAAAAAGATATGATTCATAATTTATTTTTAGGTCGCATCGCTCAATTAAAATCAGAATCTTTATTTATACAGGAGGGATCCGATGAGCTATGCAGCTATTTTTCACAGATGTCCAGTAATGTGTGTTCACACCTTCCTCCACCCGACGCAGCCAATTAATAAAGTTGTCACGTGATGAACGAACTTGCCAATCTATGACTGCTTCAGCAACGTTGGAGAGTGCTCCACACACATCGAGCAATAGGGTACAACCAGCATCAACAGGCGGTTGTCAGAATTGTGAATAAAGGAAGGGGTGGGGACGGTTTCGGGGCTTATGTATGTTGAACTTCTTTCGCACCGTACATAGCCAACCATGCTAATCGGAGGTAGTGCAACGGTTAGCGCCCTGCGCCACGAACCCGGCTACCCGAGTTCGATTCCCGCTCACCGCCACCAACACCAGTGACGATTATCTGAACCGGTCCTCCCCACGTCGACTGAGCCTCAAATGAGTACCGAGTGCGATGTGTAAACACCGCCACGAGGAAGACAAAGGCGGCCGGGCGTGGTGCCCACCCACCCATGAGCCGTGCCGGCCTTCTTCATAGGTGCTCGCTAACAGCACTTGTCAAACAACTACGTTGAACTTCTTTCGCACCTCGCGTAGCCAACCGTGCTTATCGGAGGTGTCGTAAGTGCAACGAAGACGGAGGGAAATTGTCGGGCAGAGTCAGTGGCGATTGAGCCAAAGAGCCTTGAATTTGGCAGCAGACTAAATGAGAATAACGGAAAAACGAAGACCAATAGGACAAACGAAATAAAACAGATGGGCATAATGAGACATTTCTACCCGATGCGCTCACGACTCGTTGGGTAGAGTGCTCATTGAAGTTAGGTGATGGTGATGATGGTGGTGGTGTTCCTGTTGAAATTCTTTCATGTAAGTGGCGGGCGGGGTGGAGCGGTGGGGGGGGGGGGGATTATGTCTGCATCCTTTGATGTTGGTGAATGTGAATTAGCGCTTATCGTATATCTCTCTCTGAAACTCGCGTGGATGATTTCAAGTGATGGAGATGCACGGTGACGATTGCGTCGATCTCTGCGCTTGGCTTTCCTGCTGTTTGTGATGGTGGGGCATTAAAACAAACAAAAAACACAGCCGTTTTCGAACCACTGCCCTGTGCCGTAATGCTATCGGCAAACTCGGGCGTGTGCTGTGGTCTGGCCGATGTCCCGTAACCAATCCGAGGGAGATCTGATACTCACAGTGAACCCCATCGAGGTATCGTTGTTACGCACGTTGTCATTATCATCGGTCTGTTGTTGTTGTTGTTGTCGGGTGGAGCGGTGGCGCTGCGAACCCGGCCACGTGAGTTCGATTCCAGTTCTCCGGCTAAAATCGGTGGCGAGTGATAGCTGACTTGGATCGCCCCCCCTCACCCCTTCTTAAAAAAACCCCGCACTGACCAGTGTGGTGAAGTATGGCAAGTTGATTCACAAATGGTCACGACGTTTGTTTGCCTCGAATGTAAAACACTTGGAATTATCTCGATTTGACTGCAGTTAGCCTATGAGGTTAACCTCGCATGCGATTATATTTCAAGCAGTCGCAATATTCACAACTACCACAGTGAATCAATAAGGGTCGCGGAGAAGAGTCTGCGGCGTCCACTCGAGTTCGACACCGGGCCACGGCTAACGTCAGTAGCAGCGAGTGATATGGATATATGTTTAACTTCCTTCGCACCGTACGTAGCCAACCGCGCTAATCTAAATCAACGTGTCCTGAACATCACCCCCCCCCCCCCCGTGTCCCCTCTTCACCAAGCCGCATGGTAAAAACACACACACACACAACCCAATGACCACCAAAGTGTGAAAGTGTGTGTGTGTGTGGAGAGTAGTTGTTATCACACCGCACTCCGAATCCTCGGCGAACAACAATAATTCGATTCCCGCTCAAGCCCAGCAACAAGTGACGAATGTCTGAACCGCTCCTGGGCATCCCCTAGGTCAACTCGGTGTGTAGACGTCAGCACGTTAGTGACAAAAGACGGAGGCAGCTCGTGGTGCTAGCCACCCACCCCCTCGTGTGCCGTGCCGACCTTCACCGGTGCTCGCTAACAGCACTTGCCACAACAACAGCCTGTGAAAGGCGACACGGAGTGGGGCGAGGGCTTCTGCTTTGATGTATTCGGCTTCATCCAGCAGTGGATTGATTAACAAAGAGGGTCTGTAAATGATTGTAGTATTATGCATGCCGCATATAAATCTTGACTTGCTTTCACCGCATCTTTTACGATCGCCACGCGCGTCCAAGCCGCTCACACGCAGGATTGTATCACTGGCTCGTAACGCGTATTTCACTCGAGCACAACCTTTCCTATGCCAGCCTCCACCCCACGTCGTATGGTCGGGCTTAATTTCAACCGGAGCTGTCCAGGGCTGTGCTCCGAAAATGTGCTCTCCTCTTGTTAATATTGTGTTGTTTGTTACATATTACTCGCGCGCATGAAGAGTCGTGCAAAGTTCCGTGCCATAGTTGGATCTTCAAGTACCCCTCCACCCCTTTCACCCCCCCCTCCGTCCCTATCACAATGACCAGAGTGGTGAAGTATGGTCAAATAACCGCTGAGGACGCGCGGAAAGACCACAGTGGTGGTAAGATCTGTTCATCCAGCGGCGATGTAACAAAGCGCTGTAAAAAATTAATTATTTTGAGAATTTAATTTCGGCATTTTTGTAAGGTACAATTTTTTGTATAGTTGTGCATTCTTTCGTGATTTGAATTCGTGCTGTTTGTGTAATTTCAAAGTGAATGAGTTTTTTTACGAAATGACAATAAGCGTCGGGATTTTTTTTTAGCATCCCGATTCCATCATCGATATCCCAGTGGAAGCGACAATTCTCAACATTATTCTCACGAAATACAGTACGTGAGCAATGTCTTCTTCACCTATCCGTCTCTCCATATACATGTAAAACATTTATATAACACAACCCGTCTAACTCGCACGACCCTTCTTGGTCTGCATGATCTCAGCAGCATTAACACGCTCTGCTTTCGCGGCCAATATCATCCATACTAGAGGGTTTTTTGGGTTAGATCGCGTAAATATGTTAATTGTGTCGTTAAACCCGCCACCACCCGACACAGCCAACGAGTTGGCTCTCCAACACACCGGTGTGCTGGACTAGTGACGAATTGTGTTGCGATCTTAACGTCGTGGGTTTTTTGCTTTTATTATTTTCAATTTATTATTGTTTTAAGTATTTTACTTTATTTAACACGTTTTTCTGTGCGGTTTTTGCTTTATTATATTCAATTAATTATTTTAAAATTTTTATGTATTTGCTTATTTTTATTTGTAATTCTAAATTTAATTTATTATTATTATAATTATTATTTTCTATTTACGTGACATTACCAAAAGAACCCAGAATACGAATTGACACGTTCTGTTTACGTGACAACCCTTACTAGTTGACTGTGTCGGGTGGTAGAAGGTTTAACGACGCATTTATATATTTACACGATCATACCCAAAAAAAACCTCTTATATGGATCAGCAGCATTGATTGAAAACGATCAGCTCTGCGGTGGACGGGTTTCGCCACACGCCTTCTCATCAGCAGAGTCACGGTCGTTTGAATCACTGCTGGTGAACTGTTACCAAACACTCCCTCGAAATAACCATGAGCGTCGTCGTGGATAATATGAGTAACGAAATAAGCATGCAATGACTTCTTCATCATATATATACCTGGAGGCAATGGATTGTGTATCTTGTGTTCTATGTGACATCATTCTAACAAATGGCTGGGAACTTGTTGTGTTTATATTTACAAGAACGCACGTAAACAAAAACAAATAAACAAAACGTGAAATTGGTGAACACATGTCAAGCATACTGAGCACCGTTGAATGCCCGTGGTATATTATTCGGGTAAACGAAGCCGTTCAAATAACGGAGCGAATGCGTTCGGCTTTGCTCCAGTGAATGGATGATGGACGGGTGGATGATGAAACGCATCAAAGTCGACACAAGCCATCAGATGTTCCCCATTGTCTCGTTGGCCTCTCTAAGACAACAACAACAACAAATGTAACTCTGCCTTGCTCCCCTCCTCGCGCACGCTTCTCTCTCCCCGTTACTTTCTCCTCTCATCTCCGTCGCGTTTCTTCCTTCAAGTCTCTGCGTGCGCGCGCGCGCGCGAGCCACAGCGCCGACTCAGAGCCGCAGCGTCGTGGTGTCAAGAGCGCGGGAGCCGGGTGGGGGTAAGGCGTGGAGTAGCTGTGGGTGGTTGGTGGGGCACGGTCGGGGAGCGGTGGCGCAGCGGTTAGCACGCTGCGCCACCGCTCCCCCACCGTGCCCCACCAAACATCGCCGCTCGGGAGAGACAAAGGCGGCCGGGCTTGGTTCCGGCCGTCCCATCCCCTCGTGCGACGCGCTGGCCTTAATTGGTGCTCGCTGACAGCACTTGCCCCAAAAGTGTGGTCAGGTTATACGGGCGATCTTTGTTTTTGTCTTGGGGCGTAGCGCGTGGGGTGGCGGAGGTGGGTGCGTAGGAGTTTAGTGTCCCTGCGACGTCACGCGCCGTCCCCTTGTGGCTGAAGCGCTATAAATACGAAGGGGGGGCCAGGTGAGCTGCAAGACGAGACGGACAGAGCCACCACCACCGTCATCATCATCACCGTGTCGAGGTGAGCTGCCGGCAACAACATCGACAACAACAACGACAAACGAGGAGGTCTCTTATTGCCGTGCGAGTGTGTTTTTTGCGGTGGGATATATCTGTTTCCGTTGAGTTGTGGTGACGATAACAACGTTGGGTCCGTTCGCTTTTTCGTTCGACACAACCACCGTTGCTTGCGCGCGTGCCGCGTTTTTTTCTCTCTCTCGTCCCTTCTCTCCTCGAATGTATTTCGTGAGACAGCGATTGCAACGCGCAACCATGAAAGCGACGGCGGCGATCTGCTGCTCCCTCGCGCTGGTGCTGCTGGCGACCGGCGGGAGACGGGGGGGTGGACTCCACGCAGCCTCCATCGGGCGCTCCGCGATCCTGCGAGCCCCCGCGAGCTACCGGCAACTCGAGGCTCATCCCGACCTGCAGGTGAGAGCGCAGGGCCCTGTGGGGAGCGGTGGCGCAGCGGTTAGCGCGCCACGCTGCGGTGCCAACCTGGCGAAAAGCCGGGTTCGATTCTCGCTCACGGCCAAATTCCGGTGATGGTTATCTGAACCGGGCCTCCCCTGGGTCGACTCAGCCTCAAATGAGTACTTGGTGTGATGTGTAAACATCGCCACGAGGGTAACAAAGGCGGCCGGGCGTGGTGTGCCGTGCCGGCCTTTATAGGTGCTCGCTAACAGCACTTGCCCCAACAGTCTGTTACGGGATCTTTGTACTTGGCTTATGTGTTTCTGTGTACGGGGAGGCTGTGGTTATCGCACTGCGCTAAGAACATAGCAGACTGAGTTGTTTTCCCGCTCACGGCCATTGTGTGTGTGACATCTGCACCGGTGCTGGGCATCGCCTAGGTCGACTCGGCCGTAAATGTAAAAACATCTCAATTGGGGGAGACAAAGGCAACCGCGCGCAGTGCTGGTCACACCAGCCCCTCTCGTGCGCCGTGTCGGTCTTCAAAGGTGCTCGCTAACAGCACTTGCCCCAGCATGCAATGTCGGCTACAAGGGACAACTTTGTAATTTTTTCATTGTGTGTGTGTGTCTACAAGTGCGTGCCATTGACAAACGAGGAACGCTGTGGTGGTTTGTTTCACGCACCAAACCCCAGTTCGACTCCGGACCGACTGTGGTGTTGAATCCTTCGTAACATCCTCACAAACATATTCTTAGGTTTTGTCGGTAAAGTCACGTAGGTAAAACATTCAAATTAATACAAAGTAAAATAAAAAAGCACGACGTTTCGGAGGCAACACAAGCCTCCGTCTTCAGGTGGAATTAATACAAAGTAAAATAAAAAATAAAATAAAAATCACGACGTTTCGGAGGCAACACAAGCCTTCGTCTTCAGGTGGAACGATTGCTGTATCTTACTTGATACAGCAATCGTGCTGTGACGGTTCCACCTGAAGACGGAGGCTTGTATTGCCTCCGAAACGTCGTGATTTTTATTTTATTTTTATTTTACTTTTTATTAATTTTAATGTTTTACCTACGTGATTTTACCGAAAAAAACTAAGAATATGAATCCTTGCAGTCACGAAAGCTTCAATCTAGAATCCTCACAAACCTTCACGTCTTTGCCTTCTTGGAGTTGCGTCTCCTCTTCTCTTGCGTTGTTATTGTTCCACGGCCGCCTTTGCATTTACTTTCTTAGAGAGGGAACTGCCGCGCGTTTAATGTTCATCGTTGACTTTGAACGCTATGCAAATTGTAACGGTGGAATTAATCTATTACATCTGTCCCATTGGGTCACGATAACTCTGGTAAAGATTATTCAATATAATTACACTGTTTATTTTCAAGTTTTGTTGCTATTACGAATTTAATCCGAAGTAAACTGATCAAACGTATCTATCCAAGGGTTGGACAAACTTTTTACGCACAAAGCAGTGTTAAAATCACTATTTGCAAATGTGCAAACTCGTTTAGCTTCCGTACTGCTAATAACTGTTTTCGATGATAAACGTGATGTGGATCGTTGTAGAACCCATGCATGCGCACGATTTACGTTCCTCGTTTCAAACTAGAAGC
Organism: Lethenteron reissneri; assembly: GCF_015708825.2. Classification (NCBI taxonomy): domain Eukaryota; kingdom Metazoa; phylum Chordata; class Hyperoartia; order Petromyzontiformes; family Petromyzontidae; genus Lethenteron; species Lethenteron reissneri. The sequence continues at coordinate 10,732,652 of NC_083814.1, read as the reverse complement.
AAATAGGTGCCAGCATTCTCCCACCCATCTTGGCTTTTTTGCAGAATTGTTGAGATGGATTCTGACGATATCCAACGATTTGAATGTTCAGCAGCTTAGCCATGAGAGGCGCCCAAAACACAGGTTGCCGTATGTTATAAACAGTATCACGCATCAGTCATGATCAATCCACTGCTGGATCAAGGCCTCTCCTGAGGTTCTGCGGTGCAGCGATGTGAGCAGATGTCACGGCTCATGCTCGTTTCACGACTCGTCTCGTCTCTGAAGCTGCGTGCAAGAGGTTCGCAAAAAATGGGGACGTCATCTTTACATGCAAAGCATGCGGGGATTTTTGTGTTTGTGTGTGTGTTGCTTTTGAAGACGACTGTTGCAAGTATATATGTGTACGAAGTTTACTCTTAAATGTGTCAACTGTGCCCGTTATCTCAGTAGCGTCTAGACCAAGTCACCCCTCAAATCTTGGAAGCTAAGCTGGAGTTGAGCCTGGTTAGCGTGTGGATGGGCGACCGCCAAAGTACAGCACAGGCTCTCGTCACCAGTGTCGAGTGATATCGGAAGGCAATAACCAGCGTGGTGAAGTATGGTTGAACAAACCTGTGAATTGATAAAGGGCTGTACATTGTTGTTCATATGGGAGTTGCAAAAGGCCAATGCTGGATCTTAACGAAACTAAATTGCGCATTATAATGATCATTACTGGGGAGACAAAGGTGGCCGGGTCCGGTGTTGGAGCTCGCAAACAGCACTTGGTCCGATGGTCTGTTAAAATCCTTGACTTCGTCATTCAAATATACAAAGACAAAGATCCCCGTGTAGTCTTCAACATACTGTTAGTGCAAGTGCTGTTAGCGAACACCTATGAAGGCCGGCACGGCACACGAAGGGGTGGCCAGCACTACGCCCGGCCGCCTTTGTCTCCCTAGTAGCGATGTTACACACCGCATCCAAGTCCTAATTTAAGGCTGAGCAAACCTAGCGGAGGCCCACGACCGGCTCAGACATTTGCCAATGTGAATAGTCGTGAACTCGGGTCGCCGGGTTCGTAGCGGCCGGCGCTAACCACGGCGCCACCGCTCCCCCGCCCCAGGCCCGCAGTTACAACACACGGACACACACTCAGAGCGCGCTGGGAGTGTCCATGTAGAACATGAACACGGCAGGTAGCCACACACACATAATGCGAAAAGAATTTCCTATTCGCACGATCCACTGCTGGATGGATGAGAGCCTACACCCCCCCCCCCTCTCGTGTGGAAGGGTAACTTGCAAACTAAGTCAGCAGGCTGATCAGCGCTGGGTTGATCAAGTCGGGAAGCGTAGACGTAGCAGACAGAGTTCCTGTGTAAGAACAATGCGTCGTTCCCACGTGCGTGTGTGTGGACCGTGCACGTGCGTGTGGATTGTCTGTGTGTGTGTGTGGATTGTCTGTGTGGATGATGCGTGTGTGTGTGTGGATTGTGCGCGCACATGGATTCTGCACGTGTGTGTGTGGAATGTACACACACATGAATTCTGCACGTGTGTGTGTGCGAATTGGCGGAGTGGGTAGCGGCGCAGATATAAAAAAAAAGTGCGCAGGGTGAGACGCTGAGCGCGCTTGCTGGTGGGGGGGTGGTGAGTCTGGGTCCGTGACCGTGCCGCTAAAGTCAAGTCCATTTTTTTCTACATATATTATTATTATTATATTTCAATAATACATAAATAAACAGCCCCTCGATATTTTAAAATAACGGAAGGCGATTTATGCTGCACACGTTACACGAGCATATGAGCACGATACAACAACGGAGTTTGACGCATCTCCCGATTGTGCTGGCCCTCCACGTGGTCCCCCCGTAAGCACTGTGGCAAACCCGGCAGGTCACGGTGGTCAGCCACGCAAGCGGCTTTCCAGCCTTAAGCCCACTTCGCTTCCGAGGCCTGACGACGTCTCAGCTGCGTTCCGAGGCTCCGCGCGAGACCTTGGGGGTGACTTCCCATTGAGCAACGCTGTGTGTCTGTGTCACGGCTCCAAATTTTAAACTGGGTTAGCGCGGGGAGGCTTTTGTCCAGCAGTGGATTTTTGCATGGGGATTGTACATTGTACATTGTCATGTATATTTCAGAGAACTGGGTTAACGGGAAACATTGGGTGATGGTAGCGACTATTACTTTTGAGACTTCAATGCGTGTGTGTATGTTCAACCTCTTTCGTAGGCCAACCGTGATAATCGTTTTAACATGTCACTTCTACAACAGATTACGTCACATGGCCCTGCCAGCACATTAAAAAATATAGTTGAAGGAAGCTGAATGTACGTTGGACTTTTTTCGCCCCGTACGTAGCTAACCGTGCTAATCGGAGGTGCGGGGGAAGGACAACAAACTTTTAAAATAGCAGTGCTAAAGAAATTAGTTTTCAATCTCAATGATTTAAAACTGCATAGCTTTCAGTGGCTTCCTAATATCGGTAGGAAGAGCGTTCCAGACGGCCGCAGAAGCGCATCTGAAAGCGCGCGATGCAGTGGCTGTCTTTGTTCGATGGCATGGCCATAGACTGACTTGGGGGTGTAATGTCATGATGGTGCAGAGCGTTGAGACGCAAAAGCATTAACAGCAATGATGTTGGTGCTACTCCTGCTGATGACAGCCTTCAAACTTGGGTGCATCAACACCTGATGGCGACACTGATCTCGTTGACATCTGAATGCATGGTCACGACCACACGTTGATGATGAATATGACTTGATTTGATGATGGTTATAATAATAATGACATGCACTTATAGACTTGATACCAGTATGCATGCACGCACGTTGAACTTCTTTCGCACCGTACGTAGCCTACCGTGCTAAGCGAAGTTGCTAATGACAATGTTGAAATATCGATGTTGATTATCCTAACCCCCCCCTCCTCCTCCTTCCCACCACCACCCAACCCCTGTGCGCCACAGATGGGCGACCAGGATGACAGTCAAATGCTGCTCAACATGATCGTCGAGGCCATGCGCATGAGAGACGCGGGCCCCGAGACCGATGGCCCTGGCGAGGGGGAGGCCGCGCGCGTGGTCGACGGGCTCCCAGAGTTCCCCCGGGAGGAAGTCCGGGCCCTGGGGCCCAATGAACGTCCCTTCGTGCCAGGAGTTTTGTCTCCTCGGGACCGCAAGGCGAACTGTCGCATGTTCTACTGGAAGACCATGGCCGCGTGTTGAACAGCACGAGGTCGTGGGATGGCGATGGGAGGGTAGTCCTGGGTGATGATGAACGCGGTGGCGGCGGTGCTGGGTGATGTTGGTGATCAGGGGGATTCATTTCTCACGTTGTTATTTTTTTTTCGGGTCCCTGGCGGACTGATGTGTATGAGTAATTTCAGTCGGCACTGTCTGGGGATGAGCTCCAGAAAATATTTCTGACTCCCCCCCCCGTCCCATCGCCGTAGAAGAGGGGGTTAGAAGGCCCGGGGAGATCTTCCGTGAGAATGTAAGCCCTGGCGACACGTGACTAGTAGCGAGATGTAAACTAGATGTGGTGTGCCGGGTGAGAAAACATTTTTCTCGGGTTGCCGACCTTTCCGGACATACCCAATGGAAATTAAGCTCTGAATTAACGATGATGATGGAGGTGATGGTAATGATGATGATGGTGGTGGTGGTGGTGGTGATGATCAGGGCTTAATTTTTTTAATGGAATATTTTGGATGCCTCTAATCGACAGGAGTGGAGGGGGGGGAGAAGCAGGGAAATATTTTCCGGAGATCGGCCCTGGACAGCTCCGGTTGAAATGAAGAGCTGGTGATGATGGTGGTGGTGGGTGGTGGTGGGCGGTGCGTACGCGTGTGTACGTGTAGAGGAAGCCTCAGGCTCAAACATTTGTTCACCTGCTACTTTATTAAAAACTTAACAAAAATATATAATTTAAAGAAGAATCAAGCGACTAAATTATTCATGCAACTCCACACTCGACCTATATTGTACATAATTTAAGGTATACGAGTTATACGTATGTGTATTATATACTGTACGTATATGCGGCTTTGTATCAGTGGAGTGTATCCGTGTGCGTGTGCCTTGTGGTGTATTTGCGTGTATGCGTGTGTGTGCTGCTGCTGCTGTCTTTGTTTAAATAAAAAAAATCAATACGACAACTTTTTGAATGATTAATAAAGCATTGCATTACAAATCGCGTACCACCTATGTCTTGCCGAAACATAGCAAATAAACTACACGTAGCCTTGTTTGCAGACCCAATCTTAGAAGCCAAGAATAATGATTCACAACTTTAACAAGTAGGCCAGATGATGCTGGTTGTTGTAATCACCAGCGAAACGTCGGACTCAATTGTACACGTCGTCGGTTTGCTACAGTATCTAACACACACACACACATCGGTATGCTGAATTAGTAACTCATTGGCACATTTTCCTATTTACGTGACAAACCTTACTGATCGGCTGTTTCGGGTGGAGGGGGGTGTACGACACATTAAAATTTACGCGATAAAACCCCGTTCCCCAAAAAAAAAACTTATCGTGAATCATTTACAATATCAACTTGTAATGCACCGCCTCCACACAGCGTTCGCTCGCTCTTCTAGAGAAAGAGAGAACGACTCAGACACGCGAGGAACAACGCGGTTAGCCGGCTCCAACAACGAGTGCCCACGCTCTGCGGTCCCCGATATATGACGGTGCAAATCTTCCAATCGTGAAAGGAAACTCGGAGCAACCGGATAACAACAACAAAAGCCCCAGAACGCACTGGATTGAACGGGTGGAATCCACGTTCACTTGCTGTACTGCCCTCTCCTGTCAACCTCCTCTATACCCACGGGGAAGGGAGTTTCACAACATCGTTTGTGATCCACAGGGCCTTCTGGGAGTATACGTTTGTTTTTTATCAGAAGATTTTGTCAAAAACCTAATGGCTTATTTGTGAACCAAGATCCTGAACTTGGGGACGAGCATTGTGAAGGTAAGATCAGTCCACGAGCCCACGAGCCCAGACTAGATATCTCACTTGAGGTGGCATCACTTTAGCCGCGGTTACAATTTCTTTGTGTGGTCAATAGCAGTAAATGGTGTAATAGCGTTTTAAATCAATGGATTATATATAATTCACTGTTATTGGCCGTATAATTAAATTAATGCTTTTGGTGGTACCGGATTTCTGCAAAAAAAATGTTTTAATCCGTCTGCATAGTCCCAACTCCCAAGTGAGGCCAAATAAATGTAAAATGCATGTGTAAATTTCATAATATTTATGATACCAATTATTTTCCCAGCAGAGCCTCGCAGAGGCGTATGGCTCCATCTGAACAGGGTCCTGAAAATTGGGATGTTTGCCCAATGTTATTTTATAATTCTTTGGCTTGCGGGAAGGAAATCGGAGTGCCTGGAGCAATAAAGCACCACTCCACTATGCATATAATGAGGGGATAAACACCCAACAACACTGGCATCTCTTGGTCTAAATCTCGTAGCCCCACGTCGACGACAACACCTGACAAGCCTTTGTGTGGTCTCCCATACAAATATTAACCACGCTCCCAACATGCTTAGCTTCATAACGAGGTTGAGTCCATTCAGGATGATCTGGTGGTCTTACCGCCACTTCTCGGGCTCGATTCCCGGTCAGGGAACACTTTGTTCGGGGCGCCACGGTGGCGAGATGTTAACTACCTCGCCTGGTATACAGAAGGTCGTGGGTTCGACCCCGATGCCTGCTGTATATTTGTAATTTGCATATTCTCTCCGTGGTCGCGTGGATTTTTCTCCGGGTCCTCCGGTTTTTCCCTCCACATTTGGAATCAACAACACGTGTTTAGAGTATTTGGCTGCTGTACGTTCCTACATGATAAGCCACTTCGTTGAGCGATCATTTGTGACCAGGTCGCTACTGAAAAACAGCTACATAGCTGAGTGGGCCTTCCCCTGGTAAAATAAAAAATAGTTTTAGTGTTTTAGTTTAGCGTGTGTGGTGCAAAAGTTTCACGCGCTACGCAGCGAGCTCAATCCCAGGCCACGGCTAACCTCAGTGGCAATTGCATTCTGAATATGTCACGTGAATTCCCTAGGTCGACTTGACCATAAAAGTGTACCGGGTGGAGTGTGTAAATAATTGGAACTGGGGAGACAATGGCGGTCGATCGGACAAATGGGGTGTTTAGCGAGCGCCCACCCCACGTGGACACCGTGCCCGACTTAATAGGTGCTCGCTTACAATACCTGGCACCAACATTCACTCGATATGCCTCTTAGCACGCATGCGTATTGAACTTCTTACGCAGACAGCAGTGCGAATCGGAAGTGTGGGGGGGGGGAGAAGGAGAACAAACTCAACACAAAAAGCAATTCTAAACAAATTGCTTTGTCGATCTAGCTGATTTTAAAAATGCCACAGCTCCAGTGGATTTCTAATATCGGTGAGAAGAGCGTTCCAGACGGCCGCAGAAGCGCATCTGAAGGCGCGCGACGCGGCTACCGCCGTCTTTGTTTGATGGCCCAGCAGCCCAAACGCCGCTGCCGCTGCTGCGAGGTTGGCGACCGCAGAGAATCTTGAGGGGAACCGATGTCTTTACGTGTCACTCGGCGTACACTTTTTTAAATCCTTTATATTAAGTTCGCTTGCTTGCTTGCGACCGTGCAAATCTTTCGGTCGTTTTTTAACCCACTTCCCGTGATCCAATCGAGCTGACATTTTCCACACAGACTCGTTGTGCGTGACAATTAATGTTCATGAAAAAATTTTCCTAAATTTTACACTTTTTAGGACAAAAATATTATATTTAATTACCAATTGCTTAATGGTGCAATGCAATAATCTGAGCCATAGATGGCAGCCATCTCAAGCCAGAGGACGAGAGGACTCTAGCCGCCACGCATATAAAGGATTTATAGTGAAAAACTTTGTTTTTACGGGTAAATTTTTTTTTGTGTGTTCACTGCAATCATTAATGCCAATGTATCAATCCACTGCCGTATGAAGGACTCCCCTCGTCGTATCGGTCATGGGGTTGCTTTGACCATGCTTCGCTGCGCTGGTGCGTGCGAGTTTAATGCGTGGAGCATAGAGGTGGTAGAGTAGTGCACGTGGTGGTGTTGCACTGCCATCCTGATGCCCACAATGCACCGTGTTAAGCCTATAATACAAGACGTCCGTTGTAGTTACCATAATTATACAAAAATAATAATACAGGTAACCGGATTCTACGAATTATAATCGCAATTTCAACCCCTCCCCCCATAACTGTATTGAGGGTACGTCTTATAATCATGTTGGGGTGTGTGTGACCAGATTTGTAATAATTATTTCTCACACCACCGATTAGCACGGTTCGCTACCGTACGGTGCGAAAGAAGTTCAACGTACATACATCACTTTATTGACACCGGACAGATGTTTTGAGTGCGTTCTATTATGCGAAGAATACGGTGATAAATCACCAACGCCGCCACGATGATTTACGTACGTACGTGGAACTTCTTTCGCACCGTACGTAGCCAACCGTGCTAATCGGAGGTGCGGGGGAAGGCCAACAAACTAGCACATTCCTGCGGAGGCAGCTGGTAGGAACGTTGGGTTGCTCGGTCAATGGCTAGGGTCAACGGCGGCGTGGTGTATTCCGCAAATATGCCCGGGCACAAGCCGGTGTGAGTAGGTTAAACGTTGAGTTTTTTAAGGGCACCACGGGGTGACCAGCCCCTCCGCACCCAGCCCCCCCTGTTCCCACCCAGCCCCTCCCTCCCCACCCAGCCCCTCCCTCCCTACCCAGCCCCTCCCTGCACGACGGACACAATCAACCCCTGTGGGCTGGTGTAACCAGGAGGTTCCTACCAGTACAAACACAGTTCTAAAGAAACTAATTTTCAATCTCGTTGAATTAAAAGTGCACAGCTCCAGTGGCTTCCAAATGTTGGAAAGAAAGAGCGTTCCAGACGGCCGCAGGAAAATGCAGGATGACGACAACGTGCGGCGAGCTTATTGGAGGCGCTCATGAGAATGAGGAGGCCGCAAATGATCAATCAACGCCCGCCCGGCCGAGTGGCGGGTGTCGTCTCGTCCCCTCCAGCACCGCACGCACCACAGGCTGTTAATCATCGATTAGGCCACAGCGTTCACGTCTCATTGGTCACGTCCCCCCCTCCATCCCCCCCGCCTGTTTCTTCCCCCCCCCCCCCGAATTCACAACCCGCCCACCCCCCCCCCAAACCACCAGGTCCACCACCACCACCTCCCCACCCCCCTTTGTTCATCAACACAAGTGCGCCCACGTGCCTGTCGGCATGTGCATTCGCAAGGGCACGTGCAATTATGGCAATTATAACGCGTGCACGGATTGCAACTCGGCGAAGACACATGCGAAGCAATTAGCCCATTGTATAAGCAATTGTTCGTGTGTAAGACATTTAATAACATATACACACACAGCGTAGTCCACTTATGCGTAACACCGTTGAAATAGCAAAGACAAAGGGGCAGCATCCCGCAGCAAATCTTGCACAGGGCCTCCACTAAAGAGGCTCTCTGGAGGGCATTTTTTTATTTGACGTGACTATGTCTTGCCACGAAGACAAAACAAGGTGAGAGGACCCACACTTTACCCCACCACACGACGCGAGCCACGCCCTCGACCGAGAAGACGCCAACATTTTGACTTAAAACTTTCGTGACTGCAGGAATTCATATTCTTGGTTCTTTCGGTAGAGTCACGTCGATAGAAAATAAAGAAGTGGTCCTCATCAGGCTGACGAAGACTGCTTCTTTTGCGATCGAAAAGTCGTGGGTTTTTTGCTTTTATTATTTTCAATGTATTTTTATTTTAAATTTTTAGTATTTTGTATTTCTTTTTTTTTCTACGTGACTTTACCGAAAGTATCAAAAATACGAGTACACGCCTATTCAAGCAGCTGGGCGAACATTGGCGCAACGCGGGCTTGTAAGGATCTCCTTACGTGCGTAAGTAACACGGTACCAACAACAACCGCAGCTCAACACGGAGCAGCAGCGACGTCACCAGGGCGCTTGTGCCAGGCAAGGTGCACGCTGAGGTCACGTGGAAGTGCTCAATAACCCGCTGGCTGGAAGGTCACGGAACGGACCCGGGTGCCATGGGTTGACTGACTGAGATGAATACATAATTCGTACGTACATACAGGGTGATCCATCTCTCTGTATACAATATCTATCCTATATCTTTATATCATATGTTAATGTGATTTGTAAGTCGCCCTGCCACGTTATAGAAACAGATACCCTGGCAAGTGGCATATCGTTGGAACGGTGGTGCCTACTATCAAATCCGATTCAATAAATCTTGCACCCTGGATGAGCGATAAGCTATCGTTTGTATTTACCACAATGTAATCCGCGGGTCCTTCAGTGTGTGCCTGCGTGTGTATGCCATTTGCGTGTGTGTGTGTACCAGGGTGGTGTGTGTGTGTGTGTGTGCCAGGGTGGTGTGTGTGTGTACTAGGATGATGTGTGTGTGCCAGGGGTGTGTGTGTGTGTATGCCATTTGCGGGTGTGTGTGTGTGTACCAGGGTGGGTGTGTGTGTGCCAGGGTGGTGTGTGTGTGTGTGTACCAGGGTGGTGTGTGTGTGCCAGGGTGGTGTGTGTGTGTACTAGGATGATGTGTGTGTGCCAGGGGTGTGTGTGTGTATGCCATTTGCGGGTGTGTGTGTGTGTACCAGGGTGGGTGTGTGTGTGCCAGGGTGGTGTGTGTGTGTGTGTACCAGGGTGGTATGTGTGTGTGTGTACCAGGGTGGTGTGTGTGTGTGCCAGGGTGGTGTGGGTGTGTGTACCAACGTCCTTCAAGCCCCTGGCAAGCTGTGAGTCGCCATGTGCTTTCCATCTTACTTCACAAGCAAACACTGGGAAAATGTTTGTGCACAATAACGCACAGGCAATATTTCCTTTGCGTTCTCATGACCTTATGGCCTAAGAGCTGGCGACCCGAGTTCTATTCCCGCTCACGGCCAACACCAGTGGCGATTATCTGAACCGGTCCTGGCCCTCTCCTAGGTCGATTCAGCCTCAAATTAGTACCTGGTGCGATGTGTAAACATCGCCACTGGGAAGACAAACGCGGCTGGGCATGGTGCTGACTATCCAACCCGGTCATGTGTTGTGCCAGGCCTTTATAGGTGCTCGCTAACAGCACTTGCCCCGACAGTCCGTCAAGGCTACACGGCGGATCCTTTGTCTGTGTGTGTGTGTGACAAGTGTAACACCTCCGATTAGCACGGTTGGCAACGTACGACGCGAAATAAGTTCAACATACAGACAACGTGTACAGGCGGTGAGGTCCGGGTTTTGTCGGAATGCGAAACTATCCTCGTGCTTATGGCTTTTATTCGAAGCCATTTGGGTCTTCTGCAAAGTTAAACTCGGGCTGAGACGAGCAGCAGCAGGAGCAGCATGGTGGACCTGGTGGGTCCATCGAAGCGCTCAGGTTATACCGCTTCTGCTTATTGTTGTTGTCGTCGTCTGGCAACTGATGTAGGTGCAGAGACAACAAACTAAAATTTCACATTTCGATTTAAAGCTTGCGTGACTGCAGGGATTCATCTTCTTGGTTCTTTCGGTAAAGTCACGTAGAAGGGAAATAGTAAACTAATTAAAATAAAACATAATAAAATAATATAATAATAATATATTTCGATTTTAAAGCTTTCGTGACTGCAGGGATTCATCTTCTTATATATATGCTCGAAGCTCGTGTGCTGTTTTATTCAGACTCTGTCGCCTCGACGGACCTGGTTTTCACCTGAGGGATGGCTGCTTGCGTTGTGGCCGAAACGTCGTGAGAATTATTTTATTATGTTTTATTTTTATTATTTTATTATTTCCCTTCTACGTGACTTTACCGAAAGAACCAAGAATATACAATTTTACATTCAGGTAGTCAAGCCCCGATAACCGTATCGGGAGTCGTGTCGATCTCTCCTTCGTATTTGTGGATCGGGGCATCGTGTCGTTACACTTTATTCTAGATTTGAAGCTTTCGTGACTGCAAGGATTCATATTCTTAGGTTTTTTTCGGTAAAGTCATGTGGGTAAAAAATTAAAATTTAAATTAATAAAAGTAAAATAAAATAATAAAAAAATAAAAATCACGCCGTTTCGGAGGCAACACAAGCTTCCGTCTTCAGGTGGAACCGTCACAGCACGATTGCTGTATCAAGTAAATGAGAGATTCCAAGAGATACTACCCCGTATATATACTGGTTGAGGGGGGGGGGGTGAGCCAAGACAGGTCCCCTTTTTATTATTATGGTAAGGTTGGTGCGGCTTGAGACTACGGCTAGTCTACATAACAAAGGCCTTCATACACATTGGCTGTCTGTTCTGGATGACCACAGCCGCGCATCACTGGGGAGTTTTTAATGCTTCGTTTGTGCATCAGGTGTTATTCGCGTCTACTACGATCGTCTGTGCAGTGGATGCGGTTCAGGGTGGGGGCATGAGCCTCGTGGAAGATAAAACCTAGGATCTTCTGGGTTGGGTCTTTCGCAGATACAGTTTCCAAGCTCCTGCGAGTTAGATGGGTAACACAGTGCATAGCGAATCGATGGCCTCAACGGGGTTGTCAGTGATTATACAACAAGTGTAATTTTAAATAGGGAATTTGGGTAAACTAATGTGCCATGACCTCGCGTGCCATTTCGAATTTCAAATTCTCAGATCGGCGTTCAGAACAGCAACGGCCAGTGGATTCGTCTCTTTTACACAACCGCCGATTTCCATTTGCAATTACAAAAAAAAACAGGGCAAAGAATCACTAATGAGTCATAAAGCTGGTCGAATGAAGAAGGGCACTGAATTCAATTAAAATATTTAAATATAAAAACATTTTTTCTCTCTCTCTGCCGGAGGGCTCTCGTATTATGAGATACCGCGTCGCCAGCCGTTGATTGATTTTCGTGCTCCCATTTTCAAGTCAAATCTCTCCACTTTCTCCAATTTGAATCTCGTACTCGGCCCTCGGTTGACCACCCCACTCCACGCATGAAATTATATTAAGAGGCCACCGTTCGCGTCGCTGCATTTTTGGGGTGATTGATTTTTTTAAGTGTCTCCGCCACGAGTGGACGTCGTAGTTTCGTTCCTATCAGTCCCACGGCGCTTCAGAAAACGAGCTGAGGTGTAGGGGGACCACCCCCTCCCCGCCCCCCCCGTATCAAAACGTATTCGACACAATGATTATGGATACGCCGGATGGCACGCACCATATTGTCCGGATTATAACATGCTCTGGAAATAAAGAAGCACCCACAACTTTGTGTTTGGTGTCAATAAAGAAAAACAAATCTGGTCACGCAAAGGACCCCCCCCCCCCCCCCGTGCAGCTTTAACAGACTTTTTGGGGCAAGTGCTGTTAGCGAGCACCTATGAAGGCCAGAACAGCACATGAGGGTGTCACAGCGTTAATGATGACACCTGAAGAAGATTGCTTGTGTGGCGATCGAAACGTCGTGATCTATTATTTTTTCTACCTATTTGACTTTATCGAAAGAACCAAAGAGTATGGATTCCTACAGTCCCGAAAGCTTCAAATCAAGATATGTTAGACACTTTATTCTTTTACTGAAATTTCTATGTTGCTATACATGATGTCCGACGTTTTTTCTCCACGAGCCGGGAGCTTCTTCCTGATGATGATGATGATGATGCTGAACTGCACGACAACACGACAGACAGCTCTAAGACAGCCCGGTCCGCGAAAACTCCCAGCGCGTGGCACGAGGTCTCTCCTCCCAGTGTCTCCCCCGATGCCCGAGACGCGCACCTCCAACGCACGGGATGCGCGCGTGCATATTCAAAGGGAACCCGCCGCAGACGCCGCTGATGCCGCCGAGCGTGCATCTGCATACGGGCTGTGACGGCTGACCAATCGCCCCCCCCCCCCTGGCTCCTCGCTAAATGATGGCCCGCGCTTGGGGGTCGGGAGGTCGCCCGTGGCGCGTGGGGGGCGCGCGTGCGGGCGCGTGCACAGCTCCGATCGTTGTTTCTCTCTCTTTCTCTTTCGCTCGGGAAACTGGCGGTGTCGTGGGACAGGTGGGGCCCTCTCTAAAGTTACGGGCGAGACATTTGGCTTTAAAGCCGCCCCCTGAATTGCACGCGAGAGTTGGCAGGAGGAGGTGACTGCCTGCGATCTGTATATTTATATATTGCCTCACATGTGCGCGCTCTCCCTGTCTCCTCTTTATCTGTGTAAATGATTATTCATGCACTGATGCGTGCAGCCTGAGTGAGGTGTACATTGGATGTGGGGCGCTGGGTGTGGAACTGTTTTTTTTTTCCAGATCGCTTAACGCGGACAGAGGCTGCTCTAAATTAACCGCTGTTGTCACCGAATCGGGATGTGCTGGAACTGTGTGCGCTCGAAGTTCTTCGCCGTTGCACCGCTCTCCGATTGCGCTCTTCAGTTTGTTAGCACGTGGCGCTGGGCACGTGACGAGCGTGGGGGGGGCCGGGGGTGCCTTGCCCCCTACACCCCCCTCCCCCCCCTTGTGGCCAAAACTACGAGTTGGGGCTCTCGCCCTGACAACCACCATGAGATTTGTTAATCAACAACAGTTTCGATTTAAAGCTTTCGTGACTGCAGGGATTCATCTTCTTGGTTCTTTCGGTAAAGTCACGTAGAAGGGAAATAATAAAATAATAAAAATAAAACATAATAAACTAAAATTCTCACCAGAATTTTAATAATAAAAATAAAACATAATAAAATAAAATTATCACTAGAATTGTATTTTATTACGTTTTATTTTTATTATTTTATTATTTCCCTTCTACGTGACTTTACCGAAAGAACCAAGAAAATCTAAAACAGTGTTAAAGGGCAACAACACTTCTTTTAAAACGGAGCACCCCTACAGCGTTTAATGTTCGAGACTGTGAGCGTAACGACGTGATGAGGGCGAGAGGGGCCTGGGTATAGAATAACCGTACTTAATTTGGAGCTTTCGTGACTGCAGGAATTACTCTTTGGTTCTTTCGGTAAAGTCACGTATAAAGAGAAAGTAATAAATTAAATACTAGCATACGACGTTTCGATTGCAACACAAGCAATCATCATCAGGTATAAATGAAATAGAAACACAAATCTAGTATACTTAGAAATGTAATGTAATACAACATAGAGTCGGATAACATAACAGAGTCGGATAACATAACAGAATCACCGTTTGCCGCACGCACCCCCTGAGCTCATTACGTCGTTAACGCCACTCGCACGACGTCCGACGTTTCGCTCCACGTGCTTCATGCGTTTACAGTAATTGGCGCTGCTATCAACGTGTACACGGATGATGAGCCACTTCGTCGAGATATCATTTGTGGCCAAGTCGCCAGCAATGTTTGGGACGGGTTGAGCCCTTGGCAAGTTTCGTCTTGAGTTTGTGGTGTCTCTCTCGCAGTCGTCGCGTGGATTTATCTCCGCGTCCTCCGGTTCCCCCCCCCCCCTCCACATCTAGAATCAACATCGCGCATTTTGAGTATTGGATTTGGCTGCTATAAATGTCCACATCATAAGGCCACTTCTGTTGAGCTATCGTCTGTGGTCATGTCACTTCTGAAAAAAGTTGCGGTTATCGCTCAGTGGGCCTTACATGAGAAAAACATATTCTGGTACCGACTTGGCATGAACTTAATGTTCCTTCTTCACTTTCCGAAGAAGCTTCGACGAAGCACGTGGGGGAGGGTGGGGGTGGCGAAACGTCAGACGTCGCGGCCGGACAGCACCTGGAAGCTCGCCACGGAGCTGGATTGGTTTCTCGCGGATAGACGGCCAGGAATGGAGGATGTTTTGCGACTTTGTCGATGCGTGTGGTTCTTTTTGGACGTTGAGTTCCAAGCGAGAATGCTTTTGAGTCTGGGGGGGGGGGGGGGGATGAAGGGCTGGCGAGGGAGGCCCGAGATGATGGAAGCGGTGGTTGTGCCGGCGGCTGCGAGCCGAGACTTGGGATGAGTCAGGGGGGTGCAGCAGATGCATCGTATCAACGATGCACATTGTTCCCCTTGTTATAATAAGCCATGAATATTCTCTATTCCACTCAATGCCTGTGGCTGAGGGCCAGTTTATAGTGAATTAAGTGCCATTTGCCCGAGTGTACGGGGCGATAATGACTTGGTACAGTTGGCTGAGTGATTCCAGTTTTTTTTCAATTCTATTTTTGCTTAAATTAATTGGATTGTACAAAAAAATAGTTTTTTACTCTTTGTTTTATTTGCATATATTACATATTCTAATTATTTGTGTTGATTTTTTTTCTGTAAAGGGTAGCTTTCCTGTAAACCAAACTTACTTTGGACACACAATGTGCTCTCTTTGTGTGCGATCCTCTGGGCTGCATGAACGCACCGCTTCGTTTTGACAAATTCGTATCAGAATGTAACAGTCGTTACTCAACATTGGCAGCCCCCCTGTTTTCTCTTCTTCAATTCAACGCCTGATGAGTGCTCACCCCCATGCTGCGTCAGTCATGGGGGGGGGGGGTTGTTTGACCGTACTTCACCACCCGAGGTGCACGGACAAGAACGTCGGACACAGTCACCCCCCCACATAGCCAGTGCCTATCACACATTCACCCAAAGTCGCGCCACCACCAGGGTCGTTCATTCAAGTTCAGCTGGCAAGCAAATGGGGCGTCGCCCTACTGCGGTTAACACGGCAAGGCCCACGCTTAACGCGGGTGCGTTGCGTTCCTGCAATTCTCGATTTAAAACTCATTTCTTAGAACTGATTTTGTGTGTTTTAAGTTTGCCGTCCATCCCCACCCTCGCCGCACATCCGATGAGTGATGTACGGTGCGAAAGAAGTTCAACATACATACGTTCACCCATACTTACAACGCACACATGCACATTCACTGCAGCGCTGCTGCCGTCCGTCGGACACATTCGCTCAACAAGTTTGAAGGTGGCCTAAGACCCAGAGGACGATAACGGTGTCTCGGAGATGTTAACTCCCTCGCCTGGTACGCACGAGGTCGTGGGTTCGATCCCGACCCTGACGCCTGCTGCATATCTGGAGTTTGCAATGTGTCTTTCTCCCCGTGGTCGCGTGGATTTTTCTCCGGGTCCTTCGGGTTTTTCCCCTCCACATTTAAGGATCAACATCGCGTGTTTGGAGTTTTTGGCTGCTGTACATTCCTACGTGATAAGCCACTTCGTTGAGCTGTCATTTGTGGCCAGGTCGGTTCTGAAGGAGAGCTAATATAGCTCAGTGGGTCTTACCTGGTAGAGTAAAATAAATACAAGTTTCGTCTGTTTTTAGTTTACCTTCCATAACAGCCCGTGTAGGCTTCACGGAGGGTTCGTAGCGTGTGGCATACAAAGTGACTTGCTGATTCGCACACATTGCTACGAACCTGGCCGCCTGAGATGGATTCCTTGATTCCACGGATGGACTCACCCCTGACATAGTAATGTGGACGGGTCTTTCGGGTTTTTCCCTCCACATTTAAGGATCAACATCGCGCGTGTTTGGAGTTTTTGGCTGCCGTACATATCCACGTGATAATCCGCTTTGTTGAGCTGTCGTTTGTGATGGCAAGGTCGTTTCTGACAAAGAGCTACATAGCTCGGCGCGCCTTACCTGATAAAATAAAATAGTTTTTAGTTTAAATCGGGTTTTTTTCTTTCACCCTGCTCTTCTGTCGTCGTCGAGACCTTTTGAGATAACCTATGAGATGGCATTAATTCTAGATTTGAAGCTTTCGTGACTGCAATGATTCATACTCTTCGGTTTTTTCGGTGAAGTCACGTAGGTAAAAAATAAAATTAAAAGTTAATAAAAGTGATAATGGAAATTACTGCATCAAGGATCAAGGATGCATTAATTTTAGCTGTGACGGTCCCACCTGATGACGGAGACTTGTGTTGCCTCCGAAACGTCGTGATTTATTATGTTATTTTATTTCCATTATTACTTTTATTAACTTTTAATTTAATTTTTTACCTACATGACTTTACCGAGAAAACCGAAGAGATGGCATTAGCCGGGCGATGGCGGCTATGCACGTGGTCGCCTGTCATCCAGTACTGTGCAGGCGGTGGCGAGGGTTGCTAGATCACCGCACACACGATGTTGAGAAACTCTTTTCCCGCGGGGCGCGTCGAGGAAAGTGCCCATACCCTGGTTCGCCAGGAGAAGGCAGCAAAGCATGTGTACTAATTGCCATCTGTTTCCATCTGTACGGGGAGGGAGAGAGAGTGTTACCCTCTCGCGCTCACGTGGGGGTTTCCTCCCACGTGTAATTATAAACTGTCATCATTAATTGACTGAAAACATCTCTACATACATTAAAAAACAAACGTTAATGCAGGACCACTTTGAAAAACAGTACTCGGCGTGGCTTTCCCGGATAAATACTCATGATTACGTGCATGTTATTCGCTCCAAATGAATGCATTCCAAGATTAGCCTCCTCGAAAGACGGTCGGGGGGCAACGGTCGTTGGGGGGGAGGAGGAGGGGGGGGTGTGCGATGTTCAGCCTGCAGCAGGTTGGGAGGTTTTATGGTTGTTTGTTTGTTTGTTTCAACGGGAAGATATTTCACAACGGAAAGAGTCCCGCGGGAACGGCGCGGCAACACAGAGCGTGGCAGCGACTCTTCCACGCGGCTTTCCGCTGGTGCTGGTGAGTCAGGCTGGTGCCGCGCGCCTGATGCTTGACGTGACTGATCGCTCGGCGGGTCGGGCGAAGCCTCCTCTGTTTTTTTTGCTTTACAAACAGTCCCACTGTTTTCCGTGGCGTCGCACAATTAATGTCGACGCACGCGTCGCACCGCTCGGCGGCAATGACTAACAACCGCGATTACCACGCGCGTCCGTGCGCGTGCGTGATGAGGGCATTGCTCAGACCGGTCACCTGCTCCCCCCCACACACGCGCGCGCGCGCTAGTTTGTAAACAAATCCGAGGGCGTTTTCTGCCCATTGGGGATTGTGCGTCATGCGACGGCGTTTGTGCAGTTAGCGCGCGCGTGTGTGTTCGATTGTAATTGCCTGCAAGTTATGTTACGAAAACATTGATTTGCAGAAGAAGAAAAAAATCGCTCCATGGCGCGAACGAAAATTGCGAACAAATTAAGAGCATCGTTAAAGCGATTTCGTTCAGCTCACTGTTGGATCAGAATCTTTATTTGTGCTGGAGGAAATCCGATGAGCTATGAAGCTCTTCTTCACTGATGTCCAGTCGGGATGATGCCCTTCCCGATGCACAATCGGCGGTTGTTTGACCATGCATCACCATACTTCACCTTGCCGGTCAGTGAGGGTTGGTGGAGGGTATATCCCCAGGAATGGGTTCAGATGGTCTTGGTTCTTTCGGTAAAGTCACGTAGAAAGGAAATAATAAAAAATATTATAAAAATAAAACATAATAAAATAAAATTCTCACGACGTTTCGGCCACAACGCAAGCAGCCGTCCTCGTTGTGGCCGAAGCGTAGTTAGAATTTTATTATGTTTTATTTGTATTATTTTATTATTTCCCTTCTACATGACTTTACCGAAAGAACCAAGAATATGAATCCTTGCAGTCACGAAAGCTTTAAATCGAAATGGGTTCAGATGTTGCACGCCACTGGTATTAACCGTTGCAAAGTATAAGAATAACGAAGACTTACTCCCCCCCCCTCCCCAAAAAAAAAAACAGATTACACGTAAAAAAACACGGATGTGACTCATTTCGTCCAAAGCAGACAAAGACGATGCAGCAGCCCACAGTGATCTCGGAGAACCATCAAAAGCATTTGCACTCAAAACATCCACCAAAGCGGTGAACAGGGCTTTTATTTTTTTATTTTTTTTATTAAATCCGAGATAACCATTTAATCAAAGGTAAAACTTCAAAATGCTTTCAGCCCAAATCAATTTAATCATCTGCTCGCGAATATTTACATCGTGTGGGGCTGGGTCGTTTCCTAACACGAGCACTCGGAGTCATAATATTCATGATGCCGTGTGGCGCTGTCCGCAGCAGCAGCAGCAGCGAACACATTCTCTACATTTGTGTGGGGAGCGGCAGTGTAGCGGTTAGTGCGTTGCACTCCAAACCCCGGCGAACCGAGTTCGATTCCCGCTCACGGCCAACACCGGGTGAGGATTGTTTTAATCTATCTTCTCCTTGAGTACCTGGTGCGCAGTGGTGCAAACATCGCAACTCTGACGACAAAGTTGGCCCGGGCATGGTTCTGGCCACAATGCATTTGCGAATAACACAGCCAGATTTATGGAGAAGTCCACCTGTTTCGTTCATTAAATGGGGGCGTAGATGTGATGGCAGCACTTGTGCGCCTGATGAAGCTAATTGTAATTACTGGCGAAACGTCGTACTCGGATTGTAAGTGTTGTGGCTTGGCTTTCCAACACACCGTTGGTGCTGTACTAGTGACGAATTGGCACGTTCTGTTTACGTGACAAACTTCACTGGCTGTGTCGGGTGGTGGCGGGTTTAACGACACAATTATCTATTTTCGCGATCTAACCCAAAAAACAACAACGACAACATTTTTAATGTCCCTGTCGTTATTCACCCTACATATAGTGTCCAAATCGTGCCAGTCTCCTGCTCACCACTGCCTGCATCGTCACCGTCATCATCGGGTTGTCTTCTGCGTGCAACCTTTTTCATCCTTCTTTGGAGCTCCTTGCAACAGCGGGGGAGGGGGGGGGCACTTGCGCCGCATGCATCGCTGCGAAGCGAGCAGTTTGCAGCGCTGCGGTCTTTGAGCGCGAGAACGTGGCACGAATCGGCGACCGTAAACCAGCGGGAGGAGGGAGAGCGATTGCACCGGGCTGGCCTGGTGGGTGATGAACCCGTGGCCTCTGCGCTGCGGATCGAGCGATAGACGCGTCAGGGTGACACCGTGATCGCGTCTGCCTCCTGATTCCCTCCCACACCTCCCGTCGGATATCCCACCAGTGCCCGAGTCTCTCCGGTATCAGATGACAGCTCGTGATGCGTGCATGAATGAGCTGTCGCGTTCACACGGCGTGTAATCCGTCTGTGTGTGTGTGTGTGCGCGCGTGGTTGCGTTGTGTGTGTGTGTGGGAAGCGCTTGGAATTCTGTAGGGGACCCGAGTTCGATTCCAGCTAACGTGCCGCCGCTGACACCAGTGGCGAATATTCGAACCGGTCCTGGGCCTCCCCTAGGTCGACTTGGCCTCATGAGTAACCTTGTACGGTGTGTCAACATCGTCACTGGAGAGACAAAGGTGGCCGGGCCTCGAGTTGGCCACAACCACACAACCCCCTTGTGCGCTGTGTCAGCCTGAATAATAGGTGCTCGCCAACAGCACCGTGAAGGGTCACGGTGGCGAGATGTTAACTACCTCGTCAGGGTCAGGATCGAACCCACGACCTCGTGCATACCAGACGAGGGAGTTAACATCTCACCACCGTGGCGCCCCCACCGACTGTAATAATCTCAATGTATGTTGAGCACTGGTTCGCCTCCTCATCCATCGCGCGCTCAGTTCGCGTGCTCGCGTTCTAGCCCCCCACCCTAGGTGGTAGCCTTTTTTAAACGAGGCCGATCGATGCGCAGTTACTCTCTTGCGAGACGCGTTACTCACAATTCCTGCCGGTCGTGGCCGGCAATTGATTTCCGGGCATTGGCTGTCACCAACCACACAAGAGGGCTGGGCTGCCGGGAATCATCGATGCGCACATACAGCAACAACAACAAAAACCTTTGATTGGTGGAGCCGGCACCATTGGAAATCAATTAGCACCGTCGCAAGCCGTCACTCTGCCTGCTTCCTGCACCCATGCGGTCTCGAATTCGCAAGCCCTGCAATTGGGTTCTCACGCCGCTGCTGGATAAGGGCCTCCACTAGAGGGACCTCCTAGATTGTACTTGGTCGACTCTTCCAAGCGAACCAAGAATGTGTCGAGAGGTTAAACGGTAAAGGGTGCGGTTTTTGAAGCTTCCTTCTCAAGGAACTGCTGGCAGAAGAGCTTCCACTCAAAAGATTTCTAGAGAGATGTCTCCTTTTGAGGATATGTTTGGCCTACTCTGCCACGCTTACCAGACGTCTTGCAAGAGGCGGGCGTACCCACACTTAACCCTACGGCTGTTGCAACAATGGGGCACGTTTCTTAAATACCCTTCGCCTGTGTCCACCCAGCAATTTCAATGGATGCGAGGTATGCGCACCGCCACCACTTCCAAGACATCTGAGCCAGAGTGGAAGAGTAGGCCAAATTTACCATTTTGGAAAGGGGAGGGGGGGACTCTGTTCAGCTGCCTCTAATTGGAGGCCCTTCTGCCAGCAGTGGCTGGAGTAAGCAATTGCAGGGCCGCGCCTTTACCGTGACCTATTAATTTCGGGACCGGCAAAGCAGATGTTAAATTTCGCAGTGGTTAACAAAGCAATGAGGTGGTGGGAGAATATTTTAGGGGGGGAGGGTGGGAGGTGGGAGACTTTTGACTCTCTGAATGTATGCATGGCAAGGTCTGCTACCTTTCAAGGATTTAAGAATTATTAGAACCCCTTTATAGCACGGTGCCGCATTATGAGCGAGCACGCACGTGGGTCCTTGTAAACACAGGCACGCTACCAGTCCTCATACAGAATGCATAAGAAACTACACGAGCTGGCATTTCAATATAAACACAAGCATTGGCCAGCGGCGGAGAGCACGAAGTCGATGGACGTGAATTCTACGGTTTAGTAAGACGTGCAGCAACGCTCGCTGCCGCTGAGCCTGTCTGTAGAGAGAGAGAGAGAGCGGACCGTTCATAGACACCCTGTGTTTGGCCTCGTGTGCGCTGGCGTAGTTATGGAGTGTATATGTGGTGCAACTTCCCCTAGGAAAACGAGGGGGAATTGGAAAGGAGCTTCAATTTAATTGATGGCTGGGGGAGGGGGGGGGTTTGCATGACCGCCGAGCGAAATAACGCAACGGGTAAAACGCCAGCATCACACGTCGTCGGCTGGCTGCCGCCTACTGATGCCGGTTGTAATTACTGTCGAAACGTCGAACGCGGATGGTGAAACGCCAATGACGGGCGTATCGGAGGTAGAAATGTCCAGCACGGAGGTCGACCACCCGCTGCTCCGGCCTCGCGTCCGAGGTTACCGTCAAACATAAATTTGAGCAAATGTCACAGCACCGGGCTGTCCCGGCAGCAGTGACACGGAGATGGAACCCCGTGGTGCACCGTGCAGGTCGTAGCCAGAGTCGCAGCGGGGGGCTCTTTAAGGACTCTGCGTTGCGGCTCTTGAAAATGTTGAGGGTTTTTTTTTGTCTAACCGAAATCGGAAATGAATGGATTTTGGTTGTCTATGCCGAGTCGAGCACGATAAAATCAAAAGCGTTGTTCCGAATTAAATGAGCTGCAACGAAAGGAGCTGCCAACCCCGTGCGTGGTGTAATGGTGAGCACACTGCACATGCAATGCAGAGCTCGATGGTTTCTGCGCCGTATCCCGCCGCGGCAGTTGAAAGAACGGAGCGAGTTTCCTAAATCCGGTGGTGCAGCGATGTGTGGAGCGACATAGTGCAGTGGTTAGCGCGCCGCGCTACGAGTTCGATTCCCGCTCACGGCCAACACCGGTGACGGTTATCTGAATCGGTCATGGCCCTCGCCTAGGGCGACTCGGCCTCAAACGAGTACCCGATGCGCCGTGTAAATATCGCCACTGGGGAGACAAAGGCGGCCGGCCGTGGTGCTGGCCACCCACCACCTCGTGTGCCGTGCCGGCCTTCGTAGACGCTCGCTGACAGCACTTTCCCCAACAGTCCGTTGCAGGCTATACGGGGGATCTTTGTCTTTATGCGTGGGCTGTGGCGTCGGTTGTGGAGTTGGTCGTAGCGTTTTGACTCGTGGATGCGAGCTTCGTGTTTGTATGTGTACTTTATTCCTCAGCCCACCTCCAGTGAGGCGAGCCACTGGCAATTAGCATCGACTGCCCAACTTTAATTACAAAATCAATGTCCCATTGTTTTGTTGTTCTCTTGCTGCTGCTGATTTTCATCCTGACCACAACCACACGTTTGTAGACGCCTCTTCAGAAAAGGCGCTCCGATTAATATTTATTTACGACTATACAACTATAATTACAGCAGGATTATCCCATCCCACGACCCATGATTGTTTTACACTCGCCGATTGATGGTCGGTGTTCCAGATCTGCAAAACCATCTCGCTTATTGGAAAACTAAAAAAAAAACTAAAATCCCCGACGCTCTGCGATACCCGCGTCCGTTGCGATAATTAATTTAAATTGCCGAGTGCATTTTGGTCTGGCTCTATCGATTTCCGTGAAGCAAAAATAATGTACACAATCCTTACGCCCCCTCCCTCCCCCCCTTGTTCATTAGCTGTAAACAAAGGGACCGCATGTCTCTAAAGATTATTGTCCTGGTCTAAATAAAAAAATTAAACTCCATACAGAAAATCTGATGTGGAAATGAGGCAATTTCCATTTCTAAGGCAAGAGTGGTCACAATTAAATCTCAATTTCCCCATTCAAAATGTATCCCTAACACCCAGCCCCTGCTGCTCCGATTGGGGTTTTTTCCCATCTTCTTAAATGAGAGGTCAAAAAAACCATTCCAAAGTTTGCTTGTTCAGAGAATTGCCGCTTGATCATTAATATTGGTCTGCGAAGCCAATGGGCTGATGGGCTCACGTGTATTGATGTGGTTCGTAGCGTGGGGACGCACAGAAACAGGCGCATTTTACTTCGCAGCAGTGTCCGTCTAACGATGTTATAATTTCTGAACTCGTGTTAACATGCAGAGTTGTTTTTTTTATATACAAGTAGCCCCCGAGTTACAATGGAGCTGCATTACGACGACCCCATCGTAAGTCGAAAATATCGTAAGTCGAAAATGGCGTCTTAAAGAATGGTGATAATTTAGCAAAACAGAGCAATTTACAGTACCGTACTGTATAAACTATATACTGTATGTATTTATTAATTACAATACATGCTTTTTTCACTAAAATTGGGCTTTGAAACACAAAAAACACAGACAAAAATACACGCGCTAACACCGTGACAACTGAACTCCGTCCACCGCTGGTGAGAGTGAGAGGCATCACCACACAAGGCGGGAGATGCGTACAGTACATCCCGGCAGCGTCCCAACGTACAACATCGTACCTCGTACGTTGCTGCGTTTGCCTGCCGCGCGAAATGTAAAATATTTTACAATTTTGCCATATCGCCATCGTAAGATCGAAATTTCGTAAGTCGGATCATCGTAAGTCGGGGACTGCCTGTATTCTATCTGGCGAATGGCGGTTGTTGTTATTCAGTCCATGTATGTATGTGTGAGTCGATATGTGTGTGTAACTCTATATGTGTGTGTGTGTCAGTCGATTTTGTGTGTGAAACTACATGTGTGTGTCCGCCTTTTTCGCCCGGGCAAAGCCGGGTACTCACCGCTAGTATATTATAAAGATTGGAAACCCACCCTCCGTTATGGAATATCTAAGTGGTGCCCCATCGACTGGTCCCTCCCCACCACCCCTCTTCTCCGCAATGAACACGCAGATACGAGTGGTGGTGCTGGTGATAATTACGCGACTTGTTTAAAAAAAAAGAAATGAAGAACGGCAGTGTGTGCGAGTGATTTAGCTAGGGGAAGAGGTTTGTAACCCACGGCTTAAACAGAAGGAGTCGCTTTTGAGTTCTAATCTCCGACGGACATTTGCGACTAATCCCGCTCGCTCTCTCGCTCGCTCGCCCTGGTATCGCCGTTAGCGGCGTTAAGTTGATCCGAGAGAGGTGCGGGGGGGGAGGTTAATGAATTGTTCCCCGGATGAAACGGATTATTTTTTTAATTAGCCCCGGCGTTTGGAGAAGTAGTGGGGGGTTGGTAGGTGGTGGCGGTGGGGGGAAGGTGACGGTGCGAACGATGGCTCTGTGTGTGTGTCTCTCTCTCTCTCTCTCGCTCGCTCTACACTTTTCTACTCCGGGATGGTTCTCGAAGCGGATGATCTAACGCCTCGCGTTCGGAATTAGATGAAGCCGTATTCATATTCTTGTTTTTTTCGGTAAAGTCACGTAGATAGAAAATAAAATTAACCAAAAAAATTTTAATTAAAAATAAAAGCAAAAAAAAAACCACGACGTTTAGTTCGCAACACAAACGGTCTTCATCAGGCGGAGAGAAAAGAGGAGGCAAGCCGCCTCCAAATGCAGCTGCTTCTAAGGCACTTCCAGAGTGAGCAAAGCTGTGCGGCAAGAACAGCATTGGCGGGGCAGCCAGCGCCAATGTAGGAGCAAAGCGCTCGAAGTAGGAGAAAAGCGAGTGCTGTGATAGAGAGGGCAGCAGGGAGCTGACTGTGATAGAGAGGGCAGCAGGGGCTGGCCGTGTTAGAGAGGGCAGCAGGGAGTTGACCGTGTTAGAGAGGGCAGCGGGGGCTGGCTGTGATAGAGAGGGCAGCGGGGGCTGGCTGTGATAGAGAGGGCAGCGGGGGCTGGCTGTGATAGAGAGGGCAGCAGGAGCTTGCTGTGTTAGAGAGGGCAGCGGGGGCTGGCTGTGATAGAGAGGGCAGCAGGGAGCTGACTACACTGGTCAACAACAACAACAAAAATGTTTCTAGCCTGGACTTTTGCAGCTGTTTTAGACTAATTTCAGGGTGCTGATTCCAAATCTGATCTCAGATTTGCTCTATCACATCAATTCAATGCTATCAGCATACCCCATTTTCATTGATTTTACCCGAAATTAACTCTGTCACTTATGATTGCAAGTTGTTGCGAGTCAGTGACTGCTTTAGTGTTAAAATATGGTGCTGTATTTTTAGGATAGTGTGTTTATAATATAATTTTATGAAGATATCCGTATTTATTTAATACATTTCTTCTGCAGTTTTTATTGAAAATGCAATATTTGATATCTCACAAACCTGATGTGATAGACAAAAACTGATGGCAGATTTGGAATCAGCACCCCCAAAATTACCTTGAAACCGTTGGAATACCTTATGCCAGAAAAAGTGTGTTGACCAGTGCTATTAGAGAGGGCAGCAGGGGGAGCTGACTGTGTTAGAGAGGGCAGCAGGGAAACTGGCTACTACGGTACAGAGGGCAACACACGTCTCTGATCGACTGCCAAGGGGCCCGACACTGCTTCGGCTTCGGGGCACGCAGCGTGGTGTGATCGGCTCGGCTGACATTGAGCACATGTCCACGTTGATGAAACGAAAGGCGGCAACGCGCTCCGGCGCGTACGGGAAATGTGGCGCAGAAATGCACACACCGTGACATTTACTCGTCAAACACTGCGGGCGGGCAAGGCAGCGGGCGGGTGGGTGGGTGGGCAAGGGAGATGGTGGGTGGGTGGGCAGGTGAGCGGGTGGGTGGTGGTGGGCAGGGGAGCGGGTGGGTGGGCAGTTGAGCGGGTGGGTGGGTGGGCAGATGAGCGGGTGGGTGGGTGGGCAGGGGAGCGGGTGGGTGGGTGGGTGGGCAGGTGAGCGGGTGGGTGGGTGGGCAGGGGAGCGGGTGGGTGGACAGGTGAGCGTGTGGGTGGGTGGGCAGGTGAGCGGGTGGGTGGGTGGGCAGGGGAGCGGGTGGGTGGGCAGGTGAGCAGGTGGGTGGGTGGGCGTGCTCCACCTCTGCGGCCACCCCCACCCACCACCACCACCACCGGGCATGTTGCCAACAACAGAGCACGTTTACATTTAGTTTTCTTTACGGCAGACCGCACGCTTTTATCGAGATTGGATGTGGCTTTTGTTTTATTGCGTTGGTTTAAGGCGGGAGGAGGAGGGGTGGCTGGTGGGGGATGATGGTGGTGGGGGGGGAGGAGGTTGAGGGCTGAATAATAAGAACGAGGAGATGTTGAAGCGGTGTGCGGTGTGAGTTTGTAGTGGCGCACGGTGATGCCCGTGGCTTTTTGTGGGGTGGGGGGGATAATTGTACATGAGTATATTTATACAGAGATATGGTGCCAAGGTCGTCTGCCTCATCGCTTCCCGCCTTCGCCCACACGCGCTGACCAGCGTGCAGGGAAGTATGGTCACACGGAACCCCACGGACTTACGAGCTTTCATGGACGGGGGGGAGGGAGGGGGGTGCTCCACTCATCCAGCAGTGGATTGATGAATAAAAAGGGAGGGAGTGGGTGCACGCACGCGAATGCTAAAACAATTAATTATGCAACAACAACAACAATACTTCCTCTTGGTTCTTTCGGTAAAGTCACGTAGAAGGGAAGTAAGGGAAATAATAAAATAATAATAATAAAACATAATAAAATATGATGTTTTTTAAATATTTATTTTTATTATTTACCTTAAAAAAGTCACGTAGAATGTAAATAATAAAATAATAAAAATGTCTATTAATAAAACAATAATATTTTATTATGTTTTATTTTTATTATTTTATTATTTCCCTTCTACGTGACTTTACCGAAAGAACCAAGAAGATTGTATTTAGAGTTAGGAGTTGGAGACGCTACATTATTTAGAGTTAGGAGTTGGAGACGTTACATTATTTCGAGTGACGAGATGGAGACGTTACATTGTATTTAGAGTTACATTTTCATTTCCCCGCCAACTCAGACGGACACAGTTCAGATGAAGCTCCGGTCGCGCACAGAGATCCGTAGACTCGCATAGAGACACGTTCACTGATAGATAACCCTACCCCCATAGACAAAGACCCCCCGTGTAACCTTAACAGACTGGAGGGGCAAGTGCTGTTAGCGAGCACCTATGAAGGCCGGCGCGGCACACGAGGGGGTCGGTGGCCAACACCACGCCCGGCCGCCTTTGTCTCCCTAGCGGCGATGTTTACACATCGCACCAGGTATTAATTTGAGGCTGAGTCGACCTAGGGGAGGCCCGGGGCCGGTTCAGATAATCGTCACTGGTGTTGGCCGCGAGCGGGAATCGAACCCGGGTGGCGAGGTTTCGTAGCGCAGCGTAGCGCTAACCAAGGCTATACGGGGGATTTTTATGGTTGGTGTGTGGTGTGTGTAGTGTGTGTGGTGTGTGTGTAGTGTGTGTGGTGTGTGTAGTGTGTGTCGGCCACAAGACACCGCCAGGATGATGTAAAGCCCTGCTCGGTCTTAATTGACGTTTGTTACCCCCAATTTAATTTCCTGGAGTGTCCTGTCGGCTTGTTTTTTTTTTTAAACGTGCCCATCCTATCGGCATCCTGGCGTAAACACAATGAGTGGGCGGGCGGGCGTCTGAACAAGATACCGCTTTGTTTATAATTTGACATTTTAATAACGCCATTAAACACGGGCGGTGATTAAGAGAAAGCAAGATTATAATATAGTTATGTGTGTGTGCCAATTAAATGAAATGCTTTTAAAGAGTTTGCTTGCGGGCCACGGAGAAAGAGAGAGAGAGAGAGAGGGGGGGCCGAGATGTCTTTGTTCAGCGTTAATTCGTTTTAATGATGCGCGCGCTTTAGTTAAACTTTGACGCTGGTCCGTGCGGCTTGTTAGACGCCTATTAAATAATGTAGGGAGGAGGTGGGTGGGTTGGTGGGTTGAAGGGGTGATGTTCTCGCCTGTTAACTAAGGTGGGTGGAGGTTGGGGTGATATTCTTGATTGAGCAAACTTCTTATGGCTTTCATAAAGTGTGGCCCCGTCGTTCACTTTTGTGATGAATGTCGCCCCGTGGATTTAAAAGCACGGTCCTCCTCCAACCCACCCCCCCCTCCCGCCTCTTAAATAGCAGTGGGATCAGACGGCGTCTCGCTTTGACAATTTAGGGTTGAATTGAAAGTCGATTACAGAAACTGAAGAAAGTGAAAATGAACATCGGTTGTGCGAAGTTTCGCAAGATGTTGTTTTTTGAGATTCGCACTTGCAAGGGAATAATAATAATATATTTTTTTTACAATGTATTTTTGTTCAAAGTGTAAGGATTTGCCAATCTCGATCTCAGACTGTGGCTTTGTTTAATCGCCAAGGCCTCGTTCTCGGTGCAGTCTTCATCTCCTCCCCACCCACCACTCCCAGCTTGTAACTGAATGTTTAATCACCAGGGGACAGACTCACTTTGACAGAAGCAAACTTTTAAAAAATAAGTATTGTTTATATATATTTATTCTCCCCCCCCCCAATTAATTTCCAATGTTTGTGTCTGTGGCTTCATAATTATGAAAATGCAAATGGAACGAGGGACCCCCACCTCACCAAAGACAAAGATCCCCCCTATAGGCTTAAACGACTGTAGGGGCAAGTGCTGTTAGCGAGTAGCGCCTATGAAGGTCGGCACGGCACACGAGGGGGTGGGGGGGCAGCACCACGCCCGGCCGCCTTTGTCTCCCCAGTGGCGATGTTTTCACACCGCACCACGTACTCATTTGAGGCCGAGTCGACCTAGGGGAGGCCCAGGACCGGCTCAGATCATTGCCACTGATGTTGGTCCGTGAGCGGGAATCGAACTGGCCGCCGGGTTCACGGTGCAGCTCTGCTAACCGCTACCCCACCCCCCAAACACGCACATCGTGGATGTTTACACCTTTGGGCCAATTTTGGTCTTCATTCCAAACGTGGTTACTGCACAATAAATGTCGCTTCCTCCGCGGCGATAAAGATCGCGACGTGCGCGTATTGCCCACCGTTATATCATCATGGGACCTCCTTTGCCAGGATTACATAATGATAATCGGCTTTTACATTTTCTTCCTCCTGATGACGACTGCCCGTGTTGCGATCGAAACGTCGTAGTTTTTTTGTTTACATTTTTTTGTCCTACGCGACTTTACCGAAAGAACCAAATAATATAAATAAAACAGGTGTTAAGATGCTAAAGCACCAAACTGAAACCTTTGCAATGATTCGTGTCTGCATTAACCACATATACTCGTGGTGAACATGCTCTGACAAAGACAATGGACATACTGTCAGAACATCTTTATTGATTTATTTGCATGTTCACCACAAGTGTATGTGGTCAACGCAGACACGATTCCTTGCAAAGGTTTCAGTTTGGTGGTTTGACATCTTAACACCGTTATATCGTTACGCGGCACCGCTGCGGTGTCTATCCCACCCCTCCTCCACTCCCTCCGTTGTCACCTCGAACAGATTCGTAAATTTCGATTTAAAGCTTTCGTGACTGCAGGGATTCATCTTCTTGGTTCTTTCGGTAAAGTCACGTAGAAGGGAAATAATAAAATAATAATAATAAAACATAATAAAATAATTCTCACGACGTTTCGGGCACAACACAAGCAGCCGTCCTCAGGTGAAGAACAGGTGTGTCATTCAGACGCTGTCTTTTCTACAGCCCTGTTCTTCACCTGAGGACGGCTGCTTGCGTTGTGGCCGAAACGTCGTGAGAATTATTTTATTATATTTTATTTTTATTATTTTATTATTTCCCTTCTACGTGACTTTACCGAAAGAACCAAGAAGATTCGTAAATTGCGGCGATTTTTCACTGACGGAGGGTCAGCTTCGTGCGAGAGACGCAGATAATTATTGTAACTTGCCGTCGTAGGAGAAACCGCCTTTGTGATCCTCACGAGACGGTTTCAGCAAGGTTTCTGCCAAGTTATTTCGTGGTGCAGGTGGCAATGTTGCTGTGTCTGGCCCCAATGGTGTAAAAATTCTGTAATTTTTATTTTTAGCAATTGGGATGTCTTGGTCAATATCCGTTATGTCGCACCTCCGATTAGCACGGCTGGCTACGTACGGTGCGAACGAAGTTCAACGTACACACGCATAGAATGCTTGGGGGGGGTGAATGAGGGGGTAGCTATGGCAGGAAACTTAAAAAACTCGGAGGAAACCCATGCAGGACAGGGGGGAGTGGGGACATAAAACTCCACACGTAGAAAAGGCACCCGAGTTGCAATTCGAACTCGGGCCTCTTCTTGCTGTGAGGCACGAGTGTTAACATCGCTGAGCTATTTCGCTCTTTTTCAGAAGCCACCTGGCCCCAATCGATAGCCCAACGAGGTGGTTCATCGCGTGGAAATGTATCGCCGCCAAATTCTCGCGACGCACGTGTCAAAATGTGGAGGGCCAAAAACTCTAAACGCGTGACGTTGTTTCTAAACGTATAGGTGACCCCGAGAAAAATCAACGCGACCACGGGGAGAGAGAGAGAGAGACACGCAAATTCCAAATATACAGCAGGCATCAGGGTCGGGATCGAACCCACGGTCTGCTGCATACCAGGCGAGTGGGAGTTAACATCGCTATGATACCCTTGGGCTATATTTGGAGTTTACGTGTCTCTTTCCACGTGGCCGTGTGGATTCCCGGTTTTTCCCTCCACATTTTGAATCAACATCACGCGTTTAGAGTATGGGGCAGCGATACATTTCCATGCGATAAGCCACTTGGTTGAGCCTGTGGTCGGGTCGCTTCTGACAAAAATGCTTTACAGCTAAAATAAAAATAGTTTAGTCCTTTAGTTTGACTAGAACTCTGCTACACTGATGTTTTGCATTTTTTTCTCGATGGGAATTGTCGGTGGAATTTGCAGGAGCAACCCTCCACCCCCCGCTAGCCGGATGAGAAAGAGATTTAGGCTCGCAATAAAAAAGCATAATGACACGCGTGATGATCCATTTATAGATATCCCACTGATTTCTAATAACCCACTTTACTTTCTTCTCAACGGGATGGGGGGGTGCGGATTGAATAGTGTTTTGTGGAAAGCGATGGCTCTGAATGGTTACACGGCAGAGCGTTAAACGGTGTGATGAGTGCATTGAGTTTTCACACGCAGGCTTTCGCGACCAATATTACTCGTCATAAAGGTTTTTGTTTGGGGCGAGATCGCTTCGGTATAAAATGTGTCGTCATCTCCGCCACCACCCGACGCGGCCGACTGGTAAACTATCCATAACAGACAGCGGTGGGCCGAAGCAGTGACGGATTCATACTCTTTGTTCCTTCGGTAAAGTCACGTAGGTAAAAAAATGAAATTAAAATTAATAAAAATAAAACAATAAAATCACGACGTTTCGGAGGCAACACAAGTCTCCGTCATCTGTGACGGTCCCACCTGATGACGGAGACTTGTGTTGCCTCCAAAACGTCGTGATTTTATTGTTTTATTTTTATTAATTTTTATTTCATTTTTTACCTACGTGACTTTACCGAAATAACTAAGAGTATGAATCCTTGCAGTCACGAAAGCTTCAAATCTAGAATCAGTGACGGATTGCCACGTTTTGTTTACGTGACGAACCTTGCTGGTGGGCCGTGTCGGGTGTTGGCTGGTTATAAGGGGCCGTCCATAAATGACGTCACGCGATTTTGGACCATTTTTGACCCCTCGTCACACATCGTCACAAATGTCTGACCCCCACCCCCCCCCCCCCCATGTTGCGTGACGTCATTTATGGACGGCCCCTAACGACGCATTTATATTTGAGCGATGAGATTGGCGGGAGACGCATTTGAAATATAATATGTAGTTTTTTCCCACATTATCTCACGCCGTTTTGCTTTCTGGCAGGTTATCTATAGATGGGATCGCCCTGTGATATCTACGTAACCGTATCCTCCGGATTTCACGACGCTCCGAAAAGTAAGACGCTCCCCCAAACTTGCTCCCGGTGTTAATGAAGTTGCACGAATCTGGTCACACAAAAGGCAACGATCCCCCGTATAGCCTTGAACAGACCGTTGAGGCAAGTGCTGTCAGCGAGTAGCATCTACGAAGGCCGATGACGACGATGATGTTTACATAAAGCATCGGCTGCTAATTTGAGTCTCAAAGGGGGGGGGGGCTCAGAACTGGCTCGGGCAATCGCCGCTGGTCGTTGTCCGTTAGGTGGGAATCGAACTCGGCTCCGCCGGGGTTTCGTAGCCCGGCGCGCTAACCGCTGCGCCACCGCTCCCCACTCGCTGGCCAGGTTCGCAGCGCCTGGCGGCACGGAACCAGCAGCAGCTGTAATTATGAGGCCGTCCCTCGGCTGTTCAACCCAAGAGGCCATTTAACAACAAGAGCACCTGGAGACGCACCGCCCCCCCCCACCCCCCCAATTATGTCACATGACGCACGCCCCCCCCCCCCCCCAGCTGTGAATTCCTCTTCGTATCAAGACGCGTGCTTCGCC
Source organism: Lethenteron reissneri (assembly GCF_015708825.2). Classification (NCBI taxonomy): domain Eukaryota; kingdom Metazoa; phylum Chordata; class Hyperoartia; order Petromyzontiformes; family Petromyzontidae; genus Lethenteron; species Lethenteron reissneri. The sequence goes on along the minus strand of NC_083814.1, from coordinate 10,699,655 downwards.
ACTCACAGTCACTGCCCCCCCCCCCCTCCTCCTCCTCTCCACGCTTCTTCTTCTGGGATCCGTCGTAGCCGAGTCATGATTTCCCTCCAGGTGCCACTTGTCCCTGTTGTGAGGTGGGCCCTGGCTGGCCATGGGCCCTGTCTGGCCATGGGTCTGGAAATGGCTGAATAGGACATTCCGTGAACCTGCAGATCTTGACACGGTGGGGGCACCATGATGGTCTATGCTGGAGCTCCCCCACTCGTTGTTGTCTCTGTCTCTGGTGCACGTTGCTTTGCCACGTGCTCTCTTCCAGGCTACCAACTCTCTTCGTTCGGCCTCAAAAGTGCTGAGTTCATGCACCACCACCACCCACCGACCACCACTCTCCGCCACATTCACACATTGCTATTTACGATTGCGGGCAGTCCTCGACTGACGAACGCAATGGGTTCCTGGGTCCCGTTCGGAAGTCGGAGCACAATGATGGACTGTATTTAAATGGTTAGTGTTATAGACTATTAACATTTCTTTTTATTTTGCCAGTTAAGGCCCACTGAGCTACGTAGCTTTTTATCAGAAGCAGCCTGGCCACAATGATAGCTCAACGATGTGGCTTATCACGTGGAAATGTGTATCCGCCAAATACTCTAAACGCGTGTTGATTCTAAATGTGGAGGAAAAAAACCGGTAGATTCCGGATAAAATTCCACGCGGACCACGGGGAGAACACGCAAACTCCAAATATACAGGCGCCAGGGTCGAGATCGAACCCACGACCTCCTGCATACCAGGCGAGGGAGTTAACATCTCGCCACCGCGGCGCCCCTTCCACACGTTAATCCATTCTCCATCCCTGCACCCTCACCCCTTCACCAAGCCCACGCTTTTTCTATTTAAAGCTTTCGTGACTGCAGGGATTGATCTTCTTAGTTATTTCGGTAAAGTCACATAGAAGGGAAATAATAAAATAATAAAAATAAAACATAATAAAATAATTCTCACGACGTTTCGGCCACAACGCAAGCAGCCGTCCTCAGGTGAAGACCAGGTCTGTCGGGGAGACAGCGTCTGAATGAAAAGAAGATCAAGCGCACGCTGACCAGCCTGATGAAAGATGGTCAAACAACACCTCCCCGTAGCTGACGTGGCGTGGCGTGGGTGAGGCTTTCATCCAGCAGTTGATTGGCCGAGGGATGTAATGATTACGTGGAGCACATGCCTGTCTGAAGCTCCGCCAAACCTTAGCCCTGAAGACAAAAACAAACATAGACATGATCAAAGAAGGAACTTCCACTCTGCGATTTCGTGATGACACTGAAGACACGCAGATCAGAAGAGCAGTTCGGCAAGGAGGGTTGCTCTCACCAACGCTACTTGACTCACCCATACTGGACACCTGTGAATAAGAGCGTCATAGCTCATCGGATTCCTCCAGTCTAAATAAATATTTTGATTTTGACTTACTCATAGCAACCTTCGAATGTTTAAAAAAAACTGGGATTGGAGAATCTAAAAAATACGCAAATATAAATTTAATCAAGAATTCGCCATATCAGATGTATCAATGATACTCAGAGCTAATTGTAACAACCAGTGATAATACATTACAAGCACCTTGTGTTTATGGAAACGGCGTATGGGAGGCCTTAATCTAGCAGTGGATGGACCACGATTTGAGATGACGATGATGCTGATTCTGATCACTGTCCACTCGAAAGCGAGGCGTTGCTGCCTGCCGCTCAACATCTCGGGTTCTCTCTCCGTTGAAAATAAACTGACCCTCCGTTCATCGTCTTGGTTCTTTCGGTAAAGTCACGTAGAAGGAAAATAATAAAATAATACTTGCCAGACCTGTTCTCCACCTGAAGACGGCTGCTTGCGTTGTGGCCGAAACGTCGTGAGAATTATTTTATTATGTTTTATTATTTTATTTTCCTTCTACGTGACTTTACCGAAAGAACCGAGACGATGAATCCCTGCAGTCACGAAAGCTTTAAATCGAAATTTGACCCTCCGTTCTCAACAGCGGTCACATTTTAATTTGCATCCTATTACCGCCTCTTAGGCGTAGGCGGGCGGGCGGGCGGGTGGCATCTTATCCCGTGTGGAAGGCGCAGCAGAGAGGGGGAGCCCAGACGAGCTTAGAGTGTGAAGGCGCGGGACAAAGAGGCTGTGGACAAGGCGAGCCAATATTTGTTCGTCATATCCCCGGCGATGTCCTTCCTTCTCTCTCTCTCTCTGCTGTTGTTGTTGTTGTGACCGCTGCTCCTGTTGCTGCTGATCCCCCTGTAGGCTCGCTCGCAGGCGAGAGCGCAATTCCGTAGGTGATTGCTCAGCTCATGGGGCTAGACAAGGGGGTTGCCGCGCGCGCGCGTGTGTGTGCGCGCGCGTGTTCATAATCCTCGGGTGTGGCGACGGACGGACGCTGAGCCAAGCCGCGGCGGGGATTACGTTCCGGATTTCTGCCGCCAGTTTGTTTGTGGATCTGTCAATGCCTTATCGCGTGCGCGCCCTCCCGCGACACCACCGCGGCCACCACCGCGGCCACCACCACCACCCCCGCCACCACTCACGCCACCAAAGACAAGGAACCCCCGTATAGCCTCAACAGACTGTTGGTGCAAGTGCTGCTAGCGAGTAGCGCATGTGAACAGGCGGCACGGCACACGAGCGGGTGGGTGGCCAACACCGACGCTCGCCCGCCTTTGTCTCCCCGGTGGCGATGTTTACACGTCGCACCAGGTACTCATTTGAGGCCGAGTCGACCTAGGGGAGGCCCAACACCGGTTCAGATAATCGTCACTGGTGTTGGCCGTGTGCGGGACTCGAACTTGGTGTCACGGGGTTCGCAGCGCAGCGCGCTGACCGCTCCCCCACCGCTCCCCCGCCACCACCACAGCCGCCTACGATCGGGTTCATCATTCTTAAGATTCATCCGGCTGAACGAAGAGTGCAGTAAACCGAACTACGGCTCCCACACACACACACAGAAATAATGTAACTCCTGGTATACCACTGCGTAGGATGTTTGCGGCACGGCCGAGAGAAGAGATGAGCTGACGCGGTACAGGAGGACGTGGGGCTGAGTGGATTTGCCGGTGACTGGTAGCAGCGGTGTCAAGATCGGCCTCTGTGGAGGAGGCTCGTGAAGGACGCTGCTGCTGGGCAAGTTGGAGGCAGTCGCCCTCCAGCAACAACGGAGGGTGGAAGAGCGACGCTCACAACAACGAGCGGAGCGCCGGGTGGATAAAACACATCAAGTTGGCGCAGTTGGGGGGCACAGCTGATACATCTGCCAGTCATCTCAGTCAGTCAACCCGTGGCACCTGGGTCTCTACGGTGACTTCCTGCCAGCGGGCCTCCGACATTTCACGTGGCCTCAAAGCGCACCTAGCCTGGCACAAGCACCGTGGTGACGTCACCGCCACTTCGTGACGGCTGTTGTTGTTGTACGGCTCCCCGATGGCGTTCTCGGGTTGCCCCGCGTATTGTTCGGCAAGATGTCCGACGTTTCGCTCCACCTGCTTGGCCCACAACATCGTGTCCAACGACGCGAAGTTCGACTCATGAATACATCGGAAAACCAACTCGCGCTATGGCTCCTTTAACCGTTATCCATTGTACGTGTGGTGAAGTGGTTGGAGCAGTGGTAGGCAGACACGGGCTCTGTGAAGCCGGCCACCTGAGTTTGATTTCCGTGCCGCGGCTAACATCGGCGGCGAATCATTTATGGACCGATTGCGTGTCCACGCGCTCACTTCAGCAACCCGCAGCGACCTGCGTGGTGAAGTATGGTCAAACAACCCCCGTGAGTTTGCACACAGCGTTGAAATGCGGTGTTTTTTCTGGAAGACTTTGCTGTTTTTTCCAGGATTTTTATGTTGCGTGTAGTCACTTTAAGATGTTTCTTGTTCATGATTTTGTTTTGTTGCGTTTGCACCCGAGTCGAGAGCCACATGGCTCACAGGATTATATACCTAATAAATGAAACTAATTGAAAAAAAACCGAAATGACTGAGACGGCGTGGTTAAAGCTCTCATCCGGGCAGTGGTGTTTGGATAAAGATCCGCGAAAGTTATCCAGGACTTCGTTTCTCACTCAATATTTTCTGGGTCTGCTGGTAAAGTGACTTAACAGACACCCACGGCCACATCGAGAGGTCTACTGGATAAACAAACCAAAAAAAAACCTACGAACTAATTTTTATTTGACCACGTAAGGCCCACTGAGCTACATAGCTCTTTTGCAGAAGCGACCTGGCCTCAAACGAAGGCTAAACAGAAGTGGGCTTATCCTGTGGAAAATTATTGCAGCCCAATACTCCAAACGCGCGCTGTTGATTCTGAACGTGCAGGGAGGGGGAGGGGGTAAACCAGAGGACCCGGAGAAAAATCCACGCGACCACGTGGAGAGAGAGAGAGAGAGACGCAATCTCAGACGAAACTTATTATGGGTTCAACCGTCCCAAACAGAGCTGGCTAAGAAGATGACCCCGATTTACATCCGTGCCGGACACGCAGAGCAGCTGCTTCAGAAATGTTGCCTCAAGACCGCAGTTCCGGGAACAACTTGGGTCGCATCTTGGGCACGTGTGCGGGTGATGGCGATATTTCCCTTCAACGTCCAAGCGACGTCACGGCAACGACGTTTTGTGGTCGAGCACTCCAGCCCGTGGCAATCCGCTTTCATTTCCTGTCCGTGCCGTCGTGTGTGACGGAAAGAAACATTGGCATCCTGTATTTAAAGGGCTTTGATAGCCCAGCTCCAACAGACAAATGAAGCCTATGAAATATAGCCAATAATGCATTGCCAATAAAGTATAAGCAATCAAATATGCAGCTGTTAACGGTGGTTTTGTGATTGAGCGAGATGTGTAGGACAAAGTGAGCAGATAGAAAATTCTTGTTTAGCCGTTTTTGACTGCTGATCGGGCGATGCCTCGCAGAGTCTCACGGCGTTTGGTTGAAAGGGTCCTGCCACGTTGGACTGCTTTGGTAGCTCTCCTGCTCCCATTGCTTGCTTGCGACGCCAAGCGAGACGGCGAGCGAAGTCTACTACTTGGGTCGCTATTATGATGATCAACAGGGTTAGCTACGTACGCTGCGAAAGAAGGTCAACATACATACATACATGCTCAATAATTTTTTTCTAGAGGGTCCTGCACTGACATGTTTGGCCAATACTCAATAATTGGTTTTGTGGCGTGTGGGAATGAACCAGAACACCCCCACATTTAAGGATGTAGCACTCAACAGCTTTGCACAGATTTAATCATCATTACTATAATGGTGCCACGGTGGCGAGATGTTAACTACCTCGCCTGGTATACAGAAGGTCGTTGGTTCGATCCCGACCCTGATGCCTGCTGTATATTTGGAGTTTACATGTTCTCCCCGTGGTCACGTAGATTTTTCTGCGGGTTTTCCCTCCACATTTAGAATCGACGTGTGTTTAGAGCATTTGGCTCCTATAAATTCCTACGCGATAAGCCACTTCGTTGAGCTATCATTTGTGATAGCCAAATTAGCTATATTGCTCAGTGGGCCTTACCTGGTAAAATAACAACAAAAAGTTTAGTTTAGTAATGCCATCTCATGGCCTTTCTTGCAGCAAGGCCTACTAACCCGAGGCTACTAACCCAGTCCAAGTACTAACCAAGCTCAAACCGGCTTATTCTGTGAAATCCGATGCGGCCATTGGGCACATTCCGTGTGAAATTGGTTACAAGATAAGCCGATTAATCGGGGCATTTCAGGGTTACACAAACTGGTGGACACAACGATGAATGTCCAACGAAACGAGACGTTTATTTAACTTTACATTTTCCGATGCTTACATTGCAAAGAGTTGGTGGTCAAGCATTATTTAGGTTTTGTGTAAACTGCATAGCAGCATAACTGGTTTCCAAAGGCATAAATCACTCACAATCCCAAGCCCCATGTGTTACCAGTCACCATCCGGTCTCAGACATTAATGATTTTCTCTCAATCTGACCCATCCACGCGCCCAACCTCCCCCTGAACTTATATCTGTGGAGGTTTTTTGGTGGTGACGACAAAGAGCGATGATGATGATGGAACTGATGATAATGGTACGATAGTTGCTGTGATAAATTATGATAATTACGATGATGATGATGATGATGATTTGGATGAGCAAATGTTGCTTATTCCAGCTTAGTTGGTGGGGAAATAGAGACGATGGGATGGAATTCCCGCGTGGAGCAGCACTGCGTGGGATTAAGCTGAGCGTGGTATTGTGACCTCCAGAGCGTGGTGCTGTGACCTCCAGAGCGTGGTGTTGTGACCTCCAGAGCGTGGTGCTGTGACCTCCAGAGCGTGGTACTGTGACCTCCAGAGCGTGGTGCTGTGACCTCCAGAGCGTGGTGCTGTGACCTCCAGAGCGTGGTGCTGTGACCTCCAGAGCGTGGTGCTGTGACCTCCAGAGCGTGGTGCTGTGACCTCCAGAGCGTGGTGCTGTGACCTCCAGAGCATGGTGTTGTGACCTCCAGAGCGTGGTGTTGTGACCTCCAGAGCGTGGTGTTGTGACCTCCAGAGCGTGGTGCTGTGACCTCCAGAGCGTGGTGCTGTGACCTCCAGAGCGTGGTGCTGTGACCTCCAGAGCGTGGTGCTGTGACCTCCAGAGCGTGGTGCTGTGACCTCCAGAGCGTGGTGCTGTGACCTCCAGAGCGTGGTAGTTCACTGCCGTTTGATGGATGACACGAAGCGTCTGGTCTGGTGGTAGACCACAGAATCGGTGAGTGAAAACTTTGGAATTGATTTGTACCAAGATCTGGTGCCGGTATTGTGCTGAACTCTATTGCGGTGAACTGCACCGTTCTTGATTGTGTGTGAACGCACCTACTGTGCGTTTAACTTCTTTTGCACCGTGCTAATTGCAGGTGCCTTAGGCTGCCTGAGAGTAACATGTCTAGGTTTGGTCGACAGTGAAATAGTAACATGTCTAGGTTTGGTCGACAGTGAAATAGTAACATGTCTAGGTTTGGTCGACAGTGAAAATAACGTATTGTACGGCGACGATGATTAAGATGACGACGACGACATTGCAAGGAGTAACTTTATGAAAATTCTATTTGGGGTGACAGAATTAATAACTTCGGGTGGATTTCGCACAGTGGGTCAGATGGGCACCGGCGATGCGTGTTGTACCCCACCACGCACCGAGCGTCAGCGAGAGTAGAGGCAGCCAGAGCCAGCGACACACAAAGTGAACATTGTCGTCCACGGAGCCCCTTAGGACAAGTACTTGAAGCCTCCTCTGTTTTGGGACCGCCTCAGACTGCAACCCTTGAGTTGTAACCAACATCCTGAAGTCACCACGCTGAAAGTGAAGTACGCGACTCACGTTGTTTAATAAGTGTTGCATGTGATCACACGATCCACCATTGTCGTCACGTACAAGCAAATTTGGAATCGCGAAATATTTTCCAACTGGACCGGTATCGCATTGTGTTGCGGGCCATTGGACCACTGTTTGTGTCGTTCTCTCGTTGAGTTATCCGTGAGCCGTGCGCCCCCTTCTGGTGTCGAAATAAACTACTACATCTTGCTACTGGCAAAGGAGGTCTCATAATGTAAATGCTTACCCCGAGCTCTCAATACTCTGATGGTGCGTTGTCTTTGAGTTGTGCGCCTTTTGGTGTCATCTTGTCCAACACAATGCGAGACTGGGCTCTAACAAAAGCTGTCTCTGGTGTGGACCAATCAATTTCAAGGACAGTGCATACATTATCAGAGTTGTCTTTTTGTTTGCATTTTGACCGCAAGTGTTGTGGTTAATGCAAACATGATTCCTTGTATAAAGGTGTAAGTTTTGTTGCCAGATAAAAGGGTAAAAACCTATTACTTTAGCAAATGCTTCGAAGGCAATGAGGTTCATCACGCGAACTACGGTTATGCTCGCAGCAGCGCGGCTTTTGGCTGTCCATCGAACAAGGCCGGTCACCGCATCGTGCTCGCTTTCAGATGCGGCCGTCTGGAACGCTCTCCCTTCCGATATCAGGAAACCACTGGAACGATGGACTTTTAATTCGTCTATATCGATAACTACTTTCTTTCGAACTGCCGTTTGTGGTTTAGTTTGTTGTACTTCACACCTACGATTAGCACGGTCGGCTACATACGGTGTGAAAGAAGTTCAACGTACAGAGAGATGGGACCTCGTCTGTAAACAAACATCTTGCAGTTCACCAGCATTGTTGTTGGTTCAAGCAAACTCATTCTGCTGGCGAGACAATGAATTTTGCCTCACTTGAGACAGTAAATCTAGCTGTGACGGTCCCACCTGATGATGGAGACTTGTGTTGATTTATTATTTTATTTCTATTATTTTTTCAATTATATTATTTATTATAAATTTTTTTACCTACGTGACTTTGCCGAAAAACCTAAGAGTATGAATCCTTGCAGTCACGAAAGCTTCAAATCCATAAAGAGACACTGATTGTCAAAGCCCGTACAGGGTTAACTTCTAGTGAACCGGTGCTGCTGAATCACGCACTCCCAGAAGGCCGCGTGGCTGATCGGATTTGTCAACAACAAAAAAATTACTTTTATCTTTTTTTATGTTGAAGAACAAGATAATGTGGAGAAGCATTGTTATCGGCTCATTTATTGTGTTGCTTCTGTATCTGGCTTCCCTGGAGAATTTAAACTGGATGATGTTGGTAGGCATGGGCGTATAACGACCACAGGGCTTCATTTCTCACTCAATATTTTCCGGAATGCTGCTCGGCTGGCTTGGAGTCGGGATTTATCGGCATAATGCACTAGTAACGAGAGTACCAGGTCCGCCTGTTCATAATAATCCTACATTGATTGCAGAATATATTGCCATAATCTTATATGGACAAAATAAGTATGTAACTCAAGTTGGATGCGGCACGCCAAAGCAGTAATTATTGGAATATACTTATCTATTATTTATGCATTCAGCTATTATTATTATTCCCGTATTTGTATTATTTATACAGGAGAGCCACACTGAGTCCTGCTGGTGGCGAGATGTTAACTCCCTCGCCGGGTATACAGGAGGTCGTGGGTTCGATTCCGACCCCCAATGCCTGTATATTTGTAGTTTGCGTGTCTCTCTCCCCGTGGTCACGTTGATTTTTCTCCGGCTCCTCCGGTTTTTACCTCTACATGTAGAATCAAATTTCGATTTAAAGCTTTCGTGACTGCAGGGATTCATATCATTGGTTCTTTCGGTAGTCACGTAGAAGGGAAATAAGAAAAAAAACACAGCAAGAAAATGTCCTTGCTGTGGGTTTCACACCTGATGACGATTGCTTGTGTTGCAATCGAAAGGTCTTGATAATTGTATTTGTTTTTTTATTTTATTATTTTTCTTCTACGTGACTTTACCGAAAGAACCAAGAAAATGTAGAATCAACATCACGCGTTTAGAGTATCTGGCTGCTGTAAATTTACACATGATAAGCCACTTCGTTGAGCTATCATTTATGGCCAGGTCGCTTCTGAGAAAAAAAAAAAGCTACATAACTCAGCGCGGCCTTACCTGGCAGAATACAAAATAGTTTCGTTTTTTTTCAAGACGGTTTCAGCCAACTAATGATGAGTGTTTATCCTACCACGTGGGAGGAGGAAACCCTGAGCTCCCGACGAAAAAACCCACGCATTGCACGAGGGGGCAACGCTCGATCCCCGTGCAGACATCGCCAGATGTTGGATCAGCCTTCTCCTCCGCGACGCCCACGAGAAGGGAGTTGGCCCTCAACATTTCCCGGAACCGCGTTCCGGCTGACATTTGTCTCTGGTAGCGCCACCCCCGCCTGTGCCCCACCACCATCGCCATCGGCACTGCTCGCCGCTTTGAGGGTTGTCATGCTGTGGCATCCGACTCGTTGGACTTAGGGGACTCACGGCCCCCGATGGATTCACTCGATTCACCGCACGCTATTGTCTAGAGAGCCCCCATCCCCGCCACCCCCCCCCCCCCCCCCCCGGTCAGTAAAGTTGCAAGAACAAAGAAAAAGTAAAACTCTTAAAGGTTTGCTTTTATTATTATAATGTGTTTATTGTTTATAGACGTTGTACGTTTCAGGAATAAATAAGCAGAAAATTACGTTTTCCTAGCTTATAAATTTGAGCAATAATGGACGTGTCGTGGAATTCCATTAAAATAAAACTTTTTAAAAACGTCAAATATACACGTTCTGCCTCGTGAGATATGTCTCCGGCAATACAGCATGCTAGCGTAATTACGTCTTCCCTTCACGTAAGTCCACAATAATATTGTGGCATATTGAGTAAGCGTGCGAGTGACGACGAACCAGCGACGCAACCGATGAACTGGCACAGTAATTTACACTATGAGACCTCCTTTACCAGTGGCAAAATGTAGCAATAGGTTTTTACCCTTTCAACTGGTACAAAAACTGACACCTTTATACAAGGCATCATGTTTGCAATAACCAGTTGTACGCCTTTTGGCGTCATCCGGTCCAACACCAATGGAGACTAGGCTCTAAGAAAAGCTGTCTCGGGTGTGGACCCATCGACTTCAAGGACAGTGCATATCATTATCAGAGTTTTTTCTTTTCTTTTTGTTTGCATTTTGACTGATTGTGTTGTGGTTATTGCAAACATGATGCCCTGTATAAAGGTGTCAGTTTTTGTACCAGTTGAAAGGGTAAAAACCTATTACTACTGGCACGGTAATGTAAAAATAAAAGCGTTTGACGTCGCTCGGCGTACAACAGGGCACGGAATTAATGGACATCCATTCCGTGCGCCAGCAATTATTCTCCGGGAGCATCGCAGCAGTGGATGTCAACCGGTCGTCAGCACGTGCGTTGCAGCCATCGTGCCAATCCCACGGTAGCGCTAACGTCAAATAACACAAGATAAAAAAAACAATTTGACTTAAAACTTTCGCGACTGCATGAATTCATATTCTATGGTTCTTTCGGTAAAGTCACGTAGGTAGAAAAAAAATCGCTACTTTATTATGAAATTGTATTATTTGTTTTCTATATCTACGTTGACTTTACCGAAAGAACCGACGAATATAACACAGGATCCTCAGTTGACGTCCACGTCCAAGTGAGGATCACCAACCCCCACTGACCATCGCGGCGAGGTATGGTTGGATAGTCGACGCATAATCGACGCTGTCCGTCGACATTTTCAACCGCAGCTATAAAGGATATGAACGCATGACGTGTGTCCATTACAGGTGTGCTGCGTCTGTCCGTGTAGGTATGAATTCACACTGTGTACTATCGCTTGTGTGTGTATATGTGTGTGTGTGAAGAATCTCTAACTCGGGGGAGCTGTGATTACATCGGAGGGAGCCGAGATTATTTCGGAGCACTGCCGAGTGATCCACGCGGAACCTGCAGGCTTAAATCCTGGCCTCGCACACAAAGACAAAGATCCCCCGTATAGCCTGTTAACAGGCTGTTGGGGCAAGTGCTGTGAGCGAGTAGCACCTAATGACGGCCGGCACGGCACACCAGTGGGTGGGTGGCCAGCGCCACGCCCGACCGCCTTTGTCTCCCCAGTGGCGATGTTTACACACCGCACCAGGTGCTCATTTGAGGCCGAGTCGACCTAGCGGAGGCGCATGACCGGTTCAGATGATCGTCGCCGGTGTTGGCCACGGGCGAGAATCGAACTCTGCTCGCCGGGTTCGTAGCGAAGCTACCGTTGCGGGGAACGGTAGCTTAGCGCGCACACAAACACACTCACACTCACGCGCACACACGCACACGCACACACCGGCGGCAAACACCATTAACGCTCGTCCTGAGTGGCTCCGCCAACACCCCCCCCCCCCCCCCAGGTTGACTCATGACTTGACTGAGCCTTCGGCGGCGCGGCTGTGTCAATGTCAGCACTGAGCGATGCCGGAACGCGCACGTGCGCACCGACCCCTCGATAGGCGCCCGCTAACGGAAACTCGCCCCCGCCCCCCAGCTCCCCCCCCCAACGTTTGTCCCGCACAAAGAGAGATTCGCTGCGACGGTGGAGGCAGAAATGATGCAGCGGGGCGCGGGTGTGTGGGTGCGTGTGTGTGTGCGAGTGTATGGGTGCGTGTGGATGCGCCTGTGTGGGTGCGTGTGGGTGCGCGTGTGTGCGGGTGTGTGTGTCCGTGTGGGTCCGCGTGTGTGCGGGTGTGTGGGTGCATGTGGGTGCTCGTGTGTGGGTGCGTGTGTGGGTGCGTGTGTGGGTGCGCGTGTGTGCGGGTGTGTGTCGGTGCGTGGGTGCGCGTGTGTGGATGCGCGTGTGTGGGTGCGTGTGGGTGCGGGTGTGTGGGCGCGTGTGTGGGTGCGTGTGTGGGTGCGCGTGGGTGCGCGTGTGTGGATGCGCGTGTGTGGGTGCGTGTGGGTGGGGGTGTGTGGGCGCGTGTGGATGCGCGTGTGTGGATGCGCGTGTGTGTGTGCGTGTGGGTGCTCGTGTGTGGGTGCGTGTGTGGGTGCGTGTGTGGGTGCGTGTGGGTGCGCGTGTGTGCGGGTGTGTGTCGGTGCGTGGGTGCGCGTGTGTGGATGCGCGTGTGTGGGTGCGTGTGGGTGCGGGTGTGTGGGCGCGTGTGGATGCGCGTGTGTGGGTGCGTGTGGGTGCGTGTGGATGCGCGTGTGTGGGTGCGTGTGGATGCGAATGTGTGGGTGCGTGTGGGTGCGTGTGGATGCGCGTGTGTGGGTGCGTGTGGATGCGAATGTGTGGGTGCATGTGGGTGCGTGTGGGTGCGCGTGGGTGGGTGCGTGTGCGCGGGTGTGTGGGTGCGCGTGTGTTCGGGGTCGTGGTTGGAGCGCGCCGGCACACGACTGCGCGGTCAAACAGCTCTTTGCCGTGCTGCGCTGCTAACAACACCGCTAATAACACCGCTAAAAACACTGCTAACAACACCGCTAACAACACCGTTTGACGGCATTTGCCCGAGCGACGTGGGTGTGACGCGTCTGTCCTAGAAGCTCTTTATACATTATTATTATTTTTCAAAAAGGGGGCAACTTCTTCTTTAGAGGGAGCACGAGAGGCTTGGCTTGACATTTACGAACAAGGCACCTGCCTGGCCTCAAGTATAATACGCTCCACCAGCACGACGACTGTGTATTTGTTAAATATAGTGCAATGCCCCCCATGAATGCATATAACATGTTGAGTGTGTGTGCACGCGTGAGTGTATTTTCTGCAGGGTAGTTGTAGTGGTTAGCGCGCTGCGCTATTAACCCAGCAACCCGGGTTCGATTCCCGCTCGCGGCCAATATCGGCGGCGAGTATCTGTAATCGGTCCTGGGCCTCCCCTAGGTCGACTCAGCCTAAAATTAGCACCCGGCGGGGGTGCTGGCCACGCCACCCCCTCGTGTTCCGCGTCGGGTACTTGCCCCAACAAGCTGTACAAGGCGATATCTATATTGTGTGTGTGTGTAAGTCAATCAACCAAAAACACCAGGGTCTGTCCCGTGACCTCCTGCCAGCAGCAGAAGAGCCTTCGACACTCGGTGTGCACCTGGCCTGGCACAGGCGCCATGGTGACTGCCACCGCCACTCGGTGGTGAGCGGCGGTTGTTGCTGTCGCCGTGGTAGTGTTACGCGTGTGTGCATGCCAGGGCGTGTGTGTGTGCTGGCAAAGAGATGGACTGATGCGGTACGGCAGGATGCGTGAAGCTGATTGGACTTGCCGATGACTTGGACCAGCGGTGTCAAGATCGGCCTCTGTGGAGGAGGTTCGTGAAGGATGCCGCTGGGCAGCTGGAGGCAGTCGCACTCCAGCAACAACGGAGGTCGGAGGAGCGACGCTCACAACAACGAGCGCAGCGCCGGGCGGATAAAACACAACGAGTTGACACAGTGGGGGAGCACAGTTGGTGCATCGGCCAGTCATCTCAAGTCAGTCAACCCATGGCACCTGAGTCTCTCCCGTGACTTCCTGCCAGCAGCGAGCCTTCGACAGTTCACTTGGCCTCGGAGGGCACAGGCGCCTTGGTGACGTCACCGCCACTTCGTGGCGAACTGCTGCTGCTGTTGTCGTTGGTGTGCGTGTACGCGTGCGCTCGGTTGCCCTATGCCAGGGGTCGGCAACCAAAATAACAAGAAGAGCCATTTCTTTCCAATTCGGTACAAAATTCAGTATTTCAAGAGCCGCAATGCATCTGAGTACATACTGTACATACGTACATATCGTCAAGAAGCAGCCCGTAAAGAGCCGCATACGGCTCCGGAGCCATAGGTTGCCGACCCCTGCCCTATGCGGGAGGCAGGCTGCAGGACGGCGGCGGCGGTGGTGGTGGCAGCAGGCCGTAGCGCGTCTTGGTGTTGGTGACGGCACCGTGCTTCTGCCGCATGTGCAGCCGCAGCTGGCTCTTGTGGCGAAAGTGCACGTTGCACGTCTCGCACTGCGCTCGCCACGGAGAGATGCGTCGCCAGGAGCCGGGTTACAATCAGTCCGTACGCAGCCATCCATCCACATTCATTTTAACCCTTTCCCATTCCGGTGACGTACGTACAAAGCAGGTCATCGGTTTTTCTTGCGATTTCATTCCGATGACGTACTTGTGCTAAAATAAAATGACTTTATCTGTAGGTCTGCAGGTCGGAAGATGTGCAGAGGCTCCCGGTACAGTTTGGTGCCAGCTATCATAGAGTGTGGTCATGTTGCTACAGTTTTCTGTGGTGAGTACAATGTCTTAAAAAAAACGGCGCTATTCTTCTCTAGATAAAATTAACGCTAACTGCTTGGACGTTCCGAGATTCAGTGTTGAACGGGACATCCACACTGCAGCTTGCAGTCTCCCTCCTTAACTTCCTTCCATTCCCCGCTCAAAGCCTCACCATTGCCCATTATCTAGCTCTTCCCTCCCCTCACCCCTCCACTCCTTACCTCCCCTTCCCTAAACCGCTATGCACCCCTCATCCCTCGCACTACACCATTATTATGTTAAGCACCTTGTTCAAGTTCACCCTTTAATTGAAAGATAATATTAATTAATTCGCAGCCAAGAGGCATCAAGACGGCAGGAAGGAGTACAATTACGCTGGCCAGCAGAGCGGATCTTTCGAGGTGGGAGGGACTTAATTTCTCACTGGATGGTGCCAGGCTGGCCGGGGCGGTGGTGGTGGCTACGCTGCTGCACACGGCTGCCTCGAGTCCAGCACCGTGGAGGCAGCAGCTGACTCCCCTTCCCGTGGGGATCAAGGAGGTGCCGTACCCCTGGCTCCCCAGGAGAAACCGGTACTGCAGAGTGTGGACTAATCTCAATTTTCTTGGTTCTTTCGGTAAAGTCACGTAGAATGGAAATAATAAAATAATAAAAATAAAACAATAAAATAATTCTCACGACGTTTCGGCCACAACGCAAGCAGCCATCCTCAGGTGGAGAACAGGTCTGTTGAGAAGACAGAGTCTGAGGACGGCTGCTTGCGTTGTGGCCGAAACGTCGTGAGAATTATTTTATTATGTTTTATTTTTATTATTTCCATTCTACGTGACTTTACCGAAAGAACCAAGAAGATGAATCCCTGCAGTCACGAAAGCTTTAAATGGAAATTTAATCTCAATCTGTCCCATCTGTGTGGGATAGAGCGTTGCCTCCTCGCACGCATGGGCTTTTCTCGGGGTGCTCCGGTTTCCTCCAGCGTCTAGTAGCAGCATTGATTTGTCTGTAAACAACATTGTACGTGTATATATCTACGGCGAATTGGGACCGACGGATTAAATGCACCTTCAACATCTCAATCATTATTGTTATTCGGAGCTTGGATTAAAGAGGCGATCGGAGTGGGAATTCCAAAGTGGAGCAGTGTGGTGGAGGGGGGGGGGAATTGAAGAAGCTGAAAGCAAAGTGTTGTGATTGTCGGTGAGTGTGCTGGGCATACGCAGTGTGCAGGGTGAGATGAGACAGTGACTCAGGTAGCCCGACTCCTCAACATGGGTGCAGGACACTTTTTTTCTCCATCTCGAGTTAAAATTCATCTCTTTAGAACGGATTTTCGTTGTCCTTCCCTCCCGCACCTCTGATCTACCATGGGTTGGCTACGCACGGTGCAGAGGAAGTTCCAACGTACGTATTTACGCACATATGTACAATCAAACTAGACAAGGAGGGGACTGACCGCCCAGTGTGTGAGTTGAGCGCTGCCTCATTAATCACCCCCGCTGCCGCTTTACTTAAGAGTTTCACGGTGCTTATCTATTCCCAGTGCAGATGTTGCGACATATTCACCCACGCTCTCCGGGAGTTCTCAGTCTCAGCTCTTGCTTGTCAACCCATGTTCCAGTCCGTAATGAAGACTCAGCAAATCCTCTGTATAGCCTTGCGTGGCCAGCACCACGCCCAGCCGCCTTTGTCTCCCCCGATGCTGATGATGTTTTACGTGCCGCACCAGCTACTCATTTTTAGGAGCTGAGTCGACATCGGGGAGGCTCAGAACCGGTTCAGGTATTCGTCACCGATATTGGCCATGAACGAGAATCGGTCTCGGGGGTCTCTGGGTGCGTAGTGCCGGGCGCTAACCAACTACACCACTCCCCACATGAGCAACACTCAGAGACACTCACACCCACCTACCTATCCATCATGTGCCACGTGTTGCATATTTATAGGAAATATTTGCCTCCGTTACTTGTCTGACCACGGCTAAATACACCCGCGTTTGTACATTCCTCTGGGTGTAGATCGTTCACTCTGTGCCCACAGCAGCACCACTTGATGGGCAGCCCGACGTTTGTCTGGACACTTACAGGGAAAACGCCCTTGCCCTGTGTTCTTGCGCCGTCGAACGGCGCCTCAAAGATGTCTCTTGTTGTGATGATCGCGTCACTACTCCATGACCTCTCGTGCAGTCTAGCGAATTGTGCAGGCTGAGGCGCCGGATGTAAAACCCGAGCTCGTCGAGTTAAGTCTCCACGTCACGCCTTTGTCCTAATAGGCCGTCGTCTCATCGCATGAAAAGTCGCCCGTGAAGGTGATGGGACGGAGACAAACGTATACCGCTCGCGCGAGAGGGCTTCTCCCTGGAGTGCGGTAAGTGCGGTGAGTGCAGATTGTGATGGTGAGTGTGGTAGTGAGCGTGCTGGAACTCACGTGATAGGGCTTCTCCCCCGTGTGGATGCGGATGTGTGCTGAGCGTGGGGGTGGGCGTAGTGGTGAGCATGGTAGTGAGCGTGCTGGAACTCACGTGGTAGGGCTTCTCCCCCGTGTGGATACAGATGTGTGCTGAGCGTGGGGGTGGGCGTAGTGGTGAGCGTGGTAGTGAGCGTGCTGGAACTCACGTGATAGGGCTTCTCCCCCGTGTGGATGCGGATGTGACTCTTGAGCGTTTGCAGGTGGCGGAAGCGCGTTCCGCACGTCGCGCACGGGTACGGCTTCTCCCCCGTGTGGATCAGCACGTGGGCCCGCAGGTGAGCCACCTGCAACACCACAACAACAACAACCTCGCAGGTGAGCCACCTGCACCACCACCACAACAACAACAACCACGCAGGTGACCCACCTGCACCACCACAACAACAACAACAACCACGAAGGTGAGCCACTTGCACCACCACCACCACAACGACAACAACCACGCAGGTGAGCCACCTGCACCATCACAATAACCCACACAGGTGAGCCACTTGGGGGGGAGGTGGGAGAGGGGTGGGCCATGCACCTGGACAAACCGTGCTCCGCACGAGTCGCAGCGGTAGGGTTTCTCGCCCGAGTGGATGCGCGCGTGCGTCTTGAGGTTGGCCGGGCGGTTGAATCGAGCGCCGCACACGTCGCAGGGGTACGGCTTCTCGCCTGCGCGCGCGGAAGGAGACACGCGGTCAAAAACATTAAAGCCATTTAAAATTGTCAAATACCGTTAAAATCGTTAAAACGGTAAAGACCGTTAAAACCGTTAAAACCGTTAAAACCGTTAATACCATTTAAACCGTTAATACCGTTAAAACCGTTAAAACCGTTAATACCGTTAAAACCGTTAAAACCGTTAAAACCGTTAAAACCGTTAAAACCGTTAAAACCGTTAAAACCGTTAAAACCGTTAAAACCGTTAAAACAATATCTGGCACTAGCGCTCTTCGCCAAAACGGGGCCGTCGCCGCGTTTGTGCGAACATGACCGCGAGAGCCAATTTTGGAATTCGACAAATTTTCGGGCACATAATGGCGGCACGCGTGGTCAGTATGAATTTCTTTCTTCAAATAACGTCACGAGATCCAGAACGTTCACCTTTAAATGGACGCCGTCGATCTCTCGGTCAAAACAAACCCGCAATATTATCCAGGTGCGGCCCCTGGGCTCGAACCGCAAACCTCCGTAGCACGCGGAAATGTGCCGCTGCCACTGGGTCATACCGCTACCAGCATGGGGGGGCAGCTATCGAGGGAGTGCTTGCGGCATTGCAACCCCGCAGGGTGGCAGCACTACAGGCGGTTGCCCACACAAGGGTGAGGGGGCAGGGGGCCTAGGCGGTTCCCTACGTACCCGTGTGCACGGCACGGTGACTCGTCAGGTTCCCCTTGTGGCGGAACTCGGCGTCGCACGTGTCGCACCGGTACACCCTCTGCTCACCGCGGGGGCCCGTGCCGGCCTCCGACATCTCCTCGCACGATCTCCTCTCCTGCGCTGTCACCGCCGCCGCCGCCGTCGACACGTACTCCTCCCGGCGCAGGAGGCACGGGTAGGGGCTGCAGCTCCCGTTTGCACCGCCTGAAGGTGCCGCACCCCCCTCCTCCACCACCTCCTCTCCGTCCCTCTGCCGCCCCGTGCCGCCCCGCGCCTCTCCGCCGTTCCCCGCCAAGGGGCCTTCCCCGTCTCGACCGCCGGCGTCCTCGCTTCCGTCGCGGTCTTCACGTGAGATGAGCGCCATGCAGCTCCTCAGCTTGTGCTTCTTCCAGTAGCTGCAGGGGGCTCGCTCCTGCTGCCCGGCCACGGCGGCCGCTTGGCCGGCCCCGTCGCTCGGCTCGCGAGCGGCGCCACCATCGCCGTCCCGCCGGGCCGGGCCCTCTGGGGCTTCGGCGGCGCCGGGCACGCCGGGTTGACGGCGGGGCGACATAGTGTCCTCCCGCTGGCGCCGCTGCTCCCCACCCACGCTCATGTCGATGACGCGCTGCAAGTCGTGCTCACCGCGGTCCCCTTCCTCTGCCTCTCCCACAGGCCCGGCCGGTGAGCGGGCGCCGTTGGCGTCGGCGCCCTCCGATTTGACCGCCGTGTGCGAGTCCCACTGCTGCTGCTGGTGGTGCTGGGAGCAGGCCCCGCGGGCCGCCAGGGGCCACCACAGCGGCTCGGCACCCCGAGGCCCCGCGTAGCAGAAGGGCGACAGCTTGTAGCCGGCGACGGCGGCGCGGTGGAAGAACGGGGAGAAGGCGTTGAACTGGTAGGGGTCGCCCAGGTGAGAGTAGACGGAGAAGGGGGATGGAGTGGATGATGGCGGGGATGACGATGACGATGATAATGATGATGAGGAGGAGGGTGAGGAGGAGGAGGTGGTGTTGTGAAGGGAGTAGATGAATTGCTGCAGGTGGTGCGCGTAGAGATTCGCCCCCTGGTCCTCCTTGCTGGGCTTCAGGTCAGGAGGATCCAACAAGCTGCAGGACGAGAGGAGATCTTATTGTCATCGTCGCCATCGTCGTCATCATCGATGTAATTATCATTGCTGCCTTGGTCGTGATCGCAGTCACAGTGGCGGTCATTGCCGTCGATTAGTACAAACATTTTGCTCGTCGTCGTCATCGCCACCGCCGCGCTTTCGGGGTTCCGTCAGCTCGGCAGGGCGATAACGCGAGGCCGCGGCAAATTTTACGTACCTCTCTTTGAGGAGGCGCGCGCACGCCTGCGCCACGCCGTGGACACGGAGGTGGCGCGCAGCCGCCACGAGGTCGCGCGACACGGCGGCGGTGGCCACGGCGCGCCGGGGCAGCTCGCCCGCGTACATGAAGTCGAGCAGCGCGGCGAGCGCTTCGCACGTGACGCCCGGCAGCGACACGAGCTGGGGGTCCCCGCAGCGGCCCTCCACGAACGCCGAGTAGAAGTAGCCGCTGCACGAGCAATGATAGCGGTTGGTGATGGAGGAGAGAGACACGGAGGGAGAATAAAGTTCGGTTGACGATCAGCGATGTTATGGCGCACGATTTCATTGCGGCACTGTGGATGGAGTTGGTGGCTCACACAGAGGTCGTCATCACTGTGTATCAGAATCGGATTATTTATTTATCCTGGAGGAATCCGATGAGCTATAAGGCTCTTTTTCATCGATGTCCGGTATGGAGCACCCAACCCTCAAACCAGGGTTTATGGTAACAAGCATAACAACTTACACGTGTCAATAACGGCACACTAAAAGGAATAAAATATATAGAATAGGCGGTGTGACGGACAATGATGGCTCTTCTTTCAGATGTGAGAAAACGGCTACGAGGCCACGTGCTGGGCATCAGGAGGCGGTGCAGCAAACTTGTCTTTTGAATTGCGATACATTTACCTTGAGTCGAATAAATATGTTAATTTTTACATAGGTCAAGAAATAAATACAGCAGCACGCGTGTTGGTGTGGGGGGGGGGGGTCAGGAGGGAGGTCAGGGGGGGGGGGTCGGGGGGGGTCAGGTGGGGTGGGGGGTCAGGTGGGGTGGGGGGGAACTGGTGGGGTTGGGGGTTGGTGGGGTGGGTGGGGGAGCTGGTGGAGTGGGGAGGGGGTACTGGTGGGGTGTGGGGTTAAGGGTTGGTGGGGTGGTGAGGTGGGGGGGCTGGTGGGGTGAGGTGGGGGGGCTGGTGGTGTGGGGTGGAAGGTTGGTGGGGTGGGGGAACTAGTAGGGTGGGGGGGGCTAGTGGAGTTAGGGGGGAACTGGTGGAGTTGAGGGTTGGTGGGGTGGGGTGGCTGGTGGGGTGGGGTGGCTGGTGGGGGGGGGGGCTGGTGGGGTGGGGGGGGGGAGCTGGGGGGGGGCGCTTGCCTGCAGGACGCGAGCACGGCGCGGTGCGCGGGGAACTGGCGGCCCCCCGCCAGCAGCACGACGTCGGTGGTGAGGCCGCGGCGCCGCAGGGCATCGAGGCCTTGCAGCAGGGCGCTCGCGTAGCCCGGACCACCCCAGCTCCTGTGGAGAACACGAGGGGGGGGGGGGGGTGGGGAAATCTCGAGGTGAGACGGGAAACATTGCCTGGCATTGCCTGACATTGCCCAAGCGTTCTGGGATGCAGCTCCAAAAAAAGTTCAATATTACGTACAGTCACGTGCTCAAATGAGATGGTAGACTAAATGAAAATTTTTACTTTTTTTATTTTACCAGGTAAGGCCCACTGAGCTATTTCGCTCTGTTTTTAGAAGCGACCTGGCTGACACAAATAATGGCTCAACAAAGTGGCTTTTCCTCTAAAAACCGCATGTTGATTCTAAATGTGGGGGAAATTTCACGTAACCACGGGGAGAAACACGCAAATTCTAAATAAACAGGCGTCAGGGTCGGGATCAAACCCACGATCTCCTGCATACCAGGCGAGGAAGTTAACATCTCGCCACCGCGGCACCCCCTACAGAGTCGGTTCATAAGTTCAGCCGCATCTTTGACGTGGCCTCGCCCTCTGAGCCTTGACGGCAGGTGGCTGATACTGCTGACACTGCGGCTAATGGGGAGCTCAGCGCAATGCAATGCAAGGTCACAGCGGGTGGCTTGTAGGTGGGTGAGGCCAGACGTTGGGCGTGTGGGTGGCTGTGGTGGCCAGCCTCGTGGTGAGTAATCCCTGTCCTGTGCTCTCAGACAAAGCCCAACTGTTGTTTTCGAGTGGGAGGGGAGGGTGGGTGGGTGACGATGGGAGTGGCGCCGGATGCGGCCAGACCGGGAAAGCGCCTGCACATAATTCTAACTCCCCCCCCCCACCGATTCATTCCGTGAGAATCAGTTTCAGAAAATGTTTTAGCTTTGTCCGCCAAACAAAACTGGCGTTGTTACAGTGGGAGCCACCGCCGGCCTGAATGTCATAACTTGACATTAAAACTTGTTTTAGTTTTTTTTGTTCTCCAGGATAAATCCACAAGGCAGTTTTTAAAATAAATATTTTGAAATTTCGAGAAGCCGAATAATCTAGAAATAAGGAGTTGCCGTTAGTTCACTGTGATGGCTCTACATGAGTTGATGGTCTGACTGCACACAAAACCCAGTGTTAAGTTTGGTTGCTTACTAAATTTGCTTATGCCAACTTTTAGGATTCAAAAAATATATTAGCTGTGGCGAGATGTTAACTACCTTGCCTGGCGTGCAGGAGGTCGTGGGTTCGATCCCAACTCTGACGCCTGTATATTTGGAGTTTGCGTGTCTCTCTCCCCGTGGTGGCGTGGACTGTTCTCCCGGTTCTCCTACGTTTAGAAACACGCTTTTAGAGTATTTGGCTGCTTTTAATCTCCACACGATATGCCACTGCATTGGGCTATCACTTGTGGCCAGGTCGCTCCTGAAAAAGAGCCGTATAGCTCAGTGGGCCCTTTAAATGAATTCTTGTTGATAATAGTTTATCAGGACGTACACAAGAAATATCTCCACTAAGTATTAATGAGCGACTGAAGTGACTTTCATAAGTAGTTCAGAAGCACTTGTGACGGCAACTTCTTCCGGCGGCTGTTCTAAAATACAGGATGATGCACCGCTCGCTGTGATGTGATTGAAATATAGCAAAGCGGGGGGAAAACACATTCCTGCGGAGGGAGCTGGTAGGAACGTCGGGTTTCTTGGTCAATGGCCAAGGTCAACGGCGGCGTGGTGTATTCCGCAAATATGCCCGACTGTGAGGGCGGACACAAGCCGGCGTGAGTAGGTTAAACGTTGAGTTTTATAAGGGCACTACGGGGTGACCAGCCTCTCCCTACTCAGCCCCACCCCTCCCAGCCCAAAGCTGGGACGTTCAGTCGATTCGTCGACTAAAATGTACAATTGGCTGCTTGTTTTGTGGTCAACAACGAGGGCTGATTTAGAAACGGCCGCCGCTTTCCACATCCCGCCAGAATCAGAATCAGTTTTTATAGTGGAGGAGGAATCCGATGATCTATGAAGCTCTTTTCCACAGACGTCCAGTAGGAACAAATCAGAACGTTGAAACAACAAACAAAACAACAACAAACAAAACAACAACAAACACGATCGAATTGCAGGGTCATGGAGAGGTAAACAAATCACTTTAAAAAAAATAAATTAACTATTTTTATCTTACCAGGTAAAGCCCATTGAGCTATTAGCTTATTGTTGAGCAGTGCCCTGGCCACAAATGATAGCTCAACGAAGTGGCTTATCACGTGGACATTTATAGCGGCAAAATAATCGAAATAATCCCGAAGGTGGGAAACCCCCCACAGGCCACGCCCGGCGTGACGCGGCTGACAATGCCGATGACGTCTCCAGGCCTCGCCCATCACCTCCAGTCCAGCGGCACGCGTGTCAACATCGGTCAGACATTCCCTGCCCCCCAACTATTTTCGTGTTATCCAATGAGTCGAGATATTCGAACCGACTAATCGTAAGAGTTATCGACTACTTAACTAATCGGATTAAAATTAACACTGCACTAGCACAGGGACACACACGGCTAGGCGCTACATCCTCCCCTGAGTTTAATCGGGTGGCAAATCGGTACCGAAATTTATTCTCTAACATCCACATCGTTGCTTAAAACCTTCCCCCAAAGCGCCACACCCCAGGGCTCTTCGCTGTTGTCTCAACGGCCCCGCGGGACCGATCCGAGGTCGCCGCGAGGTGCAGCCGCCGATCGCCTTCCGCCTCGTGTTCTTCCTCTTCCCCAGCTCTCACACCTCGGGGCCGAGGGTCACCCGAGGATAAATCCCCTTTCCGCCCAACCCCGGAGTTCGCTGCAGAGTTTGTCCTGCCGACGAGCGGCCCACGCGCGCCATACGTAACGTGTCCTGCCCTCATCCCCATCTCCCTCGCGCCTTCCTTGCTGCGTGACCCCCCCACCTCCCCTTGGCTCGCGGATTGCCCTCCCTGTCCGTCGGAGCGCTGACGAGTTCGCGTGGCGGAGGAGACGTCTGCATTTGAACCGACTGCCGCCGATGTAATGCACTGCCGCAAGGCCTTCGCGGTTGACGGCAAAGTGACGGTGTCAAGAAACATACTTGTGTATGACTCTTTGGTTCGTTCGGTAAAGTCACGTAGGTAGAACAATAAAATACAATTTAAAAAAATAATGGTGATATATTATTTTAATGTAATTTTTCTACCTACGTGACTTTACCGAACGAACCAAAGAGTATGGATTCCTGCAGTCACGAAAGCTTCAAATCAATACTTGTGTATCTTTTACGCGAATTGACAGGTTATATATATCGAAGAAGGTGGTATATATTGCTTGTTTATCTCGTTGTGAAAGCGATCGTTTTGGCGGTGTCCAGCAGCTGGCAATGTGCGTGACTGGCCACATCGTGGCCATTCAGGGGGTGGTGGTGGGGGGTTCTTACCACCGAGAAAAGAAAACGCGACCCCCGGCGATGAGTCCCGTGTGACGGTCACCGGCTCGCCCGCACTTACAACCCGGAGGTCGCTGGGTCGATTCCACCTCTTGGCCACCTCGCCCCCCCCTCCCCCCAACAACTCTCTGCAACACCTAGCCAGCCCCAAGTGCCCCCCACCCCCGCCGTCATCCAAACGCTAGCCCGGACTCGACTCCGCTCGGCTTGCCAGCTCCGACGGCAGTGGGCACATTTCCGAATGATTTGGTCACGGGGGAGAGGAGTTCATCATCGACTCCAGCGCCGCTCGAGGAATGGCTGCGCGAGGCGTGCTGCCTGCCGATATTCGGCGCGCGCAGAGTGTTTGGCGTGACAACAGAGTCACGATGCAACGTTTATTGCGTGTTCAGCGACAGAAAGTCATTCTTGAAGTGCGACTAATATTGAGTCACCTTTTGGACGTGACCGCTCGTCTGTCCCTCCTCCCAGCCAGCCAGCCAGCCAGCCAAACTTGGTTTTTTTCTCCTCTCGAATTTAGAATATGATGATGATCGTATAATATTGTTGCCAGTGCATTTGCGAGGGATACACGGCCAGGGTAGAGGATGGGTGGGGTGGGTGGGGGGTGAAGGGTGGGTGCCGTTAGGAGCCGAAGTGTGAGCACCGCTCCACCACAACACGTCACCGCATGCGCTCAGTTTTATTTTTTGTTTTGGGGCTTTTTTGTTTTTTTGTTTGCTTGAGAACGCGTGTTTCAGAACGTTATGAAGAAGTATCCAGCAGCGGTCATTACGATACCCTAGTATCCACACACACACAGATCCACATTTTAGTAGTCTCGTAATCCGCAATGGACGAGTGCAGATTAGCAAGTATTTAATTGCCAGAGTGAAAAGGCCACTGGCCAGCACCATGCTGCCCGCCCACTTTTGTCTCCCCAGTGCCAATGTCCATAGATTTTCTCCAGAGACGACCTAGGAGCGACCAAAGCCAATTTCAGAAGCCAAACTGCCACGGGACTTGAATCCGCTAACCCACCATGCCGGGTCTGCCGACGCGAACACGGGGCAAGCAACACAGAGGCCACCATGTGCCACTTAGTGGCGGTGACATCGCTGCGGTGTTTGTGCCAGGCTAGGTACACCTTTAGCTGTTCGCTTGCAGCCTCGGTACAAAGACAGGCTGCGCATCAGTCCCAATCCTCTGCCTCTCGTCATGGTGGCGAGATGTTAACTACTGTGTCTCGCCTGGTATGCAGGGGGTCATGGGTTCGATCCCGACCCTGACGTCTGATGTATGTGTGGAGTTTGCTGTGTCTCTCTCCCCGTGGTCATGTTAATTTTCCTCCGGATCCTCCGTTTTTTCCCTTCCACGTTGAGAATCAACATCACGCGTTTAGAGTGTTTGGCTGCTAAAAAATGTCACGTGATGATAGGCCACTTCGTCGAGCTATAATCTGTGATAGCCAGGTCGCCTCTGAATAAGAACTCTAGAGATCAGTGAGCCCTTTACCTGGTCAAATTAAAGTTTGTTTTGTTAATTAGGAATAGCAGCAAAGGCCACAACGCGTATGATTCTTTCCTAGCACCTGCTCGACGCTGGATCTCCCTCCATTCGCCGTATCTCCCCCATCCCTCCCTAAGTTCTTACCAATAACCCTAACTCAATACAAAATTAAATTAACTCTCCATCTATTGCCAGTTGTTGCTGGCCGTTTGGCGTTTTTGAGAATTTGGTCATTCAACAACAACAACAACGAAATGCAACGCCTGCCTTTTGCCTCTATACGAATGGATTTTACACGCGAATGTTTTTTTTTTTGGGGTGGGATTTTCAAGGATGCGAGCTCACACTTGGCCACGATGAGCGAAAGGGAAAGTCCCTTCCTCGTTTTACGTGTCTCTCAGCCCTTGAATAAAAACGCGTGGGCAGGGGAAGGGGGGGCGATTTGCTCGTAAGCGATCAAATTATTTACGTAGCGCTCTACCGAAGCAGCGAGCAAAAAAAAAATCCGGAAAATTTCCATTCCCACCCACCGCGGGCAGTTCGTGATGCGACCATCGTCGATTTCCACCGGCGATTATCGTCGATTTCAGGGGTACAAACAAAGCAGCCGCTTGGCACGGCGAGACGCGAGTTAACGCAGCCCTCTGCCACGGGAGTCGATCCAGAATCGTGTAAAAGGGGGAAGCGCTGGAGTGAAACTGGCGGCACACGCCATGAGGTCACCAACCATGACGCTTCGATGCTCATTTAATGACAGTCGGATACTTCCACTTTTCTTCGGGGAACTTTGAAGAAGTCCCCTCTTGATTTATCCCTAAAAATGCATCAGTGTTGCGCAACGGATGCGGTGAATCAGATCTTCCGATCGCGGGGGGGGGGGGGTATTTACACTTCTTCCTGGACATCTGACCGATGTGGGAGGCTAGTCCAAAATATTTTCTCTCCAGAGCTCCCTTTACTGGGAACCCTTCTGCCAGCAGCGGCGTTAGTGGGCATTTGCAGGGCAGCGCCTTTACCGTTTGACGTTTTCAATTCCTAAAAACGCCATCGTTTGGTTACAGAAATAGTTATAAAAAGTGGGCTTGGGGTATTTACACTCTCTCGCTCTTTCCTGTGTGTATCTGCATGCGGCAAGTTATTGATTTCAAAGAAAGTACATTATAAATAGCGTACTTTAGAATCAAAAAGGCAAGACCGTTGCCTGTTCCACTGAGCTTTGACAGTTGTGCTCACATCCTGTTGACAATCCCGAGCCGGTCTCTGTGACCACATCCCCCAGAATGCCACCGATGTCATCCCACATCGAATTTGCGTAAGGGTGTGAAGTGCTCTTTCACGACATTTATTTGTTCGTGTATTGTTCTCGGGGTAACCGCTGATGTTGACAAAACCTGTGAAGGAACTACTGAACTTGGGGCTTTGTTTCGAGGCAAATTGCCCCCGCAAAAAAACTTTCTCCACCGAGGGCGTGTTTTTGTTTGACAGCGGCTGCCGTTGCGAGATGCAATTTTTTTTACTTAAAGGCGTCTTCTTCTTGGTTCTTTCGGTAAAGTCACGTAGAAGGGAAGTAATAAAATAATAAAAATAAAACATAATAAAATAATTCTCACGACGTTACGGCCACAACGCAAGCAGCCGTCCTCAGGTGAAAACCAGGTCTGTCGAGGCGACAGCGTCTTAGAGTCGCGGCATGAATCCCTGCAGTCACGAAAGCTTTAAATCGAAATTTAAGGCGTCTGTTAAAGTCGGCGATACAACCCCAACTTAACTTTCATTTCCAGCGCCTCCCTTCCTGTGACGGCATGCTTTGTTTGCCAGCGTGAAATGTCAAATCACGCGCGAGATTTGAACGCTTAACGGGTTGCATTCAAGCTTGCAAAAAGGTGTCTACAGTATTTGGTGTTTGAACATCTTCACCCCTGTATTATTGCCCGAAAGGGTCAAACGAAGCCTATTCTTACTTGCATTCAAACTTGCCTACAGACGTGCTCAGATAATGTGCATTTCTGTATGATGAGTGAACGACGACGATGATTACCTCGAGCAGAGCTCATCTATATATTTAAATCAGCTCAAACCTCTCGCAAACCACGTGACTTCTGAATGGTGGTGACAATGACGATTGATGGTGGTAATATGATGATGATGATGATTGATGGTGGTAATTTAATAATGATGATGATGATTGATTGTGATAACATGATAATGATTATGATTTGTGGTGGTAATATAATGATGATGATGATTGATGGTGATAACATGATGATGATTGGTGGTGATAATTGTGATGATGATTATGATGATGACTGATGGTCATAATGGTGGTGCTGATGACGATGATGACGACGATCTACATGAATATCAATTTCCTTAATTTTTATGGAGAAAAGCCTCACTTCCCGATCCTAAGAATTTTTCAGGAAACTCTCGCATTTGGGATGTTGGGCCAATTCTTGAGCGAGCATCTTTCATACGGGAAGAAGCCTCAGCGTCCTGGAAACCCCCTTTACGGAAGGCGAACTGAAAGTCCGACCAAAAAAGATTCGTAGTTCCGATACCCCCGTATCGAAACTACAACAAAAAAAAATCTCTCCTCTGCTAACCTTTACGCAAGAATGCCGCTTGCTCGTTATCGGTTAGGCAAGTGCTCACAGACTCCCCGTTGGTGTCAAGGCTGCCCCCCCCCAACCCTCTTCTGCACCTCCGGTTAGCACGGCTGGCTACGTACGGTGCGAAAGAAGTTCAACATACATACATACAGATCCTCTCCATATACTGTACCCCATAATCAAGGTCTTTTGAGTTAGATCGCGTAACTATGTGTCGCTAACCCACCACCACCCGACAGCCAATTGGTAAGGTTTGTCACGTAAATAAATCATTGTGGGGTTACTCTCCAACTCACCGATGTGCTGAAGTAGTCACTAATTGGCACGTTTTATTCACGTGACAAACCTTACTAATTGTCTGTGTCGGGTGGTGGTGGGTTAACGACACATTTATATTTCCGCAATATAACCCTACCAAAAAAGTTATTATGGATAATATTGGTCACGACAGCCTACTACGTGGTAATCTGATATACTGGACCGTATGGGGCTCCCAGAGGCATGGAACAGCAGTGAACATTATGACCATAGTGTACTGATGAGCACTAATGGGGACGAAACCGCTCCGTAGGCTGTGTCTCCTGTTGCTGGAACGGCCACGAATTCTCACCTCTCTTGAGACGGCGGTTCTCGACGGCAAAAAAATATAAAACGGCCGCACGTTCAGTTCTTTCGAGGTGGTGTTCTGGACAAGGCCATGGAGATTTTTTTTTGCACTCGCAGATGCTGCCCTCCTCTCTGTGCGCTGTTGAATCTAAATGCTGCTCACGTTAAACGTTTCACAACAAGCCTGCGGTTTTTTGCCACGTGGTCACCTGGCTACTGAGAGAAGCCGGGTACGGAGGCGAGCACTCACTTGTCGTCCATCGCTGCACGCCCCTTGCTCGACCCACGTGGTGCGTCCTGTGTGTCGCCTTGAGTGTTGAGCCTTCAACCTGAAATGTTACAACAACAAAAAACAACGGTAAATTAACCACGTTTATATCACACCTTTCGATTTAAAGCTTTCGTGACTGCAGAGATTCATCTTCTTGGTTCTTTCGGTAAAGTCACGTAGAATGGAAATAATAAAATAATAAAAATAAAACATTATAAAATAATTCTCACGACGTTTAGGCCACAATGCATGTATGTCGAGAAGACAGAGTCATTCAGTCATTCAGACTCTGTCTTCTCGACAGACCTGTTCTCCACCTGAGGACGGCTGCTTGCGTTGTGGCCGAAACGTCGTGAGAATGATTTTATTATGTTTTATTTTTATTATTTTATTATTTCCATTCTACGTGACTTTACCGAAAGAACCAAGAAGATCACACCTTTCGTTGCAGAACCGCTCAAAGGCACCCTCCCGACATGAATCGTGTGCAGGATTGAGAAATCTACCACGCGTGCCCTTCTAAGTAAGCCTCGCACTGAGCCCATGCATCGTACGCCATCGTACCACACTCAAAAAAGGAATCGTACAGAATCAATCTCTTTCATACGCATTCCCTTTTTGATAAGCCATTCTCGTTTTGAAAGAATTAAAAAAGCTACCGAAGAAACAACCTCGATTTGAAACCAGACTTCAAACCGGGCAACTAAGGACACGACCGAACACCAGGAGATGGTGTCTCTCCAATAATAGGAGTCTGCTGATCGTAGTGCCTGAGCCTCCAAGGGTGAAGCAAAGATTAAGCCCATCCATGAAATGTGATGATTATTATTGTTGCGCTTGTTTACCTAGGAAAGCCTTGCTGAGTCTCAAGACTCTTTTTTAAGGAGGGTCCTGCCAAGCTCGCACTGTTGCTGTGCATCATCCCAGTCAAGCAATGTGCAGGTAAATCTTTCGGCATTGGGAGGTTTGGCCAACGCCAGTTTACATTGTTGGGGTGGGGGGGAGCCGGAAGAAACCCACGCAGAACATGCGGAGAGAACGGAAAACTCGACACGGAAAAATCGGAATAATGGACCCAGGCCCCTTCTTGTCTCTCAAGCTCAAGTCTAACAGCTGTGCTGCCGTGCCATCCCATGATTATTCATCTCTCAGTCAGGAGTTAGTTCTGCATTCGCGGTGTTTTTGGGGGTTGTTTTTTTTAATTATCCACGGTTAATTCTGTATCGGCGGGGCGGACGCATTTCAACACAGCGCGTGAACGCACTTCCTAAAATAACTAGACTTGCCTCGCGCGTGAATCTTATTTACACCCCAGCATGGTCACATGTGCACTGTTGGTACCGCAGTATGGAAATAATATCAACGTTATCTTCTCTTGTATAGAGTTACAGCGCGCCTTATTCCGTGTCATGGGCATTTCCAATAGCACACTCTTTTTAAATCCTTTATATTAAGTTCACTTGCTTGCTTGCTTGCGCGCTTACGACCGTGCAAATCTTTCGGTCGTTTTTTAACCCACTTCCCGTGATCCAATCGAGCTGACAATTTTGCACACAGACTCGTTGTGCGTGACAATTTATTTTCGTGAAATTTTTTTCCCTAAAATTTTACACTTTTTAGGAAAAAATGTATTTCATATTAAATTTAAAATACCAATGTGATAAAAATGAGACTCTTACTCAAGAAAAACAGATATGAATAATAAAATAAAACCGATGCCACGCATATAAAGGATTTATAGGGAAAAACTTTGTTTTTACGGGTTATTTTTTTTTAATTGACGAATGTGAGTGTTGTCGTTGATTTCGCTTCTGCACCGCTGCCAACGCAGGAGCGACATCGCCGCACAATTAGCTTCGCTCTAATTGTAACGGGGTGTAGACATAAACAAGTCCGATTGCACGGAATATGGACGGTGAACGACTAATGTGAATCATGACGATGTTTTGGAAGGGGCTAGGAATCTGAAAGGGAAGAGAGAGAATTGGATCGCAGGATCTTGAGAGGTGGTGGCGGCTTGGGGAGGTCTTTATTCAACTATGGATTGACCGTGGTGGTTGGTGGTGGTGGTGATGATGGTAATTGAGTTGAGACTTACTGAGATTTTCCTCCTTAAATAACTTTGAAGATTATTATCATGGGGGGGGGGGGGGTGGGGGGGTGAGTACAAGTAGTCCCAACTTGGTGTGGAAGTCCACACTGGTTGTCCTTTGTAAATACCCCTGGCATAGCAATGTGGAATTTCCAGCACGAACTCGGAGAGGTGAGCACCAGTGCAAGGAAACCCCTCTTTCTGACTTTAAATTAGTGTTTTTTTTTGCGTGTGTGTGTGTATTCGCCACGCAAAATCCTATACCACGGTCACGCGCACACCCCCCCCCCCTCCCCCGCGTGCGCGCGTGCCACCTAAACCCGTCGCACAAAACGCGAGGAAGGCACCGCGCGAGTGAGTGCACCAGGCGGAGCGCGACCGCACGCACGGAACGCCGTTGGCCAGTCGCCGCGTACCGCGAGTTGCAAACAAGTTGATGGTCGCGGCGACTCGGGGCGAGATGACTCCCCGAGGGTCGAGGGTTATCAAGGACCCGT
This sequence comes from Lethenteron reissneri, assembly GCF_015708825.2. Lineage (NCBI taxonomy): Eukaryota > Metazoa > Chordata > Hyperoartia > Petromyzontiformes > Petromyzontidae > Lethenteron > Lethenteron reissneri. The sequence continues at coordinate 10,667,681 of NC_083814.1, read as the reverse complement.
AGGAATTTTTATTCTTTGGTTCTTTCGGTAAAGTCACGTAGATAGAATAACAAATAAAGTGAGTAAAACAAATTAAAATATTTTTTTTTATTCACTTGATTTCAATAAAATGTAAAAAAATATATTTCATTACTTTTATTTTTCATCACTTAATTTTTATTATTATTTTCTACCTACGTGACTTTACCGAAATAACCAAAGAATATGAATTCCTGCAGTCACGAAAGTTTTTAGGCCCGTAGGAAGCCAGCGACTTTGGTGAATTTCCTCCCCGCGATGAGTTACAAGCTCCCAAAGTCGCCCCCTTCCCCCTCCGGCCCCCCTCGGCTGCTGCTGTTATTATTTATCTCCCCGCGCGCGTTCTGTCGCGTTATTAATGCAGCAGCTGACAGCTGCGGGAAGGAATGGGACGGGAAAGAGGTTGGTTGGGAGCCGGTGACTGGGTGATTCGGGGTGGGGGGAGGGTGCCGAGGGGATTTTTTTTAGGAAGAGGGGAGGAGAGAGGATGGGGAGGAGGAGGAGAATGGAAACTGGGGGTCGTGGTTGCGGTGATGCTGACGCCGTGGCTATGGAGCCGCTTTGTAGCGAGGTAGGGTGGGGGGGTGGTGGTGGTGTGGGGTGGGGTCTCTGTGAGTGCACCGCGTGTTTTGCATCTCGTGTGATGTTCGAGAAACGTTTTAGCATGGCCGGGAAAAGCGTTCTGAGCACTCACGCCGAGACAATGGGGCCCACGTCCTTCTTTCCTTGGGAGATAGCGATCTTTGTCCCTGCACAACATTTTTATTTTTAATTTAAATCCAAGGGAACCTTTGTACTTTTATTTTTAGTTTCCAGGGAAAAACGAAATAAAATAGAATAACAAATGCGCTTCTAATAATCAGGCCCTCGATCCACCCCAAATCTCCTTTTCCCCTCCCCCTGTTCGCCAGCACCCTCCAGCTTCCCGTGTTCTAAACTCCCAAGGACGCGCGTGTGTGTTTTTTGCTTTGCATCGCCTGCTAAACAGTGGGGGCGGCGGGGGGAAGGGTGAATATACCCCCCAACGAAGGGCTAATCACGATCGACGACCACCCCGGGTAGAAAATGTGCAATCGACCCGGCAAATGCCTCGGCAGAATGATGGTTAAGTAGAGTAGGCGCTCGCCTGCTTGACACGTGCTCGCAGCAAGCAAACGAGCGATGGGTGTGCACTTGCGCCAGTGATGAATGTGATTAACAGGGCATCGCCGACACTGCCTTGTTTCTAATGTGCCTGTGACGGTGTCATTGCTCAAGTAGCACGTCTGACAAATTCGTCACGGCTAAAACACGATCACATTAACAACAGCAACAACGACCGCGCCGGCCGTTGTGACACACACGCACACGTCTGTAGCCCGACACTTTGAGGTTTCCGCGAAGCGCAGATTTTTTTCATCGCGTTTGGAAAAAATAAATTGTCCGCAACTAATTGACTCGTCGTACAATAAATGGAACGATTACAGTATTTGGGCAAACTCCTGTTAACCCTGCACGTTGAAGGGTTGATGGATCACGGAGGTATTACAACTCTCAAATACCCGCTCGGCCTCGAGCTGGTGGTCACTCTGGTCAGTGCAGCGAATGGGAATTATTGAATCAATTTGAGTGGAGTTTGGAGTTTTTATCTACGCGTACCTGTGTGCTGTTTTTCTTAAAGTCACAAAGATTATTTAATTGGTCAGATATCTCAATGCAGGATACTCGTGAGCAAGGTGTCTTGAGGCTATTGTGAGGCTTTTGTAAGTTAATGGGAATCGTTATTATAATTATCGATGGGTTTTTTCACCCCCGCAGGAAAGTGAAACATAATCAGAATCAGTATTTATAGTGGAGGAAATCCGATGAGCTGTAAAGCTCTTTTTGCACAGATGTTCGGTCGGGGCGGGTCAGAACGTTACAATAAGAAACAATAACAAAGACACCAAAGGAGTGCAAAGTATAGGAATCGTAAACAAAGCACTTAAACAATAAAAACAAATCATCTCTGGACATGACTATTTTGTTTGGCATAGGACAGCATTCTAAAGGATGGCCCAGATGCCTTGTGGCCCCCCTTCCCCCAATTAAATTATCTAAAACGTAACTTATCTTTTTAAAGTAAGGTTTCGTTTAAAATTATGAATAAATATACAAAGTGGAGAAACGTTTTTTTAGAGCTCCATTAATTGGGGAGTCACAAGACATCTTGACCGCCCTGTACATTGTGTAATACAACAGCCGTATCCATTCATCAATTGGTGTTATTAAGCGTGGTTGGATTTTACATTTCCGTGGGATCCCACAAGATTCGTTGTGGGTATTTTTGACCATTTTATGTTTTCCTTGCGGTATAACTTATAGGAATCAATACAACTTAAAGTGCATCCCTTCAACGTGAGCTTGATGCCACGTGTGCTGCTCTGGACAAGGACATTTCATTTCTCTCTCTCAATATTTCTGTCAACGGAAATATGCGGCGATCCATATACCAGTGATATACCACGAATACGAGCTTGATCAATTAATAGCAGAATTAGAGGGGGGGGATCTGTAAGGATGCCATAAACATGCACCACATTCTAAGTTGCATGTGTAGAAATATGTTGGTGATTGGCTCAATATTTACTGTAAATAATATGACTACAGTATAGCTTAACACAATTAAATATTTACTAAATATAATAATAAATGTGCAACCCTTTTCCACTGCTGGATACAGCTCTACCCATGCCGTCTTGGTGATAGGGGGTTGATTGACCATACTTCACCACGCTGGTGGGGGTGTAAAGGCACAGGACCGGTCCTGTAATCACTCACCAGTAACGTTAGTTAATGTATATACTACCCATGTCATGTATCTCCCTATGCAATCTACCCCTGTCATTTATTTACCTTCCTAATGTATCTACCGATGTTATTTATCTCCGTAATGTATCTACCTACGTCATTTACCTATATCATTTATCCACCTGTGGAATCTCCCCTCGACGATTGTAACGCCACTGCCAACCTCAGCGTTGGGGGCGGACAGCTGCGTGAAAAGAGCTTCGTGGCTCATCGGATTTCCCCAGCTTCAAACAAATCCCTGTGCCGATGTTCGCCCGTGGCCGCGGAAATCGAACTCGGCTCGCCTGGGTTTCGCCGCAGCAGCGCGCTAACCACCGCGCCACCGCTCCACCCACGCTGCCGCTGCTTGGGTGGAATAGAATGTAACTTATTTTAATTACTTTAATGACCTCTTCTGCAAACTCCACCCGTCACCGCGTGCTATTACATGCCAGGTTGTGTCGCTAACACAAAGACAAAGATCCCCCCCCCCCCCCCCCGTATAGCCTGTGACAGATTGTTGGGGCAAGTGCTGTTAGCGAGTAGCAGCACCACGATGGGTGGGGGTGTGTGGCCAGCACCACTCCCTTACAGCCAGTTAGAAAAATAACATATTTAAAACTGTTATGGCTAGTGATGCAGTTTACACAAAGGTTAAACGAGGCCTCATTACCTGCCGCACGGTAGCATTTTTATAACAGTATTCATTACAGTTAAAAAACTTCTTGAAACAGGTTGATACGTCTTTAAATGTTGATGGGCTCTGCTGATGAGACACAGAAAAGCGAAACCAGCCCAGGGTATTTTGTTTGTTTTTGTGTTCATGCGAAATGCTGTTGGTCAGCCAGCGTAAGTCTGGGAGGCTAATAGGCGGATGGACTGAAATGAATGGAATTTATCAGGTGTGATTCAAATGGTGAGATGAATGTGTCTCTTTCAACAAACACATCTGTTCATGAACATGCAAAAAAAACAAGCTGGTACACAAATTCACGTCTACTCATGTCATTGAATCCCCATCCTTTTCTTGGTTCTTTCGGTAACGTCTTTACCGAAAGAACCAAGAATATGAATCCCTGCAGTCACGAAAGCTTTAAATAAAAATGTAATCCCCATCGTTACTTTACACACAACTCTACAGGGCGATCCTTTGTTATTATTTACACGCTTTCATTTAACTCACTCTGTCTGTTGTTGTCGTTGTTGTTGTATCCTCAAATCTTGTAACTCAATTTTAACCCACTTCCCAATGTGGTATCGACTGCAAACTTGGTATACTTATGTCATACTGATGACAATACTATATGATATCATAAAAAAACGAAAACATATTTTAAAACATTCTTTTAAATATGTTATGTCTATCTTCTTGGTTCTTTCGGTAAAGTCACGTAGAAGGGAAATAATAAAATATTTTTTTTCTTATTTTATTCAGTTTTATTCTTATTATTTTATTATTTCCCTTCTACGTGACTTTACCGAAAGAACCAAGAAGATGAATCCCTGCAGTCACGAAAGCTTTAAATCGAGAAATGTTTTGTCTAATTGTCCACGGTAAATTGACGTTGGCTGTAATCGGGGCCACTTCCTAGAGTCGTGGAGTTCTGCCTTTACTAGTACATTTCATAAAAGCGTGTTTTTTTTTTAATATGACTTATTTACAGGGAAAAGACGACGCGTCCTCGTGCAACCAGCATAGCGCTTGGGACGCGTCTCTCCACGTCTAACCACCAATCTCAGTTACGAGACGCTTTAACCACTCCTCTCTCTCTCTCTGGTACACGCTCAGTCGTCGCTCTCACGATTCAATCACCTGCCGAGCAGCAGCGGGAGGCTAATAGTGGCCCATTTGTAAATCAGTGCGGGGTGGGAGGGGGGTTAGTTCAGTCAACAACTCGGAGCGCCCCGTATAGAACACCAACAACCATATAGGTCAAGTCAAAACATGCGGGAGCTATTCTGGTAGCCCTATTTGTGTGTGTGTGAGTGCGTGCAGCGAAGTGTAGAACTGTGACGTGTGTTTTACATGAGCTGTGTGTGTGCAGCAAAATGTGAGGATCGTACCTTGTGATTAATATGAATAGTGTATGTGTGTGCGGCAAAGTACAGGGCTGCACGATATATATATTGATATGAGTTGTGTGCGTGGTGTAGCAAAGTGCAGGACCGTACCTTATATTGGCATGAAAATCAGCTGTTGTCCTGAAACTTCAAGCCGACGCAAGTGCCGCTTAAATCCAAAAGTTGCGTGATCACGTATGATATAAGCGATATTGATTGCACACACTCAATAATTATACACCAACACAAAATCGAAGCTCGAACAACAACAACAGCCCCCAAAGATCTCCCGCGTAGTCTTTAGAGAATAGTGGGGGTGCGAAAAAAGCCGGCACAGAAAGATAGCCACAGACACGCACTCATGTACTCATCCTACACAAGTGCGCGCGTGGGTGTGTGTGTGTACTCTGTACTCAGGAGTTGTGAATCCGCTCGAGTTGGGTTCTGACGCCAAATTTATAAGGTGGCATTCGTCACTCCCCCCTCCTCCTCCTCCTCCCCTCTCCTCTGTTGTTATTGTTTGATGGAGGGAAGAAGCCAAGGCAATGACGGGAAGTGGTTTTCGAAGAAGCGGGCGATGGAGGGTGGTGGTGGTGGGAGTGCGCGCGTGTCTCTGTGTGTGTGTAGGGAAAGCCCCACGCGTGGTTTGGCTTCCCACTCAGCAGCCGCAGTCACTTTGACCCACGCGGCCCGCGTGGTTGGATTGGGTGGGCGATGTGTGAATGAGTGAGCGAGTGAATGACCGAGTGAGTGAATGAATTAACGAAGTGATTAGTTAGTGTTGGGGGAGGGGAGGTCAATGGGTGAGTAGGTGAATCAATTAATGAGTACATGAGCGAATGAGTGATTGAGTGCGTGAATGAGTAAGGGAACACATTTGTTCATGAGCGGGTAATCAATTGGTGAATCAATAAGTGAATGAATGGGTGAGTAAATTAGTCAATTCATAAATTAGTTAATGAGAGGGAGGAATCAGTACGTAAGTATACGAGTGAATGAGTGAGTAAATGAGTTAGTGAATCAATCAGTGGAATAGTGTTTGAGTGAATGATTGAGTGAGTGAGTGAGCGAGTGGTTGAATCGTTGAATCAATTTGTTTATTGGTGGAATAAATGAGTAGGTTCATGATTGAATACCAAGTGACTGAATGGATGAGTGAGGTAGGTAATGAGTATAATCAATTATTTAATTAGGAGGGTTAATTCGTGAGTGAATGTGTAATTTAGTGAATGAGCCAGTAGCATAGTGATTAGTGAATGAATGCGTCAGTAAACAAATACATCCATTAATGAGTAAATTCATAAATTAATCACTCACTGAATGAATTAATGAATGAAGTAACAATGCATTCGTTACATCAATGAGTGAGATAATAAAAGGGTAAGTGAGTGAAAGACGAAATGAAAATCATTGACGAGTGAATAGGTGTGTGAATCAATTAATGTGGTGTTTTTTATTATTGTTTTGTTTAGCTCTGAAAAGTTCACTGAGTCTCACGACTTTTTTTCCAGGAGGGTCTTGCGAAGTCTTCTGGCGTCACGGTGGCGAGATGTTAACTCCCTCGCGTGGTCTACAGGAGGGCGTGGGTTCGATTCTGACCCTGACGCTTGCTGTATATTTGGAATTTGCGTGTCTCTCTCCCCGTGGTCACGTGGATTTTTCTCCGGATCCTCCGGGTTTTCGCTCCACATTTGGCATCAACATCACGCGCTTAGAGTATTTGGCTGCTGTACATTTCCACACGAGAAGCCACTTCGTTGCGCTGTCAATTGTGGCCAGGTCGATTCTGAAAAAGAGCTACATAGCTCAGTGGACCTTGGTAAAATAAAAAATAGATTAGTTTTTTTCGTTTTAGTCGGGGCGATGTTTGCTGCTTTGTGTAAATCCCAATTGATTATTTTGCAGATAATGTTTCAGCATTGGGATGTTATGGCAACACCAGGTACACTGTGGGTTTTTTTGTTGTTTACCCCTATGGGAGCAAACCGAAGAACCCCAGAGGAACTCAACGCAGATCGGGAACGAACCCAGGCGCCTCTTGCTGTGCTGCATTCACTGTCACCATCGTGCCGACTCGGCCTCCTTAATGTGTGTGGGGAGATCATCGTGTTGGACAATCGATGAGTCGGTTCAGTGAGTGAGCCTGGTCATTCATGAACGGGTGATTGAGTGAGTGCGCTGGTCAGAGCGTTTACCGGTGCTCTGTTCTCCAGCTGAAGTGTTTGACCCGACTGACTCGGTGGGTCACCACACTGAGCCCTTCACCACTGAAAACCTGGGTTCGAATCCTGGGTTGAAGCCATCCATGATTAAACCGAGTTCACAACTGTGGCGAGTGAATGTCTCTGCCCCTCCTTGGACCTCCTTTCTGTGCTGTCAAAAAGGGTCAATGTCTAACATATTAAGGCCACGGTGTCTTTTTGACGAAAGTTGGTGTCGCAGTGAGTGTAATATTAGCGACGAGTGCACGCAAAAATGCACATTCCATTTGGCTTTTCGCTTAATTTAGCTTTTCGCAATTGTAGTAAAAACATTACCGTGAGATGAACAATATTGTCGTGATTTCAGAGAGTATTTATGTAACATAACCGTCATCATCATGCGGAGGGTGGGGGCATTAACTCGCTGATACAGGGCGGTGGAAATACTCACTTAGACAATCATAGATAGAGGTGTCACCATCTCGTGACATTGAGCCCCTGCACGACTGTAACATGAATCACACATCTGACTGTGACTCATGCTCGGGCATGCACGATACCACATGCATATGGTGCAAAATGCTTCGGAGGCAACGGTCCGTGGCTCACGTTGATTCCAGAAAACCTCCAAACCCAACTGGATTGCGAAGTGGCCAAGCCACGGTAGCACAGCAAATGGATTATCGAATCCATCTGTGAGGATCTTTGAGTGTTTGTCCCTTTTGTTGTACGTGGGGGTTTTCCTGAGCACGCCCGTTGTCACCCACCCACACACAAATGTGTCTTAATAAGAATTGAGTCAAACGTCCCAAGAACAGGAAATTTGTGAAAATTAAGACTTGAAACTCGGTGAGGTGTTACCAACATATGTAATAGAAATCTTTTCGGTAAAGTCACGTAGGTAAAAATAAATAATAATGAAATAAAATAAAAAATACTAATGAAAAATAAAAAAATTGAAATAAAATAATAAATCACGACGTTTCGGAGGCAACACAAGTCTCCGTCATCAGGTGGGACCGTCACAGCTAGATTTACTGTATCACGTGATACTTGATACAGTAAATCTAGCTTGATACAGTAAATATAGCTGTGACGGTCCCACCTCATGACGGAGACTTGTGTTGCCTCCGAAACGTCGTGATTTATAATTTTATTTCTATTATTATTTCTATTATTTTAATTATTTATTATTTATTTTTACCTACGTGACTTTACCAAAAAAACCTAAGAGTATGAATCCTTGCAGTCTCGAAAGCTTCAAACCTAGAACAGTAATCTTCTCGATGGGCTAGAGCAGTGTTCTTCATTGCAAGGCCCGCAGTTCACTGGTGGCCCCTGTTGGCCTTTAGTTGCGGCCCATGACGTGGAGTCCCCAACAATCACACGAACGGTGAAAACACAACCCCATCATCACCATCATCGTGCTGCTATGAAACCCCCAATGGATTCAAATGGTGTGGCGGCACTCACGCTGATGATGTCTTATCGGCGAAAGTGGCCACCCCCCCATGAATATTCGTGAAGAACACTGGGCTAGAGCCTCACAACTTTAATCACAGAGCTATTAGCGATTGGTCAGTCTTGAAGTGTGCAGCGGTTCCTTGTGAATGATGATGATGATGATGACGATGTCGTATGGAGGAATAGCAACATTGCACAATGTTAATATAACGCTTAGTTTAAAAGGCTGGCAGAATGTAATAACTTTTTTTTCAGGAAGGACCGTCAGGTTTTCGCAGTAGGAGGGGAGGGGGGCCTATGATTGCTAAGTACAATCCACATTTTTGTGGATGATGTCGCGGAAGCATTAATGTCCACCGTGAGACAGAATGGCGCGTCAGGCGAACGATGGATTCGTGAATCTATCTGTGTGGAGTTTTTAAGTGTTTATCCTATCTGTGCGCGTGGGTTATCTCTGATTTCTCCGTTTCAAGCCCTGTTAAGCTGAACATAAGTTTAATATGGCAATCATCCCAGTGCAAGATCCTCCTGAAATTGAGTCTTGAGATTTAGCAGTGAGTATTTCTTGAGAAAAGAAGAGCATTTGTGGGTTTTTTTTTCCACTGCAGCCATGTACATTGCCAACTCCCTCATCCCGTTTAGCCTCAAGACTTTATTAATTTCTCCTCTTTCACTAACTGCCTCAGCTCTATGAAGCGTCTCGATGAAGTGTCTGATCCAACAAGAGCACACAGATTTAGTATATATATATTTTTTTAAGTTGCGTTGGTTTCGGAAATTTTTGCTGGATGGGAAACAAACGCTCTAAGATAAAGCCAACGCTAAACAGACCCGCCATAGTTGCACAATATTCCTTAAGGACCTTGTACTCGTTCATATTTTTTACTACTCGTTCTCTGCACATTCTTAGTGTACTATGCAGGGCCATCGCCCGAAACGTCGGGTATTATTTCCTATTAAGACCACAGTGTTATTGACCAATGCGTTCTCTTATTAAAGTAGTACTAGTGACATAGGAGGTAAGGGTAAACACAGTTCCATAACCGCTGTTATTTTTCTCCATAGACTATTACATCGGCGTGAGTGATGCAATGTCGGAATCCCAACAAAACCAAAATACCCTTTCACATCGCCTTATCGTACAAGTACTCTGTCTGGGGAAAGTTGTGTCGGCGGATACCTGTGAAGGGATGGCGTGGCTCACAATTGGGTGGTGTGATCAGTGTTGTTGATGTTCACACGATACCCCCGGAATCCGGGTAGAGAGAGAGAGAGAATGCCTACGCAATGCTTCATACTGTTTAGGACAAGATTTGAGCCATTTCCCATTCCCCACGGGATTTTTCTTCGCAAGGGGGCCCAGTAATTTCCCCCGAGACGTTCGTCCGGCATTGCACGCCCGCGCTGTCGCCTTTCACACCACACTCTCAACAAAGATCCCCCGTCTCGCCTGCGACAGACTGTTGGGGCAATTGCCGCTAATAGCGGGTAGCAGCACCTATGAAGGCCGGACGCGGTGGCACACGCGCGGGTGTGTGGTGGCCAACGCCACATCCAACCCGCCTTTGTCTCTCCCCCCCCCCCCCCCCAGTCCTGACGTGTATGGAACACTGCACCGGGTGCTCATTTACGGCTGTGTCGACCCAGGTATAGGGGCACGGGTCGCAAACCGAAATATCAAGAAGAGCCATTTCTCTTTTCGAATTCGGAATATTTATTCTAAATAAATAAAGCACTCAATATTTCAAGAGCCACAATGCAATGTGAACACGAGACGGTGGCGGTCCTTGGTGAATAACTTTCACGAAGCAGCAGTCCTGAAAGAGCCGCACGCGGCCTCAGAGCCGCGGGTCGTTGACCCCCTGACATCCTAGGTTCAGGGAGACCGGTTCAGATCATTCGTCACCGATGTTTGGCCGTCAGCGACCGTCGCAATCGCACGCATCTATACCACCGCCGCACGCGCACCGTCAACCATCATCCAGCGCTGCGAAACCAGAGCCACCGCCACCAACTGGGGCAAGACGAGCGAAGCCGCGCGTGCGTAGGCGGCGGCGGGTTCCCGATGCTGGTTAAATCATTCTCCGCTTGCCTCGCGGCCGGACAAAAAAAAAAGAGAAAGAAGAAAAAAAATGGATGTTGCAATCCAACTCCTTGGCTCGCTCGTCCCTTCCAGTAAACGGCACGCGTGGGCGTTTTTCTGCATCCAAGTCGCATTCTGCGTATGCGGTTAGAGGAGAAGGGCAAGCCTGGACTCAGGGGGCGGCGGTGTTGCGTCTGCCCCGTGTGTTTTATGTGTGCGCGTGAAGGGGGGGGAGCGGTGGTGGTGGTGGTGGTGTAAACCCACGACTGCACTACGGAGCACCAGAGTTCAATGACCTCTCAAAGACCAAATGTGGGTGAGGTTGACCTGGGCCTCTATCCCCTAGGTCGACTGAGCATGCAATTAAGACCTGGCGTGGTGCTGGCTACCCAACGTGTGCCGCGTTGGTCTTCACAAGTGGTCGTTAACAGCACTTGCCCCAACAGTGTGTGAAGGCTATACGGGGGATATTTGTATTTGCTGTGCGTAACCTTTTTCTCTCGTGTCTTTGGCGCACGTGTGGCAGAGAATCAAGTTGTGCCTGGGTTGGTACCGCAAGCGGAATTTGATAAACGCACACGGGCTGATCTTGAGATAATTAAAACCAATAATCATTCGTCCAGTGCCTCTTATCCACTGCTGGATGAAAGCTTTGCTACGCCGTCCCCATCACTTCCGGCCCGCCACGATCCAACTCGCCCCCGACACGCGCACGAATCTCGTCGCTCCATCTCCGCAAAGGGGGTGATGGTGGGTGGGGGGGTCGGACCCTCTCGACGATTGCATCACCGCTTGTATCCGCGGGTCGTGGGCCAGTCTGGCGATGACGTGTCCTCGGGGTAAGTTCACTTTATGTGTCTTCGCTGTTATCGTGACGTACCTTTGCTTCCGTTTTTCACCGATTCATGTGGGTTCCGCTTTCTGTAAATTCGCTCTAGAATTCGAAGCACGCGAAATCCCCCTCCCCCACCCCCACGATGCCTTTTGAGCCTTAATTCAACGCTGTTCGTCAGTTCGTCGATGATTAATCACTCTTTTAAATCCTTTATATTAAGTTCACTTGCTTGCTTGCGCGCTTACGACCGTGCAAATCTTTCGGTCGTTTTTTAACCCACTTCCCGTGATCCAATCGAGCTGACATTTTGCACACAGACTCGTTGTGCGTGACAATTTCTTTTCGTGAAAAATTTTTTCAAAAATTTTACACTTTTTAGGTAACATTTTTTTATATTTAATTACCAATTGCTTAATGGTGGCAGGCAATCATCTGACCCATAGGTGGCAGCCATCTCAAGCCAGAGGACGAGAGGACTCTAGCCGCCCGTTTCAAAGACCAATGTGGGCTGGGTTGTGGCCCATTGAACACGCATATAAAGGATTTATAGTGAAAAACTTAGTTTTTACGGGTTAATTTTTTTGCCTTCTGCAGGCACATTTTTTGGTAGGCGATGCTGCTGCTGCTGCTGCGTTTGTAGCGGTGCACGAGCACAATTGTTGACTTATTTTCAAACTCAACGCATTCGTCAATACAACTGCGGCCCTTTTAAAGAAACAAAACTATAATAGGCGACGTTTCGGGCAATTGTCCTTCTTCAGGGCACAGAAGGCCCATTGCCCGGAACATCGCCGATGGCCCTTCAGTGCTATGGAGAAGGACCATTGCTCGAAACGTCGCCTTTTATATATGGTCTATGTACGGCAGTGTGATTTGCGGAATACTGTATGCTGAGTTTCATACAAAAAAAATCGGGGATTTTTTTGTATTTTCCCAAATAACACGCTGCTGTTATTTGCCCCGTTATTTCATCACTTATATCCCTAAATTGAAAAAAAATCTCTCTCCCACCAGCATCCTCTGCACCCTCCCCCCCACATCCAATGGCTTTACATTATAAGGTTGATTATATTGCCTTTCTGAACCGATGGTTTATATGATTTGCATCTCAATTGTGAAATCGGTGTCGGAGCATAAATTCGAAGAACACATGTATTCGCTTGTTGCAAAACAGAACAATCCTCCCCCGTGTGTCAGAGGACGACCCGGGGAAGGAGACTTCACAGAACTGCATTTGAAATACCTAACCTTCAATCGTTCCCCCTTCTCATCCATTCACAGGTGACCGGGTTTGAGACGATCAATTGCCTAACCAGAAACCCCATAAGCAGTGTGTGGCGGGGGGGGGATCGGTCGACTTCTGAAATTTCCGGCTGTCCCAGCAATTTGGGAAAAATGTTTTCTTCCAATACCGGGAATTGAAACCAGGAGCGCGTGGGGTCAAAACCAGTCATGCTAACCGGAGGAAAACCACAAGGCGGTGTCATGGTCCCAGCGCGAGTGAGATAACTGGCGACGGCTGATCTTAGTGCCGAGTGATATGTGAACCGGCTCTGCCCCCCCACCCCCCAACCTCTTTGCCAACCCACACTGACCAGCGTGGTGAAGCATGGTCACACAACCCCCATGACCGTCACGCGGTGGCGATGCCTTAAGAGCTATAACGCGCAAGTGGGCCTTACCTGGTCCGATAAAAAAAAAAAACATGTTACGTAGTTTTTCGTTTTAACCCCTTAGTGGATGATGGTCAACTCAGCATTTAAATTAGTATAAGCTGTCTTCTTGGTTCTTTCGGTAAAGTCATGTAGAATGGAAATAATAAAATAATAATAATAAAACATAATAAAATAATTCTCACGACGTTTCGGCCACAACGCAAGCAGCCGTCCTCAGGTGAAGAACAAGTCTGTCGATAAGACAGAGTCTGAATGTTTTATTTTTATTATTTTATTATTTCCATTCTACGTGACTTTACCGAAAAAACCAAGAAGATGAATCCCTGCAGTGACGAAAGCTTTAAATCGAAATAGTATAAGCTGGTGTGATGTATAAACATGAGCACTGGGGAGACAAAGGCGGCCGGGCGTGATTCCTCGCCACAGCTGGGTATGGTGTCGCACACCTGCAATCAACCACTGTGGAGGCGATGGTGAATCACACATATGGGAAACTCCCTGCCTACCCAAGGGAGTCAGGGTCGCTATCTCTTGGCTTGCAACAATATCGCAGTACAGCAAGTGGGATAATTTACATCAGCATCCTGTCCGTGCGGGTATTGAGTGTTACCTTTCCCTCACACGCGTGGGTTTTCTCCGGGAATTCCGATTTTCCTCCCACATTTACATGTACGGCCGCACTCATTACACACACAAAGTTCTTGCCACAAATGAACCACAATACTTTGCTGATCTCGTCAAAGAGCATAAACCATCATCACGCAAATTCCGGTCATCCTCGCAGCGGATTTTGGCTGGATAATTGATCGAACAAAGACGGTCACCGCATCGCGCGCTTTAAGATGCGCTTCTGCGGCCGTCTGGAACGCTCTTCCGATATTAGGAAGCCACTGGGGACTATGCACTTCTAAAGTTCAATATTCAAACATATATGTATGTTGAACTTCTTTCGCAGGTCTGTCTCCTCGACAGACCTGTTCTCCACCTGAGGACGGCTGCTTGCGTTGTGGCCGAAACGTCGTGAGAATTATTTTATTATGTTTTATTTTTATTATTTTATTATTTCCATTCTACGTGACTTTACCGAAAGAACCAAGAAAATTGGCTCGCATTGTGATGTTGGTTTGCCGACCTCTAACCCTAGGGAGATGGAGCGATCAAATCAGTTCGCGTGGTGCAGGTGCCGGGTTGCATTGTTACATCGCAGAATTGCGAGACAATGGTCAATGAGGACTTGACTGGGGGGGGGGGAAACACTTTTTTTTATCCAGCAGTGGATTTATCACGTCTCGTGAAAAAGTTCAGCGTCCGCGCGTGTTAAGTTGTCCAGTGAATGAAGTGGCGCCTGTCGTCGGGACGTGGACCATCTCCCAGAGGCGTCAAACCAAGAAAGCAAAGAGGATACTCTTTTAGTTCTTTTGGTAAAGTCACGTAGGTAGAAAATAAATTAAATCACGACGTTTCGGGCGCAACACAAGCGTCCGTCATCAGAAAAAAACATCGTGATTTAATTTATTTTATACCCACGTTACTTTATCGAAAGAGCCAAAGAATATGGATCCCTGCAGTCACGAAAACTTCAGATCGAGATTGAAGCAAGGAGGAGTTGCTGCATGCATGAGCTTTGGACTGGCACGTGGCTGAGGAACGCACTCCCGTGCGCTCTGCCCGCGAGCGCTCGCTAGAGGGCGCAGGTGAGGCCGAGGGAGTTGTCAGTTCAACTCTTTCACTGCGAAAAAAATACTCTTTGGTTTTTTCTGTAAAGTCACGTAGAATTTTTTTGTAAAAAAAAAAGATCTCTTTTTTTAATAAAAAAAACATTAAGAATTTATTTTTTACATTTATTTTTTTCTACGTGACTTTACCGAAAGAACCAAAGAGTATTTCATGCTACTTTGTGCAACAGTGGTTCTTCTTAACCTGGGCTGCACGCACTGCCTCTCTGGGAGTGCGAGACATGGCCAGATCTTTTTTCGAAGGTAAATCATCGAAATACATTAAGCACGGGCACAATAAGTGCAACTACTTTTTATATTCTATGGTTCTTTCGGTAAAGTCACGTAGATATAAAAAATTATCATAAAATAATAAAAAGCGTCGACCGCTTGCGTTGCGATCGAAACGTCGTGATATTTTTAAATCCTTTATATTAAGTTCGCTTGCTTGCTTAGGACCGTGCAAATCTTTCGGTCGTTTTTTAACCCACTTCCCGTGATCCAATCGAGCTGACATTTTACACACAGACTCGTTGTGCGTGACAATTAATGTTCGTGAAAAAATAATTCCAAAATGTTACACTTCTTAGGACAAAAATATTCTATTTAATTACCAATTGCTTAATGGTGCAATGCAATCATCTGACCCATAGGTGGCAGCCATCTCAAGCCAGAGGACGAGATGACTCTAGCCGCCACGCATATAAAGGATTTATAGTGAAAAACTTAGTTTTTACGGGTTATACTTATTTTTATTTTATTAATATTTTTTCTTTCCGCGTGACTTTACCGAAAGAACCATAGAATATGAATTCGTGCAGTCACGAAAGTTTAAAGTCAAAATACAACTACTTTGTTTCATGAAACCTATGTATTTGTTGACATTATAAATGTTTTAACCATTGAGAACCAAAGGGTTGCACGGCTGCGGTTAAAATTAAGAACCACTGCTGCATAAACTCCTTTGCCCATGACATCTGCAGGCAGTTGACCAACATTGATCCAGGCTCCAACCGGCTTAGCTTGCGAGCTCTTTGGCGAGATCGGCCTGGCACATTGCGAGTGACGTGGCAACGCTGCGTTGTTATCGTCATCATCATCGTTGGTATTGAATAAACATATGACAACCATGTGGATAACATCGCGTTAATTGCAATTACGTCATCAAATAACTCTCCTGTCCCCCCCCATCCGGCCATATCCGCTCCCGCACAAATTTAAATAACCACTAACTTGTAACAAAAACCGGTTACCGGTTTTCCGCATACATATATATTGAGCGAAAAAAATTAAGGGAAGTTGCAGCCATAGACAGCACGCTGGAAATGCAAATCACAGGTCGCCGGGTTCAATTTCAGTTTTCAGTTTCATGTATTAGGTATAGCCCTGTGAGCCATTCGGCTCTTGAATCAGGTGCAACCGCAACAAACAAAAAACTAAAACATGAACAAGAAAACATCTTAAAGTGACAATGCGCAAACAAAAACATCCAGGAAAAAAACAGCAAAATATTCCAGAAAAGGCACCGTACACCAACGCTGTGTGCAAAAATCGCAGTGGGATGCAAGTCAAACAACAACCACAAGACAACTTAGATTAAAGCCATCAGTTTTACTCCGTACTACAACAAACAAATATGGCCAAACCAAACAACGTTTTCGAAATCACAAAAAAGCCATAAAAGCAATATAACAGTTATCTTAGGAACTGTGACCGAAATTTCACAATAAACGACATAAACAACATGTACCACCAAACCCTGCAGCCATATCTGGCTGCATGAGTCACTCCACAACAGCAGGAGCATCAGTAGGAGTATCAAAAAATTTGAATGCACCTTTAAAGATCTCCCGCCTCTGTCCACCCAGTCGTATAAACGGGTTCGTCACAGTTGGTCAATCGTGTGAGGTGGGATCAACCTGTGGGTTCGCCCAACGCTTGCAACAGGGTTTGGTCGCCACGGAAGAGTAGACCAAGTGCCCTCTAAAGCTCCCCACTAGCGGAGGCCCTTCCAAGCTGCACCCTTGCCCCTTTAAACTGAGAGACGAGGGCAAATGCTCCACGCGGTGACTTGGACGACCGCTGCTGCACGTGGGAACTTTCGCATCCTGACAAGCAAACAAAGTGCATTCGATAATGATAAACACCCCACTCCCATCGACCGGTTACCGCTTCCTCGCTCGTCGAAAACCGGTTATGGTTAAACCGGTTATATCGACTGGACATCTCTTCTGCGAAAAATAACTTAGCGGCTCATCGGATTCGGGATAAATACAATGAAGAGCAAGACTCTGATTCTGTTCACTTTAAGATGTTTCTTGTTCATGTTTTTGTTTGTTGCGGTTGCACCCGATTCAAGAGCCGTATGGCTCACAGAGCTATGCCTAATAAATGAAATGAAAAAAAAAATTAACCCGTAAAAACAAAGTTTTTCACTATAAATCCTTTATATGCGTGGCGGCTAGAGTCCTCTCGTCCTCTGGCTTGAGATGGCTGCCACCTATGGGTCAGATGAATGCCTGCCACCATTAAGCAATTGGTAATTAAAAATAATTTATTTTTTTCTAAAAAGTGTAAAATTTTGGAAACAATTTTTCATGAAAATACTTTGTCACGCACAACGAGTCTGTGTGCAAAATGTCAGCTCGATTGGATCACGGGAAGTGGGTTAAAAAACGACCGAAAGATTTGCACGGTCGTAAGCAAGCAAGCAAGTGAACTTAATATAAAGGATTTAATTAAATTAAATGAGAAGTGAATGGGTTGAAGGCACGTGGGGGACACGGGGGGGGGGCAGAGGGGGGGGGACGTCGGTGGAGTTCCCGAGTTCGATTCCCGCTCACGACCAACACCAGTGACGATCATCTGAATCTGGTCCGGGGCCTCACCCCTAGGTCCACTCAGCCTCAAGTGAGTGCCTGGCGCGCTGTGTAAAGGCGATACGGGGGGTGGTGGGTGTTTGTTTGTATTTGGGAGGTTGGATCGCAGTGGGTGAAGGTATGGGGGGGAGGTTGGGGGACAGGAGGGGGAGGGATTGGAGGGGGGGGGGTGGAGGGGTGGGGCTATGGGGATCGCGGGGAGTGGCTGGGAGGGGGACCGGGGAGGGGGGGCGCGAAGGGGAGGGGAACATGGGAGCAAGGGGAGGGAGACGGGAGGGAGGCGAGGGGGCTGGGAGGGGGGAGCGGGGGAGGGGCGAACGAGGGGAGGGGTGGGAGGGGTTAACGAAGGGAGGGTGGAAGGGGGGTGCGAGGCGGAGGGGCTGGAAGGGGAGAGAGGGGAGGGGCTGGGAGGGGGAAGCGAGGGGAGGGGGGGGCGGAGGGGAGGGGGTGGCGGGGCGAGGGAGGGAGCTGGAAGGGGGCTGAGAGGGGAGGGGCTGGGAGGGGGTGCGAGGGGAGGGGCTGGGAGGAGGTCCGCGAGGGGAGGGGCTGGGAGGGGGTAACGAGGGGAGGGGCTGGGGGGGGAGAGCGAGGGGAGGGGCTGTGGGGGGGTCACGTGAGGCGGTGAGAAACTTTAAACGCGATTGTGGTTCCTGTTTGTGTGGCACGCACACGAGCGAGAGAACCCGCGGAGATTAAACGTCGCCGCTGTGAAAAGGTGGGAACTTCACTTTTATGTTTGCACCACGCTCGCCTCACCGTCGCAATCGCTTATTTAACACGCTAAAGCCCGACGCGTTTGTTTGGGTGTTGCTGTTTCTGCGCCGCGCGATGTTCAAATCTCGATGCTGAAAACGAAATTCCGCCCGGGCCGAGGCAGCCGGCTCCGTAGTCGGTCTCCTCCGCCCTGCCTCGCCTAGTTTCCCTGCCGGGTTCACGTGCCCAGACCTCCCCCTCCTACCTACCCCCACGTCCAACGATGGAAGCCTCACGCCATCGTTCCCATATCCTCTGTAACAACAACAACAACACCATATTCTTAGGTTTTTTCGGTAAAGTCGCGTAGCACTTGAGACAGCTGTCGTGGCTGTGACGGTTTCCAACCTGAAGACGGAAGCTTGTGTTGCCTCCGAAACGTCGTGATTTTTATTTTGTTTAACTTTTATTAATTTTAATGTTTTTACCTACGTGACTTTACCGAAACAAACCTAAGAATATGAATCCTTGCAGTCACGAAAGCTTCAAATCTAGAACAACAACACCCACCTACAGGTGTGTTGCTTGTCGACATCCGTCTAATCGTCATCAGCATCATCTCTGCCACCGTCTGTCGCGGTATGGACCAGAGAGTCGTCTGTCCCTGCCCACCCAACCATATCGCTAACTTCCTTCCTGCTGCTGCTCACGATCACATTCTACTTGTCCCTTGCCACGGTCTCTGCCCAACCTCCCAAGTTGACAAGCCTAAATCCTTACAACCCAGTGTCGGATTATCCTCGTAGCACAAGTAGCTACACGTGTAGTGGCTGCAACACGTGCAGTAGCTGCAACACGTGCAGTAGCTGCTACACGTGCAGTAGTTGCAACACGTGCAGTAGCTGCAACACGTGTAGTCCCGCACTTTCAAGGGCTCCGGGCTAAACGCTTTTAAGCGATCAATTCCGGTTCAGTGATTCTGCACTTGCTCTATCACTATAGTACTATACCGCCTTCAACGTTTATGAACGACCGGGTGTTTAAGGTTAGCGATTTGTCGTACTATCTGGCTGTATAGCAAATTATTCTACAAGGGCAGAATCCAAGGTTGTAATTATAATATATATTGGAGGGGGGGGGGGGGACACATCCCCCCCCCCAATATTCAAATATGCTCAAAATGTCCCCCCCAATATATTGCTATCAAAATTAATTGCTATTCTATGTAAATAAAAACAACAATTTGCTAAACCTTGGCCACAATATCTGGACTTGTATTCATATAAATCAATGCATAGATTTCTGTTTATATGATTGCGGTTATGGTTGTACCTTATTAATCCCTAATCTCTGCCATTACATACAATGAAACAAGAAATGGTAAAAAAGTAAAAACGGAGCAATGTTATACAATACACTATTCGACATTATTGTAAAAAAAAAGTCCATCCCATGTGTTGGTGAACGTTTTAATATTTTCGGCAGGAAATTAGTTTTCAAATTTAGATATTTTTCTGGGTTGGGACCCCCAGACACCCTGGAAGATTTGGTCCCCCCCCCCCCCCAACGTTGACTCTATGGCTACGGCCTTGGCAGAATCTCTGAACCGTCGACAAACAATAAAAAAAAAACATGATAGGAGTGAAAAGTATAGGAAAGGTAAGCAAAGCACTTTCAAGAAAATATACAAAAAACAAAACAATGTTTTATCTCACCAGGTAAGGCCCACTGAGCCATTAGCTTCTTTATTAGAAGCGATCTGGCTGTCACAAATGATAGCTCAACGAAGTGGCTTATCAATTGGAAATGCTTAGCAGCCAAATACTCTTAAACGCGTGAGTATTCTAAACTCGCCTTTTGCCCGTCCAAGAACGGGTGTATTTCAGTAATTCTGAAACTTGCAAGCGAAAAGCAGACCGCGACGTCATTGCATTAAGGGGCCGTCCATAAATGACGTCACGCACCTAGGAGGGGGGGTCAGACATTTGTGACGAGCGGGGGGGGGGTGAGAAGTGTGACGTCACATCAAAATGCGCAACTTTAAATACATATAGACAACACGTTCTACTTAAGTAAATATACTTTTTAATAAATATTTTCTCCTACAACAGCAGAGTGCAGCGCCACATTAAATACACACTACAATGACAATAGTTTAAAGCGATTTGAAGCATGTTTAATATTTTTTTGGGGGGGGGGGGCAGAGCGTTGTGACGTCATATTTCAGGGGGGGGGGGGTCTGACTTTTTGTGCCGACGGGGGGGGGGGGGGGGAATCGTCCAAAATCTCGTGATGTCATTTATGGACGGCCCCTAATGTGTGTGCAATTTGTAAGGGCGCGTTGACACAGACCTACTTCATTGTAAGGTTATAATCCCTTGTTCATCATGACGTCCTTTTTACTTTGATGTCTCAACAGCGTTACGGAGGCCACGTGATGACGTGAGGGTTCTGCCTTTGTAGTGAGGGTTGTGAGTTGACGCCAAGGAGGGGGGAAGGAGGCGCCTCGCCCCCCCATGTCGAGTGACGTCACCCGCTCATGATTATTAATGAGGGAGGGGTGGGGGGTGTCCATTTGGAGAACGTCACCTGCTCATGAATATTAATTAGGGGGAGCTGGTCGATGTGGAGTGACGTCACGAGCGTTAAGGACAGACATTTCTGGGTGATTATAGTAGGTACCATTCTTGATTTGAAGCTTTCGTGACTGCAGGAATCCATTCTCTTTGGGAGTATAATAGGTATGTGGAGTATAATAGGTATGTGGAGGGAAAAACTGGAGGACCCGGAGAAAAATCCACGCGTCCACGTTGAGAGAGACAAGCAAACTCCAAGTATACAGCAGCAGGCGTCGGGGTCGGAATCGAACCACGACCTCCTGCATACAAGGCGAGGTAGTTAACATCTCCTAGCCACTTTCCTCCTGCTCTCTCTTCAGAACTTGCAAGTTGTTTAGCCTTTCCTATGTCGGCAATGAATACACGCATACTGCAGATTGGTGTGATGTCGCCCTTCTTATCCACGCGATGCTGCTTGTATGTTTAAAATGAACTCTTGAGCCGATGTCCTACAGGGATGGACTCGCTAGAATTTCCACCACCACCACCGCCTTAGGACCACAACTCAAGAGATGGGTGCCCTCACACGTCCGTTTAAAGAGGGGATTATGAAAATCGTACAAAGTTGGCCGCAGCAGGTCTTAAAGTTCATCCTAAGTTTAATCCCAGTCGCGGTGTTTTTCCCTCCTTTCAAGGTCTGTAAATGACGTTACTGCATGCAGTGCGCCTCGCAATAATGAGGTTTTTAATTCACAAAACCACATTCTTCCCATTTTACAGCCTCTATTGTGCATATCTTAAAGGTTAAAACGCAATGTGACAAAAAGGTTTAAAAAATAAAACACCGTTGAAAACCGCAAGCCAATTCCGGACCGCACAGATTCAGGGCAGTACTGAACTCGCAACTCCGATTAGCACGGTGGGCTACGTACGGTGAGAACGAAGTAAGGGGCCGTCCATAAATGACGTCACGCACCTGGGGGGGGGTCAGACATATGTGACGATGTGTGACGAGAGAGGGGGGCGTTTGAGAAATGTGACATCACATCAAAATGCGCAACTTTAAATAAATATAGACAACACGTTCTACTTAATTAAATAGACTTTTTAATAAATGTTTTCTCATACAACATCAGAGTGCAGCGCCACATTAAATACGCACTACAATGACAATAGTTTAAAGCGATTTGAAGCATGTTTTTAAAAAAAATTTGGGGGGGGGAGGGCAGAGCTTTGTGACGTCATATTTGAGGGATCAAAAATCGTCCAAAATTGTGTGACGTCATTTATGGACGGGCCCCTAAGTTCAAAACGCACACACGCGACCTGGGACTGCACTAGCGTGTGGCGTTTGGATGCAGCGTGGAGAAGCCGCTGACAATAACTCAACGTTGCTTAACACGCTGTTTACATTTTTAAGTTGAAAGGGATTGGGATTTTCTTTACTTTAACATTTTTGGAGCCTCGCCCCCCCCCCCCTCCCATGAACCCCGTCAATATGCGGGACACGTAACATCTGCCCACGTAATTTCGAGGACACTCTTAAATAGTTCGGCCTGTGTAGGAGGGAAGTGAAGAGGCCCTGTTGCCTTACGGACAATAGTTACGTGATTTGTTTGCGCAGGAGAGAGAGACCCTGTTAGTCTCGGGACTTTGTTTCCCGGAGGGTGCAGCAGCATTAGGATGTTTGACCAATTTTCCATCGATGTGTACACACGGTCCGATATGTGAGAGTGTGCAGAGAAAACCCATTGCCCATACGCGGGGATTAACATCTGAAAGGTCTGGTCAGATGGGTTCACGAGACCGCTTGTTCTATTGCCGTGTCCTTGCCCGTTTCGTGAGAGCGAGAGAGAGGAGAAAAACTCCAATGTATGCGATTCGGCAATATTTACTTCCAAAGGACATAGGCGTGGGTTTTAGCTACCACGCCGGTACAGACTGGGAGACTGCTCCCCGCCAAGGTAATGTGCGCACCACTCTATTGAGTCTTCCAACTCGAGATGAGAGCCTCTTATCAACGCTCGTTTGTAGGAGGGTGGTGGTATTTACCTGGCAAAGATGATGTGAATGATGCAATGTGTATATGATAATCAGCTTGCAATTGTGATTATTGTGTTTATGGTTAATGCAATGTCTTGTTGTGGTTCCTTTAGAACAAAGTAGCGAAACTCCTCGACTCGGACACCCTGATGCAGTGTCACGCAATTGTTCACACATCGCTATCAACCCAGCGTCATGAGTTGGATTCCCAACCATGGGTAACATCACTGCCGAGTGATATCGGACGCAGTCCTGAGATCCTTCATTTCATCAGCCCGCACTGAGAAGCTTGGTCAAGTTTGGTCGTACAACCACCATGATCGCATGGCATAGGGGGAGGGGGGAGCCCTTTATCCAGCAGTGGATTGATGAAGAGATCGTGAATTATTATACTGTCATTGTTTATGCAATTAATTATTTTATCGGTCATGGTACATTGATTGATCTCTGCTCATCGTTGAGAACCTGAGCCAGATAGAATTTTTATCCAGTAAAAAAAAACAGTCTTAAAGCAAATTCATTGTTATTCCACATTTAGTCTTGATAAATAATTTTAATTGTATATGAGCTTTAAAGATCCAGTGACATCAATGACAACAAGCTAGTGTATACATTTGTCTCAAACAATTACAAAAATTTGTAACCTATTCACTACCAATTGTAATACAGCAGTGACGACAATCATATACTTTTCCTACATAAGAGCTCTAATTACGTGTTATTCCCTCACTTGTGTAGTGAGTTTTCTCCTCTCACTTGTGTGGTGATCTCTACCCAAACATAAAACACTAATTGTACATCCGTCGCAATGCAGGCCGCTCCTAAAATTTGTTTTAGGACCGAATGAGGCTTCCTTGGTTAAATGCCATTTAATTAGTTACCCAGGAAAAGTTGACAGAATAAATTGCAATCGGCTCTCACCTCGTTAAAACGAGGCCTCCTGAATTAAAGAGGCGATTGTTCTTAGTTATTTTATCGCAAGTCTACGGTTTAAGACGTTGGTGGCTGAATTGGGTGGGGTCCCAAGGACTTTGTCTCGAGCAAACTGGCAACAGGCTGAGTAAACTACAATGACGACACCACCTATCGCTTCCAATACACGTGGGCATACTGGTTGCGGCAGGGGGGGGGGGGTTTCGGTGCCCTAACATGTGCGAACTTGTACAAAAACATTGGCATACACATGGAAATATCTCATCACCAACACGTGGGAAAGCACCCGATTGGTTGTAAGAGGTATTTGTGTTAAGACGTAGTGTTATGCCAGACGGATCAATTGTGATGCTGTGTCTGGTCGGCATGGTCCTGTTGCTAGTTTTTGTCCTGAGATTTAATCCTCGTGATCTGTATGGTAGTTCTCTTGGTCCCAGTGGTAGTTCTGGGTGGTTATGATGGTATTTCTGGTGGTCCGGGTGGTAGTTCCAGGGATTGTGTTGGTCTTGGTAGTCCAATCAGTAAAGTCACGTAGGTAAAAGATAAAAATTAATAAAAGTTAAATAAAAAAAATATTTAAAAAATATATATATATACAAGGACTGTTTTCTTGGAATTTCTCTCACTTGATACAGCTATCGTGCTGTGACGGTTCCACCTGAAGACGGAAGCTCGTGTTGCCTCCGAAACGTCGTGATTTTTTATTTTATTTTTATTTTACTTTTATAAATTTAAATTTTACCTACGTGACTTTACCGAAAAAACCTAAGAATATGAATCCTTGCAGTCACGAAAGCTTCAAATCTAGAATTAGTCCAATCGGTGTTCCAGGGAGGTCACAGTGGTCGTCCTCGTGAACGCTGGTAGTTCTGGTTGTCGCGGTGGTAGTTATTATGGTGGTCCAAGTGGGTCCTGGTGGCAGAAGTGGAAGAAGTCGTAGGTATGATTCTATGATTTTTGCCTATCCCACGATTCTGCCAGGAATCGCATTTAAATGTGAAATTAAAATTGTGCTTCTGACATATAATTCACCTCTGATGAGCTATCTTGTGTGACCAGGACACCTGAAAAAAATTTACCCATAAAAACAAAGTTTTTCACTTTAAATCCTTTATATGCGTGGCGGCTAGAGTCCTCTCGTCCTCTGGCTTGAGATGGCTGACACCTATGGGTCAGATGATTGCCTGCCACCATTAAGCAATTGGTAATTAAATATAATTTATTTTTTCCTAAAAATTGTAAATTTTTTGAAAAAAAATTTCACGACAATATATTGTCACGCACAACGAGTCTGTGTGCAAAATGTCAGCTCGATTGGATCACGGGAAGTGGGTTAAAAAACGACCGAAAGATTTGCACGGTCGTAAGCGCGCAAGCAAGTGAACTTAATATAAAGGATTTAAAAAGACCTACCAGTGAGCTTTACCTGGTATAAATAAAATAGTTTAGTTTAATTTGTCGGAGTGAGATGGATTGTGGCATCCTTGAACTGAGGTTTACATTTAATTTTGACTGCATTCCAGCTCCGACAAAAAAAACTGGATTGACTGTCACATGATGAAAAAAGTTACTTCTGAAACGGAGAAAATGTATACAGCCAGCACAAGCCTATGACCAAATTCACCTCTGATGATCTTGGACACAAATCAGTACTTGGATTGGACACTGCCTAGCATTATTTGACCAGAATAGGGCCGCACAGCAATATATTCGTCAGTTAATCTGTGCAGATCTATCATTTGTTACCCTCTCGTAGACATTGAGAGGCCTTCATCCAACAGTGTATAGACAATTATTTCTCATGCTAAGATACAAGCATATGAAAATCAATATGATGACAATTAAGCTGGCTACCTAATCCACCCTAAATGGTACCTGGGGCTCCACACATTGGCATCGTGTGGTTTCCGTGGGTACTCGTACAAAAAAATGAAATGAGGCCCTCTGTCCAATTCCCTCTCTCTTTGTTACCCGGTGCCTGGGCCCCTCTTGCCATGGACTCTAGAGCAGTTTCGCCACACGCACACTCCTACCAACACCACTGGTGCACACCATAGCTCTACCACTGGTTCCACATTTGCCCACACTATCTGTCCCAAGGTCGTTTTCTTCCATCATAGTTGTGGGCCACCGAAATATTTTGAGCACGCGCTGAAATGTTTACCGCGTGCGTCATTTCATTAATGCTGTGGTATTTTTTTTGTGCACAAATTCAAAAAAGAGTGTGTATGTGAAATATAATGGCTGTCGTGAATGTGTGTAAGCATAGCAAACGAGCATTACTGGACTTATTTTGTTCACCTTTTGCCAGGAAAGATGTGAACTTGAGAGCTATGGTTCAGCTGTTGGCAGCTATTTGCAATTTATGAGCAGGTTAATGAATAATGTTCCGAAAGTCTTTTGTTCTGAGGTTGGCTGGGTGGCTCAGAGGTCACAGTGCTGGAGCTAGGCACCGCTGAGATCCGGGTCCCAGTTTCAGCCTCCATTTCTCAAGTCTGGTGTGATGGCCTTAGCCTGGTTCAAATGACTATACAAAACGTCTTTCAATTTGGTTTAGCCCTTAAGTTGACTACATTTTAGCTCCTGAATATTCAAGTAAAACTGGTTTAACACGTATAATGAACAAACCATTCTGCAGCAGAAAGCGTGGGTAAACAACACAATTCAGGACACATTTTTTTTGAGGGGGAAATACCAAACATTTTTTTATCGTGCTATAAATCTCCGACCAAATGACCAAATACACACATATACAACATAAAACAAATGCCTTACTATAAATGCCTTTCTTTCGCACCTCCGATCACCATGCTTGGCTGCCGTACGGTGCAAAAGAAATTCTACATGCATACATACTCTCGCACCACTTTGACTTGGGGCATGGACATGTGACCTCTGTATTAGTAGCCTGGGGGGGCGTGCGTTGGCTGGGGGAGTCTGGGTGGGGGGGGGGGCATGGCAACCAGCGGCCTTGATAGGGAGGCCACCATATCAAAACGGTTGCGAACCACTGCTTCATACCACATAACTTCATATTTCCACTGCCTACGAAGCGTCAGCATATTTTACCGTTATTGGGTTCCTCGCTTTCAGTTAGCGGCATGCGTGGCTTAGACTTGAGAGCGTGCTCAGCTGGGGCTCCATAATCTCACTAAATCCTGCTTAGGGCGAAGCAGCTGTTGCCACCCAAACCACCCAAGCATGCTCCGGGTGTCGTCACCATGTTGTGTTTGCCTGGCCTTTGAATCGTCGACAAATCGCTATTTTCGTGCCGAAATTTCAGCCTTCACGAATTGTGCAGTGCGTTTACACCGAAGAATGTTTTTTTTTAATGTATTATTGCAGTAAATTTTAACTTTTCCTCTTCTGACCAAAACTGCTGTGAAAGTGTTGAGTTGTATTTATTCCTGCAGGCATTGACAACTTCCCTCTAAGCCAGGGGTCGGCAACCAAAACAACAAGAAGAGCCATTTTTTTCGACTTTGGTAAAAAAAATTCTCTATTTCAAGAGCCACAATGCTTTTGCATAACGTCACGAAGCAGTACTTATAGAGCCGCATGCGGCTCTTGACCCGCCGGTTGCCGAGCTCTGTTCTTACCTATTTTCAGCTTGGCCTCCAATGTATGAATGTATGTTCAAACTAGAGGACGCATTTCTTAGCAAGAGCACCCTCCCCTATAAAACATGAGCAAGTTCCACCTGCATTAGTTCTCACACGCCTGACTGTCATTGAGAGATCGAATGTCAAAGCGCATAGTTTATTTGAATTAAACCAATGCACTCCCAGAAGGCCATGTGGTGGATCGCTTGTGTAAAAATTATTTGCGTTTTTCATGTGGAGAGATGAATATGGGAAGGAGTCCTTGTTTATTTTTCTGTGAACGCTCTGCACCAAGATGCCTTATGATTATTTTGTCACTTTAGAGGTCCCTGTATACATTTAGGAAAGTTCAGTAGGTTTTCGTTACATATTGTTGTCAATGATTAGCGGGGGCAGGAAAAAAATGTAGATAATTTAGGCTGATCATTTACTACGCACATTTTCTCATAACCTGGCTTAACGTTAGAGGCGCCACACCAAATGCAGCCGCCTAACGTATTTACTAATGGCTTCACGTATGCAGCTGGGTTTTGGTTTTTAATCCAGAGGGCATTCGGAGACCTGAATGTTTATGTTTGGCGCTGGTGGCCCTTTTGGTGAAACCATTTGCCTTTGCGCTGGGGGCTGTGAAATGAGACCCGTTTCCATGGAAGTTAAAACTCCCGTAATCCGGCCGTCCAAGCAGTAGCGACGCACGCCGGCTCGTGTTTCGTGTAAAGCAGTCGCTCAGTCGGGCCTCGCTTCCCGTGCCGAGCGGGCCTCGTTGCGAGCCAGCGCCGACGTGTCCACATCTGGCGGAAATGCACAGCGCCGCGGGGAGCTGAATCGGAGAGAGTTACTCTCGTGTTTTCGTCAGCTTCGTGAGACAACATCGCGGACCTTTGGAGAAACCTGGTGGGTTGCTGTTTTCGCTGTCCTTGCTTTCAAAACGAGCGGTGTTGGAAAAATTGTCGTGTTTACCTGTTCTCTCACTTGCGTGTGTAGTTTCCTTGCGTCAACCTCGTAGAAGAAACATCTTTTGTTACGCTAGCGTTTTTTGGCGTCTCCGTAAAAATGTCATAAGGCGGCACATTATCCCGTTCTGTTTATCCCTATCTATAACAGATTCCTGCGCCAGATAGTGAAATGCCTGCTGCGGAATTCTTCGCTTAATTACCCGAGGTTGATGTTCTAAACAGTTACAGATTCGCGAGCAGATGCTTGATCCTCAAGAGTACGTGGCTGAGCCGGGGATCGAGTCGGCGGGGGGTGGGGGGCACATAGGTCAGTGAGCGGCCGTTTGGAACCTTGTCACCCCTCTGGGTATTGGTCTTTGGTCACCGTGGGAGTGCACCGCGTGTTTGTGCAGAGCTCTTGGAACACGCCAAGCAGGAAATGAATGCCCGCGTCGATCTTGTCCTAAAGTGGGGTGTTTCACGGAGGCTTGTGGTCTGGTGATGAATTCTCAATGTGATTCAGTGTGAGCTGTGAGTCACAACCTGGGACTTGTTGCTTGCAGTAGAGAGACGTTATTTGTTTAAAGACGTGTGACTGTGTAGGTAGACGTAGTTCAGAAGCAGCCGTGTGTAAACTTAATGAGCGTAACTGTGCTTGGGAACAAAGGTTCGGAGGAGTGTGGTCATTGCTGTTTGATCAGGGGATCGTTGTAGTATTTTTACATTTATGATAATCGGGTTTACTGTGACACTGGTGGCATTACCAGTTTATATTTAAAGTTTGAGATGTTGGTGTCTGTCTGAAATGCCAAGCAATTGACAATACTTTAGTTCAATTCAGTGAGTGCCTTAAAGCAAGCAAAGGAGCAGTCGGTGCCTTTTTGCCCACGATATTTACACGAGCGAGCACAAACTGTTTATGCAAGCCGGAGTGCTGGAATCCATTTCAAAACACGAATACTTCAGATTAAAGATTTCCATCAGAAACGACCTTGATGGGAAACGATGTCCTAATACAGGAAGCCGGTGATCTTTGTGCAATAATCAAAGCGCATTTTTCCATTGACTTTTTCTACATCCCCCAATTCTCACATGCTACCACATGGGCTGCCCATGGAGAAACACATTCGGCGACAGGGAGGCGTTCAAAGCTTTTTCTCCTAGCTCCGACTTAACAGCGGGAGAACAAGGGGCTGTGTACATCAGAAACGAGCGTTGCGTCGCTCGCTGTGCGACGGTGGAGGAGAATGACCCTCGTCGGGTGGGCGATGGGTCCTCTGCTCTCACCATCCTGCCACCCGCTTCCCCCGCGGTAATTGTAACCAGACCGCAGGCCTGTACCGGAAAACCGCCGCGTGCCGCGCGTTTGCCCTTGTTGGGTCGTGACCGTCGTTTCCAAGAGGAGAGTCGTGAGTGTCAGTCTGCCCTCCCTCCGGTGTAAGCCGCGTGGACGTCGTTGGTTGAGGTTAGAGCTGCTCCCGTTTGTTTTTTGGAAAACCGCCAGTGGGCGGCAGCTGAACTCCGAGAAATGTTAGTGCAAGCATGGCAGCGTGTACACCCGTACACACCCCCGATCGTGATGTACTTACCAGGGTCACCCCGTAGGTTTTCACGGTTGTGCAGTATAACTAACCGGGCAAACTTTTTGGAAGCTCCCCGGTGTGAATATTTTGTCCGAAATAACATCGAAGAAAGTGGCTAACGATATTTAGCGGAATGGACGATGCTATTATCATGGGCTGGTGATAGTAAAATATATTGCTGTATTGCAGCGACCCTAGTTTTTACAAATTGTTTGCTGCTGCTTTGGCTGAGGTCAACATGCACACCTAACAATCTCAACACATTTTCTAAATAGCACTGCCTTCAAAAGTATTATCTATTTTTACATTTAACGAAGTGTTATTCATGAACATGCTGCATTTCTAGTTCTTGGAGATCGTCATAATTTTCTTTTAAGTTAGACACGGACAAAGAAATGTGCTGCTTTTCTATCGAGGTGAGGATCCACAGCCTCCGTACACACTGTCCCAACAATGTAGAAGCTCCATTATGGAGAAATAAGATTTGAAATTCGCCATCGGGAGCGATCTGCCCATGCAATTATAAATTGACGCATTCTTTTGCAAAGTATATACGCGCATAGCATTACTGCAGCGATATCACAACTCTCCTTTGCTGTGATTTGACAAAGCTTACCCTGCAATCTTGATTCGCAGTTTAATCAAAAACAGGGATCTGTTCTCAAAGCTGTCTTCAATTCCTACTGGTAGCTATCTTACAGCTTTTTTTGTGTGTGATTTATATCTATGCATTCTTGCACAAGAAATCCTCGCTAACGCTTGGGGACTCTTTAGAACGAGGGTCGAAATGAATTATTTTTTTTTCGTCCTGAATGTCTGGGAGAGCCTACCCATGATGGGGTAACTTTTCATAGATTTCAAATAAAGCTTGGCCATCATCATCATCATCAACAACACAGCTTCACAACAGACAAAAGTATACAATGTAGTAGGGTAATGGTTTCGGCAGTGGCCCTTCCCAGTAGAGAGAGGGCAGAGAGATTGAATAACTTTTGCAGTCCACACCTGATAAAAGCACAACCCTTGTGATGGAGTTGAGGCGAGTCGTGCTTGTACATGAAATAGTGTGCTTGAATCAGAAAGTGCCCTTTGCCATCTGCCACCAATGAAATGTAAGCGTCCGTTGCTCATATGAGAATTGTGCCCGTACCCGGCCTCCGCTGCAGTTGATCAGTCCGCCGCACAGTGCCGTGATTTATTTTGTTTGCAGATAGCCTGTCCGAAGAATACTTGCCGTGCTGCACTTCGTAGGCACCTCATTGCTGTAAAGCAGAAGCTCGGAACGGAAAGGTTTACTAGCGACAGGGCGGGGGGCGCGGGTGACCATTCGGTCCATCTCGCACATTCCGGCAGTAAACCACAGACAAGTTGGAAGAAACCATTGCCAATAATATCTAAGTCTCTGGTCTACCATTAGGGGAGGGTGGGGAGGGGGTATACTTGATATATATAATGCCAGTTGATTCATTTGCAGGTCACATTTGGCAATTCGGGCCACGACGCTGGCATGCACAATGGCCTGCTCTTGCAAAAGGCGTCGCGCGATCCTAGCCGTCGTCTGTTGAAGCAGCCGGCGTGTTTTTAAGAACCGTGAAACCTCTGCAATAAGCGTTGCGTGGGTGTCTCGTGTAGATTCCTTCTCGAAGCGAGACCCCCCTCCCCCCCCCGCCAATCCCCCCCCAGATCCAAGCGTCTGGTTTTAGGTGGGCATTTGCCGCCAAGCCGACCATAAAAACTCTGACCCTCAAATCTTTACGGTTGTCAACTGACAATGCCCCGCTGCAAGTTGTGATGACCGTGAGACTCGGGGGAGTGGATGTATGGGGGTCTTAGAACGACCCCGGCATAGCCGAATCGGGTTATCCACCTTTTCACGAAATGGGGGTGTCAATCCCCTCTTGGGTGTGGCAGAGAGCCCAATCTGCCCTTCCTCATCTAAACCTAGGGGCACAGTTCAATACCTATTTCTGTACACCCTGTCTACGTCGCGGTTTGTGCTCTGTCCTGGACTTATCTCCATATCTATAAAAGGCAAAGTTGTGAATGTGTGTCTGTTCAAAATGTTTAGCGTACTTCCCGACATGCAACAAACTGGAAATTTGCCATGTGGGTACTTTCCAGACTGTACACCATGCACAAATTATAAAAATACACTTTTGTTTTTTTTGGGGGGTGGGGGGGAGCTCAATAATGTATATATTTTTTGCACGGCAAGTGAGCTGTGACGTCAAATCTGTCATGTGACCCGCGCATGTGGAAGCGTAACGCAGTGTAGTGTAGTGGTTAGCGCTACGCTGCGCTACGAACCCGGCGGCCCGAGTTCGATTCCCGTTCACGGCCACCACCGGTGACGATTATTTTAACCTGTCCTGGGCCTCCCCTAGGTCGACTCCGCCTCAAACGAGTAAGTGGTGTGGTGTGGTGTGTGAACATCGCCACTGGGTAGATAAAGGCGGCCGGGCGTCGTGAAATCCAAGTCCCGGGCAAAGCCGGGTAGTAAAGCTAGTTTAAATATAAGGTGTCAAATGTAGTGGCGTTAGTCAATGGGCATGTCGTGTTTGGCGGGTTATCCTTGTGGGTACTCTCGACTGTTCCACGATGTCTGTCCAGTGTGGAAGAGGATGCCAAATACTCTCTGTGGAAGGGCTACAAAGAGCTCCCTCTGACAAAGGCTGTTCTGCCAGCAGCAGTGTGGAAAAGCAAATGCAGAACTGCATCTTTTACCTTTGGACTTTTGTCTTCACCTATGATGATGATGATGTTTATTTAGCCAGTAACAAAATTCTGAGTTCCTAGACTCTTATTAGGAGGGTCCCATGTTTTTGTGTCATCGGGTGATCCTGCTATGTGTTATCCCGAATTAGTAATTTGTCGATATTCTTTCGGCATTGGGATGTTTTGACCCAACACCAGTTACATTGGGTTTTTTTTAGTTATGGGGAAAAAACCAGGAAACCCAGAGAGAAACCCATGCAGAGTGGGGGAAGAAGATAGAACCTCCACACAAATAGGCGCCCGCGTCAGGAATTGAACCCAGGAGTTTATTGCTGCGAGGCATGAGCATTAGCACTGCACCACCCTTGCCGCCGTTCTACTTTCTTGCCTGGCAAATAATTTTTGTTTTCTCATCTCCCTCCCTTGCCAAGGCACCGAGAGCAAGAACCACGGGACCATGTCAGGACCGACCTGGATCTCGCCGAAGAATGCGACTGGCGTTGTTGTTGCCGGCGGCGTTGGTGACACCGTCACCTTGAGCTCGGCGCAGGTGGAGCATGACGCGTTCCCCTCCGTGCCGGGCGAGCACGCGCTGTCCTGCTCGGCGCCCGTGGGCTCGGGACCCCAGCGCCCGGGACCCCCCGTCGCCCCCAAACCCAAGCACAACCCCTACAAGGGCGGCACAGGTAATGCAAAAGGAGTGTGTGGACAAGGGGATATGTTTTGTTGCACAGCAATAAATCTATGAGCAGTGTGACACCCCGTGTTTAAATGTAAAGCCTGAGGAAGGAGCTCTAACAGAACTACTTCTGAGATCCCCCGTCAGCAGTAGGGTTCTCACGGTGGTGTAACACACATGCCTTGGACCTGGGTTTGTTTCCCGACTCGGGGTGCCTTTTCGTGTTGGAGTTTGGCATCCCCCTGTTTTGCGATGGGTTACCTCTGGGTTCTCAGGTTTGCTCCCAGAAGCTGTGAAACACACCTATTCAACTGGTTGTTGGTCCAAACATTCCATTGCTGAAAAAACAATATGCAAAATTCTCAATTGGGATTAGACGTATTAACATTGGCGCCCCATGCTACGAAAGCTTGACAGGACCCTCCTGAAAAAGAGTCTTGAGACTTGGCGAGGCATTCATGGGTAAACAAGCGTATGTAGATAAATAAATGATAACCCTTGATGTTAACTGCCCTGTTGCAAAGGGATCTAGGGAGAGATGGCAGCCATATGTCAGTTTGGCCATTGGGAGAGTATTCAGTAATGTAATTAGTCATACCTCTGCAACAATTGCTCTGAATGC
The DNA here is from genome assembly GCF_015708825.2 of Lethenteron reissneri. NCBI lineage: Eukaryota > Metazoa > Chordata > Hyperoartia > Petromyzontiformes > Petromyzontidae > Lethenteron > Lethenteron reissneri. Next base: position 10,633,578 of record NC_083814.1, on the reverse strand, counting down.
TTATGACCAAGTTCTTACGTCTGAGGCCGTATATACAGTTTATTTACAAACGTCTGAAGGGATTTTTTGACACTGTTTTATTTGTGTTTAAGCACTATTTATTGTTTATCCTGTTTGCAGTAATTTTTGGCATGGCTTTCATGTGAACAAGTTTGTTTTCGCTCTGGTTAAATTGCACATTCCCTCTCTGCAGTGCCCTGTAACTGACGCCAGTGTCAACGACAGTCTTGGGTTGTGGTCTATGTAACTCTGGTTCTCTCTATAACTCTATTAGTCTCAATGTAACTTTACGGATTTCTCCGAGTCTCTATTTAACTGCAATGCCCTGTAACTACCGCCACTGCTGACGGTCTTTGACTGTGGTCGTCCTTGTAACAGAGCTGCTTAATTCAATGGGCCTTACCAGCTGAAATGAAGTCCTGAGCCACGGATCAAAATCAGTTGCTATGCATAGTTATGAACACATTTTATTGAGCATTCATGAATCTTATGATTTACGATACACGCACATTATAATGATACTTTGAGTTTATACAGTGTCATTCGTGCTAATATCATCCCACAACGCTGTAAATTAATTATATTATACAAGGCCCAAATGCAAGCTAATTGAATGAACAGTTCTACAAATGAGACTCCGCAAGCGAGGCTAGCAATCTCTGAAACATTGCCCGTGCCTGGTCATCGCGAGGCGTTTTTAACGGCATTGGGGAAGCGTCAGCTTTATGCAAGCTCTGCAATAAGCTCGCACAAATTTTCCAAGGAATGTGTGCGGGGTTTTTTTTTGGTGTTTTGTGCGCATGTGCCTTACGTATATGACGCCAAAACACATGCAAGACCGCCAGTGTACGAACGCATGCTTGGGTTTCAATTGCTCGCTCATGCGATGCGCTGTACAGGCACCATCATGGATACATGCTTTGGATTGTGTCCTAAGTCCCTTTGCCCAAAATTGCTGGGAAGGGTTATGGGAGATTTTCTGGTATGTTCTGCGGCAAATATATAATAATACAAATTATGCCTCAGAATAGGTGGGCGTACCCACACTTTACCCCACCACATGCATCCTGCCAATCAATTCGACTGTGCTGGACCTCTCTCTTCGACTGGTTGGACAGAAGCAACGAGGGGGGGGTATTTAAGAAAAACCTCCTTCATTGTTTCAGCTGCTACGCCTCGTAATCAAATCTAACAAGCGACCGCTGTATTTCAAGTCCAGTGCTAACAATTGCGTCATGGCAACTCCCTTAATTTCTCATTTTAAAAAAAGGCATAACGTCTTGTGTTCATTGCCTTTAATTTCTATGTTTTTAGTAAATGGGTAACCGTTTTTATGTATTTACCGGTAACATAAAAATACATTTTAGAGGCCTGACTAGTAATCGTTTTGCTGTTAACACAACTCTGATTGCTGCTTCAGGTTACATTTTATCCTGCAGTGCTGTCCGTGAAAGGGGCGCTAATCTGGCTCTCGGCATGGTTTCAAATCCAGTTAACATAATTTGCAATCCACTGTTTATCTTAAATGTTTATTTGCTAATGACACAGCCTTGCATAGCAACTACGGATACCATTTGTGAAGTGTTTACGAAAGCCAATAGGCTACTTCTTGCTCAACCTTGGTCAGCATTATACCAGCCCGTCTCTCTGTTAGTCCGTCCATTCATTGAAAAGGACCCTTTGCATATTTCCAATAAAATTACAGCCCCTTAACCAACTGCTATAAAACTTGCTGCACCGCTTGACAATTCAGCTCGCCAGATATTTGGTAGTCTATTTTTCGGGGCAAAATTGGAAACAAAACGCTTGAAAGACAAAAGCATGCGTGCCTTAGAAGAACGCGCGTGTAAAATCGCGTTCGGCTAATAAAACGGAAGCTTTTCTTAGTGCGCTGGCTTGCTAGTTTGTAACAAAGATAGCCCCGCAGGCGCTGTGGACTTGCGTGTACAGCTACTGTAAGCGTTGTTTGGCCTGGTTTTAGCGCAATTAGCCTACAGTTAAAATTCCGTGCCCGCTGGCAAGCCACTGCTGGAATCTTCATCTGTTTTGCATTCCGCGCGTGGATAAGGAGGCGAGCTGTAAGGTGTGTTCGGTGAGAATCGTTTTTCTTCACCCATTTTGGTGCTTTGACGAAATTTCCTTTTTTATTTCTCCCCAACAGACGACTGCTTTTGTATCGGGTGTAGCGATGCCCTTGCTCGTCAGATACACATCCTTGATTCTAGATCTGAAGCTTTGGTGACTGCAAGGATTCATACTCTTAGTTTTTTCGGTAAAGTCACGTAGGTAAAAAAATGAAATTAAAATTAATAAAAAATAAAATAATATAAATCACGACGTTTCAGAGGCAACACAAGTCTCCGTCATCAGATGGGACCATCACAGCCAGATTTGCTGTATCAAGTGATACAAGTGATACAGCAAATCTGGCTTGTGACTGTATCGATACAGCAAATCTGGCTGTGACGGTCCCACCTGATGACGGAGACTTGTGTTGCCTCTGAAACGTCGTGATTTTTATTATTTTATTTTTATTAATTTTTATTTCATTTTTTACTTACGTGACTTTACCGAAAAAACTAAGAGTATACACATCCTTGTTTGAACTCGCGGTACGCGCATCAAATTGTGGGCATTGGTCAATGTTTTTCGATTCGTACGTGCCGTATTCGATGGGGTTCACGTCACCCACTGCAGCCACTAGAGCTTGCTACATTCACTGCCCATGTTCGAAGGGGAATCTGTTCTTCAATCGAATTGCAACTCGACAATTCAGTGAAATCACCAGGGGATGGTTCGGTGTATTTTTACACCCCCCAATAGTCTGTCATAACAAAACACGTTGAAACTGTAGTACGTAATGGCTATAGGATATTTATATTCTGTAGCTCTAAACATGTTTTTAAGGTGACTTAATAGGCTATAATGAGTGATGAGGAAACACAAACTGTGGGGCTGTAATTTTTCTAAGTCGGGTAAAATGATTCTGCTCCTTTAACAGTTTTTCCCTTCTCCCCCCCTGACAAAATCGGACCAAAAATGGAAGTTTTTGTTTTTGACAGATGGTACCCATAGTTGACGCTTGGCCAAGGTGTTGTAACTGAGAATGTAAATGCGGCATCCCAATTTTGGGCATGCCGAGTCCACAGTCACTAATGTCAAACAAGAGGTCACACCGCTTGCTCACTTTGCCCATGGTGGATGAGATTACAAAAGGAGGGGCCCCCTTTGCGAAAACATAATTTAGCAAAAATCCAACTGTAAACAAAGCCAAAGATGGACCACCTACATGTAAACGGTGTGCTCCCGTTGAGATATTCCGCTGAAAAAGGATTTTCGTGATACATTGAATCATGTTGATTCTGTAGCTCTCTTTATCGCAGTTGTTGAGCACAGACACAAAGACTCAATGCCAAGTGGTCAGCAACACAGAGCATCGGTAATGGGATCATAGATATGAGTTGATGCTCTTCTTGAATTGAGCATGGTTATGAGAACTTGGGACACGAGGCGACGGGTTTGGGGTGGGGGGAGTGAATTCCAAATTTGAGCAGTGCAGGGAAAGAAGCGGTTGGAGAGATGTGGTTTGACCTGCCTCTTTAACCAGACTAAACAATCAGTCTGGTGAAGCTGCAGATCTAGAAATTTCCCAAGGTTTCGATGGGCGGGGGGGGGGGGTGTCCCGTAATGTCAACCCTTTTCAATATCTCAAGTATGGGGCCAAATAATGCCCCCCCTTCCCCTGGATCCCCACCACCGGGTCTGGTGGGGAAATCAACAACTGAGGTTCATAGGAAACGGTCACCATGATGGTATTAATTCTAGATTTGAAGCTTTCGTGACTGCAAGGATTCATACTCTTAGGTTTTTTCCGTAAAGTCACGTAGGGAAAAATAATTAAATAATAATTGGTAATTTTATAATAAAATTAATAGAAATAAAATAATAAATCACGACGTTTCGGAGGCAACACAAGCTTCCTTCATCAGGTGTAAAAAGGCACAGCTAAATAACTGTACAGTTATTTGTTATTGTTACAGTTATTTTGCTGTGCCTTTTTACACCTGATGAAGGAAGCTTGTGTTGCCTCTGAAACGTCGTGATTTATTCTTTAATTTCTATTATTTTTTATTTATTTTTACCTTCGTGACTTTACCGAAAAAACCTAAGTACCATGATGGTGGTGGCGATAGTCGTGTGATAAGGAGGAGACTGACCACCAGTGAGGTGAGTGAGTGACTGGAGTAAATTATGATACATATATCGAACCGTTTTAACGAATCGGGGGTTTTAGAGTTTCTAGGTATTGTATGTATTTGGGTGTTGGGACCGCGAATCGCAGCATTTCATTGAATCGTCAGGAAGGAATAGTTAGGGTGGGGGGGTAAATCATTACCCACATCGTGCTGTCCGTTATTCTTTTGTGTTTCATCGAATTCACAAAAATTTAAACCAAAGTAGCCATCTTGAACAATGTTACTTCTTCTACCTCTTTGCGGTGGCTACGCATATTATAGCAGCTGTTATGGCCAGACTTTTGCTCTTGCTCATAGAGAAACGTCGCTTCCTTTATTGAGACCGTAGGTCCACATCCTGGCCAGAGTCCATTGGGCTCCGCTCAATGCTTATTTCTTCAGGGTCGATAAAATATATACCACTCATTGGCTGCTGAACCCCAGCATTGGAAGTCGGCAGTAGTCTTCTTGGTTCTTTCGGTAAAATCACGTAGAAGGGAAATAATAAAATAAAAAAATAAAAACCTAATAAAATAATTCTCACGACGTTTCGGCCACAACTGCAAGCAGCCGTCCGAAACGTTGTAAGAATTATTTTATTATGTTTTATTTGTATTATTTTATTATTTCCCTTCTACGTGACTTTACCGAAAGAACCAAGAAGATGAATCCCTGCAGTCACGAAAGCTTTAAATCGAAATCGGCAGTAGTCGTCTGGTAGAGAAACTGGACCTTACCATAGGACTGTGGAATTTCCACTATTGGCTCCGTGACCATCAAGAGAGATGCGTAATGGCCAGCACTTTTGGGCCATGTGGACATTTATCTTTTTTTTATTTACCCAATTGCTTTATTTGATCTCTTATTTACTTGGGCTCAAGAAACTATCAGGTGAAGTGCCAGAATGCATGAATGCAACTTTTCCAAGAAAAACATTGGTCCCCCCCCTCTCCACCACTGTTTGTTTACAGAAAATTCCACACCTTAAAAGGCGGCATTTGCGAAATGGCAGTCGTGATTCGAGAAGGCTGTCGTGGGCCCGCGTCTGGTTGACAGCCGGGTTCCCTTGCATTCTCATGTGTGTGGGTCTGACTGGTCGATCCAATTGCCCCTTGGGGAAATGTTTACAAAAGTTGTTAATTCTGGTAAAGCGTAAATGTTGCCACTTGAAATAAGTAGACTGGGGAGATACGGAAAGATAAAATGTGAATTCTCAAAAGCCAAATGGTGGAATATGCACATATTGTCTGTGTGTGTGGTACTGACCGCCAGTGTTTATCCACTCAAATCGAGATTTATTTACACGTTACTTCAGCTTAAGTACAACAGGGGTAACGATTAGGATCAATATTTGCATCGGTGGCATAACTGCGTTATCACAAAACCCAACATTCAACAAAATTGATCAGCAGAAAGGCGACCATCCATTCATTCGTCTGTCGGCTCCGAGTTCGGAGGTCAAACGGGTCAACGTATGCCAGTGCTCCCTCTCGGTACAAGATGCTCTTGCGATGTCCCACGTCCCCCACCCACACTGAGCATGGTCTGCCCCTCGATTCCATCCCACACCGCCACGTTCGTCTTTGGCTTCCGCTTTGCCCTCCTGCCTTGGGTTTTCACGTGAAGACGAGTGCATAACAAAAACGGACCATCCTCTTCACTGGATGCAAAAAGCATTCCAGACGGAATGGCAGCCGCCCGCCCCCCCCCCCCCCCGCGTGTCGTTTAAAATGCATTCCGAAAGTCAGTGAGGCCCCCCCCCCCTACCACATCCACTCCCGCTTCAAAAACATACCGCTGTCGGTTGCAGGAAATGCTTTGGTGGCAGGAGCCGACTTTTTAAGGTGCCGTTTGTCGGTTTTGCATTTTTTTTTCACACACGCTTCACCCCAAAGATTGCGTTTCGCATACACGTGGGCAGGCGCTTAAATATGGGAAGAAAGTATCTTTTCGAGATATTTAATTTTTTTTACAGAACTTTGCGTGCGAGTGGTTTTCTCTTTGCTCGTGCTGCTGCAGTGAGTGGCTATAAAAGGAAATAATTTAAAGCCCCCCCACCCTCCCCCACACTTTCCACATCAGCAGTGTGCTTGTGATAAAGCTTTTGACTCATCGTCTGAGCTCCGGCGTGAATGGGAGTCTCTGTTCGAATGCTTGGCCCAGATATGGGTGAAAAAAATGTAAGCCTTATTTAGTAATGCAATACACTTGAAAGGAGCGAGGCATGCGATAATGCATGGAAATGAGACCGGGCGACTTGTAGGAAACAACAGCCATTGATCTCAATTGAAGGTGTCATGTTATAGATCTGCCCTGGCTTTCTTGCAGTTATTAGTAAAAGTGAAATAGCATTTTGTAAAGTAATAATAACAATCGTGGTTTTTTTTTTTACTCGGGAAAGCCTTGTTGAGTGTCTCTGTTTGCTGCATCGGTATGTTTGACCAGTTCTGTCAATGACCGTTTGGCATGTGGGAAGACATTTTGAGTACAACCCACCATGCACACAATGGGGGTGACACTCAAAGTTGCGTACAAATATATTAAACATTGTATGGCCATTTTATGGCCACCTCGTAGCTCAAGCCTAACAAATGCCTGGTATTTCCAGACAGTTTCCCATTCAAGTACAGCAACTATCCAGGCTCAATCTTGCTAGAATTAAGATATCCGATTTGATCAAGCGTACAGGGATTGCTTTGTCCGTAGGCATATGAATGAGTAAGTTATTCTATATGAAGTGATGGCACTTGATCTAAGCGGAACCGCTGAGTTAAATTATGTAGACCATCGCTAATTCAGCGCTGTTGACTGGAGTCTGTCATCGGAGCTCGGTCTGTTTATGAACGTTAAGTGTACGGGACTTCAAAATATTGCTGCTGCGCACGTACACACATGGGCTTGTAACGTCACACACCATGACCAGGCACCGATTTCATCCGGGCATGGTGGTGCGCGCTTCTTAGCCGGCGTTTTGGAAACGGGGATTGGTGGATCATACAGAGGTGAGACTTACAACCGCTGCGCTCGGGAGTTGGTCAGCGGATGGCAGTTCAACAAGCAGATCCGTGAACCGTCATGTGGGTGGCCCTTTGAGCGTGATGCTCTCAAATGCGCGAGTTGTTTTCTCCAGGTACCCCAGCTTCCTCCTGAAATGCAAAACGTTCCTCCCAAGTATAAGCTGCCATACTTCCTAATGCAGGAACCTGCCCCCCCCCCCCTGAAAAAGTTTAGGGGCTCGGTGATGTCCCAAATAAACAGATGACATTATTTCAAATTTTATTGCTGTGGTTTTCACACCTGATGATGATTTCTTGAGTTGCAATCGAAACGTCGTGAGAATTTTATTGTTTTTTTTTTTTTTTCTACGTGACTTTACCGAAAGAACCAAGAAAATGACATAATTCTTATGATTAACATAGGCAGGACCTGGGAGGTGTGTACGTATACTGCACCAAGCTCAGCTGCTATTGTTTCTTCATGTCTGCTGTTAATTCTCTGCAGCAATTCAACATGACCAGGTGTTAGTTGGACCATTACATCGAAGGACAGTGAGAGGCTGCTGCAGTAGCTTGGTGAGGCCTTCATCATCCAACAGCAGATTGGCCGTGGCTGAAGACGATGATTATGAGAGCAGTGCGCAAACCCAATATGCCACCACTCCCCACTGTCGCATGCTCACACGTTAACACACACACGTGCAAACGCACGCACGCCTGTGTCTGTGCACTCACGCAGTTTTGACAGCCACTCCCCCCGCTGCCGCCTCCTTGCTGCTCCTGCCCAGCAACTTTCCTGTGCCTTGCAGTCTCCCCGTATGCCCTTATTAGGACATTGCGAAGGGATCTTAGGGGCCTTGTGGTGGCAGGCTTTAGGGTGGAGGCAGCTCGCGCGTGTGTGCGCGTGTGTGTGCACAGGAATTTTTCTTTTCTTAACCCAAATCGTTTTATCTTAATGGCGCTGGTTATATATTTTTTGTTAAAGATTGTCGTTGAAGGGTCTCGCACCTCCATGTTGTCGTCTGCAAAACCAGGCATTAATGTTTGACTGTTAAAAGCAAGTGACCTGTCGCATTATGGGATTTTATCACTTCAAATACCTTAACTTCAGATAACATTGTCCGTTTTTATCAAATGGCATTTCACCGACTGCCCGGTCGGTTGGCTGTAGCGTACAAGCCCCAGTTTAAAAAAATATTCTTTGCCACCATCGCCAATCAACAAACTTGGTGAAGGTCAAGAGGTCATCGTGGCTGATCACATTGTTGCCAGCATCCCTCACCATCGCTTCCTTCTGCTAGATCTCACAGTTGTTGCAAAAGTCAACACCTGACTTCTAAGTTCTTCTCTTCAAAGTCTCATCACCACCACCACGATCATCTGGCTTTAGATTTTTCCCATTGTTACAGTTGACATGCCTTTCAAGGACCACTCACAGATGCTGACGGCTGGCTGTGTTGCCACTTAATGGACACAAACACTGCCTTACGATTCAAACGCGATATACAATGAGCTCATGTGTTGGGTTATGGATAATCTTCTGAAGTTTCCTTTCACTCTTTAATGGGTGCTTATTAAATTCCTGGATTTGTTTTAAACGAAATGTGACGAGGCTGGTTACGGAGATGAATAAATAAAAGTTTAAAGCTTTTAATTCTCTGAAAGTAAATTTTTTGCATATTTGATTGCGAGCGTTTTTATTAAGCTAAATAATAACGATTTATAAAAATGTGTACAGCCCATTGGTAAAACAGTGCTGGTTAAAGGGCCATGTCAGTCATGGGGGTTGTTAGATCATACTTCACCCTGCTGGTCACTGGGGATTTGTGAAAGTGTTAGGGGTACTGGGAACCAATTTCAGAGATCACTGGAGACTAATATTCACTGTGATCTGGACTAAAACTTGGGTCAGCAGTTTAAAGGTTGTTGTTCGAATCTCCAACCGGTGAATAGTGCCATACTAAAATTTGTGAATATACTTTTTCAAAATTATTTTAATAACATTATCACTAGATGAGAGTCTGTTAGATAACATTTTCTCGTTTTAAATATTGTATGATATTTATCACTAAGAGTAACACGGGAGAATATCAGTCTGGAGACTATAGCATACACATGCTACGTGTAGATGGGTGACCTTCTTGGCTGCGAAAATAAGGGCCTGCTGACTACTTAGAGCGGAAGTTTCTTTTCCCGAGGGAGACCTGGCGAACGTAGGTGTGCAGCAAATGGAACATTCCAGTGTGTGGGGGGAAAAAAAACCGTAATACACTGTTTCATTAGTTTCACGCGACTAATTATAAATGATGCCTTTACAGTTTGACATTACACATTATGTCAAAATGCATTACGACACAATGATGCTGAAAACGACAGTGAGGAAAAATGATGAAGGTGATGATAATTATAGTAATCATAATAACGTTGCCGCTAGCAAATTCCTCCGGCTGCGTCGTCGTCCATGCGTTCGTTCAGAAATACCGTGCCAAGCCCTCCTGTGAGCTCACTTGTGCTTCCCTCCACCACAGTTCACGCACACACACACACACACCACTGCCACCGCCACTGCCACAACCACAACAACCACCAGCACCGCCACCCCCATCCCCCACAACCCCTCACCCACACCCTGCTGGATCCAGCTGCCCCCACTCGCCTGAGCTCACTTTTCCGTGCGATCCTCGGAGCGAGTGGCCGACGCTGAGTAGGCGTCCCCGTCTTTGTAAGCGAGCGCTGGGTGCCACGGAAGCTGCACGGCCGTCGGCTTCAAGAGGAGTTCTCCGTCTCAGGTATTGGAAGCTTTTGTTGGTGCAGAGACCGCCTCTACTCGTCTGTCTGTCCGTCCATGCGTCCTTCCTTCCTTCCTTACCCCCCTTCACTCCAACTAGTCCCCCTTTCAAGCTCTGTAACTCGACTTTTGGGGTGAGCTACGATGTGATGTGATATCGGTGGGGCCCAGTTTGTGAAAACAGTACTGTGAGTCGAAGAGGCCTGTAACAATTCTTCGATTGAAGTGTGTTCCCATGCTCGCTTTTCATAATGCATTTAAACACGAGTGTGAGAATGGCTTGTGGTATTTCTAATGCGAGGCAAATGGTATGCAGTGTTTTGCCTTTCGGCATAGAGGTTGCGGAATGGATAAGACCGTGAACGGGCAAAACAAGAGGGCAGATGATAACACACGACAGTACTGTGTAAATTATATACACAGCACAGACGAGCCAGTATAGAAGGCGGTGAAATGTGAAACACAGTAACAACGACAGTACACACTTAGAAAGCAGCCGGGTCACAGACCAGACGAGAAACAACATCGCCTATAGACGAGACATTCCAAAGGAGGAAAAAAACGGAATTGATTCTTGGATCGAATCGTAACCATGAAATTGTGAGAGTGTGGGAGTTGTGGGGGGGTCAGGGGTGGGCGCAGTGAATTTTCACTTGCACAGTGAGAAGATGGCATGCGATTGAACCAAACTTCCCATAATCACAAACGTTCTATAAATCATCAATGAAGTAGCTGTCACTGGGGGAGCAGCATTTGCGCTCACACAAGAAGCCTGCATTGCTCCGCTGCCCATCAGTTTGGAAACGCAATCGGCCAGGGTCTGCGTACGTCTGCACGTGTCTGTGTGTGAGACTCATCTCACTTAGTAGTAGGAGGAGGAGGAGGGGGCAGGGGGGAACGGAACAGATGTGGGCCCCAAGGAAGTTGCAATTGGCCCAAGGGCAAGACGGAGTGGAGAGGGCTCTGTGCAAATGGGAGCTGTGGGAGCCCCAGAGATGTAAACACAGAGGGAGCAAACACATGTAGAGACAAGACACGGTGTGAGAGGAGACGCAATGAGAAGGACATGGAGCGAGAGCCGGAGGCATAGAGAGAGACTCGGGCAGCCGCAGAGACGGACAGATGCAGACATAGAGGGAAACAGAAATACATGAAGACAGACATAGGCCTAAAGATAGGTAGACAAAGTTCCCCACTGTATAACTTTTCTATGCTGTTGGGGCAAGTGTTGTTAGCAAGCATACACAAAGACAGACACAGTTTGAGAGAGGGGAACAGATGTATCGAGGCAGACAGACGCACATGGAAGAGCCACAGAGGCAGACAAATACACAGATACAGACACACTGGCGTAGTGGCAGACATAAACACAAATACAGACACAGAATCTGACACATGGCCCTCAAATACAACACCATCCCCCCCCCCCACCCTTCCTTTGGCCCCCCGAGTACTTACGGTGCCTGAATTCATACTGCGCGACCACCCTCGCTTAAGTTGGAACTTATCTTTTATTAACTTTATTTAGGAGTGCAGCATTGAACAACGGGCTCGTGTTCAGCTGGGCTACATTCTGCACGCTTTAACTATTATACCGGTGGAATAGAGAGAGCCCTGTGTGTGCGTGTGTGTGCGGCTTTGCTTGAATGCTCCGAGGAAAGTTATTGTGTCTTCAAACAAAATGGTCGTAAAGAATGTGACTGTGCCTGCAGGACTGTACGTAACAAGCAATGCCTTACACAGCAGCAGCAGCAGCCCTTGGCCCCCCTCCCTGTGCCCAATGCTGTCCTGTCTCCTTAGCCGCTGTGTGTCAGAGCCTCCGCTATTAATTGTGGATTCCAAAACTGGAAATTTCTTGAGATGCGTTCTTTTCGGGGTGCATTCCTATCGAACTCTCGGACCAATCTCCTTCATCTTCTCTCATGGGTCTCACCCGAATGCAAACACATCTAGTGCAATTGTGTTACGATGATTAAAGCTGGTGGAAGACGAATAAAACCGTTAAGTGAAGTAAACTTGTGCCGGACATGTCACACTTGCGAATATGCATGCCAAAGAGAAATGGGCTCGTGTGCAGGTGCTTGGTGAACTGGTTTTACTGCGGGGAGACCTTCATCCAGCAGTGGATCGACCATGGCTAGCTGCTGCTGCTACTGATGATGATGGTGGTGGCTGATAATGATGAACTATCCCATGGTACAAGGGCTTCATGTTGTGGATAATTGCGGATAAACACATGGCAAAAGAATGTGCAGCGGGAGGTTTTTTTTAACAACACATTAATGCTAAGTTTAAACCGAGTCGTGATCTCTAACCGGGGATGCCTTTACAAGTGCTGCGTTGTTGCTTGCCATGGCAAGTTTTGCAAGCAGCCACACAGGGCTTCCTATATATGGTCTGGCTGTGTTGCCGGACACAGTAAATATGTGTGCGTATGTCACATCCGTCACGAATGCTTTACCCCGCTCGTGTTTTCCCCGGATCTGCATAATAAATACACAGACGAGTCCTCTGTTTCACGACGACAAAGCAAAGATAACGTTTCCGTTTCTAACCCGCGATGGACTGCGTAGAACCAATGATTTGCGGTAGGTTCAGTAGGTCCGTGGACCAAATTGCTCTTATTTTTAGTTGCCGAGACGCCATAATCGGGGAATTGAAAGGGTTTATTCTCTTGCAACGCTGTTTAAATATTTATTATCTGGCTTGCCTCGCATGCAAGTGGGTCAGCTTGCTAGCCGGTGTCCAATTTTCTATCCATGGGAGGGTGTCACGTTGCATTCTGTGATTTCGTTTTAACGGGCTGTTGCCTGCATGTGAAATGCATCTGTTTAACCTACCAGGTTCGTGATGAATAATTTCACCCCGGCAAAGTGCTGGTTATTCAAATGAAAGATATATTAGAGAATTGATAATAGGATGCATAGATATGTTATGCATCCTTCCAAAAAATACTTAATAATATTGTTAGACTGCATTGGCAGCGGGGTACACAAGCACAAATAACAAAAACGGTTTTTACGTGCATCAATAACACTGCCTTTATAAAGAAAAAGTATATCCAGCAATATTCCGATTTACGTCGGGGATGCGTTCCTGAAAGGTGCAGCGTCAAATATCGAAATGACGTCAATCACAGCAATTCACAGGGGTGGTAGGTGGAGGCGAGGGTTTTGAGAGGTGACGGATACGACGATGATGCTGTCAGCGACGTGAGTGTCGGGGTTGAGGCGACGCAAATCGGGCAGCTGTGTTAATAAAGCGACGATGTATTTTCGAAACGACGTAGAAGGGGGAGACGTCAATCGGAATATGACTGTAATCGGTTGTTTCAAGCAGCGGCCCTTATCTGCTTTAAAGGTCACCATTTGGCCTGGCCCACTGATCGTACACCCCCCACTATTGCCTGAAACGTCGCCAATTATATGTATTTTTTTCGCTTAAAGCAGTGTTATTGATGAATGTTAGTTTGAGCTGTGCACAGAATAAACGTGTATTCATTCTATTTTCTTTTGTATAAACGAATTTAGGCCTCGGTCATTTTGTTTAAGTTGAGATGAGTTACTCAGTTATTTGGCAATTGGTTGACAAAGAACTGCAAAATATATTCCTTTTTAATTTATAATTGTAAGCCTGTAAAAAAAAAACGTAGTCATCTTAGCACCAACGCCAGTATTGGCCACTTAGTTACTTGGCTTATTTGAATATAACCAGGGCATTTTGTTGAACTAAAATCCGAATGATTTCTCCTACTTTCTTAACGGAATCCCAGTGATCTTTAAGGTTTTTTCTCTCTGCTCGTTTTGTAAAGAAAGAACGCCCGTTATGGTGGTGTCGCCGCCTTAACAGCTCTCGCGAGCCCCCTCATTTCCTTAGAAATCGTTGGTGAGTGATCTACGTTGTGAAATCTGGTGACGGCACGCTCTAGGAATGTTGGTCAGAGCTACAGTTCACCTCTGACATGGTTAGAATACAGCCGCTCGGCATTGTTGGAGCCATTGTGACTGCACTGCGAGCATTTCCTGCAGAGGGCGGGGGTGGGTGTCATATGAAAAACCGCACTGTCGTCAAGTATGGCAGCAGTGTGCCTGTGTCGTTAGCCAACTTATGATCCCGCTTGCTTGGGTTTGATTCCTGGCCAGCTACATTATTCTGCAATTATATTCTTGGGTCTTTCGGTAAAGTTGCGTAGAAGGGAAATAATAATATAATACAAATAAAACCTAATTAGATAGAATTATCACGACGTTTCGGCCACAACGCAAGCAGCCATCCTCATGTGGCCGAAACGTCGTGAGAATTTTATCTTATTATGTTGTATTTTTTATTATTTTATTATTTCCCTTCTACGTGACTTTACCGAAAGAACCAAAAATATGAATCCATGCAGTCACGAATGCTTTAAATCGAAATATTCTGCAATTAGTGTCCGAATTTTTGTCCACGAGAAGTTTTGCAGACACTTTAAATTAATTTTCTTCTTCACAACGCACGGTAGTTTTTAACTGTCCATTACACAACTTTGAAGATTAGTGAATGCAAAACAGTTACTTGCTTTAATGGATGTTTTGTAAATCAAATATCACAGCACTTTTAGAGAAGTTTTTATTGAGATAAAAACATGTTGATGCATAATGTCCCGGCATAACATGGTCTGCAGGTCAAAGGTTGGGGCTACTTTTGTAGAAAACCTGACCCATGAATTTAAATTATAATTTAGTTTTTTTATAAATTGCCTCTTGTATCTCGATTGTTCTGTCGGGATGATGTCATAAGATAAATAATCCATTTAGATCCCATTTCAGAGCAGTGCATCCCTTCATGTTAAAGAAGTGCATTTCACAGAGCTACCTGCGAGGTCAAGTCACTAGCAGTACTTTCCCACCCACTATGCAAATTACATTGTTCATCGCATGACCGTCAAATTCGATACTTGATTATCAGAGCTGGAATTTAGCCAAATTAAGTGCAGAACCAAGTTTAATGTAATGCTTTTTTACGTAGGCATTGGTGACCATCCTTACTTAGACCATCAACTCGCTACAATTGAGAACCCGATGTAATCACAGGTGGTTGCCTGGATTCAAACCCAGAATCTGAGCGATTTGCAGCTCGGCATTTTGACCTCTATACTCTTTGGTTCTTTCAAACTGCCTCAGCAGCAGACCATGCTTTCCCACCTGTTGACGGACGCTTGTGTTGTGCACCCGAACGTCGTGATTAATTTTATACCTTCGTGACTTTACCGAAAGAACCAGAGAGTATGGATTCCTGCAGTCACGAAAGCTTCAAATCAAGATTCTGACCTCTATTCCACTTCTTGTTATTAAATTTTGGCGATGAAATGCATATATTATGGCCCATAATATGACAAGACAGCACACAACTAAAAGCTAACAATTGTGTAGTGACTGGGAAATTTCACTGTGTGGTGCCGGGCCTGTGAGGCCACGGCGGTATGTCGACTTGTGTGTACACCCCGGACACGGGGTGTAGTACCGAGCCCTAGTGGGGGCTTGGGTGAGCGCTGGTTAAGTGCCGTTGTACCACGCACAGCTCCCGTTGACAGAGCTGAGAGAGTGTCAGCCAGCTGGGGTTACGTTTGGGGCATGACACTCTGGCTGACCTGGGGTCATGTGACCAGATGATACTGGAGGGGGGCCACCGGTGGAGGGGGCCAATGGATGGTCACATGGTCCGGGGGGAATTGTCGAGAACCTTCGGGCAAGGGGGCGAGAGAGATCGAGAAGGTGGGTGGGGCGAGAGGCGGAGCCAGCCCCAGCCCGGCCCAATATAAGGGGGGGGACCCTGTGAGGGGCTTGGGGCTTTTACTGTTGGAGAGGCAAGAGATGCACGTCAAGCTTGAAGAAGCCTCCAGCGACGCGGTCCGGGACCCAGCTTGTGGGCCGGACCGGGATAGCGGAACCGTGTCTAGTTCCGCCAGTAGCGTTGTTAGTTGGGTGGTCACCACCCGAGAGTGTTGTGCTAATAGCCTGGAGTATGTTGTGCTAATAGTTTAATAAAACGTGTTGCTCCCTAAGACAACGTCCACGACTCAGTTGGACTCGCTACAATTGTACTGGTTTGGCTAGGATAGTCCCGGGGCATTTATATAATAAATATAAATCTTACTTTTGCTCATGGGTGCAAAGGGCAAGGATACCTTAGCAGTGGGTTGAGCTGGCAGTCGAGTAGGTGGGGCCTATGAGCAGTGGGCAGGGCCAACAATAATAAGGATAGAAGGCACTCGGTGTGGGTGGAGGTAGCGATTGAGTGGGCATGGTTATTGAATAAGTGGGCGGCGCTGCTCGAGGGAGGGGCTACCAACTCCCCATGTGTCCTGGTTGAGCTTCCCGTAAAATTGATAGCTTTACGTACGACAGGTTTGTACTAAGTGATTCCTGTATTTGTCGCCGCTTTGTGAGGCTCTGCATGCCGAGTGAGAGAAATGGGAATAACCCGATCGGGTATGGAATTCCCTGCGTGTGCGTTGTTTGAAAGCTCTCTTTCTCTTCCCCGTCAACCCTATTTACCGCGCCATGGTTAACTGGCAGCCTGCCCCATTGTTGCGAAAGTGAGCCATGCACGTGTTTTATTTTATCTGCAAATAGATGTCCTGGATTAGCTGCCCGCACCTCCGATCAGCTCGGTTGGCAATGTACGACGCGAAAGAAGTTCAACAAACATGTACATACGTTTCAAACGGATGAGCTATTTTCCTTGGCTCGCAAAGTCGGGCACACACTCGGACAGTCGCGCCAGCGCATGTCGTCGGCCCTCTTCACACGTCTTGTGTTTCTTCTCCCCGTCGCCCGGGTTTATTTCCGTCGAGGCCGGCATGTGTGTGCACGCGTGCGTGTGCTCGTGTTGTTGATGTGCCACGCCATCACATCCACAGCCCTTAAAGAGCCACCGTCACCGCGTTCTATATTTAATAGGGCATCGTTCTGTCGGAGTCGCGCACACACACACACACGTGTGTGTGTATGACGGGGTTGTGTTTAACGCTGGGTCGAATCGGCCGGTACTTGGTGCCTCGCCTGGCGTCCAGGGCAACACAGGTTTGTGTTGGATACCGATCAGGACATTGTACGGCCCTGAGCTCCATAGAACAGCGCCGCTAAAGGACGTTTTAAACGAAAAATTTAGAAAAATTTTGAAACAAGCGATGCCGTGACTGTGGCTGCTTTGTATAGGAGGTGTCGTGCGGTGAATAACAACTGAAAATAATTGTCGGCAAGAAGATAAACGAGGAAGTTTGCGCGTTCGGCAGCGGTGCCAACAAAGCAAGAGGAACTCAGAAAATCAAAGCAGGGACAATGGATTGTTTACAAATCTCTTGAAATGTACGTTTCTTCTTAAGCATCAACCAATTACAGGAACCGTCGCAGGCGTGGGGTTTTTTTGTCCGCCTGCCAACCCATTTCCTAAAGATTCTTCATTTGCTTGATCTTCCTTCTCGATTTCACCGAAGAGAATTTGTCAGGAAGCGCCAGGCTCGCATCGCTTCCCCCCCCCCCCCCTTGTCTGCTTTCTGAGTTTACTTGAACCGCCTTTTGGAGATACTTTCCTGAGTTACGAGAAACTTAAATATTAAAAAAAAAACGGGGCCAGGAAAAATATTGGCCCCAACGGCAACGGTGAAGGGGCGGCCAATGAGAATGCAAGGCGGAAGGAAGTACGAGAGACTGTACCATTATTATGCAGGTATGTGATTTCTATCGCAGACAAAACCATTTATGAGGGCAGTTGGGGCGGGATTTTTTTTTTTGGTGCCCAATGGCGCACGAATGCTTTACAATTCGTTAACGTGGAGGAGAATGGTTGGCGGATCGCGCAGATAGTTTTTTGCCGAGTTTAGTGATACGTACCTTTTTAAAATGAAGGTTATGCAACTTGCATGAACAACGGCGCGATATAAGACTAATCGTTAGTATTAATATCCATTCGTATGCGTGTAGTTTCTGCGAGTTTTCTGGTTTCCTTCCACATGTTGGCTGTGATAAAGGCACTGTGCATAACATATTCGCCCACAGGGAAATGTAACATGTGGAAGGCAGTGGAACGAGTAGGTTGCTTTACCTATCAATTTGAGGCTGAGTCGTGTTCTTGTGTTTGAATGTGTTTTCTCCAGGCACTCACAAACACGTAAAACACTCCATAATTAGCCATACAATCCAAGAGAGGTCCTTAACCGAACATTGGGTTTTAATGCCAATGACATACCATGTTTTCTATTGCAAATCGTGTAAAAGGTCACTTATGTTCTGGAACTCGTACATGAGCCAGAGCGTCGTGTCATGCCCATGAACGGCACCGGAGCGTAATACCACAGATTTTTCTCCTGAAGGCACTTTCATATCGCTCTCTCTCGTGCAATGATAGGCACCCTGCTGTATCGCACATGGCTGCCAGCATTTGAACTCAGGATCTCTGGTGCCGACTCGTTGCTCTAACATGGCCATGGTGAAGCTGCAAAGCCACACACACCACTTTTGATATTTAACCATCGGTAGGTTTAATATGGCGATGTTGCCGTTGTGCAATGGTTTATCGCACTCGCCACTGGATTTGCAATTGAGAGTTTGAAACTGTGGTTGTGCCCATTTACACTGCTGGGTCGGACAAACTCAGGAGGAATTTAAGAAATGTTCCCGTTGTGGTGGAGTTACGTGCGTGTATGTCTCACCTCTTACAAGACGTCTAGCCAGTGTGGAAGAGTAGGCCTAATTCTCTCTACAGAGGTCCTCGAGAGCTTCCTCGATTGGAGGGCCCTTCTACCACCAAGCACTGGCATGAGCAAGGCATTTCTGGACTGCATCTTTTTACCTTCGACTTTTCACACATACTTTATTGTTCTTTCCCTTGCAGGTGATTATCCGCCACCCCCACCCCCTCCTCCTCCAGAGGAACCGAGCTACCGATCGGAAGTGCTAGCTGGGAACTACCCTCCGCCACCGCCGCCACCTCCACCACTCCCCGGTGCCTCTGCCACCCTCCCCGGGAGGGCCAACCCGTGGACTGACAGCATGCAGGTCGGTGCCACCCCCACCGCCCGTTGCGGCAAAGGCCCCATCCGCAAAGTGGTGCCAACTTTCGATTTAAAGCTTTCGTAACCTGTTCTCCACCTGAAGACGACTGCTTGCGTTGTGGCCGAAACGTCGTGAGAATTATTTTATTATGTTATATTTTTATTATTTTATTATTTTTCTTGTACGTGACTTTACCGAAAGAACCAAGAAGATGGTGCCAACTTTTTTTACTCGTTAGGGGGAGCTGTCTGCCTCCTGTAGGGGAAGACAGGGGAATGAAGGGATGTGGAGGTTAAAGGGTGTGATGCATTGTGTTTTGCGGTGATGTTAAGGTCGTAATAAACGGCATCTCACATTTGTAGAGCAGTTTTGTTGGCATGGCCACTGCTGTAAGAAATGAGAAGGGGGGGGTGGGGTAGATCCCTGTGAAGCCCAGCATATTGGGCCCCTCTGCCTGGCCCAGAGGTCGTAAACGGGTTTTGATTCCTTACCCGTACCCGGCCGCACCAGGGTCGCAAATGGGTACCCGTACCCGTACCCGGCCGGGTACGGGTACCCGTTCCCTACCGTACCCTACCCGAAATGAGTGACAAACGGTTACTCACCAGTGACTCACGGCCTACCCGTACCCGGCCGCACCAGGGTTGCAAACGGCTACCCATACCCGTACCCGGCCGGGTACGGGTAGCCGGGTATCGGGTAGGGTACGGGTATCGGGTACCCGGTTGCGACCTCTGGCCTGGCCTGTGGACTCCGGTGCAGTTACTCTGCCTGCATTGCACACTCACTAACGATAGCCTCTCTCTACTCCCTCCCACCCCCCCCCCCACTGTGTTGCTACCTATGGCCAAATCTCAAACATCTGATGAGCAGTAATCTGCAAGACCCATTATAAAAACGATAAATGTAATTTTCTTACCAGCGAAGTCCCCCCACCAAGTCTCAAGAGGGTTCTGAATTGGGATATTTGACCACTTACTTTTAAAGGAAGAATGCTCCACTTGAAAGGAAGCTGGAGTACCCAGGGGATAGCGCTCGCAAGGTCCGCATCGACGGGTTTCATGAACTCGCTTGCCGTGCCGCTGATGTGTTTTGGCCACCTCTCAGCGGCGCGGGTTTGGGAGTCTCGCGTGTAAATATAACCCAGCCACCCTTGCCTCCGAAGTGCTGTGTTACAGGCATGTGTCACCTCGCCCTGGCTGATTTATTTATAGATTAGCAGATTAAATGGTATGGCCTTTGGCCACTTAGCAAACCTAGTTGGCTGTTTATTTACTGCACGTTGTGGTGGTCAGTTTATTTCAGTCTAAATTCTTTATTTCTTTCGCCTAGGTGAATGCCCCACCGAGGGGGGAGGTATCTTTCACAATGGAAACGCAAGTCGGAATATAAGGGTGAACGCAGCAATTGGATACATTATAAACCATAATCGATCTACTGCTAGTTGAAGACTCACCGTGAACCTTGTCATGCCATCTCCCATCGTTCTACGACGCAGCAATCAGTTTGGCACCTGCAAACGAGCAGATCTCATCGCAGCGGAATTGTCCCCTTGGACAAATTCCTGTCGGTTTTCCGCTCCGACCGTGATTTGATTTGATCCGCCTTCCTCACGGTTGTTCAGGGCACCGCCAAGAAATCCGGCTATCGGCCCACCAGCATCGACATGGAGATCGACTCGCTCACCAACATGCTGGCGGACATGGAGAGCAACTCTCCCTTCCCATCGCGCTCGCGACCGGTACGAACTTTTATTCATTCGGTAGAATTTTGGCGTGGGTAAACTGCCACATTAGGCAGTAAATGCTCATTTTCGATGGAAGTCCTTGATACACCTTGCAGTAGTAACCTGCTCACAGCAACAACAACAATAACAAAAAATCCAAAAACATCTGTACACAGTCAAGTTCACAATGTTAAGGTCGTGCAGCAACATGATACAACTAGCACGAAAAATACGAGGCTACTGGAACGCATAACATAGTCAAAAATATCGATTTAAAGATTTCGTGACTGCAGGGATTCATCTTCTTGGTTCTTTCGGTAAAGTCACGTAGAAGGGAAGTAATAAAGTAATAAAAAGAAAACATAATAAAATCATTCTCACGACGTTTCGGCCACAACGCAAGCAGCCGTACAACGCAAGCAGCTGTCCTGAGGACGGCTGCTTGCATTGTGGCCGAAACGTCGTGAGAATGATTTTATTATGTTTTATTTTTATTATTTTATTACTTCCCTTCTACGTGACTTTACCAAAAGAACCAAGAAAATAGTCAAATATATATATAACAACTTAAAGTCCGCAAAGCAGAGCGTACAATTGCACGTGCACTTGCGAGGGAGTTTCGCAACATTTGTGCGATTCACCAACCGTTGTCGGATTACAGACGTGCATAGCCACCACTGCCCAGCTACAAACCACACTGGATGCAATGATGCATTGTCGGTTCCCTATCGTTCCGTAACCTTTTAAGTATGTTAAAGCCCCAGTGATTATGCGTAGGCAAAACCTTCCAGAAAAAAAACTGCGCTCAGCTGTGAGCTCCGTTTCAAAATAGAACGTGGGCATGTCCATTGTGAAACTTAGATTTCTTCTGAGCTATTTTATTTATAATGAGAGAGCCATGCAGGCGAAGTGGATGACACAAATGTGTGATTGTGGTGAAATATTTTGCTCGGAATAGATATCAATAACAAATTGGCCATGCCTCTGCGGTGAGATCTTACTGAAAATGTAATGATGCATCTTGAGGTCTTGTTGTATGCAAAATAGTAATAATATAATTAGACATGGAACTATTTACCCTCCCCCATGTGAGTTGACCAACGTGGTGAAGTACGGTCGACCAACCCACATGAACGACAAGACGTGGAGAGGCCATCCAGCAGCAGCGTAACGCAACGATGAAAACGATTGTTATAAATAGGCATACAAAACGCGTACATTTACACTGGCCGGGGGGGGTTACAATAGTTCTACTGTTACCAACAACTCTGACTGCGGCAGGTTTCGGGTTAAAAGTTCGCCTTCTCAGCGCTGTACTTGAAAGGGAGCCAATTCAGCTCTCAGTGGAGTTCCCAAAATCGGTTAAACATTTTCAAGGCACCGCTTATTTCAAATGTTTGCTAATAACTTCCCGGAGTTCATCGTTTTAACGTGAATTACTCATGTCCTCGCGTAGAAAATCAGGCTCGCGTTGGAATAAATTGGTCTCTTATTGTTGGTATTGTAATTTATCCAGGTAGAGTCTAGCTGGGCCGCATGTGTAACTCCGACGCAAAACGGGTCACAATTGACGAGGCGCTTTTCTGTGTCTGTGGCGGTGTTGTTATTGTTTGACCTCCCTAGACGTATTCGAACACTCTACCATCCCCACCTCCGGCCGCCGACTCCACTGCCAACACTTTACCGTCGTCCCGGCCCACCATGGCTTCCTCCTACACCCAGGCTTCTCCATCCGTGGCTGCCTCCAAGTCAACCTCGGGGCCGCCCCCCGCCTACTCGAACGGCCGCTCTGCCAGGCCCCAGCCGCAGCCGCAGCCGCAGCCTGTGGCCGCGTCGTACGCCACAGCTCCGGCACGTCCGCCCACCAACGTGCAGGTGGGGAGAGGCACGACGTGGTGCAAGCTTAGGCAGGGGGGGGGAGGGGGGAAGAGGTCAGGACGACTTGTGACATCGCAACAATGTTTGCATTATGACTGCAGGTATTGTGGTCTATGCAAATATGACTCCTCGTAAAAAAGGTATCAGTTTTGTTGCCAGATAGAAGGGTAAAAAAACAATTATCATATTTTTTACTGGCAAATGAGGTTCCAATGGTGTAAATGCTTACCGCGAGCTCTCATACTCTGATGGTGCATTGTCTTTGAGTTGTGCGCCTTTTGGCGTCATCTGGTCCAACCCATGTGAGACTAGGCTCTAAGGAAAGCTGTCTCGGGTGTGGACCAATCAACTTCAAGGACAGTGCATATCATTATCATCATCAGAGTTGTTTCTTTTTGTTTGCATTTTGACTGCTTGTGTTGTGGTCATTGCAAACATGATGCCTTGTATAAAGGTGTCAGTTTTTGTACCAGTTGAAAGGGTAAAAACCTATTACTATATTTTGCCACTGGTAAAGGAGGTCTCATAGTGTAAATGCTTACCCCGAGCTCTCAATACTCTGATGGTGCGCTGTCTTTGAGTTGTACGCCTTTTGGTGTCATCTGGTCCAACACCAATGGAGACTAGGCTCTAAGAAAAGCGGTCTCGGGTGTGGACCAATCAACTTCAAGGACAGTGCATATCATTATCATCATCAGAGTTGTTTCTTTTTGTTTGCATTTTGACTGCTTGTGTTGTGGTTATTGCAAACATGATGCCTTGTATAAAGGTGTCAGTTTTTTGTACCAGTTGAAAGGGTAAAAAACTATTACTAAATGTCGTGCCATGTTCGGTTTAAGATAATATTTCTCGTAAATTTCAGTAAATAAGAGAGTTATCATGTTGGCCGTTCAGAAATCGTACGCTTGGTCAGTAAGTTGATTGTAAACTGATAATAATTACTATCATAATATATGATGAAATTCATACTCATTAGCATCATATACATTTAAGAACATTATCTCATACTTGCCTCCGCCAAAAACCGGCGGAAATGCATTGAGTGATGATGTCATGCCGGCCTTGTTGGATGGCTGCTTGTTTTATTTTCAATTCCGTGAATGATTCGCGAAAAACATTGAGACTGGATTAACGACATGGGTTTGTGATTTAAAGAATGTGGTTTGTTTAACCAGTCAGCACTTTTATTTATGCAGCACTGTTTGCACGTCCTTGACAAAGCACACACTATGAAACATAAGTAGTATAAAATACCAGAACAGTGCAAAACAAATTGGGCATAGACATGGCGATACCGCTGGCGATACAGGCAAAGCACTCAATTAGTTTGTTTGTTGCATGCCGTGCGTTTAAACACACAATTATACTTTGTGGAATTTGGTAGTGGTGCAGTGGTTTGTACTGGAAGTACTGCAAAGCACGAATGAAATTAATTTAGAATTAACGTTTTTGGGTTAGATTGCGTTTTTTATAAATGTGTCGTAACCCTCCACCACCCGACACGGCCAATCAGTAAAAAACTGTCACCTTGACAGAAGACAAATAGTCCACTACTTTAGCCCACCAGTGTATTGAAGAGTGAATTCACAACATTTTCAATTTTTGAGTACGACGTTTCGCTGGTAATTACATCCAGCATCATCGGGCATTTTGCCAGAGTGGTAAGCCTACGTGTTAAACTGAAATTCATTTGCTCACTTCTGGGAAACTGATCTTGCAATAATTATCGTTAAAACATTCAATCGTGACAACCTTATGAGCAAGCTGCTCAGTTGCCAACGACGTGCGTCACTGGTGATGCGAACAGGTGCGCGTTGCCCAGCCCAGCCACAGCTACGTGGGCCCGGCCGCTACCGTGTACGCGCCCTCGCCCGCCCGCCAGCCCGAGCCCGCTTACTCTGCTCAGCAGCAGAGGCCAGGAGAGCCACAGGCGACGTACGGGCCCGGCCGGCCCGTGGAAGCACCCTACACTTACCGCCTGCCTCCCAGCCGGCAGGCTGAGGTTCAGCATCAGCCTCTACAGCATCAGACACAACAGCAGCAGCATCATCCGCCGCCGCCGCAACAACAACAACAGCAGCAGCAGCAGAGGCCGGGAGAAGTGCAGTCTGCCTATGGGGCGGCGAGGCCAGTGGATCCTGGCTATGGATCGCGGTACGGAGACCAGGGCCAAGGGCACACGGCCAACCGACAGCAAGCCGAGCCGGCATATGCCCCGGCGTACAACGCAGGTGACGCGCCCCCTCGCCACACAGCCTCCGGGTTCACTTTATAAACGATCTCATCTGACCTATTGTGGAATGGCCGCATATATAATCTGGATAAAAGGCTGGGCTTTCTTTTCCACGCACAAGTCACCTCTAACTATGAACAATTAACTACTTTACAAAAGAAACATTTGGAATACTCTTGGAATGCTGTTGTCATTCGGTGAAGCACCATATTCCTACCTCGTCTCACTTGATAGAATAAACGCAAATTTGTCGGCGATTGATGATCCAGCACTCCCTGTTTCACTCCAATCACCTTCCACACCGGTGGTAACTCGCATCCTTATCACGCTTCTATTGCTACTACTACTATGTTTACTTGACTCGTGTACACTTCCCATTGATTCCTCCACCCATGTTGAGGACTGACTTTACTCAATAAAAAATAAATATTAACTGTTATATGTCACACCTTCTATCGTGCTGTTCATTACTGGCCATTTGCGTCGTAATACGAAGTGGCGACATTTCCAGCGTCGTTGCGCTGCTAACGCATGCCGGGCCCCGTTGTGTGTCCGCGCGCTGCGCCTCCCTAGGTACGGCTCGATACCAGGAGCCGGGATACACGAGCAATGCAATGCCGCGCCCACCAGCAGCGCAGAACTACGCACCAAAGCAAGAGCAGGCATTTCCTTCGGCCCAGCACCAGCAGCAGCAGCAGCGTCCACCCCAGCGTCTCGACTACCAGCAGCAGCCGCCCTCCCACGGGCAAGCACCGGCGGTGGGATACCCGCCGGGTCAGCACCAGGCTTCAGCCTACTCGCAGGCTCAGGCGCCTGCCTACCACCAGCCCCCGCAGGGGCAGCTCGCCATGTCGGGGTACACGCCGGGGCAGCACCAGGCATCGGCGTACGCGCCGGCACAGCTCAAGAAAGCTTACCACTCGGACGACCTGCCACCATCGGTGCCAGGATCTGCTCAGCAAACTAGGGTGAGCGGGGTGGTTCTGTTGTGTATAATTGCCAACCTTTGCTGGGCTAAGCGGCAGGCAGCTGATTTTAAAACCTTTGTTACCAGTACAAGTTATAGATTAAAAACTTGTGTGTGCATATACTTGTATTGCGTTTTTGCTATGTATTGACACCCTGTGTGGGACACCCATTGCAAAAAAATGCCCCATCTCAAAGGATTAACCAGATGAAATATCCGAATGAATGAGATAGAGTTAAAATCTATTTAGAGGTTTATATGTGTGTCATTGGGATCATAAACTCGTTGCACTTGGAAAACCCAGTTTAATTCAAGGGTGGCATAAATTCATGCTTCAAACCCAGCATCTCGGCGGCCATGGCATTGGTGTCCTAACATGGCATGAGTGACGCGAACCACCCAGCCACCTCGGCATTGCAATAATTGAGTGCAATTGTAAACGAGCAGCATATTCTCTCAAAGCACGTGGTTGCCTCTGGTTTCTTCTGCCTGGTCTGGCCACAGGCCCACCAAAGATCTTGCCAGCGGTCATCATGCCGTGCCTCAGTGTTTGGCGTTGCTATGAGATATGTTTTTTAAATGTTTTTTCTAAACGCTACAAAGGATATCCTTTAGACAGCATGTCCAGCCAAGTTTAAAAAGCATTCAAGTTGCATTTCCACGTTGTAAACAGTTGTCAGAGTCCTCGCTGGACTTTGCACCCTTGTGGTGGGAATTGCAGCTTTGCCAGGAGTATTTATAATTTTTGGAAAATGTGTGGTGTTCGTTGAACACCAAATTCAATTGGTAACACCGCGTCCACTCGTGCTCCATTGTAGCCGCCCAGTGACCACCTGTTTTGTTTTTAGCAGCTCCAAAGTGAAAGGAGTTGCATTTTTGAACCCATCTGCCCTCTTCAGTACCACGAAACTCATAGGAACTGGTGGTGGGGGGGGAGACGTGTGTCAAAACGCACTCTCTCTTTAGCAGGAAATCTCAAAAAAACACTTTGTCTGCATTTCCCGAAACAATCCATGCACACATAGATGGGCTCTGCGTTGCTCATGTACGCGTGCGTCCTTCAGCTTGCCGGCGCTCACAATTATACAGCGCTGGCGGCTTTAATTAACCCAGGTTAACCTGCCTGATGCTACCCCCCCCCCCCCCCCACGGGTTGGGGAAAAAAACAGGGCGAAAGCCAGGGCTGTAGCCTCGTTGGCAAGTTGAATATTTAACCCCATAATTGCGGTGCATATTTTCTGTTCTCGTTGTTCTCGTCATCAAGGTGGCATTTATCAAACTGTTTGGTAGTTATGTCCGTGGTTTTTAACCTGGGGGCCACAATCGTAACAAGTAGGCAACAATGTATTGGTCAACATGCATTGCGAGCGAATAGTATGCTTGGAGAACATGCATCGAATAAATCGGGTAAGAATGAATTGTTGACATTTAATTCAAGTTCAGTGCAAATAATATGCGTATGTTACATATGGGCGATTGCATTGAATTGAACAAGACGGTGGGAATAACTAACTTTTTTTTATTTGCACATGGCCGTGAATCAAGTGACCACTTATCACTAGAGCAGGGTTGGATGCAACCTTTTTCTCACTGAGCAGTGAGCAGGAGGACGTACTTGCGGACGCATTCGCTTTATCTGGAAATTTAGCAAAATATAATTTAGGGCTTCCCTTTTACCGGCCTAATGCTGTGCCTGCGCGTATTTTACCTCTCACTAACGCATCGGGTCGCAGTTCCCAAGTTGTACGCCCTACTTGGGCGCTTGCAGTGAAGGTGAACATAATTTGCCATCCACTTCCAAGTTGCGGGCCTCGTGGTCGCACAAAATCAAATCGCAGCCCATGCACCGTAGGCTTCCTCACCCATTGATTACAGTCGCCCTGAGGACAAGATTGCGCTCACAGCTCCAACGTTCGTTACGCAGACTCTACTGGTGCAAGGTGGCGGCGGCGGAGGCGGGGCGCCGACGATGGGGGTGTCCGGCCTAGAGGACGAGGTGGACCGGCTCACCAAGAAGATGCTGCACGACATGAACAACCCGCCGTCCGAGGAGTACTTTGGTGAGTGTCCTCGCTGCCGGTAATCCCGACGCGTGTTGTCGCTTTGTGCCCCGCCGCGCTGAGCCAGCCGTCGTTTCACAGACACGACATTCATATGAAAGGCTCCCAGATTGGTCCGCGTTCACGTCTAACTGCACGTGTGGTGGCCGGTGGCCAGTGTCCTGGCCAATTTCTCTCCGTCCGCCCCATTTACAACAAGAGGCACTAGTTTTTGCCCGAAATAATAAAATGGTGAAACTGTAAAGCTTTGTGACCTTTTGAAATGCTGTTTTAGAGCTTTCACATTAATTTCCACGTGAATGTAACAATCATGTGCTTAGGCCACCAACTACAAGCTTTTGGCATTTAGCCCACATCCACATTGTGAATTGCCTTTTACTTAAGCACACACTTAAAGCAGAATTTGTGTGATTCACTTTCCAAATACCGTTTTTCTTAGGCAAAAACGAAGTAGATTTGTTATTTTTGTACAAAATGTAATTAACATCTGTGCATAGGCAAACGCAATGTTTGACAGCCAAATGCTGATTATATCTTTCGTATTTGGAATTGGCAGGAAACAATGATGCTGCTGTGAATTGTCGAATTAGTTGCGCAAAAGTTTCTCGCTTTTGCCACAATTTATGTTGAAGGTTCTGGCATGGGACCAGTACACGACTGTGCTCTTCCTCTGTCGGAGAAAGAAAACAAAAATGTGCTTCCCGGAATAATTTATCTTCGAGTGGGCGAGCGGCGTTGTGTGGGGGGAGGAGCATATGAACCACATTACTCTTTACACGTACGTGCGTGCAACTGGCATTCAAAACGGTAATTTAAGTAAACAAACGTTTTTTTTACATCTTTTGGATGTGTATCTAGGCTGTGTCCCCCTCCCCGTGCTCTCTGGCATGAGTGTAAGTCTTCATTAAATCGTAAAATTATAAAAATACTGGGGAATTATTTTGCGTCGGCATTTCTAGCATCGCACTTTGTCAATTGCATCAATTCGTCGAATTGATGCAATGTGTGAATCGTCACACCGCTAATTTTTTAACAGAGCAACCCCAGTCACATTAGTACGATTGTGAGCATTACACTGAGCTTGCATTAACGTGGTGCTTTTTTTGGTGAATCATAATTTTGCTATTGTGTTCGACTGACTCTTGAGTGTTCTGTCCGGAGTTTCCTTGCATTGCATAGCCCGTTGGATCTTCGTTGGTGCAGTTACGCCACCTGCTGTTGCTGTTGCTTGTTCAGTCTGAGGTGCTATTTTTTTAATCGGTAGAAAACTGGTCTTTATCGTTCCAGACGTCATCCTTGTCACATTCACAGTTTTCATCATCAATGGGGTTTTTTTAATTTTTTGTAATATTTCTATGCCTTTTTTTCCTGCTTCTGGTCACGATACCAATGTTTTTGGTGAGTGTGTGTCATAATTGGTCAGTGAAAAGGCCTACGTTGAACAACAGGAAATGTTATATCCGTACATATACTGAACTTCAGCACTAGAGGTTCTGCACTTGCAAAATGTATGGGGGGGACGGGGGGGAGGGTAAGTGGGGAGGGTAAGTGGGGAGGGGGGGAGGGTCAGTGGGGAGGGGGAGGGTAAGTAGGGAGGGGGGAGGGTAAGTGGGGAGGGGTAAGTAGGGAGGGGGGGTAAGTGGGGGGGGGGTAATTTGGGGGTGGGGGTTAGTGGGGGGGGGGGGTAAGTGGGGGGGGGGTAAGTGGGGGGGGGGGGGGTAAGTGGGGGTGAGTGAGGGGGGGTTAGAAGAGAGAGTGAACGTGCTGCGCTGTAAAAACAGCGGCGACCCAAATTTGATTCCTGCCGACGGCTATCATCGGCGACAAGTGGTCTCAGAAACAGTTCCTGGTACCCTTCGCCAACCGGCACCGAACATCGTGGTGAAATATGGCTAAACACCTCCCATGACTGATTTGGAGAAGTCTTCAACCAGCAGTCAATTGACAATGTTATGAATTGCCATGATTCTTGGTTGCTGTTGGATTCGAACAAGGATGTTATATTTTATCTTGCTTTCCCAATCTCATTACCATTGTTTCTCATTTTTTTCTGTCTTATTTGTACAGTTGATTCCGTTTTGTCTTAACGTAACATTTAACTGTTCACAAACACATTGTGGACAGGGGCCCCTTGTATACGCTTCCTGGTGGGATGCTCCAAGTGCATTCCATATCCATTGATGTATTGTGAGCCTAGAGAATGGATTTGCATAGCTACCGCAGAGACTAAAAAAACAGGCCTCCAGGCACAGGCTTTCATTGGCACTTCAAATCTATCCTTACAAAGTCGTAAATTTTTGCTGTCCAATTTGACGTCCACCCCCCCCCCCCCATGTCTATCAGTGTTTTGCACAAGAATACACTCTCTAGCGTTCAAAACTGAATTGCGTTATTTTCTACAATTAGTTTTGTGTCCGTGCCTGGCTGATTTTTATTTCAAATGTATTCGGCCTTGGCCTAATGTCATAACGTTTTAACAGAGCTGCCTTGGCCAAAGCGTGGTCCTAAAGTGTGAGCTTCTGTGCGTGCCAAACGTGTGCGCAGGCAGGAAGCGCATGCCATGCGTGGGTGGATCGGTGGACGAGAGTGAAAGTCTTGCTTTAGTATTGCTCTCCACTCCATCTCAATCGAGCTTAACAATTGGCACTTTTTGTAAACCGAGGGTTAGGGGGAATTGCAATTTTAAGTCCCGGGAGGATGGGAATTTTTCAGCATTGTGTTTCTTTTTCACGGCCAAAAGAATTTTCCTGCCCTTATTATATAATTGTATTTGCTGTTTAACGTTTTCATTTTCTTTTTTGTCACGAATGATTTATTCTTAAACAGCCTTAGAAAAATATCTTCTCCCACGTGCGTGCTTGGGTGCTTGTGGGCACGTGTACTTACGGGTTTTGACGATCATCCGTTGAGCAACCGCAGTGATGTGGCTTTGTACTTTTCACGGCCACTAACTGGCTTCGGTGCTGCCGTCCGTTGACTCCATAACAGTCTAGGAGGCTGAAAGCGCAGCGGTCGTGGTCTGTTGTGTTGTGTGCGCGTGGCAGGCAAACATCACAACCAACACTTGCCCCGATAGTCTAGGAGGCTGACGGCAGCGGTCGTGGATCCCCGCTGTGTTGTGTGTGTGTGCGCGTGGCAGGCAAGTGCGCGCGGTGCGGCGAGAACGTGGTCGGGGACGGCAACGGCTGCACGGCCATGGAGCAGGTCTTCCACGTCGACTGCTTCACCTGCCTGACGTGCAACGCTCGCCTCCGTGGGCAGCCCTTCTACGCCGTCGAGGGGAAGGCGTACTGCGAGGGATGCTACATCGTACGATGCGCACACGCGCACGCACTCGTGACACGCAAAAAAAACACAAGGGACAACGATTCCCCCGTTTATAACCTTAACAGACTGTTGGGGGAAATGCTGTTAGCGAGCACTTTTGAAGGCTGGCACGGCACGCGAAGGGATGGGTGGCCAGTATCACGCCTGGCTGCCTTTATCTTCCAAGTGGCGATGTTTACACACAGCACCAGACACTCATTTCAGGCTTAGTCGACCCTAGGGGAGGCCCAAGACCGGTTCAGATAATCGTCACTGGTGTTGGCTGTGAGCAGGAATCGAACTCGGGTCGCCGGGTTCGAAGCGCAGCGCGCTAAGCACTGACCACAGCGCCACAGCCCCCCACTCATGCACATGCGCATGCACACGACAATGATTGTCGATAATTATGGTCATCGCGATCTCGGTGACGGTCTTTTTCATTCATTCACCGTTCGTCATTGGCAGGGTTTCATCATCATCATCATCTTCACATCAGCATTCCCCTCTATCATTGTGATAACGATGATATTGACAACTTACCGTGAACTAATTAAAATGTTAAGCTATCACTCAAACATCCTGCCACAATGAACTCAAAATTAAAATAACACAGCAGGAGAATGTGCTGCCAGTGGTATATGATACTGACTACCCTCCCCCACCCCGCCTCGCTCGCAGGGTTTGGTGTTTG
Organism: Lethenteron reissneri; assembly: GCF_015708825.2. Lineage (NCBI taxonomy): Eukaryota > Metazoa > Chordata > Hyperoartia > Petromyzontiformes > Petromyzontidae > Lethenteron > Lethenteron reissneri. The sequence goes on along the minus strand of NC_083814.1, from coordinate 10,601,666 downwards.
AACTTCATGGAAACGCATTTCTGCGAATCTATGAAGTAATTGTGTTCGAACAACGCACGGCAAGTGCGGCTGGTTCCTTCACAAATAGAAAATGAAAGCGTCGGCCTCGTGTGAATGTGGTGAGCTCCGATCGGTTCATCACAGACCACAACCCACTGCCCGTGAAAGAAAGTATTTGCTGCTGCTGCTGTGCTGGCAGTGGTGCACATATATCAACAAACAACTCGACGAACTCGTCAATGGAACTGTGGCCTTACAAGGAAAATATATAATAAGCATCGTTTTGGGCAATGGGCCAATCTAAGAACAATGGCATGAAGAAGGTCCATTGCCTTGCATATATTTCTCCATTCAAGGCACTGCCCATTCTACGTTTACATGGGAGATACGGACGCTGCACGTGAAGCAACGTCTGATGCAATCAAGTGTATTATCAGACTCGACATACAGTTGTAATGTTCAATCGGTTGCTCTTCAAATTCGGGACGAAGAGACCGACAGACAGACATGTGTGATTCCACTGACCACGAACCCTGCTTTGTCCATCCCGCACTTTCCGTCCGCTTGGCAGAACATGTTGGAACGCTGCTCGGTGTGCTCCCAGCCCATCATGGACCGCATCCTGCGCGCCACGGGCAAGGCCTACCACCCGCAGTGCTTCACCTGCGTAGTTTGCCGCAAGAGCCTGGACGGCGTGCCCTTCACCGTCGACGCCACCAACCAGATCCACTGCATCGAGGACTTCCACAGGCGAGTGGGCCCAGCAGCGACGGGCACACGCTGTGTGCGAGTGTGTGTGTGTGTGTGGTAGTGGGGAGCGCACTGAACCCGGCGAGCCCTAGGTCGACTCGGCCTCAAATGAGTACCTGAGACAAAGGTAGCCGGGTGTGGTGCTGAGCACCTACCCTCTTGTATGCCGTGCCGGCCTTCATAGATGCCTTCTAACGGCGCTTGCCCCAACAATCTGCTGAGGCTACACGGGGGATCTTTGTCTTTGTGGCAAGGGTGGCGCAGTGGTGGTGGTAACGCTCGTGCCTCACAGAAAAAATGGCGCGCGGGTTCGATGTCCGACTGGTGCCTGTTCTGCGTGGGATTTGTATGTTCTTTCTGCCTGTATGGGTTTCCCTCCGGGTTCTCCGGTTTAATCCCATCGCTGAAAAAATAACCCATAAACAATCTACCTGGTTTCGGCCAAAGTATCCCAATGCTGAAGAAGTGACCTGAAATGACCTCTTGCGATTAGACATGGCAACCTTGCTCCCTCTCGAGCTTGGCAGGACCCCCCTTAAAAAAATAAAGTCTTGAGGCTCAGTGAGTCTTTTGTAAAAAATAAAAAGGCATAAATAATGTATGTGTCTCATCCTCACATTAGTTAAGAGCTAGATTGGACATAGACTGGCATTGTGGGACATCACGATTGGATGTTGGGATATCTCCTTAGGGAATAGAGGAGAAATGAAGAAGTTAGAGGCTCAAGAGGGGCGTTACTCATTCTATAGGTCAGGAAGGTGAGACTTTTACGGTTTGGTCACGTGTTGAGAAGACACAAAGAAGAAGATGCTATGAGGGGGGTTATGGAGATTAAGAGACCCGCAGTAAGGCTTGCAAAGGAACCCATCGGCTCACAATAGCAACCCATATACTGGAAGAGATGCAGGGCAGAAAGTGTGGAGGGAGATGGAGGGTGGCATGGGAGGATGCGGTGGAATGAGGTAAGAGGGGACGGTGGGACGTGACCAGAGAAGAGTCGCAGAATAGAAAGATTGTGGAGAAAGAAATTCCAAGTAGCAAATGAGACTTCGAGCTTCGAAGAAGAGGAAGGTGACTTGAGATGAGCTGACGCTGCCCCCTGTGGTCTGGAATGACCTCCCCCCTGCATCTGACCAAGTCCCGGCTAAATCAACATCTTCCTCTTACTCTAGGCCAGGGGTCGGCAACCAAAATAACAAGAAGAGCCATTTCTTTCCAATTCGGTACAAAATTCAGTATTTCAAGAGCCGCAATGCATCTGAGTACATACGTACTCATCGTCAAGAAGCAGCCCGTAAAGAGCCGCATGCGGCTCCGGAGCCGTAGGTTGCCAACCCCTGCTCTAGGCCTAGGACCGGTCTCATTGTGAAGCGTCTTTCCATAAAAGTAAATATATTCTAGCCATCTGTGTTTATTTAATGTGCATGTACTAGGTGTGCGAGTTTTCCCACCGGAAATGTATATATTTTTTTATGAGGACCGCTTTCCCGGATGTGTCAAAGTGTCTGCCGTTATCTTTTAATTACTGAATATTTGTTCATAGCATTTGTAGTTGTGTATTTATTTATTTATCGCGCAGTTGCTGTGCAAAGGTCAAAAGGTCCCAAACATCAAGTGACAAGCAACAAACGGCAACGATCAAAGTTGTAGTAGATGAATAAGTGTATCACGTTTCTTGGATTTGGCAAGGTTATACACGAGCTTGGGAGAAGAGAGATGATGAGAAGGAATACAATTTGCGGTTTGGAGAGCTCATTTTGTTTCTATAGCATTGGCTGCAAACCGGAGGCTTTGTGGGTCCATTTTAAAGAAAGACGTGCACAGGGCTGTCTTGTGTATATAATTACCTAGACTGTGTCCTGGCTTTGAAATTATACTTCACTGAAAAATTGTGCATTAAAGTTCCAATCAAGTGTCCCATTGTGGCACTCTGGTGACATCACTCTCGTATGGTCTAACACGCGGGCCACTGCAAGTAACATTACTGAAGTGCACTTCGTTAATGGAAAAAATACACTTGAACCTATTAGTTTTCTTCCTTTTCAACCTCGTAATAACCGGTGCCCTACAAGGCTGCACGATAAGTGCCTAAGTACGGACCCTCGATTCCAGAATTCACATCATGCAGTTTGCCCAAATTGCCATGTGTCATTCCGCATCTCTACGATGTTTTCAGAGCGCTTTTTATCCGAATGAACCTCGAGTTTTTCTTTGTGGCGCTGGCATCGGTTGCCGTATTTTACCAATGCTGTTGCGCCACCTGCTGTTGCTCTTGTTTAGTTCACAAATTCTGAGATTGCTTCTAAAAAATGTGCGTCTTTCATCTTCAGTGGTCATCATCACCACGTTTGCTACATTCATCGCGATTGCTTTATTTGTTATTTTTTTCACGCTTTTTTTTTGCCGGGGAGAGTGATTTCGTTCACAAATAACAAAGCGACCAGAACGTTTCTTTGTAAACGTGCACTTTGTTTCCACTAAGTCCAACTTTGCTTGAACCGATCATGGAATAGTTCATCCGATTTTAAAGTTGGCGGAGCGGCAGGCGCAGCGGTCGGCACACCACCCCGCAAGCCTGGCGACCCGAGTTTGGTTCCCCGCCACGGCCAAGGAGCAGTGACGCGCGATATCCGAACAGGCGTTATATTGGCCGCCCCCTTTACCAACCTGCACTCACCATTGTGGTGAGGTACGGTCAAACAATCGGCCACGATCAACGCTGTGTGGACTGGCTTTCATTCAGTCGTGGACTGACACATAGTCGATGCGCCAGAGACGATATCAATACCCCCCTCCCCACCTTAGGTAGCAGAACTTTTCGTCATACCGATTTATTTATATGGCTAATAAAAATTAATTACTTAACCCCCCACTCATTTCAAATGGTTATCACATTATGCACTATTGTTGGCCACGTGAATAAATTGTAACTGATAAAGCTATGCTACTTCACGTGGTACTGACAAGTGTGATGTCTGGGCTCATGGACTATGTTGAAATGGAGCTCCTAGTTTATTTTCGCGTGCTTTGTCTTTACGTTTGTGACCCCCCCCCCCCCCCCCCCCCTACAGGAAGTTTGCACCACGCTGCTCGGTGTGCCAGCACCCCATCATGCCGGAGCCGGGCCAGGAGGAGACTGTGCGCATCGTGGCGCTAGACCGCAGCTTCCACGTGCACTGCTACAAGTGTGAGGTGCGCTGCAACGAGTGTGCGTGCGCTGGTATAGTGGGGAGCGGCAGTGGAGTGCTTGGCACGCTGCACTACGAAACCGGCGACCCGGGTTCGATTCCCGCTCACGGCCACAACCAATGACAATTATGTGAACCGGTCCTGGGCCTCCTCGAGGTCGACTCGACCTCAGACGAGTACCTGGTGCGGTGTGTAAACATCGCCACTGGGGAGACGAAGGCGGCCAGGCGTGGTGCTGGCCACCCACCCCCTCGTGTGCTGTGCCGGCCTTCATAGGTGCTCGCTAACAGCACTTGCCCCAACAGTCTGTTAAAGGTTAATGACAATCGGAAGCGGTAGTGTAGTGGTTTGTGTACTACCGCTACAAACCCGGTGACCCGAGATTAGTTCTCGCTCATGGCCAATAACAGTGGCGAATATTTGAATCGGGCCTGGGGTCCTCCCCTAGATCGACTCGGCCTTAATTGAGTACTTGGTGTGGTATGAAAACATCGGGGTTGGGGAGATAAAGGCGGCCGGGCGTGGTACTGGCCACACCACCACACCGTGTGCCATGCCAAGATGTGGTTTGTGTGGCTCGCTTAACAACACTTGTCCCATCAATATTCTAGGCTTCCTTGACCTCTTGTGAATAGGTGTCCAGTGAACTCCCCATAATCCCACACCACGCACGTCTCACTTCCCCCCCCCCCCCCATCGTCCCACCCTTTGCCTCTTTTCCTGTCGCCGCGCAGGACTGTGGCCTCGTGCTGTCGTCGGAGAGCGAGGGGCGCGGTTGCTACCCGCTCGACTCGCACATCCTGTGCCGCAACTGCAACGGTCGCCGCATCCAGGCCCTGTCTGCCAACATCACCACCGACCTCTGACCGACCTACGCTCATTTGCATGAGCTGCCTCCACATCGCCCACCTTGCCCGCTCGTCAACCAACCCTTTCCACCGACCAAACCCACCTTCATGTCTACCCTACCCAACCTATCCAACCACCGAGCCACTTATTTCTCCACTGAGCTACCCACCTTCCAACCTACCCAACCACTTACCCACCAACCTACCCAACGACTCACCCATCTACCCAACCACCCACTCACCTACCAAATCATCACACTGCTGACCTACCCACCCTCCCACCTATTCCACCCGTCCTTACCAACCAACCACCCACCTACCTAACCACCCATCGACTGGGCATGTAGCGAGGCATTCAAATAGATTCTTACATTCGTGACATGCATCGAAATGTGCCACTAGAGGCGCCGCATCAACCTCGGTGTAAAAAAGGAATTAATCGTGATCCCAAATTGTGATGGCGCATCGAATTGTTGGGGGCGGAAAGTAGTTTTCGTGAAATGAACGTGTCGTTTGCGTGAATCGTACAAAACAAGCGATTTCTTTTACGTGCGGGTTTCGACGCAACGTATCGTGAGCAAGATCTGTATTAATCTCAGAATCGTCGCAAGCCTATTCTGAAAGCACGACACAAGCACGCAACACATTTATCCTACAGGCTGTTGTGTGTTGTTGGCGAGTACCTATTACGGCTTCCGCATTGCACAACTCGTTGGTGAGCATCACCCAACACACAGCCACCTTTGTCTCACCACTCCCCAGCACACGTGTCGGACCGCACATTGCACCTAGCACTCGTTTTACGTTTGAGTCGACCTATTTGTAGGCCGGGCCAGATTGCGATATAAATTTCCAACGGTGTGTACGGGCGGGATCATCGTGCTGTGTGTGTGTGTGGTGAACACATTGACGGCAATCCTTGAAGGACATTGGCAACCTTCGACGGCAGTAGTTGCCGCACCACTTTCTATTGCTGCTTGGGAAGAACTGTCAACGCTATGCTATTGCCACACACACACAGAGGCTCCAGTTGCGCATAGTGAATGCATTGGTAGTGAAGATTACCAGCAACAGTTGCTATAAAACTGCCCTGGTGTATCTTTTTTTTTTTCAATCGGTTCATCTGTGTACGCTCATGAATGCACAAAGAATTCTGTAGTGGAGAGTCTTCTTTTTTTTTTACTGCGTAACACAACGGCACAACTAGTGTCGTGCTTGAGTCCGTGTCGTCCTCAGCCATATAATGAGAAATAGGCAATCAATTATGCTACTTCGCCCTGCTATTTCAAGCATTCTGTGCCCTCGGAGCACAGGGATAATTTTTTTATTATTATCACAAGCTGCGACGTGCCCAGTAGCACGTTACATTTGCGCGTGTGAAATCGCAAAAAACGAATGATTCATTCGGTTTATTGCCACGCGCGCGCACACGCGCGTGGTTCTTGTGGACGGAGAAAACGCTTTTGGGAGTGGCGTGAACACGGATTGACGGCTTGACGAGGTGAATCATTTGAGCTCCGCTGGCTCTCCGCCGCCGGCCAGCCATGTTCTGCACAACTTTGGGGGGGAAAAAAGACATCGTCACATATTTAGTCTATAAACAGCGGAGAGAGAGTAAATTGTGTCATCGCCTGTTGGTATAAAATTGCTTGACTTCGCGCGCGTTTTAGAGGTGGTGGATTGTCCGGTTATATTGCAGCCTTTATCGATTTAAATACGAAGGCTGAGTGAACATGGGTAAGAGGAATAAAAGTGCCTTCCATGATGCATGCTTTATATAAAAAAAATGGTTTAATCATCTTAAGATTTTGATGGCCTGAATTGGGGGGGGGGGGTGGGGGCTTTGCGTAGAGATAGCGGCCCTGCTAAATAAAGTACACTGCGTGTAATCGTGAACATTGTTGCGTTGAAGAGCAATATTATATAAAAAAAAATTGAAACAATAAAAATCCTAATGCAATAATGTGCAAATATAACTTGATATAGGTATAATGCTGTGCAAGTTTTTTTTTTTTACTATGTTACAAATATCGGTTAACTATAGCCTTAATACAAAACGGCCGCTTGGGTTGCTGGCTCAGTAGGGCTTTGCGTGGTGGTGATCACAAAGTGTGTGGCCTGATGCAGGAGCAGTGCTGCCACATTGGATGGATGTGCGGTGAAAAGTCCCTTTCAACATTTTCAAAGCAAATTGATTGACTCTGCGGTCTTCACATTTGTATGTTAACTGCAAAAAATGGAGAAGAAATTAATAAATAAAACGCTGGGATCTTGCAGAAACCCTTTTATTCACCAGACCTTGGATCCCTGTCGCTACCCACATTTTCCACCCACGTGATAAATATTTTCCGCAGTTCAAATCATTTTCTTGCTGGGGAAAGCGGTTGTATTGATGAGGTGGATGCGTCGTTTGAGAAGCAACACGGAGTTGACATCGGCAGGGAATTCAATCATTGGGATCGTCCATGATGGACCCAAGTGCATTACACTGCATAGAAAACGAAAGTTTTAACCAGTGGTGTAGAGTAGCGTGGTTCGCATGGGCCCTGGTGCAATGATTGTAATGTGTGCGGGGGGTGCCTACGTTCAATTTCCGCTGTGTAGCCTGGTGTCTGGGCCCCGGACACGCAATCGCCATCCCACTGCATTCAACGAGCTCCTTCACTGCTTTGTACATCCGGCCACACGGACTTTCTCATCGCCCTTTGTATTGCCAAGGGCACCAGTGGAAGGAGCCACGTGCCGGTGTTGTACCTTCACGTGTAGACGTTCGCACGAAGGCAGCGACATTGCGCGGTGACGCCCGTTGCGTCCTGCGATTCAAGGTTACTACAGGGTAGCTTTTGTTTGTTTAAATGAGAGGAAAACTTGTTTAGATGCGTCTGCATGCATCGGCTGCAGATACACACATTTACCTCTCTTTCCATTGTAAAGCCGCGCTGTGCCGTGGGCCGTGCCGAGCCAGCGCGGCTCGGGAGGAGCCCGGTTGTTTTTCCACTGCGGGAAGACGAGCTGTGTCGCCGAAGTCGCACGCAGTGTGTGATGTCGGAGACGCGCCGCGCGGGTGAAGCGGTGACGGCTGTGTCCTTCGGGTCTGCTGGCTTGCATCATGCACCGTTGAAAATGATTGACCCCCCCCCACCCACCCTTCATCCAGAGCCACATTCGGATGTGGGTTTTTTTTGTTTCGGGCTGGCGTAGAACGGTTTGGTTCCAGGCTCGGCTCTGTATATAGCCAGTGGAAATCCACCCGTGTACCGCGAGCACTCCGCACTGGTCCGGCTCCGATGTGCCAGTGGAAAAGGGGAATTTATCGCCACTTTCCTCTAGCATAGCTTGCGTTGCGGAAAAGCCTCGTGGCCGTGATTTTTAGGATGGAAGCTTTTTGGATTTTTGAATGTTTACCTACATTGGTGTTTGTTCCCCCCCCTCCTCCTCCGCTAGGCTATGATTGTCCTAAATGCGCTTCATTGTAATCTATGCAGTTTGTTATGCAATATTGAATTGTAGTTGACTTGTGTAAGTTTCGAACGGGGGTTAAAAAGTGCAAATGTGAATGAATATGGGTTCATGATTTAATGAATTAACTGAATTGGGTGGTGATGATGATGGCACGACTTGCTTTAATTCCAATAAACGAGCAAAGTAAAAGACGGCTTAAGAAAATTGGCTACCGATGTGGATTTTGTATTGACCACAGATTGGCTACCAGTGCCTTCATTTCACGCCTGTTGCGTTACAATCGGCACTTTTGTGTGTACCACTGTGGCTGATGGTTGGCACCTCTTCCACAAAACCAAACTCCGCGCACATATGTCTCTGGAATAAAGTTCGACGCAATTGCCACCAGATTTCAGTACCCGATACACGGATGCCTATTCGCAAACTGTCCGGGTCAAGCCCAGACATGTGGCTACACCAGCTGCATATGCTCAACAATTCTGCTAGGCACCGGAGGTGCAACTATGGGGTGTGTGTGGCAGAGTTGTAACGCATATGTGGCCCAGTTGGCCACAAGGGGGGGGGCTACGAATCAACATAAGTAAGAAAAATTAAGAAAAAAAATTCCAACAGTTAACCATAAATGCCCAAAAAATACATTGTTACAAATGAACCAAAAATTTATTTTTGAAAAACAGCGTAAATATAGTCGCGCTGCTGATGGTGTGTTACTGAGCACCAGGCTGTTATGCGAACTGACATGCTCATGACAACGAGACGCATGATAACTAACTTGTGATTATTGTACCCTTAAATATTGTATTAATACTGCCAATGTGAGACTGTCTTTCCTACAAACCCAATACACGATGCAACTAAAATAATATATCTAATTATAGCCGTCATTGTATACGGCTTTTAAATAATCCGTAGCGATTTCGGTAAAAGAGAGTCGTCATGAGAAAGGATGGGTGGGGGGGGCACAATCGTATCTTGAATAGCCCCCGTTGAACTTGTATCGTGCCCACCAGGGGCGCAAGGACCTGACTCGGTTAAGCAGAGCTGAAGTCTCGTGTTGGGAATTTCTGTACGATCTGTGGCGGGTTACTCAAAACCACTCGCTCAAATCCAGTCTTGGTTTTAAATGTTACTGTGCTGTGTACGGCAGAGGTCGCAAACGGGTTTTGATTCCTTACCCGTACCCGGCCGCACCAGGGTCGCAAACGGGTACCCGTACCCGGCCGTACCCTACCCATACCCGGCCGGGTACGGGTAGGGTACGGGTATCGGGTACCTGATTGCGACCTCTGGGATGAAGCCATGTTGCAGGCGCGGGTGGGTTGATTCTAGGAACTGGAATTGTGAGAAGAGACAAGACGTTGGGAAATGAGTGACAAACAGTTACTCACCAGTGACTCACGGCCTACCTGTACCCGGCCGCACCAGGGTCGCAAACGGGTACGGGTAGCCGGGTATCGGGTAGGGTACGGGTATCGGGTACCCGGTTGCGACCTCTGGTGTACGGACGGTTCGGCTTTCACGATCCATAACTTTCGTATGAAACTAAACTCTGCCCACAGATTCGACAATTGCACGATGACCTTTGGCACTTCTGGTAGAATGTCTATGTGTAGCCATTGGCCTGTATGAACGTCTAATTGGAAACAGCGTAATTTGTCCCTTAACTTCTTTTGCCGGAATTGCTTTGCCAGTCACTGCCTTTTGCTTTCAACCTGACCATTGCCCTTGGCGTTTTCTGTGGGGAGTTTTTTGTTTGTGTGTTTTGGTACGCGTGCTATAATTCAGTGGGAGGAAAAGTGTTTGCTACTCTCAGTATGCCACCCACAAACTGTGTGTGAAGTGTGTATCGGCTCGTAGTTGGGGGAGATGTGCCCATCAGCTTTTCATAGCCCTGTGCCTCTGCCTCCTGTCCAATAGGCCTCTGGTGCAGTTGCACAGCCTGCACACTCGATAGCGTTGCCACTTGCTCATTGAAAATCCACTTGATTGTCACTCGCGTGCGTATCATTGGTCAGGCTTACTATTGCTCCCAATGTTTAATTTGCATGTGGTTTAAAGACATTTGTTAAAACCCACACACCCCGCTGTGTGGGCCCTGTGTGGAACATGTTGGGCTATAGGTTGACTGCCACTCTTGCTGGTGTATGTACATATTCATCTTTGATTACCAAGGGCACAGAGGCCACCAAATGCCGCTTTGACTCTATCGATGTGATTTAGAGAGAGCGAGAGGAGAGATAAATATAGCACACTGGGAAGCAGCCATGGAAGGTTATGTTATTTAGCCTTGTATATTGTTTGTAATGTACCAAATAAGAACACGAATGAACAAACCAACATTTATCTCAAGAGTATTTACCCATAAAGAAAGCCTATAGAGAATGTTGCTCGCGATTCACTTTGTGGCGTACGTTACTATCTTTTCGTTGTTCATTTATCGTGTAACCAAAACTATATTGCCATATTGATACACACGCATAAACACGGCGGAATGCGTAATGATGTTATGTCTCGCTGGTGGTCTATAAACACAGCTCTTGCACGGCCTATTAAGTGGTTCTTTTTAAAACAAGACGACTGACGCTTTCCTACGGACGATCACTCCAACGGCGTGTGCTAACATCAGTATGGAACCCTATGTCCGTGATGCAGTCATGTTTAGTCTGTTGATGGTCGGCGATGCGGCAATCGACTCATCTCGACGAGCTGTACATGATGCACCACTACGGTGCGTACGGACGTTCAGGGTTTCAGGCGCAATCTTCCCCGCTGCGTTTCGACGTCGCGGAGTAGCACTGATTTCGGATTGATTGGTACCCCAGTCGCGGAGTGAAGTACACCCCTGGAGAAAAATAGTGTCACAGAAATAAAATATTTTATTGCCTCGACCCATTTTGTATTATTTGGTACCCCGGGGTCCCACCATAAGGATCATATAGCGACCAGGAGACTCGGAGGACAATGGGGTAGAACGAAGGCTTTCGCGACCAATATTAACCATAATACAGGTTTTTTTGTTTGGGTTATATCGCTTAAATATAAATGCGTCGTTAAACCCGCCACCACCCGACACAGCCAATTAGTAAGGTTTGTCACGTAGACAGAACAGATTTGGCATGTTCTGTTTACGTGACAATCCTCGCTAACCAGGCTGTGTTAGGGTGGAGGCGGGGTTAACGACACATTTATATTTACGCGATCTCACCCCAACCCCCCTGTATTATGGGGTATAACGAGATCGTTTTTTTACCTTAAAAATGTTGAATCTTGATTTGAAAAAAAAAAATCAATCTTGATTTGAAAAAAAAAATTCAATCTTGATTTGAAAAAAAATTTCACCACTCGGAGGCGCTGTCACACTAAATCCCTTTCGCTGTACGATAAATACAACAAATTGCCACATTCGGCAGTAACACCCGCCTTGAAAAGAAGAATGTAAAATAGGCGACGTTTTGGGCATCTTCAAAGTCCACGTGTATGCATGTCGAACTCCTTTCGCACCGCACGTAGCCAACCGTGCTACGCTAATCGGAGGTGCGGGGGAACGACCGCAAACCAAAGAAAAAAAAAACTAGTTGTACATGCGATGCAATGTGGATTTATACGGCGTAGAAATGCCTCCGAATCTCCAAGACGTACAGAAACCGTGGGATGCGGTTTAGTTTATTTTGTAAAGAGATAGAGAGGCGGTCGGGAATGGGCACAGAAGCGGGAGGTCTTCATCCTCTCGGTTTGAACAAGGGTGCAGGGGAACTACAGCACGTGTTGGGGCGGGGGGGAGAATTGGGTTCAAGACAACGGAGGGAGCAGCAGAGGAGAATGAGCGACCTTTGCTCGAGCTCAGCCACTCATTCGCGTGACAGGTATAAATGTAAGTCGATCTCATGTTGGGTTCGAATCGTTATAATCCCGGTTACATGCGGCCAACGAAAATGACACGTTGTGGTTTTGCGCCGTAAAAACAGAACCGCAGAAATGTGACATGTCACACTTCTCGCCACTGGGTTGCGCTCTTTACTTTAAAAAAATTCGCATTTGAATTTCTGTCGTATGACGGGAGTAACACAAACAGTACTGCAATGCGATGTCTAGTTCAGCGATCCACTCAATTCCAGATGGAATCGTGGGAAGGCAAAATTCACAGACGGTCAAAGGTGTTTGACAAAATACATTTCAAATGCACTTGCACGCACTTAAATTCTGGCGTATTTGACACGAATCACATTCTGGCAACACAAATGTGCCATTTTACACGAGCACATATACCACTCAATACAATCACCTCACATTGCGTGGCCTTAAAAAGAACAATATTTAAAAGGTGACGTTTCAGGCAATGACCCTTGACAGCACATCGAGGCTAGAGAGGGAGTGGATATGAGTCGGCGACTGCACAGTTACTGTACGCCACTGGGGCCTGATGAGAATGAATGTTATTAAAATATATTGATACGCTCCCGTCTGAATGTACGAAATCTACTTTCACTATTTTCCAGCATATTTCATTAACATTCCACCAAAATAAGCCAAACGTCGGTGTTTGCAAAATATTTTCGGGATGCGAAATTTCAGATTTTTATGACAAAAAACACATTCCTGCGGAGGGAGCTGGTAGGAACGTTGGGTTGCTCGGTCAATGGCCAGGGTCAACGGCGGCGTGGGGTATTCCGCAAATATGGCCGACTGAGGGTGGGCACAAGCCGGCGTGAGTAGGTTAAACGTTGAGTTTTATAAGGGCACCACGGGGTGACCAGCCCCTCCCCACCCAGCCCCACCCTCCCCACCCAGCCCCTCCCCACCCTCCCCTCTCCACCCAGCCCCACCGCTCCCATTTTTGGATGCACGACGGACGGACGGACACAATAATCCCCTGTGGGCTGGTGAAACCAGGTGGTTCCTGCCAGTATAACCTGTTGAATGTTGAATCGACGCTCGTAAGTTGGGTTTGAATCTTTCGTGCATCAATGACGCTGCCACATTCCAACCTCATCACCCGCAACGCACCCGATTCTCGATCTCAGAAGGCTGCGAAGTCACGTGGTGAGCAGCAGAGGGCAGTGCAGCAAAAGCCAATGTTGTACTGTACTTCTATCGTTCTATGCTCACCGAACCGCACTATACTTCACCACACCACCGGCGGTGTGAAGTATTGTTAAATAGCCCCCACAAAACGCACCAGAGTCTGCTTAGTGTCAACACGCGCGGTGTATGAATCGCTGATTGGCACCCTTTAGACGCTACTGCGACTCACGCCTTTGAGTTTCGGGCTTTATTGTTATTCCGTTTGTGAACACACGAGCCTCGCCGAGTCCCAGGACTCACCTTTCAAGAAGGTATTTGGCGAATGTTCACCTAAGTTGCGATGTTGTTACGTATAATCCTAATTGAGTAATGTTAAGGTATGTTTTTTTTTGCTTTGAGATGATTTTGTGTGGTTTGGGCTATTGGCAGGAAACTGGAGAATCCAGAGGAAACCCGCGCTGAACAGGGGAAGAATACAGAAACCATACTCTTAGGTTTTTTTCGGTAAAGTCACGTAGGTAAAAAATAATGATAAAATAATAATAAATTAAATAATTAGATTTCGATTTAAAGCTTTCGTGACTGCAGGGATTCATCTTCTTGGTTCTTTCGGTAAAGTCACGTAGAAGGGAAGTAATAAAATAATAAAAATAAAACATAATAAAACAATTCTCACGACGTTTCGGCCACAACGCCTGGTTTTCACCTGAGGACGGCTGCTTGCGTTGTGGCCGAAACGTCGTGAGAATTGTTTTATTATGTTTTATTTTTATTATTTTATTACTTCCCTTCTACGTGACTTTACCGAAAGAACCAAGAAGTTAAATAATTAGCTTTTTTTATTTTTTACCTACGTGACTTTACTGAAAAAAACCTAAGAGTATGAATCATTGCAGTCACGAAAGCTTCAAATCTAGAATACAGAAACCAACCAGACAGAAAGGCACCCCAGTCTGGAATCAAACCCAGGTTCTTGCTCCGAGGCACTGGGCCACCCTCTAAACCGGCCAATGGCGCAGTTTATGCCGGTAACACCAGCTCGGTTTGTGCAGACTCGGTAGAGCCTCGGGGTTCGTAAAACCATAGTTTAAGTACCGGCCAGAGTCCACTTTTAACGTTATTTATTTCACACCATTGGAACCTCATTTGCCAGTAGAAAAATATGATAATTATTTTTTTACCCTTTCATCTGGCAACAAAATAAAGGTGTCAGTTTTGTTGCCAGATAAAAGGGTAAAAACCCAATTATCATATATTTCTACTGGTAAATGAGGTTCCAATGGTGTAAATGTTTACTCCGAGCTCTCATACTCTGATAGTGCATTGTCTTTGAGTTGTGCGCCTTTTGGCGTCATCTGGTCCAACACCATGTGAGACTAGGCTCTAAGAAAAGCTGTCTCGGGTGTGGACCAATCAATTTCAAGGACAGTGCATACATTATCAGAGTTATGTTTTTTGTTTGCATTATGGCTACAGGTATTGTGGTCTATGCAAACATGACTCCTCGTAAAAAAGGTGTCAGTTTTGTTGCCAGATAGAAGGGTAAAAAAACAATAATCGTAATTTATTTCGTCAAGGGATCCTCACCGAGTACTTTATCAGTAAGATCTTGCCGCGTGAGGATGTTTGGCGAATTCGATAAATTCGTGTTTTGCACGTGAGAGGACATCAGTGAACCAGGATTTCCTTTTTTAAACACCGCACAGGCGGATTCACAAAGCCACTGCCTGTGACGATATCTGCTGGCGACCTCGCACATCTTTACGTGATCCACCAATCCTCACCTCTTCATGGCTGGACCACAAGCGATCATATTAGTCGGCACTTCAGCCTCGAGATGTGCCCTGAAAACCCACCTGGACACGTCTTCAAATCGACATTCGAAGGTTCGTGAACAGGTATTGTTCAGGGGTGGGGAGAGATGGAAGAGGTAGGAGGAGACGGATAACGGCAGGAGGTGCAGTAGTAGGCGGCAATGGTAGGAGATGCGACGGTCGAGGAGATGGGATGAGGGGTGGGAGATGCAATGTTGGAGGAGATGCACGGAAGGCTGTAGGGGACGGGTGATGTGGGAGAGTAATGGTCGGAGGGGGGGGGGGTTCATCAGGCGGCGGTGGTGATGGTGGGAATTTGTTCACGAGAGAAGAGAGGAGGGGGAGCGAAGGGGGGAGGGGTGAAAAGGGGGGAGGGGTGAAAAGGGGGGAGGGGTGAAAAGGGGGAACCGCGTCACACGGAGTCAAATCGAGCTGCGAGGAGGAATCATCTCAGTATCTTCTCTCTCATCAGCCAGAGAGGAGCTCCCGCACAGAGTCGCCACGCTCCCTCCCTCCATGAGCGCGGCACAAGCTAGCGACTCGCCCACTCAGACACGCGCGTGACGCGATCCCGTGAAGAAACACGCACACGCCGTGAAGAACACACACCACACAGCAGCAAGCGTTGCCAACGTCCGCATCACCGTTCACTGCTGCCTCCACGCCTGCTGGTGCTACTTGCTTGTTGCTGGTGGTGGTGCCTAACAGAGCCCTTGCCCCCAACATCCTGAGCGAGGCTACTCGTCTTGGAAGGAGTAGTAGTGGTGGTGGTGGTGGAATCTTTGTGTTCGTGTGGCTGGGCCAACTCCACAAACAAATCCGTGGCAGAGTCCGTGTGTGGCTGGAGTTGGCCATGATGGATCTGGGACGCGGTGGCGCTTCGCTGGGGCTCTGCTCGCTCTGCCTGTGGTGTCTCCTCGCCTGCACCGCGCCTGCTCCTGGGTGCAAAGGGGACGGAATCCCGCGCGGTGAGTGTGAGCGGTGGCTCCGTGAGCCCTGCAAGGAGGAGGTGGGGGTTGTCTTACGCATGCAACCAACGCCGGTGGCAGTTTTTCTGAACCGGTCCTGGGCCTCTGCCTCTCTCTCTCCCCCCCCCCTAGGTCGACTCGGCCTTAAATGATTACCTCGTGCGCGGTTGTGTAAGCATCGCAGCTAGAGAGACAAAGGCGGCCGGGCGTGGTGCTGGCCACCCCACCCCCCCCCTCGTGTTCCGTGCCGGTCTTCATCGGTGCTACTCGCTAACGGCACTTGCCCCAACAGCCTGTTACAGGCTATACGGGGGATCTTTGTGTCTTTGGATACAAAGGCGGCCGGGCGTGGTCGGTGTTTGCCACACCACCACATTCGTCAGCCGTTGCGACTTTCGTAGATGCTCGCAAAGAGCACGCGTCTCAACAAGCCTATGGAGGCTACACGGGGGAGCTTTGTCTTTGTGCGCGAGTGTGTCTTGGTATTCACGGAGTAGGGAAACACAAAAGCCCTACAGACTGCTGTCGTAAATGCTGTTAGCGAGCACCGATTTGTTGTGCGTGGCCAGACCCAAGACCCCACCGCCGTCTTTGTCTCTCCAACGTTCACGGCTAAACGTCACTTGAACATCCGAATCTGTTCTGGATCTCCCCATACACTGACTCTGCTTCAAATTAATAGAATGCTGCAAGCTGGGGGGGGGGGGTGTGCGAAACGTCGGCATTGGGGAGACAAAGACAGCCGGGTGTGGTTGCTAATCGCCAAACCATCCTCTCCCCCCCGCCCCCTGCGTCTAGCGCCGTCCCAGCTCCTTAATAGGTGCTCGCTAACTGTGTCCACACCGACAATATGTGGGCTCGACCTGGCGGCGGGGGCTGGGTGATTCTTCGTCTTCGTATTTTCCCTTTGCCCGACTGCAAATCTCTGCGTCGATCGGTCAAATGTTGATGTCTACGCCTGCGAGGTTTCGTGCACAATCCCGACAAGGAGTGCATACCTGTGGTCTGTAAAGTTATGACATCGTTGGGGTTCTGCACGTACGCATTCGTTAAGTCAATGTAAAAAAAAACCCTACGTGTTACACGTCTATGCACGTGTACGCATGGAAACTCTGTGTTATACTCTCCACGTACCATATAAAGTGCATGTACACACCTGTAAACTCTGCTATGTCTAATAACACGCCTAAACTGTGCATGCGTAAACCCCGATGCCTGTACATGTACCCACAGCTCTCAACCCATACAGTTTACCCCGTATTCTTGTACAGGGAAATTGAGGTTTTAGGTCCATACGGCGTACAGACGTTTCGATACGGTAAAATATATATATATAGGTTGCGTCTATTTGTTTGTGTTTCTCCCTTGTGATGATGGGACTTTGTAGGATAGACGTTGAGATTTTTAAGGGGCACTTTATGACCAATCATTGTCTGAATTGGTCTGTGATAAGGTAGGGCACTGATAAGGGGGTTGACAGGTTTGTGTGTACCCACGCTGTACCCCACCAAACTCGACTTACTTGGTAGATAAGAGGGGATGGGGGGGGGGGGGCTATTTAACACCCCCTCCCCCATCGTTTAAACAGCCGCGTGCGAGAGATGGGATCGAACCTGCGCGCTCTGGATTGCAACTGCACTCGTTGATGACCCATGCACATCACTGTGGCATCTGCCTTCGTTTTTCAGTAATAAAAAAACAATCTACAACGTTACGTTTATTGCTGGAGACATTTCCACGTGTGTGGCAAACCGGTAACCGGTTTTTATTACTGGTATACCCCCCCCCCCCATGCGGTTTTACTGGTAATGCAAAGACCCAGATTGTAACAGCTGTTGAAGACAATGGATGAATCACTGTACCACACTCGGTAAAGTTACGTCGGCATAAATGACGTCACGCGATTTTTGACGATTTTTTACCCCCCCCCCCTCGTCACACGGCGTCACAAAAAGTCAGACCCCCCCCGTCAAATATGACGTCACAAGCCTCTGCCCCCCCCCCCCCCACAAACTAAAATATGCTTCAAATCGCTTTAAACTATTGTCATTGTAGTGCGCATTTAATGTGGCGCTGCACTGATGTTGTAGGAGAAAATATTTATTAAAAAGTATTTTAATTAAGTAGAACGTGTATATTTACTAAAAGTTGCGCATTTTGATGTGACGTCACATTTTTCAAACCCCCCCCCCCCTCGTCGCACATCGTCACAAATATCTGACCCCCCCCAGGTGCGTGACGTCATTTATGGACGGCCCCTAACCTGCCCCTTTACCCACACACATCGAATAGTGCAGCCTTAGTTGATGATGCAGGAGTACACAATTTATCGACCATGGAAAAATAATGATGATGGTTGTGCTT
Source organism: Lethenteron reissneri (assembly GCF_015708825.2). Taxonomy (NCBI): domain Eukaryota; kingdom Metazoa; phylum Chordata; class Hyperoartia; order Petromyzontiformes; family Petromyzontidae; genus Lethenteron; species Lethenteron reissneri. The sequence continues at coordinate 10,583,249 of NC_083814.1, read as the reverse complement.
CTAGTGCTGCTGCTCATGGTGTTGCTGCTTGTGATGCTGATGCTGCTGTTGCCGATGATGGCGATGATTAGGGTGGAAGCCGTGATGTAACCTAGCCAGCAAGTTGAAGGTTACTTCATCCAAAATAAATACCGCATGCAGTTAAAAATTAAAACCCGAGACGCAGACATACCACATACACTGTGTACACATTACGAGGTTGCGTCTTAGACGATTACGGCCTTTGCCTTAACAAAACAGAGGAATGTTTTGTTATCACGAAGAGCCATGGCGCATGTATAGGCTTCTCGTTTTGACTCGTTTTGCCTTTTGGGCCAAGACCGGCCCCCATCACCGTTATCTGCTCGCAGTGCCTCTCTCCACTCGTGCGCGGTCCGTCGCTGCGTCCTTTTCAACGTTGACACGGCATCCCTCCAGTCTGGTGGCTTGACCTTCGAGGTCAGGGTCGGACCGCGTGGTCTTTCTCTCGACCCTGGCACCTTCCAGCGGGTTCTCGACCCCCCCCCCCCCTATCAATCGGTGACCCCCGACCAACCGGTCACCTTTCGATTTAAAACTTTCGTGACTGCAGGGATTCATCTTCTTGGTTCTTTCGGTAAAGTCACGTAGAATGGAAATAATAAAATAATAAAATAAAACATAATAAGATAATTCTCACCTGAGGACGGCTGCTTGCGTTGTGGCCGAAACGTCGTGAGAATTATCTTATTATGTTTTATTTTTTTATTTCCATTCTACGTGACGTTACCGAAAGAACCAAGAAGACCAACCGGTCACCGTTCATCCCTGGCCGCGCGCGCCACGTCCACAACGTAGCGGCCGGCGGCTTCCACTCCTCCGAGCTGAAATTGGGTGGCCTTGATTCTTCGCCTCTTCGTCCCAGGGCAATGCTTGCGTCTTGTTGTTGCGTGCGTCGGCAAGGGCCCGCCCGGAAGTTCCTGGAGGTCCCCCCGGAGCTGGGGGCCTGGACGAAGAACGCCACGTTGGTTGGGAGGGGTGGGGGGCGGGGGAGCCCCCTTAAATTGTAACATATAACAGGGTCCCGTTGTTGGAGAGGGTCCTTGTTTGTGTGAGGCCCAGGGCAAACTACCCCCCACCCCTATCAGCCACCGCCTCTGAGTGGCTGGTGTGTATCGATTTAAGGAGCTTTAGAAAAAAATGTTAAACGAGCAAAACCAAACATCAAGACGTGAAGGGGTTAAGTTTCCACATGTAACTTGAATACTGCTTTAGTAGGACTCAAAGCAACCAGGCGCGATGGAAGCCCGGGAGTTTGTCTGTGTGTGTATATTCACACGAGTGTGTTTGTGTATATGCCCTGAGTGTGTATTTGTATGTGAGTGTGTGGGTGTGTGCGGTGCATCCATACGTGGCGAGCGGTGGCGCGGTGGTTGGCGCTCCGTGCCACGAACCAAGCGACTCGATTTGTTTTTCCACATCACGCCCCCTCGTACGCCGTCGCGGGCTTGATGCGTGCTCGCCAACAGCACTTGTCTCAACAGCTTGTGTAGGCTACACGGCGAATCTTTGTCTTGTGTGCGTGCGTAATGGTGGTGGTGGTGAGCCGTGGGTGCGGTGGTTAAGCGCACGGCACTTCGAACCCAGCTGTCTGAGTTTGATTCCCGACGTCGGGAGAAAACGACACGAGTACACGTGCCCCACGAATATTTATTTGTCCAGGCCCAGGAATATTTGTTACCCCGAGGGAAGCGAACTATTGGTTCCGCTTCCGAATATTTTGTACCCTCATTATTTATTTTGTAACAAGGCAAACATTCTTCGCACGTAAGGCCTCCCCGTACGTCAACACATTTTATTCTGAAACAAACACCTTCATTTTGAAGAACCACTTTGCAAACGTGTTTGTGAAACACTTTGTGAGCTTGCTTTCATTATCGTTTTACCAACCCAAACCCTACTTGTTACCCCTACCACCCCCTAACCCCTACCCAAAGCTCTAGTCCCTTAACCCGAATCCTAAGCTTAACTTCTAAACCTAAACATAACCACGAACACGAACCCACGTCCTAAACCCAACCGCTAAGCTCTAAAACCTTCACCCTAAACAATTTCCCCTACCCCAATGCCTAACCTGAAGCTCTAACCCCTAAACTCTATCCCTAACCCAAAATCCTTAACTCTAATTCCTAACCCTAAAGTCTAACCCGTGACCTTACCTTAACCTCTGTATCTATATCTACCCCCCAAGTTAGACGTTAGGTCTGTCTGCCAGGTTTGAGGGGCCTGGGGGGGGGAGTTATTCAACCGTTCGTTCACTTTTTGGTGCATTATGGCTGACCACCGAGCAGCCCAAGCCTGCCACACCGATATTCCCAGGCAGCCTGCCCATCCGGGTGCTCACCAGGCTCAAAAATGCTGCTTGGCTTCCGATATTGCACCTCCGATGTAGCACGGTTGGCTACGTACGGCGCGAAAGAAGTTTGACATACGTACGGACATGCATGCGGCCAGCACGACGTGGTCAGCGGCGTTCAAAGAACACGTCCGGTTTTTTTGTCTCGATTTTAAACGCTGCTCCTTGAGAACACGTTTTTAAGAAAAATGATCTCGGCCGTACCGTATCCCATCTCCACCGTACCGCATCCAATCTCCACCGTACCGCGTCTCCAATCGTACCGCATCCAATCGATTGGAGCTGTGAAGCGATGGACGCAACACGAGGGTTGATATTAGGACGCCGTTGGGAGCTATGCACTTTTAAACGAGATTTAAAACTTGTCTTTTTAGAACTGCTTTTTGCGTTTAGTTTGGCGTCCTGGCACGGTTGGCCACGTACGATGCGAAAGAAGTTCAACATACATCCACACAATGTTGACCAATAATTTAATGCGTGCAATGTGTGAAGCCTTGGGTTGGATTTGGAGATGGTTCAGAGTATGGTGTGGCATTAGGACCCACCCTACTTTCCCCTCTGCATGTTTTACACGCCCCTATTATTATCAGAGAAAGACGCCCTAGTCAGAAATCAAACCAAACCCCTTCTCCGAGGCACCATTGTTTCTACTGCACCAGCCACACAAATTGATCACAGAAGATACAGCACTGGCAATATCGGGGCAATGTAGGCACAACAAATATCGCAGCAGCGAGATAAGAAGAGAGATGCTTACGAGGTTATTTTAATCCTCTAGTTTGTTTGTTAGAATTTGAATGTGAGCTGGTATTTAATGCACACTGTTTTATTATTATTAATTTCTGAATCCAGGGTCCCTATAGCTGCTAGGGTGGCCCTTAAGCTTGTGCTAAATTTGCTTACGCCTAGCACCACTGATGATGATGATGTTGTTGATGGTGATGATGGTTGTGATGATTATAATGATGGTGGAAGTGGCGGTGATAATCCCCACATCGTAGCGCTCTCTGTCACGCGCTGTTTTCACAAGTGTGCATACCACCGCCGTCTGGGCGAGCATTGAAAAGATTAGCGCGGCGGTAAGGGACATCTGTTGTGGCAACAGGCCCCTTCTGTCGGCATGGGGCGGGGGGGGGTGTTTTCATTTGAGTGACAGTTGACCCGAAACGTTTACCCTGGGGAAACAGAATTAGAGGTCCTCAAGGGAGGTCCTCGCTCTCACCATCGGTGGGGACTCGGCTACTGGTTGAAGTACCTCGAACAGAGTAGAGTGAATGGCTCGTTCTCATTGGAAGGAACCAAGGACCGCTGCAGTTGTATTGATCATGAGCTATGTATGACCTATGAGCTAAGGCCTTTGACTTGTGTATAAAAAAATAACAACCCATGGCCCGCTGGGTTTCCTTTCTAAATGCGTTTCACTTTTAATATATCTTGTAAGTTGAGAATCAGGCTGGGGGCCGGGGAATAGTTTTGCTAAATGAAAAAAACATTTGGGTAGCGTGGGTAGTCAAATGGGGTCATGGAATGGGAGAGTTAAGCTGTGACCTTTGACGAGTGTTTGAGACTCACAAACACAACTGGATACACTGAACATGTGAGACTGACATCACGAATTTTCATCCGCCATGGTCAATCCACTGCTGGATGAAGGCCTGTCCAGGCTGCCACCACCTTCCGTGACCCTGTGATGTATTGATCCACTTGTCGCCTGCACACGACCTGATTTCATCGCTCCATCTCCTTGGTGGACATGCTCTCCGATGCGTCATTCCCTTCGCTGCCACTCCACGATTATTCTTGACCATCAGCCATCATCCTGTCTAGCGAGGTGCCCTGACGAAACCCAGTTCGGATGACGTCTTTACCCTGCCCCGTGTCCTCTCAACCAAGTGCTCCTCTTTCTATTTCTCAATGTAAATTCCAAGCGTGCATCTATCCATGCGACTGCGTGCATATCCGCAGTTTCATCTCAAATATAGCAACAGCAAAAAAATCCGTGCTTGTACTTTCACTAAACCTGTTCGCACGGTAGATCAGTGACGCGGCAAACATCTACATTATATGCACGCAATGTACACACGTGCATCAGTTCATCTTTAGAACGTTGGGGCAAGTGGTCTTCGTTGCGAGCACTTGCCCATACATACAGACATCATACCTGTCAAACCCATTCTCTACCTTATCACAGACCAATTCACATCTTATTGGTCACCACGTGCCTCTTATAAACCTCAACGTTCATCCTACAAAGTCCCATCACAAGGGAGAAACACAAACAAATAGACAAAAAATGTTTTTTTCCATGTATTGAAATGGCTCTACGCCATATGGACCTGCACCCAATTTCCCTGTGCAAGAATACAGGGTAAAATTGACAGGTATAAGACAGACGTATCATTACACGCACACACACACGCACATTTTGACACGCGTGCATATTCATCACGACACGGAGAGGGCTATCGGTACAGATTGCTCCCAATTGCTCTGTTGTCACAGCAATCACGACGGCGCAATAACTTGCTCAATTGCGGCAGAGGTAGGCGCGTGCAAGGCTAATGGGAAGCTGATGGCAGGCACACAGGGCCGGCGATCGCAGTGGTTAGAACACTGCATGGCTCAGAAGGCTCGGGCAGTGAGTGGGGAGGGGGGGGCAGTGGGGAGGGGGGGGGCAGTGGGGAGGGGGAGGGCAGTGGGGAGGGGGGAGCCGGTAAAGAGAGAGGGGGGGCAGTAGGCAGGGAGCGACGGGATTAGCTCGAACAGGAACATTCATCAGCGCGTGCCGTGGAATTCCAAGACTGTTTCCTCAGCTGCTGGCAGCAAAACACAGGCAGGGGCCGAGACGGCGAGGGCGCGAACAATGAGCAAGCACACACACACGTACGCGCGCACACACACATGCACGCACACACACACACATGCACGCACGCACGCAAGATGTACACGCTCAGCCACGCGCCATTGATCGTTTTGTTCTCAGCAGGTGAGAGACTCGGGGAGACGGGCATCCGCCTCGTTTCAGAGAGCCGTTTGACCTGGGTCAGTGAAATCGACGAAGAGTAAGAGAAAGGTCAACAAAGTTTTAGGGTCATTATATGCCCTCGTATGTAAGGAGACAAGGCTGTTTGCCAAATGGATGTGTCCTTGTCGTAGAGGCTCTGGGCCCGGAGGGCTTGTGCTCTTTTTCAAACGCAGGGCCCCCACCACCAGGTGTCACCAAACAGGACCCCCACCAGGTGCCATGTCACAGCTGGTCCAATGTCTTTTTTTCTGGGGGGCCAGCTGACAGCGGTTTCCTGCCACGTGCGGGTGGCAGTGAAAACTGGAATTGAATTGGCCAAAAAATGTCGAATCGGGGCCCTTGTGTGTCAGTTTGTCGTCGTCGTCGTCGTCCCCCCGCCCACGCGCACCTCCGATTAACACAGTTGACTACGTATGGTGCGAAAGAAGTTGAACATACGTACATGCAAAGGGTCTTGGGACTCGGTGAGTCTTTCTGGAATAAATAAAGGTACAGTAAAAACCTTGGATTGCGAGCATAATTCGTTCCGGAAACGTGTTTGTAATCCAAAGCACTCGTATATCAAAGCACTCGTATATCAGTTGTGATCACGTCACACTCGGCAGACAAAGCGTATACACGTACTACTCGTATTGCAAGACCTCGCTCGTTTATCAAATTAATATTTATTTAAACATTTTGCACGTCTTGCAAAACACTCGCTCACCAAGTTACTCGCAATCCAAGGTTTTACTGTAGTCCGTTATTATTGTCACGATAAAATTGTCTTTTGCGCACCGCTGCCGATGCAGCACCTTGTCCGTATAGACGTACTTGGTACGCATCGCTGTTTTAGATGGCGTGAAATTCAAGTTAACGACTTTGTTTGTACGACGGCGTGTAACGATGTAAACGGTGGAACGGAGCGACACGCGATCCCCCCCCCCCGCCCCCCCCCCCTTTAAATGGCGAGCGGCAATAGGTGATGGCGGTGGACCGTTGCCGGACACGTGGGATGCGATCAATGGTTCTTGTTAACAGTGGGCGGGCGGGGGCAGGAGGGGGCCGTTGTGTGGACGGTCTGGAGTGACCGATATTTTGGAGACCCGGTTGCGTGGCCCCCTCGTCTAAGCCCCAGTGGTCGAGCGGTCTTCTTGCCAGGGATCCGTTTTGGCGCGTGCGTCCTCGGCGGCTGGAGGAAGCGGGTCCAGCCGTCAGCTGGCAGCCGTCAGCTGAGAAAGTGAACTTGCGTCAGGGTGACGACGGGAGCTGCGTGCGACCTTAACGACTTGAGTCACTTAAATGATAATGGACTTAACCCGGAGGGAGGGTCTTAACGATGGGATTAACGATGGCCTGGGGGTGACCAGGTCAACGGGAAATCTGTGTTTCTGCTCTGTGGGTGTCCTCTGTGCCAACAAGCGGTAATTGTTGTTGATTTACTCTCCAACACACCGGTGGGCTGAAGTGGTAACTAATTGGCGCGTTATTTACGTGACAAATCCCTTACTGGCTGTGTCGGGTGGTGGAGGTTTACGACACATTTATACTTACGCGATCTAATCCAAAACCCTTGATTATGAATAGCATTGGTCGCCAAAGCCTACGTGTTAAACAGGTGATGTGAGGTTTCGCCTGATCGGAGATTATCAGCGTCATCGTCATCGGCTATGTTCTATCCACTGCTGCACAGAAGGTCGATTTAATGACACATTCCTGGTGATGTGGTCGTGAGTTACACGTTTGCGTATGAACATAAACGTCCGGCTAAGACATTATAGGGTAAGCTTTGCGGCTTGATTCGGGAGAAAAATGACAATTGCCTTCGTGTTGTCCCAGTTAATTCAAACCTAGCTGAGAAGGGATAGATTGTTGTTGTTACATTACAAAATAAAAGCTCTGTTTGAAAACAGCGATTAAAAAAAACAGGCCGACCACCCTCCACCCACCCCACTCGAAATCAATTTCGCTCGACTTACTCGTGGGCGCCAGTGAGAAAAGGTCTTTACTGCGAGCAAGGCGGGTGGTTGTGCAGCCACTAAGAAAGCGCCAGACTTCTCCACACACACACACACACAGAATATTTTATTGTTTCTGTAGGGGCTGTTTCAATTTGCGTACGGTAAAGTTTAAATGCATCTTGTAATTTTATTGTTTGTTGCGGTTGCACCCGAATCAAGTGCCTGAATGGCTCACAGGGTTATTCCAAATAAATGAAACTGAAATACTGAAGTTCTCAAGAAGTTCAACGTACGTACAGAGGAGGCCTGTAACTTGACGAGGAATGGTCGAGGGAGCGGCGGGTGCGTAAAGCATCTGCGGCAGCAGCAGCAGCACCCTGCATTACGAGGCCATAAACGGGGAACCGCAGTGTGTCTATAATAATCGCACCCACGCTATTAAACCGCGCGACGATTAAGAAGAAGAAGGAAAAAAATTAACCCGTAAAAACAAAGTTTTTCACTATAAATCCTTTATATGCGTGGCGGCTAGAGTCCTCTCGTCCTCTGGCTTGAGATGGCTGCCACCTATGGGTCAGATGATTGCCTGCCACCATTAACCAATTGGTAATTAAATCTAATTTTCTTTTTTCCTAAAAAGTGTAAAGTTATGGGAAAAAAATTTCACGAAAATAAATTGTCACGCACAACGAGTCTGTGTGCAAAATGTCAGCTCGATTGGATCACGGGTAGTGGGTTAAAAAACGACCGAAAGATTTGCACGGTCGTAAGCGCGCAAGCAAGTGAACTTAATATGAAGGATTTTTAAAAACGCACGGGAGCACGGCTGCCCCGAGGCCTGGCCTGCTACCGGCGGTCTTCATTTAGTCGGCATCGGCCTCTTTTGAGTCGGGAGTCCTTCGTGCGGCCCGATGGGCCCAGTCCCCGTGAAGTTGTCGTCGGGTCTGATAGTCTCCCGGATTTGATCGAGTCGCTCTCTAGGTCTCGTCGACGTAACAACGCAGTCGCGGATTCGGTCCGCTCTTCGTTGACGAATTTCAGTGTGAAGGATGCACACATTTCTTGACCCCCCCCCCCTCCTCTCCCAACTTCAATATTATCTGATCGGCCAATCGGTGAACTTAGTAAGTAATTTATATACATTAACTGTATGGCCAATTAGGCGATTAAAGTACTGGTTTGTGGCATTCTTCCAGACACTGAGGTCGCTTAATACCGCAAACGTAATCATCTCGTTCAACGTCTTCACCCGGACTGGGTTTTCAAATCTCGATTGAAAACTCATTTCTTTAGAAGTGCTTGTTCTGTTTAGTAGTTTGTTGTCGCCCACACCCCTGCACCACCGATGTAGCACGGTTGGCTACGTGAACGGTGCGAAAGAAGTTTAACGTACCGCACGTTATTCTTCCCCGTGGTTGTCGCCACGCTCGATTCACTCTTTTTGATTTGCCCGCTTGTAACGGAGTCATCGACCTTCACATTTTCGTTCAGACGCTCAATTGCCGGATGTTTTTTTTCCCCCGCCACAAATAACCACAAGTGGCCACGAAACTCGGCCAGGATGCGCCCGGCGACATTTCAAACGGAGCCAGCGGATCGGCCGCTGGATTCTAACGGTGAAAATAAACCACTGCGCCGAGCCACCAAACGCGGCCGCCCACCCCTCTTCGCCACCGCACCAAAATCGCGGTGGCAGCGAGAGGAAGAGCAACCAGGGTGGTGACCGGAGGGTGGTGACCGACGGCCAGCGAGCGAGGTGACTCGGTGTTCTGCAGCTGGGTGTCCTCAGTAATCCCCGACCCCCCCCTCCCTGCCCCCCAAAGATGTCCGGCCTGTGGCCTCTTCCCTCCACAAACAACCGCCGCCCCCCACCCCCCCCAGCCATGCTCGTCTGCTTTCGCTGCACGTAGGCCTTGCCATTTCTCGCACGCGGCAGCCGATTTTAGCGCCGGACCGCACGGGAAAAAAACTGCAAGGGGCGGGGGGTGGTGTATGGGGGGGGTCATCTCTCGTTTGGAATGTCACCTGAAAGGGCAGCATTGTCTCTCACACCACCCCAAGGACAGTGAGGTGGCTGCACAAGGCTGACCCTACGCGTGTTTGTCCAGCCGGTCTGAGCGACACGTGCGTGGATGCGCACGTACGCACAGATGCAACCTCTCCAGCACCAGATGGGATGGCCACCGCATTGCGTGGGAGGAGTGCATTGTTCGCAGCTCTTTGTCGATCCACTGCTAGATGGAATAAAGCCCCCCCCCCCCAACTGCGTGTCGGTCATGGGTCACAGGGGTGGGTCTCTTGACCGTTCTTCACAAATCTTGGAGACGCTGGGAGGTCGAGGAAGGTACGGGGCAGACACGCAGAGGTATGGTGGAGACACTGGTCAGTGCAGATTGGTGAAAGGGGGGGGGGAGGGTACGGGGGTATCACTCACTGCTGTTATCTGAGGCCGACAAGCTACCTGGGGTCACAGTTTACAGCGGAGTGCACCAACCACTGCGCCACCGCTCGACCCCAACCTCTTGTTTCATTCCGGAACCAATTGGTGAGGAAGCTTCGGACCTATTTTTAGAGGCAGCGGGTTGTACGTTTCACGGTTTATTGCCCTGGTCTGGCGAGACCCAATTGAAGCCAGGTGGTGGTGGTGTTGGCGATGGCTGCCGCGTCTTAACGCTCCGTATTTATTGACGGCATTTATCCGGGAGCTCTCGTTCTGATTAGCGGTGCCTGCGACTGGAGTGGTGCCGGTGTGATAAAATAGTGGGATTATTGAGCCTGGTTTTGCTGTCCTGTGTTTCCATGGGTTGGTTCTGATGGTTGGCTGTTCCACCTGTGTGATTCATTCTGTCCATGCGTTGGTCTCCTCCCACCCCCCCCTCCTACTGTCGGTCTGTCTCGCTGTCTGTTAGTTTATCTCTTTGTCCATCCATCCGTGCATCCGTCGGTCAAGGTCACCTTTCCGTCTATCTGTCCATCATTCTATCCAGATCTCGTCAGTCAACCTCTTCATCCATCCATCCGTTCATTCTTTTGATTATGTTTCTATCCATCTACCTGTCCGTCATCCGTAATTATGTTTTACTATCCCTTCGTCCGTCTGGAAACTCGATGGTTTCGGTGACTCATCGCCCATGGCCGAGTCGTTTGTCCTTTTTTTGACTGCCAAGCGAATCGATGGGCAATGCCATTGATGCCGTCCCCAGACTTGGCATCGATATTCCAATTTGGAATTCCTAATATTGACCGTCAGAATTGGTCGCTTTCCAGTGCCACAGCCAACAGACACCCGACTGTGGTATTTGCGGGCGTGACGCGTCTGGAAATTTGGCATCCCACGCTCGCGTCTGTTTTCAATTAAGAATTTCTTCAAGGCTTTAAATTTCAACGCACCGCTCGCGTATCATTTGCAGCACTCCGGAGAGAGGGACCAGTGCAAGCTCAATTTCCCCCATTAGCTAAGCGTTTTGCTTAAACGTTCGTTGGGTAGATGAGAAAAAAATCAAGGTCACAGGTCAATGAATTTGAGGTCAAAGTGTTACAATTCCACGGGTCAAAGGTTGGACGTGCTTCATTTCCACACTTCTCAGGGTCGAAGCAAACAACGCTTAGCTTATTTAGCTAAAGCGTTGGATCGCCCGAGGCGGTTTTATCGTTTTAAACTGTAAAAAACAAAACTGCATGCATTTCTCTTTTTTAAATCCCATGGTTACCGATGCGTTTTGACGCATTGGCGGGAAAAGGGCGGCTGACGGTGACGGGTATTTTGCAAAACGTGTAAGAGGGGAAAAAAATTTGTCCTCACTGTACAAATTATAAAACCCAAGCCACGGGCCAGACAAGCGATCAACACACATGTGTTCTGTCAGCTGTCGGGGTGGCTCGGCCAAGCGGAAATGCCTAATGGCTGTTTCATTAATACATATTTTTTTTTACAACTTTTGGTGTGCAATGTTATTGTTACGCCTCGGGGGGGGGAGGGGGGGGCAGGAGGCTGCGGCGAAGTTCAAGGGTTGGGATATAGTCGCGGCTTCGGGTCAAATGTTACAATTGTGGTGTGCCTGGGTGAGGTTCCAGTGTTACGTTCGCTACGCGTGCATTGGTTACGGTTTCGTGCGGTTGTTACAATCGCGTACGAGGTTTGGGTCCAGGTAAGGGAAACCTTATTTCCAGGAGGCTCAACCGGGACACCATGACGAGCGCTGGTAGCACCACCGTCCATGATGCCGCTGTGCAATCTCTTCAGAGCTTGGGTTTGGTGTACATGGGCCAGTGGGGACGACCGTGACTGTCGCTGTGAATAGCAACGTTATGGAAGTCCTGTGACTGGTGGAAAAACTAAAACAATTGTTTTGCCATGTAAAGCCCACTGAGCCATTCACTCTTTTTTCAGAAGTGACCCGGCCACAAATTATCATCTAAACCAGTGGTTCTTAACCTGGGGCGCATGCACCCCCTAGGAGAGTGAGATGCCCTTTCAGGGGGTGCGAGAGATGGTCGGATTTTCTTCGGAGGTAAATCATCAACATGAATTAAGCACGGGCACATGAGTGAAACTACTTTGTTTCATCAAACTTATGTATTTATTTATTTATTAACATACTGGTTTTTTTTTACGATTGAGAACCAAAGGAGTGCAAGGCTGCAGTAAAGGTTAAAAAAACACTGGTCTCAACGAATGTTTCTAAAGGTTATGGTATTATATTGACACATTGGGGACTAGACCCAAATATCTATCGTGGGAATAGCGGACAAGTTTCCACCCTCGCCACCTTCACAGATTCAATGAAAAACACATTTTTGTCTCGTGACATAACCCGGGTGTTTTTTGTTTGTTTCAGTTCACTACTTGCCAATTTTTATACAAAATTACTGCTTGTCGGTCATTGACTGTGGTTATATTTTTTAATGAGCGACTGCTCAGCGGGTTGGCGCACTTGCGTTTCCTGGCCAGGGCTCATGACAAGCGGTGGCAGCGGCGGGCAGATGCCTCCTAAACGGGTCCTGGGGTGGCCGGTGGCCCACCGGGCCCTGCCCTTATTCCTTGTATTCACCAGCCAGCACTGACAAAAGCGTCCCAGTGAACAAAACAAGACAAGAAGACGCGCAAACGTTGGCCTCGACGTTTGCCGTCGTCCGTGTTACCGAGGCGGGCAAGGATGGCCGCACAAACGAAGGTGTGATCACGGCTGCGAGATCAAAGTTATTAGTGGGACTTATTGTTGACGGGGGACGGGAGGGGTGCAGAGGGGGGGGGGAATTGCACGGAGGGGAGACGATGTGGATGATGTCTGGGGAACACACTGGAGCGGGAGATTCCTCTGGGCCGATTTTGGCTTCGTGTCAACTGCTGCCCCCACCACCACCACCCCTCCCACCACCACCACCGCAACACACCATACAACAAAAGGATCAAGTATAGCAGCTGGTTTGAACATCGCCGAACACGTGTTTAACTTTCCGTGTACTGTCACGTTGTCTCGTTGTCTAGTCAACCCCCCCACCACCACCCCACTCACCGCCGCCGGTTGTTTAAATATTTCTGCGGCTTTTTTTTTGTCGAGCGAATCTGCCGGGGGATTCTGCATGACATACAACACACGCACAACACACGCACAACACACACACACATCACGGGGGTTGTGTATCACACATACCCAACACACACACAACACACACATAACGCACACCCAATACACACACAACACACACCCAACGCACACACACAACACACCCAACGCACACACACAACGCCCACCCAACACACACACACAACGCACACACACAACACACACACACAACACACAACACCCACCCAACACACACACACAACACACACACACACAACGCACACACACAACGCCCACCCAACACACACATAACGCACACACACAACGCACACCCAACACGCACACACAACGCACACACAACACACACACAACGCACAAACCCAACAAACCCAACACGCACACACACAACACACACACAACACACCCAACACACACCACACCAAACACACCACACAACACACCACCACACACACACATCACGGGGTGTTGTGTATCACACACACCCAACACACACACCCAACACACACACACAACACACACACACACAACGCACACACAACACACACACAACACACACCCAACACACACACCACACACAAAACACACACACACATCACGGGGGTTGTGTAACACACACACACAACACACACACACCCAACACACACACACCCAACTAACACACACAACACACACTCAACACACACAAACACACACACACAACACACACCCAACACACACACACAACGCACACACACAACGCCGAACGGGATTTAACGGAGCGTCTGCTCAAGCCGCAACGGGGGGACCTCTCCTCCGCCTTTGTCTCCCCAGTGCTGTTGGCGCATCGCAGCACGTGCAGTACCCCCCCCCCCCACCTTCTTAAAAGCCAATGATGTACAGCACTGTCAATTGTAGTAGGAGACAAAGTATATATATACATTCTAGATTTGAAGCTTTCGTGACTGAAAGTATTCATATTCTTAGGTTTTTTCGGTAAAGTCACGTAGGTAAAAAAAATCTAAATTAATAAAAGTAAAATAAAAATAAAATAAAATAATTTTGATTTTTTTTTTTTACCTACGTGACTTTACCGAAAAAACCTAAGAATATATATATACATAATATACATAATTATGGTCATGCCAAACATGAACACTCTGCAGTATGATCAAACGTGTGTGATGGTCCCCGTTTGTCAACCCACTTGCTGCTTTAATGCCTCCTCGTACGAGTGTTTAGTCGTGGGGGTTGTTTGACCATACTTCACCACGCTGGTGAGTGCAGCTAGGAAGGAGGAGGTGCGGGGTGAGGGGAACACGGGACCGGTTTAGAATGATGTGGCCGGGAATCGAATGCGGACCGTTGGTAAAAACATTGCCAAGTTGCAGCGTCGGATGACACACAAAACATTTTTTTGGTCCCTGGCTAGTAAGTGATATTTCCTAATTGCTTATGGCTCAAAAGTACAGAAAACGGCTATTATTCCCCGGAAACTTTGCTTTTGTGACCAGGACAATGATATTTTGAAATGTACCTATTTTCAATGAGAAGACGTGGTGTGTATTTGTGTCATTCCTTCACGTAAAGTCCTGGTCACAAAAGCAAAGTTTGTGGGGAATAATAGACATTTTCTGTACTTTTGAGCCATAATCAATTAGGAAACAAAACACTTACTACCCAAGGGCAAAAATCTTTTACATAGTGTTATCGTAGTAGCACAAGTAGCTACATGTGTAGTAGCTACGGGCCCCGCACTTTCAAGGGCCCCACGCTAAACGCTTTCAAGCTATCAATTCCGGTTCAGTGATTCTGCACTTGCTCTATTACTATAGTACTACACCGCCTTCAACTTTTTCGATGGAATGGGTGTTTAAGGTTAGCGATTTGTCGTATTATCTGGCCTTACAGCAAATGAAAAAATACTATTACTTCACTGTGCAAGTAAAAAAATTGTGTTTTAATATTTGCGTGTTTTAATATTTATTTAGGGCCCCTTTATGACATATGCTAGAGGCCCCCCCACTAGCTTAATCCGGCACTGTGAAGCTGCAGCGTCTACAACGTTCTTTGGCGCGTGTCTTGGACGGGGTACTGCGAGATCCGACCGTGCTAGTGACACGCGCACAAAGTGCTTGCCACGAATGCACCACAATACCTTTGCCGATCGCGTCAAGGAGCATGAACCATCCTCACGCGACACTCCGGTCAGCCCTTGCAGCCGCGGCTTTTGGCTGTCCATCGAACAAAGACGGTGGCCGCCGCCGCATAGCGCGCCTTCGGATGCGCTTCTGCGGCCGTCTGGAACGCTCTTCTTTATGATCATTCGGGAAGCCACTGGGAGCTACGCACTTTTAAATCTCGATTGATAACTCGTTTATTTAGAACTGATTTTTTGCATCAAGTTTGTTGTCCTTCCCCTGCACCTCCGATTACACTGGTCGAGGTTGAGACAGACACGCACACACACACACACAGACAGCGAATAAACCATTAAATCTACTGTGTTGAGATATGCCCACTCTGACGAGACGAGAATTCAAGCCGAGCGCAGAGAGGAGAAAGTGGAGGGGAGGAAATTGTCCACACTGTGGTTATTTATTGGTACAGTGCTCAGGATTCCTGCGAGAGAGAGAGAGGGGCAGGCAGGCAGGCAGGGTTTCCGTATCCCCCGCTCGACTCCGCACGACCATCAACTCACCAACACACGAGTCTGGCTACGTGCTCACGCAGCCAGCCCCCCAAACCGAGGCGTGGGGAACACGCCCGGCACAGCACGTGGGGGCAGGCCACGAGCCCGCGACCTCGATACATTCGACCCGTACATATGTACACGTGTGTTGAACTTCTTTCGCGCCGTGTGCGTAGCGAACCTCACTAATCGGAGGTGAGGGGGGGGGACAACAGAGTACAAATGCAAAGAAGCGGTCCGGGCTGCCCCCTTTCCAAAGAGCCCGCAAAACGGTATTTGTCCGTCATAATTTGCGAGCAATTCTTGGCCACGCTCGCAATCAATTTGTGTGTCTGGCGCAGTGGTAGCAATGGTGCCTCGGAGCCATTTCTGACTTGGGCCGTCTTTCTCTGTAGAGGATGTACGCTCTCCTCCTCTCTGTAATGCGTGGATTTCCTCTGGGCTCACCGGATTCGTCGCACAGCCGAAAGAAAAAAACACCGCGCACAACGTAACCGGCGTTGGTCAAACTTTCCAGCGAGGAAAATATGACCTCCAAATTGCGATTGCACTCGGCAACAACATCGCCACAACTGTGACAAATCCTGGTAGGACCCTCCGGAATAAATCTTGAGACTCAGCGAGGCTATCATGGGTGAACGAGTGAAATAATAATAATAATGCCTTGAGGTGATATTTTCGACCTTGCAATGCCACCGATATTTAAAATTTTGCCAGGTTAAGTCACCTCTGTGTCAACGGGTCTCTTGGCAAAGTTAACAAACAGGCCGAAGCTCATCAACAACTCACTCTGCCGGAGAAGCCAGATTAATATCCATACTACAGGTTTTTTTATTATGTTAGATCGCGTAAATATATAAATGTGTCGTTAAACCCGCCGCCACCCGACACAGCCAATTAGTAAGGTTTGTCACGTAAACAGAACGTGCCAATTCGTTACGAGTACAGCACACCGGTGTGTTGGAGAGCCAAGCCACAACATTTACAATCCGAATACGACGTTTTGCCAGTAATTACAACTAGCTTCATCAGGCGACAGTCTTCTTTAGGGCCTTGTCTCACCAAGACAATGCTTTACATTATCAGAGCATGTTTGTTTGCATGTTCACCACAAGTAGTGTGTGGTTAATGCAGATTTGATTCCTTGCAAAAGATTTCTATTTGGTGAACATCTTAACACCTATTTTATTGCCAGAAAGGGTAAAACCTATTTTTATTTTTTCATACTTTGATCCTGGCAAAAAGGTCCTATTATGTTATAATGCACATTTTACCAAACAGCATCACATCATTTGCAAATACAGTACAACAGAGCGCACGAGTAAGATCTGATTTATACATCGTATACTTTGCATGTTTACATTAACTAAAGGCACAAACTATCATCTCCCCATATAAATATATTTATCCCCCCCCCCCCCCGATCAAATCGTGCTTTTGGCCTTCCGAACTAATGTCTTCGATCAGAATGTGTTGAAGCAGCACGCTCTGGACGACGCCGTTTTGACGTTCTAGGTCTCGTCAGCAACATCGTCTGGCCCTTTGAGCTAACGCTGCTGGCAGGATTCGCGACAGCCCCCTTACACGTGTGCTGCGGAGCCATTTCATTAATACGGCGGTCAGATCTTGTGTGTGTGTGTGGCCGTAATGTGCACATGGCCTGGCACAAGCACCGTGGTGGCGTCACAGACACTTAGTGGCGAATGGCGGTTGTTGTTGTGTGTGTACGTGTGCATGTGGGGAGCGGCAGTGCAGTGGTTAGTCCAGCGGTCAATCAGCCAGCCCATGGGTGTGTCCCGTGACCTCCTGTCAGCGAGCCTTCGACACTTCACATGGCCTTAAAGTGCACCTAGCCTGGCACAGACGCCGTGGTTATATCACCGTCTCTTAGTGGCGAATGGCGGGTATTGGTTAATTATTGGTTATTGGTGTGTGTGTGTGGGGAGCGGTAGTGAGCGTTTAGCGAGCTGCGCTTCGACCAATACCGGTGACGATTATCTGAACCGGTCCTGGGCCTCCCCTAGGTCGACTCAGCCTCAAATGAGTACCTGGTGCGATGTGAAAACATCGCCGGGCGTGGTGTTGGCCACCCAACCCCTCGTGTGCCGTGCTGGCCTTTATAGGTGCTCACTAACAGCACTTGCCCCTACAGTCTGTTCAGGCTACACAGGGGATCTTTGTCTTTGTATGGGTGGGTAAGCTGCTACACGTGGGTGTACGGGTGGGTAAGTTCCCACGTGTGTGCGTGGGTGTATGGGTGGGTCAGCTGCCTCACGTGTGCGTGGATGTACCGGTGGGTAAGCTGCCGCATATGGCCATAATCACAGAGGGCATCTAAGGCAACGCCTGCTCGTCTGGGACTCTTGTCTGAGCCGCTCCGTTCATTTACGGCAACAACCGGCCGACCGTCGGGGTATCGCTCAACACCCGCCTCGTTCGTGCCCTGGCACACGAGGTCACGAGGTCGTCACTCGTGCAGCCGACACATTGTTGCTGGCACTTCAGCCGGGCACCACGGAGATCCAGGGCTCGACCCCGTGATTGACCTCTCGAGTGCAACGGGGTTCATCATGTCTCGGTCCGGTCACCAGTGAATGCACACGTGCGCAGGCACGCACGCACAAAAAACAAAGGATCCTGTTAGATGCGGGTTGTCACTTAATTTGACTGAATTCCAGCTTTTAAGGAGCTTAAAAAAAACTGTTTGTGCAGCGAAGACCTCAATACCACGCGCTAAACATTCCAAACATCCCAATGCAGGGGTCTCCTTAAATGTCTTGAGACTTTGGCGGGGCTTGTTTGGGATAATTAATGGGGATTATTATTCGTGTCGTAGGACATACCTACAGGTGTGGAGACCGGACAATGGAAGGGATTCTCGGAGTGGTTTCTGCATTGTCAACTTTTCACAGACCGTTCCCTAACATGGGATGAGGGCTCCCAATGCAAACCTCCCCCGTGGTTGTGTGGATTTTTCTCCAGACCCGCCGGTCTTTCCCTCCACATGTAGAATCGACATCACGCGTTTGGGGTATTTGGCTGCTATAAATTTCCACGTGATAAGCGATTTCTTTGAGCTATCATTTGTGACCAGGTCACTTCTGAAAAAGCTAAATGTCTCAGTGGGCCTTACCCTGGTAAAAAAAAATCAATCTGGGTGATTTGGCGTGGATTGACCCCCGCCACGACCCGCCTGGTGGTTAGAGGGACCTCTTCCAGCAGTGGATTTTAAGAGCTGTACGTGACACGATTGCATTGTTTGAGAATGCAGCCGAAATATAATTGACTCTTGAAGTAACAACACATCCCGCTACTTTTCCTGATCCTTGCAGACATTACTGCTCCTGCTGCCGATGCATCTTTGTTGATCGAGTTGATGATGATGAAGATCATTATTTAAGACGACGATGTAACCGACAACAATCTTGCGGATTGCCATGTTGATGGCGATGACGATTGCACAATAGCAACGAGAGGAGGAATTTTACTGTGGCGTCAGGGGCCGTCCATAAATGACGTCACGCACCTAGGGGGGGGGGGGGTTTGAGAAATGTGAGGCCACATCAAAATGCGCAACTTTAAATAAATATAGACAACACGTTCTACTTAATTAATTAGACTTTTAGATAAATGTTTTCTCCTACAACATCAGAGTGCAGCGCCACATGAAATACGCACTACAATGACAATAGTTTAAAGCGATTTGAAGCATGTTTTATTTTGGGGGGAGCAGAGCTTTGTGACGTCATATTTGAGGGGGGGGGTCTGACTTTTTGTGACCCCATGTGACGAGGGGGGGTAAGAAATCGTCCAAAATCGCGTGACGTCGTTGATGGACGGCCCCTAAATCTTCCGGGCCTGAGTAATTTGGGGGGGGGGGGGGGTGCTGCTTGTTGTGGAGTTTGTCCAGTATTCCCTTCAGCTGTGCAATCAGCCTGGACGCGCCGGGTAAACGCGATTTGTCAAACTTTGTCGTCAAACAGACGGGGGGGTCTCCCCAGCTCTCTGGGCTGCTTTATTTACCGCTCGCCGTGCATTCCGTTCGTTTTCTCGTCAGCATCTGGGGAATTGGGCGGGCGAGATTTGGTTTGTGCGTGGAGGGGGGGGGGCGGTATCCACCAAGCGCCAAGGCATCGGTGACTCTCTGGCTTGCACTGTACAGTCGGAGCTCCTCCACTCTACACCACAACAGCCACCTCGGACGTAAACTTTCACTCCGTTGTTCAGCCAGAGAGGGCCTTCCACGCTTTCAACAGCCCTGTCCTGGAGCAGGGCAGCGGCTGTCTCGCACGTTTCGGGGGTTCGAATCTCCGCGGCCGCCCTGGTTTGTGACCTGTGGGTGTGTCCAGTCGTCTCGGTTCGTATGGACTGATAACGGCGGATTGAAGATGCGTCACTTTTTAGATGTTCTTGGTTCTTTCGGTCGAGTCACGGAGAAGGGAAATAATAAAATAATAAAAATAAAACGTAATGAAATTCTCACGACGTTTCGGCCACAACGCAAGCAGCCGTCCTCAGGTGAAGAACCTAATAAAACTAAAACAGAAAAAAATTCTCACGACGTTTCAGCCAAAACGCAAGCAGCCGTCCTCAGGTTCTTCACCTGAGGATGGCTGCTGGTGTTGTGGCCAAAACGTCGTGAGAATTTTTTTCTATTTTAGTTTTATTATTTTATTATTTTACTTCACCTGAGGACGGCTGCTGGCGTTGTGGCCGAAACGTCGTGAGAATTTTTTTCTGTCTTATGTTATTATTTTATTATTTCCCTTCTACGTGACTTTACTGAAAGAACCAAACATATGAATACCGGCAGTCACGAAAGCTTCAAATCGAAATTTTTAGATGATGTTATCCACCGAGTTGTCTGTTAAGAAGCGGAGTGGATCTCGTCCGTTCCTCCTATAACGGAGTGAAGACATCAGCAGTAGCGGAGTGTTTTACCACGTGGGTCGATGGTTTGGGATTCGTGGCCGCACTCGCAGGCCGCAGAATCTTTGATGCGCCATTGTGTACAGTCTTCACCGTAAACATACTCCGCGTGCCAACATGCATTCTCTGAAACGTTCGCTGTTTCACAGTGCATGTTAAAGATCCTCGTGCGCCAGGAATTCGCCTTCACAGCGCGTGGCCACCACGTTCAGCCTTCCCGGCTCCTGCCCCTGCGGATCACTTCGGGCGCCATTGTGGCGAGATGTTAACTACCTCGCCTGGTATACAGGCGGTCGTGGGTTCGATCAAAACTCCCCGACGCCTGCTGTATCTTTGGAGTTTTCATGTCTCTCCCTGTGGTCGCGTGGATTTTTTATGGGTTTTTCCCTCCATTCTAGATTTGAAGCTTTCGTGACTGCAAGGATTGGGGCCTGGCTCCTCCCCCCTCAACCAGTATATAAAGGTCGGGTCTCTTGGGATTTCTCTTTACTTGATACAGCAATCGTGCTGTGACGGTTCCACCTGAAGACTGAAGCTTGTGTTGCCTCCGAAACGTCGTGATTTATTATTTTATTTCTATTATTCCTTCTATTTTTTTAAGTATTCATCTTTTATTATTAATTTATTTTCCCCTCTACGTAACTTTACCGAAAAAACGTAAGAGTATTTTTCCCTCCACATTCAGAATCGGTGTGAGGTTCGAGTTTATTGGCTGCCGCTATAAATGTCCACGTGATGATAAACATATTCTGTTGAGCTATCATTTGTGTCCAGGTTTCTTCTGAAAAAAGAGCTATATAGCCCGTGCACCTTACCTGGTCAAATAAACAACAGTTTAGATTAGTTTACTGAGAGTGGAAAGGCCGGCTGCCTTCCCAGGCCCAACCACAGGAGCTGACGATCAGCCATGGGGACATCGCCCTTCTCCTCGGCCTCCTCCACAACACCCTCTTCGGCCTTGTCCTCATCGGCCTTCTCCTCTTCAGTCTGCTCGGCCTTCTTCTCCTTGGCCACCTCCCCCTCCTCCAGCCAGGCAGGGACTATGAGTCAGAGCGGCTGTCAACTGCTGGCTCGGCCTCTAGGAAATCACAAATTTTATTTTTATTAAACAAGAGCTCCTTACAGAGACACGAGCGACCGGGGGAGAGAGAGGAGCTGCAGATGTTCGAGCCAAATTATTGTATTGGGTGAAAATCACACAGCAACATCGTCTCCCCCCCCCCCTTCTTTGAAAGCTGCGCAGGCTTTGTCGGTCAAACAACGGTGCCCTCCCCGCAGAGGTCGCAAACGGGTTTTGATTCCTTACCCGTACCCGGCTGCACCAGAGTCGCAAACGGGTATCTGTACCCGGCCGGGTACGGGTAGGGTACGGGTATTGGGTACCTGATTGCGACCTCTGGGATGAAGCCATGTTGCAGGTGTGGGTGGGTTGATTCTAGGAACTTGAATTGTGAGAAGAGACAAGACGTTGGGAAATGAGTAACAAACAGTGACTCACCAGTGACTTGACGGTCTACCCGTACCCGGCCGCACCAGGGTCGCAAACGGGTACCCGTAGCCGTACCCAACCGAGTACGGGTAGCCGGGTATGGGTATCGGGTACCCGGTTGTGACCTCTGCCTCCCCGTAGCCTTGCCCCGTAAGAACGGCGCGAATTCCAAACGGTTGTTTGATTCGATAATGAACCACGTGGACTGGCACCTCCCTGGGCAAGTCTAGAGGGGTTAAAGGCGCAGTCCTGAAAATTGCTCGCTCACGCCGCTGCTGGCGGAAGGGCCTCCACTCGAGAGAGCTGCAGAGAGACGCTCTAGAGCAGCGATTTTTTACCTTTATTGCACCCCTTTGGTTCTCAATCGTAAAGTATATATAGTGTTAATAAACACACAGGGTTTGATGAAACAAAGTAGGTGTACTTATGTGGCCGTGCTTAATTTGTTTTTCGATGATTTACCGTCTAAAAAAAATCTGGCCATGTCTCGCACCCCGAGAGAGAGGGGGTGGGCATCTCGCATCCCCCAGGTTGAGAAGAACCGCTGCTCTAGAGGTCGTTTTATCCGAATCATCTTGCCTGGCCCACACCTTTTTTTCTTTCTCACGATTTCTGAATACTGGGCCCAAAAATCCCCAAATACCAAGGGCCACCGACAAAAGCAACACGGTTCGAGTTGCGATGCTGTCGGTGTTGTAAGACGTTGGCAAAAGAGAGAATCGACGGGAGGGAATTAGGGGAGTCGGCCCGGAAAATAAGCAGAAAGAAAGGCGTTGTGCAGTGAGTGAGTGAGCGGATGAGTGTGTTGTTTTGACCTGATGTGTGGTGGTTGAACACAGTGTGCAGGGTGAGATGGAGCAATCAGTGTCTGGTTGACCGAGTCCCCAACATGGGTGGAAGAATGAAAGAGCGAAATTGGTGTGAACGGTACTTTGTGTTTTTATTATTACGATGCTTGTTTACCTAGGAAGGCTCACGAAGTCTCATGACACTATTTCAGGAAGGTCCTGCCAAGCTTTTTTGCAGTGGGGGGTGGGGGTGCGGGCATTGATCGCTGTGCATATCCCAGTTGAGTAAATTTCGGGTTGATTTTCAAATTGCGCAAATATGGAACCGTGACACCAGCAAGTGACGTCACGGGTTCTTTAACGTCCACTGTGAAGCAGACTGCGTTGAATCTACAATCTATGCGGTGTCGTCGGCTAGGTTGGGGGGGGGGGGGTGTCGTATGGGGGGGGGGGTTAGTTGTGGACGGGGAGCTTGGTGGAGGGTTTCAGCTCTTCACTGCCCCTTGTACCACGCCCGGTTCACAGGGGGAAAAATATTTGGTGCTGGTCCCACGAGCATGATCAGATGATGACGACGATGGGAGATGATGATGATGGGAGATGACGATTGGAGATGATGATGGGAGATGATGACGACAATGGGAGATAATGATGATGACGATGGGAGATGATGATGACGATGGGAGATGATGATGACGATGGGAGATGATGATGACAATGGGAGATAATGATGATGACGATGGGAGATGATGATGACGATGTGAGATTACGATGACGATGAGAGATGACTGTGGGAAATAATGATGATGCCGATGTGGAATGATGATGGTGATGAATTTCCACCCACAATCTGCTACTCGAGCTGCAGCCCAGGGCTGGGAGTAATCCAGCACACACCCGTCATTAGGTCGAGCCGGGGGGCCCTGCGAATCGCCGCCGCTGCCCACCCGCCCAAAGTGACTGGCGGTGACCTCATTGTTGCTGACCCCGGCAGATCGCTGGGCAATTGAGAAAGATAACAACAACAGCGGCAAGAGCAAGCAGAAGGAGAAATTGCTTTACACAGGGTGGAGGCGGGGGGCGCTGAACACAGTGGCAACGTAATGGTAACTTTACTCGACTCTGGTGGAGTGAGCTATCCGTTTTGGAATGTTGAGTCTTTCTTTCCAGCCGCCGTCTGTGACTCGACGGCGTACTTGGTGGAAAGCCGATGCTTGTGTTGCCACGCAGCTTCGAGTGACTTGTGAGCGTGCGTGCGTGTGGGTGTGCGCGTGTGCGTGCGTGTGGGTGTGCGCGTGTGCGTGCAGATGTGCGCGTGTGCGTGCGTGGGTGTGTGCGTGCGGGTGTGTGCGTGCGTGCGCGTGTGTGAGCGTTGCAGAGAGCGATTCCCGCTCGCGACTAATAACAGCGGCGAACGTTCGAACCGATTATGGCCCTCCCCGGGTCGACTCGGCCTCAAATGAGAACCTGGTGCGGTGCGTAAACATCGCCATTTAGGGAGACAAAGGCGGCCGGGCGTGGTGCTAGCCACCTATCTCCTCGTGTGCCGTTCTGGGTTTAATAGATGCTCGCTAACAGCACTTTCCCAACACAATGTAGGCTATATGGTGAATCTTCATCTCTGTTGCGTCGTCATCATCATACTACTGATTTATTGAGGCCCTTATGGTCAGAACGGTCCGGAGTTTGCTTGATATAATTAATACCTAGAGCTGAGCTACCCAATATATTGCTCAGCTTGATCACTCCACCCCGTCGGAGAAAATAGTCGCAAAAAGAGTCACTCCTTTTCCTACGTGTAGCTCTTGACGGGAAGCGATGGGTGGAGCTTGGTGATGTCATTCGCATCGCCAGCCGCATCACGCTGGGCGTGGCTTGTAGGGGGTTTCCCACCTTCGAGAGGCTGAATGTCAGGGAAGTTTTAAAGTTGTATTTTGTTGATCCAAGTGAGCACTCGAGAGGAGCACGCCGAGTCTCGTCGGCCGGAGTGAACATGGCTCGCACAAAATGGCAAGAAGCAGAACGAATAACGCCGAGTGCAGCAATGAAGCGAAGATACATCGCCATAGAAACAATTGTAACGCACGAGGATTGGAACTTCGGAGAACGATGGGGGAGGCAGAAGGTTGGAGGGAGGGTAGCAGGGATAGGGGGAGGGTTCACGGGGCAGCCGTCACCGTTAAAGGAAGAAGAAGATGGGGATCATGTCGTCTAACCGCACAGGAGCAGTGGTCGAGTCGTTGGCCTCGCCCACGACCTCACCGCTGACCTCACCACTGACCTCACCACTGACCTCACCACTGACCTCACCACTGACCTCGTCGTGCCGGAGCCGGGCGGCAATTCACTCCGGGCCCTCTCCGGCCTGGCCGCCCGCGACCCAGGCCTGACGCCACCCTCGGAAATTGTGGATAATCTTTTACGGAAATAAATAGCGTCTCCTTATTTGTCCTGTTACTTAAATTCTCCGCAACGACGCTCGTGATTATTTAAAGTTACGTATTGCATATTCTTGGGTTTTTTCGGTAAAGTCACGTAGGTAAAAAATTTAAATTTAAATTAATGAAAGTAAAATAATAATAAAATAAAAATCACGACGTTTAGGAGGCAAAACAAAGACGGGGGCTTGTGTTGCCTCTGAAACGTCGTGATTTTTATTTTATTTTTATTTTACTTTTATTAATTTAAATTTGTTACCTACGTGACTTTACCGAAAAAACCCAAGAATATGAATCCTTGCAGTCACGAAAGCTTCAAATCTAGAATTATATATTGCAGTGTGTCCAGCAGAGTCGCTTTGCATCATTTAAATTCCCTGCATACTGGACATCTGTGAAAAAGAGCTTTATGGCTCATCGTATTGCTCCAGTCTAAATAAAGATTCGGATTTTTATTGTTCTAATAACGCCGCTGGTGACGATTCCTCCTCCTCCGCTGTCTCTGCAGACAACCTGCTGGTGATCACCGTCGCCACCAATCGGACAGATGGGTTCGAGCGCTTCATGCGGACGGCAAAGTACTTCAACTACTCCGTGCAGGTGAGGGGGAGAGCGGCGGGAGAGTTCAACTCAAGTTCTTGTCGCTGGATGAACATTTGGTGAACGAGTTGTTGGGGATTGTTTCGTTCCAACAATTGGTCCCGCTGCTTTTGACGATATATCCCGACGGCGTTGGTACCGACTTCTCGGGGCAGGCTTGTGTTCCGTCGAAGGGAGGGCCCATCTTCGGGAGAAGCGTCGAAGTCGTCGTCGGTTCCAAACAAAATGACGAAAGGAAACCTTGGGCCTAAAATTGTTGACGGTGAAAATTATCTCGGCTCTTGCTGTTTCAACTTTCCGCAGCAGTTCAAGGGAGGGGGACCCGCAGCTGCCAAGGTGCCATCTCAACAACAAAAAAGTTACAATCGGCGAAAAGCGCAAACAACGTGAAACAGAAATCGGAGAGAGATGGGTGACGTTGTTTTTGGCAACGGCTGTTCTTCATACCGAAGCGATTTAAAGAAGATTGGGGGGCGGGTGGGAGCTCTTTGCCCCCCACAAATGTGTCCGATTTATTGTTGAGGCAATACGCCGGGGCCCGTGGCGTCGCGTCGTGTGTCGCGCGTCAGCACTGACGGCGTGAGTTGGCCCCGGGTTGTAGAGAGCAGGGGGAGGTGGCGGGGGAGGTGGCGGGGGAGGTGGCGGGGGAGGTGGCGGGGGAGGTGGCGGGGGAGGTGGCGGGGGAGGTGGCGGGAGAGGGAGCCAGGCCCCAATGCCCCCACGTTTCATCTGCTTCACACGTTCCTCCTTTAGCGCAGTGTTGATTGAGCGTTTCGTTGACTCCGCAATCGGCCCGTAGTCGTGCCTTCTTCAGTCTCCGCTCGGATCGAGGGCCATTGGCCAATCGGCCGGCAATGGCGTGTGCCGTGCGTGTGCCGTGCGTGTGCCGTGCGTGTGCCGTGCGTGTGCCGTGCGTGTGCCAGGTGCTGGGAATGGGCGCTGCGTGGAAGGGCGGCGATGTCGACCGCTCCATCGGGGGTGGCCAGAAGGTGCGGTTGCTCAAGGAGGAGATGGAGAAACACAAGGAGAGGGATGACCTGGTCGTGTTGGTCGTGGACAGGTGAGGGGAGGGCCTCAGGATGTACACACCGTGTACCCCACGCACCGCACCCCACCCACCCACGCACCCCACCCACCCACCCACGCACCCCACCCACCCACCCACGCACCCCACCCACCCACCCACGCACCCCACCCACCCACCCACCCCACCCACCCACCCACCCCACCCACCCACCCACCCACCCCACCCACCCACCCACGCACCCCACCCACCCACCCACGCACCCCACCCACCCACCCACGTAACCCACCCACCCACGCACGCACCCCACCCACCCACCCATGCACCCCACCCTCCCACCCACGCACCCCACCCACCCACGCACCCCACCCACCCCACCCACCCACCCACCCCACCCACCCCACCCACCCACCCACCCACCCACCCCACCCACCCCACCCACCCCACCCACCCACCCACCCACCCACCCCACCCACCCCACCCACCCACGCACCCCACCCACGCACCCCACCCACCCACGCACCCCACCCACGCACCCCCACCCACCCACCCACCCCACCCACCCACCCACCCCACCCACGCACCCCACCCACGCACCCCACCCATGCACCCCACCCACGCACCCCACCCACCCACGCACCCCACCCACGCACCCCACCCACGCACCCCACCCACCCACGCACCCCACCCACCCACGCAAGCACTCAGCGGAGGAGCCACGTTGACGGACGTGGAAGTGCGCGCGTGCACGCACACTCGCCGGCGACTCCAATGAAAAAATTAAAATCGTGCACGCAGCGTGGATTCTGTAAGTCTCTCCGTGCGTGCGCCTTGCCCTGGGAAGTCTTCAGTGGGCCACGGCAGCGGTGACGTCGCGCCTAGTGACCTTATCGGGAGGGCCAAGTCGCGCACGCCGCGCGTGACATCATCATCATCGCCCCTGGCCGAATCGCCTCGTTATCCATTTCAGCTGTGAACTTTTATCGCCAACTTTTGATAATTGAATATAATATACGTCCGGTTTTACATCGGCTTAGTTGCTCATAGCAACGCAACTTGACACAATAATTTAGTTGGTGTTCAATCCTCTTCTCGTGAGTTATCGTGCGACCCAGTATTACAGACAGACAGACGGACAGAGAAGAGAAGGGCAGAGCTCATGCGTTTCAAACCTTGGTTGGAAAGCGATTATTAAACAGACGCGAGCGTAGACATGTGCAACAAAAAAAGACAAAGACCCCCCGTATAGCCTTAACAGACTGTTGGGCCAAGTGCTGTTAGCAAGTAGCACCGATGAAGACCGGAACGGCACGCGAGGGGGTTTGTGGCGAGCACCACGCTCGGCCCCCTTTGTCTTCCCAGTGGCGATGTTTTTACGCACTCCACCAGGTACTCATTTGAGGCCGAGTCGACCTAGGGGAGGCCCAGGACCGGTTCAGATATTCGTCACTGCTGTTGGCCGTGAGCGGGAATCGAACTCGGGTCGCCGGGTTCGTAGCGCAGCTCGCTAACCGCTGCACCACCGCTCACACACACAGACGCACGCGCACCGAAGTGAAACAACGAGCGCATTCCTGCGCGCCATTTCCCAATGAGATTTATTATTCACAGAGGTGCAATCCGCACAAACACACACAAGCCCCGCGCACAGCACGCACACATGCAAAGAACATGCAAAATACCGACGCAGCCGCACAGAGGTAGTCTTACTCGCCGCTACAGGTTATGCAACGGCACTTAAACATGTTGAACCTGTCGTTACGCCGGACGGTGCGACCGTCGGGATCGTGCGCGCGGCAATTAATCGTTTTCCATAATTACGCGTTTTTATATGCCGTGGCTTCACGTGACCCCAGCATCCGCTAGAGGTGATACATTCACCGCAGCGTTAAAACATATAATCGGGTCTTCGCTGCTCTGGTGTCCTGGGGGGCGGAGGGGCGGAGAAGATGGATGAATAAACCCAGCCCCGACTGAGAGGGCGGGATTGTGTCCACCTCTGGCGATGTTTACACGCGGCATCACCAGCAATTGATTTAAGGCCAAGTCAACCTAGAGGAGGCCCAGCACCAGTTAGGATATCGCCCGCCCGCCCACTGATGTCCACGGCTACGAGCTCACGAGCGAGTGCGAGCACCGCTAGCACATAAGCAAAGATAAAGATACCCCGTGTAGCCTCTGAATAGGCTGTCGGGGAAAATGCCTTGGTCTCGCCTTGGCCTCTTCCCAGTGCCAGTGTTCACACGCAGCACCAGCAGCTACTCGCTTAAGGCTGAGCCGACTTAGAGGAGGTACAGGGCAGTTTCGAATGGCACTCGTCACTTGCGTTACCAGCGGTCGGGAATCGAACAACACCACGCCCGGCCGCCTTTGTCTCCCTAGTGGCGATGTTTACTACACAACGCATCAGGTACTCATTTAAGGCTGAGTCAACCTAGGGGAGGCCCAGGACCGGTTCAGATAATTGGCACTGGTGTTGGCCGTGAGCAGGAATTGAACTCGGGTTGCCAGGTTCGTAGCGCAGCGTAGCACGAACCACGCACACACACACACCTGCACACATGTGCAGTACATTCACAAATAGCGACACACACACTCGACAACATACACGAGGGTTTGTCCATGGGGAGCCGGAGAGGAAGGAGCAATGCAAATTCCAGACATCTCACGTAGAAAGCATTACACTGGGAACCTGTTCCCAGTGTAATGCTGCGCAGTGTTGCTATTAATTACTGACATTTAAAAAAATATTTCTACGTATTTAATTATGGGGTTCCTATTGGAAAAAGTGACTCTGGCAGAAAAGTGCACCCAGGTTTTGTAAAAGTGTTTTGGTCTGTGTTGGGTTCTTTTTTATTTCTCTAATTCACGTCGTAGTCATTTCCTTTGGAATCTGAAAAGTCGAAAACAAATAAAAGACCTCGACAAAGCAGAGTTTCTCTTCGGAGAAAAAAAAAACAGGCCAATAATTTACGTTTGTTTTGTAGCTGAAGAAACTAATAATGAAAAAAATCTAAAGAGTAAAAAAAAGTTTATATATATAAATACCAAAACACCTGTTGCGGCCAATAATTTCCGACAAACGTAAAATCAAACGCAGCTGTTGTGCCATGTGGGTGAGATCGTCAATGGCCGTGGGGTCCGTGCAGCTTGCAGACGCCCGATCGTTCTGGCAGCCCCACGCTGGCTGTCTGCATCTCTCTCTCTCTGCGCTCTCGCTCTGTCCCCATCTCTCTCTGTCTCTGTGTGCTCTCTCTCTGTCCGCATCTCTCTCTGCGCTCGCTCTTTGTCCCCATCTCTCTCTCTCTCTCTGTCTGCACCTCTCTCTCTGTGTGTTCTCTGTCTGCACCTCTCTCTCTGGACACTCTCTCTCTGTCCCCATCTCTCTCGCTCTCTGCGCTCTCTCTCTTTGCCCCCATCTCTCTTTCTCTCTCTGCGCGCTCTCTCTTTGTCCGCACCGCTCTCTCTCTCTGTGCGCTCTCTCTCTTCTTCTCGTTTTGCCTCTCTCCTTCATCGCAACGCCCCGAGCGGTGCACCACGGAGCTGAGCCCCGTTACCCCTCGGCGCGCCGCCACCGCCGCCGCCACGGTACGGCATCGTGCGCTCAGCGTTCGTTCCGCGGTTCCCGTGCAGTCAATCTCGAGGTGTCCTGTGGCAGGGGACGCCCCAGTGGCAGCTGTCTCTGTGAGGCACTGGGGGAACGCAGAGCCGACCCCACCAAAGGGCTTTGCTTTAGTCTAAAACTAAACAGTGTTATTTATTTATTTTACCAGGTAAGGCCCACGTAGCTGTGTAGCTCATTTTTAGAAGCGATCTGGCCACAATTTATCGTTCAACGAAGTTGCTTATCACGTGGAAATTTATAGCAGCACAAATACTCTGAACGCGTGACATTGATTTCTAAATGTGGAGGGAAAAACCGGAGGAACCAGAGACAAATCCTCGCAATCACTGGGAAAGGGACATGCAAACTCCAAATATACACGCTTCAAGGTCAGGATAGAAGCCACTACCTCCTGTATACCGGGCGAGGGAGTTAACGTCTCGCCAGCGTGGGCGCTCATGATAATAGTCAGCCGATAGAGGGGAGGTGGACGACGTTGCGGCTACGTGACTTGACTCGATTAGTATTTTTCGGTGTCACTTACGAGTAGTTTTTATAATTTGGCAAAGTTTGTACCGTGACGTCGGCACGCGTGGCTCCCCCCTTACCCCTCCCAACTCTTTTTCGGATGAAGCCATCAAGCCGATCTTCATCGGCGTCTGTTCTTAGTTAATGCACCCACGGTATGAACCCGGGCTCAAACCGCAGACCGCTGTAACAAGCGACGCGCGTGCTACCGCTTGGCCACCGAGACCGCTCCCCGACCCTCGTCCTGTGTTCCACAGCCACCGCCGCCCCCTTGTTGCTCACTCGGCTATCCCCGTGCCGCACACGCGCTGCGCGCACAGTCCCGGCGGCGGTTCGTACGCGAGCCGCGGAGAGAGCGGCGCTTGCACTACCAGCGAACGATCCCGGGGGGCTATTCCTGACCCCCCCCCCCACCCCCCCACGGTGCATGTGACAGCCATTTGTGCAACGAGTTGGTATCGGCGCCTGATTTGGGCCCTGCCGTAGGTCCACTCGGCCTACAATGAATAGACAATCTCGTGTTTGAAGCGGGTCAATAAACATCGGTGTTAGGGAGGTGCCAAGGCTGCCCGGCATGGCTGTGATGGGCGTCGCGGTGGTAAGGAGATGTTCTTTCCCTCGCCTGGTGCGCAGGAGATCGTGGGTTTGATCCCCAGACCCTTATGTTGCCTCTATATTTTGGAGTTTGCGTGTTCTCTCTCCCTGTGGTGGTCCCGTGGATTGTTTTCCGGGTCTCCTCCATTTTTACTCCACTCCACATGGAGAAACAACGCGGGTTTAGTTGATTTGGCTGCTGCTATACATTTCCCGCGTGTGATGATGGTGATGATATTGATATAAGGCACTTCGATGAGCTGCCATGTGTGGCCAGGTCGCCTCTGAAAAAGATCAAATAACTTGGTGGGCTTTACCTGGCAAATAAACTAGGCGAGTTATAGATTATTGATGCTGGCCCACACCATCCTTGTCTCACATGTGTGCCGCGTTGGCTTTGATAGACGCTCGCTCACAGCGCTTGCCTCCGCAGCCTCCGCACTCCAAAGAGAGTGTGTACGTGTGAAGATTGTGGGGAGCGGTAGTGCAGTGGTTAGCGCACTGCGCTACGAACCCTGCGATCCAAGTGTAGTGTCAGTGAGTCTCCGATTCACTGACACTACACTTTGTAGAGGCGCCTTATTTTATTAAAACACACGATCTCGCCCGCACACACTCCGTACTCGCTAGCCTATGACACAACACGAGCCGTCTAGCACCGGCGGCGCTGACTGAGACAGCTAACAGGCTGTCTAGCAGCGCAATGTCGAGCGAAGACGACAGCGACAATGGCGACGAGACGATCCAATCCCTAAACTGGCCCCATCCAGCTCCCACTCTCGGCCCATTTTATACTACCGGCGCGGCCTGGCTCCGCCCTGGCCGCGCCTCCCTTCTGGAACCTACTAGCAGGTTCCAGGGGCTTCCAGATGGAGCCCTCCATGACCCTTGTCCCAGTTCCTCCGCCCTGCCGACACACAGCCGTGTGTATATGCTCACCGGCGTGTGTACTGTTTGTACACCGCAGTTGCCGCTGCTGGTCACCAGCCGGCGCTATTACACTACACAAGTTTGATTCCCGCTCAGGGCCAACGGCGAATATTTAAACCGGTCTTGGGTATCCCTGATTCGGCCTCAAATGAACACGTTGCTGCGGTGTGTAAACATCACCGCTCGGGAGACAAATGTGGCCGGGCGTGGTGTTGGCCTCCCACCTCCTGCGCGTGCTGTGCCGGGCTTCGCAGGTGCTACTCGTTCATAGCACTTGCCCCTACAGTCTGTTGAAGCTATACGGGTGATCTTTGTGTATGTACGTGTGCGCGTGTGCACGCGTGTGCCCTGGGCTATTGCTGGGGGGGTCACCCGGGTCTCGTGGGGTCGCCTGGCGGCCGTGCTCTCTCTCCGCTCCGTGCGCAGCTACGACCTGATCTTCGCGAGCGGCCCCTCGGAGCTGCTGCGCAAGTTCCAGCAGACTGGCCACCGGCTCGTCTTCTCCGCCGAGGCGCTCGTGTGGCCCGACCGGCGCCTCGCTGACAAGTACCCGCACGTGCGCAGCGGGAAGCGCTTCCTCAACTCTGGGGGTGCGTGCGTGCGTGCGAGTGTGTGTGTGTACATGCATGGGGAGCCAATGACTGGCAACAGCGGTGTCAAAATCGGCCTCTGTGGAGGAGGCTCATGAATGGAGGAATTGAAAGGACTGCCGCCCAACAACCGCATGCGGGTCAAAGTGGGCTCCCTACGCATTTTGGCGTCCTCTGGTCGAGCACCAATTGGGTCGAGGCTCAAAAGAAAGCCGTCCCTTGGTTCTAGATTTGAAGCTTGCGTGACTGCAAGGATTCATACTCTTAGGTTTTTTCGGTAAAGTCACGTAGGTAAAATTTTTTTATTTATAAAGTAATAATAGAAATAAAATTATTTTATTTTATTTCTATTATTACTTTTATTAATATTAATTTTCTTTTTTTACCTACGTGACTTTACCAAAAAAAAAAAATAAGAGTATACCGTCCCTTGGTGTGGACCAATCAGTTTCAAGGAGAATGCAGACACGAATCCTTGTAAAAAGGTTTCAATTTTGTTGCCATAAAAAAGGGGAAAACCCCTTATTATTATTATGATGATCATACTGTGGCTGCTGCTGAAGATGACGATGGTGATAATGATGATCATCCTGCTGCTGCTGCTGCTGATGATGATGATCATCCTGCTGCTGATGATGATGATGATCATCCTGCTGCTGCTGCTGCTGACGATGATATTGAAGCGCGCCGTGTGGTGTGTGGCGTCCCCTCGCCAGGCGTCGTGGGCCTCGCCCCGGCCCTGCACCAGGTGGTGTCTCAGTGGGAGCTGCGAGATGACGACGACGATCAGCTCTTCTACACCAAGGTCTACATCGACCCGGCCAAGCGGGTATGGGGAGGCCCCGTGGACCCGCCAACCCCACTCACTGCCTCCGGCCCTTTCCTGTTGTTGATGCTGCTACTACTGCAGATCAGGGCTGGTGCTAGTTGAGGGGGGGGGGTGGGGGGGGATGGGGGCGGCGGCGGCGGTGCTGGATAGAATCCACGCATGTGCACGATTTTTCTTCCTTGGCTCAGCAGTCGAGCGAGCGGACAATTTCAAATCCTGCTTGTGGGGTTGATGCAGCCTATCATCCCTCATTCCAGGGTGGATAAAATGAGCATCACTTTGTGGGCAAGTAAACAGTGTTTTTTTTCTATGAGTAGACCCCTGCCATGTGAATGTGCAATTTCCCCCTTTGCCTCAGGACTGTGAACGGTAAAACTGTCTCCCGCGGTGGCTAGGGGATGTTGACAACCTCGCCTGGTATGCAGGAGGTTGTGGCTTCGATCCCGACCCTGTGACACCTGCTGTATATTTGGAGTTTTTATCTCTCTCTCGCCCCGTGGTCGCGTTAATTTTTTCTCTGGGCCCTTCGGGTTTTCCCTCCACGTCACGTGTTTGGCTGATACAAATTTCCACGTGATAAGCCACTTCTCGTTGAGCTATCGTTTGTGGCCAGGTCGCTTCTGAAAAAGAGCTACATAGCTCAGTGGGCCTTGCCTGGTAAACTTAAATGAATTTATTGTTTCTTACTTGTAGAGCGTCACTTTGTTAGGAGGTCTTCTCAAACGTATGCTGCGTCTGCTTTGTTTCTCTTTCAGAGCAAAATAAACATCACCCTGGACCACAAGTGTCGCATCTTTCAGAACCTCAACGGAGCTGTAGGTAAGAGCAATGGTTCCGTCGTTTATATCGTGTAAAGAATAAAAGAACATTTGCGGAAAAATCATAATCGAACGGTAATAATGGAGTTCATTTTACCCAGTTAAAGGCCCCACTGATTCTCAAGACTCGTTTTCGGGAATGGTCACGCATCGATTGGAATGTCAGACCAAGCCACGAATGAGTGGCACGTTGAAGGAGAAAGCACAGTAGATGGAGAAAATCCCACTGCGAACGTGGATACAACACTCTTGAGTATAGTAATAGGTTTTTACCCTTTCAACTGGTACAAAAACTGACACCTTTATACAAGGGATCATGTTTGCAATAACCACAACACAAGCAGTCAAAATGCAAACAAAAAGAAACAACTCTGATAATGATATGCACTGTCCTTGAAGTTGATTGGTCCACAACCGAGACAGCTTTTCTTAGAGTCTAGTCTCCATTGGTGTTGGACCAGATGATGCCTTTTGTTGTGGTTATTGCAAACGTGATCCCTTGTATAAAGAAGTGTCAGTTTTTGTACCAGTTGAAAGGGTAAAAACCTATTGGACTATTTTGCCACTGGTAAAGGAGGTCTCATAGTGTAAACACTCCGAGTCTCATACAGGCAGGCTCGCCTAACCCGCTTGCTGGACTGTCGCGTTCTCGGCCACCTTGCAAATCCCACCATCCCTGCCTCCTCAAACGCGACAAATCGCAGGCGAGCTCGACTACACCTGGGCAAACATCCGAAGTGGAATTCTTCAGAAAAATAGTCTCGAAGCTCGGTGAGGTTTTCGTAGGTAAATAAGCAAAGTCAACATCGGTCTGGTGGATGCCCATGCTATGCTGGCCATCGGTATGGCGATGTTAAATTTCCATCGGTGCCCCTCCCCTCCGCCCCCATAAAAAAAATGCCAACGTTGGCTCGACGTTGGCATGTGGTTGGGAACCATCGAACCAACCCTGGGCCACTGTTTTATGTTTACTGGCTGAGAGCTGTGGTTCGATTTAACCACACCACTCAAATTGCTGCTCATTCCGACAGTGAGAGGGAGACTTTGATTTTTTTTGTGCTCAAATAAACAATCCGGCCAGGTGGCTCTGTGGCAGAACGCGAGCGGCTCTCAATCAGAAGGTTTTAAAGTACAAATCCTGGTTTAGGGGGTGGGGGGTTGACTCGGCCCATCATCCCTTGGGGGTCAATAAAATTGGTACAAGAATGGGGCGGGGGCAGGAAGTCAACAACTTCAGAAATTGCCAGGAATATAACCCGGTTGTCAAGTGTAGCGAGTTCGTGGTTTTAGCTCGGTGGAAAAATGATGGCACAAAGCAAAACCCATCTTTGCCAGGTTTGGTTTTTCCCTTAATTTTCGCAAAATTCCAGCTCTGAGGGGAAAATAACCAGTTTAACCGTTCTGAAACAAACATTTCTCTCTAGCGGAGCAAATGGGAAAGTGCAACTCAAAAGCGGTCTCTCAAAGGACTCTCCGAAGCAGTTCTGCGGTATCTACTTCCGCGGGCCGCTGTGCGAGAGTTTTGTCTCCTGACGCGGGAAGCAAGAGGGGGAAACAATTCAGGAGGGGGAGTGAAAAAAAACGAAAACATTTTAATTTGGTGCTCAATTTCCCAAAATCAAATGCGCGTCAGTGTCCGGTCAACCGCCTCTCGGTGTGTAACTATTTGTGTGCGTGCCTGCGTGCGTGCGTGCGTGCGTAGATGAGAGACGCGTGTCTGGTGAAGGTACAGCCTCTTTGATTTAAGCCGCCATTCGGAGCGGTGTCACTTTTCCATACTCGCA
Source organism: Lethenteron reissneri (assembly GCF_015708825.2). Taxonomy (NCBI): domain Eukaryota; kingdom Metazoa; phylum Chordata; class Hyperoartia; order Petromyzontiformes; family Petromyzontidae; genus Lethenteron; species Lethenteron reissneri. The sequence goes on along the minus strand of NC_083814.1, from coordinate 10,546,709 downwards.
ACGCCTTCCCGAATCCTGCCTCCCGTGCCCCGGCTGTTGCATGCCAGCGTCTCTTCGACCCGCGCCTCCGGGAATTTCGGCTGCGTTTATATTTCGAAATGCGTATGTAAAGTAAAAGTAAAAAAAGGAGAACAAAATTATCGGAATAAAACCCCGGCAGTGGCGCGTTTCGCTTGCCGCCGGGCCGGACTTGGCGGGGGCCGGCGCTCTCTCCCATCGCTCGCGCCGGCGCACCGCTCGGTGGCAGACAGCGTTCGGTGTTGCCGGCTTGCACGCCACTGGTGACGTCGCCATTCCCGGTTCCACTCTGGGCCCCCCCCCCTCGCCCCCATCAGCCGCACTTACGCCGTCGGCGCAGTTTGTTCTGAACAATCCGCATGTGTTCGGAACAAGTAGGCGTTTGTGTGGAACAAACGTCGCCTTTGTCTCGGTTGGCGATTGCCCTCTGCTAACGGCGATGCGACTCGGTGAAAGAGATGGAAGTGTAATGTTGTCCGAGTCTTGTTTTGACTCTCGATTGCTTTGGCATTGTCACCGCTACTTCCACACGCACCGACACCTGACCACCCACGCACTGCAACAATCACTCGTACGCGCGCAAATACCGACACCTAAACATGCGCACACAATGACGCGACTCTGCGTGCACTGGCACAACTCCGCACACGTCGAACCTCACCGACGGCAGACGAGGTGGTGCTCAAGTTTGAGACCGGGCGTGTGCGGGCGCGGAACACGGCCTACGACACCCTGCCCGTCGTGATTCACGGCAACGGCCCGACCAAGGTCAGCACGCACGCACGCACGCACAAACAGGAATCCCAATGTTCTGTTGACTTTCATTATAAAGTGTCGTTGTTCACGCAAATCGCCGAGAAACCACAGTTAAGCTGGAATTCTGCAACAACAGGCGGTGAGCCGGCATCAACCGTTGCTCGCGCTCTGCAGTCCTCTGTGTGTTAAGATGCTTTCAGCCAATTAATGAGTGTTTACACGTACATACAAAAGACAAAGATCCCCACCGCCCATAGCCAGACAGATTGTCGCGGCTAGTGGCGATAGTGCGAGCACTTGCGAAGTTTGCCACGGCGCACGAGGAGGTTGTGCCGCCAGCACCACGCCCGGCCGCCTTTGTCTCCCCAGCGGTGATGATTACACGCCACAACCAGGCTCGGTCGTCCTATGGGGGGGGAGGCCAAGGACCACCGGTTCAGATAATCGCCGCTGATGAGTGTCGCCATCGATGTATGAATGTTGAACTTCTTCTGCACCGCACGTAGCCAACCGTACTAATTGGAGGTGGAGGAATAATGATGTTGGCCTTAGCCAGGAATCAGATTGGGGCCGCCAGTGCAGTAGTTCCAAGTCGGTGTGAAACTTTGTGGACGAAGAGGCCGGCTCCGAACGTGCTACGAACTGTTGGCGGGCGGGCGGGCGGGCGGGCGAGCATTCCCGTTTTGATTTTCACCACTCCGTGTTCGTGGACCTGGAATTTCTTTCACCGTAAACGAAGGGAAATGGGGTGGGGGGGGAGGTGCAGTAAAAGAAGGTCAAGGGCTGGGAGGAAGGGAGGAGGTGGAACACGCCATGAAGAGCACAGGTTGTGGAACTCACAAAGAGTTGCTTAACGCGGTGGGTGCGGTGCTGGGAACGTGAAGGACTCCGCGCTCTGAGCTGGTGGGGAGGGGGGGGGCGCGGTCTGTGTCGGCTGTCGCCGGTCCGTACGAACGCGAGATTAATAGCCGCTCGCTAAGTACGAGCACCGGCACAGAGCAGGTCACGCCCGCCACTTAGCACGTGCTCGTAGTGAATCGTGAGCATTGAGTTGGAATTAAGTCAATTAATTAAAGTTGGCAGGGGGGTGGGGGGGGCAAATCTTGAATGTGTTTCTTTGTGTGAAATTGTTGCGATGTTGCCGCTACCGCTGCGGTGTTTGCGCGGCACGCGCGGTACTCTGCGTAGCGCATCGTGACCCGAGCGCTACGCAGAGAAGAGAATAAGGGAGTCTCACATTGGGCTGATTGGTCATGAATCGCATTACTCATTGCTCTACACGATAAAGCCTCGTGTGTACCTGTAGTGGGGAGCGGTAATGCGGTGGTTAACCGGCTGTGCGTGCGTGGGTGTGCGTGCGAGTGTTGTCGGGAGCGGTGGCACCAGCGGTTAGCGCGCTGCCCCTACAAGAGACCCGAGTTCGATTTCCATTCACGGCCCAACACCAGTGACGAATATCTGAACCGGTCCTGGGCCTCCCCTAGGTCGACTCAACCTCAAATGAGTACCTGGTGTGTTTTCAGCATTGCCACTGAAAGACAAAGGCTGGTCGGGCGTGGTGCTGGCCACCCACCCCCTCGTGTGCCATACCAGCCTTCACAGGCCTTCGCTAACAGCACTTGCCCCAACAGCAGTTTGTTTAGGCTATACGGGGGATCTTAGCCTTTAGTGGGAGTGCATCTGCCAATTCGTCTCATTCCGTCAACGCGTAACTCCCTGGGCGTGTCACCTTGACCTCCTGCCAGCAGTGAGTCTACGACAACTTCACGCGGACTCAAAGTGCACCCAGCCTGGTACGAGCGCTGTGGTGGCTTCACCGCCGCTTCAGTTTTCGAATGCCGGCCCGGCTGGCTGCTGATGTCGTTGTCGTCGTTGTTGCACAGATGCAGCTGAACTACCTGGCCAACTACATCCCCAACAGCTGGACGTTCGAGACGGGATGCGGGGTCTGTGACGATGGCGTCGTGGACTTCTCGGCCCTGACTGTGAGTGCTGCCCACCCCTCATTGATAATTGGTTCTTTACCCTTCTATCTGGCAACAAAACTGACACCTTTTTTACAAGGATTCATGTTTGCATAGACCACAATACCTGCAGTCATAATGCAAACAAAAAACATAACTTTGATAATGTATGCGCCTTTTGGCGTCATCTGGTCCAACCCATGTGAGACTAGGCTCTAAGGAAAGCTGTCTCGGGTGTGGACCAATCAACTTCAAGGACAGTGCATACATTATCAGAGTTATGTTTTTTGTTTGCATTATGACTGCAGGTATTGTGGTCAATGCAAACATGACTCCTTGTAAAAAAAGGTGTCAGTTTTGTTGCCAGATAGAAGGGTAAAAAAACAGTTAGCATATTTTTTACTGGCAAATGAGGTTCCAATGGTGTAAACGTTTCTCATTATAAACCCCTGAGCCGTTCCGAGACGTCTGCAAGTTGGAGGGAGGCTCGGCGTTGATTTTATTTAGAGAGCCGCAGCGCCGTTGATTTTCAAGTCGTCGCACTCACCGCGGAGAACTGTAGCGACACGACCGCGCTTTACGATAGCTGGCGCCAAGCCGTGCCATGGGCCCACTCCCGCACGGCCTTGTGGGAGCCTCGGTACCAATAAAGTTGTTTTAGTTCGTGTTATTCTTCCGGTTCCGTTCCGATGACGTACACGCACGTAATCGGAAGGGGAGAGGGCGAACACTGCATCTATACCTTTGAGAACCAAAGTGGTGGAAGGTTCAATCAATTACAGCGGTCAATCTTTATTGTACGTGCCAATATCGCCCTCTTATTACAGCAGAAACGCTAAACGGTGTAGGGGACACGGAGCAACGGGAATGAGAAAAAAAGCCGTCACGACCTCAGCGGCTAACACCGACCGAGAAAAGTAAATTGCAACCGTGCGCACAATTAAGTGCAACCCGTGCGCAACGAATAGCATCAGAGAGGTAAGTAGTAAATAACAATAAATATTAAAGTAAAGGAACTTTGTATCATTCTTATTATAATTTTAGGTTGAGTGACAGGTGATCGGGATGACCCCACCCAGAGACAACATGGCACGGGACTTTGCAGACTGGCAAATGCTACAAATATTGATTGGTCAGTGTGCTGTGAAGAAGGAACATTGCTGATACAGTCTAGTTTTTACATGTATTTATAATCTCATTTGAAGGCAGTGTTCCTTTTTCTTTTGTTTACACACGATTCCAATAATTAATCTCCGTCAACTCTCGTTGATGATTTCTGCAACTTAATTTAACAACGGACGGTTTCTTTGGTTCAGTAATCTGTCCGAGCAAACTTGCGTCGTCTTCTAGTCCTGCACCGTTTTAGATCTCCACCCCCCCACCACCAACTCCTCCCGGGCAACGTGCTCGGTTTTTTCTCTCCTCCGATTTGTATTTCGCTTCACCGCCCCTATTTAGATTTCGATTTAAAGCGTTCGTGACTGCAGGGATTCATCTTCTTGGTTCTTTCGGTAAAGTCACGTAGAAGGGAAGTAATAAAATAATAAAAATAAAACATAATAAAATAATTCTCACGACGTTTGGGCCACAACGCAAGCAGCCGTTCCTCAGGCGAAGAACAGGTCTGTCGGGGAGACAGCGTGGCCCAAACGTCGTGAGAATTATTTTATTATGTTTTAATTTTTTTATTTTATTACTTCCCTTCTACGTGACTTTACCGAAAGAACCAAGAAGACGCCCCATTTAGTTTTACACGATTCGCTTTCACCAATTTTTTTTTGGTTGACCCCCCCCCCCCCCCCCCCAGGGGCGGTCAAATGAGACTCAGTCCCTGGTCTCTTGACGACCTCTTTCTTCTCTCAGCTCGGTCGAACGAAGTCAACTCGGCCAAGTCCTGACACCCGCGGAGTGTAGAAGCTGCGCCCCCTTGTGGCGGAGCACGGCATGTGCGCAAAGAACGATCTCAACCGGAGCGTGAAACGATGAGCATACTTCGATTTAAAGCTTTCGTGACTGCAGGGATTCATCTTCTTGGTTCTTTTGGTAAAGTCACGTAGAAGGGAGATAATAAAATAATAAATAATAAAACATAAATTATACAATTCTCACGATTCGGCCACAACGCAAGCAGCCGTCCTCAGGTGAAGAACAGGTCTTTCTCATTCAGACGCTGTCTTTCCGACAGACCTGTTCTTCACCTGAGGACGGCTCCTTGCGTTGTGGCCGAAACGTCGTGAGAATTGTATTACTTTATTATGTTTTATTATTTATTATTTTACTATCTCCCTTCTACGTGACTTTACCGAAAGAACCAAGAAGATGAGCATACTGTCATAAAAAAATATTATTTAATCACCCTACAAATTAGACTGACTTGCTTGTCCATTCCTCGGGCCCCCTGTACACACAGTCAGTGGCACGCGTTGACCGATTTTAGTCGAGCAATTGGACGAACACATGGGCGAGTTGTTCGGAAGAGGTAGGATGGGGAAAGAGTGAAAGTTAAATATGAATCTTCTGCTAAATAAATAATGATTGGTATTCATATTCTTAGGTATTTTTCGGTAAAGTCACGTAGGTAAAACATTTAAATTACACTTGATACAGCTATCGTGCTGTGACGGTTCCACCTGAAGACGGAAGCTTGTGTTGCCTCCGAAACGTCGTGATTTTTATTTTACTTTAATTAATTTTAATTTTTTACCTACGTGACTTCACTGAAAAAACCTAAGAATATGAATCCTTGCAGTCACGAAAGTTTCAAATCTAGAATGATTGGTATCCCGTGACCCTTGTACCTACGTTGGCTGCGGATTATAGCGCATCTGGAGCTTGTAACCGTGGCAGGATTTTACATTAAATTTATTGCCGAGTGAGGTCTGGTTTCGGGGGGTGGGGCTGGGCTGCGAGCGCTGGGTTAAGATATTTTGCAGACTTTGGGAAATGTTCGGCAGCAACATTTTTCCACCCTGGCGCGATGTAGGCCTTCGGATAGTTTTTTTCTCGCCATGTGCGCCGTCCGATCAGTGGGCACAACTGGGGGACTGGAGGGGGATAACAGCAAACCGAGCAGTAGCCTGAGGACTGAACCAGCGCATGGACACCCGCCTAAATTCATGACAAATAGGTGCACTGAATATCAGCTTGAATACATAAAACAATTAACCTCATGAAGATTATTCATCTCCCTTGCCCTCTGTCAGTTGTCTGCATCTCTCGCCATCTCGCTGCATCTGTATTGTTGCGTTTGCATCTCTGTAGATTCACCACATCTCTCATCCTATGTTACCTCTTCTTTCATCCCATTACACTGGTAGTGGAACTTACGTGGGGGGCCAGGGGGTGCTTTGCCCCCCCCCCCCCCCGGAGGCCACAGCTACGAGATGGGGCCTCCGTTGACAACCACCATGAGATTTGTTTTCAACAACAAGTGTAAAAACAACAAAACACTTTTGTAACGATGTGGATTAGGCAAGTAGGAGCCTGGGAGACAAATCAAATATTTGGGCCCCCACCTCACCGATTGTCACCCACCCCCCAGCTGATGTGGTTGCTACGCCATTGCATTACGCCTCAACCTTTTTTTCCCCGAGTTTCTCTCAACTCGCTGCATCTCCCTCTCGTCATTTCTCTTCTGCCGTTATCTCACGTGGAGTTTATACATTGGAAGGGGGGGGGGGGAGTGGGAGGGGTGCTCTTAAATCATTTCTGCTTAGGGGGGGGGACCCCCAGCAAATCCACTGGAGGCCGCTATGTCCCAGCTGGGGGTAGTCACTCATCTGCCTGGCAAGGGGCAGGCCAGTGCAAAACCAGAGCCAGCCATCGACTACTTGCAAGCTCTCTCTGCCATGCTGATGAGCTAATAATCCAGTTGATTTTCTTTTCACCAGGTAGTGAGAACTCTGAGACCCAGAGTTCTTACCCAGCGCGACCAAAGTCACCAAAGTGACGAGTAGCAAAAAAACACAAGTGTGGCAACGAAGCAAATATAAAAATCTGGGCAAGAAAAACTTGAATTATGGAATGTTAATTCAGTGGAGACGTTTAACGGTGGTTGGTAGCAACCTACGGAGTCAACCCTCCTTAACCCCCCACCCCCTCATCATGCCACCAGCTGCCCCCCAAAGCGCGAGGTCTTTCCACCTCCGTTTCCCTGCATTCCGAATGGAGCCCCTCGCTCGTCCCCGTGGCCGACGGACGGGCAAATGTGCCGCTTATGTCGTAAAGTTACGTACGAATGTTGACATTCTTTCTCGCCGTACGTAGCCAACCGTGCTAATGGGTGGTAAAGTGATACCACTGACAGTCTGCTCTGCGCCATGGACTAACTAGATTACTCGATGCCGGGCGAGTCTTGACCGGACCCTGGGGGGGGGGGGGGGGGGGCCGGCCCACGCTGGATTAATTCGGCCCAAACCGCGGCGCAAGGAGGGAGCGAGGTGATGGGGAGGGAAACGATTTGTGGGGGGCTGCGCTTGCTTTGCTCCCCTGACCCTTGAACCAGAGGTCGCAACTGGGTACCCGATACCCGTACCCTACCCGATACCCGGCTACCCGTACCCAGCCGGGTACCCGTTTGCGACTTTGGTGTGGCCGGGTACGGGTAGGCCGTGAGTCACTGGTGAGTAACTGTTTGTCACTCATTTCGGGTAGGGTACGAGTAGGGAATGGGTACCCGTACCCGGCTGGGTACCCGTACCCGGCTGGGTACGGGTACCCATTTGAGACCCTGGTGCTGCCGGGTACGGGTAAGGAATCAAAACCCGTTTGCGACCTCTGCCTTGAACCCAGACCTCGCGGGCCCCCCCCCCCCCTTCCTCCGCTTTGACCTCAGGCCGAGGAGGATTTCCCGCGCGTGATCGTCGGCGTCTTCATCGAGCAGCCGACGCCATTCCTGGCCGAGTTCCTGGAGCGTCTCGCCGCCATGGATTACCCGGGGAAGCGCATCACCCTCTTCATCCACAACCGCGTACGTGCCCGCGCTCACTCGCTCACTCGACCAGCATCACCGTTGCGTGCACACGGACCCCCCCCCCCCCTCACTCCCCCTGTATACCCTTAACAGCCTGTTGGGGACAAGTGCTGTTCGCGAGCAGCACCTATGAAGGACGGCGCTGCGAATGCGGTGGTGGATAAGCCAGCACCACCTCCGGATTTGCCTGGTTGGCTACGTACTGTGCACAAGAAGTTCAACATACTTGCCACACGTGGCTGCCTTCGTTTCACCGTTGGCCATGTCGACGGCACATCTGTGCCAGGTACTTATTAGGGGCCCAGTCGACCTAGGGGAGTCCCGGGACCAGTTCAGATTGTCGTCTCCCATGTTGGCCGTGATTGGGAATCGGATTCTGGTGGTGCTACATAAGGAGGGCAGAGGCGGTGTAAGTCGTGCTTCGTGCAGTGGCCCCGAGTTGGATTCCCCAGGGGACTCGCTGCAGTGGGGCAAGGGGGGGACGTCTGCTCTGGCCACCCAAGGCAAGTTACCTACCACCGACTTAAATGGAGCTCATGAAGCAACTTGAAACAATTGTAATGACATGACACGTCTCTTGAGATGGCACTTTATTGAAGACATGTTCACTTGACATCAGGTGGAGAGACCCCCCACTGCAACAGCCCCGAGTCTCCCGCGCATCTCTCCCTTATATACGGAGGCCAGGCCCTCCTTTTCGCTCGCTCCACCAGCAGACGATCGTCCTCTTCCATCACCTGACCCCGCTCCCTTCTCCATCATTCCCGTAGCCACCAGTCCCTTCCCACTCACAACTGACTCCCCTGTCATCACCTCCCTTGGCCACGAGTCCACTCACACAGCATGCAGGCTCAACTGTCATTACACATTAATGGAATTAGAAACGCACAATGTTTATTTGATACGTGGAATGTGTCATTTAGCCACTTCCCCAGGTAGGCATGCAACAGGTGCACACCAGCGGGTACGAATGCCAAAAGAGACCCATTCTTGTGTGCAGGTACACCACGCACTTGCAACCTGTGCACACAGGTGCCTGCAGTGGTGCGGGGCGCGTCACCTGTGCAGACAGGTCATGTCCATACCTGTGCACCACCCATGTGCAAGTGTACGCAGGGGCAAGCCTTGTGTGCATGGCTATGCGCACCACCTGTGCACACAGGTAGTCCCATGTACCTGTGCGCCCGCCGGCATGCGTACACGCGGGTCGTCTTACGTGCGTGCCATGCGCACAGGTATGGCGACGACATGCGACGTGTGCACATGGGTACGCAGGCAGCCAGTGTACACACCAGTACACCCAACTGCGGGCCTGACCGGTGCGCCAGGGTGCGCCTGCTGTGTGTATGCCAGTGCGCGTGCAATATGTCACCTATGCTTGTGTGTGTTGACGGGTGTGTGTGTGTGTTGACGCGTGTGTGTGTTGACGCGCGTGTGTGTGTTGACGCGCGTGTGTGTGTTGACGCGTGTTTGTGCCACGTAGGAGGTGGTGCACGAGCCGGCGCTGGCGGCGTTCTGGGCGCGCCACAGCGGCGTCTTCGCCGGGGCCAAGGTGATCGGGCCCGAGGAGGGGCTCACTCCCGGGGAGGCGCGGAACCTCGGCATGTGGGTCACGTGATCGCGCACCGCTCCACACGACGACGGTGGCCATCCCGCCCTCGTGTTGCGAGAACTTTATCTCCTCCGCGTGATCGGCGCGGTGGGTTTGCACCCTGGGAGGTGGCAACGCTCACTCATGCTCGCTGCTGCTGCTGCTGGTGGTGTGGGCTGCAGGTCATCATGTCGGGACGACCCCACGTGCGACTTCTACTTCAGCCTGGATGCGGACGTGGTGCTCACCAACCGGGCCACCCTCAGACTCCTCCTGCAGCAGAACCGGTCGGCTTGCATCATTGTCATTGCATCGTCATTGCACTTGTCACGTGATCATTGCCTTAATCGGTTGTCGTGACCGTCGCATTATATCATCTGGCGAAGCAGGGCAACCCCTCGGGTTAGCGCGCGGTCCCAAGAAAGCGGAACACTACAGAGCTACCTCTGAGATTATTTCAAGCTAGCCGTGGTTGACGCGGTAGAGGGGACAGCACTTTCCCACCCTGCTTTGCCCTACCAGGGTAATGTTCACTGCGTGATGGCCAAACCCATATTGCAATGCTCAGAGCTGGCATTTTAGCCAAATTAAGCGCAGAAGTAAATGTTATTGCAGTGGGCCATTTTGTTGTGCAGTCATTGCTGACAGGGCTGAGACCATCTGCTCAACTGCACTGGAAAACCTCCATTTAGCGTGGTTGGCTATGTATGATGCTAAAGAAGTGCAAGATGCATACAAAGTATAAACTAGGATGACTTGATACTGGCAAAAGCTCCCTTTTTGTTCCCTGATACTTGCATCGTCTTTGTACTGGTCGCCTTGTGGCATTCTCTGGTCTGACACTCGCGAGACTAGGTCCTAAAGAAAGCTGTCTCTGGTGTAGGCCAAGCAGTATAAAATAATGCATCATCAGATCAATGTTTAAATTTCGATTTAAAGCTTTCGTGACTGCAGGGATTCATATTCTTGGTTCTTTCGGTAAAGTCACGTAGAAGGGAAATAATAAAAATAAAACATTGTATTTTATTATGTTTCATTTTTATTATTTTATTATTTCCCTTCTACGTGACTTACCAAGAAGAAAGCAATGTTTGTTTGCATGTTCACCACAAGTACCGTGCATAGTTAATGGAGTACTTGAGTCCTTGCGAAAGTTTTCTATTTGGTGTTTGAACAGAAAGGGTAAGAACATCTATGGGAATATCGGTGGGTGGTGTTTTTTTTCCCCCCATTTCAGGAAAATCGTGTCCCCACTGTTGACCCGAGCCGGTAAACTGTGGTCCAACTTCTGGGGAGCCCTGAGTCCCGACGGCTTCTACGCGCGCTCCGAGGACTACGTGGACATCGTGCAGCGGAAACGCACGTACGCGCAAGCACAAGCCCAGACGGAGCCTGAACATTCAATAATAAGCGCAGCGTTGGTTATAAACATGTTGTAATGGGATTTGAAGCTTTCGTGACTGCAAGGATTCCTATTCTTAGGTTTTTTCGGTAAAGTCACGTAGGTTAAAAATAAAATAAAAAATCAGGACGTTTCGGAGGCAACACAAGCTTCCGTCTTCAGGTGGAACCGTCACAGCACGATTTCTGTATCAAGTAAAAAAAAAAACTATTTTCTTGATACAGCAATCGTGCTGTGACGGTTCCACCTGAAGACGGAAGCTTGTGTTGCCTCCGAAACGTCATGATTTTTTATTTTACTTTTATTAATTAAATTTTTTACCTACGTGACTTTACCGAAAAAACCTAAGAGTATTTAGTAACGGTACAGTCCGAATCCTGAATATTAAAGCAGAGGGAAGTATGTGTTTGTAGAACTTTTTTGCTTCGTACTCAGCCAACCATGCTCATCGGAGGTGAGCGGGGGAAGGACAAACTCAACGCAAAAAACTCTTCTAAAGAAGTTAGTTTTCAATCTGGACGATTTAAACGTGCACAGCTCCAGTGCCTTCCTAATATCGAAAGGAAGAGCGTTCCAGACGGCCGCAGGAGAGCATCTGAAAGCGCGGCGATGCGGTAGCCGTCTTTGTTCGATGCGACCCTGTGCTGCTGAATTTGCGAAGCCGCAGCTCTTGCCATGGGCCCTGGGGTGAACGATTGCTGCGAGATGTTTACCGAACCGCGTTTCTGGACGGTGTCGAGTTTGAAAGCCGGAACGATCGAATGCGGAGCGAATCCGGTGTGGCGTGGCGGGCCGCGCTGCGCGTGTCTCGCAGGGGCGTGTGGAACGTGCCCTACCTGGCGAGCGCTTACCTGGTGCAGGGCGCGCTGCTGCGCGGAGAGATGAGGAAGCCGGATGTGTTCGTGCGCGACAACACCGACCCGGACATGGTCTTCTGCCGCCGCGCACGCGACCTGGTACCCCCCCCCCCCCCCCCCGCCACCATCACCATGGCCGCACCTTCTCATTAGCTGTCAACCCCCTGCACGGTTTACCCCGTATTCTTGTCCAGGGAAATTGAGTTTTCAGGTCCATACCAGCGTACAGCCGTTTCAATAATGGCAACAGAAAAACAAATCTGTTTGTGCTACTCCCTTGTGATGGGACTTTGTAGGATGAACGTTGAGGTCTGAATTGGTCTGTGACAAGGTTGGCACTGATAAGGGGTTGACAGGTTTGCCTTCCCCCAGCTCGCGTACCCAGCGAGGGCCATACAAATGTTTTTATGGGGAGTGGGCAGGGGATTGTCCGGAGCTGTATGGATGCTGAACTTCTTTCGCACTGCACGTAGCCAACCGGAGCTGAAGGAGGCTCCGATGCGCGGCGGCAGTGGTGGTGGCACCTTCACCGTAGTTTTTTCAAACACTTGAAAAGATTTGTGCATTCTTAATTATCTGCGACACAAAAGATTCCCCCCTCCTGCTGGGGCAAGTTCTGTTAGCAAGTACCCCTACCAAGGCTGACGCAGCGCACGAGGGGATGGGTGGTCAGCATCACTCTCCATGCTCATGTTTTCACACCACACTAGGTAATAATTTAAGGCCGAGTTGACCTACAGGAGGCCCCCAGACTGGTAAAAAAATTGCTGCGAGGCTCGTCACGCAACGTACTAACCCACCGCGCTCCCCACTTCCTCTCGACCCACCCACCAAGGGAGTCTTCATGTACCTGACGAATAACCACGAATTCGGACGTCTCATCTCAACGGAGAATTACAACACCACCCACCTGCACAACGACCTGTGGCAGATCTTTGAGAACCAAGTGGTGAGTTGCGGACCGACCGTGGCGTTCACAAACATGACACCCTACTCGAGCTCCCTCTCGTGGAGGCCCTGCCGACAGCGGTGGCACGAGGCACTTCAAAAGAGTCGGCTTGTACACTCGCGCGCGATACGCACGTCATGTGACTAGTAATCGATTACACTGGTCAACAAAAAAAATTCTGGCCTGGACTTTTGCAGCTGTTTTAGACTAATTTCAGGGTGCGGATTCCAAATCTGATCTCAGATTTGCTCTATCACATCATTTTTATGCTATCGGCATACCCCATTTTCATTGATTTGACCCGAAATTAACTCTGTCACTTATGATTGCAAGTTGTTGCGAGTCAGTGACTGCTTTAGTGTTAAAATATGGTGCTGTATTTTTAGGATAGTGTGTTTATAATATCATTTTATGTAGATATCCACATTTATTTAATATTTTTCTTCTGAAGTTTTTATTGAAAATGCAATATTTGATATCTCAAAAACCTGATGTGATAGATAACGGATGCCAGATTTGGAATCAGCACCCCAAAATTACCTTAAAGCCGTTGGAATACTTTATGCCAAAAAAAGTGTGTTGACCAGTGTTATTAAGCCCGTTCAAACTGTGCAATTGGCTTTCGATGAGGCACTGTAGAGAGGCACCGCGAGACCCCAGTCCATTATCGAATGGACGCTTCGACGTCGGGACCATCGCTCAAAATGGTGCGCGAGAGGTGGAGGAGATTGGATCATTACCTGCTTAACGTATTTAGACGTGTGTGTGTGTGTAGATGTGGTGTGTGTGTGCAGATGAAGTGAGTCCTGAAATGCGTGTAGACGTGGTCGGGTCGTGGTGTACGTGTAGATGGTGGACTTGTTGCATGTAGATGTGGTGTGTGTAGGTAGATGTAGGGTCCTGTAACGTAACCTCCACGAGCCCCCAGTGCAGTTGCACCGCCTATAAAATTCACAGCCACGCCACTGGTGTACGAACACACAGCTGCGCTGATGCGTGGGGGACGAACCATGCCGTGTCACACGCCTGCCCGCGTGATCCCGTTTTCCTGCATTGCATCCACAGGGCCGGCTAATGTGGAGCAACGTCGCCCGCTATACTGCGACCCGCAGCGCCTTGGTCGTGACAGCCCCACGTGGCAAAACGTCTGCGACTAAATTAATCGATTTACCCCCCCCACCCCCCACCCCCAGGACTGGCAGGAGAAGTACATTCATCCCAACTGGACCAACATCTTCACTGACGACTCCATCATGAAGCAGGTAGGGGTGGGCGGGGGGTCATCACGGAGGGGTCAAGTAGGGGTCACAGCAGGGCCGGGGTCTGTAAGAAGAAACAAGAGGTGGCCTGGGGGGGGATCATCACAATGGTCCCTATCGGACGGTCTTCTCATCTGTAGCGACTTGATAGTGCCAGAGCAGAGACCTCAATATTGTGCTTGGATTAACGTGTCACAAACTCTATTTGCGGGGCATTAAAAAGGGGCATTCCCCTGGTGTGCAAAGGAGGTCTGTTTAAAGGGATTTTAAATTCTTGCGATGTGACGTCAACTACCGGGAACTTCTCTGCCACAGGGTGGCGGCACTTCTGGCTGCGAGAGGTCTTTGACGTAAAAATTTCTCCCTCTCGCCGCCTCGCGGCGTGAGTCCGATAGCACAATTGCAACGTAATTTGGAGGGGGGAGGGATTCAAATAAAAACCAAAACGCCACCATCATTCGTGTCCAATCGTGAACTGCAAAACCGTGATTAGCCGAGCCATTAGATCTCCACTCAATGATGGTCTCCTCCACCAGTTGCACCGCTGTCAACCCGTACGTTTACCCCATCAACTTGGACAGGGAAATTAAGTTCAGGTCCATATTGGCGTACAGCCGGGCAAAAAAACATTATTTTTTCCTTTGTTTTGTGTTTATCCCTTGTGATGGAACTTTGTAGGATGAACGTAGAGCTTTATAAGGGGCACGGGGTGACCAATAAGGTGTGAATTTGTCCATAATGAGGTCGGCAGTGATCAGGGGTCGACAGGTTTGCGCAGTTGCGTCATCATTTCTCCACTCGTCCGTAGACCGGCAAGGGGCACGTGACCAGCAGCCAGAGGTCGACCACACCACAGTAGTTCATCAAGGGAGGAAGGGGGGTACACAAAGAGGGGTCTGCGTGTCCCCCCGGCTGTACGCGAGCGTTTACCTCCGCACTTCGTCTCCGCGACCCCCCTCCCCCCCCCGTCTCGTGCCCCACTACCACCACCACCCCCCCCCCCCCCCCCCCCCCCCCAGCCGTGCCCCGACGTCTTCTGGTTCCCGATCTTCTCAGACGTCATGTGCGACCACCTGGTGGAGGAGATGGAGCACTACGGCCAGTGGTCCGGAGGGTCCAACAAGGTCCGTGCACGCATCGCGCCTCGCCGGTGACGCGCAGGGTGCCGGCAGACACAGGAACGAGGGGGGAGGGCCACCGCCTTGTGTCCCAGTGGGTTCGTGGCTTCTCCTGGTGAAGTTAAAGGAGATGACGACGATTTGGGGTCCTGGAGGGGCTGCAGCCACCGGCGATCAAGGATCACGAAGCGGGCTCCAGAGATATTTTTGCGGCGTTAAAATGATCGGCATTCGTTCTTGTGCGTTATGGCTCGGCCGCGTTGTGGTTTTATGCCGCAATTTTTGTCTTGACAGAAGTTACACGGGCCGTTGTTTTGGCTGCGAAACCTACGTTAAAAAATGTTTTTTATCACTTTTGTAACCGTGATCCTTACTTGTGTAGTATCGATAGTTCACTGTTAGTGTGCCATTTTATTGAGGGACCAATACTGTGTGGTGTTATCTTGGTGGAGTCTGGGACTTTTTTGTTGCTTTTGCTGCCTTGCACCCAAGCTTGATGAATCAGGACTTGTATCATGAATTAATTTATATTTAGCATTTTCTCTATTTTGCACTCCTGTCGTTTGTTGTTGTAAACCTGCCGACCCGCTCGAACCATACCCGGGCGTCTGTGAAACAAAGAGCTTCATAGCTCATCGGATTCCTCCTCCTGCAGTCTAGATAAAGGCTGCGACGATTGTGTGCGGGCAGGACGAACGCATCTCGGGCGGCTACGAAAACGTGCCCACCATCGACATCCACATGACCCAGGTGAACTTCGAGCGGGAGTGGCTCAAGTTCCTGCGCGACTACATCGCGCCCGTCACCACCAAGCTCTTCGCCGGCTACTACCCCAAGGTGGGCCCCCTCCACAGAACCTCCCCCCCATCTCATCCCTCTTGCATGTTAGGGCACCACAGAAGATAAATGTTAACTACCTCGCCCGGTATGCAGGAAGTCGTGGGTTCGACCCCGACTCCCGCTGTATATTTGGAGTTTGCACGTGTCTCTCTCTCTCTCTCTGCCCGTGGTCACGTGGATTTTTCTCCAGGTCCTCCGGTTTTTCCCTCCACATTTATAAACATGCGTTTAGAATATTTGGCTGCTGCTAGACATTTGCATGTGAGAAGCCACTTTGTTGAACTATCATTTGTGGCTTGGTCGCTTCTGAAAAATACCTATATAGCTCAGTGGGCCTTATCTGGTAATGTAAAAAAATATTAGTTGAAATAGTTTAGTAAATTGGAATAGTGATTATTATTACTTTAGCATCGTTTATAATTGATTTGTGGACAAAGCCTCTTCATGATGTGGTCACATTTCAGGTCTTAAGAACCGCCCTCCCCCACCCGACACAAATTAAATTGGTCGCGCGTGCGAGCGTTTAACGTGCCAATTTATTTATGTATGGTTCAGCGCGCATCTTAACTTTTTACTTAATTTAATTAAGATGCACATTTGGCAAGATCGTCACGTGGCCTAACCCGTGAAAAAACTCGACTATGAATTACGTTTGCAGCGAAAACCTCGCTATAAAGTCACGATTATTATTGAATTCTTCTTCCTCTAAACCAGGGGTCGGGAACCTTTTTGACTGGGAAAGCCATAAAAGCCAAATATTTCTAAATATATTTCATTGAGAGACATATAGTATTTTTAACGTATAATAAATTAAATGTGTCTTACTTTTAATGTGACTTCTGGTCACAGGACCCGTGACCCGAGAAATTTTATCTTCAAAACTAATTTCTGTTTACTTTAAAATGACACAGTATTATTAAGCAATATCACAAGTATTTTAAAATCAGTTTCAAACTGATTTTATTTTTTTTGTTATTATTTTTTTCAACTCAAAATTGTCTGGGAGCCATATGCCGTCACCGGAAGAGCCATATATGGCTCGCGAGCCATAGGTTCCCGACCGCTGCTCTAAACTGTCATTTTCCCAAATTTCGTCAAGATCACTCAGTTGGCTCCACGGCACAAATCGAACGTGAACCCCTCCGCGTTAAAGAAACGGCCCACAGAAGCAGAATTCACAAAACTACCTCCGAGCTCCCCTCAAGAGTGCAGCACTTGGCCGCCCGCTCGCCCGCAGAGTAACGTTCATCGCACGCCACGATCGCCACGATGCTGCATGTGCACGCACACACGCACGTCAGCGAGCGCGTGCGGTCTTCCCCCGTCCCGGCAGGCGTACGCGGTGATGAACTTCATCGTCCGCTACCGCCCGGACGAGCAGCCGTCGCTGAGGCCGCACCACGACTCGTCCACGTTCACCATCAACGTGGCGCTCAACCACGCCGGCATCGACTTCCAGGTACGACGAGACGAGATCGTCACTCGTGGAGTCATTAGGACCCATTCTCCCAACTGCAATTGGTGTCGTAGATGCATGTAGAACGTCTTTCGCATCGTACGTAGCCGACCATCTCTTGCAGGGTGGTGAAAGCTCCTCGTTTGGCTGCAACTGCGTGCCTCTCAGTGCTACGTGTGCCCATGCGTCGTCTCCGTTTGTGTCTGCGTACGTGCTTGTGTGCACGCGCGTGCACGTTCGTACACGCATCCGTCTCCCGTGTGTCCAAATCTATCCCTGTTCACGTGTCTGTACGAGTCTGCCCACGCGCGCGTCTTGAAGTGCCCGTGCGTCCGCCCCTCTGCTTGCGGCCGTTGTTTCCCGTCGTGCGCAGGGTGGCGGAAGCCGCTTCATTCGCTACAACTGCTCGGTGACGTCGCCCATCAAGGGCTGGACGCTGCTGCATCCGGGCCGCCTCACGCACTACCACGAGGGCCTGCCAACCACGGCCGGCACGCGCTACATCGCCATCTCCTTCATCGACCCCTGAGGCCTCCCCCCCCACCCCACCCCCAACTCGGGCTGGCGTCTCTCGCGGGGTGACCAACGGTTGGGTACAGCCAAGCCCAGTCGTTCAAGGCCGTGCAGGGAAATTCATGGAACATCGGCCACCCCCCCCCCCCCCCCCCCCACTAGCAGGGATAATTAGATTTAGTACGAGGGTTGCAATGCTTTTTTTTTGGAATCCCACGGTCCCTTTGCAACGGCTTGCGTTGTTTAGTGTGGCGCGCTGTAAATCTGGCGTTGTTTTAAATCACACGCAAAAATTAAATAAAAACGCACCTAGGCCTCGAATTGAGCGCATTCACAAAATGCGTTTTAAACAACACCGCCACCTCGCCCAAAAGCATCTCGTCGTCTACATTTTTAAAAATAAATTATTATTGACAAGATGCCAAATAAGCCACGTTCCTATAAACCGTACAGCCACAACCGTGTTCAGTGTTAGTAGCGGCCTTACATTTCATAGGCTAGAGCTTGTTGAAGAGACCTGGGGTATTGTGCGTCGGGAGCGTTTTCTTATAAATGTTTAAGTCGCGCGGCCTCAAAGCGCACCTAGCCTGGCACAAGCGCTGTGGTGACGCCAGTGGCATTTTAGCTTAAGAGTAGCGTGGATGTGTTTTCTCAACTTTGCAATTCAGTTTGACCTCGTGCCGTTCAAGCTTTTGTTGACGAGCCTGGCGGACTTCAGTTGCGGCGTTAAGGTGCTAGTAGCGTTAAAATGGGCAAAGCGTTTGGGCTGGCATGGTAGGTCGGGGAAAGTGCGGTTTTGTTTGTGCTACGAGTTTCAGTATTCGGCCGATCACTGTGCCTCTCCGTTAGGTAGGGCAGGTAACGCCTCCGTTCGAATCGTAATTTCAAGGGGCACGTTCTGCAAAGCCTGCGCGTTAAATCGCTATCGTGCACGATGCCCCGGTCGTGGCCGTTAATAAAGAAACAATTCCATATTGGAAAGAAAAAAAACGGTGACGTTTACGCATCTCGATTCGAAATGAGCAGGGCAATATCTGCCGACCTATTAGCGGAAAGCCAGCGATCACGCCTCGACACGCACCGCTCCGGTTCAAGGGCATGGCGCAAGCGGGCTCCCTCTCTCGCCATTGACAAACCCTGGCCAAAGGTTGGAAGTTCCTCGTTCCTGTGCCAGGGACCGGTCTTCCCTCCCATGGGGCGAGCGCTGTTCATGTCCGTAAAGTTGTGCCCATTTTATTGACCCCCCACCTCCCCACAAGGATGATGATCCGGAGTCAGTTCCCCCGACCAAAGTTTTTCCATTGGGGGATAAACACCGGGAACTCAACGTTTACCTCCACGTCTAAATATTTTATAAATGAAGAATTTAGGGGACGCGCGTTTGTAAAAAAACACAGTCCAAAGAACCTTCAGCTCTGCTGCAGTCTCGGCTACGTGCCCCCCCTCCCCTTTCTTAAATCGGACACGAGTTTGGAGCTCCGTGAAAAAAAGACTTAAAGCTCTCTGCGATGCCTTTTCAGACGATTCCCTCCACTAGCTGGAAGCTTGTTTGCAATCCGAATTCAGTTCCGACCTCTCCAGACCAAATCGAACGCGAGCAGCTCAATTGGGTTCCTGAAGCAAGCTCCCCAGCACTTTTAAACTTCTTTCGCACCGTACGTAGCCAACCACGCTAATCAGAGGCGCGGCGGAAAGACCCACAAACTAGCACGCAAAAAGCCGTTCTAAAAGAAATGAGTTTTCACTGTAGATGATTTAAAAGTGCATCGCTCCCAATCGCTTCCTAATATCGGAAGGAAGAGCGTTCCAGACGGCCACAGAAGCGCATCTGCAAGCGCGCGACGCATAACATCGGACGTGGTGTTGAACAAGCAACAACGCGTGCAGTGCGACCCGAAGTCTCATTGGGGCGCTCTGCAGCACAACCGCGAATACCGAGACACGAGCTTGGTGATGTGATGTTATGAACCCTGTAGCAGCGGCGGCGGCGACGTCACCGTGGTATGAATGGTACAGTGACATCACGACGGGGGTTCGTCATTGCAGCAGTCTCGTTCTACTTAAGGAAGTGGCCGTCAAGTTGTGAATGTACAAGGCTTGTTTGTTGTTGGGTTAGAGTCTTTTAAACGGAGCGGTCGTGCGCGAGTTTTGATTCGTGCTTAGTAAGTGCTGTACTCAAACGGTACGTGGCTTTTATGCATTGCTATCATCAAAATGTAAAAAAAAACCGGAAAGGTTCATTTTCTCTCTTTAAGATTCAATTCAAATGTTTGTTTTGGCCTATGCACTATTTTGTAAAAATAAAAAATAAATCTCCAGGCAATTAAGATTTCTGCCTGCCAGTGTGTTTGGAATTTTAAAATGAACTTTTTTTTGTTGTAAAGAAGGATGTTAATAAAAATGCCCGATCTTTCACAAAGTGGTTTTCTGTTAACTTCTTAGAGACGTTTTTTCCCCTCAAGTACAAAGCTGGTGACGTCTGTGTGATGTAAATAAGCCAGGTTTTATGCGCGCGCACGCACGCAAAGTTACACATTTCGACCACAGCCATAAACCTCTTCTACAGCCCTTTGCAATATACAGCACAGTGCTGTACAAAAGCCTCCCCCCCCCCCCCCACGCTCTAAGCCACGGGTGTGTGAGAGACAAATGAGGATTCCCCCCCACCGCGTCCCCCAGTTTGTCCCAGTGAGGGGCCCGGGACGAACCCCACCCACACCTGTGGTGCCTCCCCAACGCCTTCCAACTAAACCGGTAGTAGTCAATCTGACACCGTGATGTTTAAACGGCCGCCGCCCCCCAAAGCACGGGGCCTGGGGCGGTCGCACAGATTCGCCGTGCTCTACTCTGGGGTTGCTCTATTTTAACCACAGTGGTTGGGTAAAAATAGGGCCGAGGGACCAAGACCACTGACTACGTACGTTGCGAAAGAAGTCCAACACATGTCACCGTGGGTCGGGAATCAAACTCTGGTCGCTGGGTTAACAGCGCAGCGTTCCAACCATTGCACCCATACAAACATGCATCGAGTAGCCCTCTCCACAAGGTGGCGGTAGGGGCAGCCGATTGCGCCTTGCCCACGGCCCTGCCCCTCTGCTGCCCTCGACCGCACTCTGTCCGGTCACTAGTCCACACAAAAATACCTGCGATTTCAACGACCCGGGTGTACAGCTGATAGCAAGCGATCAAGCCCATCCACACATCGTCATTGATGCAAAGCGCCTTGAGATTGTATGACAATGGGCTCTACAAGCCGTAATACTGGTAGGAACCTCCTGGTTACACCAGCCCACAGGGGATTATTGTGTCCGTCCGTCCGTCGTGAATCCAAAAATGGGAGGGGTGGGGCTGGGTGGAGAGGGGAGGGTGGGGAAGGGTTGGGTGGGGAGGGGCTGGTCACCCCGTGGTGCCCTTATAAAACTCAACGTTTAACCTACTCACGCCGGCTTGTGCCCGCCCTCACAGTCGGCCATATTTGCGGAATACACCACGCCGCCGTTGACCCTGGCCATTGACCGAGCAACCCAACGTTCCTACCAGCTCCCTCCGCAGGAATGTGTTAGTTATAATTATCAAACTAATGTACACAGTGTAGCATGTACGTTGAACTTCTCTCGCACCGTACGTAGCCAACCGCGCAAACCGGAGGTGCGGGGAAAGTACAACAAACTAAACACAAAAAGCAGTTCTGCACAAAATTAGTTTTCAACCTCGACGATTTAAAAGCGCCACGGCTCCGGTGGCTTCCGACTATCGGTAAGGCAAGAGCGTTCCAGACGGCCGCAGACGCGCATCTGAAAGCGCGCGATGCGGTGACCGCCGTCTTTGTCCGACGGCTGTGGGATCGTACTCACGGTGGAAGAAATCCTCTTGGCAGCTCCTCGTGCCGATGTCGAGTTGGCTCCGCTCGGCAAGTCCCCCAGCGCTGCTGGTAGCTTAGGGTCGCCTTCACAGCGGGGTTATTTGTGCCTTCTCTGCGACTCTGGGCTATTTTCATTCACGGGCCTATTTATTGTTCGTAAGACCTGCTCTTTAATTGTCCAACCTGTTGTTGTTGCCATTAGATAATCCTCAAATTCTGCGCGGTGCGTCTATTTATTCATGATTCCCCCATTTCGCACACAATTTCGATCAAACGCATTTAAATGTAGCTGTCCCGTAGTTTTGAAACATACCTAGTTTCGGCTCATGGCATTTCCTCGGTTAAAATCACGAGAGTTAAAGTGTGCATGTAAATGTTCAACATAACTCCTATCGTGACGTTTATTTGTCTATTTGTTACATTTGTAATTGTAGAATGCCTTGCTGTTGCCTGCCGGCCGAGTCGCTCTTGGAAAATACAGGTAGTCCCCGACTTACGATGGAGATGCGTTACGACGACCCCATCGTAAGTCGAAAATATCGTAAGTCGAAAATATCGTAAGTCGAAAATAGCTTAGCCTACCCAGGAGTCTTAAATGGTGATAATTTAGCAAAACAGAGTAATTTACAGTACTGTACTGTATCAACTATATACTGTATGTATGTATTAATTACAATACTGTATTGCACAGAAATGAAAAGTAAAAAAAAACAAGGTAAATTCTTAGCCTACTATATGAACTGCAATTTCAGAGTTTTTTCAGGAAACAATCCTATCTGCTATAAAAAAAAAACTGTTAACATGTATTGAACACCGAGACAACTTAACTCCGTCGACCGCTGATGAGAGTGAGAGGCATCACCACACAAGGCTGGAGATGCGTACAGTACATCCCGGCAGCGTCCCAACATACAGCATCGTACCTCGTACGTTGCTGCGTTTGCCTGCCGCGCGAAATGTAAAATATTTTACAATTGTCATATCGCTATCGTAAGATCGAAATATCGTAAGTCGGACCATCGTAAGTCGGGAACTACCTGTAGATTAAATTTCGATTTAAAGCTTTCGTGACTGCAGGGATTCATCTTCTTAGCTCAGTGAGCTGTACTCGGCAAGGAAACTTCTGATTCGATCCACAACCCCTATCCAATGTGAGAGCCGCTCTACCTGAAGCAATTACACCTGGCAACCAATGAATCACCTGCTGGGGAGATGCGTCACATACCCCCCCGCCCACCCCCCACGTGCGCGTCCCAAGAATCGCGAACAATGTGGTAATTCGTGAGTGATAATTCACTTCCCGACACGTGCAAGTTAAGTCACTCACAGAGCAATTGCACCTAATTGGCTGTCGAGCACGCGTTTCTAACCAATGGGGTGTTCTGGACGCGACACAATGCTAAACTATGGCAGTCATCCCATTTTCTTTGGGTCTTTCGGTAAAGTCAAGTCGATAGGTTCAAAGAAAATAGCAAAAAATGACAAAAAGGCTACGACGTTTCGATCGCAACACAAGCGTTCGTCATCAGTAAGAGGTTTTTGTTATTTCTTATTTTCTTTGAACCTATCTACGTGACTTTACCGAAAGACCCAAAGAATATGAATTCCTGCAGTCACGAAAGCTTTAAGTCAAGATAGTCATCCTATTGTCCGCATGCTTGAAAACCTGCCCTCTGAGTAATTAAATGCACCCCGTCACATTACCCCACCCCTCAAGAAGTCGATGCTTCATTGACTTGAAACACGTGATTCAGTCGGGCTACACCACGGACGCTCATAACCCTCCACTCACACTGCACTTAGGTTCAAGTAGTGTGCTCCCCACGTTTGTCGCAGCCATTCAATACTCTCACATGGTATTGATACGACCGCAGTGGCAAGTGTCCATAGCAATGCCCTCTCGTTATCCAATCTCGCACTGTCTAGATGGAGTAAGGGTTGATGGCCCGTCTGGAAAGACAAACTCTTCGCCATACAAGTAGATTCGTAAGATTTGAACCGGTCACACTAACGCGAAGCTCTCCCTCCAATTGCTGAGTAGTTTATGACTCCAATGGGTCACTGGGAACAGCTCACCGTCAACATCTTTGGAGCGCTGCTGCTCCGAGACTCGCCTCTGATGCATCCGTCCGTAACACAACGCGTTGGATAGGCGCATGCGTCAGGGCATGCGCCTATGATTGGCTCAAAGTTCTGCTTTTCTTCAGTATCCCAATCAATTGCACCAAGCTACCCCCTTCCTCATTCTGTCCGTTAAGGGCTTGGCCACTTCTGCAAATGTTTTCATAAATATTCGGTAGTACCGTATTTCCACTGTGGCTCACATCCTGTTCCGTATCTGCAGCATGCCCCTGGTTCTGGTAACCAACTGCTAAATTGGATGCCAGGCATAGCAGGAGGGTACACAAGCCTTGTCCAACAGAAAGACGGAACCTTCATACAAATATGCAAGCTAAGCCACAATGAACATTTTGTGTGGGATCCCGACGACCGCTTTTTCCCATTGCAGGCCCCTCTCGTGACTAAAGCATGTGTTGGCTGGGGCGTCTATGGTGTTGTCCAGGGAATTCTTCACTTCTGAAATATAAAGACCGAGGTGACCAGAAGCTTTGCTGAACACCCAAGGCACTGACGACAGCTCAAAGGGAAGAATCGATAACTGCAGGGGCACAATCGATCATGCTCCTGTAGGACTGGTTCAAGCATATGTACCCGTCCTTGTCCACATGGTGGCGAGATGTGAACTACATAGCCGAGTATACAGAAGGTTGTGGGTTCGACCTCGACCCTGACGCCTGTAAATTTGTATGTCTCTCTCCCAGTGGTCGCGTGGATTTTTCTCCGGGTCCTCCGGTTTTTCCCTCCACATTTAGAATCAACATAACGCCTTTAGGAGTATTTGGCTGCTATACATTTCCACGTGATACGCCACTTAAATGGGCTATCATTTTTGGCCAGGTCACTTCTGAAAAAGAGCTACATAGCTCAGTGGGCCTTACCTGGTAAAATTGTAAAAAGTTGAAGGTTTTAGATCGGCATCATGCAGGTATATACTGACAAGCCAGTTGCCCGGTCGAACCGTTCATCGTGATAATGGAGACCCTGTTCACAATCTTTTACAAGCTGGGCTTTTCAAAATAATTTGTTGGGTTAAGGAATACTTGAGCAATTTCCATAAATCTCTTAGATTTATTTTCGACCATGAATCTCCGGCTGTAGTTCGATGCCTTTTCTCCAAATTGACTGTGGTATGCAAGTTGAACTTCCTTCACACCGTGCGTAGCCAACCGTGCCAATCGGAGGTCACAGTCAGCTTTCTTCGTGAAAATGAACCCATTTATTTCCGATACGTTTTAACATCGTAGTGTACGTGGTGGCAGCGTCTGTGCTATAATGTATTAAATAACCCAAAGCGCCTTGCATGCCCTCTATCGGCATGAGCATTTGTTTTTATGAACAGCAGCCACTACATTCTGAGCCGCTAGCTTTATACTGTATTAGGAAGTCTACTACTTTGGGTTTCTAATGAATGGGATGAATCCAGCGTATTCGAATAGAAATATATTCGTGTAAGTTGAGTATCTGATTTCCAATCCTAAATTGTCTCAATGGTTACTACTATACTGCTGCTGCCTTGTGCAATCATTGACACGTGTTATGAAACTGTCATTACGTGGAATCTTATTTCCACAACATAATCATTGCTTCCAAAATGGATGTATACATTTTCTCTTCAGCGATATTTCAAATTTGAAAAAAAAAACCTAATGGCTCTTGTTTGAGTTCAATGGCAAATCAATGTGTCCCAAATTCCTTACGGTAATGGAAACTCACACTTGTGTACCAGTCTCTATATTACGCTTGAAAACACAAATTTACAGGCACTTGCTAAGCCTTACGAATTCACGCATGTTGCAACTCGACATTCAAAAAGACAGATCCCCCAGTATAGCCGTAACAGATTATTGGGGCAAGTGCTGTTAGCGAGTACTTATGAAGCCCGGCACGGCAAACGAGGGGGTGGGTGGGCCAGCACCTGTACCCGGCCGGGTACGGGTAGCCGGGTATCGGGTAGGGTACGGGCATCGGGTACCCGGTTGCGACCTCTGCCGCACCGTATACTCATCTGACGACAAATCGACCTCGGGGAGGAGCCCAGGAACAGTTCAAATATCCGCCGATTATTGTTTGTGAGCGGAATCGAATTCGGAGCGAAGAGCGATAATCGCCACACTATTCAACAGCTATTGCACCCACATTCAAACACGCTCCCATACATACTTCAATGATCCAAGCTCTTTACACAATGGTTACATTCCTGAATGTTTCAAGCCCGTGGAAAGGGGGGGCGGGGAATCCTCGTTTTGGTGGGGTTGATTATACTGTGTAACAAATCTTTTTTTGTTGCTGGGTGGTAAGTGTTATTTCCTAATTGCTTATGCCTCAAAGGTACAGAAAATGGCCATTATTCCCCACACACTTTGCTTTTGTGACCACGACAGTGATATTTTGAAATTTACCTATTTTCCAGAACATTCCAGATAGATTCAGTGCTGAGTAAACTTGGAGTAACTTCTAGAACATTTCCAGTCATATAAACAGTATAAATACAGGGGCCTTAAGCCCACCAGTTCATGATAATTGGTTCTTTACCCTTCTATCTGGCAACAAAACTGACACCTTTTTACAAGGAGTCATGTTTGCATAGACCACAATACCTGCAGTCATAATACAAACACATCAGAGTTATGTTCTTTAGTTTGTATTATGACTGCAGGTATTGCGGTCTATGCAAACATGACTCCTTGTAAAAAGGTGTCAGTTTTGTTGCCAGATAGAAGGGTAAAGAACCAATTATCATATTTTTACTGGCAAATGAGGTTCCCATAGTGTAGATACCCACCAATTCAGTTTAGTTCCAGCTGTCTAAGTGGATACATATCTGCATTTTTCTGAGATGGCATCAAGAGGCTGCAAGCATCCGGCAGACGCATTTTGCTGTCTGTGACCAATGTATCAAGACAAGAGCGAAAAAGTACTGTGGAAGCATCTGCTAAGATGTGTGAGACCTACAATGCATATGTCGGCATGCCTGTCGGGGATCAAGACAAACCCTGGACACCTCATTTCACCTGCGAGCAATGCAAAAAACTCTGGAAGGTAAGATGGACAATTGTTGCACGGAATTTTATGTTATGCAATTTGTTAAAATTTGTAAAATTGTAAAAGTTGTCTTTTTAAATGTTTTACAGTTTTCAATGTTATTGAAAAAATATATATCATATATGAAAAATGTTGCGAGAATCTCTAACATATTAGTCATGGGTGAAATACATTTATTTTGTAGGATGGTTCAAAGGGGAAAAGAGAGCCATGAAGAAGCCTCAAAGTCGTGCTGCTCCATAATGGTAACAAGTACCCGTCTCTTCCCCTGGCTCACTCGGTACACCTCAAAAAGAATCACAACAGAATCAAGACCTTGCTGGACGCCTTGAATTATGATGAGTACGGCTGGGAGGTCATCAGAGACTTTAAAATGGTGGCATTCCTGATGGGTCTCCAAGGCGGTTTTACCAAGTTTCCCTGCTATCTTTGCCTTTGGGACAGCAGGGACACCAAGGCGCACTACCACAGGTGGGACTGTCCACAGCGGACCGAGTTCTCTGTGGGGAGGAACAACGTCAAGTAGGAGCCACTGGTGGACCCCCTAAAGGTGCTGATGCCACCACTGCACATCAAATTGGGCCTTATGAAACAACTTGTCAGAGCTGTAGATAAGGAGTCAGCAGCCTTCAAGTACCTTCAAGACTTCTTCCCTAAGCTGTCTGAGGCAAAGGTCAAGCTGGTGTCTTCTTTGGACCACAGATAAAGAAGATCCTAGAGTGCAATGAATTCCCCAAGAAGCTCACGAGTAAGGAGAAAGCGGCTTGGGACAGATTTGTCGCAGTGGTTCATGGCTTCCTGGGCAATCACAAGGTGGAAAACTATGTGGAGCTTGTTGAGACTCTGGTGAAGAACTACGGCACAATGGGCTGTAGGATGTCCCTCAAAGTCCTTATCCTTGATGCTCATCTTGATAAATTCAAGAACATGGGAGCGTACTCGGAGGAGCAAGGCGAGCGCTTCCAGCAGGATATACTGGACATTGAACACTGCTACCAAGGGCAGTATAACGAGAACATGATGGGAGACTACATTTGGGGGCCGATTCGTGAAAGTTATTTAAAGTATAATCGTAAATCTCGAAAAACTACTCAATTCTAAATCTTTTGTAGTCATGTTTGTATTACATTAGTATAAACACATGTAAATTTTGATTTATGATTTTTTTCAGACTCTGTGAACGAAAATACACAAATTCGCCCGTTTTCTCATTGAAAATAGGTACATTTAAAAATATCACTGTCCTGGTCACAAAAGCAAAGTTTGTGGGGAATAGCCATTTTCTATACTTTTTAGGCATAAGCAATTACGAAATAACACTTACTACCCAGGAACAAAAATTGTGTTACAAAGTGTTATAAAATCACTCCTCTTCGTGGCAAGCTCCAGATTCAGAAATACATTTTCCGACTAATGGATGAGCATCTATTACCAGACCAGCATACATCATTCTATTTTCGTAGTAGGGAGCCATTCCTAGACCTCAACCAGGCATTGATCAGCTTCCTGATATTTGTATACGATTGAGACACCAATTGTACAGCTCTGGTAAGCCTCTAAAACTACACGGTCCGAAAGTGTGTTCGTGCTGGGGGGGGGCAGAAAATGTATCCGTGTCGCATGGAAATGTTAAAAAATGCTTAGACTTGACTTAAAGCTTTCGTGACTGCAGGAATTCATATTGGGTCTTTCGGTAAAGCCACAGAGAGATAAAAAACTAAAATGTCATGTTAAATAATGTTATTTTTTTTATTAGATATATCTACGTGGCTTTACAGAAAGACCGAAAAATTCGGCTTAGACGCGTGGTCATACAGCTTTACCCACGCCCAACATCATGGTCCTTGCAGAAATTCAGGGCCCATAAAAAAGAGAAAACCCCTGGGCTCTAAATGGCATCACAGGCCTTGACTGGGTGAATAAAGTAGATGTTGGCCCTAGTAAAATTCCCTACCTCTGCTGCAGCAGACAGAATGGCGCCTTTGCAAGAACGTCCCTGGCTTAGCTCAAAAACCTGGGCTCGTAAGCTTCTCAGTGTGCTTGGAAAAATGTTAAGCAAACCTGGCCAGGCCCTTTCTCAGCACAGAGGTGGAAGATCGCTCTGGTAATTGTTAAATCAGTGCTGTCCCCGTTATAAAGGGGAACCCACCACAGCAAGATTCTTCATTGCAAGTCCCACAGGCCACTGGCGACCCCTGACGCGACACAAAAGTGGAAACACCCCCCCCCCCCCCCATCGTGCTGCTGCCAATCACAATGGTTTTAAATGTGTGGCGGCCCTCACACCGATGTTACCGGCGAAAGCGGCCCTCTGCAAATGCGTCCAATCCCACAGCACTTGATGCTGTGGACCAAGCGCAGTCACGATCACGTTATGCAAACGCAGCCTGCACCGAATCGCCAACCCTTCCTCATCCATACTTGGCACACTCGTACGGTACCCACACACAATCTCATACACTGGCACACTCGCCTCACATGCGCGCGCGCACTCGAGCACACACTCACTCAAACACACACACACTCGAACACACACTCACTCACTCAAACACACACCCGACGGGGGTCTGTTATTTTAGTAACGTCGTTTACTGTATGTCGACCTAACCCTCAGACAGGAAGAGGACACACTCCACCAGCAATGAGTATACATCGAACCATTAAGTGGAGGGGGGTCGAAAGACGCAGGCCCGCACACAGCGCTCCTTTGGTGCTTTTTTTTCTTTCCCCCTCATCGAGCAGAGTCCCCCCCCCCCCCCGACCGCCTTCGCGTTACCAAATTTCTCGAGAGAGCGTGCGACGCGCACGCAGCCCCAACACCGAAGCCCACGGGCGCAGCACGACCTACCGAGCGCGCGTGTTTCCCTGCTGCACGGTCTCTCTGCTGACTACAAATTTGTGCAATTTTTTGCACACCACAAGTCGCTTACTCGTCGTGTTTGCACTCTGGGGGTTTGTTCTACAGATCGATGAAACGTCTCGCGAATTCGCTCAAGATCATTTTCTCACCAGGCTACAGCCGTTGTCGAGTGGAATTTTTTGTTTACGTCGTGAGCTCTCGGATCCAATGAGTGTTGTTTTTTTTCCCCCCTGCACTCATTGCACACGCGTGCTTTGCATCTTCAAAAAAAAACCTCAAACGAGCGCCCACTGTTGCAGCAGGGAAACACACTTCCACTCTCAAAATACAAATTGGGCCGCATGCGTCCCTGTGTTCCGAGGGATTTCCGCTTTCAGCTGCACGAGTGCCGGTGGGGAGTGCTCGGCAGCAACCAATTGATATGCAACACCGACTCGCGTTCGTCCCGTGCAGCGCGGGCAGCAGGCACGGTGCCGCATCGGAGTCTAACCCAAGGCTTTTTTTGTTGTATAATATATAACACGCGTGCCTATGTGCAAGATTCAGAGACACAATGTAGATATCTGTAGGTTAAGTTTAGTCGTCTTTTGCACAATCAAGGCTCTCAGCGCGGCGCCGTGTCGGTCCCGGTGGTCTTAAATAACACCAAGCTGACGGTGAAAGGGGAGGTGGTGGAGGTGCAATGGTGGTCGGCTGGGGGGTTGGGAACAGGGCTGTGGGCGAGTGGAAAGGTGAGTGACTGTGGGTGATGAAAGGAACACGGGGAGGGGGGGGGGTTACGGGGTAGAAATGGGAGAAACACTGCGATAAGCGGACCCCCTCAACGCAGAGCGACTTGCGTGTGAAACGACAAATATGAACCCGTGGGTCTGGCGGTCCGCTCTTAAACGAGAGCGGTGAACGACGCAAGCGGCCAAACCCGAGCGCCGCACGCCTCAAGGAGGCATCATTACCGCTGTATTAGTAGTAGTATTCGTGATTAATCTTACTAAAGAGAGAGCACCTCGCGTCGGAGCGAGACGCGTCTACAGGCCGGCAAGATTAATCGTTTTCGTGGCCACACTGTAGGCCACAAAGGCGCGCACGTGGTGGTGGGGAGTCGGCAGATTAAAATTACTCAACATCCACGCACGCCAAGACGTCCCCGCGCTGCTCCAGCTTAACACAACAGAAAATAACCCTCCTCCCAAACCCCCCCCCGCCCCCCCTCCCCCCAACGTTAATACTTAATAGTTTAGAAATAATATAGTATTCATAGGAATGACAGCACTACAGTTGACAGTTATATTATTAAATGTGTTCTGAGCAGGTCCGCGCAGCGTGGGATACACGGGCAGTTTGTTTCACCGCCCTCGTGGGGACTCATCAGCGAGGCAAGATGGCCCCAAATCCCCACCACCACCCCAACCCCCACCAGTGTTGCAGCACGGTTGCGTGGTTTGACCGTTGTCGTTAGCGATTACATTTGTAATTTCGGACAATGTGTACTGCGAGACTGCGTTACCGTGTTCCCACATTCGATCCGACCTCGCATCTCCCACTCGGTGGGGCACCGGGGTTTGACATTGAATTCGACGGAGAATTAGGAGGCTCCATTGCGGGGAGTGCTTCACTCGTTTGCGTCAAAGCACCTTCTCTCCCGAAGCATAAAGCACCAGAAGAATGGACAACAAAAAAACTCAAAACGTTTGTACGGCTAAGTTAATAAATCTCAGTTCGCTCTCTCCATTGCCGGAAAAACGAGCTTATTATTGTTATAATTTTTTGTATTTTTTTGTATAGTTTTTATTTACCATTATCCACGTATATTCATCCTAGTAAAACAAAGATTCTTAAAGACATTCGTTCAAATTTTTTTCCATGCACTATACAGATACACTCACACACAAACGGGTGAAGGAGAGGAGGAGGGGGTGGGTGATTAGTTGGCTGTTACAATGATGAAACGAACATGAACTTAATTACAGTAATAATAACCGTAAGCTTTTTGCTAAAAATGGAAGGGAATGTCATTAATACACGGTATACTGCGTACCCTACTCATGGCGAGTGCAGAGAATTGGGGGGGGGGGAACTTTACAACAAAAATATTTTAAAAATCATCATAAATTACACTGTACTGAAGGCGTGCATCGCACAGAAAACTCAACCGCACCCCAAACATCTCATCTCAAAAATCCACTCAGGAAACATGTCAATTTCACTAGTTTTGCTTCAAATAACAAAAGCTGAATTGATCTTTCACGTGGTCACACCTTGGTACATGAATTGCAAAATGACAGCATGGCGAGTTTTAAATTGCTATTCAATGCAACACTCATTTCTGGTTCCAAAGTGTGATCATTAAATACTATTTAGGGTTGCAAACTACTCTTCGGATTTTAAGGTTCTGGGGGTTACCGAAATGTCAGACTCGACATGAAGCCAAGCCATCCACGTGTCACTTGTAAGCTCATTTTCCACTTCGAAATCCATCCCCCCCTCCACGTGTGTATATAGAACACGTCGTCAAAAGAACATCTTTGTTTTCCCCCCCACCACCCACTGACAATAATACGTCACAATGCATGTACTCATTCAGCACGAGCAGACACGGCCACCGTTTTGTACATGCCACAGAGTTGTGTTTACTGCAGTTCCACAAAAACTGAAAAAAAATCATGACAAATTCTCACACCTCGCACGCACGCACAAACGTCCACACAAAATCAACAAATACTCCTAAAATCATCGGAGGTGCCAAGTTGGAGGGCGATTTCGTGATATGACACTAATCTGGACGTCTAGGCGTTGCAACACTAAATTCCAAAAAAATCTATTTTAAGAAAACAATAATACATCTCGCTTCCCAATGCTCTGGCGTTCATGATGGCCAAGTATAATTTAAACAAAATGAAAATAATGAAATGATGGGGGGTAGGGGAAAAGGGGCCCGGCCTATGTCTGCAAAAAATTCCCCCTCTGAAGTTCAATCCAAAACGACCACGGCGGGTCGGCAACCACCGATGCTTTCCGTTCTTACAATTTAGGAAAATGTGCTTCAGGGAGTGAGGTTTAAATACTTTGCGATGCTCTCCAACTCCTCAATAAGCCTTCTCATGAGTCTTCCCTACCAAAGCCTCCCCCCCCCCCCCCCCACTGACTCTCATAGCTGCCTGTCCAGGAAGCGCAGCACACGTGTGGGGAGGTAGCGGGGCACGCCACCCCCCCTCCAACTTTCCTCACCCCTCCAGCCTTTGCACCAAAAAAAATCTATCAAGTGGTGACCCACTGGCTTTTTAATGCCGGCCACCACACGATACATGGCTTTTTTATTTACGTAATTTTATCCTTTCAAACTGCCCTTTGCATTAAAAATCCTGCAGAACAAAATGTTAGGAAATATTAAAAAAAGTTAGTCTGCCGATTGTTAATCTTGACAAAGCATTGATCTAATCAGATGCAAATTATAACACATCACACCTGCAATGGAACATTTTTACGACTGCCTAATTGATCTGTAAATTAAACTCTTCGGTTATATCCACAAATGCCGAGCTTTCAATGCTAACCCAATGCACCCTGGACCTTTACCACTAACCCATATCTCCTCGGCCCCTATACATCTCCCAAGGCCACCCTATGCCCTTCACTCCCCACCAGACATGGGGTTGGGTGGAGGCACGAGCATAAATACTAGAGACTGGCCTTGTGCTTTGGCTAGAGGCCATGTGCAAAATCTTGGGTTTGGCCAGCTTATCCTTAAAGCGTGCACTAATTCAAAAGTGACAACCGATAAGCAAACGAAGGTGCCTACTACTACTAACACTGTTGCACTGCGCCCTTCAACTCTGGCACCCGATGTTCCGATAGTGGAAATCACAGCGAACCCACACAATCTTAGCAAAAACGACATAAAATTAAAAACAAAAAAAACTCTTAGTTTCGAGAACATAAAGAAAAGCCTTTGAGCGAATACATTTTCATAGCATACACATGATGGTGGAGGCAGGAGGTCGGGTATATTGTGGACGTAGTGCTGTTTATGTACATAGTGATGGTTTCACTCGAATAAGATCATTTTAATGCGTCGGATGCGTTGCGCTCTAAGCCATGACATTACCTACCAACAGCACGAACGCTTACAGGCAAAAAAAGTCTAGAAATTTTAAGGAAAACGAAAAATATATACTGTATTTATATAAATTCATAATGGTTACCGTTATCAAGCTCACGATAAAATTAGAAAACGAAAAACGTTGATAACTTCCATGCTTAATACCTAATCAATGTTCATGAAAATTTCCGAATGTTAATAGAATCGTGTTTAAACGAATGCAACATTAAGTTTGGGGTGGCAAGCTCCATGGATCCCCTTTCCCCTCCATGACCAACTTCATAATTTCAAGGCGAGGGAGGGGGGAGGGGAAATAATAATTAAATAACTTTAAGCCACGCGTGACTTGGCGGTGCTGCTGCATGGGAGCGGGCCACCGTGCAGACCCCGATGAGCGTGGTATTTGGCAGGCCCTCAGAAAGCCGGAAGAGTGAAAAGTGCTGCAAGCGGTGCCGTGCCTCAACCATTCACGACACTACCCCCCCCCCCCCCTCCATTGGCCACTGAATAAAATAAAAAACGCTAGCAACAACAATATTATCATTAATATTAATATTAACAGTAAATGACAGTTTTAATGACAATAATAAAAATGATCGAAGTCTTGGGTGACAATTCAAAGATCGAGAAAGCAGATTTTTTTTTTTTTACATGATTTGGGAGTGAGTCGGCCGGTGTGTGTTCGGGGGGGAGGCGGTCAGGGCACAGTGTGGGGGGAGAACAGCGGACCGGGTGTGCGTGCTACAGGAGGTAGGTCTGTTTCATGGGATTCCCTCCTACCCAGGTCTGCAAGTAAACAGCCATTGACGAGTTGCGAGAGGTCGGGGTGGGGGGGGCAAAACTACCGTTGGGCACCAGGGCAAACTGAAACGAACGGGAGTAACAATTGCATTAACCTAGTGTACAAAATTATCTACAACAGAAAGACCGACTTAATTTTGTGAAACGGCCGTGCGACATCAGAGGTGCAGTGCGCTCATAATTGGCTCAAACACACAACACTGGCCGAACAGGAGAAAACAAAACATTATATAGCTTTTAAGCTTTGTGCCCGTGAACAGTATTGATGAGAAATATGCAGCGTGGAGGCTCGTTTTCTCTCTCTAAAAATACTGCACTTGAAGAGGAACGTGTAAGGTGGGGACAAAATATACTGTGATTTAAAATGCTCAAGGCAGCAAACATTGTCAATATTACCCATTACTTTAAAGAATATCTGCAGATAACAATGTTGGATGACTGTATAAATGTTAGTCAAGAGGCAATGGGGCTCACGAGGGGCATCACCACAGCTGTCGGCGCTACTCTGGCAACGTTAATAACAAATTTGAAGACTGGATCGGTGGGGGAACAGTATTTGACCAGAAAAAAGCCAAAGAATACGAATCCTGCACATGCCATACATAAAGCTAAGTCGGTCACCTACCGGTGCAAAATATCATCAGAAAAAAATAACATTGTAGAAAGAGGTTTTTTTTTACTCTTACTGGAGGATGTTGATTTTAACTGAACGGCAGACGTCATGCTTGTTTGTCGCAAGAGTTAAATCGGACCAGTTAACCACTGCAATCGCGCCCAACACGTGCCTTTTCAATTTCTACGGCACATTACTTGTGAGCTGGCAGACAACGCAACACTTTTTTTTGACCATGATCTTTTTTTTGTTTGTTTCATTATCACACCCGTCAAGTAACCCTCCACCCCTCGCATGCCTCCGTGCGGGTGCTGTTGTGCTATGACCCCTGCAAGCCGTCACCCTTTCTGCCACACTCCCACAAGCACACCCGGCCCACCCACCTCCTGCACGCATTATTTTTTTTATTTTGCTTCCACGTCCTTCCTCTGCTCTGCTACAGAGGCATTTTGCCCACCCCTATCCCACCCGCCCATGTACCACAACCCCAGCTTCCTCACTCCCCACCTCCCCCGCCCACCCCCCCCTCGTCCTGGCCCCTCATGGCCAAGTGGTTTTGCCCTGCCCTCCCCTTCTCCAATGGTAGCGTGGTTGGGCCCGGCCCGGCCTCCTTGCTGCTGCTGCTGCCGCCGCCGCCGCTGCACTAATTCCAGATCTTGAGGAAGCTGTCCCAGGAGCCGGTGGCGACAGCCATGCCGTCGTCTGTCACACCCAGGCAGCTCACGCGGTTGTCGTGCCCCGCGAGGACGCCTGCAAACACAACCAGCACCGCTCTCCCATCAGCACCGGCACCAGAGCAAGCAAAGAGCCAACAACACGCAACTCCCTCATTCTGATTTCACTTGTGTCAGTGGGTGTGGCAACACAACTACAAATATAGATCTCCTCAAATCTAAATTGGCACTAGATGTGTTTATATTATACTTGGTCGTTGGTCAGTATTATGCAATAGTGTAATAGCCAAAGCATGACTGTAGCAGGAAAATATATCTGGTGTTACACTCAAACATGGACATGGTCTTTTTTATGGCAGTACTCATTCCATTTGCTTGCTCGGGTGGGCTAACAATTATCATCTCAATGAGTGTTTCAATAAATACTTTTCAAACAACATTTTGCTCATTAAATTCTTCTAGCAGATCAAGAGGATCAGAATGTAGCCAAACAATAACACCTACTCTAATATTCAGGCACTCAAAGTGTGAATCAACATCACTAACCATGACGCGGAAATATCACCAGACAGAATACAACGAAAGCCACGCAAATACGTGCCACGGTCAACGACAAAACACGTCACCGTCACGGTACACGCATGCAGCCAACACCCATTGCGCGCATACGCAAGCGCGCTCTGCGCACCTGCGAGCAGAGCGGCCCCTGGCTCGCACGTACCGGCGCGCTCCCCCTTCAGGGTGTCCCACACGTTGCAGTTGAAGTCGTCGTAGCCGGCGAGCAGCAGGCGGCCGCTCTTCGAGAAGGCCACG
The DNA here is from genome assembly GCF_015708825.2 of Lethenteron reissneri. NCBI lineage: Eukaryota > Metazoa > Chordata > Hyperoartia > Petromyzontiformes > Petromyzontidae > Lethenteron > Lethenteron reissneri. The sequence goes on along the minus strand of NC_083814.1, from coordinate 10,510,132 downwards.
GAGGTGATGCCGCAGATGATGTTGTCGTGCGAGTACAGCATGAGCTCCTGGTCGGCGCGCAGGTCAAAGAGCCGGCACGTGGCGTCATCTGAACCTGTCGCAAACGCGTTGCCGTTCGGGAAGAACTGCAAGGCGCACAGTGGCAGACAACGAGGCAGAGCGACGGTATTAAACAGGGCTGGGGCATCCTAAATTGACTACACTCGCACGAACGAAAATGGATGAAGATTTGTGTGTAACGCACTTTAAATTATTTTAAAATGTATACGGCATCATTCTTGCAAATTGCATCTCAAAACGCTGTATAATTTTTACGTGCAAAGGGTTTTCCACGGAAGCACCAGGAACCACAGATAAACAGGAACCCAGCTTTGTGGTACTATATTGAGATGTTTGGCCATCTCCACTAATAAGTGTTTAAACAGTTAGGAAAAAAACCCACAACCAACGTACAGATGCATATTAATCGACTTAATGTATGGCTATACCCTGGAAATCCAGAAAACAATTGGAACCTCGACACCCTTGTGTATACCACGGCATCTCTAGGTGCTGTACAACGGACAGGAACAAACTAAGATGAACATGGCAACAGTAAAAAGACACGTGATGAAACTGGGCCCGTAACATGGGGTGCAACAGCTACCAAGTCCAACACCAAGAAGACCCAAGTCAAACACATGAATGGAATGTAAAGCTAGTCCCAGAGACGACAGGAGATGTGTGCATTTCGTCTGCCGACAGATGCGCAAATTAGTATCACTTGTTCCCCCCGAACACTGCAGCGTGTGCATGGTAACGGATCCCTCTGTCCACCAGATGGGCTGCCTCCACTCACGCAGACTGCGTTGATGTCGGACTCGTGGCCTGTGAAGGTCTGGCGACACATGCCATCGCGTACGTCCCACAGCTTGGCCGAGGCGTCGCACGCGCCCGACACAAAGGTGCGCGAGTCGGGCGCCAGTGACAGGCTCATGACGTCACCCGTGTGCCCAGTGAATGTGGTCGTCTGTTGCGCCGTCTCAATGTCCCACAGAGCGCTATGTGAGGACAGGGGGGGGGAGTAAGAGGAAGCAATGCTTGAGGCATGTTGTAACACACGCGCATATGCAAACGAAGATTCGTTGTCATGCCTCCGCAACGTGCAAACAAAACCTAGCTTGCGTCATCTCAATTTTGAAACCCTTAAGACACGAGGTCAAACGTCAATTTATAGAGAATCAAAGACAGAGGGTGACGGCACTCAATGCATGCCCATTTTGAATTATCTTCAAACTATAAAACGATCATCCTTTTACAAAAGACACAGCAAGAGTTGGTGTGGCAGCGCGCGGCCTTTTGAGTGCTACAAGGGATGCGATCAAGCTAGTAATCAGTGCTGTATACACAAAGTTTGTTTGAACAAGGAGAAAGATAAGGAGAGGGTGGATGTGCAGCAAGGATTCGATTTACCAGGTTGTGTCCCCAGAGCTGGTGATGATTTGATTGTCATCCAGGAAACGGCAGCAGGACAAGTATCCTAAGTTACAAAACAAATACAATTAATCAACACAAAATTACATAGCAATTGAATAAAATCCGTTAAACCGACTTGCTTTCGTCTCACCAAGGCAGATCAAAGTTGATTTTCTTTAGCATAATGAGACATGGATGTGTTTCACAACTAACAATTAAAATTACATATTGGTCCTTGAGTCTATGGTCTTTCGGGCCCAATGTGTCCATCAACATTTGCTTAACCAGAGAAATATTTGCATTGTGATTGTCATCAGCAGTGTGGCCTGTTAAAACTAATCCTGTTGGTATGCCTTGCACACATTGCGGTGTCAAAGTAATGTTGTACATCGAAATTGCAGAGCGGGGCATCACCTAGAGAGACTAGTTTTTGTGAAACACAATGTTACGGAATAACTTCTGAGATCTCTTCCACAGCCTCTAATCCGCAATAGATAGTACACTCTCAAACATGTTCAACAAAAGACATGTCACAGCAAATAAATTAAATATTGTGTAGTCATCAAAACATACAAATATGCTGAATAAAGCAAAAATCTAATTGGATGGGGTTGTGCAGTCTTTGGTGGCCACCAACTTGCTACACTGATACTTCAGACAAATGACCTCACCAGAGTATGTCTGTGATTTCAAAGTTCTTTTTTCATTAAAAAGCCTGAAATATGTTAGTCTGGGACAAGCAGACTTGTCCATATGCAAACGTTAAGAGCCAGCTGTTTTTTGGAGTTTTAATATCCACATTTTAGCTGAAACCATGCTTCAGGATTCCACAAAGATTTCTGGGTAAACAAGGATTATCAAACTGTTGACACCGGGACACAAACTGGCTCCATAGTGAGCACACTGATGAACAGGGTAATCAACGACTGTAAGTAAAATGAAAACTTAATTTCATAGGGGGGTCACATTGGTGTTTGAATACCAAAGTTGCGCAACTACTTACCCATAAATATTATGAATTCATCAGTTGTGGGAAAAAACTAAAGACAATCTTTTCTTCTCTCATTTCCATGTTTTTGAACATTGCTTTTGGTCTGCAATCACTTACTAGTAATTATCTCAAGTACCTCTTTGCTCTAGTACCTCAAGATATATGGCAAGGGAGGCACACCATAAATATTAAACGATGATGAATATTACCTGATGCGTTAGCAGAGGAACTACTTTTAATAAAAACATGTGATCCAAACAACCGATATTACCATTTAGATGTTTAATGCTGTTTGGTGCGGAGCAGTCCAGCACGAGTTTAAATCTTTGTTAATAAGAAGCGTAACATTTATTGTCAGGTATATATCATAACGAGACAGTGATGCACTACATTGGTGTATTAAAAAGCATGAATAACGTTTCAGTGGTGTCAATAAGTGTTATAATGAAGCTTTAAACAAGGTCTGGATGGCCAGGGATACACATCCTTGGCCTTGGTACAAGGGATGAAGAGTATTCAATTTAAAATATCAGCTGGATTTTCAGATTTGTATGCCCAATTCTGGAGTTAATTTTGTATTTCTGGATTAAATGTATTATTTTAACCTACATTGCGTATTCACCAAATGCATGACTTTTTAGTCAGTTTCAATGTTAATTATATACATTTTATTTAACGTTTCATAAAACAAACATTAATACAAACTGTTTTATGGCAGTGACGTCACTTCCGGTGACAGTAAAATATCACACAAATCCAAAATGTTCCCTCAAGATCAACCGAAATGTCTCATTTCGGCCTCATTTTCATTTATGAGATTAATCTCAAATTGCTAAGCCATCTCTTCTAGGTACTTAATTACAAAGTGAACTTTTTTCGATTTAAAGCTTTCGTGACTGCAGGGATTCATCTTCTTGGTTCTTTCGGTAAAGTCACGTAAAAGGAAAATAATAAAATTATAAAAATAAAACATAATAAAATAATTCTCACGACGTTTCGGCCACAACGCAAGCAGCCATCTTCAGGTGTAGAACAGGTCTGTCGAGAAGGCAGACCTGTTCTACAAAGTGAACGCTTTTTTCCCCCCTACATTTTCTTTAGCGTACCTACCAGGACAACGCAAGAAAAGCCCTGGATTCTTCTTACCTGTGTGGCCGGGCAATTCGCGACTAACCCTCACGTTCCCCTCACGAGTCTTGAGGTTGTAGATGGAGCAGATGTTGTCGAGGCCGCCGCACGCCACGTAGCTGCCGGAGGGCGCGTACGCGCATGTCATCACCCAGGACGAGCGCAGGGGAATTGCGTGCACCTGGACAGACACCCAGGGGGGTCATCGGAGGACGGATGCGTGTCAGTGCCCGTCGCAAAATAAAATCGGGAAATATTATGCATACGCAGGGACGCTGCAACACTTTCCAACATGCTTTTTTTGTCTTTGGAAGTATTTCTGTTAGCAGCATGGAAACTGATTGGTACCTGTAAAGGTAAAGCATGTTTTCATGTTTGCAAAGTACTTTTTTTCTGGTTTTTGTCTCCAAGTTTTGGGCTGCTCTTTGATCGTTTTGGCCCATTTTCTATAGGCCAAGTCCCGAACAGCACGAACTTTATACTAAAGTTGTGTACGTAGTGGATCAGCTACGAGAGTTACGGTTATCCACACATTACAAAGCTAATGGTCTAACGCTCTACTATAGTGCGAAAACATTAAAGACACTTTTCTGCTGTTTAGATCGTACATTAACTATGTTGCTGGACAAGATAAGCCCTAAGGGCTATTCAAGGTCGATTTAAGTGCAAAAACCTAACTTTTACATTTGTGACTTTACCGAAAGAACCAAAGAGTAATTCCTGCAGTCAAGAAAGCTTCAAATCAAGTTTTTTTACATTTGTATTTTAGTTTTCACAGAAATCAATAAGTGGAATCCAACAACACATGCTATTTATGAAAAGTTATATTTGGTAAAGCCTCAGGACTTAAAAACAGGTCCTCAGCTCACTAGCTCAATGGAATGAAATTACCATTACCCTCTGGGAGCCACCCAGCTATTTCTTAACTGTGTTTTTATAAATAAGGTGGTCCAAAAGCCAGGACATGTAGAGTTATAATTAATTCAACAAATCACATAGGGTTATTTAATTTGTTTAAATCAATATTCAAACTGACACCCATTAACATTAATGTGTGCATGAATTATCTTTTGAAATTAATTTAGGACTTTTTTTAAGTTACAGGTGTACAGATGTAATCTGTGAACAGTCAATAGTTGTCAATTTTCTTTCCATTTGTAAATGTCATCTGAAAAGGACAAATAGCTAAAAATATATAAAATTAACTTGATAAGCAATTTAAAAGTTTAATGCCAGTGTTAACATAAATTAAATAAACCTATGTGTCCTGACTTTTTGCCACCCTGCATATAGATTCCACTTGCAGAAAGCAGGATTCCATTTGTGATTCTTCCAATTTTCTCATGTATACACTAGGGGTGGTGTTCACCTTCTCACATGCCCTGCCACAGTGGAGAGTCACATGACAATCAAACAAACATTGTCCTCAAAACTGGAAATAAAGTAATTGGAAACTGGGCTGAGACATCCAACTGAGTAAAACTGAGAAGTCAGTTAATTTAATCATGAGTGGTTGCCCACAACCTAGGATATCAGGAGTGCAGGCTGTGCTTAGATAACATTAGTCCTCTTATCCACATCCCCAAAGCGATACCCAAAGCCTTCTGCTCCTTAACTCTCAATTTAATGACAATAGGCACAAGCTGAGGAGCATCAAACACTAAACAATTTGGGTTTAAAGTGTCTAAATGCAGATGCAACTGAAGTATCTGTATAAAATGTACAACATGTGCACATACCTTGTTGGTGGTATAGCTGTCCCAGATTATTAGTTTTCCATCTTGAGAAGCACTGACCAACAGCCTGCAGACAATCGAAAATCATAATCAACACTTTAAAACAAATCAATCTCTCTATGTTGCCAATTAAGACTGGAATGGCATGGGTCTGTGGCCAGTAGACTCAATAATACACATCTCCCCATCAAAAATGACCCAAATCTTAACGTGCAATAAAACGTGCTTTTCTGCGTGCTGCTGTTGGTGTGCGTGCATGCGCAATCTCACCGGGAGTCTGTACCCCAGTGCATGGCATAGATCTTAGCCAGGTGACCCCTAAGGGTCCGGCGTGTTCGCATCTGGATGCGCCCCACCGAGTCAAGATTTGATGTCACCTGGACAGAAAAAGAGAACGGTAGGGTCAGATGACAACCTCATTGCACCTGCTAATGCTTCATATTGATCTCCTCCACTTACTGCTTGCATGTACACACCTTGACACTTTTGTGGTCACAAAACCCACACCGATAGGATTTTAACTGTGAATCTGAAATATCAGGCACTGGCCACGACGCAATATCACCTGCACCAAAGAAAGACCAGTAATGGCCTTACCTGCAATAGGGTAGCATCTTTGCAGGCCTTGCGTGCATCCTATAATGCAAACATACATATAGACAGTTATCAGACAGCATGACAGACACAAATACACAACCATAAATTGCATTGTCGATGGGGTGAAGGCACAATGGTCTGATCAAGGACTGGAGATAACTACATCTGCAAAGGCTCATCTTAATTTCAACTACTAAAGCAACAATTCTATAAAATACACGAGGTTCTGTATCTTGGTAAAAAAAAAAACTTCGTTTCTCCAGTCCAGGTCAGCAACCAAACAACAACAGCAACAATTTTTTTCGAAATCGGTAAAAAAACTCAATATTTCAAGAGCCACATTGCATTTGAATAACATCACGAAGCAGTTAAAGAGCTGCATGCGGCTGCAGAGCCGGAGGTTGCTGACCCCTGCTCTAGTCCATACTGCCGGCAAATGGACCAATGTAATACTGGTAGGAACCTCCTGGTTCCACCAGCCCACAGAGGATTATTGTGTCCGTCCGTCGTGCATCAAAAAATGGGAGGGGTGAGGCTGGGTGGAGAGGGGAGGGTGGGGAAGGGCTGGGTGGGGAGGGAGGGGCTGGGTGGGGAGGGAAGGGCTGAGTGGAGAGGGGCTGGGTGGGGAGGGGTGGGGCGTGGGAGGGGTGGGGCCGGTCACCACCGTGGTGCCCTTATAAAAAAACTCAACGTTTAACCTACTCACGCCGGCTTGTGCCCACCCTCACAGTCGGGCATATTTGCGGAATACACCACGCCGCCGTTGACCCTGGCCATTGACCGAGCAACCCAACGTTCTTACCAACTCCCTCCGCAGGAATGTGTTTCTTAACATTCAGCAATTCCTTTCAGGCTATGGAACACTGCAGATAAGACTTCTCCACCCCCGACCCATAAGCCTCATGACTGAGAGCAAAGCATACTCCCACGGTAGGCGGCTATACCAAAAACATCAACACCCTTTCCACGGACACAACCAAGGACAAACAGGACTAAACCTGGTCACTTACTCTTCATCAAAAGATGAACCTTGACAAACTCTAACAGTGATCACAAGGACCAGTGGCTAGCATTTTGGACTAGAAAAACTGAGTTCTTACCGAGGTAAAAAAAAGTTCTCTTCATCCAATACTGTTGACTACCGGTCCAATGTTATGCTGAACATTTAGCAATCATATCAGAGATGCTACCTGGAGGAGGGATAGGCCACTCCTTAGATGGCAGTAGACAAAACTGATCCCGAAGTTGGCGTCCTGCAAAGCCAAGGTGTCCAGTTAATAATGGTTTGCAGCTCTGGAGCCTGTTCGCCGATGAACAACGCATTTTGTCTGCAAGAGGCGTACAAACATCGTCCGTCTAAATTTCAGAAACGAGGTGGTATTTACCGAGTTCTCAAGCAGCCCTGGCTGGAGTTTGGGACGCGAGGATGCTCCAATCAGATCGTCCAGATAGGGATAAATGTGCATACCTCTCTTAACGATGCAACCAAAGCAACGGGAACCTTGTTGAATGCCCTTGGCCAGGGCGAATGGCACCGCACAGTGCTCTGTTGTCAGAGGGCGTAAAACCGCAGGTACTGGAAGTACCACAGGTGCATAGCCATGTGTAGGTAGATATCCTATAGGCATTGGGGGAGTTCCTGATGCAACCATCTTAAAGTGCTTCTCGTGAGGCAGATATTCAGTCTTCTTTCATCCAGGATTGTCCGGAGGTTTTTTTTCTGACCCCAATACATCTGGAAATAAACCTCACCACACCTCGTTAACTGGTAGCCACATATCGATAAGCTTGGATGTTTAGAAGCTGTGAAATTTCCCGTATGACCACCTGAACAAGCTACGGATCCCTCCGGCACAGGTCAAGGTTTGAATGCAAAGAAACTAAGGATATCTTGGAAGTCCAGCTTGTAGCCCTGTTCCATGACTGATTTAACTCGAGCGTCTGATGTCGTGTACACCCAGGCTTGTGGAAACGTGGTAGTAAAGCCATCAATGCACGCATCCTGACCCGCCTTAAGATGGTGGGGGGGGAACCAGCCACTCTCCTTGGCATTGTCGATGCTAATTGCCCGTATGCTGAAGTGGTTTGCGTTAACTCTGCACCGAGGCCATTTGAGCTTGTCTTTCGCCTTACTTCCAGACGTGGCTTCCGAAGCTGCAGCTGACGACCTTTCTTGATATTTGCCCAATGTCCTGTCTGTTATGTCTGGCAGGACCTGGGAGCTTTCCTCCTGTAGAAAAAGGTGACCTAGGAGCTCCTTCGCTACCACTATCGCATTCACGCATGGGATCGAAGCGAAAGCTTTAGGGTCCGCCTCATCCAGTGCGTAAGGCTGCCCCATGGTCGAAGGAGCCCCTGCTGATTTAGCCTACTCTCAGCGGATGTTTCTTCAGAGACTCTGGAAGCGGAAGCAATGTATTCCTTGACGGTAGATTCCTGGTGAAGACGAATGGCTCTGCCATCCATCGGCTGAGATTGTTCCGGTTCAGCGAGCTTGAGCTTGCACCTGATCCTGCATCTCAGCACACGGTCTTGTGAAAACATCCATTTTGCATGAAAGCTGATGTTTATCCTGCTGCATTCAGGGCTCCTGGAAGATGTACTGGTCTCGGCCAGTGACGTCATCTTCAGAGGTTGACATTTCCGCAGTGAAACGCTGGATGTGTGGAATTGACCTCCGACAGCACGTGGATGCAAGCAAACGTGCCGACAGGTCGTTTCTAGGAATACATTATCGTCTTCAGAAGCCGACACTACTCTAGCAGTGTGCCGAGTCTGGGGCAAACGCCTTGCTGTCTGGTCAAAACCATCGTGGCCTCCAAGGGCAGAACTGCCCTGTCACTCCAGTTAGGCCATCATGGTCCAAGAGAAGTCTCTGGATGAGGCTTGTGTTGACTCCATGTCATCGCCCGCTTCTTCCCAAACAGAAGCTGCCCCAGCAACAAAACCCTTGTCCCCGAATGGCTGGCAAGCACCTCCACCACCAGTTGCATCCATCACTTCGCACACAGCGAAGATGTCACCTACCGTGCTAACATGGCTCCTGCCCGTGACGCTCTCAAAGATCAGCCGAGCCTACGTCCACGGCCACTGGCCACACGACCGAGTGATGCCCGGTCCTCGGCAATAACATCACCATGACTAGCGGTTGATAGAGTAGCCCTGAAAAATCAAAAGCCGCTCCAGAAAAAAATTGCGGCCAGTCGCCGCCTGGTCTGAGCACGGCCCGTGATTGGAGCTATAATGCTCTCATACGCTCACCGAGGGGTACTCGCTGCTACGTGTGCAGGCCATCAACAGCCGTATGGCAATCGTGAGTGCTTCAGTACTTGCAATGTACTGTTCGCAAGTGCTACTCACACCGCAATTAGACTGTTAGCTGTAGGACTCACGACTAGGGATACACTTAATTGATCGACAACTACTGTGTATCGCACCTGCGTGCGTGGCGCCGCGGCTGTGGAATGCACCAGCTAATCCACCACCGTTACTGCACGCTTGCGTCACCTGACATGACCTTTGGCTGGAACAGTGACGCACTGGAGGCGTGCGCTACAAAAGACACGACCCCTGCTAAACACTGCCGATTATCAGATATGGGCACATGCGATGCCAAACCATATGAAATACATTTTAAGAGGCTGTGTGTGGCTTTGAACCACACCAATTGATGAAAAGGTTAAACAAAACCTGAGATGACCCGATTATCCATGAGGTTTCTTGATTATTTGAGGCTCTATATGTGTTAATAAAATCCAATTGTTTGACTCATATCTAAGATGGCTATAGCCTCAACTGCAACTCATCCACAGATGTAGAAAGTGTGAGATTTATGGGTAGGCGGTAGGGAAGGGTGATGATTAGCACGGTTGGCTAGGTATGGTGTGAAAAAAGTTCTAAATAAATACATACCTGATGGTGGGGGTAGACACTTTGTGCCCCGGCCATCAGTTTGTGCCTGCCCTCATAAGTCTAATCTGCAGCGCGTTTTGCGGCCCGAAGGAAAATTGCTGAATGTTAAGAAAAATATTCGACCGTTTGGCTGGTAGTATCAGACGAAGAGAAAACAGTCATCATGTGGAGTTAAAAGCTGGTTACCTCAAACCTCAAGATTTTAGCAGCTATGCTATGGTCAGCACTGTTAAGGCACTGCATACAGTGCAGGCGGAACCAGTCCATTCGTTCATATGCACAGATCACTGGTTGCATGACAATGTGAAATTAATATTTGTAAGCATGCGGGAAACTTTCCTCTAAACGTACGTTTTACAATGCAGCGTTGGGTTCTACGCTTAGACACCAAGAACCATAATATCAGCCACACAAAGCGACATTCATAGTTGTAATCTGCCTGCTTGGAGGCCAGTTGGTGGGGTTCATCTTAGGACATGTTTAACAGGTAATGCTGTGTCCCATACTTAACATTAGCTTGCAAAAATACTTTCTAGGTCTGTCAATCAGCACTTATATCCTCAAAAATCTAAACAAGTAAATGCTGAACTCCATCAGAACAGTAGTTTTCACCAGCATCTACAGCAGCACAAAATAGCAGTTGGTATTATGTAAGCACTACTCTAACGATTAAGTGACAATGACCGATTCACATTTCACATGCCAATTTAGAAAATGATTGTGTATATTTGGTTGTAAATGATCTTGCAATATTATGGCCACACACAGCACACACTGTTTATTTTCTCCATTTGATTTTACACCGTAGTTTGCGAACATAAATTATTTGCAGTTAAGCAAAGTCATTAAATAGAGACGTTACAGCTCACCAACTTGCTGTCCAAATTTAGAAATTTTGGATTACATTTCAACAACCGGTTGTCCCAAGCCTAAATTACGTGATTTGTAGCCATTCGGCACAGCACATGCACAGCAATGCATCTCGCGCAGACTTAAAAACGCACACTGGCCTACTACACGCTCACACCATAGCAGCTCAGTTGGAAGAGCACCCTCACAAAAAGGCTCACCGCCTTCACCCACAGCACAATGCAAGGCCGTGGGTGTGTGCTGACTGTGCGGTGCTGACAATAACAAGCATTCCACAGGGCGTCACTTCTCTCAACAACCATCTCATGATTATATTAATATCAATGTTGAAACAATAAAAATTACTTCTGCATATAACAGAGGCTCTCAACTACAGTCGAGTACATCTTGCTAATTATTTGAATACTACTCCGAAGCATGTCTGGGACTTAAAATTGTTTCTCATCAGCCATTAAACAGCTTCACCCAAATATTTAGTTGAAAGTTTGTCCAAACACATTTTATTCAGATCTGTAAATATTATTTGAATTTTTTTTAAATAACCGACTAACATTTCGTCACAATAGGTAAAGTAAACATCTGCCTTGCATTATTTTCACAACTACTTTGCTACTTCCATGGTTTGACAGTTAATACAAATCAAATCTAACATTCATCTACATATATCAAGATCAAACAGAAACCCCGGCCTGGATGGTGGCTGAAGTTGGCAGTCGCCAGTGATCTTAAATAAAATGGGGGGCTACTTGATATGAAAAAGTATTACCCATTCAGATACATGTACCATAGGTAAAGTGCTTGAATATGCATGTAAAGCTATTTCACCCTAACCTAATGCTTAGACGATTCTTGAGTTATCTTACCAATATCCAGCCATTTAAAATCTGCTTACTTGATTTTGGCATTTCTGAATGATACTGCTCAATAGACTTAAGTGGTACATTTAAAAAAAAATCAAAATCTACTTTGTTGCACAATTTATGTGAACGCTTAAGACTTGATTGCGAAAGCTTTTCAAAACCATAAATTTCACGAGAGATCTGTACGCTGTCCTACTTTCCCAATATTGAACTACCGCCGAAAGGTCACACTTAAAACTTACGCATTTGGTTAAATGGCCAAAACCTTTGAGATCAAATAAAAAGTGCTGCTGCTGTCAGTCTGCTTAGATGTCAGCACCAGATGTAAAAATACGAAGTGTCACCCTACATCCTCCGTGAAAGTGCGACCAGTTTATGAATATGCCCTAAAGCACTGTATGGATTCAGCCCCCAAATGGACTGTTTAACTGTATCTTGATACACTACCGAGGAAGAAAAATCGAGAATATGCATGGATCGTCTAACTTTCCAAAATGAATGTCCTTCATGTTTTATTATTTCAGTAAAATCCTGGATGGCCGGAATTCGGCAACTCGTATTTTGGATAGCTGGATTTTCCTCACAGCCATACCGAATCAGCTTATTAAGAAACATCTTTAACGTGTACATTTCATGTAGAATTGCGAATCTAAAACGATAATTTACTCATTCCAGTTTGGAATATGCAATGCAATAATCTATAATAAAATGCAATAAAACAGGTATTAAGTGTAGAAAATGTAGTTAAAGTGTTAAATTGACTTATGGCAATACATTAGTTATTTTGCAGGAGGGATAGGGCAGGGCGATAGGGGTGGTCGCACCTGCATACCCTCACTGACCATAACCACGGTGAAATATTGTACACACAAGTATGTTTGGTCTGTCAACGAACAACCGCCCACGAATATTAAATACACATACTATGCTGTACATGTGTATATGTAATACACGTGTGTGTAGACGATGCAAAAATCTGAAATACACGTGTGTGTATTGTTTTTTTACATTGATTTGTATGGAAATTTGAGCTGGCCAGGCTTTTCAGTTAGCCAGAACAGGGCTTCCCCTATTAGTCTGGCTAGTCTGCGTTTTACTGAAGTTCATAATTAGCAATAATAACATTATATTGAGGTGCAAAACAATGACTTCTCGCAGAACATGACGCTGCAAGACGATGAGACAATGTCATGGAATGTGACAAATTGTTGGTTGAAAAGCAATGACCATTATCAATGTTTTTTCATCACTACATTTTGGATAAACCTATCATGAATGTGCCCAGTTTTCTATACAGCAAATACTCATGGCAACAACCTTAAACTAATGTTATTTTGCGGGATCATCTTCACAAGAATGACCGTGACCCCATGTTATGCAGATGTAAGTACAGAGCTAACTAACCATAAAAGCACCACAGCAGCCTAGGTCATGCATTATGCATACATGAATGTCACCAAAGCAGAGTAAACTATTTATTTTCTAACATTCTCATGAAAGTGACACATTTGGGAAAAACCCGAGTAACATCATGGTCCATACCTTGAAATCCTTTACAGGTCAATATTAATCAACTACCAACCTGATTTTTTTAGCAGCAAAGAAAAATATGTTGGCTGCTGTCCCTGTATGTGACGGAGTCTTCACTTCAGGAATTAACAAAATTAAGCTTAAGAAAATGTTTTACAATAGTTAAATCATATCATTGGTGACTGCAATCACACTGCTAAAATGTATTAGATGCCTGGCTCAGTATTTTAACACACATTACAACACAGTCCTAGAAAAAATTGGCCACCTCCACTATGGTGCCCACTAGGATGGCATTTTGAATTTTTAAAATTCGGATTTTCACTTTTTGGACAAATTTTGGATCTTTCAGATTTTTAGATCATCTACATGTTGTAATAATGTAAAGCGTCTTAGTGCTAGCAAGTATGACGTCACCCAATGCCATGTGAGACAACTATTAGTGGGAAAACTGCGGATGTGACATTACTGAAAGTGGAATCGCTTCCTGTAACGTAATTTTCACATCAATCCGAAAGAAAATAATTTTTGATTGTCCAATATTTTGTATCTAGGCCCAATTTTCAGAGTAACCTGAACATTGAGAACATATCCATTGTGCTTATCTATACAAACACAATTTACTAACACCATTGTGTGCGCTGTGATTCAAAGGCCACCCTGTCAGCAGGGCACTCCTTGCGCACTCGGGGTATCTTTGAGCAGAGAAACCCGCACAAGCTTTCAAGCACATGCCTCCGCACGGTTTTAACAACGGAGTCAAACATGCAGTAGGCGTGCGTCAGCGCAATCCCCTGCACAGCCATCAGAGGGGGGGAAACCCAATAAGGATTCAGTGAAATAAATGAAGTATTGAATTTTGCTTTGACGTCAGGAATTTAATTTTTAATGTCACTTGAATTTGCGTCAAAGAATTAAATTGATTGAAAATGTACGAAGGCTTGCTGGGCTGTGTGTAGAGCCAACCTCTTAAGTTGAAGGTTCACAGATTCCGACTCAAGCAATGTCCACTCACCCGATGAACACTTTTGCAGGAATGCCAAACACACGGATGGGTATGCGGATTTCACATTAAGGCGACTACTGTGAATTGCGGTGAAAACTAAATAAAACAATATCTCCACATTAATGTAATATTTGCAGTATTTTTCAAGATGGCTTTCCATAAGTCACATCAATGATAAATTGTATTAATAAAATTAAAAGCACACATTTTATTTTAGGAATTATAACTGATAACCAAACAATAAGCCTGTTTTTTAAGAGTTAGGGATTTTACTGAAATGTCCCACACTTGGAATAACAGTTCATAGAGCACCCTTTATGAAGATAACCAAAATACTTTGAGGTTACTTCACATCATAACGTGCCTTGAATGAAACATCTCACCCGGATCTGGTTTTTCAGCTGGTCGGCCTCCTGTCGTAACTGCTCCAACTCGCTCATGTTTTCCCTCTCAGTCTTACGCCTCTCTTACGCCCGTTCGCTCGACGGCTCCTTGCTCACTTGTCCCCCAAAGGCCGTCACCTCACACAAGCCGGTTTCGCAGACCTGGATATAACAACAAAACACACGCAAATACAAATCCGCGCACACAAAGGGGTGCAAGCCATTACAGTAACAATGTGACCATATCATTATTACAGTATAAATGAACATTAATTATATTAAATTCACAACTGTGCATTAAATTTACATTTTTACTTCTCAACAAGGACAAAGCAACCTCCAGAATGCAAATTATCAGTGTGCAAACATGCATAGACAAGCAATAAAAGGAAAAAAATCTGAGTAGAGATTTGACCGAAGGCTACATAAAATGAGTGGAGATTTGGCCAACGGCGACATTGTCGGCTTGTCAGAAACCTAAAACATGCTTTCTTTACAGATATTTTTGTATATTTCTTTTACATGATCACATCAGTTACACGTAGGGACTGAAAGTGTTAAAATAGTAATGACGCACAGACAAGCTGCTACCCATACGACGTTTTTAATATCACAATAAAAGCTTTATTTTTGAAGACAACGTCTAGGAGAAAGGCTTCCTGGAAATCCTGACCTCAAAACGTCAGACGAAGGTTTTTTTTTTGCTGCACACGCTTACGTTTGTTTGCACTCTCGCTCGCTCTGCGCAGATCAGCCAACCGTGAATAGACTGCTGGGCCAAGGCCCGCTGTGGGAAAGGGGGCAGACACAAGGCAGGCCTGTTCAGAGACGTCACCCGACCGTTACACAAGGGCCTGTGCGCAGGAGGAGCGATCGGGAGAGCAGGGCGTCGCCGAATGACGCTGCCGCGCCTGTGTCCTTAAAAAAATAAATAATTCCGCAGCACCACCCCACGCACAAAGATGAATCTCGCCGGTTGCTTTCAGCATGTAAACATCAGAGATTTGCTTCACATTTTGCACAGGAACACAGAAGGTATTTTTTCCCCCCATGACACATTATGAGGGTGCAAATAACACAAAAAACTAACACTCGTAGCAAAAAAAAAAGTACGAAAATTTGAAAAAGATTTGCAACGAGAAGGCCTGAACGAACAATAAACGCGATAAAAGATGCATGCCCTCGCCATCACGCGATGGCTCAGCATGTGATAGCTCTCAGTCTCATTAATATTTCACGTGTGCCGGGGAGGGGAGGGGAAGGCCGCAACCAAGAGACACATGGAGGGGGAGAGGGTGGGTGGGAGATGGGGGTTTCACCAGGCCCACCCATCCCCACTAGCTCAGCAGGAAGCGGCCATTTAGGTGGTCCCTGGGCACTGGCCGACGGCAGCCCTAATGTGCTCGTAGCTAAAACCACGGACTTTGCAGCTCAAAAGGCACCCTAATGCAACATGCGTGTATCAGCAATGAGACAAAATGACGAGCGAACAAAAGAGGTATTGTTGCACTCTACCCAAGATTCTCCCCTGCATTGTAATTGTTACACCGACGTACAAAACGACATTCTGCAAATAATTCCGTAAACATCGGTGTTTTTTTACACTTTCATGTTGTTATTTTTCCCCATAGAGAACGGGGAAAACCCACTCGCACAGGAGGGCGTGCAATAATGGAAGGCCCTAGAAAATGGCTTGGCAGGCTCACTGGGGTTTTTGTTGCAATGAATTGCACACAGCACACGAGGTACAGACACTGCCACTGCGTGAGAAATAGCATTACATGGGCAAAACAGATGGCCTAATCGTGCATAATCGGATGCCATCATATCAGATACAAGTGCAGAGATCCTGATTTATCTGAATTAGCATTGATAATTTCCTGGTTTGTATTAAGGAGATCAACATTGAATACCCAGCTCCTGTGACTAAAATATCGTTGGCCAAGGATTAAAGGGGCTGCCATGCTTAAAACATCATAAAACTACATGCATATACTTTACTTCAGACACAGAGGCCAATTAAATGAGAAATATATCTTGAAAAGGATCGCAGGCATTCCTGTACAAGGTGCATGCCTTGCTGGGCTGCTGCAGCAGGTTATTTTAAATCTGAACAAAACTCATAGGCATGGCTGAATCTAAAAGCAAATCTGGCCTAGAGCAGTTACTGAATGGTGGTCGTGTAACATGGGCACCAACATCTTGTCAATCAGTAAAATCCTGCAGGCTATGATTACATTCTTAATGCTAGTTTGAATAGAGAGCAGTATGCTTCCAACAGCCCCCAACATTTTGGTGAAATGAAGTCCACATACGGGAAAGGCGCCAGACCAATCACATAAAAAAATGGCACTCCCAAAAACACAGGGTGATGTTTCCCACTGGTAAGGAAATAAATGGCACCCTGACAACAGAATTAGTATAAGCCTTGTCCAATGTTTGCAGCATTCACCAAAACTCGTGAAGCATATTTGCACTTGTGAACACAGCATTCCACTAAAACAGTTCAATCTTTTTCCATGTACACAAGGATATTTCTAGACAAAGCATATTCCTAACAGCATTTTAAAACCCAAGTAATCGGCCAATTTCATGTATAAAAACCCAAGCTGTAAGGTACAGTTCTACCCATAATAAAAATGTTACAACTACTTACGGGAACAAAGGAAAACATGGTGGTGAGTAAATGTACAAGAAGTATTGCAATATTTTGGCTTAACAAGAGAGCCGAGTCCACGCTCCAAGCATATCCTGATATCATGGATAAAATGCGACAGATGGCTCTGCTCAGTGCTTACATGTTAAGTTCATTGACCAAGGAAGTTTTTTTAAAGCAATGTACTAGTTGCTTTGCGCGCAATTACGTAGGCAAATGTATAAGAGCAAAACATGCAAATGCAATATTTCATGGGGCACACAATACAGAAGCTTTCAAAGTGAAGAACCTTTTCCTGTGCACACACTTCAGGCAGAAAACAAAATTCAAAGTGGAAACAGTATAAGGGCATTTAAGTGCTTCGATGCATCTTTGTATCATGAAATATCCCATTTCTCCTTGTAACCGCATCTCACCACTGCTGTGATATCTAAACATTGTGCTGTTAATGTTTTAAAATGCATATTGTCTTACGTTAAGAAGCAAAAAAAAAGGCTGCAATCAGCAGACACGCATGTACACAAATTGAAAAAAACACTATATTTTGATCAAACTTTACATGACACTCAAGGCACTAAAAACACGTTTTAAAATTAACAATTTCAGAAAGACCTATGCACTTGCAGGCAGTGAAAATCTTCAAATCCCACACAGATGGTTTGCCCTTTTAATCTCCATTTTCTTGTTTTCGGTGCATGGATGTGGCCATGTGCCCTCGTGTGATTTTTGGCATCCTCTGAAAACCTCACAGGCCAGCACGAGGCCACCAATTTGAACCCATTTTACAGTAATCTCTTAACAGAAGGAACATCTTATAGTGAACCTAAACTAAACGGGCCAACAAGGTTCACTGTAAATCCCCCAACGCAGTTGTATAACACTACAACACGCCCTGTTTTTTACAACTGCATATTTGATAACCTTCATGAAGCCAGAGATATAGGACTGGGCGTGGTGGAGCTTGGTTGGCGAATCACGTTGAGATCAGATGCGTGTCACCCAGTGCATTGAGTAGGTTGCTGACCTATTTGTATGCATCTAAGTCCTGTCTCTGGGTATTAGCTTCCTCTCGCATGTAAGGAAACCCAAAAGGTGTCCGCCTAAGATCACAAGCAATCGGCATTGAGACATTTCACAACAGCAATCTGAACAATATAACTATTACATAAACAATCTCACAGGCACAACACTCTAGAGCCATGCTATGAAATTGAATACTGGATATTCGCACCCAGTCTGATAAAACTGAGTCGTGTCAAACATTTTTAAACAAACCAATTAAAAATGTAGGCAACTGTTACATGGCAAGTCTTATCTTGAACTCGAATGTCTTTCTGGCTCTTGTGAAAATTGCACCATACTCCACAACTGTATAGACTTTTATTTGTTTAGGACCTTATTTACAAGCTAACTTCAGGGCCGTCAAGCTGTTCTGTATCACAAATTAAAAATGTTTAGTTCATGGCCTATTATGTTTAGGTATATTATGGACCAAAACCACAGTTTCATCTGCTCAAAGGTCAATGGGTGACCTTAACTACAAATAGGCATCCACGGAAACAACTGGTTTCCAGCTGCATTTACTTCTACATGGGGACATCTGAGGTTAATGTCACACATGTGTAAAATCACGAGACTTTGAGTCAGGGTTGCTGGATCAGAGATGCAGCCAGGGCACATCAAATAGACTTCTGACTATATTACTTGTGTGGATTAAGTGGTATATCCCCTTGCAAGTGTAGTTTTTCTCTCGGCATGCCACTTCCTCCCAAGCACAAAAACTACTCAAAAACAGGAACCGTCTTAAAACATCCCACAGCAGGATCCTCCTGAAAGATCCCTGAGGCATAGCAAGGCTTTCCTGGGTAAACAATCATTATTACAAAAGATATTTTAACTTCACAGCATGACAACCAAATGTAACATTTATATACAAACTTGTAAGCAGGAGGTCATGCAGCAAGTTCCCGTTTAAATATTGTTCATCTGAAATAGGCAAGGAACGGATGCCAATCACAACCACATTTGCTAGGCATACTAGATATTGGAACAAGTCCTGACAGGTTGTTCAGGGAAAAAACAGCTTAACAGCTTTCATCGAACATGGCATCCCTTTCTGAACAGAATCAGTCATCAAGTTGGACAGGGGACTTGCACATAACAGCTAGACAGAATTCACTCATCATTATCGCCATGGTCACAGGAAAGAAATAACTTAGGAGCAAATGTCCACTGTCATTAAGAGTACTGTGGTGGGAGGGGACTCGGTTTATAGCCGTGTGTGTACCAGAATTCCACTTGTCCTCAGAACTCCCCTGAAAGGGACACTGGGTGGTGCGAGCACATCTGGAGGGGGGCAGGTGCAGTGTGGTGGATGCAGAGATTACAGAAAAAAAAGCACTTTTTTTGTTTGAAGACCAGTGTCATTTAAAATGCAACACTACAAATAATTTGTCAGCGATTAGATGCACACAGCAATAAGATGTTCATCACGGGCTGACTTGCACCATGTGTCCAAACTTGCTCCACTGACAAAACATGTCAATTTAGAAAATAACGTAGGGGTATTGCTTTATGGGTGAAGCCCATTCAGCATTCCCATGAATTATGAAAAAGCATAGGTGGGAGTATAACATAGGGTAATTTCACATGCCTGTTCACACTCCTTCCATATCGGCTCACCATTCCCCTTTCTCCTCACCCTTTCACACCCTGCCTCTCTCCTCATCAGAACCACTGCATTCAGCCCTCCCCTCATCTCCCAGGAGCCTTCACCACCAATCCATCCAGCCCTACTCCACTCTCCCCCTCCCTACACGGCCCATGCACATTGCATAACAGCGCGTGTTCTGTCCTGCACATTTTAGGATCCCACATTTGCAACATTTTCCTGAGCGTTTATTGGGAGGCGAAAATTAACCATGAAGCAAGGAACACCTTATTCCGCACGATGCATGTACCCAAGCCCCCCCCCCCCCCCCCAACATGCCACGCGTGTACACTCTGCAGCCACAAGAGGGCGACTGAGACGGGCGGACAGACGCACAAACGTGGCCGTGCGGTTACACACAGACACAGTGTCTCATCGGCGGGTGGGTTTCACAATGGCCCGGGGTGAGCATGCAACGCAGGTGCTCTGACCCAGTTTTGATTTCGGATCAAAGATTTGTCGGTTCGGCACTTCAGCCTGAATCTTTATAAACCCCCCCCCCCCCTCAACACGCATGCAAACTTGAAAAATACGGGATGCGACACGGGCGTAGGAATTAAGACAATCAACACCCGGGCTGCCTCAAAGGGTCGGTTGCATGACTGTATCCGTGAATGGCTGCGAGCCACCTAATGCACACACCGTGCACAGCAACGGACGGCTGGAGAAGGCTTCTGTGCTTTCTATGCACACCACACACCCCCCTGTGTACTGTACGTCCAAAATCAAATTCTTCTCGTGTCTCGAGCACCGGAGACGTCACTCCTCCACTGTCGCCGTCTGTCATTGCCACCGATGAAAATCCCACGTCTCTCTCCTTAATCAACGTCGCGTCCAACGCCGACCGCCCTGTACCAAGCAGCGATCAATTTACCCACCGTGCAGGGCAAACTACGACGGCTGGGGGGCAACGAAAAACAATGGTGACAACGGCGAAGAGTCGACTATCTCCCAACAGCGTGAGCTCTGCTCGCTGTCCTATCCGTATACTGTACACAGCGGACACGTATACGTGCACACGCTCGGCGCCAATGCATGTGGGAGGCATACGAAGAACGCAATGCTCTGCAATGTCTGCACGCGTCCAAACAATACGTCTCAAAAAAGGGTGGTGGTGGGGGGTGTGGGAAGCCTTTTAAAAATGGAGTAACAACAGCACGGCAATCCGCGGGCACTGCGAATTACGCGTAGCATCGACGACTGCACGGACGAAAGAGCGAACAGGGAGCCCCATTTCTCGGCAAATATCCCCACCACCACCAACCATCTCCCAATGCGTGGACGTGCAGGCGAAAAAACACGAGGGGGGGGGGACGGTGTGTGGTGACATTTTTTGTTTAAACAATGACCCTCAAAATATCCGCTGGATTTTACAATGAAACCTGTGCCCCCCCCTCGCCCGCCGGTTTTATTTCTGCAATAACAACAATAATAATAGCAACGAGCACGTACCTTCACAGACACGGCGGGCAGAGGCTCGGGCTCGCAAAGCCACCGACCGCCGCGCTTGTTTAAAAAGCAGCACACACACACACACGCCCACCCCCCAAGAAGCACAATGATTAAATCCGTTTGCGGCAACAAATTAATGTTACAAAAAAATCCCAACTAAGCAAAGGCACTACCCCCCCCCCCCACCCCCGAAAAAAATGTGCGTTTCGACAAATCTATTTCGCTCAGAAAGAAGACGAAGAAGGGAGAGGGGGGGGTGGGTTGGTTGGTAGGTTGGTAGAGATGGGCTAAAGAGGTGGAGGGTTGGTTGTTTGGTAGCGATGGCTAAAGAAGAGGATGATGATGATGAGTAGGAGGAGGGGAAGAGGCCCCCCAAGATCACGGGGCGCGGCGGTGCCTCGTTCGTTCGCTTCGTCTCCGTCTCGCCAAGCGAACAGAGAAGCGGAGGCGTGAAAATGGCCGGCAGAGAGCGGGCAGGCGAATTATTTCATTAAATATCAACATTTTAGAGAGAGAGGTGGGTGGAAGGGGGGGGGGTGATACAAATAATATTTTTAAAAAATCGCTGCTCGTTGCTTGTGTTACTAGATCGAGACGTGCACACATATATACACAGGTGAGACGCATGAAATGCGAGTGATTTCACACCGCGCTGTACAATAAAAAAACATGCACGGTTTAAAGCGGTACGTACGTATGAAGGCAACACACGGTGGTGGGTTGTGTTTGTTACCGACAAGATACTGTGGTTTTAAGGACATTTCGGCAACGGCCTTCCTTACAGACAATATGCAGCCGTGTTTCTTTTGTTTTGTTATGGATATTAAAATGTATTAAGGTAGTCGTGTACTGTATTGCGTGACGGTGTAACCGCGCACAAGCACGTACACACGTTTCCCCACGCCTAGGGCTGTGAAATTAACCGACTCAAACGACGTCAATGATGACAACAAAGGATTATATTTGCTTGTACAATAATGGTGATTATTTATAATGCAAAGTAGAATCGGCGCGGCCGCGTTTAATGAGATGCGGCATTGGCACCAAAGCGGATTAACAGCCCAGCCGCGGCTTAAACCCAAACGGGTTTAACCTACCACCTCCAATTAACGAGACATTATAGCTCACACCACAGTCGTAATAATTAGTATAATTACGTTTATGATTATAACTGATGTTGTTATGTAACGACAATCTTTAAGATGATTTGGAGCGTCGCTAGTCTAGCCAGGCCTCACCCCGCACCGCAGGCCCGAGCCGTCACTCGCACTAATTTGTTCATTAAACAGCGTTAATTGGTTATAACTAGCAAGGTTGGTGTTGTTATTTGTGAGTGAGATTGTTTGGATGTATTATTTGTGGTGGTTGTCGTGTACAAATTGGATTTTTTACCTGACGGCGGAGGCTGATGTTGGGGCTTTTCCAATGCCGGCTGGCTCTGCCTCAGCGGAGTTATTTTATTATTTGTCTTATTACAATGTCACGATTTTACGGGGCTATTTTTTGTGTTACAATTGGATATGAACGTTTGTCTAAATGTTTAACGCAATCAATCTGACGAGAAAACTTCCCTACTTCACGCCTACAACCCCACTCTCCTTTCAAAACAATCTTAAACGGGGAAAAAATATATCAAAATAAAATAAAAAAAAACCCGTCTAACAACGACGTCGCCACTAGAATAACCAACACCAAACGAACGAGAGACGATGATTATACTTTATTTTAATTCCGTTAATTAAGCAAATTTAAAACGACGGTAATGTTCAACCAAACGCCGCCGACGCCGTCGTGGTTCCAACGGACGCTGCGCGCGCGCTCATCCGCAGGAAATGGGCGCGGTAGCCGCCGCCGCCCCAACAAACGGACGCGCCAACCGCCCCGAGGGCGCTTCCCAACGCGGCGTGGTCCTCGCGCCCGCCGTTGACGAGCGCCCCCAGGGCGGGTAGGCGCGTGTACAACAGAGTCCGTATCGAGCGCGGCGGCGGCGGCAGGAGGCAAGTTTGCCCCCCGGGCCCGCCTCGCGCTGGGGCCTTTGCGTGAGGGGCGGGGCTGTTAGGAAGGGGGTGGGTGGAGGGAGGGAGCTCTGATTATTTATTTATTTACTTCGTAGATTCGGGGGGGGGCGGTGCGCGCGCGCTAAGCCACGCCTACAAATTAGTCCCCGCCTCTTTCTTTGTCTCCCCCCCCCCCACTCCCTCCCCCCGCCGTCTCACCCAGCCCTGTGCGCGAGTTGGGGAAACCCCGCGTTGGCTGCACGCAGGGTTTAGATTTCCCAACGCGGATGCGCACGTAAGGGGGTGAAGAATGTGTAAAAACGTCTCGTTTGGTGGTCGTGTCAATGCGCTGTGGGGATTCTAAGGCGTTAAACAACATAGACGTGGGATCAGACTACAGTACAATAATGGATATTGCTGCAATGCCGTCTGCTGTTCACAATGCAGACTCAACCACAGCAGCAAGCCTGCAACTACAGTCACCCAATCCGTGCAATGTCCAGGCCCAAAATCTGCTTAGCCTTCCAATATCAAAAATCTGATTCGGTCAAAGGCGTGACCGCCTGTGCGCAGTAGGAAATCTCAAACGGGGCGACGATTGCTTATGCGTGGTGGGAAATGTAAACCTGTTGGGTTCCACGCCTATATGTGGTGGGAAATACGAAAAGGATGGGTGGTCGTGCTTGTGCGTGGTGGGAAATTCGGGGGCTTTGAGCAGCAAATATCTACGTGATGATATGATGGTTGATGATGATGATAAAATGAAGATGCATTTGATAACAAACAGCACAGGTCTCCCAAATAGAGACACTGTCACAATGCCATTCAGGCACTGAAACAAGATGCAGTGCGGTCCTTGCATATATATATATATTTTATTTATTGTAATTAATTCTTAATGGCACACGTCATCCGCAGGAGATGGAATGATGAAATCGGTTTTCGTGCAGCTGCCGGCTGTATTGTTGCATCGCAGGATCGTGAGATATTGGTGGTGGATTGATCATGGCTGATATTAATTAACAATCGTTAATTTGCTGTTTAGCAAGTGGAATATCATCGGGGCATGATGATGCTGATGATGTGCAGCGCAATTCATCATGATTGTGAATTTGAAGGAGCTAGTGAGTGTTGAAAAATCACGAATCTCTTGAGATGTTAATCCAAATCATAGATAATATACTATTGCAGCAGATTGATTGTGGTTAATTGTGATTGTATTGATGATGATGTAATGGAGCTGGTATTAATCCAGCAATTTATTAATTACATTTTGTTTCTGATGAGCTATTTATTAATTAATGATGACATAATAACGGTATAATTGATTATCGTGACCACCATGACAATGACATCATCACGGATTTCTCGTGTAACGAAATCTTGATTCATACCTAGTTATTATATCGATGATGATCATGATGATGTTGCTCTCGCTTGGACAACAATATCATCATCGTCGTAATATCAGTAAAGTTGAACGCGTGATTAATCTCGATAATGCGGTGAGGATGAACCCGATCGCGAGCACCGCCGTTATGAATTGGGTGATCGTGTCGAGATCTCGTGATCTCACGATGATTTTGGTGCTCACCATCACGCTGATCGCAGTGAGATCACAAAACGTCACGATCACCACTCCATTCATAATACATTTGCGGTGACGTCATCCGCACGTTGACTCTCACGCCCAGGTCTGCCATCCCCACGAGTATTTACCGACCACCATGATCAAATTGTTTAATTTACAGTATCTTGAAATGTGAGCATAGGAAAAAAAATAGATGATGATGACCACGTGCTCTTGATGATGGGAATTATGCTGAGCGAGGCCACGGAAATCCACGATCACCACTCAATCATCATGCATTCACGATGACATCATCACAGTGTCCCTTGAACGCAATCCTCTCATCTCAACGTCGTGTCCACCAAGCCCATAAATCAAAGATTGTATTTGTATGAACATGTTTATGATGTGCAATTGATGAAAACAATATATGAGCGAGATTGTGGAATGTCATGATCTCACTCATCAGCATTTTCACCATCAGTCGCACCTAATAATCATCGTCGTCAATATTTTGCAGAATACAATCTCTGAGGTCCCGAGATCTTAGGGTGCCCACTCAATCCCTCATCATAATTTCACGGCGACGTCATCTTACACTGGCTGCTACGCCCAGCACTCCCATCCCCACGTGCTTCCACCACCCCCCAGCGAAACGAGTGTCCTAGTGCCGGCTCAGCCAGGGGACACCGTGGGGGCTTCTCTCAGGCGTGACGTGGTGGCGCGAAGGCAAACGCAAATAAGCAAAACCTTGCGGCCTCAAGTATCCTAAGAGGCCCCAGATTTTAAAACCAAAATTAGGTGCACAGAAAACGCCGTCTCAAATGTTGCGCCATATAAACTCGACGATCTGTTAATGCTAATACCATAATTAAAATATCTTAGTTGCATTAAGCACGCGAACGCATTTATCTCGATACATATCTCACCGCCGTCAATATGTATTCATCTCACTAGGAACGTATGAAATCGAAAGAGAGGGGGGAGGGTGGGTGGACAAAAAAATATATTTCTGCTTAGATTAGCCCTCCCCCCCCCCCCCGATGTGCTAGCACCACCACTGCGTTGCGGGGAGCGGGAGTGGTGTCTCTCTCTCTTGTCTCTCCGTCTCTCCACATCCCCGTGGCTTTCTCTGTCATCCCAGTGAAAGGGAGAGAGAGAGTAGGGGACACGAGCCCGGTGTCTCCCAGCCCCTCCCATAGATAATAAACCCCACGCTTCCCATTATTGAGGCCAACATTGCGGCAAACGAGCCGTACAGCGGCCCATGGCACGCGCACACATTTTTTTAAATATCTAATACAGCAACAACCTCAGCTTAGCCATCACACAAGACCTCGCAGCATTACAGCGATTTCATTAATTTCGCCAAAAAAAATCAACTCATTCGTAAATACTAATGATATAACGTAATAATGCGCTGTGTACAGCTCAATTATTTTGTTCGCTTGTGTTTTTTACATTTTCAAAGAGACAATGCGTGCGCTGTGTGTGTGTGTATGAGAGAGAGCGTCGGCGTTATTTTGTATGCGTCGTGTGCGATGTGTGATGTGCAACGCATGGGGCACACGCACGCACACGCGCACACGCACGCACGCACACGCGCGCGCACACGCACGCACACACACGCACGCACGCACACACGCGCACACGCACGCACACACACGCGCACACGCACGCACACACGCACACACACGCGCACACGCACGCACGCACGCGCGCACACGGACCCATAGGCGCGCGCCGTTCTATCCGGTAGGGAATACGACAGCTTCCACACGGCAGTAGGTGCTATACAATAGGCAGTGGCGGGGTTGACACGGGAGCACCGCAGAGAGAAAGAAGCAAAAAAAAGGGGCAGCGTCCGCGAGATAAAACCCCTGCCCTGCTGCCCTGCTGCCCAGAATGAGCGGAGGTGTTTATGGAGGAGGTAAATACTGGACAGCGACCCGGTGGGGGTTTCTGCACGGCTGTGTGTGCGTGCGTGCGCGTGTGTGAACGTACGAAGGTGCTCGCTCAACAGTACTTGCTCATACAGTCTTTTAAAGGATATGCGGTTTGTGTGTGGTGTATGCCATGTGGGGGGGAGCGGTGGCGCAGTGGTTAGCGGGCTGCGAACCCAGCGACACGCGTTCGATTCCCGCCGGTGGCGGATAAAGCATTTGAACCGGTCCTGGGCCTCCCCTAGGTCGACTCAGCGTTGAATGAGTACTCGATGCGGTGTGTTAATATCAACGTTGGAGAGCGCAAAAGGCGGTCGGCCGTGGAGCTGGCCACCCATCCCTCTCGTGTGCTGGGTTGGCCTTCATAGGTGCTCGCTAACAGCACTTGCCCCAACAGTCCGTTATAGGCTATACGGGGGATCTTTGTCGTCTGGTATACGCACACACACATCCGTTTATGTACAAAAGTACATGCATGTATGTGACCATGTCTTTTTGCGTGTATGTATGGGTCCGTGTGCGTGAATATTTATGTTCACTGGATATGTATGGGTGTCTTCTATATGGGCATGTATGCGTGTGAATATCAATGTCTTTGTCCATGAATGGTGTGTACGTACGCATGGCACGTATGCATATCTATGAGTCTGCATGCGTAGAAATGTATGGGTTCATGCGAACTGCGTGTACACACACGGGTATATTTCTTAACGTTTGTTTAACCAAGAGTCTCATGACTCCTTTGCAGGCGGATCCTGCCAAATGTTAGCAGTAGGGGCTATAGGTGCACGTGTATTACAAAAGGGTAATTGAATCATTGATTGGCGTATCTGCTCTATAGTCTATGTGTGTGTGCAGACACACAGCAGATGGACACACGTGCAGTATGCGTTTATATGTACCGCGTCTAATTGTATAAGCCTACGGTTTATGCACATGTGTCAATGCTTATGTTTATGTATACGTATATGGCATAGCGACCACCAGTGATGACTATCTGAACCGGCCCTGGGCCTCCCCCTAGGTCGACTCAGCTTTCAATGAGTACCTGGTGCGGTGTGTAAACATCGCCACTGGGGAGACAAAGGCGGCCGGGCGTGGTGCTGTGCGCCCACCCCCTCGTGTGTCGTTCCGCCCTTCATAGGTGCTCGCTAACAGCACTTGGCCCAACAGTCTGTCGAGACTATACGGGGGATCTTTGTCTTCTTTGTATTTGTACATCCACGACAATGTATTCATGAGGGTTGATCAACGATAACCGGTTTTCAGAATCGATTTCCGATTCCGAAAAGGTAATAGATCCAAGTGAAATTTTTGCAATGAATGGTCTCTGATACCCTACGGGTAAACACAGTAGAAAGGTAAAGGTGCAGCGCTGCAATTTCTTGCTCACGCCAATGCTTGCGGAAGGGCCGCCACCAGAGGGAGCTCCAGAGGGCAATTGGCCCACACTTCCACACTGAGCAGAGGTGTTGGAAGAGGACGCACTTACACTTGACCCCACCACACGCGAACTGACGATTGGCTAACCGCATGGTGGACCCACGTACTGTAACTCAATGCTTCAGCTGCCACGCCGGGAGATGGAATTGAACCTGTACTCCTCTGGACGACGGGCAAGTCCATTGTGCACTAACTATTCATTCCACCAAAGCAGCAAACCATTCGGTCCTCGCTTAAATAGCCGCGTGTGTTATGTTTATGATGATTCACTGTTTTTGTTGAGGGTTAGGCCCCGTAATGATCTGGATAAATGTGTGTCGTAAGACCCTCCCACCACCCGACATAATTAACAAAATTAAGATTAAAACGTCACGTGGTGGAGCGTTTTAAGGGCTCGGTTATTGGTGCGCCAGCTAAGCCACCGGTGAGTCGAGGAACAATTCTCACAACCAGATTTAGCAGTAATTAGGTACGATTTGCGTTCGAAACTACACCAAGCATTGAGGACAAAATCCAGGAAGTCAGCATAAAATGTGTAAAAAGACAAACATACACTCGGCAAATTCAGCAAACGCTGCGAGACCTAAGAGCTCAAGGGCCCCCAGATTCATGAAAAAATTTGAGCCAATTTCTTCATCCCAAATAGAAACCCTGATTAAGCAAAACAAGATAATTTACAACGACAAAAAACCCGTAGATAACTCTTGTTATCTACTGTCATATAGAGGGGCACCAATATTGCAGGTTTACTCCTCCTATCCAGGGGGATAATAGAATAAGTTTGCCACGTGACTCCTCTTTTCCACGGAAAAAGCGTGAATAATAGGAAGTCATTCGCTATGCATTATGGGTACAATTGCAGATAATAATAATCCTAAATAGTGCCGCAGAAAATTGGAGTTTTCGCGGACCCTACAGCTGCCGTGGATAATAGCGGTCGTGGGTTTTATGGCCGTGGATAAGAGGCGACCTGGATATCGAACTTGTCTATATCCCTTCTGGTATCCGACTGGGATGTTATAAATGGAAAGGAAGGGGTCCTCCATAATCATTCCTGTCTCAGGGCCCCCAATGGGCCAGCACCACCACAGGCTGTTTCACTGTGTGGTGGTGGTGGTTGTTGTTGTTACTGTTTTCGCTGTCATCGTTCCACAGACGAAGTGGGAGCGCTTGTCTTTGACATCGGATCGTACACGGTGCGTGCTGGATATGCCGGGGAGGATTGTCCCAAGGTAAAAGAATCTTCAACTTTTCCATCACGCGCCCATTTCAAATCACGCTACGTTTTTCATCTGTTCCATTTCGGCTTCTAAATATGCTACTGCAAGTGACTGGCCTCAAAATTATCAACACTGTTGCTTGGGGCGGACGAATGTTCAATCACACGCCGCATGTCCATGACAATCACATACACATGCACCCTCACCCGACAATCACGCTCTCATGCGGACACTTAAATCTCACACGCACAAGAGGTGACCGGGTGGCTCGGAGGTCATAGTGCTGTGCTGTCACTGTTGAGGTTCTCGGTTGAAATCTAGGCAGCTGACTCGTGTCACGTGAGTAGATTATCTCAGCGCAGTCACCAATGACCGCACAAAAACACCATCACAGTACATTTTGGTTCTGCACTAAATTTGGCTAAATGTCAGCTCTGAGAATTAAAACATCACTTTGACTTTAATGCGACGAATCTCGCTCTCAAATGTAGTGGAAAATGCTGCCCTCTACTGTGTGTGTGGACTAGAGGTCGCTTGAAGCGATCTCAGATGTAGCTCTATGATTTCTTCTTCCACAGGCCATTCTCTACCACAGAGGATTGCATTGCTCTGCCAGCACAAATGATAACACCACGAACACCATCACCATTATCACTGTCATCAGCAGCGTAACTGCTCCAAGCGGCGTACTCATCACGATGAACAACACGTAAACATGAACCATTATCATCATCACTCCAGAATCACACACAACTCTAATCATTACACGCTCCCTCCCACCACCATCATCACCACCATTACCCAGCAATCACACGCCCATGGAGATACTTGCACAACAACTCTCATCGCCGTCAAAAAAAAATTGACAAAGACCCCCCCCCGTATAGCCTTGAACAGACTCTTGGGCAAGTGCCGTCCGCAAGGACCTACGAAGGTCGGCACGACACACGAGGTTGTGGGTGGCCAGCACCACCTTTGTACCGATGTTTACTGCACACCGCCAATGCATCCTTGCTCGGCCTACACGCGTGTCTGTCTCTCCCCGTCGTCTCGCGCAGGCCGACTTCCCGACGGCGCTGGGCGTGGCGCTCGCCGAGCGCGAGGCAGACGGTGCCGCGGGACCGACCGACGGTGATGCCGCAACGCGCAAGGAGCGCGCCGCCGCCGCGCGCACCTACTCCATCGACACCAACGCCCTGCACGTGCCGCGCGAGGGCGTCGAGATCTGCTCTCCGCTCAAGAACGGCATGAGTGTGTGGCAGGGACGGGCGCTCCGGGATCGGAGGAAGAGGAGAGGGGGGGGGGGGCGCGCGTGCCGGGAGCTGAGATTAGAGCGTCCAGATCTGAGATGAGGGTGTTGAGATCTGAGATGAGGGTGCCGAGATCTGAGATTAGAGCATCGAGATCTGAGATAAGCGTGTTGAGATCTGAGATTAGAGCATCGAGATCTGAGATGTGCGTGCCGGGATCTGAGATTAAAGCATCTAGATCTGAGATAAGCGTGTTGAGATCTGAGATTAGAGCATCGAGATCTGAGATGAGCATGCCGGGATCTGAGATTAGAGCATCTAGATCTGAGATGTGCGTGTTGAGATCTGAGATTAGAGCGTCCAGATCAGAGATGAGCGTGTTGAGATCTGAGATTAGTGCATCGAGATCTGAGATGAGCGTGTTGAGATCTGAGATTAGAGCGTCGAGATATTAGATTAGAGCATTGAGATCTGAGATTGGTTCGTCGAAATCTGAGATGAGGGTGCCGAGATTTGAGATTAGAGCGTCGTGCTCTGAGATTAGAGCTTCGACATCTGAGTGCACCGAAATGTTGGTTTAAAGTCGTGCTCTCTAATCCACGTGTTCATCTTTCTTTCCCATTACAATTCCAAGCACCCCCCCCCCCTCCGCGTTTCTCTCGCGCACTTTTCATCTTTCGTTTCCGACTACCTTAACATCGACGGTCGTCGGTGTCCGCGCGCATCTGCCCCTCCGTTTGCAAAACAGTCGAGGACTGGGACAGCTTTCAGGCCATCCTCGACCACACGTACCGCCGGCACATCAAGTCGGAGACGCCGCTGCATCCCGTGCTCATGTCCGAGGCTCCCGTGAGTTCACCTCCCTCCCTCCCTCGACCGTCTCACCCACGTGGGTGACGCCCGTAGTTCGCATGTCTCGGCCAGGGGTCAGAAGCCTGCGGCCCATGGGCACAAAACGTGACCCGCTACTCAAACTTATTCTGACCTGCAGCAACATGAGGTTAAACCATTTCGAAAGAGCTCGCAAATGATTTTTTATCCGTCAATGCAAGTATGTCAGCTGCACTAATTGGATTCGAGAGGGAGGGGTGCTATGTCGTGTTTATTCAGAAGCGACCTGGCCACAAATAACTCAACGAAGTGGCTTATACTGTGGAAATGTAAAGCAGCCAAATACTCCTAAAGCATGTTTCTAAATGTGGTGGGGATAACCGGAGGACCCTGAGAAAAATCGACGGGACCACGGGAAGAGAGACATGCAAACTCCAAATATACAGCAGACGTCAGGGTCGGGATCGAACCGACGACCTCCTGTATACCAACCTAGATAGTTAACACCTTGCCAACGTGGCGCCCCCTGGTCTGCTAAGGATATTTTTGTTATTTTATCACTCAAGAGCCTATTGCCGGTACAGCATAATGGGTTTGTGAACCCATCTGTGCAGACCTTTCAGTGTTTTCCATTTTGCTGTGGTTTCTTATTGGGTTACTCCAGCTGCCTTCCACACGAAAACCACTCCTAAAGATAGAATTAACCAAACATCCCAGTGCAGGGAACTCCTAAAAAAAGAGTTTGAGGCTAAATGTGGCATTCCTGGAAAAAAAGAAGATAACACTCCTGATTGATCTTCTTGGTTCTTTCGGTAAAGTCACGTAGAAGGGAAGTAATAAAATAATAAAAATAAAACATAATAAAACAATTCCCCCCTTCCAACCCAGCTTATATAGATGCTCCAAGCACGTGTGCTGTTTCATTCAGACGCTGTCGCCTCGACAGACCTGGTTTTCACCTGAGGACGGCTGCTTGCGTTGTGGCCGAAACGTCGTGAGAATTGTTTTATTATGTTTTATTTTTATTATTTTATTACTTCCCTTCTACGTGGTGACTTTACCGAAGGAACCGAGAAGATGAATCCCTGCAGTCACGAAAGCTTTAAATCGAAATTTTATTATGTTTTATTTTTATTATTTTATTACTTCCCTTCTACGTGACTTTACCGAAAGAACCAAGAAGATGAATCCCTGCGGTCACGAAAACTTTAAATCGACATTTAACTCCTGATTGGCTCACAGGTGACGAAATCGCATTTACCTTTCTATTTAAGACTGAAAGAGGAGAATTTCTCCATCTTTCTGGCTGTCACGTGATGATGCTAGTTGTAATTACTGGCGAAACGTCGTACTCGAATTGTAAATGTTGTGGGTTTACTCTCCAACACACCGGTGGGCTGCACTAGTAACGAATTGGCCACGTTCTGTTTACGTGACAAACCTTACTAGTTGGCTGTGTCGGGTGGTGGTGGCGGATGTAACGACACATTTATATTTACGCGATCGAACCCACAAACCTCTTTTATGGATAATAATGGTCGTGAAAGCCTGCATGTTAAACCGAATAATGTATAGTTATGTATTTTGTCCGCCATGTAGAGATTGAGAGGTTATGGAATGAGTCTACCTCTGACGGGGAGTACATATGACGAAATTGTCCACCTGGCCGTACATTTTTCTGTCCCTCCATCCGTCCGTCCGTCTGTGTGTCTATCCTTCTGTCCGGCCATCGATCCCTCCGTATGTTATACTAATAACAATAATAAAGTAATACATTTGGTGTTCGCGAAATTCTTGCAGCATTTCACAGACGTAGTCTGAACGAGTTCGCATTGTGTTCCCAATGCAGTAATTTGTGGGTAATTTTTTTTTTTTGCCAAAATTTGGCTGTGACGTCGGCGCCCAGTGGCTCACTCGTTTGGAATGTCATCGGGGGGGGGGGGGGGGGGTCTTTAACGTCCAATGCGTAGTGGATGCAGCTCTATCTACGGTTAATGCGCCGGCAGTTATACCCAGGGAGGCCTGCCAGATTCGAATCTTGAACGTCTGCAATAAGCGGCTAACGCGCCACCGCGTGCACCTATCCACCCGTCCGTCCGTCCGCGCGTGCATCCGTCTGTCCACCCCCGTCACATCTCACGGGGCTTGCGTTTGTGCCGCACGCAGTGGAACGCGCGGGGAAAGAGGGAGAAGCTCACGGAGATCATGTTTGAGCACTACAACATCCCCGCCTTCTTCCTGTGCAAGACGGCCGTACTCTCCGCGTATCCCCCCCCCCCACATCGCCACGCACCCCCTCCACGGGGAACAGCTGGAAACCTGGCCACAGCCAAGCAGTAGCCGGGCTGATACATTGACCTCTGTTCCACTGGTTAGGTCTGTGGTTATAGCTACAGATTGGAGCCCAGAGGCCCACCACCCAGCAGTCGTTTGACAAATGGGTGGTGTGCGTAAAGATTCGTGAGGCTCGGCGAGCAGTTGCCTGCTGAATAAAAGGGCATTGTTGCAAATGGGCAGATGGGGCTCCATTTATGTATATTACAATGACGATGATGACAATGATAATGATGATGATGATTACGATGATGCCGATGATGATGAAGATGGCAATGAAGAACATGATGACGACATTTATAAAACGAACTATGATGACGAAGACAATGATGATCATAATAATGACGATGATGACGAAGATGTTGACGACTACAATGATGATGACGATGATCGTGATGATGATGATGATGATGACCATGGTGACGATGATGGGATAGAAGAAGCAGCCCTGCTCGTGTCTCCTTGACGACGGCGTAGCTTCGCGAACGGGCGCTCCACGGGTTTGGTCCTAGACAGCGGAGCGACGCACACCACTGCCATCCCCGTGCACGACGGATACGTCCTGCAGCAGGGTGAGAGCACACGCGCCACTCGTGCCAGGATAGGTGCACACAATTTACGGTTAATCTCAGTGGGCTCTCGTCTGGTTGTTAATACGTTTTACGAATGAATGAACGAGTTAACAAAGCCATTAGTTTTAAATGGCCTCTCCCCTAGTAAATAAAATGCACAGATGAATGGATGAATGACTCAATGAAGGTGCCGGTCAGTCTCAATTGGCTCTCACCTGTTATACATAAATCACGTGTATAAATGAATGAGTTTATGCAATCGTGATTGTCAATGGGCTCTCACCTGGGCAAAAATTAAGTACAACACGAATGAATGAATGAATGAGTGAGTGAGTGAGTTCATGAAAGAGACAGTAAGTCTCATCGGGGCTCTCGTCCGGTCAAGCAACGGTAACCTGCGCAAGCGAACGAATTCATGAATCAATGGACTCTCTCCATTAGTGGGTGATGAGGCTGTGTCCGTCTCTCTGACTCCTGTGTCCGTCCGTCCACTCGGCGCAGGCATCGTGAAGTCGCCGCTCGCCGGAGACTTCATCACCATGCAGTGCCGCGAGCTCTTCCAGGAGACTGCCATCGAGATCACGCCGCCCTACCAGATTGCCGCCAAGGTAAACTCAACTCTTAAACTCGTTTCATTTTTCTTCTTGGTTTTTTCGGTAAAGTCACGTAGAAGGGAAGTAATAAAATAATAAAAATAAAACATATTTTTTATTTTATTTTATTATTATTTTATTATAATAAAAATAAAACATATTTATTTTTATTATTTTATTACTTCCCTTCTACGTGACGACTTTACCGAAAAAACCAAGAAGATGAATCCCTGCAGTCACGAAAGCTTTAAATCGTTTCATTTTGGCAGGTAAGGCCCACTGAGCCCGCTTCACCCTTCGTCCGGGCGCCGCTGTGGCAAGATGTTAACCAACTCGCCTGGTATGCAGGAGGTCGTGGGTTCGATCTGTATAGTTGGAGTTTGCTTGTCTCTCTCTCTCTCCCTGTGGCCGCGTGGATTTTTCTCCGGGTCCTCCGGTTTTTCCCTCCACTTTTAGAAACATGCGTTTATAGCATTTTTGCTGCTCTGAATTTCGACGTGATAAGCCACTTCGTTGGGCTATCATTTGTGGCCACGTCACTTCTGAAAAAGAGCTACATAGCTCAGTGGAGCCTTTACCTGGTAAACAAAACAAAAAATTTTCCATAGTTTTTCGTGGCAGCGTTGCAATGACCCCCTGGGTGTCACCTGCAGGAGCCGGTACGGGAGGGGGCGCCCCCAAACTGGAGGAAGAAGGAGAAGCTGCCGACCGTGAGCAAGTCCTGGCACACGTACATGTGCAACGTGAGTGCCCGGCACCGCGTCCTACGGCAACCATACCGCGCAGCACACGCAGTGCAAACCGCACAGCACGTGTCGTGCAGTACTCACAGTACACACCGCAAGCACAGCACAGTACGCACAGTACACACCGCACAGCAAGTACCGCACAATATGCACTGCACAGCACGCACGGTACATACCACACAGCACGCATCATGCAGTACACACAGTGAAGCACGTGCCACACAGTACACACAGTACACACCACACAGCATGTACCCCACATTACAACAACAACCGCCATTCACCACTAAGTGGCGGTGACATCACCACGACGCTTGTGCCAGGCTATGTGCATGTTAAGGCCACGTGAAGTGTCGAATGCCCGCTGGCAGGAGGTCACGGGACAAACTCAGGTGCCAATGCACCACTTGTGCCCCCTACTGTGCCAACTTGCTGTGTTTAGCCACCCGGCACTCCGCTCGTTGTTGTGAGCATCGCTCCTCTGCCCTCCATTGTTGCTGGAAGGCGACTGCCTCCAACTGCCCAGTAGCATCCTTCATGAGCCTCCTCCACAGAGGCCGATCTTGACACTGCAGGTAACAGTCATCGGCAAGTCCACTCAGCTTCACATCCTCTTGTACCACATCACTCCATCTTCTCTCTAACCCGTGCCGAACAATACCTGTTTAGGCACGTGGTGTCTGGGCATGCGAGCTTCATGACCCAGCCAACGCAACCTTGCCTGCCGGAGGAGCTCACTGATGGGACTTTGTCCAGATTTTTCAAGGATTTCTGAGCTCCTCACACAATGCAGCCTGGTTAAACCCAGGATGGATCGTACGTAGGCCAGCCTAAATGTTTCTAACCGACGAAGATGTTCTATTAGGGGGGTCCACGTTTCGCAAGCATAAAGAAGGGAGGGCATGACCGTGGCCGAGAAGGCCCGAAGCTTTGTGTGGAGCGACAGACCAGGTGGCTTCGACACAGCGTTACGCAGCCGATGAAAAGATAATACCGCTCGACTGATTCAGAGTGAGACCTCTGCTGTGAAACCTGGAGCAGGTCATGAGCAGACTGCCCAGGTATGGAAAACTCTCCACTTTCTCCACAACTGCCTCATCACCAATTGGGAGTTATGGGTGTGGAGTGTCTGATAGCACATAAAGCCCAGGTAGGTGCTTAGTTTTATTTGAGGCCCACCTCTTAGTGGCATGCTCCAGGTTCAGCAGCAGCGCCTCCAACTCCTCCTTTGAGTGAGCAGCAATCACCGGATCATCGGCATACATAAAATGGTTGATCAATAGAGAACCATTCATACCCTGGCATCGATTAGCCTCCCATTTTATCTGTACCAGAAGGAAATTCCTCTGATACAGCCATCGAAGGCTTCACAAACTGCGTCGTCGAAATAGATGTTAAATAATGTGGGAGCCAGGGGACATCCCTGTCGCACCCCAAGGTGAATAGGGAATGACTCTGACTCCCGGCCACGGAGTTTTACCTGGGCCTGCTCACCATCATGAAGGACTTTAATGATTGTGAGCAGAGAATCATGGACTCTGAAAGCACAAAGAACAACCCAGAGCCCAGGCCTACTGATACTATCATAGGCCTTTACCAGGTCAATAAAGCAGAGATGTAGGTCCTGTTGGAATTCCCTACACCTCTGCTGTAGCAGTCGGGCAGAAAATATGGTATCGATGCAGGAACGCCTAAAACCACATTGGAATGTGGTTTCAAACAGTACACACCACACAGCATACACCATAGAGTACACACTGCACAATACACACTGTACAGCACACACAAATCGCACAGAGCACACACACAGGACACACGCCATAGGGCACGCAACGCACAGAACTCACCACACATCACACAGTGCACGTGATTCACGAGCCCATTCCTCCGCATTGCTTGATTACAGGATGCGTTCCATTGCACGGGAGCGACCCTGTGTGTCGTCACGTGGTTCATTGAGACCCTGTGTGGCATCACGTGGTTCATTGAGACCCTGTGTGGCATCACGTGGTTCATTGAGACCCTGTGTGTCGTCACGTGGCTCAATGAGACTGTGTGTCGTCACGTGTCTCAATGTCGTGTCGCCGTTTTTGTCCCGCGCAGGAGGTGATCCAGGACTTCCAAGCGACGGTGCTCCAGGTTTCCGATTCTCCCTACGACGAGCAGTGAGAACGTTTCCCCGTCGATATTTTCACGTGACAGGTTCCCCTTGCTCTCTCCGGGTTTGCTTTGCGCGACTTCGCGTATGCGCGGATAACCTGATTTCTACCCAACATTCACTATATTATTCAGTTTGAATTCACTCGGAAGCGGCTAAGCGATGGAAACCTGTATTCTTCTGCGTATGGCTGATGTTGATGTTGAGCAACAACTATAATCTAACATGGAGGTGGAGGGCGTCACGACGGCAAGATGTTAACTACTTCGCCTGGTATACAGGGGGTCGTGGATTTAATCCTGACCCTGACGCCTGTATATTTGGAGTTTGCACGTTCTCGCCGTGGTCGCGTGGATTTTTCTCCGCGTCCTTTGTGTTTTTCCCTCCATATTTAGAATCAATATACGTTTAGAGTGTTTGGCTGCTATACATTTCCACGTGATAAGCCACTTCGTTGAACTATCATTTGTGGCCAGGTCGCCTCTGAAAAAGAGCCACATAGCTCAGTGGGCCTTAGCTGGTAAAATAAAATAAATGTTTATCGTTTTAGTTCAGTTTAACGAGCCAGAGAATCGCATCAGGAGCAGCGGGGTGGTGTGGCGAGGCCTCCTCCTTCGTATTTGTGAATCGGCCCATTGAGTCGTTCTATGTTGCCATGGCTTCCAGGTGGCCACAGTTGAGAGTGATTGGCTGATGATGATGATTGATTATTATTATAATAACAATGGCGACGATTTTCAAGGGCGAGCTACCATTAACAAATCCGTCTCTCCACCCTAAACCCAACCCTGATCCCACCATCCGGACCTCTGCGTGCCTCTGGCAACGTGAGTCTGCCCCTCCCCCTCCCACGTTCATTGTGCCCCCCCCCATGCCCCCCCTCTGTGGCCCCCCTCCTCCCCTCGCCATGCCAGGTCTGCTGCCCAGATGCCGACCGTGCACTATGAGTTCACCAACGGCTACAACTGCGACTTTGGGGCCGAGCGCCTCAAGATTCCCGAGGGACTCTTTGATCCCTCCAACGTGAAGGTGTGTCACCATTGTCATCGTCATCACGATCGTCATCATCACCGTCATCGTCGTCATCACCATCATCATCGCCATTGTCATCGTCATCACGATCGTCAGCATCACCATCATCGTCGTCATCACCATCATCTTCATCGTCATCACGATCGTCAGCATCACCATCATCGTCGTCATCACCATCAGCGACCCCATTATCATCATTATCATCATCATCGCCATTGTCATCGTCGTTATCATCATTTTCATCGTCATCACGATCGTCATCATCACCATCAGTGTCCCCATTATCATCATTATCATCGCCATCGTCGCCATCATCATCTTCATCACGATCGTCGTCATCACCATCAGTGTCCCCATTATCATCATTATCATTATCATCGCCATCGTCGTCATCATCATCACAATCGTCATCATCACCATCATCCCCATTATCATCGTCATCACGGTGAGCTGCAGACAGAGAAGAAGACTCAAGGTCGTATGGAAGAATTTTTAGGCAAACGCCTGGCATTGGGCAGAGGATGAATGAGGTTCAAGTTGAACCTGTTCACAGGTAGAATAAGGTTTTTTCGGAGGATGTTTTCATCTTTGTCCTCTCTATCGGCCATCCAAACAATTTTAATTAAATGAACGGCCGATGGATGATGGCAATGATGAATATGAAATGATTATTGTGACCGCGATGTGTTCTTACTAACAAAGACAAAGATCCCCCCTTTAGCCTTAGCAGACTGTTAGGGCAAGGTCTGTTAGCATGCACATATGAAGACACAGCACTAACTATTGCCCACTGTTACTGGTCGTGAGCAGGAATCTAAATCTGGCCACCTGACTCATTGTGCGGTGTGCTAACCACTGCGCAACCGCTCGCCATACTAACACACACAAAGGCAATTACAAAGATCCCCGGTATAACCTTAACAGACTGTTGGGGAAAACGCTGTTTGCGAGTACCTATGAAGGCTGGCACGGGACACGATGGGGTGGGTGACCAGAACCACGCCCGGCCACCTTTGTTTCCCCAGTGGCGATGTTTACACACCGCACAAGGTACTCATTTTGAGGCTGAGTCGACCTAGGGGAGGCCCATGACCGGTTCAGATAATCGTCACTGGTGTTGGCCACGAGCGGGAATCGAACTCGGGTCGCCAGGTTCGTATTGCAGCGCGCTAACCGCTACACTACCGCTCCCCACACACGTGTACACCCACACACGTGTTCACACACACACGTGTACACCCACACGTGTACACACACACACGTGTACACACACACGTGTACACACACACACGTGTACACACACACGCACGTTTGTGTCGCCACAGGGGCTGTCGGGAAACACGATGCTCGGAGTGAGCCACGTGGTCACCACGAGCGTGGGGATGTGCGACATCGACATCCGACCGGTACGCGCTCACACGTCGCACGCTCAGCGCGATGATGGCGATGGTAACGTTGAGCTGCGTGAATGTGTAGGGTCTCTCAGTGACGTGCGGTAAGGTCAATGACTGGGTCTGCCAGATTCACACACTGAGGGGGGCGTGGCTTCACGGATGGGGGCGTGGCCTCACGATGGGGGGCGTGTCCTCACTGAGGGGGGCGTGTTAGACACGTCCCCCTCAGTGAGGCAGATGTGATAGCTGCCTCCCCTGGTGCTTTTTCATTGCAGTTTCATGACAAGACCAGCGAGCCTAAATATATTTTATACACACACGTGAAATAAGTTACCTTAAGTATGGAAGGCGAGAACATGAAATGAAGGGGTCTACAAACATTACATTGGTGACACACAGAAAG
This sequence comes from Lethenteron reissneri, assembly GCF_015708825.2. Taxonomy (NCBI): domain Eukaryota; kingdom Metazoa; phylum Chordata; class Hyperoartia; order Petromyzontiformes; family Petromyzontidae; genus Lethenteron; species Lethenteron reissneri. Next base: position 10,469,360 of record NC_083814.1, on the reverse strand, counting down.
ATAGTAACAAGCACGCGCTTATTGCCCGCGCTCCATCCAGTTGCTGAGGTGTTGCGCAATCAGAGGGGAGGCTGAGCTCGTCGCTGCCTCACCTCTCGTCTCTTCCTGTATTTGCAGCGGAGCTCCGCAAATTTGGCGATTTTGACTATAAAAAAAATGATTGGAATCGTACAGAAATGACATTTATAACACAGATCAGTGGAAAAATCGTAATATTTATTTTATTTGATTATTCTTTTTTTTTACTTTTTGTAACAGCTATTTTCATTGGAGTATGGCAGGGGAGGCAGACCGCACGTCCCTGGGGTCTCTATGGGAGTGTGATTTGTTTTGGATGATGGCTGACGAAGTGATGTTTCTGATGTGGTGGTGATGGTGGTAGTGTTTAACTGTGTGTATGTGCAGGGTCTCTATGGGAGTGTGGTCGTGTCGGGTAATGGTGATGTGGTGGTGATGGTGGTAGTGTTTAACTGTGTGTGTGTGCAGGGCCTCTATGGGAGTGTGATCGTGTCGGGTGATGGTGATGTGGTGGTGATGGTGGTAGTGTTTAACTGTGTGTGTGTGTGCAGGGTCTCTATGGGAGTGTGATCGTGTCGGGAGGAAACACTCTCCTCCAAGGGTTCACCGATCGCCTCAACCGAGACCTCTCACAGAAAACGCCGCCGGTCTGTGCGCCCTCATCCCATAACGTCGTGATCATCGTCAGCAGCGTGCGTGTGTGTCTCTATATGTATCTATCTTCTCTAAGTGTGTAGCTGTGTCTTTCTCTTTGCATCTCTGTGTATCTCTCCATATATCTTAGTATCTCTGTGTGTATACTTGTGTATGTGTGTGTATCTGTGTGTATATAAGCGTGTTTCGGCCGGATCGAGGGGGCTAAACGGGCGCGGCACGGGCTAGAGAAGAGATGGAGTGATGTGGTACAGGAGGACGTGGAGCTGAGTGGACTTGCCGATGACTGGTACCAGCGGTGTCATGATCGGCCTCTGTGGAGGAGGCTCGTGAAGGACGCTACTGGGCAGTTGAAGGCAGTCGCCCTCCAACAACAACGGAGGGCGGAGGAGCGACGCTCACAACAACGAGCAGAGCGCCGGGTGGCTAAAGCACAGCAAGTTGGTACAGTAGGGGCACAGGTGGTGCATCAGCCAGTCATCTCGGTCACCTCAATCAGTCGACCCGTGGCACCTGGGTCTGCGCCGTGACCTCCGTCCAGCGGGCGTTCGACACTTCACGTGGCCTCAAGGTGCACATGGCCTGGCACAAGCGTCATGGTGACGTCACCTCCACTTAGTGGCGAATGGCGGTTGTTGTTATATAAGCGTGTGTATCTCGCTCTGTCCCTACCTGCGTGTGTATCTTTGTACGTGTGTATCATCGGTGCTCGCTAAAAGCACTTGCCCCAAAAGTATATTAAGGCTATACGAAGTTGGGGGGGGATCTTTGTCTTTTGTCACGATGAGCAGAGCATGAGACTCAAGCTCATTGCCAGCCCCAGCACAGTGGAGCGGCGTTTCAGCTCCTGGGTCGGAGGCTCCATCCTCGCCTCGCTGGTACGTGGCAGCGGCCCCCCCCCCCTCCCCGCACCCCCCGGTCTCCCTTGCAAAATAAATGCAAAATAATTTATTGGGAATCCCATGTTCTCTCAGTGGGATAGGCGTGGAACAAAGCATGCAGTGATTCATTCGTCGATTTGGTCATCAACTTTGCTTCATCCAGGCGAGGAGAGCCCACCGTGAATTACACTGGTCAACAAAAAAAAAATTCTGGCCTGGACTTTTGCAGCTGTTTTAGACTAATTTCAAGGTGCTGATTCCAAATCTGATCTCAGATTTGCTCTATCACATCTCATTTTATGCTATCGGCATACCCCATTTTCATTGATTTTACTCGAAATTAACTCTGTCACTTATGATTGCAAGTTGTTGCGAGTCAGTGACTGCTTTAGTGTTAACATATGGTGCTGTATTTTTAGGATAGTGTGTTTATAATATCATTTTATGTAGATATCCACATTTATTTAAAAAATTTCTTCCGCAGTTTTTATTGAAAATGCAGATTTGGAATCAGCACCCCAAAATTACCTTAAAATCGTTGGAATACCTTATGCCAGAAAAAGTGTGTTGACCAGTGTTATTCCTCTTTGCCACCGCACAACTTGGCCACGCCGACGCTGTTTCGGAGCCAGCCCGGCGAGGTTCAGAAAGCACGAGGTTGTTGTTTTTTCCACTGCTGAAGCCGAGTCGTGCCGCTCCATTCACTTACACATTCACTCGCTCGCTGTAGAACAGGGGAAGGACTAAAAACCTCCTGACAGAAAGGGGCCCGACTCCAGAACCGAGGCACCCAGTGTAACCACCGCGCCACCCTGACGCCCAATGTCATAATAATTATAGACTTTTATTTTCATCTTGATTTGAAGCTTTCGTGACTGCAGGAATCCATACTCTCTGGCTCTTTCGATAAAGTCACGTGGGTAGAAATATATAAGAGAACACGACGTTTCGGTCGCAACACAAGCGTCCGTCCTCCCAGTGGGATAGGCGACGGACGCTTGTGTTGTGAACGAGACGTCGTGTTATTTTATTATTTTTTCTATCTATGTGACTTTACCAAAAGAACTAGAGAGTATAAACTTTTATTTTTCATTTTACAACGTAAGGCCCGCTGGCCAATGTAGCTCTTTTCAGAAGCGACCTGGCTACAAGTGGTAGCTCAACGAAGCGGCTTTTCACGTGGAAATTTACAGCAGCCAAATACTCTAAACGCATATTAATTCTAAATGTGGAGGGGAAAACCGGAGGACCCGGAGAAAAATCCACGCGACGACGGGAAGAGAGGCACACAAACTCCACATATGCAACAGGCATCAGGCTTGGGATCGAACCCACAACAATCCTGTTTACCAGGCGAGGTAGCTAACTTCTCGCCACTCATTCTGCAGAACAGGGGGCAGAACATACAAACTCCACTCACTCGCACTCACATTCACTCACACTCACTCACACTCTGCAGAACAGTGAGAGACCATACAAACTCAGAATAGAAAAGTGTCCGAGTCCGGAATCGAGGCACCGGTGTTACCACTGGGCCGCCCTGCCACCCGATGTGACAACAACAACGACAAGAATACTGGTAGGAACCTCCTGGTTACACCAGCCCACAGGGGATTATTGTGTCCGTCCGTCGTGCAGGGAGGGGCTGGGTGGGGAGGAAGGGGTTGGGTGGGGAGGGACTGGGTGGGGAGGGGAGGGTGGGGAGGGGCTGGGTGGGGAGGGTGGGGAGGGGCTGGGTGGGGAGGGTGGGGCTGGATGGGGGGTGGGAGGGGTGGGGCTGGGTGGGGAGGGGCAGGTCACCCCGTGGTGCCCTTATAAAACTCAACGTCTAACCTACTCACGCCAGCTTGTGCCCGCCCTCACAGTCGGGCATATTTGCGGAATACACCACGCCGCCGTTGACCCTGGCCATTGACCGAGCAACCCAACGTTCCTACCAGCTCCCTCCGCAGGAATGTGTTAACAAAATGACGCACTCTCTCGTCTCTCCTAAAGGGCACGTTCCAGCAGATGTGGATTTCCAAGCAGGAGTACGAGGAGGGAGGGAAGCAGTGCGTGGAGAGGAAATGCCCCTGAGCCGCCCGATCATTGCATCGAGCGGCGCCAGGCGACGGTGCGTCCGCGCGTGCGTGCGCACGAGAGCCGCTTCCAACGGGAGCTCCGGCACCGACTGTTTCACACGCGCGCGCTCTCTCGCGGATTTTGACCGCCGGAGTTGGGACGGACGGACGGACGGGGTGAGCGAGCGAGCAAGCGAGTGAGCGACCGCCGTGCACGGAACGCGCGTGCGGATGGAGTCGACCGTGGCGGCGGAGGGCGATGCGGTGCGGCAAAATCAAAATGCCATTGTTCTTTACTACACCCCCCCTCCCCCCTGCCATCAACCCAACTCCCACCCAGCGGCGCTACGGTGGATTTGAATTGCCGACTGCCAAGTTGTTTATGATGCAGCGGGGGGCTCGTGCATTGCCTGGCATTGGCCGTGGTGTTGTGCAAGCACAGGCTGACGATACTTTAGGACCGTTGTGATTAGACGAAGGCTCTGTATTGTGGTGGTGGTGGTGCTGGTTAGCGTTGGTTAGTGGAGTGCCCTAAGTTGAAATTTACCTTTGGCCAGTGTCCGCCCACCCCCTCGCTACCCCCCCCCCCCCGTCTCCAACTTATAAGCTCATAAGTGAGATGACAGAAGAGATATAGAGAGGGATTAGAGATTAATTAGCTATGTAAATGTTAATTAGATGTGTTTAATAGGATTTGAATTTATGACATTTGGTGGACCCCCTGTTTTTTTTTTATAAATCCAGCTCCCTTGAGCTGATTGGGGCCCGAAGCTACACGGAATCAGCTCAGGGGGCTGATACCGTGGCAGAGCGCTTCTGGTTGAATCCAGGTTTCATCGGCCCATTATTAAACTGGGCTCCTAAATGAAGCGTTATTGATGACCTAAGCTTCGAACCTGATCACTGCACGCAAAAAACGCCTTCACATTTCATTTGCTATCATCTCCATAGCATGGAGTGTGGGGGAGTTAAGCAACTTCAGTGTGGATATGAGGTCACTTGAAGGGTTCTCAGAAGTAGTTCTGTAATTTCGCCTTCCACAGGGCATTCTCTTAATAATGGTGTAATGCAACTGCTCTTCAAGATCTCTGAATGGAGAGTTCATCTCCTTCCATGATGCCAATGGCCCAGTACCTGGGAAGACAACTTGGGGAAAAGACAGAAAAACAGTGTTAAGGCAGTGTTTGTTCATGATGGTGGTTCTAAAGTTTGAATGTGTGCAGGGTGGGAGCTGTGAAATGGACTTAGCCACAGCACAGGATCATCGGTATTTTTTTTACATTACCGATCTTATTATCGTAAGTTACAAATGTGTTGTGAGAAAAATCTTAATGTCTGGAAAGAGGATTTCTGCAGTTCAGACTGCACTGAATTCAACCAAACCACCTCAGAGGTCAAATATCCAGGCCTGTGATCAAACCAGGTTCTCAAATATTGTGTCGATTGCCTAAACCTTGGTCACCAATGACTGCACACAAAAAAAAACTTCGTTCGCTTTAGTGCCACACTTGGTTACATTTTATTTCTGAACGTTTACCTTCATAATGGGTTGGAAGGTGCTGCTCTATAATTTGTGTTCGAGGTCTCTTGAAGGGGTCCCAGTAGTTTTGTGACGTTCACTTTCATCGACCATTCTCTACCACGGAGGGTCCCCACTGCTCCGTGAGAGGTCTCAATCGACACTTTGTTTCACGGCGGAACGCCGGTAATCAAATTCGGGATAACATTTAGGGCAAAGCTATTGTCTTTCGACCAAATCGCCCGAAATGCGCTCGGATTACATCAGAATTGAGAAGCGCGTAAGGGTTGGTGCCCGTTTAGCACTTGGATGCCAAAGCTTGCCAGGTGTTGTAGGAGTGTGTCTGACTTTCTAGCGGTGCTCCAATTTCCTCCCACACGAAGCCCAACTCTAAGTGATGGGAAAAGCCAAACATCCCTCATGTGGCAGGACCCTCCTGAAAAAGCCTTGATGATCAATTAAGCCTTCTCGGGCATCACCATAGTATTTCAAAAGACATAACAAGGGACTAATTTTAGGCATTGTAAGAAACGGGCAAGGGCTCTCCAGAGAGGTAAAAATTGCTTCAAAGGCGTGGTGGTTTAAAAGGCACGTTAGTTGAAAGTGATATTGTATATAAACTCGTTGTGTTGCCATGGAGCATTATGGGTAAAACCAGTATTAGCAGAACTCCATTCTTTACAGTATTGCTTTTTGATGGACATGGTCCCATAGTTTATATGGAATGATCCTGCCAATGACATTTGGTAATCCAGCAGCATTTGATATTGGTCTGTAAAAGCATAAGGCTGACAGACTACTATTGTGGGTACACAGAACGCGAGTTCAGTTTATGCTGGAGTTAAGGTGGAAGCAAGCAGGCACCTTCCTCTTTAGGACACAATTCACGTTACTTCCCGACCAAACAGACGGGCCAATACCATGACTCAAGAGTTTTACATTTTGGCGTCATCTGGTCCAACACCAATGGAGACTAGGCTCTAGGAAGAGCTGTCTCGGGTGTGGACCAATCAACTTAAAGGACAGTGCATATCATTATCAGTTGTTTCTTTTTGTTTGCATTTTGACCGCTTGTGTTGTAGTTATTGCAAACATGATGCCTTGTATAAAGGTGTCAGTTTTTGTACCAGTTGAAAGGGTAAAAACCTATTACTATTACTATAGTTTTACTGACTTGCACATGCAGCATGCGTCGTGTGGCGGCAGCAGCAGGGGCAGCGGCGGTGGCTCGGTGGAGATAAATGTTGACCGTTTTGTAAAGTTATTTTGTTACGTAAAAATGATGGTGCTTAATTGTCGCCGAGAAGCTTACCTTGATGTGATCAAAGTTAACCGAAAGTGGACGCCACACGTTTGACGTGGCAATGCATGTTCCAGTCGTGTACTCTCGGCGAGCGTGGTTGGTTGAGTGTCAGTGAAGTGATTAAACAGACTCCAAACAGAACATTTCAAACGTCGCACCCCCTTTTATTCCTCAACAAACACGACCACCACCGAGGTGACGACACGAGACGTTCCACGACGACCGGCGTTTCACAGACGCACGGGAATATGGCTGCCGGCATCTCTTTTGTGGGAATTCACACGGACGGTGACCAAGAGGTGGATGGTTGTTTAGTGGTTCCAGGTCCGGTAGACGGTCAAATCCAGCTCGGGGTTTCTACTCTTGAAATCCATGCAGCCAAGGAATCCATGAAAACATGTCCAGCGACAGCCCAGCGGTACCCACTGGTGAAAACAACATTCCCCCACACGTTTCTACGGCCCTTATTCATAGCAAAAAGAAAAAAGCCACTGCCTAAAATATATTATTTATCTATAGGGCTGCATTATTTGACGGCAACCAAGGGTACGACTTAAGAGTAGATGGCGGGAGACTGTTAGGGCAGATCTTGGATGGTCGTGTGCCTACTGCGCATTGGCGAGGCGCGCTGACGTCAACAGCTTTGGTCATCACTGCCAAATGCAGCGTCACTCCAAATTAATCGATTGCCTCATGTCAACTGCAATATGAAAACCGGAGGTGAACCTTACCACCTCCACCTGAACCGGAGCCACAGGATGCCACCGTGATCGAGCTTCAGCCGCACCGAACCTCACAATAATAATATCCAGGGGCCTACCTTGGCTCTTCCCACCCTCAACCAGTATATATATACAAGGACTGTTTTCTTGGAATTTCTCTTACTTGAAACGGCAATCGTGCTGTGACGGTTCCACCTGAAGACGGAAGCTTGTGTTGCCTCCGAAACGTCGTGATTTTTATTTTATTTTACTTTTATTAATTACATTTTTTTACCTACATGACTTTACCGAAAAAAAACTAAGAATATAAGAGAGCACCATCGCCTGTCCTTTCAGTTGTTCGGATTCCTCAGTTGATGGGATTACACACTGCCGATGATCGTCAGCAGGCCCTGCCAAAGGTGCGAACAATTTCGGATTCCTGAAAGTTGCATTTGTGACACTCTCCTGCAATTACATCGCTCGCTGTGACGGACAACGGCTGTTGGGGGAAGAAGCAAGCAAACGGAGCTTGCGGCAAAACCCGTAGCTTTTGTTAAGCGAAATAAAATGTACAACCACACATGACGCCACTGCTGCACAAGTGGGGGGGCTGTGACTCCACGATTGCTGCATGCCCCTGTACCGTTCGCTTTGCGTTGTAACGTGCACCGATGCCTACTTTATTGAGGGCAGTATTGGCACGTAAAATGAAGATTAATTCATTTATCGATGCGGGAGCTGAGCTGACCTTTAGTAGGGAAAGAGGAACACCTGCTGTTTGGAGGCACCGTAGCTGAGGGGGTAGAACAAGTCATGGTAGCGGGTTTTTAATCCTTTGGCTCAGATTAGACATCTATGTTTAAGCAACCCCCTCCGCTGCAGTGGCCCTACAACAAGTGGTGCCGTTTGTAGCTTCATCGACAGTACGCCCAACCTTACACGCACGCTGTACCAATCAGGTCGTGAGCGGGCGTTAGGCGGAATGTTAAGTCGTGAGATACCAAGCGATGGCGACGTCTTGGGGGGGGGAGACCTTCATACAGCGGCGGATCGATCACGGGCTGACGGTGATGGGCATTTACCGAGGAGGATCAGGGTCCCGTCACGCGGGCGGCGCGAGGGCGTTGCCGGATACGGGAAAGCGCCAGCGACGGCCGCCGTTCACTGGCGCCCGCTGCTCTCGGCCACCTCCTTGGCAGCGGCCTCCCGCTCGGCGTAGCGCGGGAACCTCTCCAGGAGCCGCTTTTGCAGCCTGTTGTCGCGCAGACGCTTCCTCCTCTTCTCGCGGAGATGCTTCTCGATTCGCAACCTACGACGGGCGTGCACAGGCCCGTGTCGTTAATCGTATTGCCACTGTCCACAATTCAATTGTACTCTTAGTGTTTTCGGTAAAGTCACGTAGGTAAAAAAATTAAATTAAAATTAATAAAAATAAAATAATAAATCACGACGTTTCGGAGGCAACACAAGTCTTCGTCATCAGGTGGGACCGTCGACACAATTCAATTGTTTTTAGTGACGTTGCGTTGGCAGTGGTGTACAAGTACATGATGATAATCATGGCTGTGCATGTGATGTTATCTCCTTTATAAATAATCGATTCATTTTCATAAACGCAGCTGACGATGAGTGCCCCTATGAACCTGGCGTGCCTCGCCTGGTTTCCCTGCATCGAGTCCCTACGCCTCCACGTTTACAGGGTTCGAGGCGAGACAAGAGGTAGCCTAGACACTCCTCGTCAGCCATGGCATGTGACGTCATCATGAGGGGCAAAAATGGGCCAATGGATTTAATGGGGACGTTTCTTTTTTTTTAAACGAGAGCCTATGACGTTACAATGAACTCTAAATGTAAAAAAATTAACCCGTAAAAAAAAGTTTTTCACTATAAATCCTTTATATGCGTGGCGGCTAGAGTCCTCTCGTCCTCTGGCTTGAGATGGCTGCCACCTATGGGTCAGATGATTGCCTGCCACCATTAAGCAATTGGTAATTAAATATAATTTATTTTTTCCTAAAAAGTGTAAAATTTTGGAAAAAAAATTTCACGAAAATAAATTGTCACGCACAACGAGTCTATGTGGAAAATGTCAGCTCGATCGGATCACGGGAAGTGGGTTAAAAAAACGACCGAAAGATTTGCACGGTCGTAAGCGCGCAAGCAAGCAAGCAAGGGAACTTAATATAAAGGATTTAAAAAATGGGCCAATGGATTTAATGGAGATGTTTCTCTTTTTTTTAACGAGAGCCTATGACGTTACAATGAACTCTAAATGTAAAAAATACAAAATCCTTCATAATCACCTGATGTAGGGCTTGACGAAGGAGGGCGTGTAGAATCTCCTCCTCCTGTGGCGACGATTCATGAACCAGGGAATCGGGTGCTCTTTGAAATTGTACCTGCAACGACACGCGGCCACATCAAGTCGAGCCACACCCCCCCCAAAGCGATACCAGAACACGCCACGACCAAAACACACCCACACAATGCCACAAACACTCGGGGCCCATGCCAGTGGTGCAGTGCTGTACAAAAAACAAAGATTGCTCGTACAGCCCTTAACAGAATGTTGGGGAAAGTGTCGTTAGCAAGCATCTACGAAGGCTGCCACGGCACACAAGGGGGCAGGTGGCCAACCCCACACCTGAACGCCTTTGTCTTTATTAGTTACACCAGGTACTCATTTAAGGCTGAGTCGACCTAGGGGAGACCCAGGAACAGTGAAAATATACGCCGCTGTTATGGGTTGCGAGCGGGAATCGAAATAAGGTCACCCGGCCCATAGCACAGTGCGCCAACCACTCTACTAGCACTCCCCACACGACTGCAGTGCTGCACACAGACACGCGCACGTTATGCACACACGTAGGCACGAACCACGTGGTGTAGCCGAAGACGTTATTGCGCCACTCGCCCGGCCGTGGCAACTCCTGCCCCGTCTGCAGCAGCCGTAGTGCCTTTTCTCTCTCCCGCACAACCCCGTCCACGCGGTCCATCGAGTGCTTGACCTACGGCACGCCGGAGAGGTGGGCGGGGGAGACCGCAATGTCAGCACCAACCGCGCAATGGAGAGGAAGGCTTCCCCTGACTGTCGGCGCGTAACGATGCATCGATTCGTCGATTAAAATATTTTCTACCGTGCGGACCAGACGTCGCCCCAAGGGATCTCAAGAGGATGCGTGGTACTGCTCTGTGAGAGATCTAAGTGGATTCTTCATCCCTTGATGTAACGCCGATTGCACGATTGGGATAAATACGGAGTAAATTGATGACAAAATGTATTCCTCTGCTCATGATACATGCATTAAACTGTGTGTGAGAATCGATTATTTGATTCATATAAGTTGTAATATGTTCAAGTGACATGCGCAGACACTAGAGATTGATTCAACTTCTTACGCTCATAATAAATGTTTCCAATCATGTGTGTAAGAATGGTGTAATGTTTAGCACACTGGAGTTGCAATCGGTCTCCGGTTAAATTAAATCTACTGGCATGGCAGCTGAAAGAATGGTCTTCAATCACCACCCAGCCCGTGTCCACCCAGCAGTTTCTAAAAGGGTACTCTGCAGGTCGTAGATCGGCAGGTCGGGTGTGGCGGGGTAAAAGTGTGAGTACTCCCACCGCTCCCAAGATGTCTGACCAGCGTCGAATAAAAATATCAAATATAGAGTAAAACCTTGGATTGCGAGTAACATGGTCTGCAAGTGTTTTGCAAGACGAGCACATTTTTTAAATATTAATTTGATAAACGAGCGAGGTCTTGCAATATGAGTAGTACGTATACGCTTTGTCTGCAGAGCGTCACGTGATCACAACTGATATACGAGTGCTTTGATATACGAGTGCTTTGGATTAGAAACACGTTTCCGGAACGAATTATGCTCGCAATAAAAGGTTTTACTGTACTCTAGAGTGGCTCGAGAGAGAGCTCCCTTTAATGGGGGCCATTTCCCCAGCAGTGGCTTAAGCAATTGAAGGCCCGCTCCTTCACATTTTATATCATTTTAATAGACGAGCCGATGCATTGTTAAACGCCCACTCGAGTTTCAATGACATTTTGGAGGTGAACGATGCAAACAATTTGGCGACCTTTTTAATGCGCTCGGGGCTGGGCATGGGCACGCTCTGCCGCTTGGCCTCCTGCTCCAGTGTCAAGAGCATGTTGTACTCCTTCAGCAGCACGTACCTGGCGGACACAGCCCCGTTCAATGGCACACGTTAAATAACAACGCCACAGACACGAGGTGACCGGGTGGGTCAGAGTTCAGCGCGGCTGAGCCGCCACCGCCGAGCCTACGTTCAAATACAGGCATTCGCGTAAAACCGTGTTCTTGCGTGCAGTGAGTTGATGGTCTCAACCCTGTCAACAATGACTGCACACAAAAAACATTATCGCATTAAATTGGGTTCTGCGCTTAATTTTGCCTAAACTCCAGCTCCAAGAATTAAATATCGGCTTACACGTCACGTGATAAAAATAACTTTTGTGGTGTCAGCTTCTCGTACAGTCTCCACCACGTACAGCTGATCCAAGTACATCTCTGTGATTCAAATTGAATGCATTATTCTAATGTTTTTTTCCTTCACGTCATGGGAAAAAAGGCAGTTAGCGTACACTTGGAACTATCATGGTAACCAGTGTCCTGCCCTGTGTCGGGACAGCAGAGTGTAGTGCAGCAACACCCATTGTAGTGCTGTAAAATCTATGCCTCCGGACACATCTGTGCTCAACGCATTCATCAACTCACACCGAGCAGCGTGGTGCAGTGTGGTCAAATAATCCCCACGACCTGGACGGCGTGAGGTGGCCGTCACCCAGGCACTGAATTGACGAGAGGGTAGTAAGTGTACATTATTTGTGTGCAACCACCAGCCTGCGCTGCGAAACACTTCTTTGGAAGGCTGCCCCACCTCCTCCTGCACCTATCAAGGTGGGCAGGGCTCCACCTTCTCACTCTGTACAGGTCAGATGAGAGCAAAGGATGTAGTAGTGGTGTGTGTGTGTGCAGAACTTGCCACAGCTTGTGCAGATCTTCACTGCTCTTCCCTCTGAGGAGGCGAATGCCCCATGATGACCCTGAGATGAATGACATCAAATGCAACTGCTTGAAAATGCCTTCATAGAACGCCAGCACCACCACAATCAGTGCGCCCGACCAGGGCTTGGTGAGATTTGAACAGGGCCTAAGGGGGCTGTGGATAGCTCGTAGTGTGACGAGCCCCACACCTCCAAAAGATTAGAAAACAAGCTTAAGTTGACGCCTTTTTTTACAAGGAGTCATGTTTGCATAGACCACAATACCTGCAGTCATAATGCAAACAAAAAACATAACTCTGATAGTGCATACATTATCAGAGTTATGTTTGCATTATGACTGCAGGTATTGTGGTCTATGCAAACATGACTCCTTGTAAAAAAAGGTGTCAGTTTTGTTGCCAGATAAAAGGGTAAACAAACAATTATAAAGCTTAAGTTATACACTCCCTAAAGTGGTCACCCGTATAACCTTCACTGCTACTCTCAATGACAGCCCAAAGGGAAACACAAAGACGCTCCGTGTAGCCTTAACATACTGTTGAGGCAAGTGCTGTTAGCGAGCACCTATGAAGGCTGGAACGGCACACGAGGTGGTGGGTGGCCAGCACCACGCCTCCCCAGTGGCGATGTTTACACACCGCACCAGGTACTCATTCGCGGCCGAGCCCATCTAGGGGAGGCCCAGAACCGGTTCAGATAATCGTCACCGGTGTTGGCCGTGAGTGGGAATCGAACTTGGGTTGCTGGGTTCGTAGCGCCGCGCGGAAACCGCTACACCACCGCTCCCCACCAAAGGAAAACGCGCACAACAACAACAACAGCAGCAACAACAACAGCAACAACAACAACGATGGAGGGTTTTCCTTCCCATGGAGTGTCGCCCTGCACTGAACGCTCACCAGACTTCACCGTCTCCTCCCCCCATCGCTTGGGGTCGTCAAAGAACTCCTCGAGCCCCGCGCGGACCCCGCTCGTGTGAAGGGCGCGCGTCCAGGCCACGCTCGGGACGCCGGGGGTCCCGGAGAGCGGCTCGACCCTGGCGAGGGGTGGCGGGCGGGAGAGAGTCGGCGTCAACCGGGCAGGGCCGTCTAGGAAAACGCGCAGGCTTCGGGCCCTCTAAATTATCTTTTGTTTATCACCGCCCGCGCGACACGAAACCGCCTAATCGATTCATTGACAGACCTGAAGCAGCCGTGCGACGGGAGAAGGGCTCTGCTGCTAGCGACGGGCGAGGGGGTCGGCCGGTGGGAGACGCGGAGGCGGCGGCCCAAGAGGCGCGTTAGACCCGCAACGTGAGAACACCACGAGGCCGCCATGTTGGGTAAGGTGGTGGGGGGGGGGGGAGGAGGGGACCCGGATGATGATTATGAAATCGATATTCGAGATTGTGATGCGGAATCGATCATTCTGACTCGATATTCGAAAGCGATAATTCTGCATCGATATTCAGTTTCAAAGACAATGCGATATCTATTCTTGGTTCTTTCGGTAAAGTCACGTAGAAGGGAAATAATAAAAGAATATAAACATAAAACAATAAAAAATTCTCACGACGTTTCGACTGCAACACAAGCAATCATCATCAGGGATGATGATGTGGATGATGATGATGATTGCTTGTGTTGCAGTCGAAACGTCGTGAGAATTTTGTACTTTTTATATTTGTATTATTTTATTAATTCCCTTCTACGTGACTTTACCGAAAGAACCAAGAATATGAATCCCTGCAGTCACGAAAGCTTAAAAAAATACAATGCCATATAATTAAGAGCATGTTTGATTGCATTAGGGGCCGTCCATAAATGACGTCACGCGATTTTGGACGATTTTTGATCCCCACCCTGCCTCGTCACACGGCGTCACAAAAAGTCAGACCCCCCTCAAATATGACGTCACAAAGCACTGCCCCCCCCCCCCAAAAATATAAAACATGCTTCAAATCGCTTTAAACTATTGTCATTGTAGTGCGTATTTAATGTGGCGCTGCACTCTGATGTTGTAGGAGTAAACATTTATTAAAAAGTCTATTGAATTAAGTAGAACGTGTTGTCTATATGTATTTAAAGTTGCGCATTTTGATGTGACGTCACATTTCTCAACCCCCCCTCGTCACACATCGTCACAAAAGTCGGGATTTTTTCTTAACGTCACTTTTCTCAATTTTTTTCAAAATTTCTTGCTGTGGATTTCACACCTGATGATGATTGCTTGTGTTGCAGTCGAAACGTCGTGAGAATTTTATTTTTTATATATTTTTTATTTTATTATTTCCTATTTTTATTATTTCCCTTCTACGTGTCTTTACCGAAATAACCAAAGAGTATGGATTCCTGCAAGTCACGAAAGCTTCAAATCGAGATTGAATTTCGATTTAAAGCTTTCGTGACTGCAGGGATTCATCTTCTTGGTTCTTTCGGTGAAGTCACGTAGAAGGGAAATAATAAAATAATACAAATTAAACATAATAAAATAATATATTATTATATTATTATGTTTTATTTTAAAAATAAAACATAATAAAATAATATATGAATATATTATAATAGAATGTAAAATTTATATTATTTGATTATTAATAAAATAATATATTACTATATTATAATGTTATGTTTTTTTATTCTTATTTTATTATTTCTCTTCTACGTGACTTTACCGAAAGAACCAAGAAGATCGAGATTGAAGTGTCAACATTTGGAAGCTCTCTGTATAACATTTCGATTCGATTCCCGAATCGAATCGTGTGTTAGGATTCGACCCGTGAGCGGATCGATTCCGAAACAGGAGGAAGGTCGCGATGGCGGCGCTGAGTGTGTTACGTGCCGCTCTGCGCGGCGCCTCCTCGGCTCTCTTCTCCTCCTCCGCCTCCTCCTCCTCCTCGTCAGCGGCCTCCGCCACCTCGCCCCTGAGGTGGCTGCTCGGCCGCGTCCCGGCTGGTGAGTCGGTGGGGCAGGCGAGGCAGGGCCGAGAGGGGAGAGGCTTGCAAGTTGACCTTGTTAGGAGGGAGTCTGAGTTGCTGACGGTCTCTTGTGATGCTGCAGTCGATGTCTTTGGGGGAGCGGTGGCGCGGCGGTTAGCGCAACGAACCCCGGCCACCCGAGTTCGATGATCTGAACCTTTGCTGGGCCTCGTGGTGCCGTTCCGGGTTTCTCAGATGCGTTCGCTTGACAGCACTCATCCCAAGCCTGTTGACCTCATACGGTGGGTCTGTGTAGATGTGTGCACGTGGGGGGTGATCGAACTTACGACCAAATCTGTGGTTTGACATCAGAGGTCTCGCCCTGAATCGGTCGGTCGGTGTTATATTTCCATCCGCTGCGCAAACGCCGTGTGGAAGCTACCTGGTCTGTCGTTCCGCACGAAGTTTTTGTCAGGTCTTCTCGGCCACAGTCATGCCCCCCCTACACCTCAAGTTCAAGTTTAATTTATTATGTATAGCCCTGTGAGCCATTCGGCTCTTGAATCGGGTGCAACCGCAACAAACAAAAAACAAAAACATGAACAAAAAACATCTTCTCTACGGCTTGTGAAACGTGGACACCCCCCCCCCCCTCTAATGGAACATCTGCGCCGGTTAGAAACATTCAGGCTGGCATGCCTACGATCCATACTGGGTTTAACCAGGCTGCATTGTGTGAGGAGCTCGCAAATCCTTGAAAGAAGTGGGCACGTTCCCATCGGTGAGCTCCTCCGGCAGGCGAAGCTGCGTTGGCTGGGCCATGTAGCCCGCATGCCCCAGCCACCGCATGCCCCAGCCACCGCATGCCCCAGCCACCGCATGCCCAGCCACCGCATGCCCCAGCCACCGTATGCCCCAGCCACCGCATGCCCAGCCACCGCATGCCCCAGTCACCGAATGCCCAGCCACCGCATGCCCCACCCACCGCATGCCCAGCCACCGCATGCCCCAGCCACCGCATGCCCCAGCCACCGCATGCCCCAGCCACCGCATGCCCCAGTCACCGCATGCCCCAGCCACCGCATGCCCCAGTCACCGAATGCCCCAGCCACCGCATGCCCCAGCCACCGCATGCCCCAGCCACCGCATGCCCCAGCCACCGCATGCCCCAGCCACCGCATGCCCAGCCACCGCATGCCCAAGCAGCTTCTATTTGGCCGCATAGAGGGGGGGGCTAAATGGGCACGACACGGGCTGGAGAAGAGATGGAACTGATGCGGTACAGGAGGATGTGGAGCAGAGTGGACTTGTCGACGACTGGTACCTGCGGTGCCAAGATCGATCTCTATGGAGGAGGCTCGTGAAGGACGCTCCTGGGCAGTTTGAGGCAGTCGCCCTCCAGCAACGACGGAGGGCAGAGGAGCGACGCTCACAATAACGAGCGGAGCGCTGGGCGGCTAAAATGCAGCAAGTTGGCACAGTAGGGGGGTACAGCTGGTGTGCATCTACCGGTCATCTCAGTCAGCCAACCCATGGCACCTGGGTCTGTCCCAAGACCCGTCAGCGAGCCTTCGACACTTCACGAGGCCTCAAAGTGCACCTGGCCTGGCACAGGCGCCGTGGTGACGTGACCGTCACTTAGTGGCGACTGGCGGGTGTTGGTTATAGAGCTGACGGTCTGTGTTGTCCGTGTTTCAGGCCACGTGCGCTACAGCAGCAGCGAAAAGCGGTTGTTCTACATCGAGCCCACGAAATACTTCGACAACAGATTTCTAAATCTCACGGTGAGTCGCGTGTTTTCGCGTGTCTCTGAAAATTGTGGACCCTCGGAGGAACACCTGGCAATGGGCGGTTGGATAATCTGTTGTCCACACATTATTTGGGGTTCTGGGCAGAACCAATCAGTGTGCCTTATCAGGCAGGTTGAGAGTTTGGACGTGTAGCCAGCCCACATGCCTTGTCACGGTTTGCCCAAGCAGCTCTTCTGTGGTTAGCACGGCGAGAGGAGAGATGGGCTGAATTGAGTTGACTTGCTGACAAATGGTACTGGTGGTCTCAAGATCGGCCTCTGTGCAGGCTACTCGTGATAGATGCCACTGGATAAGTTGGCAACAGCCACTGTTTAGCAACAACGGGATGCAGAGGAACAGCTCATAACACCGAGTGAAGGCATTTGGCGCCTAAAGCACAGCGAGTTGGCACAGTGGGGACCACAGATGATCAATCTGCCAGTCGGCTCAAGTCGGCCAACCCATATCACCTGGGTCCATCCCGTAATCTCCTTCCAGAGAGCCTGTATGGCCTCAAAGGGCACCTAACCTGGCATATGTTCTGACACTTAAGTCATGGTGGCTGATGTTGTATGTGATCTTGGCCATTCAAAATATCAGCAATAGGAACCTGCCCTGGGCTTCTCCGATGTCAACTCGGCTTTAAATGAATATCTCCACCAGTGCTTTGCATGCCATAGCATCGGCACTTCAGAGAGAAAGACTGTTGAGTGTTGTGATGTCCACACCATCCCCACGTGTGCTTTTCCGGCCTTAGTGGGCGATCTTAATCAGCACGTGTGCGCATACATTCCGTGAGGGCCAGGGAAAGAGATTCAGCTTTCCAATTTCTTTCTCAAACTACTGCTGGCAGAGGGTGCTTGGCCTGCTCTTCCATGCTGGCCAGTCATCTAGAACCCACACTCATGTTTACTGCTGGGTGAACTGAGGTGGGGGAATTGAGGAAATTTGCACCGTTGTTTCAGCCACCATGCCTGGGGGGTCGAACCGAACTGGTGACCTCTATAAAGGCTTGCTAAAGGTGTTGAGATGTAACTTCTTATTTCATTGAAACATTTATTTGTGTTTTGTAATTTTTGCTAATATATTTCTGCTGTGCAATTTGACTCATCAGGTATTCTACTTAGCCCTGACTGGTGTGCCCGCTGCTATCATCATCACGTACATCAATGTGTTTGTTGGTAAGATCACACGATATCGAACGTAATAATTTTACAGGTCAGATGTAAAACATTGGGAGATTTGTTTAAACCCTCTACACACACACATACACAGCTACAGACTTCACAGAAATTGTGGTGTGATTTTGTCATGGAATCCAAAAGTGTAAAGAAAGTGGCTGTGTTGTGTGCTTCTTTTCTTCTTCAGGTGAGGCGAAGCTGGCCGAGATCCCAGAGGGTTACATCCCTGAAAACTACGAGTACCATAAGGTGTGTGGCTACAAAATCGATGTGCACGACAATCAACAGCAAGTTCTCCTCGCCTCGCAGTGGCACAATCGCTTCAACATCTTTACGTTATTTCGGTGTGCGTGTATGGAGCGGCGGCGCTGTGATTAGTGCATTTGCGCCACGAACCCCACCGTCCCAAGTTCAATTCACGGTATTCATACTCTTAGGTTTTTTCGGTAAAATCACGTAGGTAAAAAATAATAGTAAAATAAAATAATAATAAATGAAAATAACTAAATTAAATCACGACATTTCGGAGGCAACACAAGTCTCCGTCTTCAGGTGGGACCATCACAGCCAAATTTACTGTATCAAGGCTGTGACAGTCACACCTGAAGACGGAGACTTGTGTTGCCTCCGAAACGTCGTGATTTAATTTAGTTATTTTATTTTTTTATTATTTTATTTCATTATTCTTTTTTATCTACATGACTTTACTGAAAAAACCTAAGAGTATGAATCCTTGCAGTCACGAAAGCTTCAAATCTAGAATCAATTCACGGTCACGGTTCACTTCAGGGGGCGATTGTCTGAACCAGTCCTGGGCCTGCCCTCGGTCGTAGTGTGTAAGCTTGAGCACTGGGGAGACAAAAGTGGTGGAGCATGGTGATATTCAGAATGAGAATCTTTGTACTGGTAGGAACCTCCTGGTTACACCAGCCCACAGGAGCACTTGCAGTGCATTGTCTTTGGTTCTTTCGGTAAAGTCACGTAGGTGAAAATAAAAATAAAAAATCTTGTCCCGTTGTCTGTCAAAAGCTCTAACAACAAAGGGGAATTCCTCTCCGTAGAGGCGGTTAATTCTAGATAAAATAAAATCTTTTTTATAAAATATTTTTGATTAAAAAAATCTTATTTTTAATTTTATTTTCACCTCCGTGACTTTACCGAAAGAACCAAAAAGTATGGATCCTTGCAGTCACGAAAACTTCAAATCTAGAATTAAGTGCAGTGCATTGTTGCCTCCCCTCCTCGGCGCGGTAGGATTCCTGTTGGTTGGCGTGTCTTTAAGCGTGTCCACCTCTCTTGGGGGGGGGGGGGGGCGGAGTGGGGGGCCTCTAAAGCGTTGTGATTGTGCGATCGCTTTTTAAATCCTTTATATTAAGTTCACTTGCTTGCTTGCTTAGGACCGTGCAAATCTTTCGGTCGTTTTTTAACCCACTTCCCGTGATCCAATCGAGCTGACATTTTCCACACAGATTCGTTGTACACTTTTTAGGACATAAATATTATATTTAATTACCAATTGCTTAATGCTGCCATGCAATCATCTGACCCATAGGTGGCATCCATCTCAAGCCAGAGGACGAGCGGACTCTAGCCGCCACGCATATAAAGGATTTATAGTGAAAAACTTTGTTTTTACGGGTTATACTTGTTTGTATCTATCATCTGGTAGCACCCCATCACGCGGTGGATCGTGAAGCACGTCCTGGATCCCCCGGAGAAGAACTACGAGAAGGACATGCATCTCATCGCCAAGGAGATGGAGAAGTCCCACCATTAGTGAGTGCTTTGCGCGCCAAGCGGCAGAGTCGAGCTTTACTCTCTCGGCTGCCGCTCATTGCGGTTATACCACGGTCGGGTTTGTTGATCGATGTGTTTTTCTTTGGCATCGTATTTCTGCGTGTGAGTGTGGTGGCTTTTTAATGGAGCCGATCAACTACTCGCAGTTCTGCCCGAGAAATATTTAGTACAGCCGTCTATCCGGGCAAAAGCTTAAAAGCCCTTAAACCGATTTTTATGAAACTTGGCACACAACTCGCCAATACTTATGCCTAGGTGTGTATAGTTTTTGCTCAAAATTGGTCATGAAATAGTAAAAAACACATGTATATCTTATACGTGCAACAATGCATTGAAACATCTATTTAATTGGTTCTCATGTTAAACCTATTTATCAAACCGCGTGTGTGAGAATTGATTGTGATTTCTGTATTCAATGACACTGAAGAGTTATATATTGGATCGTACAAGAAGGGAATGCCGAATCCAGTCCCCATCAAGGATGTAGCCAAGAGATAAAGAAGATGCAGTGGTTCAACGTCAGATTCACTTCACGATGGTTAAGTTGAAAATGTGGAAGTGCATTTTCTACGTGCAATGCATTCCCCTGGCGCCGACTTGCTAGAGTGACTTTAATCCAGCTGTGATGAGCCTGAAAGAAGATCGCAGGTAAACGGAGTGTGTGGCACAGGCTGAAAAATTAGATCAAAGAAAAGTTACCAGAATAAATGTATGAGGGCTTCAGTGAAGATTATTAAGCAAAGTGTTTTTGAAGACGGAAGTTCAAAATTAAAAGAATCAGTTGGTGGGACGATGGAAATAGTTGCACCGCATTCCCAGCAATATTCGTGCACACGCGTTACAACGCAAGTTCGACGGCGTTCGCTCTCACGCTTCTCGTATGAATTTGTATTTTCCCGCACCTCCGATTAGCACGGTTGGCTGCATACGGTGCGAAAGAAGTTCAACATACATGCGTAGTATTACGCGCATTCGCGTGCGTTTCAAATCGTTTGCGCGTCTCTTGACAGCTTCGTTTTATAAACATTCCCGATGTGTCCGTCGCAGTGCCATCGAAGCCAAAGCTCGTCGCTTGATGCGGGACCGCGGAGACGGGCCCTGGTCCATCATGCCGGTCCAGGACCCCACGGTCATCGTCCGTCATCACAAGGCCACCCCGGACGACTGAGCGACGTCCACCCCATACCGATCTGGCATCGTCCTCTCGCGAATGCCGTAGCCGTGGGGCTCCCTCTTGTGCAACCCGCCGGACCCCCGTGCCGTGTCGGTGAAGACTCGGCACGTGGCAGGCGCTGTCGTGGTTAAAGAGCTGCGTTTCCATTTTCACCGTAGTGTGTCTGCGCGCACGTTGTGTGCTCTGAAAAAAATAAATAACACATTTTAACCCGAAGAAAATATGACTCCCGCGTTTGGTGCTTTAATGCCGTGCTTCGTTTCGGTGGTGGTGTTTCTGTGGGAGGTTAGGGGTGGGGGGTGGGGGGGGGGGGCACGTGCTCCCCGAATGAAAAGCAAGTCGCGTTTTCAAATCGGGGGTAAAACTCGGTCCGTCGGACCTCCTGGGGTCAATAAAATGAGAATCACGTTGCCGGAAAGTCGACTAACCAATCGCTAGACTGGCATCTTCGCATGGTAATGCGAAATTTATACTGGTAGGAACCTCCTGGTTACACCAGCCCACGGGATTATTGTGTCCGTCCGTCGTGCAGGGAGGGACTGGGTGGGGAGGGTGAGGAGGACTGGGTGGGGAGGGTGGGGCTGGGTGGGGAGGGTGGGGCTGGGTGGGGAGGGTGGGGCTGGGTGGGTGAGGGCCTGGTCACCCCGTGGTGCCCTTATAAAACTCAACGTTTAACCTACTCACGCCGGCTTGTGCCCACCCTCTCACAGTCGGGCATATTTGCGGAATACACCACGCCGCCGTTGACCCTGGCCATTGACCGAGCAACCCAACGTTCCTACCAGCTCCCACGGGCAGGAATGTGTTGTCTCTGTCCCAGGGCCATCAAAGGTGACAGCTGACCTTTGTTGACATTTCAAAATAAAAGTCTTCCTTACGCGTTTACACTGCCCCGTACCGGCTCTTCTGCGTTTACAAAATAACTGGGTAGTTTGGGTTGATTAATTATGCCACTAAAAAATTGTAATAAACTACTTGTGGTCGATTCTAGATTTGAAGCTTTCGTGACTGCAAGGATTCAAACTCTTAGGCTTTTTCGGTAAAGTCACGTGGGTAAAAAATAAAATTAATAGTAACCTGAAGACGGAAGCTTGTGTTGCCTCTGAAACGTGATATATTATTTTATTTCTATTATAACTTCTATTAATTTTATTTTTTACCTACGTGACTTTACCGAAAAAGCCTAAGAGTATGAATACTTGTGGTCGATTACTTGAGACCATTTATGAATCTTGACTTAAAGCTTTTGTGACTGCAGGAATTCATATTCTTTGAGTCTTTCGGTAAAGTCACGTCGGATCAAAGAAAATAAAAAATAAAAACTACGACGTTTCGATCGCAACACAAGTGTTCGTCATCAGGAAAAAAACTAACAACATCAGAGTGCAGCGCCACATTAAATACGCACGACAATGACATTAGTTTAAAGCGATTTGAAGCATGTTTTTTTTGGGGGGGGGGGGCAGAGCTTTGTGACGTCATATTTGAGGAGGGGTCTGACTTTTTGTGACGCCGTGTGACGAAGGTGGGGGGGGGGTAAAAAATCATCCAAAATCTCGTGACGTCATTTATGGGCGGCCCCTTATTCTTCCAGTAGTAAATAAACATTCTGAGTCTAAAACTCTGGAGCGGCCTCGACACGGTGCCTCATCGGTAGAGTCAGGTTTTCCCGAAGCGATGTCAGTGAACTACCAAAACGTACATTTCTATATAATGTTTAACAATGTACTATATATACTGTTCAGCTATCGTGTTTACACTGTAGCTCAATGTCGTGATTACACGCTCTAGCCGCTAACACATTCCTGCGGAGGGAGCTGGTAGGAACGTTGGGGTTGCTTTGTCAATGGCCAGGGTCAACGGCGGCGTGGTGTATTCCGCAAATATGGCCGACTGAGGACAGGCTCAAGCCGGCGTGAGTAGGTTAAACGTTGAGTTTTATAAGGGCACCACGGGGTGACCAGCCCCTCCCCACCCAGCCCCACCCCACCCAGCCCCACCCCTCCCACCCTCCCCACCCAGCCCCTTCCCACCCTCCCCTCCCCACCCAGCCCCTCCCCACCCTCTCCACCCAGCCCCTCCCCACCCTCCCCTTTCTTGGCAGCCCCACCCCTCCCATTTTTGGATGCACGACGGACGGACGGACGGACACAATAATCCCCTGTGGGCTGGTGGAACCACGTGGTTCCTACCAGTAATATATTCACCGTAATTTATACAGGTCAATGTTTCTGTTTTTTATTTATCGATACCCTTTGCTGCCACCAGAGGTCGGACCACAACTTGTATTATTCTGAATAAGCGGATTGGAAAATGAGAACCGGTTGTACGGTATCTTTTTTTGTTGTTAAACGAGGCATATACAATCTTCATTTTCCGAATCACATTCACTCGAATACATTTGACCTGTGAGTTGTTATATTGTTATGTTGATTCACTCTTCAACACACCGATGTGCTAAAGTAGTTCACTATTTGTCTTTTCATATTCTTGGTTCTTTCGGTAAAGTCACGTAGAAGGGAAATAAGAAAATAAGAAAAAAAGAAAAATAATATATATTTTTTTCCTTTCTACGTCACTTTACCGAACGAACCAAGAATATGAATCCCTGCAGTCACGAAAGCTTTAAATCAATATTTGTCTTTTATAAACGTGACACTTTTTTACTGTTTGGCCGTGTCGGGTGGTGGAGGGTTACGACACATTTATAAATAACGCGATCTCGCCCAAAAATAACCTTTATTATGAATAATATTGGTCGCGAAAGCCTGCTACGTGTTAAACTGATTGTTATTCTCCCCGAATTAAATGCCAACTGTGCTCTCACGGCATCTTGTTGCAACACACATTTCCTTTCACGATTCTTTGCAGCCAACAGTGCACCACCTTGTCAGACACGGCCCTTGAAGATGGCATCATGGAACGACTCCTGAAGTTTTACTACCGTAGCACCTGATCCACACTTAGAGCACATCTTATACACCCAACAATCATTTGAATTAATTGAATATCACACATTTGACTTGGCGGGTTAGCTTTATCACAACTGCGTACAAAAAAACCCCATAACATGAAATGTGGTTCTGCACTTAATTTGTCAACATTCCTGCTCTTAAAACGCAAAATATCGTGGGTTGACCATCATATTATCCTTCCCCCGCACGCTCAGATTGACTACGTACGGTGCGAAAGAAGTTCAACGACTCTCACATGGCAGAGCGGGGTGCGTCATTGCTGCCCTGTACCGAGCATGAAGTGTGTACCCAGATGTCCCTTAAAGAAGAGATCTCATTCACAGCGAGCTCGCTCCGTCACACTTTAGTTCCATCGCGTGAACCACATCCAGTATTCTAGAAACAGGGGTGGCTCACCGGGGTCTTCACGGCCAGGACCCCTCCGTATATGGGTCGGGGCGGGATTACACCCTAACCCTTGGGTGTAGCAGCTGGGACGTGGTTGGTCTATGGCTGCTGGATGCAAGGGAGGGAGTGAGGCTGTGTGTGAGTGAGACTGTGCCCGTGGCAAGGGCTCGGTTGGTAACCTCCATCCTCTCCTTACCACCCCCCTCTCTCCTCTCTCTTCTCTCTCTCTCCCACTCACTTGAGTCGCGGCTCCAGCCTGGGTGGTGCTCAGATTTCTCGGCTGAGACCCACCACTTAACATCCCAAGATCTAACTTAGAAAGCTTCGCCTGGAGTCGCTCGAACTTTTATTTCTTTGCGTTTGTTCGGGTCCGTTTAATGAGGTCGTCCCGTCGTTATCGTACGAGGTTTTTCTTATTTATTTAAATAGCGTCGTCGCTAAAAAAAAAGATAATCATCGACGCCCGCCGTCGCCGTGAAGTCGACAAGAAGCTTTACCGGCAACTTCCAAGGGGCATTTTGGCAGTGGTGTTCTCAGGTTCTCAGCCGTCCGTGATTTCTAGAAGCAAGAGAGGAGGAGGAAGAAGAGGGATTTTTTTAAGTTGGGGGGAAAAAACGACAGAAACCCAAAGAAGACGAAGACCAAAAGGGGCCCCCTCCCCCATCGTAAAGCGACTTCGACACCAGACGTTCTGCACATGTAGCCATCATCGTTGTGAAAGGCCCTGTTAGATTACGTGCCAGCCAAGGTGTGCAGGGTTACACGTGGCAGCCAAGGTGTGTGGGAGCCAGGTGTGGAGGGTTACACGTGGCAGCCAAGGTGTGTGGGAGCCAGGTGTGGAGGGTTACACGTGGCAGCCAAGGTGTGTGGGAGCCAGGTGTGTAAAGGGGACACCGGGAGACGGGAGTTGTAGGAGGAACCTCAGCGCGATAAGGGTGGCACTGGGCACCCTGATCCAGGGGTGGAGGTTTCGGAATCCAGGTGAGGGGCAGCGATGACGGACGTGTGGGAGTTGCTGCTGCCCTATCTGCCCACCGTGCGCATCCCCACATCGGGGACTCGAATCTACAAGGATGAATGCGCCTTCTCTTTCGACAGCCCGGTGAGCACGCACTGTGTGTAGGTGTGTGTGTTAGAGAGTGTCTCTCTCTCTCACAGACACACACACACAGTGCACTGTGTGTGTGTGTGTGTGTCTCTACTCTCACAGACACACACACACACGCACTGTGGGTGTGTGTGTGTTAGAGAGTGTCTCTCTCACAGACACACACACACACAGTGCACTGTGTGTGTGTGTGTCTCTACTCTCACAGACACACACACACACGCACTGTGTGTGTGTGTTAGAGAGTGTCTCTCTCACAGACACACACACACACAGTGCACTGTGTGTGTGTGTGTCTCTCTACTCTCACAGACACACACGTGTACTGTGCGTGTGTGTCTCTACTCTCACAGACACACACACACACGCACTGTGTGTGTGTGTTAGAGAGTGTCTCTCTCACAGACACACACACACGCACTGTGTGTGTCTCTACTCACACACTCTCACACACGTACTGTGTGTGTGTGTCTGTGAGAGTAGAGACACACACGCACTGTGTGTGTGTGTGTGTTAGAGAGTGTCTCTCTCACAGACACACACACACGCACTGTGTGTGTCTCTACTCACACACTCTCACACACGCACTGTGTGTGTGTGTGTGTCTGTGAGAGTAGAGACACACACGCACTGTGTGTGTGTGTGTGTTAGAGAGTGTCTCTCTCACAGACACACATACGCACTGTGTGTGTGTGCTCCAGAGTGTCTCTACTCTGACAGACACACACACGCACTGTGAGATCTACTCTCTCTCACAGACACACACGTGTACTGTGCGTGTGTCTGTGTGTCTGAGAGTGTATCTTGCCCGCGTGTGGGGAGCGATAGTGTAAGTGTCTAGCGCACCTCGCTACAAACCCGGCGGACCGGAGCTCTGTGAATACATCTGAACCGGTCCCGGGCCTTCCCCCTAGATCGACTCGGCCTTAAACGAGCACACCTTGGTTCGGGAGTGGTGCTTGTTGGTTTGAATGGGTAGCACGCTAAACGCACGTGTTGCAACAGTGAATGGGTGAGTGAGTGTTTAATTAAAGGAAATAGCCCTTTCCTCTGAGCGCGTGCATCGTGTCTATGCCATGAAGAAGGGCTCATTGCTCAAATTGTAACCTAATGCGTATTTGGACGTTTAAGGCCACCCAGTGTGCGCGTCCAAGTGAACGATTGTGCAAGTGAAGGATCGTCAGTGAACGAGTGAAGGGTAGACGTGAATTAAATCTACCTAAGTGGGATAGGCGGTGAGTAAGTGAACGCGTTACAAGCGTCTGCACCTTGAAGTGCACGCAAGCTTCGATTTAAAGCTTTCGTGACTGCAGGGATTCACCTTCTTGGTTCTTTCGGTAAAGTAACGTAGAAGGGAAGTAATAAAATAATAGAAATAAAACATGATCAAATAATTCTCACGACGTTTCGGCCGCAACGCAAGCAGCCGTCATCCTCAGGTGAAGAGCAGGGCTGTCATTCGGACGCTGTCTTTCCGACAGACCTGTTCTTCACCTGAGGACGGCTGCTTGCGTTGTGGCCGAAACGTCGTGAGAATTTCATTTTATTCAGTTTTATTTTTATTATTTTATTATTTTCCTTCTACGTGACTTTACCGAAAGAACCAAGAATATGCACGCAAGATCTCAAGTGAATGCGCGCTCATGAGTTGGCGTACGCGAAAGTGAACGCGTCTGTGGCTATGTTAATTCGAGCGGAGACTGGGTGCGTTGTCGGTGATTGTGTCGTAAGCAACGGGGAGTTTCGGCAAAACATGTTACACAGATGAACGAGCGTGAGTGAATGAATGTTTAAGTGAACGTGGGTCGGTGAAAATAATTGCAAGCGTGTACGATTAAGCGAATACGTGTTTGTGTGTGAATAAGTATATCACGTTGTATTAAGTGAATGGTATGTATGAAGTGCAACGTGTTTAAGTGAATGCGTGCAAGTGAATGCGTTAACGTGAGCATACATTAGCTTGTAAGTGAATGAGCGGGTGTGGATTTAAGCACATGTGCCGAAAGTTAATGTATGTTTAATTGGTGTATTATGTTTGGTGTACTAGTATTGTGTGTTGAATGATTGGGTGGGCTTGTGAATGTAAGCAAATGGATATTTGTTTAAGTAAATGTGTAATATTTGAATGAGTGTGTGTGTGTACGTGAATAAATGTGCATGCATATTCCGTACAGCGTGACACTTACACTTGCATGTAATGTGTGTCCATGATACGCGACTAGACTGACGATTGGTAGACGAGACTTAAAGTGTCCGCACGTTATAAGTTGCAACATATGACCTCTCCGTTGATCGAATTCTGGGAAATAATAATTTGTGTTTGTGGTTGGACACGACGTTTGCTTCGTGTGTGTGTGCCATTGAAAAGTAAACTCGGAGAAATGCAGGGGAACACAGGGTGAAACAGTTACATTATAAACTCAATGAACACAATTCTCAACGTAACATGTTTTTGATGCTGCTACATTGAAAACATGTCAATGCGCTGTGCCACTTTCTTGTTCCAAGTGTCACGAGAAATCCCACCTCTCCCCAAAATGTACTTTGTAATCTTCTCAGCGTAGTAGGCAAATGTGGGTTAGAGCAAAGCAAGGCCTAAGTTGAGACTGAAAATCCCAAGGCCTTGCCTTGCCACTGGTATGAAGGCACACGTGGCGTGTGGCTATTTTGGTATTGAGAGGGCCCAACTTAAATTTAGCCCCTGCTGATGTGAGTTGCCTGTGAGTGCCGGGTGAGATAGAAAGCTAAGAAGAGGGAGGGAGGAAATTTAGGTCTCTCGTGTACGAAGGGGATGTATGGGGAGGGGGCGATGAGGATGGATTGGTTGGAATGTCAAATATTTTCGATATCTCACTCGACGCCCGATTCTTTTTACAAAGATGTCCCCTCAAACTCTTGAGTCTGTGGCCTGGTCACGGAGCTTTGTGTGGACCCACCGACAGGCGGGCTATGGTGCCAAGAATGCCCACTCAAATGTGGTTACACTTGGAATGCGGGCAAACTTCCATCTGTTCACAAATCAATGACTGGAAAATGCAGCCACAGCTCAACGTCGCTTATCCGACAGCCACAAATCCACCCAGACCAATTACCAGCTTTGGCCAGGAGTCAAACTCAGGTAGAGGAGTTAAGAAGTTTTTTTTACGAGTAAAGCCCATGGAGCTAAGAAGCTGTTATTAAAATTGCGACTCAGCCGGCAGGCAACACCAAAGCATTCTAACAATTACAGTAGTAAAAATAAACTAACTTAATAATACAAATTATGTCGTAAAGCTACATTCACGCTTAAACTTAAGTGATTTTAATAATCAGTTTAAATGAGGTGGCAGAATGGAGATGCCAAGAGACGGAACTAGGTGGTTCCAAAACTTTGGCTACGTACGGCACGAAAGATGTTCAACATACATAGGTCCCTTCCGGCACATGTTCTTCTCCCTATAGGAACCAACATTTGGGATTGACCCTACAGCCATAATCGAAACAAATCTCACCTGGTAGGAAACACACATTTATTGTGTGAGTGGGTACGAATATTCGGGGAAAACCGATGTTCGTTTCCACCGGGTTCCTCGCAAACCACTGCACTTGCCATATACGGGGTCAAGTACGTGGATGTTAAAATTCGCAGGGCCAAAGATTCAATGTCGATGGATAATTCAATGCACAAACATGGTTTGTTTGCCGTGCTCAAACAAAAATTGTCACCCACATGAGGTGTTGGCTCTCAAGTGCAGCTTGCAAAAAATTAACCCGTAAAAACAAAGTTTTTCACTATAAATCCTTTATATGCGTGGCATCGGTTTTATTTTATCATTCATTTCTGTTTTTCTTGAGTAAGAGTTTCATTTTCATCACATTGGTATTTTAAATTAAATATGAAATTATTTTTTCCTAAAAAGTTAAAATTTTGGAAAAAAATTTTCACGAAAATTAAGTGGGTTAAAAAACGACCGAAAGATTTGCACGGTCGTAAGCGCGCAAGCAAGCAGGTGAACTTAATATAAAGGATTTAAAAATAAATCGGCGGATCGTTTGTGGGATTTTAGTTCTCTGTACTTCAAATACACCGCAGTTGTGGAGTTATGCAATGTGAACGTACTGCATTTTTGACGGACTGTATACAACTGTAATGTGATATCGTGGAGCATGGAACATGATCCGTTAAATCATATACAAAAAAATAACTCCGTTCTGTGTGTCCACAAATACATACCACGTTGGTTTTTTTTCTATAATACTGTTTATTGCCTTTCTAGGCCAATATTAACCAGCAGCTTTTTGGGCAAAGGCTCTTCTTTGTAGTACACCAATTTGGCGTCTCGCTTTACCTGCATTCAAGAAGGGTTATTGCCCAAAACGTTACTTATATACAGTATATAATTGTATTTTAAGTGTTATTATTGATGTTGAGTTTGTTTGTTACTTGTGCTCCACTAGAAATGCAGTAAACAGCGTCACCAAATACTTTGTTTAACCAGCAGCATTTGTTTAGCAAAGACAAAATGAAGGAAACTCCAAACAGGTCCAAATCTTGCTTAAACTAATTCTGCTGAATAATATTGGTCTATAAAATCAGGAAGTCGTTAGACTACATCGTATGTTTTTGTTTATATGGAGTCGCATAACGGAGCTTACTTATTTTTGGTGTTTGTGGTATTTAATGGCCAGCAGGTTCACTTAACGGTGGCTGGAAGTGGCATCGTTGAGGAGGGAGTTAAATTCAGACACTTGAATGCTGAATTGGTTGGGTAGGTCAGAGGTCAGTGAGTTGTTCCTGCACCGCGAAGTTTCTGGGTTCAAATCCAAGTTTCAGCTGCCTGTGATTAAACCAAGTGCTCAAGTGTAGTGAGTTTATGGTCTCTGCGCAGTCACCACTGACTGCTAAAAAAAACCCCACTTCATTAAATTTAGTTTGGAACTAAGTTTAGCTGCATTCCAGTTCGAAGAATAAAAAGAAAATATTTTTTTTCTTCCATGCGACTGACATTTATCTTGGAAGCAGTGTGGACGGGAAATTGCTGCCCCCCCCCTCCCTTGTGGACCAGGTAACACCACTTCCCTGAGCCCTTTATGAATGCGAAGACTTCCACCACACTACGAGAGATCCAAATGGGGCATCATCGTCTTATGACATCGCACACCGATGGAAGTTTCAACACTTAGGGGGCTTTCACGACCAATATCATCCATAATAGAGATTTTTTTGGTTAGATCGCGTAAATATAAATGTGTCGTAAAACCCGCCACCACACGTAATCCAATTAGTAATTCGTTACTAGTACAGCACACCGGTGTGTTGGAGAGTAAACCCACAACAATTACCATTCAGGCGACAGCCAGAGTTCATGGAGAAATCCTCCTGTTTTGGTCTTAAGTAGACGGATACATGCGATGTTGTCACTTGTTAGCCAATCAAGTACGAGGAGAAGAGGGGGCTGGGTGAATTTTAATGTATTAGGTTAATGTTGATTCCGATTACACCGATGGCATAATCGGAATAAAAATTTGCGGACAAAAAATTTAGTAACAGAATTAATAAAAACACTTGAATGCCACTCGCTCCCCACATTCCTAACGTCGCATAGTTGCCTGCAACGGCTAAAATCCGTTCAGTCTATATCATGAAGTCATTTTCGCACTTTTCCACAGTGCATGGCATGAAGACAGCTTGGCAGGACCCATTGGTAGTTTTTATAGAGATAATCCAAGGTCAAGAGATCATCAAGGACAAAGCCAACGGTGCCACCACAACCAGCCATCACGTCCTTCTGCTAAAGCCTGTAATTGTTGTGCGAGGCCCATACCCGGGCCTTCAAGCGTTGCTCTAATAATCTCTAATCATCTGGCTCGAGGTCCCTCCCCCACCCCATTGCCACTGTAATGCCCATCTTAGTCACCTGCCCTCTTCCATCCTGCGCGCGTCCCACCCATCACAACCTCCTCCTGCTCCTCCTCTTCCTGATTACATCCCACAACACGTGCTCGCCGTTCAACAAACACACATGCGTAGTCGAATTACGAAGCGTCCAATTCGATAACACTTATGGAGATAATTTATCGCGACTAAAATAGCTCCGCTCTGACTTTTTCATGCGGGTTCCCTTCAAATCAGTCAATAACATCTGTGCCAGCGACAGCGAGGATTCTGGAAACAAGCGTGGAAGTCTTCGGCTGGAATATCTCTCAGTGGGCGAATAACAGTCACTGCCATGCAGAACCGGCCCTAGACCTTTGGGGGCCCTAAGCAAAATTTGGTTGGAGGCCCCTTTGATGTATGATTTTTTTCACCCACTAGCTAGCAGTGACTCTAGGGGGCCCTCTGCTGGCCACGGGGCCCTTTGCAATTGCAAGGGTCGCTTAGTGGCTGGGCCGGCTCTGCTGCCATGTTCGCAGTGGCATCGAAAAGGGAGTCCTTCCCAACGCGAGTTTTACTCATCGTTGTTTAGTTTTGTACGGGCTGTCACGAACGAGCGCTTGATTGCGGTCGGAACAGCCCGGAATGCTTTTCCGGGAAAATTATGCATGGGCAACACCCAGCCACATCTCGCATCTCGCATGTATCGTGTGATCTTGATGCTGCCTTTGATTGTGCGTGGTTCTGAATGCCGCACAAGGTTCCTGATAGTCCGTTCATAGGAGTATTAGGAGCAGAGGGTACAAGAATATAGTGGCACACGTTTTGTAACTCTAGTGGTAAGTGCTTTGTACCCGATAATCTATCTAAAGCCAGCACTAGGCAGCATTTCCTGAAAATATCGACTGAGAAATTAAGTATGTATTACAGAACACGGGCGACTTTGCCCAGTTCCAACACAATAATTAATTCGCTCGGTGCCAGACGCGCACTTCGTGTGTACGCGGCGTAGGGGAGTGGGTATGAGAATGGTCTACGATGGATTGTAACGCTAATCGCACGACTTACGTAGTTTGTCGTAAAGCATTTTGATTTTTTTAAAAATCGAAGTATAAAAAAAAGCTGGGTTTATATTTATGCTTTTGTTTTTTCCGAAACCAAATTTCTCAAAATATCTTCTCGTGTCGCTGTAAATATCGGCCGCCGTGGAGGAGGAGGAGGTGGGGGCGACAAAATCAAATCGCGTGCCTATTCTTGATTATTTGGAAGCAATTGCACCTTTAAATCTAGACTGACAACTACTTTCTGTAGTACTGCTCTTTGTGTTTAGTTTATTGTCCCATTCTCCCCCGCACCTCCGATTAGCGCGGTTGGCTACGTACGGTGCGAAAGAAGTTCAACATAGATTTACACGCTCCATGTTTTCTGCCAATCGTACTAATACAGTGCAAGCTGACGAGGGGTATACGAGCCAATTGCAATTTTGCAAGTGAAGTTATCGTTAAGTACTGACAGCTCGGCCATCGGATTGTGATTGAGACCGGACGAGTAACCAGGGACCTTTCGTGTGAATCGATCAAATTTCAGGTGCTTGGGGCACTAACAGGGAAAAAGTGGAGTGAGGTTTTAAAACATTGGTTCTCACTGGCACGTACCTGACCGTGTTGGTTTTGTCCCTTTCATATTGTTTTTTGTTTGTTACATATTTCAATGTTATTCGGGTTTTAGTTGTTAAGAGTTTTATTCACTTTCATTTAAGGCCTTGTTAAGGCTTGGGGTATTTGCACGTAAAGTGCTGTGAGGAGGCCTCGTGTGAATGCCGCTGCATAAATTCAAGTTCTCGTTCAGATTAATTTTGTCCTTGGTACCTTGCACTTTGTCTGCGCCGTGTGTATATTGAACCTCTTTCGCACCATACGTAGCCAACCATTAGCATTGTGGTCCACGTAAGATTCCGCCGGTATCAGCCCTGAATAAGCACCTTGGGATGTATATGTTGAACTTCTTTCGTACCGTACGTAGCCAAACGTGCTAATCGGAGGTGTGGGGGGAGGACAACAAACTAAACGCAACAATAAGTTCTAGAGAAATGAGTTTTCAATCTAGATTGTTTAAAAGTGTGTAGCTCCAGTGGCATCCCTCATATCGGAAGGCAGAGCGTTTCAGACGGCCTCAGAAGCATAACCGAAAGCGCGCGATGTGATGATCGCCGCCTCTGTTCGAGGGCCAGTAGCCAAAAGCTGCTGCTGCGAGGATGACCGGAGTCCACGCGACGCTTTATACTCCTTGACGAGCTCGGCGAGGTATCTGTGGCAAGCACTTTGTGCGTTTCAATGAGCGCGACCTTACAACGAATTCGTCCGGCAACCGAGCACCAGGACGCACACGGTCGGACCTTGACCGTGTCCATCCAGTGGATAGGCAAGGCCACCCAGGCTGCACGCGTCTGCCGGCTGACCCCGTGAAGGGGTAGAGGTCGCCGTCTAAGACACGGTCGCTGACGTCGAGCGCCGCCGGCACCGGCCTGTGCCCCCCCCCCCCCCCCGCGCAGGAGTCGGAGGGCGGCCTGTACGTGTGCATGAACACCTTCCTGGGCTTCGGGCGAGAGCACGTGGAAAAGCACTACCAGAAGACGGGCCAGTGCGTCTACATGCACCTCAAGCGCACGCGGCGCGAGGTGAGCCGGGGCCACGCGAATTCCGTTTCGTCGGTCCGATGTCGGTCGGTCCGTCCGTCCACGCTCTTCTCGTGTTCTCGTTTTTGTGTCGCCTTTTCTCCTTCATTTGATCACTGTAAGTTTGTATTATTTGAACTTCTTTTGCGCCGTACGTCTCCGACCGTGCTTATCGATTTTTTTCTATTTTACCAGGTAATTCCCACTGGGCTATGTAGCTCTTTTTCAGAAACGACCTGGTCACAAATTATAGCTCAACGAAGTGGCTCATCACATGGACATTTATATAGCAGCCAAAAACTCTAAATGCGTGATGTTGATCCTAAATTTAGAGGGAAAAACCGGGGGACCTGGAGAAAAATTCATGTGACCACGAGGGAGAACATGCAAACTCCAAATATACAGGCGTCAGGTTCGGTGGTGGAACCTACGACGTCCTGTATACCTGGCGAGGTAGTTAACATCTCGCCACCGTGGAACCACCAATTTGTGATGTCGGCACTCCGTGCCCTGAGAACACGTTCAGAACTCTCGCCGAGCGGCGCTCTCTCTCTCTCTCATCGCGATGTGTGTCGAGTGTCACTTTGGTCACCCCTGCAAATTAAGCGAAGCACTCTATGTGTCTTCTTGGTTCTTTCGGTAAAGTCACGTAGAATGGAAATAATAAAATTATAATAAAACATAATAAAATAATTATCACGATGTTTCGGCCACAACGCAAGCAGCCGTCCTCAGGTGGAGAGCAGGTCTGTCGAGTAGACAGAGTCTGAAATTCAGACGGCTGCTTGCGTTGTGGCCGAAACGTCGTGAGAATTATTTTATTATGTTTTATTTTTATTAATTTATTATTTCCATTCTACGTGACTTTACCGAAAGAACCAAGAAGATGAATCCTTGCAGTCACGAAAGCTTTAAATCACTCTATGTATATTGGAATTTGGTGATGCTGCTGCTGCATTGGCAGTGGTACGCAAACACAAATAACAAAACAAACAACCCATTACATTCGTCAATAACACTGTGGCCTTCTAAGGAAAACTATATATTAGGTTCCATGAAGAAGGGCCGTTGCCTCCAATGTCATCTGTGATAGATATATGTTTTCCTTCTAAGGCTACAGTGTTATTGACGAATGTGAGTTTTCTTTATCACCGAATGGGAGGTAACATCACAGAAACACTTCTTGAGATACCTTCAAGTGACCTCTTTAATCAGTTAAAGTCTCTCTACTAATTAAAACCTCTTGTTCCCCCAGCGGTATAGCGTTGTTGGCATGGGCCCCGGTGCAAGGAATGAAATGGGGCACTCTATCCAATGTCTCCCTCTCTCTCCGTTGGGAGCCCAGTGCCTTGCCACCCTGGCTGATGCACCCTGATGCAGTCACGCCACCTGCACACACTCGCCACGGTGGCGAGATGTTACCTCCCTCGCCTGGTATGCAGGAGGTCTTGGGTTCGATCTCGACCCTGGCGCCTGTATGTTTGGGGTTTGCGTGTCTCTCTCCCGGTGTTCGTGTGGATTTTTCTCCCGGATCCTCCGGTTTTTCTGCTCCACAAGTATTTGGCTGCTGTAAATGTCCACGTGATAAGCCACTTCGTTGAGCTATTATTTACGGCTAGGTCGGTTCTGAAAAAGAGCTACATAGCTCAATGGGCCTTACTCAGTAAAATAAAAAAAAGTTTTTAGTTTTAACTAAGCCACTGCTCGTTTCTCACTCTCTGTCTCTGCGTTGGATTTAATTTCTCAGAAGCCGCAGGGAGCGTGTGGTGGAGGAGGGGCAAGCGATGGAGAAGACACCACCCTCCGCCTTCTCTCTGTGACAGGTCAGACCCCTGATAATAATAATAATGATTATTATTCGTATTCCAGTGCTGCTCTATTTGATGACAGTTGTTCAGGAAGGCCAAATCGAGTCTCAAATGTCTCTTCAGCAGGGGGCCTGCAGTGGGATGCTTGGCCATTTATCGTCTTTTTGGCAAGTTGGCCCCTTCACCAAATCGCACTGACCAGCGTGGTGAAGTATGGCAAATCGACAACTCGTGGCATAGGGAGGCCTTCATCCAGCAGTGGAATTGTTTCTGTGTTTTTTTTTATCAATCGAACTCCAGCTGATATTTGATGCAACCTTCTTTTTTCCCGTCATCTACATGCCCCCTTGAGCCCTTTTGGGCCCCAAGCTTTGCGCTTTGTTTGCGAATGTCCAGCGCCACCACCGGGGGGGGGGGGGGGGGGGCGGCTGTGGCTGACACCGTGTCAGAGCGATGAGCCCGGTGACATTTCGATTCCTGGTTTGAATCCGGGTTTCAGCCACCCGTGGTTACGCCGGGTCCCCGAGTGTTGGCAGTCGATAGCCTCTAAGCTGGGAATCTCCATGATCCTCGGACGGAGGTTTGGGGTTAGGGGGGGGTGGGCGAGATGGAGGGCGGCAGCTGTATCGATGGTTGGTCGTCGTCGTGACGCCACGCGCTCGCCCCGGGCCTCACACCTGTCTCTGTCGGGGTAAGGGGGGGCGGGCGGGCAGGCGGGCGTCTGTCGAAGTTGTGCCGTCAAAAATATCTCGTGACTTGGGCCGAAGGAGAGGAGCCGCTGGGCCGGCCTGAGCGAAGCGAGCAGGAGGGGGGGGGGGGGTGACGGGGTGGGGGGGAGGTCGGAGCGATCTGATGGCTCCGGAGAGGCTGCCGGTTATTTTAAGGCACGCGCAGATGATGGAGAATGATTTTGGGAAATAGGAATCATTCCCTGAGCACCGCCCGCCCCTGCCACCCTCCCCCAGAAAGGAACTGCACGAGCGTGGGGGGGGGGGGGAATTGAGACTCAAAATTGCTGCCCGACGGAGAGGCGTTTACGCAAAAAGGGGGGGCCAACCCGGGAAGTAACGTCAGAAAAAATGTAAAGGCGCAGCACTGAAATTGCCGTGCTCACGGAGGGCGTGCGCCCGTAACCCCACGACAGCTCTCACACGGGGAAGCGCTCCCCGAGGGGAGCGGTGGGGGTGGCGCTGGGGGGAGGAGGGGGGGGGAGCCGATTGTGGTTTGTGGTGCTGAGGGGTCTGGTTGACCCCCAGGCAGAGTCCGTTGACTGCAAGTAGTGGGCACGGGGGTGGGCAGGGTGAGGGGGGGCGAAATCGTCGCCCACCTCCCCGTCCCTTTCGTGGGACGCCTGAAGATCGGTATCTTGTTGATGTTTCTCGACGGAGAGCCCGATTTTAAACGGCTTGAACTGTCGGGACTCCTCCTCGCCCCTGGAATGGTTTCAGTGATGGACTATCCTAGTAGAAAAAGTAGCTACACGTGTAGTAGCTACGGGCCCCGCACTTTCGAGGGCCCCGTGCTAAACGCTTTCAAGCTATCAATTCCGGTTCAGTGATGCTGCACTTGCTCTATTACTGTAGTACTATACCGCCTTCAACTTTTATGAACGACTGGGTGTTTAAGGTTAGCGATTTGTCGTATTATACGGCTGTATAGCAAATTAAAAAACTACAATTCTTTACAAAATTCAATGCAAGTAAAACATTTGTGTTTTAATATTTATGTGTCTTTATTTATTTAGGGCCCCTTTATAACATATGCACTAGCTTAATCCGGCACTGGATGGTTCTAGATTCGCCTCTTGTTGATGGGGTTCCACCAGCATTTATGCTCATCGTGTACTGCTTTTTGTGTTCATAGTTGTCCATCCTCCGCACCTCCGATTAGCACGATTGGCTACGTACGGTGCGAAAAAAATTCAACATATACATCCCAAGGTGCTTATGCAGGGCTGATACCGGTGGAATCTTACGTGGACCACAATGCGAATGGTTGGCTACGTGTGGTGCGAAAGAGGTTCAATATACACACGGCGCAGACAAAGTGCATCGTACCAAGGACAAAATAAACCTGAACGAGAACTTGAATTTACGCAGCGCCATTCACACGAGGCCTCCTCACAGCACCTCATGTACAAATATCCCAAGCCTTAACAAGGCCTTAAATGAAACTGAATATATCTCTTTAACAGATAACACCCTTAACACCTAAAACCCGTGCATTCGTCATCCTGTAAATCTACTGCCTCCCCACGCCGTACGGGTCATGGACGTTGCATGGCCATACTTCAACAGACTGGTCAGTGACGGCTGGTGATGGACAATGCCAACGACAGTCATAGCAATGCACAGGCAGCAGGTGTGCACGTGTGAAAAGTCCATTGGCATCTCCTGAAGGAGTGCATTGTGGTCCCCTTTGTGAATGAGGGCCTCCCCATGCCGTTGGTGGCAGGTGATATCCGACATGTGTTTGGGCTTCCCTTTAAGGTCGACTCAGCCTTAAATAAATACTGTACCGAGATTAGTACCTGGCCCCAGGGAGACAATAGCGGCTTTAACAGGTGCTCCGCGAATAGAACTTGTCCCAATGGGGGGTCTTTGTCTTTGTATAGGGGAGCTGAGCTGAGGTGCAGCGATTCCCACTCTGTGATACACTGTACAAGTGTGTGTTAAGCCTCCCGTAGGTTGATTCGGCCTTAAATACCTGGTGAGGTGTGCGAAGCATCATCACTGGGCAGGCACGGCTACACCCGTGCGGTGTGTGTTCTATGCCGACGTTAACGGGTGCTCGCTAACAAACAGCAGTGGGCCACGCATTCCAGAGGAGTGCTAAATGGGGATCTTGAGTTTGGGGTGGTTGTATGGCTGTAGTTCACGCATCTGTCTGCGTTATTAATAAGAGACGGGATGGCTCATGTCTCCCTTGAATGCCTCCCACAACTCCCCCCCCCCCCCTCTCCGTTAAGTCAGAATGTGCGAAACGAAGAGGGGGAATGTGAGATGTTAACTACCTCGCCTGGTATACAGGAGGTCGTGGGTTCGATCCCGACCCTGACGCCTGCTGTATATTTGGAGTTTGCGTGTCTCTCTCCCCATGATCACGTGGATTTTACTAACAATTCCTTCAGTTTTCCCCTCCATGTTTAGAATCAACATCACGCGTTTAGAGTATTTGGCTGCTATAAACTTCCACGTGATAAGCCACTTCGTTGAACTATCATTTGTGGCCAGGTCGCTTCTGAAAAAGAGCTATTTCGCTCAGAGGGGGCTTACCTGGCAAAATAAAAAAAATGTTTAGGATATACTTTAATTAACTTTTCTCCAGTCAACCCTTATTATTAATCATAATAATGTCTGATTGTTATAGCGCCTTTCACCCGAAGGTGCTAATTGTGTCACGGTGCTTGCCTAGCATGAGCGCGTTTGTCCCTTGTTCCCGAGGTTCACAGTTCGGATCCAACGGCCGCCCTGATTAATACTGCGGGTGTATTAACCGTAAAACGTATTCATATTTAATTTGCCAGAGTAGGCCACTGCGTGCTAGCACCCTGGTCCAAATTTGAAAAATGTTACACCGTGACAAATTACTCAATTGGGATTATGCGTGGCAAACATCGGCTCTCTGCTACTAAAATTTGGCAGGACCCTCCTGAAAAAATAGAGTCGTGACACTCAGTGAGGCTTTGCTGGGTAGACAAGTGAAATAATAATGATAATAACAATTAAATAACAATATTTAAAATTTGGTATTCTACGCTCATTCACACCTTTTACGCACCCCAGGTTCAATTATTGATCTGCTCCCCAGATCATACATTTGTGGGAGGGATTGGTGGTCCAGTGGTTCGCACGCTGCACTGTGAATTGGGCGACATGAGTTTTATTTGATTCCTGGCCACGGTTAACATTTGCTGGGGAATGGTGTCTGAGATCTGTGGCATCGCACGCTCTCAGATGTGCTTCTGTGGCCGTCTGGAAAGCTCTTCCTTCCAATATTAGGAAGCCACTGAAGCTTTGCATTTTTACATCTAGATTGAAAACTCATTTCTTTAGAATTGCTTTTCGTGTTTAGTTTGTTGTCCTTCCCCCGCACCTCCGATTAGTGCAGGTGGCTACGCACGGCGTGAAAGATGTTCAATATACAAAGACAAAGTTACACATATACACACATACATGTCTGAACCAGACCTGGGCCCTCTCCCCGTGAGCCAAGCCGCACTGACCAGCGTGGTGAAGTACATTGTCGAGTGACCTCCACGTTCCTCATCCAGCAGTGGATTGACAAAAGGGGTTGTGCGAGACGTGCACATTTTATTTTTTGCTATCGGAGAGCAAGCGCCGTTAGGTTGAACCACACGCGGTCAGGGTCACTCGCGCAAAGCGTCACGGGTCCGCCCCAACACAACCGTGCATTTGTTTCACTCTCGCCTTAAAATAAATAAGAGATAGCTCCCAGCGTATAAATAGTCTCTCGCAACCGAGCACAGTGGCATGCGTGTCCTCTCAACATAGCCCGCAAACAAATTACACACACACCAACAATACATAAACACGAAGGGTCCCCCCGCATTTAGCCGGGCAAAAGAACGATGGGGCGAGCACTGTTAGCGAGCGCCTATTAAGGTCCACGTTCCACGCGAGGGGACGGCGTGAGGCCATCGGCACTAAGGCGAATTGGCCACCACGGTGGCGAGATGTTCACTACCTCGCCTGGTATACTGGAGGTCATGGGTTTGATCCGAAGCTGCTTGATGCCTTTCTATTTGGAGTTTGCGTGTCCTCCCCGTGGTGCGCGTGGATTTTTCTCTGGGTCCTCTTGTTTTTCCCTCCACATTTATAAAAATGCGTTTAAAGTATTTGGCTGCTATAAATGGTCACATGATGAGCCACTTGGTTGAGCTAGCATTTGTGGCCAGTTCGCTGCTGAAAAAGAGCTACATAGCTCAGTGGGCCGTACCTGGTAATTTATATATATAGTTTATAGTCTCACTGCCGGGGGTGTGCTGATACATCGATTCATTTAAATTAATAGACGGTTCTTAGCATGCATTGCAACGCATGTGAAGGAAGTCGAGACATAGTGGGGAAAGAGGGCCTGGAATCCAGATCCGACATGAGTGGGAGACAATGCCACGGAGAAGAAATATACGTTGTTGTAATGAGTTTACGTCACCCCTGCGGTCACCCGCGGCTGCTATCTTCCTTCACCAACCCGCCCTGACCAGCATAGCGAAGTATGGTCAAGTAACCCCCACGGACGGTGCGGCACGGAGAGGCGCTTATCCATCCAGCGGTGGATTGACAGCAGGGCTGTACGTGCGAATGTTTATTGTTTTGTATGAGCACACGCGTTGTGACATGTGTCACGATGTAAAAAAAAACGATCGTTGAATTACGGCCGTGAATCGTGACGAATTTATGAAATCGCCAGGGGCGGTGAATCGTTGCAACTCCAGTGTGTGATGGCGCAGTGCTTGCACCCAAGTTAAACTTATAAGAGTAACGTCTGATAATTGTTTTTTTACCCTTTTATCTGGCAACAAAACTGACACCTTTTTTACAAGGAGTCAACTTCAAGGACAGTGCATACATTATCAGAGTTATGTTTTTTGTTTGCATTATGACTGCAGGTATTGTGGTCTATGCAAACATGACTCCTTGTAAAAAAGGTGTCAGTTTTGTTGCCAGATAGAAGGGTAAAAAAACAATTATCATATTTTTTACTGGCAAATGAGGTTCCAATGGAGAGTAACATCTGTTTCGATTATGCTAATTTTAGGAAACAAGTTTGGCTGTCTGGCTGGTTGGCTGTGCCTGTCTTGTGGGGGGAGGTTGCTTGACCATTGCTTGACCACGCTGCTCGGCGTGGATGTGGTGTGACTTGAGGGGCAGCTACAACCTGCTCAGATGTCTCTCATCGCTGATGCTGGCAGTCGAATCAAACGGGGTGGCGGGGGGGTCATTGGGCTCATGGCGCAGTGCAGTCCACTCGCACCCTTCCACTGTTTACACGGAAACTTTTAACGGACTTACACGTGCGATGAAAACACTGCGATTCGTGCAAA
The DNA here is from genome assembly GCF_015708825.2 of Lethenteron reissneri. Lineage (NCBI taxonomy): Eukaryota > Metazoa > Chordata > Hyperoartia > Petromyzontiformes > Petromyzontidae > Lethenteron > Lethenteron reissneri. The sequence continues at coordinate 10,427,468 of NC_083814.1, read as the reverse complement.
TGCGCTTGTACACATATAGCCTGTTTCCGAGGGCCGGATTGAGTTTTATGGGGCTCCTGCCTGTTATAGTTTTTGGACATCCCTCTTTGGTATGATATTACATTTCTTCCTTTTACCGTTTTATCACCACCCAATGCCAAACTCTCCACAGCTATTCGCCTGCGTTACTTTGGTCCGTGTCTTTAAACGTGAGGCACGGACGCTAATAGCCAAATCAAAGTTAGAATGATCGAAAAACCGTCTTTAATTTCGCCACGTTCCTGATACGAAACGCACACAGCGATACCGTGGCTTAATTTAATATCCGAAACAATTTCGGAGAGAGGCGAGAGACCCTCGCCAAGGCAATCCCGCGCTTGTTTTTCAGGCTCAATTCACAAATGTGCTTCCTATAGCGGTCGTACCCTACCTGTGGCCCTCCAACCACTTATGGCCTCTGCAAGGCCGTGGGAAATTGTCCGCAAGAAAAGCCCTCGCAGAAGACGACGATTTCAAGCCATTTTTATATTGAATTTTTTAAAATAAAATCTCGCGATTGACGAGTTGTGGTCCGCGAAAGATTTTTGATGGTTGATAGTGACCCGCGTGGCCGGAAAGGTGGGGGTGGGGATATCCCACTACTGACCTATAGGATTTATCACAAGTGCTACAGAATTACATTCAAACCACTGTGAAGCAGACAACAGTAGACTCTTGATTACCCGCGCTAATGATGGGGACGGCCGTAGATAATTAAAAATTGTGGATAATCCATAAATTATCGGATAAATCACTAGAAATGAAGCACAAATGGTGATTTCGATTGTTACTCTTTCAATTTAGAACGAATACTAAAGATCGACCAATCAATGCGCATGCTCAGTGATAACACTTTCCCAATCTCGCGCAGAAGACTCCGCCCACTAAGTGGATGACAGCAGAGCCACGCCAATCAACATCAATCAAACTCCACCCACTGTCGCAAAGATATGCAACTACTGTACTGTAGAGACGATCACGACGATTTTGGATTAACCAGAGCACATATTGGTTGGCTTTAGCGCGCGACTTGAAATAACTTCCAAGAATAACAATGCATAACTGTCTTTAGATTATTAATTTGGGCTTAAGTGAAAATCCGTGAGTCATTAATTGGTCAATCTCAGTCGACTATATATATTTATTTGGGGGGGGGGGGGCGGTGGGGATGGGGGGGTCAAGGCAGTAGCCCTGAAGCCCTGGCGGTAACCCGGCCCTGCCCGTTACCATGGGGTGGGGAGGTTGCGGCGAACACACAATACTTTGCTTTCAACGAGGCGCGGAAGGCACCACGGACGGCCGCCCCTTTGCGTTTCCATGATGCACGACGTCGGCCTGCGTCCCAAAACAAGACGAGCGGTGGCTGAGCAACGCAAAAAAACGTGGCCTCGCAACCACCCCCCCCCCGCTCGCCCTGTACGAGAGTAATTATTTGGTGATGCTGTTGTGTTGGCGCACAAACACCATTGAGAGGAAAACTAAACTTAACGTTGTCCGTCGAAAACACTTGTGTGGCATTCACAGAAAATGCATTTAATGGGTGAGGTTTTTGGCAAAGGCCCGTCTTCGTGGCACATGAATGGAGATGCCGGAGAGATGGTGGATATTAAGGCTTGGAGACTGCATTTTACATCATTTGTGTGTGTTTAGTTGGTTGTCCTTTCGCACACCTCCGATTAGCACGGGGTCACTGAAAGAGATGTGTTATACAATCCGAACTCTTTTCTGTCTCTCCACATGTAAATAACATGTTATATATATCTTATAGGTTCTTTCGGTGAAGTCACGTAGAAGGTAAATAATAAAATAATAAAACATAATAAAATAACTCTCACGACGTTTCGGCCACAACGCAAGCAGCCGTCCTCAGGTGAAGAACAGGTCTGTCGGAAAGACAGCGTCTGAATAACAGACCTGTTCTTCACCTGAGGACGGCTGCTTACGTTGTGGCCAAAACGTCGTGAGAATAATTTTATTATGTTAAAATTTTATTATTTTATTATTTACCTTCTACGTGACTTTACCGAAAGAACCAATACGATGAATCCCTGCAGTCACGAAAGCTTTAAATCGAAATATATATATAGTTCTAGGCCAGACACCCATGGCTATCCGCATGAGGTATGATTATCCAGCAGCATTTGTTAAAGCAAGAAAACTCTGAACCGGTTCAACATTCTGAGTCACATCGACAGAAGCAGGCTCGTGAGCGGATGAGAGGGGGGACAAAAACAAAGATGCAACTCATCCATAGAAATGATGCTGCTTTCCAGTCGGGTGCATGACAGCATAATATCCAATATCTGTGGTCCTGGCTATTTTGACCTCGCGTGCAATGCTCGCGGTTTCTATAAGAATCTATTTTCAAAGGAGCCGCGCTTAGCACCGTGCGTATGCGCGCGCGAGTCCGTGGGTGGACAAGTTAATGAGTGAGTGAGTTCCCCCGATTTGAACTCTTCGGCACGTAACACCACCGGTCCTGTGGTGGCCGTTACGTGGGGCTGCTATCCGCGGAATGGATCGCAAACGATTTCTTCCTGCGACCCCAACAACTTTCTGTCAGTCCCGTTGTGTTTCTCTCGCGTGCGTGCCCACACACGACTGAGTGGTGATTATAATCAACGCCGACTTGATCGCGAAATATCGTCACAACCCTGCAAACACAACTCATCCACCACTCGATTTGGTAAGATCGTAAAGGCTGTTTAAAATTCTGTGCTTTTTTTGTACACGAAAAATGGTTTTCTGTTTGAGTTATTTCTTAAAATTGTTACAAATGCGTTTTTTTATTAAAAAAGGAAAACGTTTTAAAGTGAATATAGCTGCTTCAAAATACCCATAAAAATTGTCTCCAATGAAGTGTTTGATGCTGTGCAAATGCTGTTTAAACGTTCCTGAACTCAGAATTGGTTACACATGTCTGCATTATGTCTATATATACGTATTTGGGTTGATAGGTATGAAACAACATTTCCCTAAGTTACGGTCACTATCTCTACCTTATTCCATTTTACACGCTTTTATTTAACTCACTCTGTTGTATCCTCAACTCTGTCTGTTGTCGTATCCTCAAATCTTGTAACTCAATTTTAACCCACTTCCCAATGTCGTATCGACTGCAAACTTGGTATACGTTTGTCATACTGATGACAATACTATATTCTATCATTAAAAATAAAAAAATAAAAAAATAAAAAATGTATATCTTATGTTTCGAGCGTGGGTCTAATTGTCCACGCTCAACTGATGTTGGCTGTAAATCACCACTGTCCATTACGTTATGGCAAGCTTCGGGGCCACTTCCTGGAGTCGTGGAGTTCTTCCATTACTCGTACGGTACATTTCATTGAAGTGTGTTTTAAAAAAGTAGTATTAAATATTACTTATTTTCTTACGGGAGAAATCGTCCCCGCTTTGCGTCACATAGGCAATGTTTACGTTCTTACGGAACCCTACCGCCCCCTGCATTAACACGTAGTATTCTTACGCGGGAGAAGTCCCCGTTATACATCGTTTCGTTATAAGTCGTAACCTTCCGGTCCCTAACTCCCTGACGTATTTCGGGGAACCCCCTGTATTCACTTGGGCAACTGTAGGTCACAGATCTCTGGTGGCTCAAGCAGCCTGTGAGATCCATCAGATTAGCGCGGTTGGCTACGTACGGTGTGCGAAAGAAGTTCAACATCCATCCGAATGTATGTCAGTGCTTGGTGGATTGTCCACCACTGAGCTACACAAACTCCTTCACCTGCCGACACCCGCCACCCCGGCAGAGTAAGAGGCAGAGGTCGCAACCGGGTACCCGATACCCGTACCCTACCCGATACCCGGCTACCCGTACCCGGCCGGGTACGGGTACCTGTTTGCGACCCTGGTGCGGCCGGGTATGGGTACAGGTAGACTGTGAGTCACTGGTGAGTCACCGTTTGTCACTCATTTCCCAACGTCTTGTCTTTTCTCACAATTTAAGTTCCTAGAATCAACCCACCCGCGCCTGCAACATGACTTCATCCCAGAGGTTGCAATCAGGCACCCGATACCCGTACCCTACCCGTACCCGGCCGGGTACAGGTAGGGTACGGGTACGGCCGGGTACGGGTACGGGTACCCGTTTGCGACCCTGGTGCGGGGCGGGTACGGGTAAGGAATCAAAACCCGTTTGCGACCTCTGGTAAGAGGGACCCCACGTGTCTCTCTCTGACTTTCACCGTAGAATTGCTCGGCGGTGGAGTCTAAACTTAGGGTGTGAACAATAGCGGACGGCCGGTAAACAAGCCGTGGGGTCGAGTCAGAAGGGGGGCTCCGTGCTGCTCGCTGCTCAGGGGAGGAGGAGACCAGAACTGAGAGGCGAATGGAAAGTCGAACTACAAATATCACGGCCGCGATACAGTTTGCAAACACACACACACGTATATATACGCGTCGCGGGCTAAATGCAACCGCATCTGTAGGGGACGCTTTGCGGGAAGCTCCGTACGGTTGTTCATTTTGTCCGCCTCGTTCGCTTAAGAACGGGGAGCCAAAAGAAAAAAGGCCCGAAACGGTGCGACGGTTTCCTGTTTTGTCTTGACGCCGCTGTGCGTAAGTACGTGTGCTGAGCTTGTTTTGCGCCAGTACATAGCCAACCATGCTCATAGGAGGTGCAGGGGAAATACAATGAAAGAACCAAACAGTAAACACAACGAAGTGAACAAAAACATCGGTTAGAAAGAAATAAGTTTTAAATCTAGATTTAAAAGTGCACAGCTCCAGTGACTTCTCAATATCGGAAGGAAGAGCATTCCAGACGGCCGCAAAAGCGTGCGATTCGGTGAACCGTGTTTGCTGCCTCCGCTACAGATCTGCGGGACGAGGAGGAAGAGAGGGAGAGCCGGGACTTTGTGGAGGAGGCTCGACTCGTCGTGTTTCCCGAGCAGCTAGAGATTCGGCTGCCCAACATCGAGGAGCTGCCGGCCATGGTGAGTGATCGGGCCGGGCAAGGAGGCTGTTTCGGGGAGGAGTACCCCAAATGCTGAATTCCCGCAATCGCTTCGTCGTCATTGTCGGACACGGTCAATCCACTACGAGAGGAATGCCTCCCCAAGCCGCCACCATCCCCTCGTAATATTGCGGTGTGATCATCCAACTTGCCAACTCTCTCGTGCCTCTCCCCCCGTTCTCACCTTTGTGTCTCTACCATGTCCTTCACATCTCTCACCCATTAACTTCCCTGCGTCTTCTCCCCCACCGTGTCTACTGTGTCTCTCGCACTCGGGTCTCACCCCCCCCCCCCCCCAACTTATCTGTCTCTCCACAACCATGTCTCCCCTGTGTCTCTTCCCCGTGTCTCTTCCCTACGTATTTCCCCGCGTCTCTCCACCTGCATCATTTCCCCCTTATCTCCCCTCCACGCCTCTCCCCAAATGTCTCCCGCTCGCCCCATGTCTCCCCTGCGTCTCTCCCTGACGTCTCTCCCTCGCCGCGTCTCTCCCCCCCCCCCCAGGTGTCCATCGCGTGCGACTCGGTGCTCAGGGCCGACACGTCGGTGCGGACGCTGCTGCCGGAGCCGTGGGACAAGGAGTTCCGGCAGGTGTCGCGGCACGCCGAGTCGCTCAAGCAGGAGGGCGCCGAGGTCCGCGTGCCGCCCCGGTGAGTCCCGCACCGCGCGCGCCGCGTCACCACGACCGCTGAACGTCCCCTCCACGGTTACCGACCCCCCCCCCCTCCTCTGTCGAAGCGCCGTCTCAACCGTTGCTCTGTGGATTTTTTTTCTCCCAGTGAAGCAAAAAGATTTGCGAACGAATCTAAAGTAAAAAAAATCAAGCCCAGCGGCCGAGGGTGACGCGCGCCCAAATCCAGTCCACAGCGCTTGTCAGAATCTGAATATTTTTTTTATCTTGGAGAAATCCGATGAGCTATGAAGCTCTTTTTCACAGACGTCCAGTTGGTGCAGGTCAGAAAATTACAACGACTAACAACACGAAAACTGAATCGGAGTGCAAAGTAAAGGAAAGCAAAGCAAAATCACGAACAAAAATAAATACATAAAATACACGTAATGTACGTCAGGTCCAAGTGCGAAAGTGCACCAATTCCCAAGCTTGGGCAATGCGGCAAAGCAACAGCAGCGCCGGACGGCGGCAAGACACCCGCACGGTCCCTCGACGAAATCGCAGCGTCGCGTTCGTCCCGTCGCCAGGGGCTGGAAGTGCGAGCAGTGCTCCGTTCGCAAGAACCTGTGGCTGAACCTGACGGACGGCTCGGTGCTGTGCGGACGCAAGTACGTGGACGGCACGGAGGGCAACGGCCACGCGCTGCAGCACTTCCGCACCACGGGGCACCCACTCGCCGTCAAGCTCTCCTCCATCAGCCCCGACGGCGCAGGTGCGAGAACGCTAGCTTGGCGAGGTGGTGGTGGGAGGTGGTGGGAGGGGGGGGGCAGGAGGAGGGGGGCAGGAGGCGGGGGGAGAAGGAGGGGGGAGGAGGAGGGGGGAGGAGGAGGGGGGGAGGAGGACGGGGGGAGGAGGAGGGGGGTGCGAAGGAGGGGGGAGGAGGAGGGGAGGAGGAGGGGGGGATGAGGAGGGGGTGCGAAGGAGGGGGGGAGGAGGAGGGGGGATGAGGAGGGAGGAGAGGAGGAGGAGGGAGGAGAGGAGGAGGAGGGAGGAGAGGAGGAGGAGGGGGGGGGAGAAGGAGGAGGAAGGGGAGGATGTGCAATTAATCGGCGCACCCCTTCCACCAGTACAAAAAGTAGGTTCATCAGAGCCATGGGCGACGCCTTTTTATATATGGGAGGTGGATAACGAACTCCATGGTGGGGGGTGGGTGGGGGTAGAGTTGCCACCTGTCCAGATTAATCCAGGCAGGGTTGGACGCGGACCACTCCGGGAATTGGCATCTGCGTTTGGAGTGGCAGGAATTGATTTGTCACCAAGATCTGCGACCGGTATTGTGCTGAATTTCATTACAGCGCAACCGCGGTGTTGATAGACCTTGGCTGACTGTGAAATACTTCTGTGGGAGAGGTGGCGACGGTCGGTGGGGGGCGTTGAAGGCAGGGGGGGGGGCAGCAGGGGGCGAGGGGTGGGGCAGGGGGAGTGGAGGGGGAGTGGGGGGGGTCAGGGTTTGGGGACCATACGGTTGAGGCTGAGTTGGCTCCGTGGAGGTTAAGTAGGAAAACTTTGCATGGAGAAGCTGTAGTCTGAGGTTACAGGGCACGGGTTGGCTTTGCTTTGACACACGAAGGGAAAGGCGTTTCGTGTGACGGTCACCACCGCGTGTCCGTGCGTCTGTGCCCCCGCGTGACCCCTGACCCCGACTCGGGTAGACGTCTACTCGTTTGACGAGGACGAGATCGTCATCGACCCCAAACTCCCCGAGCACCTCGCCCATTTCGGCATCGACGTCATGTCCATCTCGCAGGAGGTACGTCCGCCATCGACGCTCGGCACCCTGTCCACCACCGCGCCCACCACCGCGCCCACCACTGCGTCCACCACTGTGTCCACCGGTGACTCTCCGTGTCCACCTAGGTTTCCCTCAACCCCCACCCCTACCCATGGTGGAACATCAGGAGACAAAGAAATCTTCTTTTGGGACCCTGACAGAAAGCAAGAGGAGGGAGCACCGTCCCTGATTTAGAGAACGATGACACGACTCAACTTCAGGGGTCACTTAGGGAGGGCTCTTTGTATTCCCACGCGCGGGGCTAGACCCTTGTGTGGGCTCTCACTGCCAACAGCGCACCACCCCGTGGGTGAGAATGACCCAGGTAGCATGACACCACAGAATTCGTGACAATTTTGCTCAAAATATCCACGTCATTTGGCTGCCTCCGTCCCTCTCTCTGTCTCTAGCTGTCCCAGGTGGTGGTGCAGGCCCTCTGGGGCGGGGAGCTCCCCCCGTTATAGATGTGCAAACTCTGAGTGTGATGACAGAAGAGATGGAGAGACGAGAGATGGCGGCGGCGTAGTAGCCACGTGACGAATGTGTGGACACGAGATGGAGGGATGAGACAGATGTGGTGGCATGACACAGATGTAGATGACGCGCATCGATGTAGTGAGATTGGAGAAGAGAGATGCATCCAATTGAGATGAGAGACATTATGCACCGTATGTATGTGGAACTTCTTTTGCACTGTATGTAGCCAATTTTGCTCATTGGAGGTGCGGGGGAAGGACTGCAAATTCAACAGAATATTGACATGAGAGATATTAATTATCTATGTGACCTCTTTGGCCAGTATCAAAAATAATGAAAAGAAGGTATCTGTTTGGTGTTTCATCATCTCAACACTTGTTTTATTGCCAGAAAGGGTAAAAACTATTCTTGTTTTTTCAGAAAATTAAATTTTTTATATTTCTCGTTTTTTTCATCATTTCAGCTGATATTTTACCCATCCATGTTTTCATGAACCAGGGGGCGTGGTGGTGGTGGCGGTGGCGGTGGTGGTGAGGTGCACTACTGGAGCCGCTTGGATCCTTCAGCTTTCGCTTCGCATGCTTATTTTTCCCCCTAGCTCCCCTTTTTTTATTTTAACGCCCAGCGCCCCGCTCGAAACTGCCTGTCCGCCGCTCCCCCCCCCCCCCCCCCCACCCTCTCCCGCGCGTCAAGGCCGAGCGGACGGACGAGGTGCAGGGCCCACCAGCAGGCGAGTGGGCCGCGCTGCAGGAGGTCGGGTACAAGCTGAAGCCCCTGTACGGGCCGGGCTACACAGGCCTGCGCAGCCCCGGACGCTGCTCCTACCTGTCGGCCCTCATGCAGGTCCTCTTCAGCATCAGCCACTTCCAGCGAAGGTGGGGGGATGGGGGGGGGGTGCAGTCCCAGCTTTCTTTACACCCCCATAGCTCCTCGTCGCGTCCTCTCGATTCGTCGCTCGCCTCCTCGCGCGCAGCGTTCTGTCTCCAGGCCGTTTTCGTCGCCACCTCGCATTGTTTCGTCTCCTCCGATCTCTCCGCTCAATTGTTCCTCTCGTAGGCACGCCATTCTCCTCCGATCCCCTGCCGCCCCCACCCCGTCTTGCTGCCCCAGTCCCGTCCTGCCATCTTCTCCTCTCACGTCGTCTTCATCCGCTTTCGTCTCCCCGCATGGCCCCCTAAAGTCTCCTATCACCTCGACTCGAATCTCGCACTCTGCGTTGCTGCGTTTCCATTCCTCAACTCTCCTCGCTTCTTCGCTCCTCTTGCCGTCACTGCTTCTCACTTCTATCTACCACTAATCTCTCACTCGCCTCTTCTTCCCTTCATCTCTTCCGACCTCGACCTCCACAGAGCACCCGACTCTCATCTTATTTCCTCGCACCCAATTGCTTTTGATTTGTGCATCGGTATGTGTTTCCTTCCTTACACGTTGTTTTTAACGAAATTTATCGTTTTACCTGCGTCGACGATTTTGTTGTACTCCCATCGGCTCAGGTATGTCGGGAATCTGCACCGGATATTCGAAGAAGTCGCCCCTTGACCCCACGCAAGATTTCAGCACGCAGATGTGAGCCTGGACCCACCGATCAGCTCGCCACTTTCGCAAACTCTCACCACGTCCTCCACCACTCTCGCCACCATCACCGCATCGACCTCTCTCACCACGTCCTCGACCATCACCACGTCCTCCACCACTCTCGCCACCATCACCGCATCGACCTCTCTCACCACCATCACCACGTCCTTCAACTCCCACCACCCTCGCCATCCTCACCACCCTCACCACCTGACTCCGTGACCAAGTAAAATATTCTTCACTGTTTTCCCTTCGCCTTCCTCTCACCCCGTCACTGCTGTAGTTTTTTTGCGAGACCTTATTCCACGTTTGAGCAAACCTTTCCTTATTTTAACGATGTATTATTTTAAACTGTAGCGGCGTTTCAATTGCTGGCAGGGACATGGAGAAAGATGCACAAAGAGAGACACGGAGAGAGACACGGAGAGAGAGACACGGAGAGAGACACACTGAGTGACACACACAGAGACACGGGCACATGCAGGCAGAGAGACACGGGCGGATACTTGGAGAGACATATTTCTACAATGAGCGTAGGCCTCGTCACACCGCGCAGGTCATGGAGGTTATTTGACCATACTTCACCGCCACCGTTACCGCAAATTGTACGATTAGCGTGCACCTGGTGGCAGTGGCACATTCTTATAAAAAGATCTGACGGAATTGAGCAAATCATGAAGATGGGGGACGACAGCCTTGAGCCCACCCTTTTAAACTGCTCTCGCATCGGATGTCTCAATTTGCTCTCTCCTCTTTTTGTATTTTCCTCCCCCCCCCTCCCCCATTTCCCAAACGTCGCTACCATCCAACCTCCTCCTGCGCTCTGCTCCTGTCGACGTGGAATTCCTTCCGTTTCCCGCAACGTCTCTTCGTTTTCTTCGAATCTCCTCCTCCTCCTCCTCCTCGTCCTCCTCCTCACTTGGACCCCTGCTCGTCTCCGTTTTCTCCACACGGCGCTGCCGTCGCCACGACCGCCGTGGCCTTCCCACGGTTCAGGGCGAAATTGGGTCACGGCCTGCTGTCAGGGCTTTACTCAAAGCCTCCGCCGAAGTCGGATATCATAGAGCAGGTGACGAGAGAGGACGTCAAGGTATTTTCGGCGACGTCTCGCCAGCCCCCCCTCCCCCTCTTCCAACCCCTTCTCTCCACCGCCTCCTCCTTCGCACCGCCACGGCTAACTCTGTACTGACCGCGTGACAACTCGCGCATTCACGCTCCTCTTGCAGGGGCCTCGCGAAAAACTCTCTTTGATTCGTTCCGCCGCACGTGTCTCCCGCGCTGGAGTGTCCGCCAAATTTTTTGCTTGCGACTGCGTTTATTTATTTATGATGATTGTGTAGTATAATTATTATTGTGATTATAACTCCTAAATGTAACGTGCACTACTGTGCTTTAACGTTCGATACGGGTCTTTAATGTTCTAACGCGCGACGCCAATATATTGCAAATGTGCTTGTGAAGCACACCGTGCAGGTGATGGGGTTTGCTTGGCCATACTTCACCACACTTCACCATGCCGCTTGGTGTGTGTGGGTTGGTGTGACGTTGTGTGTGTCCGCCACGACTGATTACAGGTCACCGGGTCCATATCGCTGTGTGCCAACCGCTGCCCCACCACTCCCCCCCACCCCCCATTGCCCAGTACCCACCCCCTCCCCCCATGCTACTCGTCGTATAACACGCTAGGCCTGAAATAAATACCTGGGGAGACAAAGGCGGCCGGGCGAGGTGCCAACCGCAGGCGCCTCCTTCCCAGTAAACATTCCAACGTTGGAGCGACGTTGGCCCGATGTTCCACGTGCGCTGGGCACATGCGCCGTGCGGACCACAAGAGGTGCTCGCTGATGGCACTCGGCCCAGCAGTCGCCCACTGTTAGAGGCGACGCCGTGGTGGTGGTGGGGGATGGTTGTGCCGTGTGTACGCGTGGTGGTGGTGGTGGTGGATCGTGGTGCTGTGTGTCCCTATGGTGGTGCTGGTGGTGCGGGATCGTTGTGCCGTGTGCCCGCGTGGTGGTGGTGGTGGTGGTGGGGGATTGTTGTGCCGTGTGTCCGTGTGGTGGTGGTGGTGGGGGATTGTTGTGCCGTGTGTCCGTGTGGTGGTGGTGGGGGATTGTTGTGCCGTGTGCCCGTGTGGTGGTGGTGGTGGATCGTTGTGCCGTGTGTCCGTGTGGTGGTGGTGGTGGGGGATCGTTGTGCCGTGTGTCCGTGTGGTGGTGGTGGTGGTGGGGGATCGTTGTGCTGTGTGTCCGCGTGGTGGTGGTGGTGGGGGATCGTTGTGCCGCGTGGTGGTGGTGGTGGATCGTTGTGCCGTGTGCCCGTGTGTGCCTCCAGCCCCCGGAGCTGCGCGGCGTCTCGCTGGGCATGATCAAGGAGCTCGTGAGCCGAGGCCACCCGGACTTCTGCACCGACCGGCAGCAGGACGCCTTCCAGTTCTTCAACTACATGATTAGCCTCATCGAGGTGGAGCGTCTCAATCGTCAGACAATTGGGCAGTTGTGTGCACGCGTACTGCACGCACGCGCGCCTACTGCCATAAGCTCTGTGCCATGTACCATGTGTCCCGTCCCATGTACCGCCACGTACCATCTCCCCCCTGTGCCATGTACACCACGTGCTCTGTGCCATGTACACCATACGCTCTGTGCCATGTGCCCTGTGCCCTGTGTGCCACGAGTTTGATTCCGGCATGCCCGCGGCGTCTCCGCAGATGAACAGCGGTGCCGAGGCGACGTCGCCGAGCCGGGCGTTTGCGTTCCGCTTGGAGGAGCGCGTGCAGTGCTGCCAGTCGCGCAAAGTTCGCTACCAGCACCGGCCCGAGCACTCCGTCAGCCTGCCGGTGCCACTCGAGTCGGCGCACAACCGAGGTGGGGGGGGGGCGCTGCTCGCCGGGCGGTGCTAGCGGCCGAGTGGGCGTGGCCTTCGTGAAAGTGGGGCGGCGCCTGAGTACAGAACTGACTCGCGCAGTTATAGACATGTCGTAAATGCGGTTAAACACAAGAATCGACATAACCCCCAATTCAGTGAGGGGCTTAAGGCGGCAAAGCATCGTAAAGTTAATGTTTTGATTTTTTTACTTGGACTTTGACAACCGACATATTAGTGGTCCTGAACCACCCCTTAAGTTGTCTCCTAACTCCACAATGCTTGACTGTCTCGGCTACCTCATTTCATTGGAGACGTGACGAACGTTAACTTCGGCCACGTCTAGCAATGGGCCCAGGGAGTTCAGCACGGTCGCACCGCCTGCACACTCGATCTACGCCACCAATCGCCCCGCACACCCCCCCCCCCCCCACTCCGTGCAGGGGAGCTGCTGGAGGTGGAAAGGAAGCGGCGCGAGGCGGTGGAGCAGGGGCGGCCGGAGCCCCGGGGGGTGCGCGCCCGCGTGCCCTTCGGGGCCTGCATGCAGGCCTTCGCCGAGCCCCAGAACGTCGATGACTTCTGGAGCTCCGAGCTGCAGGCCAAGGCGCCGGCCGTGAAGTACGCGCGCACGCCGCGGGCACGCAAGCACGCGAGCACGCACGCGGCCGTGGTGCTGGTGCTGCTGGTGGTGGTGCTGTTGGGCCAATGGGGACCCACAGTGGCGTAGCTAGGATATTTTGCGCCCGGGGACGAACTATAAAATTGGCGGCCCCCCCCTCCCCCGTTTAATCACATACCAAAATGTAATTACACGACATGTAGGCTGTGTGTGGCGGGATATATAAACTTTTAGGTTGAGGTGTAGATTTGTGCAGTCGTTTCAGGCTGCCGCGCCCGCCGCAATAAGTTATAATGTCACGTTGTAAGCCTCATTTTGGCGCCCCTTTACCTTGGCGCCCGGGGACATATGTACCCCCCTGCCTCCCCCTAGCTACGCCTCTGGGGACCCAGAGTAGAAATTATGTTTGGCAGATTGGCTAGTCGGTTGGGGATACAGGTTCGCTATGAGACCTCCTTTACCAGTAGCAAGATGTAGAAATAGGTTTTTACCCTTTTATCTGGTTCAAAAACTGACACCTTTATACAAGTGATCATGTTTGTAATAACCACAGCACAAGCAGTCAAAATGCAAACAAAAAGAAACAACTCTGATAATGATATGCACTGTCGGGTGTGGACCAATCAATTTCAAGGACAGTGCATATCATTATCAGAGTTGTTTTTTGTTTGTTTGCATTTTGATTGCTTGTGTTGTGGTTGTTGCAAACATGATCCCTTGTATAAAGGTGTCAGTTTTTTAACCAGATAAAAGGGTAAAACCCTATTACTATGATACAGGTTCACATTTTGCTGACTGGTCAGTTTAGGCGTAGGGCTGGCATTTGATCAGCTCGTTGGTTAGGGATAGGGCATAGCCTTTGGTAGGCTCATTGGTTAGGATTGGGGATAGAGCTGGCGTTTGGTTGGCTAGCATAATCAGACTCTTTACCCCTCCTTCACATTGATGGTACGTGGACTTTTGACATTGATGTACACCAGTTGTTTCCGGCGTTCCAAGCACACGGTTTGTTTTTCCAGCGTGTCACAGGTTGGATGTTGAAGTCGGGGCCTGGGGTGGCACGTGTACTGGACAGCCGCTTTGTCAACCCATCCCCATATTGTGTGGATCATAGCGGTTATTTCAAATTCAAATATATATTTTTTCGGGTATTCTCGGTGGAAGGCCCAATGAGCTCGTGACCCGTAATTAATCCTGGTGGCCAGTGCGTGGATGTGTACGCAACAGCTTGACGATGGAAGCATAGAAGTGCAGTAAAAATAACTGATTTGGCTGTACTGCCCTAAGCTTGCCACGGTGAAGCCGCGCAACTTGTTATGACCAATTATTTGTGCTTGGTGGTCACCAAATTCAAGAACTATCCTGGGTCAGCCCTGCTTAGCGTTCCCGGTGATCTGGTCATAGGCAGTATTAACTAAATTGAACTATTTATTTTATTTTAACAGGTAAGGCCCACTGAGCAATATAGATATTATTGAGAAGTGACCTGGCTATTACAAATGATAGCTCAGCGAAGTGGCTTATCCATCATGTGGACATTTATAGCAGCCAAATACTCTTAAACGCGTGATGTTGATTCTAAATGCGGAGGGAAAAACCAGAGGACCCGGAAAAAAATCCACGCGACCACGTGGAGAGAGACACGCAAAATACGAATGTAGAGCAGGCATCAGGGGTCAGGATCGAACCCACGACCTCCTGTATACCAGGCGAGGTAGTTAACAGCTTGCCACCGCGGTGCCCTGTATGGACTGGGCACCAGTAACAGCGCTGCCACCTTTGGCCACGGACCAAACCCAGCTGCATTTCTCAGGCGGCACATGTCAAACAAACTGTACAGTAACGTGAGTCCAACATGATACCGGTACCAGGTCTCGGTACGAATCAATTCCTGCCGCCCAAACATAGATCCCAATTCCAACACTGTCCAGGTCAAACCTAGACAGTCAAACCTGGACAGTCAGGGAATCGGAATCTGCCTTGTTAAGGGAAAACTTTTTTCGGCAAATCGTTTCAGTAGATTTATTGGAAGTTAAAGATATTTTGGTGACTGTAGAGGTGTCTGCCGAGAGTACGATGTAAACACATTCTGCGTTACACGCACATACAAAGATGGTGACACACACACTCTCTTACATACACACCGTCTCTCACACATGCACTCCCTTACGTGCACACCATCTCTTACACGCTAACACTCATGCACAAACACGCACACACTCACGCACACACTCACATTCCCTCACATACACAGCCACACAAAGATCCCCCATATAGTCCTAACAGACTGTTAGGGCAAGTGCTTTTAGCGAGCACCTATGAAGGCCGGCACGGCACACGAGGGGGTGGGTGGTCAACGCCACGCCCGACCGCCTTTGTCTCCCCAGCGGGGATATTCACACACCGCACCAGGTTACTCATTTGAGGGCTGAGTAGACCTAGAGGAGACCCACGACCGGTTCAGATAATGGTCACCAGTCTTGACCGTGAGCGGGAATCGAACTCGGGTCGCCGAGTTCGTAGCGCAGAGCACTGACCGCCCTGCCACCGCTCACACACTCCCCAGTATCTATGCAGAGGGGCAGTCTGCCCAGAGTCAGATCCCGAAATAGCTCCGGTCGTCAGATGCCGCTAACCATTCGCTCGCGTGGACCCCCGTGTCTCTCTCTCTCTCTCTGCGCGACACGCAAATATACACGCGTATATAGATGCATGCGTGTGTGTGTGTTTATCGCTGTGGTGTACATCACAGTGACGCGGTAATCCGTTCTTGTCGTGTCGGTGTCGTGGTTTCTCTGCAACATCGATGTTTTTTTCTCTCTGTCCTTTTTTGTTGTCGTCGTCGTTACCGCCGTGGCCCCCGACGCCCCCCGCGGAATCTCCCGCATTGTATCATAGCCACGGCAGCTGCTTATAACGGTGACCGCCGTGCGTGGAACAAAACCAAATAACCTCGGCACTCGAACTGACAATATCTAATTAAACCAATCCGCTCAGTGACAGGTTAACCCCTGGGTTGCCGCGCTCGTCTTTGGCATTGCTCCGTAGTGTCCGATGGGCCGTTATAATAGACTGGCTATTAATGGCTTTCTGTGCCGGAGCCCTCGTCTCGGCTCCGTCCCTCTTACACACCACGTACAGACAGACAAGCCCTTTTGCCAATCCACTGCTGGATGAGGCCTCCCCCCTTACACCGTGCGGGTCGTTGCGGGTGGGGGGGGGGGTGGGGGTTATTTTATTCGTCATACTTCACCGCAACTGGTCAGTGCCGATTTGGTGAAGTTCGAAGTCCCGGGACAAGGTTATCGTTTTGCCCCGGGCTGGGACTCAAACTCGTGTGGGGCCCAGTTCAGAGCCACTTTCGCTGCGGCTCCTCTCCCACGGCGATTCTCTCAAAGCGGGAGGAGAACGGATGTGGGAGCGTAGTATGGCACTGCCCTCTGCTGCCCGTAACGGAGCCCCACTGCAGCAGTGTAAACTAAAACTATTTTTTATCTAATCAGGTAAAGCCCACTGAGCTATGTTTGCTCTTTTTCAGAAGCGACCTGGCTATCACGAATGATAGCTCAACGAAGTGGCTTGTCACGTGCACATGTACAGCAGCCAAATACTCTCGATTCAAAAACTGTGGAGGGAAAAAGTGGAGGAGCCGGAGAAAAATCCACGTGACCACGGGGAGATAACAATCAAACTTCAAATATACAGCAGGCGTCAGGGTCGAGATCGAACCCACGACCTCCTCCATGCCAGGCGAGGGTGGTTAACCTCTCCCCACCGTGGCGTCCCTAGTCGCCAGTCACCTTATTATCCAGCCTCTGAACCCCGCTTGGCTTCTGAGGTCTGACGAGATCGGGCGGATTCCCTGTAGTTTTGGCACACGCACGCTCCACCCTCACCCGAACCCAACTCTCTCTCCGAAACATCGCCACGCGGAGCCACACGTGTGTTGGATAAGTTGCCCGTTGGCAACGGCCTCAGCGGTGGCGCGTTCGGCGCCCCTCACGGAGGTTCGCGGTTCAGGACCCGGCGGCCGCCCCCGGTTAATACCGCGGTGCGTGTTTTACCGATAAAAAACGTCCACTCCACAGCGGGCGTTCAATATCCTCACCGCGTTATTTTAAAAAGCGGAGGCCATGGTCTGAATTTGGAAAGTGTTGCAAATCACCGACAAATTTACCTCGATGTGTAAAGCCACACGGAGACATTGACCCCTTGCTGTGAAACCACCGCAGACTGCACCCGTCTGTGGCCCATGGCGCCCTCACGATAGCCTCACGCTACCGAAGCTCTTCGCTGGATTGGTAGCACAATGGTATCGCGTTATGAGATAGCCTCGCGCTACCGATGCTCTTCGCTGGATTGGTAGCGAGAACCTCACGCCATGAGACAGCCTAGCACTACCGGTGCTCTTTGCTGGATTGGTAGCGCGATGGTCTCGCTCTACGTGCTGACGACAAATGTGTTTCTCCTCCCCCCCAAAAACCCTAGAACCTCGTGGTTTTCAACGTTCCCGGAGTACCTCGTGATCCACCTGAAGAAGTTCACATCAGAGCAGGACTGGGTCCCGAAGAAGATCGGTAAACACACGATCAGCGAGTGGCGCGCCCAGCCAACACATTTAGGAGCGAGCGAATCGCTTCCACCTTCATACAAAGTCGCTCGTATTTGATTTTGGTTTGGGATAAACTCCCATGCGGTTTAACACAAAAGCATCTGTGGATCATATATTATCGGCGTAGTATGATTCTGTTGTGATACGTTTTCTCACAATTTATGGATTTGATTATTGTTGGCATTAACCAAGCTAATAGGGCCCCGTAGTGTGGAAGTGACGACTCCACAAATGACTCCACTGTGCTGATGAGTCCCAGTCGGTCATATTCACTCAAAGTTATTGGTTATGGTGACCTCGGTCAAGAGGACCACAATGCATTTCTTCAGGAAATGCCGATGTGTTGAATACGAACGGACGCTGTGTGCTCTTTCCACATTTCCGTACGTTGTTTAAAAACATACGTTTTAAATGACGAGTGAGATTGGGGTTGTTTTTTTCTACTTCTTTTCGCTGCGGAAGGAAAGCGAATAACCGCAGTGTGCAACAGGGCGAGACCGTATACAGACTCCACACAGCAACAAGGCGCCCGAGCCGGGAACCGAACCCAGGGTCCTTTTTGCTAGCATCAGGATCGATGCCCCCCCCACCCCACCCCCCTTGTGCAGACGTCTCAGTGGACATGCCCGATGAGCTGGACCTTAACGAGCTGCGGGGAACGGGGCTGAAGGCCGGCGAAGAGGAGCTGCCCGACATCTCCCCGCCCGGCCTCCTCTCGTCGTCGCCGTCGCTGAGGCGCCGCGGTGCCGGGCTTCATCGCTCCTGGGGGGGCGGCCAAGACGAGGATGATGAGGACGACGACGAGAACGGAGACGGAGAGGGGATGAGGAGAGGTGGGGGGACTTTGCACGCGAGGGCATCTGTGCGTACGTAGGGAGCGGTAGTGTAGCGGTGAGCGCTACGCTGCGCTACGAACCTGTAGGACCCGAGCTCGATTCCCGCTCACGGCCAACATCAGTGACGATTATCTGAACCGGTCCTGGGCCTCCCCTTGGTAGACTCAGCCTCAAATGAGTACTTGGTGCGGTGTGTAAACATCGCCTCTGGGGAGATAAAGCCGGTCGGGCGTGGTGCTGACCGCCCACCACCGTCGTGTGCCGTGCCGGCCTTCATAGGCGCTCGCTAACAGCACTTGCCCCAACAGTCTGTTAAAGGAAAATGGGGGATATTTATTTATGGGCCAACAATACATACAAAGATCCCTCGTGTAGCCTTAACGAACTGCTTGGGGCAAGGGTTCCCAAGCATGAAGGTCCTGTGCAGTACACAAGGAGGTGGCGTGTGGCCAGCATCACCCTCCGGCCGCCTTTCTCTCCCCAGTGCCGATGTTTACACATCCGCAACAGGTGTCCGTCAGTCACCCTCAGGAGAGTCTTCGCTGGCCGCATCTGGACCCCATGGGTCACCAGACGAAGACCGCTGTGCTGGCGTACATCACGGCCGGTAGCATTCACTGCCCAGCGTAACATCTTCTGCATCGTTGGTGCCCTCTTCTTCCCCCCTTCCCCGACCTCAAACCCCGCCACCGGCGCCGGGCAGTGCCGTTCCTTGACGAGGTGGCCGTCTCGACTCTGGAGGAGATGGGGTTCCCGCGCGAGGCCTGCCGCAAGGCCGTCTACTTCTCCGGGAGCCTGGGCCTCGAGCCTGCCGTCGACTGGATCATGAATCACCTCGACGACCCCAGTGAGTCACCAGGCCTACCCCCCCGCCCCTCCACACCTGCCTCCCCGTTACCATGTGACATATGGGCACCACGGTGGCGAGATGTTAACTACCTCGCCTGGTATACAGGAGGTTGTAGGTTTTATCCCGAACATGACACCTGCATATTTGGAGTTTGCGTGTCTCTCTTCCTGTGGCCGTGTGGATTTGTCTCTCCAGGCCCTCCGGTTATTCTCTCCACATTTAGAGTATTTGGCTGATATAAATTTCTACACTTGATATAAATTTCTACACTTCGTTGAGCTATCATTTGTGATAGCCAGGATGCTCCTGAACAAGAGCTACATAGCTCAGTGGGCCTTACCTGGTAAAATAAAAAAAAACTTTCTTAGTTTAATAATGAGTTCATATCCTTACCAATGTCCAGACCTGGCAGAGCCACTGCACATCCCGGGGCTGCTGTCACCTCCGTGCGGCGAGCGGGCAAGCGGAAGACGGAGAGCTGGGAGGGCGGCGGCAACATGGCCGCCGGAGGATGTCGCGCCCGTCCCAGCCGCCCCCGCCCGAGGAGAGCGTCGCGATGATCGTGTCGATGGGGTTCACGCGGAGCCGCGCCTTCCGCGCCCTCACGGCCAACGTGAGCGCGCGCGCAGTCATCGCCCGCATCGTCATTGTCGTCGTCGTCATCGTCGTCATCATCGATAAAACAATGAGGGCATTTTGTAGTGGCGCCATTTTTACGTCGCGCAAGGCCCGACAAGAACGAGCTGCTGGGGCTACGGCACTTTTAAATCTCGATTGAAAACTAGTTTCTTTAGACCTGAATTGTGTCTTTATTTTATTGTCCTTCCCCCGCACCTCCGATTAGCACGGTTGGCTATGTACGGTGCGAAAGAAGTTAAACATACATACATATACGCTTCACAGATGAGTATCGTCTGCAGGTGGCATGTATTTGTTTTTTTGTTAATTCATCTCTGGTATTAACCAGGGCGGCCGCTGAGCTCCAACTTGTGCAAATGCACTACAGCTCGGCCACGTCGCCGCCCATCCATTGCGACGCTCGATAATCGGTGAAAAACGTCTTGACACATAGCCCGCGTCACTTCCAACAGCGCAGTGATTACTGTCGTCGTCATCATCTCCAACATCATCATTGGCATAATCACCGCAAATAATAATAATAATGCCCTTCACTCAGGAAAGCTTCGAGTGTCACGAGGGTCTTGCGTCGTCGCTTTGCAGAACAACAACCTGGAGCGCGCCACCGACTGGATTCTGACCAACATGGCAGACGCGGGCTCGGATGGGGACGAGGAGGAAGAGGAGGAGGAGGGGGCAGCAGCAGGGGCAGCAGCAAAAGGGGCAGCAGCATCGGGGGCAGCAGCAGCAGCAGGAGTACCAGCAGCAGCAGCAGAAGGGGCGGCAGCAGCAGCAGCAGGAGTACCAGGAACAGCAGCAGGAGCAGCAGCAGCAGCAGCAGGAGTACCAGCAACAGCAGCAGGAGGGGCAGCAGCAGCAGCAGTGAACGCTGCTCCTGCTAAGGTGGAACTTGTGGCGCCCAGCAGCATCGCCCTCCCAGAGGCCCACAGAAACGGGCCTCTCCCGAGCAGCGCGATGAGCAACGGGATGTCGGAATACCCCGACGGGCCCGGACGTGAGTGCCCGCTACGCACAAACACGAACGGCGCCGTGGTTTAACCGCTTCGTAGTCCGTCATGTCGGCGCCGCTGACCGAGATCCTGGGTTCAATTCGAGGCAGATGCCTGTGATTAAGCAAGCGCTCGGGTGTAGCGAGTTCATAATAATTGGTGATGCGTTGGTGGTGATGATGGTGCCACCATGATGATTCTTATCATCATCAGCTGCTGCAATTGCCAGCAGACCCACGATCCCTCTCTCACGCGTGTGCTGTGTCTTTGTCTTTTGTACGCGTGCTGCACACGTGCCGTGCGTTTGTGCCATGCAGGCTACCGTCTCTTTGCCTTCATAAGCCACATGGGCACATCCACCATGTGCGGACACTACGTGTGCCACATCCGCAAGGAGGGCCGGTGAGTCGTACCCAGCAGCCTACTTGCTCTACTGCAACCTGCCGCTGGCCACCGCGTAGCGCAGGAGTCACATGCACACACACACGACGGTGCGCTCAGAGCGAACCACCACCATCCTCATCATCGGCATCAACAGCAGCATCCATTTATCATTCATTCATTATTACAATCATCTTCACCATTATTTATCATTACCTTCATAAACACCATCAGATTGCACAAACCGGCTACATTCACCCCTCCTGAACCACACTATACTCACGGAACTCCCATTCAGGAAAGTGGTTGTCAGTTATCTCCTCACTGTTGCCCGATTCACCGTTTCCCTATTCTCCATTTCACTTTTTCCCTATTTCACTGCGTCCCTGTTTCCCTATCCTCCTCCGCCTTTCCTCGCCTTCCCTGCCCATTCCGCCCCACCCCTCCGCTTGCCCCGCCGACTACGCCCGCAGGTGGGTGATCTACAATGAGGACAAGGTGTGCGCCTCCGAGAAGCCTCCCAAAGACCTCGGATACCTCTACTTCTACAAGCGCATGCAGAGCTGAGAGAGGCGTCCATGCCAAGCCCCCAGCAGCAGCAGTCACCGGTCCCGTCAGCCACAGCCCCCCCCCCCCCCCCCCGCCAGAGGCACAGGACAGAGGTCGCAACCGGGTACCCGATACCCGTACCCTACCCGATACCCGGCTACCCGTACCCGGCCGGGTACGGGTAACCGTTTGCGACCCTGGTGCGGCCGGGTACGGGTACGGGTAGATCGTGAGTCACTGATGAGTAACCGTTTGTCACTCATTTCGGGTAGGGTACGGGTAGGGAACGGGTACACATACCCGGCCGGGTACGGGTACCCATTTGCGACCCTGGTGTGGCCGGGTACGGGTACGGGTAAGGAATCAAAACCCGTTTGCGACCTCTGGCACAGGGTGGGGGTAAGGGTGGGGTAGCGTGCACAATGACTTCTCCAAATCTGGACGTACCACCCCCGGTCAAAGTGCAACGTGGAGCAGGGTGGGGTCGTCACTTGTGTCCGGGTTTTTCTTCCCCAGCATCATCGTCTCGTTGAGGAAGCTGTCCTGGGAAATGTCAAGTCTTTGCGGAACATTCAAAATCCCATTTTTTTCGCTCATTTACATAATATACTTCTCAAGGCGATGCATTCACATGCAGCTCTCTCCCCTATTCTGGTATTGTATGTTGAACTTCTTTCGCACCGTACGCACTAATCAGAGGTGCGGGGGAAGGGCAACAAATAAACACAAAAAGCAGTTATAAATAAATTCGTTTTCAATTGTTGAAATTATCTTCCCATGATATGTCCCGGGTTTTTTGTTGTTGTTATTCTGCAGAGGTGGCAACCCTAGCAGAGTGAAGCCTTCAGTCACATCTTTTGGGTAAGGCTACCACATTTCTGGGAAGCTCAACCGGGACAGGTGGTAAACTGGCCCCACCCCCAACCCCACCTCACTTTCACAGCCTCATCCGGAGTGGGTGGGGCTCTCTCACTTTGGCCCTGCCCACCGCTCACAGGCCCCACCCACTCATCTTCCAGCTCCACCCACAACCCAGGTAGCTCCACCTTTTAACCAGTTTCGTAAAAAGCACAAGGACACGGGACGGCACTTGCGAAAACCTCCAGGAGTGTGTCGCGGCCAAAACGGGGACGTTTGGGGTAGCCTTAACTTTGTGAGATCCTACGTGGGAGGCGAGGGATGGATGCCAATGGGATGTGCAGATTTACCAATTTGTAGAGAGGGATGCTGAAAGCCAGGCACCATTGTCTCTAAGCCAATTGTTCATTCCAGTGGTGAACTGGCAGTGATTGGCAGTTTCATTCACACTTGAATGGACATGTAATCTAGACTCCCCCCCCCCCCCATTGGCACCACCGATACACCCATAACATCTTGGGTACACCCACCTGCCAGGCCCTTGCCCAAGTTTCGTCCCTGTGGCAATGGGCATTGTGTTCTGTGGGGTTACTTAGAGCAGTGGTGGGCAACCAACACAACAACAAGAGCCATTTTCGTCAAACTCTGTAAAAAAAATCGAAAACCTCTCAATATTTCAAGAGCCGCAATGCGAATAACGTCGCGCAAGCAGAACTTAAGAGCCGCATGGCAGCCCCGAAGCCGCAGATTGCCGACCCCTGCCTTAGTGACGTGCCCTCTGCCTTAGGCCTGGCGCGAGAGCCTCAGGCATGACCTGCCCTCGAGGGCAGGAGCAGCAGCAGGCGTGCCGAGCGCAATGCTGCCGTGCGATCCAAGGCGGTGTCTAGAAAAGGGATTTGCCAAAATTACGGTTAAAACTCACCACTTTGTGACGAGGGCCTTACTTGAAGAGTTCCTCACACTTCAATGAAAACAAATCTCAAGATTTGTTAGTTTTTCTGTCCAAAAATATAGCCACACATTTTAAAAGCTTTTGTGCACTTTACAATCCATAACTGTTTTGTAAAAAAAAAGCAAATTGAGCAGTTCCTCTCGCAAGAGCGATGTAGCCACCACCGTCACAGATTTATTTTTTTGCGCGAGAGCGAGCCGTCAGTTGATGACGGTGAAAGTGAATAAATGTTGCGGTCGAGTTATGAGTGTTGAAACCGTCCCAGCGGTGTTCCCATACAGCGGCTTCGTAGGATTCACGCAGCCGCGTTCCAGTGCCGCGAATGCATCACAAAGCCCACCGATGTGGAAAAATGTAATTTTATTTTTAATGTAACTCGTTTGTTTTTGAACTCTGCTCCCCTCGATTTTAGTGGAAAAACTTGTACGGGCGGCGTGGTTTTTTGTTCTTTTCTTTCCGTGACCACAGTTAAATCGCAAAAAAAACTGCACCCAAGTGAGATTTAAACAAAATGAACGATGCCGAGGCCGTTTTCTTTGGCGATAGAGCACGGACCTCCGTGAAGAATAACGAAACGAACGATGATAAACACGACTGAATGTGAACAAATCGCACACCTAACAGGCTAATAAAAACGTTTGTACCAGAGCGAGTAATTTTCCGATTTATTTCAAGAGGCACGACCCACGCTGTGTGTGTGGAGAGGCCCTCAACCATTGGATTGACAACTAGGATTTGTGCTTGGTCGACTTTGAGTTACATCCAGTATTTCCGACTAGTTTAGGGGTTGAACCCAGACTTTTGCAGAAGCTTACGAATGGATTTAAGAAGTGAGCTTCAGATATGAAGGCATTTTAATGGTGGTTTCTGCTCACAGCAAGAATAAGTGTTCGTAACAGTGCTTTAATGGTAATGGTGGTGAGCTTGACAGCCCGCGTGGGCCGTATCCGACCCACGACTTCCATTTCATACAGCCCTCAACTGCAGGAGGCCTCTTACTCCGCAGCAGCCCGCAAATAATATAAACCCTCTCCCATTCCGATGACGTACTTGTAAGACAACAAAACTGACACCTTTTTTACAAGGAGTCATGTTTGCATAGACCACAATACCTGCAGTCATAATGCAAACAAAAAACATAACTCTGATAATGTATGCATTGTCCTTGAAGTTGATTGGTCCACACCCGAGACAGCTTTCCTTAGAGCCTAGTCTCATATGGGTTGGACCAGATGACGCCAAAAAAAGGTGTTAGTTTTGTTGGCAGATGGCAAATGAGGTACCAATGGTGTAAGTACTTGTACATCATCAGCTTTTCCAATTCTGTTCCGATGACGTACTGAGTTTCTCACAAGGTCAAGTGGGAGGGCGTGTGGCACGGTTTGGCGATAGCTATCATAGTGCGGTCGTGTCGCAACGGTTCTCTGCGGTGAGTACAATTTCTTTCAAAAACGGTGCTATGCCTCTCTAAATAAAATTAACGCTAACCGCTTGTGAGTTCCGAGATTCGGCAGTGAACGAGACCCACCCTGCAACTTGCAGACGTCTCGGAACGGGAAAGGGGTTAAGTCCATCACTGCAGACATCTTAGCCACGCTAATCGGGTACTGGAGGGTAAAATGTCGACCTGGCAATAACTCTCTTAAACATCAGCACACTCAAGTCTACCAAGACAGGGCATATAATGACTGTTGTCAATTTATGTTTTATTCATCATCATCATCATCGCTGCTTAACAATCGCCCACATTTATTTTAAGCTCGGCCACAAACTCGCACAACCACGGAGAGGCCAGGGCACTCAACATCGTCGTTGCATTGGAAGACTTGCGTTAATTGAAACGCCTGGCAGATGGCGCCACACAAGAGCACACTACAAACGCTGGCACTGAAACACGCATGGGTTGTGGTGGAAGTCACGGTTGAGTCAGTGGTGGACAAGGGTTCGGGTAACAGAGGCATGACATAGACCTCAGAGTAGACACCAAATACGACCACGAGAAGCCAACATCAAATGATATTGTAAAATCATCTTCTTTTTTTTGCTTAGAACCGCGGCAGCAGATTCATTTCACGATTATTCCGTTACAAAATGTACGGCATGCGTGCACTGAAGACCTTAACATCCACATACTGCGGTATATTCGTATAATTATCTACGTCGTAAATGTATTTATTTGCTTTTTTTTTACTTCAACCGTAACAAATCAACACTGCCCATTTGCTTTGGTCCTGGGACGCGTAATTGAAGGAGATCATCACCTTGATCACCAGTGGCGTAGCGTGGTTGGCATGGCCCTTGGTGCAGGATATTACAGACGGCGGGGCAGCCTCTCCTATGCAATGCCCTCCCGTGCCTCGACCCCTCTGGCCCGTGGATTCCCAGTGCCTTCGCACCACCTGCCCATTCCATCGCCACGCCACTGGTGGTTTATCTCATTGTATCGTTTGATGATATCTGGGGTAAAAAACTCTCCCAAGTCGGCCTCTGTTGCAAGAGGCACCTCATTTTGATATGTCAAAAAATAATAACACTGCAGGCAACCACAAGCTGATCCTCAAACTGGAAGGTAAAAAAAAAACCCCAACAACGCTTTGATAAAAAGGCTAATTTAATCTAACCGTGTTTTCATCGTACCAATTAACATGATTCCACTGCTAGCGGGAGTGCTGACCCATCACATGGTTGGCTCACGATCACCGGGGGCTCTTCCAAGTGGCCGACATATGTGTTCACCAATCGACTCCTGTGTGTGCGTGTGTGCGCGCCTCACTGAATGCCCAATCCGTGGGCCAAGGACGGAGGACAAATGACGTTATTGAGGAACACGACCACTTTGGTGCATACCTTATATATACACACATTTCTCTTTCTCGACCGAGTGACCACGCCTAAACAGTTAACGCAGTGGTGCTGGATCTAGGCACATGCGCTGGACTTTTAAAGAGCACGGTTAGTGATAACCGGGGTGCCACGGACACTGAAATCAATCTTGCATTTGCTAATTACTGCATGTTTTTTTATATTTAAGGATGTAACGATGCAATGAATCGATACTTTTCGAGGCTACAGACATTAGGCTACATTCAACAATAGTTGCATTGGATCCCACGCGTAAAGAGTGGATGTGTTTTATTTTGAGCGCATGTTTGCATGCATGGCACTCTTATGACCTCTGTGGCTACTAGAGACCCCGACATCCGATGTATCTTTTATGTTTATTATCAGCTAACACCGGCCACAACCCCGAGTCGATGTGCACCTATCGTTCTCTTTTAGCCCCCCCCCCCCCCACCGTTCCATTCCCTGGCTACCACATTCAGATAAGCCCCCCCCCCCCCGCAACTTGTATTTAAGAGCTTGTCCCTTGGATTTTTCCTCACTTGATACAGTAAATCTAGCTGACGGTCCCACCTGATGACGGAGACTTGTGTTGCCACCGAAACGTCGTGATTTATTATTTTATTTCTATAATTATTTCTATTAGTTTTATTATTTATTTTTTACCTACGTGACTTTCCCGAAAAAAACTAAGAGTATGAATCCGATGTATCGTTAAAAAAAAAGAGACCAATTTTAATCGATTCGTGAATCAAAACGATTAATCGAATCGTGGATGGGGGGGGGCGGCAGACCCCCGACTAATAACGACCGCACCCCCACAAGCAGCACTCACTTCTGTGGTTTTATCTTTTCAAGCCCTTCACCGCCCCCACCCCACCCACCCCCTAATCGACATAGGGTGAGTCTCCATTGTTAATTACGGACATCACCACCACCACGCTCGACTTTAACCGACACACGACTTTTGAACGATACCCGCCTGAATTAAGCGCCACCCCTCCCCCTTAACTCGACACTGGCCAAAGGCCTCCCAGGAGGCCTCCCACACGAAGCGAGAGAAGTCACTTTGCGATGGGGGTCGCTTGCAGGTCAATCAAAATTGTCGCGTCCCCTTAAGGAACCTTGGTAAATTGCCGTCGCTTCATTGTCACGTCGAGCTCTAAAAACTAAACACATTTTTTTCTTTTTACCGGGTAAGGCCCACTTAGCTATTTTTAGCTCTTTTGAAGAAGTGACCTGGCCCACAAAATGTGATAGCTCAACGAAGTGGCTTATGACGTGGAAATGTAACGCAGCCAAATACTCTTTAAGCGCACGTTTCTAAATGTGGCGGGGAAAAACCGGAGAACCCGGAGAAAAATCCACGCGACCATGGTGAGAGACCATGCAAAACTCCAAATACACAGGCATCAGCGTCGGGATCGAACCCATGACCTCCTGTATACCAGGCGAGGTAGTTAACATCTCGCCACCCTGGCACCCTCACAGTGAAGATGTGCCGGGGTCAAAGCCCGGCTGACTTTATGGAAGACCTAACGAACCCCCCACAGAGACCACCCCCCCCCCCCCGAGCCCAAACCATCGCAGCTACAGATGGACATTTGCAAGCTCGCTAAGAACCAGGAGTCGACAAGAGGCTTCGCAGTAGTCAGTGACATCGTCAAACTGCGACGGTGACTTTGCCGAGCAGTGGCGCGTTTGTCGTCTCGCTACGAAGGTCTGTGGTTTGGGCCTGCTGGCCGCCCTGGTTAATACTGCGGGTGTGTTAAGCATAAACATATTCTCCAGATTAAAATATGTAAATCTAGTCTCACGCGCACACCACCGTCGTTACGCTTGTGTGACCAGATTTGAATCATTGTATTGTCACCGGGCGCAAGTTTGGAGTGTGTCTTACTTTCGGAAATGTCTTATAATCTGGAGAATACGGTAATATTGTTGTGTCCCCCCAGGGATCATGGGCTTAGAACCTTTACAGTGATTTCAACTCACAATTTTACCAGCTGTGAGTTAAACACTTGGCCAGTGCCATCTGACCAGAATATTTGAACATTATTATTGTTCAGGGCAAAACACAGATATTATCACTGTGTCCAGATGGCACAATAACTGTTAATTTCCTTGTCATCTCGGAGTTATTGCAGTAAGTCTAACTATACACAACTTTACACATTTACACAAATAGCTCCATAGTTATTACTTGTATTCTCATAATAATCATTGTTAGGACTAGTCCCTGACCGTGTAATCTTAGTCATTAAAATTCTCTACAGAGGCGATCGCCGCCTCTCACTCTTGACAGCGACCACAAACGTGACGGTGCGTTTTGTAACCACGACGTCGCATAGTTCAAAACACATCAAATTGAAAGCATGCATCCGGTCACGTGACCTTCCCATGCATGGTTTTGGACATTACGGATGGACACACAAGACGGACAGCCTACGATTTCATACATTATTAATCAACAATTATTATAATTTTTAGCACAATTATTGTATTTAACTCATTATCCTCATCGGCTGGGTCAGTGCAGGCATGACCAGTCGCGTACTGCTGGCTGGGTCACGGCTGCCATTTCAACGCGAAGCAGTGGCACCAAATGTCGTACCTGCGAGAGACCGCGTCTTTTTGAAAACCCACCAAAAGAAAAAAATATCCTTAAGTGCATGGTCTTGTTGAGAATAATTTTTGACAAAAAATTTAAAACGTTAAAACCCTCGCTGCTTTTGGCCCGCATGCGACAACTGCCATCTGACTCGAGATTTTTTCCATTTTTATTTTTCGTGCGAGGAGCGGACCTGTGCGTGCACGCGAATTGCCGCGTTATATTTACAATCATCCTTTAGCAGATTAGTTTACTCCGATGGATTTTTTCGTGTGTAAATTCTGCCGTTACTGTTGTTCCTAATTTTTTTTTATTTGCCGTCTTCTACAAAACTACGCGCCTTGCAAAAGCAAAATTATGCCCGCGTTAAAGTGAAAGTAATTGACAAAGAATCAATGTTAAATTGGTCAAGTTGATCAGTGGTGGGGGATTCAGAACTGCCCTCCAGCTACTCGGATGCTGGAGTTGGTGTATCACACGGAACTAGAGTCATCACACATGTGTGATGCACCTGTGCAGTGGAAAACCTGCCCGTTATGCAAAAGCACAACAGGATAATCATCTACACTTAACTTGCGCATGATCTTAACCGTGTGGATCTTTTCCAGGCAATGCCAACATGATTTATCCAAAAGCACAACACTCCTGAACAAGGCTCCTAGAACCCATTGACATCCTTCCCAGGTAAACTATTTCAAACTCGAGCCAAAGTGAATCAAGCAAGGGACCGGGGCTAGCGAGACGGCGGCGCTGTAACAAACGGAGCCAAGCGAGTGGCGCGGAGATGTGGCCACGGCTCTCGCTAACCGTGCCCCGACCGCCATCACAGCCCGGCCGCGACTCCCGGCCCACCGCCGCGCCGCTCGCACTCGCCCCTCTCGTCTCCGCTGCACTCGCACGCGATCAGCGCCCGCGCCGCCGCCTTTCGGTGGCGATGGCAAAACCACGCATCGTCGGCGAGCCGCCGCCACCGCCGCCGCGGCGGAGACGAGCGGTCGCGGCTGGCCGCGCCGGCGAGCGCGGGCAGCCGGGCGGCCGAACCGGAGCCGAGCGGCCGCGGCCGTGGCCGTCATTGCTCGAGGCCGAAGGCGGAGAGGAGCGTGTCGAGGTCGTGGTCGTCGGCGGCGCGGTGCAGGTCGGCGAGGCCCATGAGCGACAGCGCCATGCGCAGCGTGCTCCAGATGCTGTCGGATGTCGCGTCGACGCCGCTGGCGCCCACCGCACCGCCCGTGTCCGCCGCCTTGCGCTGAAGGCGCAGCGCCTCCAGGAAGTGCTCCACCGCCTCGCTGCGTCGTGAGCGGTCGGGGTGGGGGAATGCGGCGCGGGAACGTGCAGACGCGGGGGCACGCGCGCGTGCGTGAAAACCCGGAGGAAATGAAAGGCTCGCTATTGTTACAACGTGAAGTCAAAACGATTTGCCACTCGAAAGAGTGAGGAGCGGTCAGTGATTGAGTCTGATATAAATTCTACATTGCTATGGTGGAATCCAGTCACTGTGGTTAACGTGCAAACAATTCACCCCCCCCCCCCCTATTGATTTGATGAAGTCTCACCATTTGTAGTTGTAATTCAATTAAAGTATTAATGATTTAGTTTTTTTTGTCCTGTTCGTAATTAATTTCCAATTGTTTCGTCTTGTTTGCACAGTGTTGTATTCTCCATTAGCCTAAATGTATCATTTCCATATAATTATTTGATCATTTGCATACATCGTAAATAAATACTTCAATATGATTTACACAATCAGATATCCCACCTCTAGAAAAGGAATCTCAACGTAACGATCACTAGCTCGCACGCCCACCTGCCCTCCTGCCAGAGGTCGCAATCGGGTACCCGATACCCGTACCCGTTTGCGACCCTGGTGCGGCCGGGTACGTGTACGGGTAGGCCGTAAGTCACTGGTGAGTAACCGTTTGTCACTCATTTCCCAACGTCTTGTCTCTTCTCACAATTCAAGTTCCTAGAATCAACCCACTCGCGCCTGCAACATGGCTTCATCCCAGAGGTCGCAATCGGGTACCCGATACCCGTACCCTACCCGATACCCGGCCGGATACGGGTAGCCGGGTATCGGGTGCGGGTAGGGTATCGGGTACCCGTTTGCGACCCTGGTGCGGCCGGGTACGGGTAAGGAATCAAAACCCGTTTGCGACCTCTGCCTCCCGCCCGGCCGGCTATCCCTGGCGGCATACCGGTGAGCGCCCAGGTTGATGCAGCTGATGCCGAGGTTGTATCGGGAGCGGATGAATCCCGGCTGGAGCTCGAGAGCGCGCCGGTACGCTTCCACCGCCTCCTCGCTGCGGCTGCCGTTAGCGAGCGTCGCCCCAAGCTTGTTCCACAGCAGGTAGTCCTGGTCGCACGCCGCACCACCCACGGTGGTGTAACACGGCACGACCAGCACCCCAAACTCGCCGGGTCATGCGCGAGCCCCCCCCCCCCCCACCGTCACCCCACCCCGCGAGGAAGCATCGAGCGTGGAAGCGGTGCGCGACCCGCAAATGACGGCACGGGGGTCTTCAAATGATTAATTTCGGATCATTCAGATTCGACTTCAACTCAAAAACAGTGCACTATAAGAGTATTGAGAGCTCGGGGTAAGCATTTACACTATGAGACATCTCCTTTACCAGTGGCAAAGTTGTACGCCTTTTGGCGTCATCTGCTCCAACACCAATGGAGACTAGGCTCTAAGAAAGCTGTCTCGGGTGTGGACCAATCAACTTCAAGGACAGTGCATATCATTATTATCATCAGAGTTGTTATTTTTGTTTGTATTTTGACTGCTTGTGTTGTGGTTATTGCAAACATGATCCCTTGTATAAAGGTGTCAGTTTTTTGTACCAGTAGGAAAGGGTAAAAACCTATTACTATATTTTGCCACTGGTAAAGGAGATGTCTCATATTGTCCATCTGGTTTATGCTGCCTGACTCATTTGACTGAGGCGGGGGGGTGGGGGATGGGACATTTACAAACGAGTGTCCAGGGGGCACCGAATTGCCGGTGCGATTACGCGCGCGACGTCCCCCAACGCGGAGCGAGCGGCACCTGCGGGCGCACGGCGAGCGCCGCCGTGAAGCAGTCGACGGCCTTGTCGTACTCGCCGCTCAGGTTGAAGAGCACGCCGAGGCCGCACTGCAGATCCGGGTCGACGGCGCCCTCTCCGCAGCGCACCGCCTCCAGGAACAGCTCCCGCACCTCGGCAAAGTAGCCGCTGCCAATGGAACACGACAGAGAGGGGCGGCAATAGGAGGGGGTTATTTTTTGTACTACTTTTTTATTTTAGCAGGTAAGGCCCACTGAGCTAAAGAGCTCTTTTATCAGAAGCAACCTGGCCACAAATGATAGCTCAACGAAGTGGCTTATTACGTGGAAATGTATATAGCAGCCAAATACTATTGGCAGCTATAATATAAATTATGTTTCTAAATGTGGAGGGAAAACCGGAGGACCCGGAGAAAAATCCACGTGATCACGGGGAGAACATGCAAACTCCAAATATACAGGTGTCAGCGTTGGGATCAAACCCACAACCTCCTGTATACCAGTGCGAGGTAGATAGCATCTCGCCACCAGGGCAGGGGTTGGGATATTCCTCCTTGCCGAAGGCCGAATGAGATTTTCAGATACATTTCGTGGGCCACGCGTGAACTCACACACGCATGCCTCTTTCGCTTGCAATGACGACGGTTACAACAAACACAAAACCATCATCTTCGACATCAGTTTGTTATGACGACGAAGACAACAACGATGACAAGTGATGAGGACGATGACGTCAGTGGTGGGCGTGCAGCCTCACCTGGGCAGCACGGAGCTGAGCCGCCTCTTAGTGCCGGCTGCGCCGTCCGTGGCTGTGTCGGCGCCAGCCGGCACGAGATGCGAGTAGGTGGGGTTTGCAGCGAGCCAGCGATGCAGCGTCTCGCAAGCCTGCTGCTGCAGCGCCTCATTAGTGAAGCTCACCGCGAGCGCCATTAGCGCCGTCAGATTATCCTTCTTTAGCTCCAGGCACCTGCGATGCACGTACACGAAATATAAGGATCACCCCCCCTCCCGTGTAGCCCAGCATCGCATCTCCTGGCTCTGACATTCCTCACCGAGGAAACTGGTGCAACCATCATCCGCATCAGGTCAACAACAGGCGGATGCGCACAGCTCCTTTATACGTGAAAAATTAAAGACAAGCCACAGTTGTACCGATTGTGGCCATGCAACTCACACTGTGGGTCATATAGTAAAACCACTGCAGTCTGCACCCCTAGATGAACTCTCTCCCGAAGCCCTCTCGTGGCTAGCAGTCCCCGACATTGGCACTTAGCTCCTGAATATATTTCCCAATGCTAGAATAGCGCAGTGTACCAACTAGGACATCTCTCCTCTGTACCACATTTAAACATGCACAGCGGAAGCAGTCTATAGGAGCACTGCGGAGCAAAGCCGGCAGTGATAACGAAGAGCCGGGACAGGCGTTGTGCACCTGCGCAGGGCACTGATGGCAGCCAGCTCCTGTTCATTCTCCGCTTGAGTTGTGCCCAGGTACTGCCATGCCTGCTCGGTTAAAAACACACATACACACACGACGATTACAAAGTAATTACCGCAATAGCCAAAGTACATTAATCACGTGTATGAGCCTTTACCATGAAAATTATTGTTTTCAGCTCACCGCTAAGTCCGAGAACAATTCTCACATCCAGATGAACAGTTCACTTGAAACTGTGCCATTAATCTTCAAGACAATATCTAAGAAAGTTAGAATGGAGTTGATTCTTCCCTCCTAGGTGTTGGATAAAATGAAGGAATAATCAATCATCGTGGCCAGGTATCAGTCTTCGCATCAAGTATTATATTAAGCCTTTTTCGACCTAAGGGAGGCCCAGGACTGGTTCAGATATTCGTCGACGATGTTAGCCGTGAGCAGGAATCTAACTCGGCTCAGTGGGTTCACAGAGCTGTGTGCTAACCACTACAATACCGCTGCTCCAATACATGTGTGTGTATATAACAGCCGTCATTCATCACTAAATGGTGGTGATGACACCACAGTGCTTGCGCTGGGCTAGGTACACTTTGAGGCAACGTGAATTGTCGAAGGCTCGCTGACACGAGGCCACGGGACAGACCCTGGTGGGCTGGGTTGACCGAGATGGCAGATGCACCACCCGTGCCCCCTACAATGCCACCATGCTGCATTTCAGCCACCCTCTGTTGTTGCTGGAGGGCGACTGCCTCCACCTGCCCAGGAGCGTCCTGCACACTTGCCTGCACACTTCACGCCCCTCCTGCACACTTGCCTCCATGTGTGTGGGATTACTCAGCACGGCTGCCTCAAAGAGCAGCACGGCGTTGGGGAGGTCTCCGGCCTGCAGCCGACGCAGCCCCTCGTCAAACGGCTCCGTGTGCTCCTGCAGCGGGTTCTCCTCGTTGAACACGTAGCCCTGCGCCGTTTCACCGACGGGACCAAACGGGGGGAGGGCAAACGAGAGGTCAACGGGGAAAACGCGGCGACGGCTTCGTGTGCCGCGCAAAAAAATAAAAAAACGCCACGTGGCCTGAGAGCCTAAGTAAAGTCTCGCAAGGCATGCCGCCAAGGGGTGTAAACTGGGCATGTACTGGCGCATCGATTTGACGATGAAATAAACGCGATTTTACTGCTGTAATTATTGTCCAATTCAGTGCCGACTTTGTTTTCGTCATTGTGCCGTGAGACGATGAGTCAATTCAGAACTCTCGCAGAGATCCCTGCCCTCTGCTGGTCCACACAGCAAAGGGCTTCATTTTAACACCGAGTAGAAGGCTTTCGCGACCAATATCATCCATAAGAAGTTTTTTTGGGGTTAGGTCATGTAAATGTAAATGTGCCGTGAAACCCGCCGCCACCCGACACAGCCAATAAGTAAGGTTTGCCACGTAGACAAAACATGCCAAATTGTAAATGTTGTGGGTTAACTCTCCAACACACCGGTGTGCTGAACTAATAACAAATTGCCACGTTTGGTTTCCATGAGAAACCTTACTAATTGGCTGTGTGGGGTGGTGGCGGGTTTAACGACACATTTATATTCGTGCGATCTAATCAAAATAAACCTGTATTATGGAAAGGGCATCATTTTGCCACCCACCCTGCCACTGACAGTAATGTTCGTACCAAATTATGCACAGAGCCAGATTGAAGGGCTTTCATTTTGCGCAGTCATTGGTTACCGGGCTGAGACCGTGAGCTCATCACCCCCGAGAGCCTGGTTTAATCACAGGCAGCTTTGTCTGGATATGAAACCAAGGTTTCAGTGGTACCAGCTTGATAAAAAAAAGCAATCGGTTAATTGCTACGCTGCTAGTTAACAAGCGGATAAATAATTCACCGTCATGGTCAGGTAAGGAGTTTGGCACCAAGTATTACAATTAAGGCGGTTTCAATCCCTGGAAAGCCAAAAAGGACCAGTTGTCAGCCGGGAGCAGGAATCGAACTCGGCTCCGTACATTTGTGGCAGCAAGGCAGTCCTTCAGTTTCGCTGTCTTTAGGAGTCAACAGCACGGCGTTCCCCAAGGGGTTTTGCGTACGACTGTGGCAATGTAAGGAGGAGTCGCCGCACCTTGTCATAGGAAGAGGCGACAACCTCGTCGTACTCGGACAACCACGGGTTTGCTTCCGGCTCGCCCTTGGCCATGTCCTCCCACTCGGCCTGCAGCTTGTCCCAGAAGTCTGTGTCAGACTGCACGATAGCGCAAACAAGGCCCAGCGAGGGAAAAGTGACAATTATTTGTTCATGGATACAGCGCCC
The DNA here is from genome assembly GCF_015708825.2 of Lethenteron reissneri. Lineage (NCBI taxonomy): Eukaryota > Metazoa > Chordata > Hyperoartia > Petromyzontiformes > Petromyzontidae > Lethenteron > Lethenteron reissneri. The sequence goes on along the minus strand of NC_083814.1, from coordinate 10,391,594 downwards.
TCCCAATACGCCGGGACATCTCAGAACGCTTTACATCACCTTTTCATGCCTGAACGTCTGTGAAAAAAGAGCTTCATAGCTCATCGGATTCCCCCAAGATAAATTAATATTGCAATTCTGATCACAACACATTTGAAAGGACATCCCCCCCCCCCCCCAGCTGTTCCTGTGGGCCAGAGGTCGCAAACGGGTTTTGATTCCTTACCCGTACCCGGCCGCACCAGGGTCGCAAATGGGTACCCGTACCCAGCCGGGTACGGGTAGCCGGGTATCGGGTAGGGTACGGGTATCGGGTACCCGATTGCGACCTCTGCTGTGGGCACAAGGTAACTCAGTACCTGGCCTGCACACTGGCATTGGTCTGCCAGTAGGGGGCATTAGTCTGCGACGATTGCTAGACCTGCAGTGTAAATTTCTAATTTTGGCAAATCTGGACCATGACACAGACCCACAATGGCCTACTCTTGTTAATGACATCAGGCAAAGCTTAAGGTTCACTGTGAAGCAGATGGTGCGTCGTGGGCAGCTGCGAGGTGGATTAACACATCGCAGGGAGGCTTGGCCAGGCCTTGATCTAGTAGTGGATTTACCACGCCTCACAACAATCTAAATACACCCGTTCAACCTTTCAACGCTCTCGGCCGCAAACATTAGGGGCCATCGCGTTGACACTATCCAATCACCCGGCAATTAGGAATCGGTGGGATGGCTATAAATGGATCACACCCGGTGGAGATGCAAACGACCACGGCGGGCGCCTCACCTCGACGGCGGCACGGGCCTTCTCAAACTCTTCGCCCACCGTGATGTTCTTGGCCCGAGCGAAGTCGTCTGCCCACGGTTCGCCCCGCTCCTCCGGCTCCGTCTCTGGCTGAACCTGCCCGTGGGCCCGCATTGGGTGCACGAGGGGACGCAGTCGGAAACAAAGGAGGGCAGAAAACGCTTTTCCTTTGAAGACATGGTCGGCCAAATGATTTCAGCCAGGGGCAGGAAACTTACGGTCCGTGCTGCAATAATCGAGCACTGGAGGGGAATATTATGAATTTGCACCACCGAATTTTCAATTTTAGCACGCTCAGTCAGTTCTGCCATTGCTAGGGACTCGGTGGAAGTGAGGTGTGTTAATGTTCCGTGTGCCAAAGGTGTTTGACAGTCATCAGTAAGGAATGGATTCTCCACCTCTGGCTTAAGCAGACGAGTGAACCGTATAAGTTAATTCAACTTATGGCAGGCTGGTCTGCTGACAACACCCAGTGCCCACTCATTACACACTGCCTTCGAATTACAACAATCAATTAAATCACCTGCGTGCGTCAGCTGCGGTGACACGGCCCAGCGGTAGCGCATTCGCAGCATGTTGACGACCGTAGGGCCCTCCAAACTAGATCCATGGGACACAACGGCCCATGCCAAGAAAACTTCAAACGGCCTCGACACGGCAATGCTGTGCGCACGTGCGACTTGAGAGCACGTTCAGTTTTTTTTTTGTCGTGAGCAACTCGGCACCCGGTACCTGTTGCTCCTGCTCCTGCTGCTGCTGCTGCTGCTGCGTAAACTCTTCGGCCCAGCGCTGGGCATCGGCACCCGTGTGTAGCACGCGGCCTCCCTCAATGGTAACCTCTCCCTCCCCCAACTTCTTGATGAACTTCATAAACTGCAGACGAGGACGTGTGTGCGTGCGTGCGCGTGAAAAGGTGCACGTGGAAAGTTGCGGTGATCCACAGCTGTTGCCATTTTCAATCACAGGTGAGAAAACAAAAAGGGCAAGCGCTCATACATGTAAATGTTTTGTTTTGGTTCATGTGATGTTTATTTACTCCCCAGCAAAGCAACAAGCAAGGAATCGCTTACGCATTTGCGTAGTCTACGGAATAGGCGGCGCATTATCAGATACCATGCGTTAGGCCGGATGAACGCACGCCTTCGCGTAAGCCAACCTCGGAGTTTGAGAACTTGGGGTCGTCGATGCTTCCCAGGAACTCATTCGCCGTCTTCATGAGCTCCTCCCCCCCCACTTCCTGTGGCTTGTATTCGTCCACCCTAGCAGGATGACAAAACAAAGACAAAGGTCCCCCGTCTAGCCCCAACAGACTGTTGCGGCAAGTGCTGTTAGTGAGCACCTCTGGAGGCCGCCACGTTATACGAGGGGGTGGGTGGCCATCACCACGCCCGGCCACCTTTGTCCCCAAGTGGCGATGTTTACACACCGCACCAGGTACTCATTTGAGGCTGAGTCGACCTCGGGGAGGCCTAGGACCGGTACAGATAATCGTCGCTGGTGTTGGCCGTGAGCAGGAATCATACAGATACGCGTACACAAAGCTGGAAAGATGGTCCATTAAGCGAGCTTCCAAAAGGACGTGCACGCTCAAACACTCACGGACGCACGTAAAAACAAAAACGTTGCCAGCGTGTTACAAGCGTGTGGCGATGCCCTCTGTGGGGAGCTAGGGACGGTACTTCATGTGGAGAAAGCAGTGGTTGCGCTGCGTTTATTGGGTGCACGTGGTATTAAAGCCGCACGCCCATCCGCCCGCCTTCCAAATCAGAAACGCGAACCACACTTTTACTTAGCTGGTTACCGTTATTGAATACTACCCGTTGTTGAAAGTATTTTCTTGCCAAAAAAACTCTCCATATCTTGACATTGGTGCTGGTAAGCTGTGTGGTTAGTTTTATAACGACTGGCGGAGGGGTTTTTCAGAAATCGGAAAATGCAGTGTAGCGCATGGCCCTCACCATTTCTGGTCCTCGCTTTTGGCCGCTTCAAAGTCTCCCAGCCACAGCTTCTCCTCGCTGTGCTCCAGGTACTCCTCGGCCCACTTCACAGGGGAAGCATGGGCTGGGTCTGACGTAGGAGGCATGGGTGGAGGGGGGGGGGAGACGCCAAGCTGAGTCACTCGATGACCCACCGACCGCCCGAATCGCTTGTCACTGATATGGCCTATGACCGAATCACTCTAAAGGTCATCGCTCTAAAATGTCATCAGATCAATCTCATCAGAGCTCGGAAGATAAGCAGAATTGTTGCGCCTGGTTAGTATTTCGACGGCAGACAGATGCTGTAGGCGTGCGCTGTGAGGTTGGCCAAGAGATGGCGGCACATCAATGGACTCTTGAATCGATCCGTGTGGAGCTTTTTAGCGTTACTCCGTACTAATTGCGAATTTTTACGAGAGCGGCGAAATATTTATTCCGTGCTCGTGCCACCGCTGCCACCTCGGTGTGTTTGTTGCGGGGCGAGAGCCATCGTTTGCTTGTATCGAGTTGGGTCGCGTCGTAAAGCGGTGCGTCGTGAGCGAGTGAGAGGAATCGGCGGGGGGGGGGGACGGGATCCGACCGGCGGTCTCGGCAATGAACTCGCGGCTCCAGTCCTCGGGGGGCCCAGGTTGCGCGGACTCCAGCGTGGCGCCGTGACCCTCGCTCTCCAGGAACTCCTGAGCCCAGCCCTCTGACAGTGCCAGGTCTGCCACGCCCGGGGCTGGCGATCCACACGTGCGCACAGACAAGCACGTCGGTTCGGTCACGGTTAGGCATTGCAGCAATTCGTCGATTGACAATGGTGCTTTTGCTCATCATGTTTTCATCGAATCATGCAGGTGATAAATAAAATAACCAACTGTGGGATAAAGGCCTACCTATGCTGTGTTGGTCAAACGGGTGTGTTTTGTCATACTTTACCAAGCAGTTCGGTGGGTTATGTGGTTGGGGCAGATTGGTAGAGCTATTTGTTAATCAGTGTGTCACCATAAAAGACAAAGATCCCCATATGGCCTGAACAGACTGTTAGGGAAAGTCCTGTTCACAAGCACCGTTGAAGGCCGGCACGGCACACAGGGGGATGGGTAGACAACACCACATGTTGCCGCCTCCGTCTCCCCAATGCTGATGTCCACACATCGCACCAGGTACTAATTTGAGGCTTAATTAACCTAGGGCAGGACCATGACTGGTTCAGATTATCATCACTGGTGTTGGCTGTGAGTGGGAATTGAACTCGGTCGTAGGGTTCATAGCACAGTGCGCTAACCACTACGCCATTACTCCCCACCTTCCTCACACATGTGCACATCCACAGATCCCTTTTCATATCCGCCAGTGGATTGACAAAGGGTTGTAAATTATTATTTATTTTGTTAAATCTAAGAGACGGCAAGGCAAGGTTACACGTTACCACCGGCAACAATTATCCCATTGTGTCCAGGAATCGAATTTGGGTTGTCAGGATTTTAGCAGTGTAGGACAATTTTGCCACCACTCCTCCGTGTAACATTGTGGGTGATAAATACTACAGGTGCATTTATCGTAACAATACGCGCTGGCTGCTTCACATTGGACGTTAAAGATGCCGTCAAGGCAATCGCAAGTGTGAGCGTCACAGACCAAATTGGGCTCAATTTGAAAAATGACCCACAAGTTATTCAGTTGGAATACACACGGAAATCATCGCCACCTAATGCGAAAATTCAAGACATTCCTGATAAAGACTCTTGGAGGCTTTCCTGGGTAAACAAGCGCAATAATAACAACACACACACTACGTCTGCTAGTTTATCTGAAATATTTTGAAATGACAAAACACAAACTCCATGTTTTTTTATTCTTGGATCTTTCGGCAAAGTGACGTAGAAGGGAAATAATAAAATAATACAAATAAAACATAATAAAATAATTCTCACGACGTTCATTCAGACCCTGTCTTTCCGACAGACCTGTTCTTCACCTGAGGACAGCTGCTTGCGTTGTGGCCGAAACGTCGTGAGAATGATTTATTATGTTTATTTTTATTATTTTATTATTTCCCTTCTACGTGACTTTACTGAAAGAACCAAGAAGATGAATCCCTGCAGTCACGAAAGCTTTAAATCGAAACAAACTGCATGGTGGAATGGAACATGTGGCCGGCAGAAGCAACGTATACCTCGGAGAGGGGCATGCCTGAGGCTGGAGTTTTCAATCTCTTGCATCTCAGCAAGCAACTCATCCATCTTGAAAGTCTGCGGGGCCCGAGCGCGTACCGCATGGCTTGCATGCTGCTGCTCGTGCAGGAACTCATTCACGAGCTGTGGGTAGTTAAAACAAATGAATTTAAAAAAAATACAAAGATATCCCGTGTAACCTTTAACAGACTCTTGGCACGGCGCACACTGAGGGCGTGGTGTTACCAGCACCACACCCAGCCAATAAACTTGGCTACCTTTGTATCACCAGTACTGATGTTTACACACCACCATAAACGATATCCCCCACCACCCATCTCCCTGGTGATTTGATGAATTGCCATGATTCGCAGTTGAGATTCAATTTTGTTTTCATCACTGTGTGGAATGCAGCACCTCCTCTGGCTGCAGGGTTTACGTAAATCCATTATAAAATAAAGGAATAACTAAAATGAAATCACACTAACACAATTCCCTGCATGCATCATGAATGCATAAACAGCAAGGAAGCTGCTTGTCTTTCGATGCAAGCGCATGCAGGATGCTTGGGATTTAATGGAGTAAACAACTTGTAAGTACCAATGAATAGTAATTTGAAAGGAGAAAATCATGATTTGATGCACCGTCAGTAATAATCAATGTATGTAAAGACAAGGCCGTTTTGAGTTAATGGTCTTAAACATGGCGGTGTATATAATACCTGTGGTATGGTGGTGTCATGTAATATGCAAAGCATGATGAGAGGCTGATTGGTATGGTCACAAGCATGCCTTTTGTTGTACAGAAATCAACAATTCCATGTATCATAGATCTGAAGAAGATATGGATATATATACATGTGTGTGAAATCTTACTGACTAGATTAAGTATCAGCCTGCAGGAGAAACTAATAATACATCAACACAAGCTCGACAGGTATTCGGTAGTAGATAAACGAAAGTGAAACTGTGGATATTTACTGTACAGCTGTGGCTCTCACCTCGATCTCAGACGCTTGGGAAAGCGGCTTGGATACCTGCAAACGATTACAGACGTTAAACGCAAAATATATCGGGCGGCTCGACACCGAGCCAGAAATCAATCACCTCCCAAAATATTCGTGCAAGATTTTTTTTAGTTCAAGTCATGTTCCAGAGCATTTGCCAGTTCATACACGAGGCCGCTCAGCGGCTCTGCCCACAGCCAACACGTCCCTTCAATTATAACCGTGCTCGAATTATTCACGAGCACGCGCGTTTGTCCTTGCAGCATGTTTAACCCTGCGGTGCCATCCACTCTGTATTCTCTTCACAAACAACACTGAGAGAAATAAAAATAAAAACCTACACCCTTTATGTACCGAGGTAATCGTCACCAGTGGCCGCTCGTATTATAATATTCTCTCCACGTCGTTGTTACTATTAGTACACAGGTCACATTGGTGTGTAAATTGGAAGATTGAAAAATAATCGATTCTCACACATTGTGGTGTTAGAATAAATCCGACTCGACAAATCAATCAATCGTTACGTGCCTCATTGCTTATGGGGTTTGTCCCTAAAAACCGCTGCAGCCGGCATGACTATGGCAACTTTGCACAGCAATGGCATAGAGCGACAGAGTCGTATCAGGCCAATAAAGACAGAGTATGTCGAAAAGTGTGTCTGTTGAATAACGATTGGTCCACAGAGAGAACACAATCTCAGGTGGTCATGTGGACTCTGTTCTCCTTGTGGCAGGCAAATGGAATGGCAATCTCCTATCACATCACAATCTGATTCATTCAGATAAGGGCAACTCGTTTTTTTGCAATAGGAAATGGCGCAGCAACCATTGGTAATTGTTAATTGTTGCAACTACTGCCAGTCGTAGCAACTATTGCCGGATATTTCCCAAATATGTCCTTGGCATACTATTGCCTCCAATTGGCTCGGTCTGGAAAATTACTGAGATAATCTTGGGACGTGCGTGTAGCCCAGATTACAAATGTACGTGGCAACAATTAGTGTCAGAGAGGTCCTGCAATGAAATATGACCCCCCCGCCCACGATCCCCATCGCAAGCCCGCCCCCACCGCCCCCCATGTTACCACGGAAGCATCGGGTAACGCCTGCGGTGGTGGCCAGAGCGGGCGTCCGAGGCCCTCCTGCCGCAGCGCATGATCTTGCGTGAGGTGCGTCGTGAGCTTCATGAGTGGGTTCGCTCCGCCGCACTCCGCCTCCACCAGCTCGCGCATCGCCATGGCTGCCTCGTCTCAGCGGAGACCACCACCACGACCGGGCCGTCAGCCGCCAACAGCTACCCCCTCCTCCCTGCGTCTGTTTTAAAGAAAAATGTAACAAAAATACCGACTTAATCTAAATGCTGCTGTCATAGCGATGAACATGTACAGCCCTTTTATAAATTCATCTTCAATGGGCTCATGATGTAACAAACCACGTAACACCAACAATGGTGATCAATGCATGAAAACCGTGTCATTACAATTAGCACCATATCACTTTTACAGTCTTCATCGAATATTGTGTATATATATGTGCATGTACATTTACAGCCCTTTGTGAATCCATTGCTGGATGAGGGCTTCCCCATGCCATGCATGTTGTGGGGTTGAGTTGGCCATGCAGCGCAGACTTTGGGCTATAGTGGAGCAAAACAATGGGTTTTGCTGCACTATCCCTTAGCAGCCTGACACATGTTTTATGTGTGGTGGTCACAATCCAAGGACTATTCAGGCACGAGCCTTGTTTGTTTCTGGAATCGGATAAGATCAGCAACATTCTGGGTGCTTTTTGTTCAACGGCATGACAGTAATAAAAATGCCCTTTACCCGGGGAAAGCCTCACTCAGCCTTGATAGGGATGTTTGGACAAATTCCATTAATGATTGTTTGACACATTGGAGGAAAATGGAGGCCATAGAGAAAAAGAAACGCAGAAGAGGAGGAAACACTCAAAGCGCTGTATCGACAGATTCAATATTCCACTGCTATACTGCCATCTCTTGGCCAACTTACAGCCCGAGCATGTAACACCTGGTATTCTCAGGCGGTCTCCCATTTGAGTAACATCCAGGCTCAACCCTGTTCAGCTTCTGAGGTCTGGCAAAAATTGGGCACATTGATAGGGATTTGGACAGAGGAGTTTACTGCGTAGCTACTGAATTTGATTTACTCAACGTTCAAATTCAAAGTGACTGTGCTCGAGTGAGCACTGGCCAGTCAATGAGCCAGTGGTGTAAATTCCACATTCCTATGGCGAGGACTCGACACTCGGGATGGTGACAAAGTCAGTGCATTGGGGTGGCTATACTGTATATACACACACATAGGTATTTTATCTATATCAGACATCTATCTTTCAAGGAAACCCTGGATCACAAACCAAAACTCGACACAGTATATATTGTGATCAAACAGTAAAACCATCCATAACCTCAACCCAATCAAAATATTCTGTATAAGTTTGTTTTTAAGCAATAGGATTAATTTTCCCATTTTTAACCGGCTTACAGCGTATAGCTCAAAAGCGCTTACGTTCATAATGACCAAGCCAATAATTAAATGACCTGTTAAAAATAGACCGGGAACGAATATATGTATTTATTTTTAAACACAAGACATATGTAATCCTATTGCACGTCTGAGACACACCATGGGCAATAGAACAAAGCCGCAATTCTGACATTTCCAGACGTGAGGATCAACAAGGTCACCTTTGCAAACATTGGCCACAAGAGGCGCACGCCAAGCGATAACGTCAAAACAAATTAAAAAGAATACAAAGTACTCGAACGTTTACTCTGACCCTGCCCTTGGCAGATATGACTTGTTGCGTGCATGTTCGCCACAATGGGTCTATACAGTGTCGAAATACGTGTCTACATATCACAACTCATTGCTACTGTAACACATCCTGACCAAGAGCGGGCAAAGCCAATATCGTAGCAGAAAACAGCGTTAAATAATGACTCGCATCACCTATAACTTCCCAATAGCATAACTGATATAATCATTGTTAACTATTTAAACTGTCCTTAGCCAATGGAGAAAATTCCACATTTCTAATCCAGGTATAGTTTGTTCGTTGTGTGCAGGGCTTCATTTCTCGCTGGAATTGTATCCGGGTTGCAGGTGGACTGGGAGAGGCGCGTGCTGGTAGTCTACAGTAGGTACGTGGCATAGCGAGAGCTACATTGGATGTGGTGTGCTGGGTAAATAAACATCCCAGATGACCGACGCAGACAAACCCAGATGAAAATGAAGCCATGACCATATGCTAAAAAAGGACTTCCTATAAAGTGGTACAGATGTATCAGTTATGTTGATTTTAGCAACCATGAAAGGATGATGATGCAGATGATGGTGCTGAGACTCTGAAGAGTCACCCATAGTGTGGAAATCAACGAATTACTTAGCCATCATGAGATCATATTCCTGGGTCTTTCGGTAAAGTCACGTAGATAGGTAAAAAAAAAAGAAAACCACGAAATTTTGATCGCAACACAAGCGGTCGTCTTTTAACGAAAAGGCTTCAGGAAAAGGCTTTTCCTGAACCTATCTACGTGACTTTACCGAAAGACCCAAGAATATGAATTCCTGCAGTAACGAAAGCTTTAAGTCAAGATTTATCATGAGTTCATTACATTACTACTGAGACATTACACCTGTGATAACTGGGACAACTCAAACAGCAATAATTTCAATGGACTTAGCGTCTAAATGCAATGGCATTTGATGCTTTGCAAAATAAAATAAAAAATATAAAAGCAGTACGGCATATCGATGTATTTAAAGACGTTCAGCGTAAAGTTCGAAACCTCCTTAATGAGCTCAAAGAGTTTAAAAATCAGTCAATTATCAAGCGGTCAGGGATCGTGTGGTCTGCATTAACGTTTTAAAATATACGGCAGTGACATTACTAGACAGCTGAGAACACAAAGCCTAAGTTATTTTGTGCAAGAGTTGTTTACTTTTTTTAAAGTGTCTTTATTTAAAGCAAGCAACGTAAAACATTTGTTACCATATGCATTCAAACACAAAACAACATTTGAAAAAAATAACTTCTTAAACAAATGTGCAAACAAAAATGTCATCCAGTGATTTTGTACATTTTCCCAATGGTTATCCAATTGTACAATCATATGGGGTCCATGTAGTGCAACATATATGTTTGCATGGAAGCTCTTTGCAGAAAGCAGAGCATTACCATGTGTCAATAAATTGACAATCGAAGATGGCATCACAGAACTATTTACTTATTACGTATTTTATTGACAATAGGGGCACATCTCTCATATGCCCTGGTTTGTCAATATATTTTAAAAAGATGTATTCCCAAATTGTATAATATGCCAGATTGAGTAAAAACCCAACCTCAATCATGCTTTTTGGTTGAGCCGTTAGCAACTGGGCTAAGGCTTTCAACCCATTACACTCGAGAACACGGTTTAATCACAGCTCAGTCGATCTATTGGTGTCCAGGAAAGTCTATGGGTCTCAATACGAGTCGATGGGTCTTTAAGCATATCATGGATTTCCATGTAAATCTATGTATCTCTTGTCTATTGAACTTATTTCCTACCGTTCTTAGCCAATCGTGCTTAGCGGAGGGTGCCGGGGAAGGACAACAAACGAAACACACAAAATTAGTTTTTTTTTGTATATAAAGGGGAATGAACCGTGTGGGTTTAGGCGAGTCTGTGGAATCCGAATAGATTTGAAGCTTTCGTGACTGCAAGGATTCATACTCTTAGGTTTTTTCGGTTAAGTCACGTAGGTAAAAAATAATAAAATAAAATAATACTGCATGAAAATAAATCAATTAAATCACGACGTTTCGGAGGCAACACAAGTCTCCGTCTTCAGGTGGGACCGTCACAGCTAAATTTACAGAAACGTCGTGAATGAATTGATTTATTTTCATTTCTTATTTTTTACTTACGTGACTTTACCGAAAAAACCTAAGAGTAGGAATCCGAATTCTTGAGAAGCAGTGCAAGCGCAATGCTCCGATATCACATTGACCCCACTCTGTCTGTCTCTATCACAACAATGTCCTTTATAATAGCACGTGAAGCTTGGACGAGCATCAACGTATTTTAGTAAGGCTCCCGCACTGAGATGCGCGGCTTAATCCTAATCGATGGTGGCATTATGAACACCCTGAGTCACATCCACCACGAACGTCAGGCAAAGATAAATCCACTGCTGGTTGAAGTTCTCTCAAAGCCGTCGGCATTCTCTCTCTCGCGGGCGTCTGCAATGCAACTCCTACTCTGTGTAACGTCCTTGATTGTTTTGTTGTTGTTGTTGTAAGGCGACTCAACACAACAAATAACAACGCGACGTTTACAAGTTGACGCGTGTTTTTTTGTTGTTGTTGAGGCCGGGGACTTTTGTGTTCGGGGTGGGCAGCCACCCAAGGCCCTGGCTCGGCCGGGCGAGGTGCCCTCCAACCCGGCCGGCGATCTATCCGAGACCGCCGCATATACCGCAGGCCTCAATCGATAACGGGATAATTATTATTATTTTTATTTGTTAACAACGGCAAGCGCCGAATCCACGCGTTGTTTTTTTGTTAAACATGCAGAAGACAAAGCACAAGTTGACAGATTTTTAAAACAATCGCAGGTCAAGGGAATAAAATAAAATAAAAACGTCTCACCTTCAACGTTGCCGTCAACAGCAAGACCCAGGGGCGCCTTACAACAACAGACGGGGGGGAGTGGGTGGCCCCGGAACCTGCATAGCCCGCCACGGCCCCAAAATCTGCATTGCCCGGACACGGCCCCGGAACCTGCATAGCCCGTCACGGCCCCAAAACCTGCATAGCCCCTCACGGCCCCGGAACGTGCATAGCCCGCCACGGCCCCAGAACCTGCATTGGCCGGACACGGCCCCGGAACCTGCATAACCTCGACCACGGCCCCGGAACCTGCATAGCCCCCCACGGCCCCAAAACCTGCATAGCCCGCCACGGCCCCGGAACCTGCATAGCCCGCCACGGCCCCAAAACCTGCATAGCCCGCCACGGCCCCAAAACCTGCATAGCCCGTCACGGCCCCGGAACCTGCATAGCCCGCCACGGCCCCAGAACCTGCATAGCCCGCCACGGCCCCGGAACCTGCATAGTCCGTCACGGCCCCGGAACCTGCATAGCCCGCCACAGCCACGTGCGTTTTAAAGAGGATCGCGCCGCTAATGCAGGTTTAGGGCCCCCCCTCCCTTCCACCACCAAACCACCTTCACCACCACTAACCATGTGTGTGTGGGGGGGGGGAGGTGTTTGTAATATGCAATATGGTGACAAATATGATAAAAGCTTAACTTTAAATATACATACTCTTTGGTTATTTCGGTAAAGTCACGTAGGTAGAAATAAAATAAAATATCCACATTGTATATAAATATCTTCACGTACAGCCCTGATTCCCAGCGCTGGCCAGCGCAGGTTTGTGATAGGCGGGGGGAGCCATAGACAAGTGGAGCGGAGTACAGCACAACACAAGGACTTTGGGAGCATTGCCCTCTGCTGACAAAGTGGGCACCCCGTCCTCATCCCACGGGTGTCACGACAACGGTGTTTCGATTCTGACTGAACGATCCGATTCTCGTTGCGTTCGAGTAACAGCATTGATACGCCATCGGCTATACGGAGGAATCGCGCGGTGGTTTACAATCGATCGCGCGGAATCGTACGCCGGTCGACGTTCTACAAAACGACGATTAAACACACGCGCACGCAGACTCGAGCTACGGGGAACACACGAGGCGGCGACACACTTCACGACAACAACAACAACAATAACACACACAGTAAAAAAAAACACTTAAAAAAAATCGAAATGTCTAACTCGAATCGATTCCTGCTCCCCCCCACCACCTGAGAAAAAAACCAACCAATGGCGGTTCCGAGAATTCCCCACCACGTGACTCGCAATGGACCAATGGGAGACGCGTGCCACGCCCCCTGTCTCCCCCTCCCCTGCCCCACGTGCTCTAAGGTCATCCCCGCGACACGTGGTGCTGCGTGCGGCTGCTGCCACTGCTGCTGCTGCCACCGCCTCTCCCGAGACGCCGCAGATCCCAAGGTGCGCGTGTGGCTCCAGTCCACCCCCTAGGCCGCCGCGTTTCTCTCGGCAACACCGCGGGAGTTGAGTTCGCGTCGGCTTCGTCGGCTGTCCGGTGTGTTGGTGATGGTGGTGGTTGTTTTGGGATGTTTGTGTTGCAGCCTAGACTTGAGTAGGCCTCGCTGGGCCTTGCCGCTGCCGCGTTAAGGGTGCTGAGAATTGCCTTTGTGTGTGTTTTAGTATGTTGCGTATGTGCGAGTACTACTATACATTGGATGTGCGGGCGTTTAAAATATGTACGATCCGTTAGTCTCAGCGGTGTTTTGTGACGTCGCGATTATCAGGCGCGAGAGCTTAGGCGTTCTTTTGCGTTTACACTAGCCCGCACTAGACCACGCACGTTCGAATAACCCCTACGACCCACACACACACACGGAGTAGGGGCAAGGCCTTAGTCCAGCAGTCGATTGATAATGTGTTTGTGTGTGCGTACAGTGTAAGCTATTTATTGTATCGTTGGTCATCGGAACAATTAAGGGACTGCGTTGCAAGGTGTTGCGTAAGTCCAAATGGCAAACATCGTCATTGCTCGGACCTTCAGCTTCCTCTCTATTGTGAAGCCATATTCACGACGGACGGTCGTGGCTCACTTGAACATTCATCGCGTTTGTTCACAATTAACGCTTTTCATCGCGCACAGATTTCGCGAATCGGACGCAATCGATGAAGGCAGAAGGGGGTCGTTTTTTTTCCGAAGGACCACGCGCGGTCGTGAGTTCAGTTGCGGTCAGGGGTTCAATTCTGCTCGCAAGTCGCAACATCGTGTGCGTGCTTGATTAAACTGAGAGCACCAACCTCTGTTCTCTGTGGGTTCACTCCCCCTGGGGACTTTTTAATTTAAAAGCAATGATCCGTGACTGAAAGCGGATGATGAATGCAAGCCAAAAAATGATTTACTTCAAAATGTTACGCAGCGCTCAAAATGTTATGCAGGCGTTTGTCAAACCTGGCTTTAAATAAACTCCTTTTAAAAGTTTATTTAAAAACAACGGTTTTATTTTAAAGTGCACTAAAAAGTAAATAACTCGATTGGACAAGGGGAAGTGGACGACATCTTGATTACAAGAGACACGCGACGCCTGCTTTTTGTGCGAGCCGATTCCACAGTTTAGGGCCGTCCATGAAAAAATTGTAATTGCTTGAAAGGAGGCAATTAATTCATCACTTAATACAGGCGTGCATTGTCACCGGATCCGAGTACGTGTGCAAAATTTGGAATTGATTGGACAACAGGAAGTAGACTAACTCTTGATTACAAGATTTGACCACGACACAGCTTTCAAGTAAAACCGTTGAAAAAAAGACTCTCCCCCACGCCGTGTGAGGATGGTGTGATGGAGGTTGTTTCACCATACTTGGGGGTGGAGGGGGTTTAGCCCTGAGGGTCTGGCCAGGATCGACACCTACAACACTCTAGACATTTATTATTTTTAGTTTGAGCTCTATAGCTCTCTTACAGATCGACCTGGCTATCACAAATGATAGTTGAACTAAGTGGCTCATCATCGTGTTGACATTTATGAGCAGCCAAATACTCCGAACGCGTGATGTTGAGTCTAACTGTGGAGAGGAACAAAACCGGAGAAATATCCACGGGGAGAGAGACACGCAAACTGCAAATATACAGGTGTCGGGATCGAGCCCACGTCCTCCTGTATACCACGCAAGGTTGTTAACATCTCTCCATCGTGGCGCCCCTGACCCTGATGTTAGCCATGGCCAGGGATTTGAACCCAGATGGCCCGGTTCATGGAGCATTGCTCCCAGCCCCCTACATAACATGGAATATCGCACTCATTAATTTGTTTAAAGTCTGCTATATTAATTCAGAATTCCCATGACAAGGACCAGTTTATTACTAGGGCTAGACCACTGTTGACCCTCAACAAAGTTGTGCTCATTTTCTCGAACTTGATTGTGCTGTCAAACGTCGACCAAAATTAAAATTCTCCTTGGAACAGAGTGAAAATGCTCTGATCAATAGTGCCACCCGGCATATCACAATATATAGGGCAACTATAATATACTTATCGACTGGAGGGTTGTTTAAGTAGGAGCTTATCCAATGGTTATTACTGACTCCCGATTGTCGACATCTTCGTTTCGTTGTCATCACTGCTGCTTCTGCTACGGTGCCGCAGACCTCGCTCACAATGGCTCAGCAGCTCAAGGACATCGCTGGGAAGATGGGGGGCGCTCCTCGGGGTCTGGGCACGGGGCTGAAGCTGCTGATCGGAGCAGGGGCCCTCGCCTACGCTGCTAAGGAGGCGACGTACACCGGTGAGAGGCGGCTGTGCTTGCGGGATTGTGCGACGAATTGCGGCTTCTGAGATTGAAGTGATGAAAGTAAGCCCGTTCGTGGGAGCGTAATATGGATTGTGGCATGACAGGACTGAGGAATATTCATGTTTTGTGATGATTGAAAATTGCGTTTCTTTTTTAAATCTCCTCTCGCTTGTCTCACCCTCTCCGCGCACAGTGGATGGTGGACAGCGTGCCATCATCTTCAGCCGCCTGGGAGGCATTCAGGAGAATACCATCCTGGCCGAGGGGCTGCACTTCAGGTGACAATCTAACTCCGTAAATTTCGATTTAAAGCTTTCGTGACTGCAGGGATTCATCTTCTTGGTTCTTTCGGTAAAGTCACGTAGAAGGGAAATAATAAAATAATAAAAATAAAACATAATAAAATAATTATCTTGCGTTGTGGCCGAAACGTCGTGAGAATTATTTTATTATGTTTTATTTTATTATTTCCCTTCTACGTGACTTTACCGAAAGAACCAAGAAGATGAATCTAACTCCGCATTCACCTCCGAGACCCACTCGGCATCTTACCTTTAACTCGGTCGTCGCCGCCCCATACTACTCAATGCCGGCGGCAGCAACAGCAGCAGGTCCTGAGAAACGATGGATTTGCGTGCGTGCCACCGTTTGCCAAATGATGATACAAAGGCGAATGCGAGGCTGTGACTCCGCGTGCCGGGCTCCCGGGCCGGTTCGGAATCTTGGCCGTTTTTTGCAAAGCTTGGCGATTTGGTCGTAAAACTGAACCGACAGCAGCAGCCGGGGTGGCTGACGCACTCGAGGCGACGTAAAGCTCGCCTACGGCCCACGGCGGCCGTCCTACCGAGAGGCCACGGAGGCGGCCGTCCGGCTGGACTGCGCACAAGAGACAGCTGTGAGCCCAGACGGGAGCCCAGCGACGGGAATCGCTACAGCAATGAGCGCCGTTCTTTGGTAATCTGATGGCAAACGGTGCACGGGAGGCGGAGGACCGCGAACAAAAACTTAGTAGAAGTGTTGCCTCCTTGTGTAATGGCTGCTGTGTCTTTGATACTCTCTACATATGTGGTTTTGCTTGTGTTATTTTTTTCCTGTTGCAGGATTCCCTGGTTCCATTATCCGATCATTTACGACATCCGAGCCAAGCCCAGGAAGATTTCCTCGCCCACTGGAAGCAAAGGTGGGAGGAGCATGCATCGTGTGCTGGCTAAAGCCAGTGTTGTTTTATACAGTTATGTTTTGCTATTATAAAATCCAAATAAATGATGGCCTATGAACGAATGACTGAAGTGCGCCCCATCATATCAGAATAGAAGACAAACAAGTTTGAATCTGGATAATGCTTGGATACATGCCAGTTTATAATTATCATAGGTGGCTATGTGGTAGTGGTAAATGATGGTAATCGGCAAGGAGACCTATTAACAAAAGGATAAAACGCATCTCTTATAGATTCTAAGTAACCGCAGCATCGCCAAAGGTGGATGAGCCTCCTGTTGTGACGGTGCCATCCAAAAACGCAAGGAGAGGCCAAAACCTACTGCCCATTGCTTCACCTGCCACCAACTGCCTTGCCGTTGTAGAAAAGAAAGCGATGACAAGTGGCTGGTGGTGGCGAAACAACCTCTTGACCTTGACCCCCCCCATGTCCCACTGCGGTACACAGACCTGCAGATGGTGAACATCACACTGCGCGTGCTGTCGAGGCCCGACGCCTTGAAGCTGCCGCGCATGTTCCAGCAGCTGGGCCTGGACTACGAGGAGCGCGTGCTGCCCTCCATCGTCAACGAGGTGCTCAAGAGCGTCGTCGCCAAGTTCAACGCCTCCCAGCTCATCACGCAGCGAGCGCAGGTGTGTGTGTGTGTGCGTGCGTGAAGCGGGACCCGGGTCTTGTGGGGGTGGGTGGTGGTGGCACTGGAGCTGACGTTGTTGGGTTGATGGTGAATGTATATGTATGTTGAACTTGCATTGTAAAGAGCCAACCGTGCTAATCGGAGGTGCGATAGCGGTGGCGACGATGATTGTGGTGGTTGGGATTATGGTGGTGGTTGGGGTGACGGTGTTGGATGGGGTGATATTGGTGGTGGTCATGTTGATCGTAGGAGTAGTGTTGTTGGATATGATAATGTTGGCATCGACAGTGATATTGATGGCTTTGATGGCGATAGTCGTGATGGTCGTGTTGATTGCGACAGTGTTAGTGATGATGGTGATAGCGGTGGTGGTGGCAGTCATGGTGGTGACTGGTGGACAATGTGGTAGGGCGGTAGCAGCAGTAGTGGCGGTCGCGACGGCCGCAGTGACCGAGCCTTTGCTCCCATGCGACCCCCAGGTATCCCTGCTGATCCGCCGCGACCTCAAAGAACGTGCCAAGGACTTCAACATCATCCTCGACGACGTGGCCATCACGGAGCTGAGCTTCAGCCGAGAGTACACGGCCGCCGTGGAGGCCAAGCAAGTCGGTACGTGGCTCCGCAAACCCACGAGGCCCTGCTGTGGATCCGTTGGCCTCCTGGCCACGTGTGGCTCCGATTACACTTTTGCTTGCTTGCCCGCCGTGTCTAGCCGGCGCCGAGAGGCCACATCGGTGCAGCCTTTTGCCGTGACGGTACCGCGCCGCTCAGCGCCAGAGCAACGTTTCCTTCGCAGACAACCCTGGTCTCTCGCCATGAGTCTCGGGCTCGCATGACAAGGAACAGCTGCGCTGCTGCGATTAAAGGCCGTGATAATCCGGGGCAGTTGTAGGGAAATTGTTAAACCTGCCACACATTTACCATGAGTAGCCATGGAGGCCTGGCACGGTAGTGGCATAGAGTGGGGTTCATCAACTGGTTGGTCAGCGGAATAGAGGTGGGCCGAGAAGGCTCAAGGAGTGCCCTGCCGAGACATGAAGACGGACTGATTTGTTGAAAGCGATGAGACGTAGAGTTGACATGAAAGAGATGAACAAGAGATGAGAGAGACCTGGAGAAGAGGTACCGCTGAGTGAGTGCATGTACAGAGGTTATGACATCAATTTGAGGTGTGGTGTAAAGCATGCGAAGCACTCGTTAAAAAGGAATTGGCCAAACATTCTAATGAGGTATCTTCCCGAGAAAGTCTTGAGCCTTGGTGGGCCTTTCCTGGATGCAACGTTGCAGTTTGTTTGACACGCGGAGTTGTTGGCGCTGTCCCATCACATTGCACGTTTTTTTTCCAGGCACTCGGGTTTTACCTCCCAATCTTACCGAGGCTCGGTGAGGCTTGCCGAGGTGAATATAAAATGATGCCGTGTCATTGTCATGTTTTGAGGTGTGTTGTTGTTGGCTCTGTCTGCGTGCAGCCCAGCAGGAGGCTCAGAGGGCTCAGTTCTTCGTGGAGAAGGCCAAGCAGGAGCAGAGGCAGAAGATTGTGCAGGCGGAGGGAGAGGCTGAGTCGGCAAAAATGATATCCTTGGATTCTGTGGCTCGGCGCTGCATCGATAACGCACCGCTTCTCGGGCTCAAGACGGAAACCTGTTGACTCTGCCTCCAGTTGCCTTTTCGCCCGGGCGGTGGTGGCGGCGGCGCACGCCCGTAAACAGGCACTGAATGCGAGGGTTGGATCGCGCTAATGCTGTGTGTCTAAAACTCCCTTCCCGTGGGTGTCGAAGTAATTGGACTGAGTTAGAGGTAATGGGGTCTGAGAAAAATGAACTGCCCGGGGCACCTCCGCCCCCTGAATGAGCCGTGGCGTTTGGAGGACGTGTGCGTGACACACCGAGTAGCGTGGCAACGGCAGCCGTCTGCGTTTTCCTCAACAAGCCGCGTGCACATCGGCGCGTCGCTGAGCCAGAACCCCGGCTACCTCAAGCTGAGACGCATCCGCGCCGCTCAGAACATCGCCAAGACGGTAACGACACTTGGGGTTGGAAGGGGGGGCACGGGGGGTGGGGGAGCGATTGCTGGCTTGCGAAATGAAGGAAGGTTTGAGAGTGGAGTGCACCGGCAAAGGGAGATAGCCCAGAAGATTAAAGGAAAGGTGTATATGGGGATTGTTGTTCGATAAGTTGTCATGTATGTATGTTTGAACTTATCGTACTGTACGTAGCCAATCGGAAGTGTGGGAAAGGACAAGCTCAAACACAAAAAGCAGTACTAAAGAAACGAGTTGTCTAGATTTAAAAGTGTGTTTGAAACCTGAAACACTTGGGATGAACACCAGGAAAAAAGAGAAGTGGGAAGGGTGGGAATTTGAGTCGTGTGGGACTTTGAAGATGTCTGTGTCATGAAAGTGTCGTCGGGCAGAATGGAAATCCGCTAACGGGACGGTGTCACTCATTGTGTGTGCCCATTTTGCAGGTGGCTGCCTCCCAGAACAGGATCTACCTGAACTCTGAGAGCCTCATCCTCAACCTCCAGGAGGAGGGCTTCGACAAGTACGTGCCGTTCCGTCCCTGGGATACAAACACAAAGATCAACCCGTGTAGCCTTTCGCAGACTGTTGGGGCAAGTGCCCTCAGCGAGCAGCTATGAAGGCCGGCACGGTACACGAGGGGGTCGGTGGCCAGCACCACGACTGGCCGCCTTTGTCTCCCCAGTGGCGATGATTTTACACAGTGCACCAGGTACTCATTTGAGGCTGAGTCGACCTAGGGGAGGTCCCGGATGGCACTGCACAGTCTCAGCAATGGCGACTTCTCTTCCAGTATTATCACAGCGATGCTGGATGAGCCGTTCACGGTGTTTGTGGAGGAGCTCCTGCCTCTTAACACCAGGCGGCCAAGTGGGATTTGCTCAAATAGGGCTGTACCCTGACCATTGAGACTATTGAAGTCAAAACCCATCCGGAGCTGGAAAAAGCTCTTGGCTAGTGGACCCAAATGTCATCATCTTTTGGTTCAAATGTGGTCTTCCTGGTTAGGTGGCATGTTTATAAAGGATGTGATTAACACGCAGCCCCTAACCTGTGAAACCGCACTTGCATTACGAATGTCGTGGCCCAGTGGTAGTGGGTTTGCTGTTTGTTGCAGAGGTCTGTTGTTCGAAGCCGGCGCCCACCCTGGTCAATGCTGCGGTATTAACCTGTAAAATACGACATGCCCGCTGCTTCATAGTGGACATCAAAGATCCCCCGACGTCGGTCAAAACGAGTCGGCCATTGTGTGCCGCTGCCACGGGACCACGTTTGAAAAATGACCCACAAATCACTCGCTTGGGATTACGCACAGCAATCTGATGCTGCCCCCTTTCTGACACAGAAGTGTCCCGATGGCAGGCCAGGCGCCAAAGTCGCCTTGCGCCCACCGGAAAAGTTGCCACTGGGGTGTGTCCTTTAAAAAAAAAGGTGACATTTAAATTGCTTAATGTGTGTAAAGCCTACATTCCACTAACTCCTACTGTGTTCTCTTTTCTGTTCCCTCCATGGTGACCTTCGCGCTGGACACGAATAGAGCGAGGTAAGTGGAGTGTCGTTAACCACAACTATTGCCAACTCGCTCTCTCCAGCCAGTCCACGAAATTATGACACGGAAAAATTTTTATTCGACAATTCATTATCTTCCCTTTGAATCGTTTCTCTCGTAGATGTTTTGCGCCATTAGCATACATCTTAAGACCGTCAAGTCCATTTGCGAGTGGGTATAAAACAAGATAATCGATTCTTACGCAATTGAGTGCCTGCATCGTGAGCAATGAAGAGTCCACGTATGCGTAGTTTCGTGCCTACAAACTGCACGGGCATCCTTCGTCCGATTTCGTCCTCCGTCATGTGCCTGTTCCCTTTTCAATCTTGTCAAAAAACCGTCAAGACTGCGGGGCTGGAGTGGGGGGGGGTATGAACGGCTTGTTGATGTCTTTGTTGTGTGTTTGCAGCAACTTCCTGTCGGTGAAAAAGAAGTGAGCCGAGTGAATCGTTCCTCATCCCAAGCCGACACAAGAGGAGGAAGAGAGGACACCTCGGGAGAGGCAGGGGGGGAAACGCAGCCTGCGGTTTTGTCAATCGCCGTAAAAAAAGAAAAAGCTGCCTCTGTTATGAGCCGCGCTCGTTGGCACTTGAACGAGAGGGTGAGATTTGTCATTTAATTTGGTTCTCGCACATTGGATGAGTTCCGGGTTCGGGTCTGGTGTTACTTCGAAGCGCGCGTGCGTTCACTTGGGCACTTGGGCACTTGGGCTCCTGTTTCCCCACCAGGATTTGTGACGGTGATGAGGATGAATCCGTCATGATTCCAACTGCACTTCCTGGCAGGCCCGCATGATATTATTGGCAGGTGCTGGCAGGCCATGTGGTGTTCACAAGGCATTGTGACATCATAACGCCTGGGCACATGAGCACTTACATGTCCGTGTTGTCGGATTGCCCATTATCGTGTTTATCTAATTAACCTCTCTGCGACTCATCTATTGGTGTGTCGCTCTCAAGAGCCAAACCTTCGCCCGCCCCACAGTTTAAGTCTGGATTAATCCAATCGTGACTTTGCCAGTGTGGAAATAAGTGGCCTATGCTGCAAGTTGGACCTCTTCATGCGACTGCAGAGAAACTGATGCCCTGCTTATGAGGGACAGGGCTATGAGATTAAGGTGATGGGTAACCGCCCCTTGTGGTCAGTATAAATGTGAAATGTTCAAGTTCCAAATAAAATATGGCTTACACATTCTTTCCTGTGTGCAAAGACTACGATTCATATTCACAATGGTTTTATTGTAAAGGTGATGTGAAAAAATGTTAAAACCCACTTTAAAAACTTGGAATTTTAATGTACATGTGTACATTAGCATTACACTTTACAGAGTGCAAAATGCAGTAATTAACATTTAGAAAAGTACAATATTTTGTCTGTAGCATCTCCTTCCTGCCTAAGCAATAAATTAATACAATCTCAACCAACTGTTATTGTATTGCTAATAAATATAAATGCCGTTTGAGTTAAATGTGGCCTCTAGTGAATAAATAAATCTGGTTCATGGTCCACCCAGTCTGTCAGCTCAACCGACATTCCACTTCACAAACCAATATACTGTAATTGAAAGCGACAACATGTGCAGTTCAACTCTCACGGCTTTGCAAAGGCCATGGGAGACTGGAAACTCTTATGAGGCCCTGTCTGAAACTTCGAGTTAGACTCCTATTTTCGTGTTATTCTCCCACAAGCGGTGGTAATCTCCATCCCTCTTCTTGGTTCTTTCAGTAAAGTCACGTAGAAGGGAAATAATAAAACACAATAAAATACAATTCTCACGTCGTGCAGGAAAATCCAAAGCATTGTACTTTCTCTACCTCCAACCACGTGATCTGCAGTGTGGGGAGCCCCTCATCCACCAGTCGATTGTTTTAAGGGACTGCACGTACACACATCATGCAAAATTATCCCAAAAGAGATTGTACAAAAACGCTAATCTCGTTCAATTATCAGACCCCTTAGAGTGGATGGATGAGTCTCCGCTGAGTAGAATAATACCGGCTGATAAACACACTTAACGAAATCCTTCAGAGCAGCAACATTAAAGCATTGCCACGGATAAAATTCATTTACTGCATATATCGAGGTGGATTGGGATCGGCCATAGCATAATGGACGTCTCATTCCTGCCCACTGGCAGACGGTTGGGGAATGGTTACGGTGTTGGTGGTGGAGGGCTCCTGTCGGTTGCGAGCCATCAGACGCAGCTCCTGCTTCGCCCGGCAGCGGCCGACCAGCGGCTGCAGCCTGGCGTCCTCGCCTCCTCGTCCGTCCCGGGGTTTCCTCGTCGACCCCTGCACGCACGATCTCGCAGCATCTGGCCCAGCGTCGGGCGCCAAATTCTGCGAGATTTCATTGCATTGTGAGCAAACGCCGCCCCCGTCCGACCACGTTCAACATTAAGTGTCGGACTAACCCCACGAAATGGACGGTGGCGTGACACCAGTGTGAGAAGTCGGATAACGGTCCTGAACCCTCTTGGTCAAGTGAAATCTTGCCAGAGCTCGCGTGCACAGGGGAGTGCGTGGGGGCGTGACGTGTGTGTGCGGCAGCCGCCTCGCACGCGTTATCCTGATCCCCGCACCAGCCACGTTTGGCGATACTCGCGCGGAACGTTTTGTTGTTGTTGCTGCTGCACGATGCGTCTATTCAACGGTTATTATGCTCGAGATGCGTGCATCAGACTGGGGCGAGTGAACATCTGATTTAAAAAAAACAAGTTAAATGCAAATGATATGCACGCGTCACATGCGGGTTCATGGAGTAAAACAACACGATAGAAAACAGACGGAACAAATAACAATGGTGGAGGGCTGTGTGACGTAGCGGTCTGGAGTGTGGTGAACTATGCTGTGGGCCTGGTGGGGCCGTGGTGTGGTGGACACTACGTATGTTGAACTTCTTTTGCACCGTACGTAGCCAGCCGTGCTAATCGTAGGTGCGGGGGAAGGACGACAAACTGAAGGCAAAAATCAGTGCTAAAGAAATTCGTTTTCAGTGATGGGGCACGGTGAGGTGTGGTGGGATCAAGTGCGGCTCTGAGGAGTGTGGGTTGAGGCACGGTGTGGCTGCAGTGGTGTGGCTCACCGTGGTGGAGCGTGCGGGACCGTCTCGCCGCTTGGCGACGTGCAGCTCTGTTTGCAGGGAGTCGAATTTATCACGAAACCAGCGGTGGGCCTCCTCCAGGTTCGAAGAGATCTGAGTGACCATCGCGACAGGGGGTACACAGGGCAGCTGCGAGGACACGTCAAGTGTCCTTGTACAGGTGGACGGAGGGACACCATATTTCCTCGTCTCCCTGACTTTCCATGTGTCACATTTTTTAAATATTTCTCTCCACCCCGTTTCCCCCCCCCCCCCGCCCGCATCTCTTGGCTTTACCTCCAAACGATGTCTCCTGACCCTTGCCTGACCTCTCCCCTCCGTGTTCTCGCCTCCCGTCTCTATCACAGGCCCCATCTGACCCTGGAACTGTGCTGCAACTCCTTGTTATTAATAATAATAATTCACATTTGCATGGCGCATTTTATCCGTAGATCCCAATGCACCACTGGGACTTGTTGGTTCTGGCTACCCCCACTCATTGAAGAGGGGTCCCGGGCCCTTGAGGCTGCCGTATTGGTGCCGTCCTGCTCGATACTGGGGCTTAATGTATCATACTTCTATGCTTTCCGTGTTAACACTGCCGCACATGCGGTCATCTATCGTTGCTATCCATCCGATTTGCCTCGTTAACGACGGCCTCACTTGCTGCGACTCGTCGCTCGCCTCCTGCAGTCGGCGCTCCATCTCCTCCTTGCACGTCCGCAGGCGCGCCACCTCTGCCTCCAGCTCCTGGGGTCGGAGAGAGTGAGAGAAGTGACGAACCGAGTCACCGGCAACCAGGCGGAGACCAGAGGTCACAACCGGGTACCCGATACCCGTACCCTACCCGATACCCGTACCCTACCCGATACCCGGCCGGGTATGGGTACCCGTTTGCGACCCTGGTGCGGCCGGGTACGGGTAGACCGTGAGTCACTGGTGAGTAACTGTTTGTCACTCATTTCCCAACGTCTTGTCTCTTCTCACAATTCAAGTTCCTAGAATCAACCCACCCGTGCCTGCAACATGGCTTCATCCCAGAGGTCGCAATCAGGTACCCGATACCTGTACCCTACCCGTACCCGGCCGGGTATGGGTAGGGTACGGCCGGGTACGGATACCCGTTTGCGACCCTGGTGCGGCCGGGTACGGGTAAGGAATCAAAACCCGTTTGCGACCTCTGACGGAGACCATCTGCTCGCTACACTTGAGAAATCGGTCTGACCACAAAGCGTCTGAACCCCCAGATTCAAACCCAGCATCAACTCGGCAGTGTCGGCCCGGGGTGCTTCAACCGCCCTGAGCGACCTGTCCACCTCACTCACTCCCAGCTGGCTCAACGTACTCTCCTGCTTGTGCTCTCCGTTGTAGAAACCAGTGGTCAAAAAAATCCCTGTTCAATGGCAGGCCACTCCTTGTGCACCGCCACTTAATTAGAGAGTCACGCAGCACGGCCGCGAAAACCCCCACGCGGTAGAACCCCCGCCGTTTCGCCGTTTCGCCGCCGCGAACCTGCCGACCGGTCAATAAAAACGGGCAATGCATCTTCTTGGTTCTTTCGGTAAAGTCACGTAGAAGGGAAATAATAAAATACTAAAAATAAAACATAATAAAATAATTCTCACGACGTTTCGGCCACAACGCAAGCAGCCGTCCTCAGGTAAAGAACAGGTCTGTCGGAAAGACAGTGTCTGAATGACACACCTGTTTTTCACCTGACGGCTGCTTGTGTTGTGGCCGAAACGTCGTGAGAATTATTTTATTATGTTTTATTTTTATTATTTCCCTTCTACGCGACTTTACCGAAAGAACCAAGAAGATGAATCCCTGCAGTCACGAAAGCTTTAAATCGAAATTTAACGGGCAATGCGTCGCACCGTGCTGCCGACGGCCGTCACGGCCTCGCCCACTCACGGACCTGCGCCCGCTGCTTCTGGCGAGCGAGCTCTCCCTCCTGTCTGCCGCACAGCTGCTCGGAGGCCGCCTGTGCCAGCGCCAGCGCCCGCTGCTCCTCCTGCAGCGCCTTCACCTCGTCGGCAAACCGCGACAGGCAACCGGCCTGGAGCGTGGCGGGCGTTGAAGAGAACAGACGAACCGGGGTTAGGGAGAAAAAATCACGGCGCACCCGTGGGTCTTGTGACGCTTTGCAGCGTGCGTTTGTCCTCGGAGGTGTTTAATTGGCGTTAAGAGCCGTTACCTTCCGAGCCGTAAGACCAGATGCCACATGCGATGTAATGAAGTGTCGATAGTATCTTGGGGAGGTGCGGTGCAGCAAAAGCCATTGTATTGTACTTCTGTGCTCCTGCATCTAAGGGTCCTAACCTTCACCGATAAACTCGCATTGATGAGCACGGTGGGGTATGGTCAAATAATAATCTGCAATCAGATGGCCAGAACGATGGGGGGAGGCCCTCACCCTAGCAATGGATTGACAAAAAAAAAAGTGAGTACGTGTACAGCAGAGTGTGCGTGCTTGTGTGTGTAGCAAGACTCGCTAACAGCACTTTCCCCAACAGTCTGTTAAGGCTACACTGGGGGAGATGTGTGCGATCAAGGGGGTTGTGAGAATTCGCGACGTGGTACAAGGCGATGCGGGGCTTTGAGAGCCGCGTGTGGGGATGCGACGAGGTGAGTGTGGCGACGATCACCTGCTCCTCACTCTTCTTCAGGTACTCGTCGCGAAGCCGCTGCATGGCGGCAAGCTCCCCCTCCGCTTCCTGGCCGAATCGACGGAGGCTCTCGTGAATTAACGACATCACCGAAAGCACGGGACGCTTGTTTGTTAGTCGTGGCAAATTTAGACCACAACACCGGCACACAATGGCCCACCCGTTTACAATATCGTCAGCGGGACCTTAATTGGCCACTGTAAAACAGCCGGCGCGCCCGCAACATTAACCAGGGCGACCGCCGCGCCAGAACCACGAACCTCTACAAAGAGCGGCGAACGCGCGCGGGACACGTGACCGCACGCACACTGAAACGCGCGTCCATGCGGTTCGCGCACGTCTGGTTCCCGTGGTGACCTTGAGGCTGGCGCCGTTGGACCTGGCGACGTCGCGCTGCCTGCGCCCTTCCGCGCGCAGCTTCTTGAGCGAGGCGGCCTGCGTCGCCAGCGTCTCCTCCAGCGCCGCCGCGCGCTCGCGCAGCTCCCGGTTCGCTCGCGACAGCTCCGAGCAACGCACAGCGGAGGAGTCGCGCGCTCGCCGCAGCTGCGGGGCGCGCAGTGGGGGGTGGGGGAGAGGCGGAATACACGGAGTAGAGACTCGCGGTCATGGGAATGCTCCCAGTGGGTGGGCGAGTGAGCAGATGGGCGAGTGGGTGTGCGTGGGAGCTTGCGTACGTGGGCGAGTAGATTGGTGGATGAGAATTTAGGTGGGCAGGTAAGTATATTGATGAGGTTATTAAGTGGGTAGATAGTTAGGTACCAGAGTGGGTGAGTGAGTAGGCAACTCATAGGGTAAAGAAATGGATGATACTTAGGTGGGGGCTGGCAGGTAATTTGGTGGATAAGTATGTGGGTGAATAGATAGGTGGATGAGTACGTGGGTAGGTGAGTGGGTGAGTACGTGGGTAGGTGAGTGGGTGAGTACGTAGGCAAGTGTTTATGTAATTAGGTATATGAGTGGGTGGCTGGGTATGTAGGTAGGTGAGCGGGTAGGCACATGGGTGGGTGAAATTTAGATGCTACGGTGAGGTCCCGCCACCTGGTTCGTCTCCCTGTGCTCCGCGACCTTCGCCGCGTCCCTCTCGCTCTGGAACTGAGCCCTCAGCGTCGTCAGCCGCCCCGCCTGCGCCTCGGCCTCCGCGCGCGCCTCCTCCGCCTCCCGCTCCCTGCCACGGGCAGCCCACACGGGGGTCAACGTGGTCTCTTCCACGCAGGTCAGAGGCGACGCTTGACGCACCCCTGTAAACAATTCAGCGCTGCCCGGACGTTTAGAGATGTTAACTGCCACGCCTGATATGCAGGAGGATAAGGGTTGGATCCTGACCCTGACGCCTGTATATTTGGAGTTTGCATGTCTCTCTCTCCCTGTGGTCGAGTGGATTTTTCTCCAGGTCCTCCGGCTTTTCCCTCCACATTTCGAAATATACTCTTTGGTTCTTTCGGTAAAGTCACGTAGGTAGAAATAAAACAAATCACGACGTTTCGATCGCAACACAAGCAATCTTCATCAGGTGGAACAACCACAGCAAGACAAAATGCTGAAGTAGGCGAGACAGCTGCCATATATACATGCGTCTAAGAGTATTTGGCTACTATACATGTCAACGTGATAAGCCACTTCGTTGAGCTATCATTTGTGGCCAGGTCACTTCTGAAAAAGAGCCACAAAGCTCAGTGGGCCTTTCCTGGTTAAACAAAAAGAGTTTATAGTTTCGTTTCGTGCAGGGGTCATGCATATATGTGGAAGCATATGAGCACAGTGCATCAACGGAATTTGCCGCTCTGCCGGCCAGGACAACCTCTGTGCACGGTGGCCGCCCATTCAGGCACTACCCAGGCTCAAATCTGCTTATGAGAGGTGTTTATGGTCGAGTCAACAGAGGGGAAAAAGCTCCAGCCGGGTTGAGGCACACTATTGCCACAGTGTGTCCTCGAAATACCGAGCTCATTCAAGGGGTGGGCTTCCCCAGGATTTAGCCCAGTTTCAGCTTGCAAAGTCAGTTATATCACAATCAGAATCTTTATGTCGACTGGAGGAATCCGATGAGCTATGACGCTCTTTTTCGCAGAGGTCCATGGTATTTACGCGCTGCGTCCAACTTTGACCGTTCACAACGGCGCAACGACGGGCAACGACGACGCGGCAGCGCCTCGGGCTGCCGGAGTACCGGTGCCCGCACCTCGTTGCCGCGAGTTGCTCCGCCCGACCGTTGGCGGCGTCGGCGGCGTCGGCGGCGGCGGTGGCGCGCGCCAGGCGCTCGCGCAACTCCGCCTCCTCCGCCAACGCCCGCTCCAGCGCTCGCGCCAGCCTCGTGTTGTCGGCGCGCGACAACTCCAGCGCCTTCCTCGCCGGATCCATCTGCGAAGTGCGCGCGTGTGCGTGCGTGCGGCGATATCGCGCACAGTTAAAGAGAAATGCAAACCGAACAAAATATGCAAACGGCGATCATCACGGAGAGACAGATGGCAAGATACACAGCAGACACAGCGAGGGACACGAGTGAGACGCAAGCACAAACAGCACCGCGTGTTCGCGTTCGGCTTAGGCCACACCTGCACACTCCATAGCTCCACCACCATGCCCAGGCATCACAGGCAGCCGAGTACTCGAGTCTGGTTACCTGGCTGGCGTTCTGAGTCTCCACGGTGTTCAGCTTGGACTGCAGTGTCTCCAGTTCCGTCGTCAGCTGCTGCAAAGCATGCTGGGATTGCGTCCTGCAAGCGGCACCAACGCGCAATACAAATGGGAACACACTAAGTACTCAGCGTCCGTGGACAAAGTGCATAGGACACGATTTTCCAATTAAATATTTGGGATGGCTCATTACCAAATCACTGGTGTCGATAGATGGCGTAAATCTCAGTAGGGTTTGGTGTGGATTAATGCTTGGATGGGCCAATGCCACGCACAAATCAGTTGTCGTCAGGCTGCGGAGCCATGCGCTGGGCAGCAGGGTGCAAGCTCGCGCGCCCAGCACTGTTCCCTGCGTGCGCTTGCGCGTCTCCGTGCACATTAGAATCTCCGAATGGAGTGTGGGGAAGCTATGGCACGCGACTTCATTTCAGATGGCCCTTGGCAACATGAGGCCCGGCCGCTTTGAAACGGCCTGAAAATTATACAATACGACACTGCCAGCATTTTAGCATCACCAATTGGCTACTGGAGGGAAATATTTTTCGACCTCGCAACAACACTCTTTTGTAATGTTAGCACGCTCAATCACTTCTGTCACTGCAGGGGGCCTCTTTACACGCAGTTTATTGTTGCATGTTTAGATGCGGCTCGCCAAAAGACATCGGCAAGAACCGAATCATCACCCCTTAGTGAGTAAGGAAAAGAATCCCCAGCCTTGCCCTGACAAACATGTGGTCTCGCTCAAAGGGACGGGCTTTGCCAGCATGCAGACTCCGCGGCGTTAGAACGCGAATGTTCCGCCGTGCCTCCCCTACGCCGCCACCCGCCGCACCTGTGCTGCAGGAGGCCGGCGACGTGGCCGTCGCGCCGCCCCAGCTGCGTCTGCGCCTCCTGCAGCGCGGCCTGCAGCTCGCCGTGAGCGGCCGTCACGCCCTGGAGCGCCGTCGCCAGCCGCTCGCGCTCCGCCCGCGACTCCTCCAGCTGCCGCGACAGCTGGGTGACCTGGCGACGGCGGGGCGGGTGGGCGGCACGACCGTAGAAAGCTCGGTCTCATTGAGTTGCCGTGGTCCACGTATCCGGCAGCGAACCCTGTTCGCGATTACTATTGCTGGAGTGCAAGATGGCGGCCTTCACGCGGCCCACTCTGTTAAGTGAGAAATCACGACGAATGCCACCAACGTGGCGACCGAAACATCTCCCGGTCTCCAGAGAAAAAATAAAATACAATACTACACTTGTTTACACAGGGAAGCCTCGTCGAGTCTCAGGACCAGTTCGGATAACACTCACTCGCCACCGATGTTAGCCGTGGCGAGAATCAAACTTAATTGGGCAGGTCCGTAGCTCAGTGCGCTGACGACCGCTCCACTACTCCTCGTTGTTGCATTAACTTGCACCTCCGATTAGCGCGTTTGGCTACGTACGGCGCGAAAGAAGTTCAACGTACATACCTACAACTTGCCTAAATTGGAGCGTGCAAAACAAAATGATTGTCTCATGAAGTGAAGAACTCGAAGAGTCTTTAGTTTGCTCGAGTCTGCACATAGCCATCTCATTTGGTCCGTTCAAAGCTGAACCCTCGAGCCACCAAACATCCTCTTGTCCCCATCTCATCCCATAGAGAAGACAAGGCCTCAAAGTGGCCCTTTAATCCACACAGCCTATGCCCACATCCAAAGCAATGTGCCCAATCTTGTCAAGTATTATAAGCTGAGCCGGTTTGAGCTTGGCGAGTGTTTGAATGGGTCACTAACATGTGCAACAGACACACTGAGCTATAAACATTGTGGGCAGAAGAGGGCAGTGGAAAGCAATCCATTGCTGTTCTGTACTCCCCCCCCCCACCACCACCTTCAACCCGCGCCGACCAGCGTGGTGAAAAATGTTCAAAATATCCTTCGGGGGCCCACGAAGTGTGGATTGACAAACACGGCCTGCACATGCACTCCGGAACATCGGGGCCCATTCAAATCTAAATCGGTGTGTGTCGTCAAAACCAATGTGACCCTTGAGCCAAGTGAGATACTGAAGCGTAGTGCCCGAGCTTGTCTCAAACGGTCAGCCGCCGTGGGGAGTTAATCGCTTGGTTGTGCGAGGATGACCGCTGTGCGCGATTAATCGAGGCGGATCGACCTTCTGCCTCTCCCGCTCCTGCGCCCCCTCGGATAGGCCCATGATCCTCTGCTTCTCCTGCAGGGCGTCGTCACGGGAACGGACCGCCAGGGCAAACTCCTCCTCCTTGGTCTCCAGCGACGACTCGAGCTGTGGCGAGGCATGGAGACGGGAGGGGGGGATGGGGGGGGGCGGCAGCCAGTGAAACGTGAGTAAAGCTGCAGCACGGAGCCTGCCTGGCGTACCGACGTACGACGAGTGATTTGGCCACAGGCAAAAAGTCCAATCTGCCAGCGTAGATAAGTAGCGTCTTATCGGTTTGTTCTGGCCTCACGAACAAATCACCCGGAGCAATGCCGGCGACGAAGCGCATCACCTGGGCGAGCTTCGCTTCCAGCCGTGAAATGGTCACCTTGCAGGAGCTCAACTCAGAGGTCGCCTGCGCAGAGACAAAAAAAACGGGAACTGCAATGGCCACTTTCATCGAGACGCGCGTGCGCACACAGAGACGAGGATCCCCCCCCCACTTCGCGCCGACTGGCGGGCGCAAGTAGGGGTTGGCGAGCGTCTATTCGTGCCCGTGTTTAGAGAGCTGTGGGTTAGGGTGCTCGATTCAAATACCGTGTGAAGTAGGGGTCAACCCACCCCACTGTCGCGAGAAGTGAACAGTACAATTTTGTTATTTTACCAGGTAAGGCCCACTGAGCTGTATAGCTCTTTTTCAGAAGCGACCTGGCCACAAATGATAGCCCAACGAAGTGGCTGATCACGTGGAAATTTAAAGCAGCCAAATACTCTAAACGCGTGATATTGGAGAAAAATCCACGCGACCACGGGGAGAGAGAGAGACACGCAAACTCAAAATATACAGGCGTCAGGGTCGGGATCGAACCCACGACCTCCTGTATACCCGGCGATGGAGTTAACATCTCGCCACGGTGACAGAGGCCTCACCTCGGCGTGCCTGGCCTGCAGAGCGGTGTTGAGTCGCGACAAGCGGCCGCTATCCGCCCGCTCGGCCGACAGACGGAGCAACTCCGCCTCCAGCTGTTCCACACGCGTCTGGCGGAGGTCGTAGCGGAAGCAACGGGATCAGAGCAAGGAGGATCACGCATGCACGCGGGTTACGGACGGCTTTCCCCCCACAACAGGCGTCTGTCCTCGGAAGCGTTTAATTCACCACCTCATCAACATCATCGTCGTCATCAAAGTCATCGTTCGCGGTGGCCCCCCCGTCAACCCAATAAACCGCAGGCCGTGTTGAGAGCCCGGGGGACAAATGGCGGCTTGGTCTGGTAGGGTGCGCAGCGGCGAGCAGGGACGGGAGTAGCAGTGGCTCCTGAGTTTTCAGCAAACCGTTAATCAAACTGTCCAGTTTTCAACGGGATAAGTCCCGATTAACAACAACTTCATCTCTTATGACAGTTACCATGGCCCTCCACCCCAATTAGAAACGGACAGCGCTAACGCAATAAATGCTTTCAACCTTAGCTGGCAATTCTTTCAAATTTGTGCGTATGACATATGTAATTGGTTCACGTGACATCTGCAACCGCGAGAAGTCGCTAGATTTAAAACTAATTTCTTTAGTTTAGCTTGTTGTCCTTCCCCCGCACCTCCGATTAGCAGGGTTGGCTACATACGGTGCGAAAGAAGTTCAAACACACGTCCAAAAAATGTTTTTATTGAGTCCAATCGAGGGGTGCGAATCGTTCCATGCCCGGCGTCGGAGGAATGGGGTTGGCGGATCGCGTGTTGGAGCGGCGATCCACTGTGCGGTTTGTGCGAATGTGGCCGTGTGGTCACCTGCAGCTGGCCCTTCTCGTACGCCAGTCGATTCTTGCTCTCGGTCATTTTGCCGAGCAGCTGCTCCACCTGCCGCTCGGCACTCTGCTCACAATCGGGCAAAACAAAGGCAAAAGATAGTATGCTGTGCACACGTAGGCACGCACATGCATACACACAGGCACCGACATGCACAGGCACACGCTCACACAGCCACAGACTAACAACCGTAACAACCGCACACACGGCAACAACTGCCACTCGCCACGACGGTGCATGTGCCAGGCTAGATGTACTTGAAGTGACAAAGGCTCTCTGACAGGTCACGGGACAGATACAGGTGTTATGGGCTGACTGAGACTACTGGCAGATGCACCAGCTATGCTCCCCACTGTGCCGAATTGCTGCATTTCAGCCGCCCGACGCTCTGCACGTTGCTGTGAGTACCGCTCTTTCCACCCTCCATTGTTCTTATTGGAGGGCGACTGCCTCCCAAGTGCCCAGATGCGTCCTTCATGAGCCTCCTCCACAGAGGCCGAACTTGACACGACTGGTATCAGTCATCGACAAGTCCAAATAAGCTCCACATCCTCCCCGTACAAAATCCTGTCGTTTCAGCGCATGTGGGAATACACAAATACACGCAAAGGCATGCATCCACTGGCAAAGCCACACGCAAGAGTATGTGCATTGTATAAACTAAGTGATAAACTATTTTTATTTAACCAGGCATGACCCACTTAGCCATATAGCTCTTTTTCACAAGCAAATTGACCACAAATGATAGCTCAACAAAGTGGCTTGTCGCATGGAAATTAATCGTAGCCAAATGCTCTAAACGCGTGTTACGACGAGACCACGGCGAGAGAGATACGCAAACTCCACATACACAGCAGGCGTTCGGGGTCGGGATCGACACCGCAGTGAAAAGGTCAAACAAGCAAGAAGAACAATCCCTGACCGACCGGATGTCAACACCCGCGTCCCCGCACCACTCGGAGTCTCACCTGCCGCTGCTCGGAGGCGGCGAGCTTCCCCGCGAGCCGTCCGGCCTCCTCTTCGACGGCACGGAGGACGCCGCCCAGGGAGTGGGCCTCCAGCTGGGGAAAGCCAAGAAACAGAGAGTCGGTCATGTGGAAACCCAAGCAATGTCGACGGATCCTCTTGGTACCACGGGCACCACCTAACCATTTAAAATAGATTACACTGTCTTCTTGGTTCTTTCGGTAAAGTCACGTAGAAGGGAAGTAATAAAATAATAAAAATAAAACATAATAAACCAATTAAATAAAACAACAAAATAAAACAATTGTTTTATTATGTTTTATTGTTATTATTGTATTACTTCCCTTCTACGTGACTTTACCGAAAGAACCAAGAAGATGAATCCCTGCAGTCACGAAAGCTTTAAATCGAAATTTAGATTACACTGGTCAACACATTTTTTCTGGCATAAGGTATTCCAACGGTTTTAATGTAATTTTGGGGTGCTGATTCCAAATTTGGCATTAGTTTTTGTCTATCACATCAGGTTTTTGAGATATCAAAATATTGCATTTTCAATAAAAACTGCAGAAGAAAAATATTAAATAAATGTGGATATCTACATTTAATTATATTATAAACACACTATCATGAAAAATACACCACCATATTTTATCACTAAAGCAGTCACTGACTCGCAACAACTTGCAATCATAAGTGACAGAGTTAATTTCGGGTAAAATCAATGAAAATGGGGTATGCCGATAGCATAAAAATGATGTTAAAGAGCAAATCTGAGATCAGATTTGGAATCAGCACCCTGAAATTAGTCTAAAACAGCTGCAAAAGTCCAGGCCAGAAAAAAATGTTTTTTTTTGTTGACCAGTGTTATTACTCTCGGCGTACACAATTAAAATTCACGTTTATAATAATGGATGTGATTTTTTTTTTTAGGATGTGATTTTTACTAATTATATGCACATTGCATGTAAATATTACCTTCAGGCTAATGACACGGACAAGGCGCAACAAGACAGAACATATGTGTGGGACACAATTCAAATAAGACAAGCGCATAATTGATTCTTGAATAGATTTGCCGAATGGAACTGAGAATGAACAGATAAAATCACAGTGGATAGGAGATGAATCTCTACAAGCCAGCTGGAAACTCTAGAAATGTCAACAGGACGTTAAATAGGATCGCTTGGAAACTCAATAACAAATCACAACCCTTTGTCAATCCACTGCTGGATGAAGACCTTCCCATGCTGTTTGTCAAACTTATTGCACTGCAACGGCCTGTATGTGTTAACTAGTGCAGGCAGGTGTTAGCCGTGGCAGGGAATTTAACTCTGGTCGTCGTTTTCACACCGTAAAGCCCAAAACACTTAAGCTGACTCATTTGGTCACGCATGAAGGTGTAGAGTAACGCGTTGAAAAGCAAAGAGAGGCAGACTTTGAAACATAAAATACCTTGTTCTTTGCGTTCTCTGCTTCAAGTTTTTCTCTCTCTTCCGAGTGCTGCTTCTTCATTGTTTCCATCTGAAACAGGAGAGAAAACATTCAATTAAAAATATCGAAAGTTATCACATGTTCGTCTCCGAATTATTAAACACACGGCTGTTTGCGATTTTTATTGAAAAAAAAAACACGTTTACACAATCCGGCGCATCAAATAACATCTCAGCTAAATGCCACCACTTCTCAGCTAAATGCCACCACGTCTTAGATAAATTGCACCACATGTCAGCTAAATGCCACCACATCTCAGCTAAATGTCATCTCTGCTAAATGCCACCACATCTCAGATAAATGCCAGCATGTCAGCTAAATGTCACCACCTATCAGCTAAATGCCACATCTCAGCTAAATGCCACCACATCTCAGCTAAATGCCACCACATCTCAGCTAAATTCCACCACATCTCATCTCAGCTCAATGCCACCACATCTCAGCAAAATTCCATCTCAGCAAAATGCCACCACATCTCAGCTAAATGCCACCACATCTCATCTCAGCTCAATGCCACCACATCTCAGCTAAATGCCACCACATCTCAGCTAAATGCCACCACATCTCATCTCAGCTCAATGCCACCACATCTCAGCAAAATTCCATCTCAGCTAAATGCCACCGCATCTCAGCTAAATGCCACCACATCTCATCTCAGCTCAATGCCACCACATCTCAGCTAAATGCCACCACGTCTCAGATAAATTCCACCACATATCAGCTCAATGCGAGCACGTCAGCTAAATGCCACCACATTTCATCTCAGCTAAATGCCACATCTCAGGTATATGCCACATCTCATCTCAGCTCAATGCCACCACATCTCAGCAAAATTCCATCTCAGCTAAATGCCACCACATCTCATCTCAGCTCAATGCCACCACAACTCAGCAAAACTCCATCTCAGCTAAATGCCATCACATCTCAGCTTCCCGGACCCTTGCCCTCCGACCTCTCGCAGCATGCCCCCCTTCTCGCGCCGCGCCTGCTGCAGCTCCTGATTGGCCGAGTCGAGCTCTCGACGCAGCCGGACGGCCGCCTCCTCCAGTGCGTCCTTCTGGGACGTGGCGCCCTCGATAGCGAGGTCGCGCTCTCGCACCAGCTCCACTCGTTCGTGCTGCAGGCTTGTGCTGTGCGGGGAGGGATAGAGGGGGATGATGGTGTGCGGGGGGGTCGTTTGGTGACACACAGGTAAGCCTCAACTCTTCGCACTACAGCATGGGGGGTGGGGTGGGGGCGTGGAGGTGGTTTATTGTCTTCTCAATGTTCTTCTATGGTATGCAAGGTGGCCAGGAGTTATTAAGTACATTTATAAACACGCAACTCTTAAAACCTACGTTATCCCAAGCACGCAATGTTCATACATAGTGAGCTCTATTGAACAGTTTCCAACTATTTAAATGTCTATCTTCTTGGTTCTTTCGGTAAAGTCACGTAGAAGGGAAGTAATAAAATAATAAAAATACAACATAATAAAACAATTATGTTTTATTTTTATTATTTTATTACTTCCCTTCTACGTGACTTTACCGAAAGAACCAAGAATCCCTGCAGTCACGAAAGCTTTAAATCGATATTTAAATGTCTGTGAAGAGTCTCGAACACGTAGTGGCAGTGAGTTCCAGGATGATGGACAGCTGACCGCAGAAGCTGCAAGGTCCAAATCTCGCTGTCTACAAGTACAGCACAACTGGTACCAGCACAACCAGTCAGGCTAATGGATTGGATCGAACTGTGCGAACAATTCCGTATTCCCTCACATACGTGCGTGGCAATTGTGAGCGTGTTGGATGTGCGCATGCACGTACAGCTGAGCGTCGAGTCGCGCAATCTCCCGGCGCGCGGCGACGAGCGGCTCCTTCACGCTCGCCCGCGCGGCCTCCAGCACGCCGTCCTGCTCCCGGATCCGCTCGGTCAGAACTGCCCTCTCCGCCTGCGTGCGCAACAACAAAGCGTCACGAGCCCGCAAATCGACATCCGTTGACCGAACGCTCCCACGGGGGTGCGGGGCTCGCTTCGGAAACTCTCAACAGCGAACGTCGGACCAGGGAAGGTCATGAAAGTCGTGATTTGACCCGAGCCTGAGGTCATCATGGCGAAGCTTAGAGCCGCGGAATTGGCGGAGCGTGCAGAGATTGCTACGTGCTAGAAGCACGACAGCAAATGGTGGTCAGGGTGGCTCAGGAGTGCTGAGCTGGCGCTCTGCTGAGAGATCCTGGCTTGGGATCTGCAGTTGCAGCCACCCATGATTTCTAAACCGGGTCCTCAAGTCGATAGTCTCAGGCCGGTCACCAGTTATTACTACACAAAAAAAAACCCACCCCGTCGCATTTCGTTCTTCACTCAATTCGGTTGCATTCCAGCTCTGAGAATTTAAATATCGGTTTGCGGTGAACAGTACTCTCATACGTGCGGACTCACGAGAGGCGACTTGAAGAGATCTCAGAGAGGGGGGGGCGGGGGTTCGCACTGCTCTGCCAGTGATCCCGATTCTCCGTCTCGTGACACGAAGCCGATAGCACCAACGGAACAAAATTGGGGGGAAAAAACCGCCCAACGCCAAGTAAGCGGCATAGCAAGCGGGACGCTGATCTGCTCACCTGGAGGTCCTTCTGGTGAGTGGCGCGCGCCTCATCGGCTGCGATCTCCACGTCCCGTGCGGCCGTCGCGAGCGCCGTGTTCTCTCTCTGTAGCTCCTGCTTCTCGGCCTGCAAGCGACGACGCAGCAGGGATGGGGTCACACACAGCCAGAGAGCCATTGGTGCACCTACAATTACCAACGACAGCATGCGATCAATTAAGGGCACTAACGCACCGCTCGTAAGACAGGGTGAGTTAAAACCCATTCATTCCCGATTTTAAAAATGACTCAAATATTCTTGGAACTCATTGAGGCTCCCTTGGGTATCATCATTATGATGACGACTATTAATTCTACTATGATAAGACGACCTCTGTGCAATCGACCAACGATGAGGACAAAAATACTGGATTCTGGGCACGCTCCACAACAACTGGCCTAATGACCTCCTGCGCAGTTCGCAGCGCATACCAAGCAGGCACCCCCTCACCTGCATCTTCTTCAGAGAGGCCACGATGGAGGAATTCTCTGCTTGCAGCTTCCCGCGTTCCCTCTTCTCCTCGTGCAGCTCTGACTGCAGCCTCTGCAATGCAAGCACCCGGGTTCGTTCGCGGTACGTGAGGTGCTTCATCGAGGTGTTGCGAGAGTCACCAGTAAATTGCGGGAAAAAATATTATGTTAAATCTTAGAATTTATTATCACATATATCTTTTCCACAAGGTTAATGCGGATTGCGTGGGTACCCGAACCGACACGGGATTCAAATGTGACGCGTGCGCACACGAGCACTGACCTTCCCCTCCGCCGTCATCTGAGTGATGATCGACTCCTTTGCCTCTGTGAGAAATGAAGAAACAAACCATCGAACGAACAGAAAAACGAAGGGAATCTCCATATTGTGTGAGAAGAAACATTGGGAGGAAACAACGCCGAGTTAGACGATGAAGAAGCCCGGCAACGGAATCACGGTGACGGGTCGAGGGACCGACCTGCATGCCTGTGGAGGTCGGCTGC
Source organism: Lethenteron reissneri (assembly GCF_015708825.2). Lineage (NCBI taxonomy): Eukaryota > Metazoa > Chordata > Hyperoartia > Petromyzontiformes > Petromyzontidae > Lethenteron > Lethenteron reissneri. The sequence goes on along the minus strand of NC_083814.1, from coordinate 10,352,462 downwards.
CCTCCCCTCCAGCTCGCTCGCCCTCTCTCTGTCACGCCGCGCGCGCTCAGCCGCCGCCAGGCCCTCCTGGCGCACGCACGAGCACTCGCCCTGCAGCCGAGCAACCTGCGCGGGCCAACGGAGGTGGCAGGGAGATGAACACCGATAGCATGAACGGTATATAATTTCACTCGGTATTCGACGCAACCACGCCAACAAATAGATCTTATTCATTTAGATGTGCTGTGTGTTTTGGTGAGCCGAAGATTTAGGCGAGCCAACGTAAAAAAGAACTGTCCATACGGTTGGCACCGGCTTGTACCTACGTATGTACATACGTATGTGTAAGCGTGATCGTGACCCGTCCCCGCAATTCCCTCGCCCGGCTTCTTCCTCTTCTTCTTGCCATTGTTTGCATACAAAGTACGTACATACCATACGCGCGGGATTACACGCGCACCTACAGTCCCGCAAGGATAAGCGTGGCGGCGCGACTGACCTCCGACCTCTCGGCGTCGACGATGCGCTCGGCGTCGCGCACGCGATCCAGCAGCGCGGCGTGCGACTCCTCGAGCGTCGCTCGCAGGCTCGCCTCGCGCGACAGCTCCGCGCGCAGCTACGCCACCCGGCAGCGACACGCAGACACAGGCACAACACACGCACGCACACACACACGCACTCGGACGTGTACACAACGACAAAGATCCCCCGTACAGCTTAAACGAACTGTTGGGGCAAGTGTTATTTGCGAGCACCTACGAAGGCCGGCACGGCACACGAGGGGGTGGGTGTCCAGCACCACACCCGGCCACGTTCATCTCCTCAGTGGCGATGTTTCCACACCGCACTAGGTCCTGATTTGAGGCTGAGTCGACCTAGGGGAGGCCCTGGACTGGGTCCAGATAATTGTCACTGGTGGTGGCCGTGAGCGGAAATTTAACTTGGGTCGCCGGGTTCGTAGCAAAGCACGCTAACCAAAACTCAACACATACATACAAACGTGCACACGAAGCAAGCTTAAACACAAAGTTGGGTGTATGGCTTTCCCACCTGATGACGGACGCTTGTGTTGCGCCCGAAACGTCGTGATTTAATTTAGTTGTTTTCATTTATTTTATTTTATTTTTTACCTACGTGACTTTACCTAAAAAAACAAAGAGTAGGTATGGCAATTATTACAATCAAAAGGAATTAAATACACACTAGGAGACACGTAAAGACTTCTTATGAACTAATAAGGAATGGTCTTGAAGGTCAAGTTTTCCCAACTCCAGGTCTCGCGACCCGTCAGTGGGCGCCTATCCTCGTTTCCTTACCTTCTTTGCTCAAACACAGTTATTATATTGCTGCGCTTGCCTGACGATTGGTAAACATGACTCATATGATGTACAGCATGGCGATTCTACTCAAGATATGTTAATCAGCCCTCCTCGGAATCGATAATCTGTTGCATCACTTGAAAAAGTTTTTCCATTCATGGTAAATAATCGATTATAATAGATCATAATGGATTATCGCACACACGCACACACTAATTGAATGCGTGCGTTACTTTAAATCGAGTGATGAATAAGTGCCAACGTGAATTCATTTGCCGTGCGGACGCAGACTCACCTCGTTCACGCGATTGTTCATGCGGGTTGTCTTGTGTTTCATCTCCTCGGCGGCGATCGCGACGTCACTCTGAAAACAAACATCGCAAATATGTGAACACGCTAAGGATAAACCAAGCATGAGAGTACATTCTGGAATGCTTCCCAGCACGCCCTTTGGTCCTTGGAGGTATTTAAACTGCCCATGATAAAGTTACGGATCAAGCCACACAATGAGACACATGGGCGTAGCTAGGGGGGGGGGCAGGAGGGTACATGTGTCCCCGGGCGCCAAGGTAAAGGGGCGCCAAAATTAGGCTTACAACGTTACATTATAACTTATTGCGGCGGGCGCGGCAGCCTGAAACTACTGCACAAATCTACACCTCAACCTAAAAGTTTATATATCCCGCCACACACAGCCTACATGTCATGTAATTACATTTTGGTATGTGGTTAAACGGGGGAGGGGGGGGGGGGCGCCAATTTTATAGTTCGTCCCCGGGCGCAAAATAACCTAGCTACGCCACTGATGAGACATTGCACGGCGCGTGACGTCGTGAGATGATGTCACAAAAGCCTGACGTCATCGGGAGAGGGGGCGTGTGCTTCCTTCTCGCGCTCATGTTGTCTACACTCCCAGTCCTGGGTTTGGTCTCCCAAGTTATGAGAAACCCCTTGAAACATGCGTTTAAGAGTATTCGTCTGCTATAAATTTCCACGTTTAGTTTAATTTGGCCAGCTATCTATAGCTTAAGTCCTTAACAGAAACACAACTTTACGAGAGTTAATGTGCCCCCCCCTGCCGTCCCCCACCCGAGGGATCCCCTCTAGTGCCCGATTAGTACAGCTAATATGCCCGCAGTGAAGGAAACATTTTGTTTGCGGGCTGTTTCGAAGTGGCAGGCCTCATGTGGCCACGGACCCTACGAAACGGAGTAGTGGGCCGCATCCAGCCCAAGGACCATGGGTTCCACCATCCCTACGCTGAAGCCGGGAAGGATCGCCATCACACCTTGGTGGCTGTGGCGACCTCGAGGGCGGCGGACAGTCGGGCCTTCTCATCCACGGACGCCTCCAGCTGGTGCACGGCGTCGGCCAGCCGATGCCTGAGACGCGCCACCTCATGCTGCAGGCCCGACACCTCCTCGCGCAGCGATGACGCCTCGTCGTCTGGCGTGACGCCCGCCAGACATGCACGCACACGTGCAGGTGTTTGCGCAAGCACGTGAGCATGACAAAGATACCCCCCCGTAGCCTTATCAGACTGTTGGGGCAATTTCTGATAGTGAGCACCTGTGAAGGCCGGCACGGGACACGAGGGGGTGGGTGGCCAGCACGACTAACCGTATGTAAGGACAGTTACATACTCAAAGGAACTTGTATAAGTTTGCACGCACGCAAAAATAAACGTCACACATGCACGCACATACATAGAAAACAAATGCAGGCGCTCAAACACACGCACACACACACAGGCACTTACACACATATCCACGTATGCAAAAACATCCTGCGTAGCCTTCCAGGATCGTTTGGGCAAGTGTTAGCAAAAACCTTTAAGACCAACACGGCACAGAACACCATGCCCGGCCACGTTTGCCTTCTCCTGGAAAAACCCAGGAGAATACACAAATTATCGCTCCACCGCTCCCTCTCAGGAGCAGTTCACAAAACGGTCACCTGACAATTCAGAGAGCACCACGGCGCAAGCCGGCAACCCACCCGCGTCCGGCGGCGCCAGCTCCCTCTCGGCCTGCAGGCGCAGCGCGGTGAGCCTCAGCGTGTGCAGGGCGCTCTCGGCGCGGCACACGCGCTGCACCAGCGCCTCGTAGTTGCGCCACAGCATGTCCGACGCGCCTGGCGCAAGCGCTCGCGACACGCGCAAGGGAGGCAGCGGCGTCGGCGGTTGCGCGATGCTGTCGGCCGTCGAGCTGGGGAGGGCGGCGCTCCTTGTCAATCATTTCAAACCAATGCAGTTAAACGTACGATTGACAGTTTACAATTAAAGGTTGAAAGGGCTAATGAATTAGCTCTGTCCGTCTGTAAAGTGGCGTCGACGTGATACAATGGACACGAAATTTTGGTGTAAAGATGCGTTGCTATTAGGGACTTGCCCTGCAGAAAATCGTCCAAACTGATTTAAGGGTTGCACAAAACTTAAAAACGAATGGATAGGCTTTTTTGGCCAAGGCAATGAGATCAGCGCAGAGACTGTGTGCTCTTTACACAGTTGTGTTAGTTTAAATTAATGTGTTTTTTAACGGCCTTCACTATTATTCTGTTATTGTGGGATTTTTACTCATCATTTACAAATGTGATCTCCCAAGACGTGGTCGACAGTCCACCAAAGGCAAGACTATAAACTAAACTATTTTTTTTAACCAGGTGAGGCCCACTAAGCTATAGAGCATTTCTTCAGCGACCTGGCCACAAATTTATAGCAGCCAAATGCTCTAAACGCGTGATATTTATAGTAAATGTGTTGGGAAAAACTGGAGGACCTGGAGAAAAATCAACGCGACAAAGGGGAGAGACACGCAAACTCCAAATATACAGCAGCAGGCGTCATGGTCGGGATCGAACCCACGACCAACTGCACACCAGGCGAGGGATTTAACATCTCACCACCACGGCCATACGTACCCATCGGTGTGGCCCTTAGGGTGCCGCCCCAGGCCCAGCGCATCCAGGTCACGGACCAGGGCCTCCGTCTCCTCCTCGGCGATGCGCAGTCGGCGTGACAGCAGCTCGCAGGCCTCGGGGGCCGTGGCCTCCATGGGGCCCGCCGGGATAGGCCCACCGGTGCGGACGGCCATGCTGCTGTCAACGCTGAATGATATTAAAATGTAGAACGGCGTTCTTGTGACTGGCGGCCCACAGGCCACATCTGACCCTCCCAAAAACTCTTGGAGTGTCCCAAGCACAGATGTGTGGCCCACCGAGACATAGAAATTACCGGTTAGGTCACCCACGGTTATAATCACGATTGAAACTTAGAAAGTCGTTCCAACAAGCAACGGGGCGATGTTCCGCCTTTGTCGACGGCAACGAGCCAGCCGTGGAAATTCGACGTTCTCACGACAGGGCCAAGACCATCCATAGGACAGCCACTTGTGAATTAAGCGTCTCGATTGCTGCTGAAAACGAATTCCATATTCCGATGGCAGGGTCAGACCATTCCGTTCGAATTAACATTGTCGGAGCTAAATGAATGAGCCCGATGATGATCAAATCGCCCGATATCGTCTGTAGATATCGGAAGCCAAGCCGGCACGAGCCTGGTCACTGCACGGATGGGCGACCATCACGCGTGACAGGTGCTATAGGCTGCAAAGGGCCCCTACGGTGTCAGCAGATGATGGCATATCTGCCAACCCCTTATCAGTGCCTAACCTTATTACTGACCAATTCACATTGATCACGCCGTGCTCTTTATAAATCTCAACGTTTATCCTACAAAGTCCCATCACAAGGCAGAAACACAAATAGACACTCACCACTACTACACTCATCACTACACTGACAACTACTACACTCACCACTACACTAGCCACTAGTACACTCACTACACATCACTACTACACTCACCACTACTACACTCATCACTACACTGACAACTACTACACTCATCACTACACTGACAACTACTACACTCTCCACTACACTAGCCACTAGTACACTCACCACTACACATCACTACTACACTCACCACTAGTACACTCATCACTTCACTACACTCACCACTACTACACTCACCACTACACTAGCCACTAGTACACTCACCACTACTACACTCATCACTTAACTACACTCACCACTACTATACTCACCACTACACTAGCCACTAGTACACTCACCACTACACATCACTACTACACTCACCACTAGTACACTCATCACTACACTGACAACTACTACACTCACCACTACACTAGCCACTAGTACACTCACCACTACACATCACTACTACACTCACCACTAGTACACTCATCACTACACTGACAACTACTACACTCACCACTACACTAGCCACTAGTACACTCACCACTACACATCACTACTACACTCACCACTAGTACACTCATCACTACACTGACAACTACTACACTCACCACTACACATCTGTCAACCCCTTATCAGTGCCTCACCTTATTACTGACAAATTCACACCTTACTGGTCACCCCGTGCCCTTTATAAATCTCAACGTTTATCCTACAAAGTCCCATCACAAGGGAGAAACACAAACAGACACAAATATGATTTTGTTGTTGTCCGTATTGAAACGGCTGTACACCGTATGGGTTGATAGATATGTGATGGTAGTGCAGATATGTCCATGGTTATACGGTACTGTACTTCTATGTCTATGGGGCCGTCCATAAATGACGTCACGCGATTTTGGCCGATGTTTTACCCCACCCCCCTCTCGTGACACGGCGTCACAAAAAGTCAGACCCCCCCTCAAATATGACGTCACAAAGCTCTGCCCCCCCCCCCAAAATAAAACATGCTTCAAATCGCTTTAAACTATCGTATTTGTAGTGCGTATTTAATGTGATGATGCACTCTGATATTGTGGGAGAAAACATTTATTAAAACGTCTATTTAATTAAATAGGTGTTGTGTATATTTATTTAAAGTTGCGCATTTTGATGTGACGTCACATTTCTCACCCCCCCCCCCCCTCGTCACATCGTCACAAATACTTTTATTTTTTTTCGGTAAAGTCAACTAAATTAAATCACTGATTTAATTAAATTAAATCACTTATTTAATTTAGTTGTTTTATTTTTTTCAAATTTTTCACCTACGTGACTTTACCGAAAAAAACACAGTATAGATCCTTGCAGTCACGAAATCTTCAAACCCCACTAGGTGCGTGACGTCATTTATGGACGGCCCTTTAATGCGCCGCTCTATCACCAACCGGCACCGAAGTATGGTCAAGCAGCCCCCCCACCCCCCCACCACGAACCCTCAAACAACAACACGACGTCCACCACAATTCAGTGGTGGACAACTCCACATTCACAAACCGATCACCCTCAACACAAAGAAGGCCGGCACGGCACACGAGGGGGGGTTTGTGGGTGGCCAGCAACCACGCCCGGCCGCCTTTGTCTCCCCGTATGACGATGTATGACGCACCGCATCACGTGCCCCATTTGAGGCCGAGTCGACCCAAGCCACGGGCATGGGTCGCTGCGCGACGCGCTAACCGCTGCGCCACCGCTCCTCAAAGTGCACACACGCTCACCACGACGTAGTATAACTTAAACAGAACGCAGGGGCAAGTGCTGATTAGAGAGCAGCAGCACATACGAAGGCCGGCACGACACACGAGGAGTGAGTGGCCAGCACCACGCCCGACCGCCTTTGTCTCCCCGGTGACGCAAAGACAAACGCATCTGCTCCAAGTGAATCACCGATACGAGGACTGTTACTACAACTCACCCGAGCAGCAGGCCTCGCTTTATAAAGCTCGCGAACCGTGCTTATCGTTGCATAACAATCATAAATGTTAACATTATTATTATAATTGAACTTACAATTCTATTTTAGTTTTTTTCCTCCCGAAGCCCAGAAATGTTTGAACGAAAGCGCATAGACAGCCGCTACCGAGAATCCCGCGGAGCGCTTTGCAAGTCTCGCGAGATTCCTCGGTATCGCGAGATCTCGTGGAGCGCGCGCGAGGCGGCGGGAGATTCGAGTGGACGTGGGTGGAGGGGGGGGGGGTTGGAGGAGGGGCTATGAGGAGTGGGTGGGGGGGCTGGAGGTACAGGGGGGGTACGAGGTGGGTGGGGGGGGGAGCTGGAGGTACAGAGGGGTGCGAGGTGGGTGGGGGAATGCTGGAGGTACGGGGGGGGGGGGTACGGGGAGTGGGTGGGGGGGGACTGGAGGTACAGAGGGGGTACGAGGTGGGTGGGGGAGCTGGAGGTACAGAGGGGTACGAGGAGTGGGTGGGGGGGACTGGAGGTACAGAGGGGTACGGGGAGTGGGTGGGGGGGGGGAACTGGAGGTACAGAGGGGTACGGGGAGTGGGGGGGGGGACTGGAGGTACAGAGGGGGTACGAGTAGTGGGTGGGGGGGAACTGGAGGTACAGAGGGGTACGGGGAGTGGGGGGGGGACTAGAGGTACAGGGGGGTAAGAGGAGTGGGTGGGGGGGAACTGGAGGTACAGGGGGGTACGAGGTGGGTGGGGGTGGGGGCTGGAGGTACGGGGGGGTACGAGGAGTGGGTGGGGGGGGGGGGAACTGGAGGTACAGAGGGGGTACGAGGTGGGTGGGGGAGCTGGAGGTACAGAGGGGTACGAGGAGTGGGTGGGGGGGGGGGGGGAACTGGAGGTACAGAGGGGGTACGAGGTGGGTAGGGGAGCTGGAGGTACAGAGGGGTACGAGGAGTGGGTGGGGGGGACTGGAGGTACAGAGGGGTACGGGGAGTGGGTGGGGGGGAACTGGAGGTACAGAGGGGTACGAGGAGTGGGGGGGGGGGGAACTGGAGGTACAGAGGGGTACGGGGAGTGGGTGGGGGGGGGGGGGCTGGAGGTACGGGGGGGGGTACGAGGAGTGGGTGGGGGGAACTGGAGGTACAGAGGGGGTACGAGGTGGGTGGGGGGGGGGAGCTGGAGGTACAGAGGGGTACGAGGAGTTGGGGGGGGGGGACTGGAGGTACAGAGGAGTACGAGGAGTGGGTGGGGGGAACTGGAGGTACAGATGGGGTACGAGGTGGGTGGGGGGGGGAACTGGAGGTACAGAGGGGGTACGAAGAGTGGGTGGGGGGGGGGACTGGAGGTACGGGGGGGTACGGAGATTGGGTGGGGGGGAACTGGAGGTACAGAGGGGGTACGGGGAGTGGGTGGGGGGGAGCTGGAGGTACAGAGGGGTACGGGGAGTGGGTGGGGGGGAACTGGAGGTACGGGGGGGGGGGGTACGGGGAGTGGGTGGGGGGGAACTGGAGGTACAGAGGGGGTACGAGGAGTGGGGAGTGGAAATTGTAGGAGTGGAAGGGAGGAGGAATTTGAGAGGATATTGGAGGTGATGGGGGAATTGGAGGACGTGGGTACAAGGAGTGGGGGGGCTGGAGGGGAGGGGTACGAGTGGGGGGGGGGATTGAAGAGGGGGGGGGGGACTGGAGAAGGGGAGGGGTACGAGGAGTGGGGGGAGAGTAAGGGATTTGGGGAAGAGGCGAGCAGCCTGGAAGAGGGATGTTAGGACTGGGGGGGGGGGTGAAAAAGGGGGAGGTGGGAGGGGCACGGAAGGGGGGTGAGTAGAGGGCAGGGGCACTGGGAGGGGGGAGAGGGGAAGGGAGGGGGGGGGCGTCACCATGGCAGTGACCCACCACAGTCACGTGGGCATCTGTAAAAACGAGCTTTGTCGCTCATCGGATTTCTCTCGTATAAATCTGGTCCAACACCAAGTGAGACTAGGCTCTAAGGAAAGCTGTCTCGGGTGTGGACCAATCAACTTCAAGGATAGTGCATACATTATCAGAGTTATGTTTTTTGTTTGCATTCCGACTGCAAGGTATTGTGGTCAATGCAAACATGACTCCTTGTTAAAATAAGGTGTCAGTTTTGTTGCCAGATAAAAGGGTAAAAAAACAATTATCATTTTTCTACTGGCAAATGAGGTTCCAGTGGTATAAATATTCTCACTTTAAATTTGGAAAAGATGTAAAAGATTACTACAATCTAGTGTTCCAGGGTAAGGCCATCAGGCCAAGCTTATGTGGAGAGTCACTGGGCAGTGGTTACAAAGGCAGGATATCAGCATGGCATTATTTTAATACAAAAATATTGCACCTGGAAAATCCCTTGAGATGGAACATCTCGTTGGCAAGATGATATTTATTTATTTGTGGGCAGGGGCATCAGCAAAGTTACTACATTTCTGGGATGCTCAACTGGGACACATTGTGAGCTGGCATCTCCCATCCCGTCACTCCTGCCCTCTTTTCAAAACAGTCACGCAACACTCAATCACCTCGCCCTGTCCACAGCGAGTAGCCTCACACGCTTCGTGCCAGGGGCACGTGGGCAGGGTCAACCGGGTCATGGGCGAGCGGCCCTGCGTGTGTAAAATAAAACCGGTCTGAGAAGTTTATGAAACCGAAGTTTGTCTTTAATCCACGCGTCGAAACAAAACGAGGGCCCGGTGCAATGGCAAGCAACTGGAGAACCGACGACTAAGCCTAACAGCATGGCCATCCGTGAGTGTCACGTGTCAGGAAAGTTTTGTAACCACCATAAAATTTAAGGTTTTTGGAAAATGTTTTTTGTTTTATACTCTTCAGTTCTTTCGGTAAAGTCACGTAGGTGAAAATGAAAATAAATAAAAGTAAAATAAAAATAGATAAAAGTAAATTTTTTATTTTATTTATTTTTATTTTAGTACATTTTTACTTCTATTTATTTTAATTTTACTTTTATTTATTTTTATTTTCACCTACGTGACTTTACCGAAAGAACCAAAGAGTATGGATCCTTGCAGTCACGAAAACTTCAAATCTAGTTTTTAAATCCTTTATATTAAGTTCGCTTGCTTGCTTGCGTGCTTGCTTGCTTACGACCGTGCAAATCTTTCGGTCGTTTTTTAACCCACTTCCCGTGATCCAATCGAGCTGACATTTTGCACACAGACTCGTTGTGCGTGATAATTAATTTTCGTGAAACATTTTTTCCAAAATTTTACACTGTTTAGGGAATTTTTTAAAATATTTAATTACCAATTGCTTAATGCTGGTAGACAATCATCTGACCCATAGGTGGCAGCCATCTCAAGCCAGAGGACGAGAGGAATCTAGCCGCCACGCATATAAAGGATTTATAGTGAAAATCTTTGTTTTTACGGGTTAATTTTTTGTTTGTTTTAATTGCATGATCCGCATGATGCCAGACACTCCCCTCCCCCCCCCCCCGGTCATATACCGACGCACATTCTCAACTGCACATATTTGAAATGCCCTGACACCGGCACCAACTACTGGGTTTTATTTACTTATTCTGGGAATGGAATGCACTCCCCTTCCTTTGAGCGCCTCCTTGCCTCGGAACGCAACCGTACAAAACCTCTTCCTTACCGAAAGTCACGCAGGACTTTAAAACACCTCTGGCAGGCCACACACAGAACACAGAAACTAGAAGGGGGAAAAACCTGTCGCCAGAACGAAAGAACCCCCCCCCCTCCTCGTCGTTCATTAATTGCGGCCAAGATGCTTCTTGCAGTGAGGGATACATATCGTTTGCAAGGCTGTTTGTAAGTGGTGGGTCCTCATGTGGCCGTCTGAAATGAAGTCACGGGCCGGACATGACTCACTGGTGGTATACGTTCTCGACCGCACTCCGCTGCCTCAAAGCTAGACGAAACCGAAGCAGCACTTCTTGTAGATGTAGACACCAGGCGAAGTGCAGGGCTGTCCCACATCAGTTTGAAGCTTCGTTAATGGGGGGGGGGGGAGATACCTTAAAGATGTGGACCAGTGCGAAATCAAGTCTCGTTTACCGTTTCGTTTGTCTTTTTTTCCCCCAATTTTATTCCAACTGTGATAAAATTGTCACGAGACAGTGTTAGCCACTTAAAACTCTGTGTTCGAGACTGGCCTATGGAAGGATATTTCACGAAACTTCTGAGATCTTGTCAAGTCAACTTTTTATCTTTATCAACAAATTAAAGGGCGTACACTTACACACGCCCAGCTATGTAGATGTGTGTACGACAGTGGTCGAACTGTAATTTAGCCAAATTTAGTGAGAAAATATTCCTGCGACGGCCTTCTTGTGCAAGTCATTGATGACCAGGCTGAGACCATCCCAGAACACTGGAGAACCCGGGTTTAACCACAGATTTCAGCCAAACCAAAGTCTTATGTCTTATCAATGTAGCTTCAAACTCGTGCCCGACAGCCCACGACAGTCGAAGCGTGCATCTACAACTTAAAGAGACATTTGGCCAACTTTGAGTGGGAAATAATTCAATCCTCGTGCCCCGAGATTATCAAGGATCAGCAACGATGTTCAAAAGGCTTCGTCTTGATTTGAAGCTTTCGTGACTGCAGGAATCCATACTCTTTGGTTCTTTCGGTAAAGTCACGTAGGTCTAAAAATAAAATAAAAATAATATATGGGATGTTGGCTATCAACAACAAGGCAACTCCTATGACTAATTGGGAATGGGACGCAAGCGTAGGATTGATCACCCTGTCGCTGGCCACCTTTGGGGAGGGTGTATAGTATGAAAGGCCGAAACACCCTAGGACCCAAAGATTCACTACTGACGATGCGCTCCCCAAATTTCACCAGGCTCACTGTTCATGAACTCTTGGAAGTGCTTGCACAAAGGATAGTAACATCTCATCCTGTGTTCTTTGGAATCACGACGTTTCGATCGCAACACAAGCAGTCGTCCTCAGGCAGAAAAATGTATCCAGCAGTTCCACTGCTGGATTAATTCACTGCTGAATTATTTTTTCCGCCTGAGGACGACCGCTTGTGTTGCGATCGAAACGTCGTGATGTTATTTGTATTTTGTTTTGTTTTTCTACCTACGTGACTTTACCGAAAGAACCAAAGAGTATAGGCTTTTTTGATTTAAAGCTTTCGTGACTGCAGGGATTCATCTTCTTGGTTCTTTCGGTAAAGTCACGTAGAAGGCAAATAATAAAATAAAAATTATGTTTAATTTGTATTACTTTATTATTTCCCTTCTACGTGACTTTACCGAAAGAACCAAGAAGTATAGGCTTCGTCTTGTTTCGCAATATCTACAAATATGTTACTATTCATATTCCGATTAAAAAACCGTTCATCACGATAAAAACAAATCTAAAATGTCATTCTCAAGCCCCGTGGTGTATCGTGTAATCAGTACTCCAGCCCCTATTGACAAGGTCTCCGGCCTATTTACGTGGTACGGATGAATGGCCATTGTCTGAAATGTCGCATATTTATATTGTTCCTATAAAGGCTTTCTTAAAAATGATTGTTTTTGTTGTTGTTAATTTGCATTTCGGTGCGACAGATGTGAAAGGATGAACTGTGGTGGGAAGAGAGGCCCGAAGTTTGGGGAATCCCTTACGACTTACGTTAACGCTTTGTACGTACGTTGAACTTCTTTTGCACCGTACCAAGCCAACCGTGCTAATCGGAGGTGCTTTAGGAGGCATATCTACTCACACCGCGTGGAATAAATATGAACACGAGAAGTCCTCAGAAATAATGATAATATTGCAGTTTGTAACAAGCATGATCATTCACGGACATTAGTGACTGGAACTCTGAGGTGCCGAGCTGGTAAGAGTAATTGTAGCGTCATGAACAAAAACACAAACTTACGTGAAAATATTATTAAATTACTCACCAGTCACTGATGACACTACATTTGCCGAAAACGTAATGTCAACAGCACGGATTGTAGTGTGCTACACAACCAATGTATAAAACTTAGGAGTATGTTTTGAAATGAACACTCACATATAATTCAGTATTAAATACAGCACTAAAGAAACAAAACTATTGCCATCATGATTTAAGTTAGATCTACCCTATTAAAACTCGTCAAAGTAAAAGCTCCATTGAACGCAAACTTTCAGTGGATACCACAATCAGTGCTCAATCTATTCCTGTAACAACGATCCATCACATAAGCTTAAAAATGCTTCTTAACTTTCCCTTTTAAAACATTCTCACCCCGCCCCCCACCACCCACAACTCAGATCGCCAAACATGCCGGTGCGTGCCGATGCCACACACACACAGCTCGGATTCAAGCGTCGATTCGCGACCATAAAAAAATTAGGACGAACAAAAATGTATTCGTCAAGGAAAATCCATCCGTGGACATTCAGCAAATTCCTCCTTTTTGAGCGTTTTATAATTATATATATGTACATATATATAAGAAAAAAACGCTTTATACAGGAGGGGGTCCGGAATGCCTGAGAAAACCAACACACACGAACAACACAAACCTGCTACTTGGACTGGCTCATGCAGTCACCACCACGACCTCCCTCCCTGCCCAGCAGGGATGCACGCCAACACACACCACATCATCCAGCCTGGTTACTCAAACCAGTGATTCAGAAACTTGCTTCTGTCTTCGCGATCCAAAAAATCCCAATCTCCACAACCGCCGGATTTACAGTTGTCCCCCATCGCAGCAACAAGGGCGGATATATACCGTGATGTTTGTGTTTACAAACGAGGACACTGCCAAGGGTCTATACAAAAATTCGAATTCGTAAAAATAAGTTAAAATCTCGACTCTCGAAGCTCGAAAATTTGGAACGCCGGTCTCAGCAGCGCGGACACCTTTTTAGCTGCAACTCTACGCAACGCAGAATGCGCCATGCGGCGCCAGGATTGTCTTGTGATTTGCGGTGGTTTCAATTATGTTTTTTTTTTACCTTTCTTTAATATTGCTATTTCCTTAGAGGCAAGATTAACAACAATATGAACTGAAAATGGGTTAAAATCTGGTCTTCATGGAAATAACGGCGTTTTGGTGAGAAACACGGAGATTCTAGGGCACTCCACCCCTGCAGTAGCCCAGCATTTTGAAGATACACTGTACACATACAACATTCACCACCTCTGTTATTAACACTGCGTTAGCCTGTATATATATTTTAAACGTTATAAAGACAGTGTTCATGATAAAAGAGGATTTCAGTTCTGCATCACTGCCAACAAACCCGACCGATCGTAAACACAGCACGAATGGTGAAACAAGCGAGGGTTACACGAGGTAACCCACGGCTATGCGAGCGTTGCTTTTCGCTCAACGCAAGGAGGCATCGTTAGTTGGGGGGAGGGTAAAGAGAAGAGTCTAATAAATAGGTTGCAACTCTAAAAAGTTTCTAATACGCAAAATAACCACTCGACAGTTCCCTTGACCTGTTGATATAAAATACTGATGTAGTATGCGTGGCCACCAAATATTATAAACCACGTGCTCATATATATAAACCATTCAAGCTGTATAAACTTAGCTTATTGCTTCATTCAGCCTCATCCCATGTGTGAGGGCTGAACGTTATAGATATTAAATAGCCGTCTCGGATTAGGCAAAGACAGGCCGATTGAAAGTGACCTCACTACTAGTTCTGCGGTGTCAACTTCCAGGACAGTTTCCCAACATGACAATGGGAGTCTCTGCCAAGGGGCGTTCCAAAATCTTTTTTTTTTATCGCCCAACGCTATAAGTGACCCGCCCAACTAGGTAACACCAAACCGAAGGAATAGAGTTTGAAAAGATAAAACACTTTTGGTGCAATTCGGAACGTGCCCATAGGGGCATTTCACTTATTTCGGCCATTTCTGGCAGCAATCGGCAAGATCTGTCCTGGCAGAGAAGTAAAAATGCAAAGGTAAAAGTGCAGCCCTGCCATTGCTCGCTCATGTTGCTGATGCTAGCAAAAAAGGCATCCATGAGAGGTAGCTAAAGGGAGCCCCTCCTTAGGGTATTGTGGTATATTCTTCCACTCTGGCCAGATGCCCTGGTAGAAGTGGGAATACTCACACTTTACCCCACCACACGCAACCAACTGATCGACTTACTGTGCTGCACCTATTTACATTGCAGGGATAGGCAGAGGCGGGAGGATTTAAGAAACCTGCTCCGTTGTTTCATCTGCCGAGCCAGATCAAATCGAAACCAGCCACTTCTGAATTGCTGGTCCAGCGTGAAATCGAGCCCTTTTAAAACTCGAGACTTTCACGGTAGGGGAAGGGGGGGGGTGGGCAGCCGGTATTTCCACGCGACTTTTCACAATCAGTGGACCATGTGTTCGTCGAGCAGAACGTCCATGTGCTGCCGATGCTGGTGGTTGTTGTTGTTGTTGTTGTGGTTGTGGTTGTTGGCGTGGCGAGCGTGCCGCGCGTGCAGTTGCGGCAGCGGATGCTGCTGGGCGCCCCCCGTCGTCGTCACGGCGGTGGTTGCGCCGGGCGGCATGAACTGCCGGAAGATGCTGACGCTGCCGTGCCAGAACGTGGGCTGCGGCAGGCGGCCGACGACCTCCCAGCGTCCCGCGGCCGGGTCGTAGCACTCCACCATGTCGGACAGCTCGAACGAGTCGTCGTAGCCGCCCGAAACGTACAGGCGGCCGCCCAGCGGGGCCACGCTGCCGCCGACGTGCACCTGCGACGCCAGAGCATCGGTTTTTGCGTTAAGATGATGATGACAAATTATGATAATAGTTGATGAATTCATGATGATGGTTGTGATGATGATGGTGGGGGTGTTATGATAATACTGAAGCTGTTGATGCCGACAACTATGCTGCTGCTGATGTTGGTGGTGATGATCATGATGGTGGTGGTAAAGACAATACTGAAGCTGTTGATGTAGACGATAATGATGGTGCTATTGCTGCTACTGATGATGGCAATTACAATGACGGCGATACGACTGTGGATGAAGACGATGATGACGCAGGTGATTAACCCGAGGCCATATCACCTGGTTCATGGGAGGAATCCTGATCCACCTCGATTTTATGGGATCCAGAGCATCCACCTGCGTAGAGTCCTCCCTAAAGGACACAGACAGAACAAAGACACAGGCCCACATCGTGAGCATGTGCACTAAAAAAGTCACTGGCCGGGATTTCAAACACATATTTGTGAAATCTCATGTCCGTGCGTGGATGCACTGTGCTGCGACATTTGTGATTGGACACTACACCTTATGACACAATGCCGATAGCACACCGGGAATAAAGTTGCAAAAACACAACAAAAGTCAACAAGAGTACCATACATATTGTCTCATTGTCCTACTGCCGTCTAAAATAATCTGGATACAATGTAAACTCTTGAGGTGGCAGTCTCATACAAGGCCATGTGCATTATACGCACACACATACAGTATGGTGATGGCTCGTGATAATAAACAAATGATGGGGGAACGAATCCTACGGTCACAATCTTGCCTTTTGCCGTCTGGAAATCCACATTACTCATAAATTGTTTCCAGCCTGCAACGTGATTTTCTGTCCCGTGAGATTCTCACCGTTTACAGAGAGTGTTACATTTGGTGAGGAGAGTCAAAGGCTGTTTTGGCTGTGAAGCTGCCTCTGTGTCCCGGCAGGATTTTGGCGTCTCTAAATGCTGCGCTGTTTGACCGCAGCCCAGCATTCCGCAAAGGGCATCGAGAAATAAAAATATAAAATAAATTAAACTATGGCCAACACTATCGGTGAAATGAATCTCCCCCATAAATTAACATCGCACCGACGGCGTGACGGGCACAATTTTACACCCCGACGAAACGCGCCACAGACTTAGCCAAACACCTGCCAAACGTCGGCGCCCTACGCACTTGCCAGGACATTCTTCGCGCATCGCTTTACAAGGATGTAACACGTGCTCTCTCTGTGTTGCTCAACTCAAAGCCGATCTCTGGTTATTGCAAAACATTCACGTCGCAGCTAAAAGAAACACTCCGTGAACGTACTGTACTTGCGAGCGAAAACGACGCAACCTAAATATTTACGTCGGACATTTCACGAGCGTTCTTTTTCGAGAAAATGTTCCGACCGTTGACGCGGCCGAGTCGGGCAGGAGACGAGCGGCACAAGTTGGGAAGAACAGGTCACGGGACGGGGGCGAGGGCGAGGGTGCACGAGGGGGGGTTTTAAATAAATTCAGAGTCGTTACAACGAGTGGTAAATAATGCTGCGTGTAAAGCGAGCTCGGCTTTGGCACGGGACATTATTTTTGTCGCGCCGGTCTCTGGGTTCGTCCGGGTACTGTGTCATTCTGCCACATTCCACGAGCACTCGCAGCGACATTTCTAATTTCTCAACGGTGGCATGTGATGCGTTATTCACGAAAACAACATAAATAGGTCAAGGACGTGAAAGGCTTGTTTACGCTCTCATACGTACGGGACAACAACAGGTGCTCTTTTAACGATGCTTCTAGCAATGATTTAACATTTCCTTGTGCGTGCGTGCGCACGCGTGTGTATGGACGGTGCAGTGGCGATGCAGAAGGTAGCGCACTATGCTAAGAATCTGGAAACAAGCGTTTGTTTCTCTCGGCCACGACTAGCACGAGCGGCAGGTGATATCGAAAGCAGTCCTCGATCACCCCCCACCCCTCCCGGCACAAACACAGAAACCCACAGTGAGCAGCATGGAGACGTATTGTCAAATAATCCACTATGACCAGTGCGGTGTGGGCAGTGGACTGAAAAGAAGGGCCGTACATGTACATACTCGTCAAAATGTGATCCCAATTGAGTCACTTACGAGATATTATTCAGCGTTGGGATGTTAGGCCCAATACCAGTGACATTGTGTGTGTGTTTTTTTTTAGCTATGGAACGAAACCAGAGAACCGGGAGGAAACCTACGCACAACAGCCGGGCGGTGTGTGGCTACGCACTCCTGTAATCCAGCACTGTCGAGGCGAGGGTTGGCGAATTGCACGGCTGTTGCGCAACTCCCTTCCTGGTGGGTGGCGAGGTGCCCGTTACCCTGGCTTGCCAGGAAGAAGGCGGTACACAGAGGTCGCAAACGGGTTTTGATTCCTTACCCGTACCCGTACCCGGCTGCACCAGGGTCGCAAATGGGTACCCGTACCCATACCCGGCCGGGTACGGGTAGCCGTTCCCTACCCGTACCCGTACCCTACCCGAAATGAGTGACAAACGGCTACTCACCAGTGACTCACGATCTACCCGTACCCGTACCCTGCCGCACCAGGGTCGCAAATGGCTACCGGTACCCGTACCCGGCCGGGTACGGGTAGCCGGGTATCGGGTAGGGTACGGGTATCGGGTACCCGGTTGCGACCTCTGGCGGTACAGCAAAGTGCGGAACTAATATTATCCGTCCATTCTGTACGGGATAGAGCGAGTGATTCACTGATTGGAGTGTTGCCCCCCTTGCCTGCGTGGGGTTTTCTCCGGGTGTTTCGGATTCCTCCCACGCGCACTGACACTCATTGATCGTCTGAAAACATTTTAATATAAAAAAACGTATAATGTGGGACCCTCCTGAAAACGAGTCCTTAGAATCAGTGTGGCTTTCCAGGGTAAACAAGTACAGGAAATAATCGATGATCCAGTGGCTTTAGGGGGGGGGGGGGTGCCGGGTTTTTATAAACACGGGACAATCACGAATAAATTATTTAAAATAGCTTATTTTTGAAAATTATTGTACGACGTTGTTTTTAGTGTTTCAAATTAGTTTCATATGTTCAATTGGCATACATAAACATCCAACTTTTAAAAGTTACTGTATTTATTGTACTGTACTTACCACTCCAATATGGAATACTGTATGGGGTGATGTATATACGCGCAGTAGTTTCATTAAGTTGTACGTGGTGTATAATGTACTGTAAAAATATTCAACACTGAAATCAAGCACAGCTATTTCTTTTGTCAAGCACGTGGTGCCGGCCGATAGCCGGACTGGTTACAGCCTTTGGAGCGTTTTTGTCAGTTTCGCCAGATCGGCCGGGGACCGCCGGATAAAGTTGGAAGCCAGATAATAGCGCGGTGCCGGATAATCGATGCTCAACAGTAATAACAATAATGCTAATACAGGGGAAGAATACAAATCTCCACAAACAAAGTGCATCCGAGTCAGGAATGAAACCCCTTCTTGCTCCGGGTAATGTCGGGGAGGGGGCGGGTGAACAAGCGCGCGCACTGCGCCACCGTGCCGCCCACCTGATGAAGTAAATGATCCCGTCCAGCGCCACCACGTCCAGCACGTACGACCAGCCGGGCATGCCGTCGGCGCATTCGATCTCGCTCCACGAGTCGGCGTCGGGCTCGTAGCAGTGCACCACCACGTCGGTGATGACGCCGCCGGCGCCCCAGCCCAAGCCGCCGCCGGCCAGCCGCGGCGAGCCCACGGCGTAGACGCGCCCGCGGCACGCGGTGGCCGACACGTTCTCCAGCGGCTGGGGGAGCGCGCGCATCGGGCGCCAGAGGCCCTCCGCCGGGTCGAAGCACTCGCAGCCGTCGGGCGCCACCACGTAGAGGCAGCCGGCGAGCGCGGCGCTGGCGTGGTACTCGCGCGCGCGGCTCATCTCCGGCGCCTCCGACCACTCGTTGACGCCCGAGTTGTAGCGCCACACGCTCGAGAAGACGGTGGTGCCGTCGGAGCCACCTGGTGGTGGCGCGTGGTGGGTTGGGGGAGTGGGCAGGCAAGCAGGAATTGGGTGAGAGGATAGCCGAGCGGGTTGGGTGGATGAGAGAAGTTGATGGAAGGGGCAATTATCAAATGAATTCAATGACTGCATCAAAACCATTTGCTTGTACAAAACCATCCGTAGCTTTCAATTGAAATAAATTACAGGAATGGGTTGAGTTTACTTTTGCCTAAAACCCAATACAAACCACTTGATTTTACCTACATCAAAGATCCTTACACCTCAATATAAAATGAAAACTGTAAGCACTGCGACAGATGGACTCACAGGTGGCCGAGACTAGATTTATGGTCATCATGCGTCTGTAGGATGGACATAAGGAAAATTAAAAGTGCGTCGTTTGGAAAAATTGAAGGAACCAGAAAGAGGGGAAGACCTCACAGAGAATAGCTTGACAACGACAGAAGAGATCGGTGCCAGAAAAGATGTGGCACTACTTGAGCATATTGGCACAAGACAGAGGAAAGTGACAGCAGAAGACGAAATGTGCAGTGGGCACCTACGGCTTATCTGCCCATGGAGCTAATACTCTTTGGTTCTTTCAGTAAAGTCACGTAGGTATAAAATAAATTAAACCACCACGTTTCGGGACGCAACACAAGCGTCCGTCATCAGCTGGGACAACCACAGCAAGAAACAATTCCTGAAGTTATACCTACGTGACTTTACCGAAAGAACCAAAGAGTATGCCCATGGAGCGTCTGACAATGATGACGATGATGACGACGATGACGACGATGACGATGATGACGATGATGACAATGATGACGATGATGACGATGATGACGATGATGACGACGATGATGACGATGATGACGATGATGACGACGATGACGCAAGCGCGCCCCCCCCCCCCCCCCCCCACCTGTAACGTAGATGTCATTGCCCAGAGCTGCGATGCTGTACCCGCCTCCCACGCGCTCGGGCAGGGCTGCCAGGTAGCGCCACTGTCCCGTCACGGGGTTGTGGCAGTCGACCGACACTAGCTCCTCGCAGTCCTGGTCGCAGCCGCCGACCGCCACCAGGATCTCGGCGAGGCCCGTCGACGGGCGCGGGTGGAAGCGCAGCGGGCACAGGCGGTCGTGCCGGTCCTGAGGCGGGCAAGGCGGAGGAGGGGGGGGCTCGTCACGTTCGGTCGTTCTCCCCAAGTTTAATTCCACCTCCTGCCTTTGGCTTAGTCGTGCGACGAGACCGAACGTCCGCTCGGATCTCTCGCCTAGCCACGTGTCGCACCGCGTGTTCGAAAGGAGATATCACAGAACTACTTCTGAGATCCCTTAAAGAAACCTCTTATCCAGGCCAGAGATGCAATGATCTCAGCCCACTGTGCCGTACACATGCGAGTCAAATCAAACATTTACCTGTTAACTCCCAAGGCTGGCAGTTTTGCCAAAGCAAAAACCCAAACGCAGCGTCTTATTTCGTGCAAGTCATGCGCGAGCCTGGCCGAGACCATCGGACCTGCTGCAAGAAATCCCATCGCACACACACCGGGCGCCCGTTACCTGCAGGGCGCCCTGGAGGACGCGAGCCTCGCGCAGCAGGCGCAGGCAGCGCGGGGAGCGGTGCACCAGCGGCTCGCTCTCGACGTGCGCCAGCAGGAAGAAGCGTCGCACAAACGGGAGACGCACGCGCTCAAACAGCTCGGGCCAGAACCGCTGGCGGTTCTGCTCGCACAAGGAAAGACAAAGAGACACCGTGTAGCCTTAATAGACTGTCGGGGCAAGTGGTGTTAGCAAGCACCTATGAAGATAGGCACAGGACACGAGGGGGTGGGAGGGCCCGCACCACGCCCGGCCGCCTTTGTCTCCCTAGTCGCCCTAGGGGAGGCCCAGGACCAGTTTAGATAATCGTGACTGGTGTTGGCCGTGAGCGAGAATCGAACTCGGGTAGCCGGGTACGTAGTGCAGCACTCCAAGCATTGCACTACCGCTCTGCTCTCACACAAACGCGCACTCACGCACAAACGCCGGTGTAAAGATGAGGATCGTCCGCCTAGCAGCTGCAGACTGTAGGTGCAAGTGGTACAGTTTTCATGAGCGTCTACTCAGGCAAGCACGGCAGCATCAAGGCGTATTGCGATCTGCGCCATGCCCTCAGAGGTACAGTTCGTAAACGTACAGCCGTTCGGTCAATCCAGTGAAGGATGAGGGCCTCCCTACGATAATCCGTTCCTAAAGAGGTGGGCTGCTTCCCGTGCCCAGCCAGGGGGTGCTGGGGGCGGCACCTGTGGGTCGGCGTGCACCCAGCGCAGCGCCAGCTGGTAGGCCGCCTCCTCCTTGTCAACGGAGAGGCGGTCGTCTCCCAGGAGCTCCGACAGGCGCTTGGCGGGCAGCCGCTCAAAGTCCTCGCTGGCGCCGATCTCGGCGATGTGTCCCAGCGCGAAGACGCGCGCGTCCTCCACCAGCGAGGGGCACGCAAACGCCTCCGCAAACGCCTGCCGGGGTGAGGGGGGGGGGCGCGTGGGCCCCAACGGGCAGCAGGAGGAGGGAGTGCAGGAGGAGGAGGAGGAAGATGGGGTGCAAGGAGGTGAAGGAAGAGGAGTTGGACGGGGGGGGTGGTGAGATGCAGACAAAAGGCGGAGCAGGATGAGAGAGCGCGATGAAAAGGGGTTGATGGAGGAGATGGAGGAGCAGCAGCAGGAGGAGGAGGGGCGGCAGGAGGTTTAGGAGGAAGAGAAGGTGGAAGAGGAGGCATCGCAGAAAAGGGAAGGATAAGAGAAGGATATAAAAACAAAACTAAACCAACGACACACTCGAAATGGAAACTGTAGCTATTCAACGCACGCTCCTGAGCTACAGCGATCGATTATAATTCAATCGGCGAAATCGCTGCATCGTCGCGCCGCTACATCGAGATTGCCAGGCGTCGCCACCTGCATGTCCAGGCAGTTGGCGGGGTCGAGGTGCCGGGCCAGGTAGCGGCAGCACGCCTCCTTGACGGCCGGGAACTGCAGGAGGTCGGCAGCCCTCAGCAGGGGCTCGGCGTTGTCTCCCGTGACGCACACGCGCCCCGTGTACGCAAAGTCCAGCAGCAGGCTCAGCGACCTGGCGCTCACCTGGTCGCAAGCACCCACACAGGGGGCGTTGTGAGTTCACACACGCACAACTCGCGCACACACAAGTGGGTGGGTGTCGCGGAGTGGCTCACGGGTCGGAGAAACTAAGATCCTGCGATGGGATTCAAGCAGTCTCCCGTAATTAATCGGGGTTCTTAAGCGTAACGGGTTGATGGTGTCGGCTCCTTCACAATCGAGTGCACACAAAAATAAACCTGTTACATGCATTTTTATTTTACTTACTTTGGCTAAATTCCAGCTTTGAGAATTAAAAACGTGGTCTGACTGCCACGTGACAAACATTTTCTTACTTTTTTCGTCTTTTTTATTTTTTTTATTCTGCCTTCGCCTCTCCCATGTTTTTATCAAGTCGCATCGAGATGCCGTGGCATTTATGGAAACTAATACGTGCACAACCTTATACTTATTTTCCTACGGCAGGGCGTGTTGGATTTCGCCCCTCTTTGTAGCTGTAGGTGGGGGGAGGGTCACATGATTCCACATTCACGAACCATAAACACGTGCGCTGCGCACGAACCGATTCACGCGCCATGGGCATTGTCAAACGCCTAGCGAACAATCGAACGGCAAAACCATCCGACCGATCGCGTCGGCGGCGACGTCTCTACGCGACGGCACTCAGCGCTGGAGGGGATCGGTGGCGTTGGGGGGCGTCGGTCATCTCACCTCCTGGAGCTGCACGGTCTGCTCGCGGCTCTCGCGCAGCGGCCCCCCCGCGAACATGGCGCGGAAGTAGGGGCTGGCGGCGGCGAGGACGGCACGGTGGCACGGGTAGGTCAGCCCGTCGGCGGACAGCGCCACGTCGCACAGCTTGCCCTGCGCACGCAGCTCGGCCAGCCCAGCCAGCAGGGCGCCCGCGTACGTTGTGTCTTGCTGGCACAGAGTCTCGTCGTCGTCGCTGCCGATGATGACGAAGTCGCCCGCCCGGATCTCGTCCTCCTCCATCTTGACGCGCTTCACACCGGAGCGACGGGCGTCTACAGAGATGCACAGGAGTCGCGGGCGTCACACATGGGGGGCGGTGGTTGAACAAGATGTACCGTATTCTCCGGGATACAAGACGAACCTCTGCAAAGCAAACGTTTAAAGGACGTGTCCGATAATTTGTGTTTGGTTTGTTGTCCGTCCCCCGCACCTCTGATTAGCGCGGTTGGCTAAGTACGGTGCGATAGAAGTTTAACATGCATAGAATCCGGCATGTGGCCTTTAATGCAACAACGGCCACTTCAACCAAGATTTAAATAAGTTAAAAATTGTCAAGTTCTGGTTGATTTTGTTCGACCAGGTGAAAAGTCAAGAGACCGGGATAGTCTCATCTCCCAAGGTGACCCTGGGTTTGACTCTGCCAAACCGAGGAAGGAACATTACAAACGGAAACGCATCCATCTCGTGACATGGTGCTAAGGAACACAAGTTCAACAAATACTAAACAGAATTATGTAAATTAAGTGAAATATCCAAAATCACTTGCGTACATTTAGTAGTATAAAACCAGCCAGGCGTTGATGTCTTTAGGGCGCTGGACTCAAACGGTTGAAAGTTCAACTCCAGGTCAGTGGTCATCTCGGCCCTTCATTGTTATCCCTTCCAGCAGGGATAAAATTAGAACCACTTTACGAAAGGTCAACAATGGTGGGTGTCGTATTAAGACTGCCCACTACAGTGACGAGGAAATGTTCCGTTGTTTTCTCAAGAGAAGCCATGCAGTTGAGCACTCAGCAACAAACCAGTTGAGCATGAGGACAGCTTTACATATCGAACCGAAATATAATAACACACCTAAATAGTATGATATAACATTAAGTTAAATTATTCACTTCGAAAAGATTCATACGGATAGGGATCTGTAGACAACAGACTGAGTGACTTGGTTTCTAGCCAGTAAGGATACTTTCACAATGGTTTAAAATAACATCCGCTTACAAAGGAAACGCACGCACACTATGTGAATCAAGTATGTCCACCGCTTTTAGTTTCCAGGAGTTTTCCAGCGCAACGTGCGTCACCTTGGTAAGTAACAGCAGGGCTATTCACCGACACGAAAGTAGAACTGGCAAGAGGTTTCGTTTAAATTAACTTTCTTCGTAAATCACTCCCAAGTCGTATTTATAAACAACAAAAGCACGCGTGGAATCTCTTTGCCTCTCCAACACCGGCGTGTACCACCGCGTACCACCGCGTGGGTACACATCTTTTGAATTCATCTTCATCGCCAAAGATAATAAAAGTCTGAGAGCACAAGTGTTTCAGGTGCGGTGAAATCACCGTGTCACTCGAGTTAAAAGAACATTCGTGTTTAATCTTCTTGGTTCTTTCGGTAAAGTCACGTAGAAGGGAAATAATAAAATAATAAAAATACAACGTAATAAAATACAATGTTTTATTTTTATTATTTTATTATTTCCCTTCTACGTGACTTTACCGTAAGAACAAATAAGATGAATGCCTGCAGTCACGAAAGCTTTAAATCGAAAAATTCGTGTTTAAGTTGATTTTTGCTGAACCAGGTGAGAACTCAAGAGGGCCAGGAGAGTCTCATTTGCGAGCGTGACCTCGGTCACCAAAATGAAGAGAGCCAAAACAAATAAAGTAAAGCGACGGACCAAAACCGTCCACCAAAACCCGCACTTTGCTTTACGAACCCTCCCTGAAAACACAAACGCAGACTCCCATTCAGATTTCCGTGCACCTAGCGCGAAGGAACAGGTTGAACAACGGCGTCACGCACCACTGTCGCACAACGCAAACACACGGACACTGCATCCTTGTGTAACAAACGACAAAAGGCTCCAAAAGGTCACAGACGGACGTCGCAAGAGTTAGATGACACTCCCCTCTCCAAAACTTACGGGAATCCAAGCTCGATCAGACTCCTGTCGCCTCGCTCGCGGGGGGAGCTGTCACAAGTTTCCAAGTCGCTTGCGCCGGGAGCGCTGTGGTGGCAACTCTGCTCGGGATGTCCACCGCCTCTGCCAAACGCGAGCGAGAGCCGTCCGTTATGTACGAGGCCGCGACGTCAGCTGCGAGGCGTGGGCAAGCTCCGGGTGCCGCCAGCTATGCGCGGAGTTTTCTAAAAATAGCACCCCGCGCCAGACGCATGAAAAACACTCACTCGCACAACGTGCATCACACGGACCTGTGGCTTCACCAGAAAAGAACGTCCCCTTGCAGACGTTGACTGGTGAGGGTTGCGCGGTAGAGTCACGTCAACTTGCGCAAGCTCTACACACACACACGCACACAAAGATTCAGCTTACAGCCTACGTAAGTGCTTGCGCTGATCGTGAGCAACTTATCCACGCCGGCACGGTACAGATGGGGCTGGTGGGGTAACTCACCACACCCTGGCACCTATGTCTCCCCAGTGGTGATGTTTACACAGTGCATCTGGAACTCATTTAAGGCCGAGCTGACCAATGAGAGGTCCAGGAGCAGTTCAAATAATCACAACTAAGCTAAATTCTAGATTTGAAGCTTTCGTGACTGCAAAGATTCATATTCATATTCTTAGGTTTTTTCGGTTAAGTCAACTAAGCTAAACTAAAACATTTGACCAGGTAATACCCACTGAGCAATATTGCTCTTTTTCAGAAAGACCTACTGAAGCTGGCCATGGCCAGGAATCAAACTCGGGCTGCCTGGTTCATAGCGCAGTACGCAAACCACTATGCTACCATTCCACAAACACACAGATGTACGCTGAACATACTTACAAAGTTGGGGATACGTGTCAGAGCAATGGTGGCAGAACCTCATGGCCAGACGTGGTCACGATAAACGAGCCCCGCATTATTTGGGATTCTGGGCACATATTTAAACATTAATGGCCATGCCCTGTGAATAGGAGACGTACAAAGGGCCTCTTAAGTGAAGAGAATGAATAATACAGGATGTATTGTGTTGGCCAAACAAAAGCGATTCAACTTCCCAGAGTGGTGACCTTAAGTTTTCTATATATAATACAACTTACATCCCTCTGTCAATCCAAGCTAGATGAAGCCCTCCCCCTTCACTGCGTCAGGGTCGAGGAGGATTGTTTGACCATACTTTCTCATGCTGGTCAGTTCGGGTTGAAGTTGAGTGGCAAATGGATCTCAAGTCACTGGGGTTCACAGCGCTTCGCGCTAACCGCTATGCCATCGCTACCCCCCTCATTTCTGCGTGTACAATCAAAATGTAGCATTAGTTGGATGATAGCGTGGGTTTTGTGAAGGTGAGGGACATAGACGTGAGAGCATCGTACGGAACGATGGATGTTGCTGCACTGCTCTCTCTGCTGACAATCGTCGCCTTGCAGCAGCCTGAAAAACCCTGTTATATTTCGATTTAAAGCTTTCGTGACTGCAGGGATTCATCTTCTTGGTTCTTTCCGTAAAGTCACGTAGAAGGAAGTAATAAAATAATAAAAATAAAACATAATAAAATAATTCTCACGAAGTTTCGGCTGTCTCCCCGACAGACCTGGTCTTCACCTGAGGACGGCTGCTTGCGTTGTGGCCGAAACGTCGTGAGAATCATTTTATTATGTTTTATTTGTATTATTTTATTACTTCCCTTCTACGTGACTTTACCGAAAGAACCAAGAAGATGAAACCCTGTTATATGCATGGTGGTTGCCAATCCAATGAATAACTTACCTGAAATGCATCTGATCTCATCAGATCTCAAAAGCCAATGTGGTTTGAGCCTGGACAGTGTTATTAGGAATGTGAAAATCTAGACAATGGGTAAGAATTATAGTAATAGGTTTTTACCCTTTCAACTGGTACAAAAACTGACACCTTTATACAAGGGATCATGTTTGCAATAACCACAACACAAGCAGTCAAAATGCAAACAAAAATAAACAACTCTGATAATGATATGCACTGTCCTTGAAGTTGATTGGTCCACACCCGAGACAGCTTTTCTTAGAGCCTAGTCTCCATTGGTGTTGGACCAGATCACGCCAAAAGGCGCACAACTCAAAGACAGCGCACTATCAGAGTATTGACAGCTCGGGGTAAGCATTTACACTATGAGACCTCCTTTACCAGTGGCAAAATATAGTATTAGGTTTTAATCCTTTCAACTGGTACAAAAACTGACACCTTTATACAAGGGATCATGTTTGCAAGGACAGTGCATATCATTATCATTATCAGAGTTGTTTATTTTGTTTGGATTTGACTGCTTGTGTTGTGGTTATTGCAAACATGATCCCTTGTATAAAGGTGTCAGTTTTTGTACCAGTTGAAAGGGTAAAACCCTATTACTATATTTTGCCACTGGTAAAGGAGGTCTCATAGGGTAAGACTTAGCTCACCTTTTCAAGAAACATGTTATCTTGTCCAATAGAGTAATAGCCAAGGATGACTCAGCCCTATCATCATCATTATCCCTCGGGAGTGGTATAATCAGTATCAGCTCATACCTGTCAACCCCTACGGATTAACCGTATTCTTGGACAAGGAAATTGAGTTTTTAGGTCCATACGGCATACAGCTGTTTCAATATGGCCAAAAAAAATGTCTATTTGTTTGTGTTTCTCCCTTGTGATGGGACTTTTTATGATGAACGTTGAGATTTATATGAGCACGGGGTGACCAATAAGGTCTGAATTGGTCTGGAAAAGGTTGGCACTGGTGAAGCTACTTAGTATAAAGCAGAGGTCGCAAACGGATTTTGATTCCTTACCCGTACCCGTACCCGGCCGCACCAGGGTCGCAAACGGGTACCCGTACCCAGTCGGGTACGGGTAGCCGGGTATCGGGTAGGGTACGGGTATCGGGTACCCGGTTGCGACCTCTGGTATAAAGTCAGCGGTGGTCATTGTTTTAAAGATGCATTGAGCCCCATTAGTGGCTCAAAAGGATAACACGTGTTACTTATTATATGATGTGGACGCTTTGATGTGTTTTTGATTTAGAGTAGAATATTCATTGAAAACAGCATCTGCTGCTCATATACCAGACAAGACGATCACATCTGGTCCCTGCGGATTCCTGAAGTGAATTAGAAGTTCAACCTTGTACCCTCATAACATCACATTGCAATTAAGATTAAATATGAAAACTTGGAGAGGAATTGTCCAGAATAAAATAAAGAACATTGTTTCATTGCTCAAAGCACGAGACAAAAACTAACATTCGATGCATAAAATAAGTAAACGTACTTCGAGTGAAATGGCACAATCAGTGAGTGCCATGGAAAATGTCCCTTTTTGTAAACATGTTGGCAACATGGACAAGTAAAGTGGCCAGGGTCCTTTCAACAAAATTCGAATCCTGCTCGAAGTGGTTTCCCAGTGAATTTAGCACTGGTGGATTTCCTGTTGACAGTCCTGAGCGAGTGGTATAAATTCCACATTCCTATGGTGAGAGTATATTTATGGATAAATAAAACGTTAACTATATATAACAAAAACAGGCATCGGGGGACGTTTTGAGGCGTGAGTAAGATACCAGCTCTTCCGCACTGGATTCATATTAGCGGAACACTATTTTTGGCTATTAGATTTTTAATCCGCTGTTGACCAACGGCACAAACTGTTCGCCAAGAAGACAAAAGGGAGCTCTCGCCATCCATCATGCGGACAACAAGAGGCGAGAGCCAAAGTTGACCTCACCCGCATCGCACATCGCTATCTCGTTAAAAAGAGAAACCCAACTCGATTCACTTCACTCGGAATTGCCCTGTTCCTATTGTTTTTAGGAGGGCTAGTAATGTCTCATTTTCCACAAATCGTTTCTCCGTCACAGGTCCCCCCCCCCCCCTCCGGGGGAGTTGAAGTGGTGGCGTAGGAGTTGGCGCACCACACCGTGAATTCGGCAAGCCGAGGTCGACTTCTGGCCACGTCTAACATCGGTGGCGAGTGACATCTTAGCCGGGTCCTGGGTCACCCTTTCACCAACCCGCACTGAGCAGCGTGCATGGCCAAACAACTCCCGCCGACCAACAAGGCAACGGGGAGGAAGCCTTCATCCAGCAGTGGAGCTACAAAAGGTTGTGAATTATTAATATGAAACAATAACAGCATGGGGTCCCTCTCCTTGTCTGTGGCGTATGTTTTATTCAGCACTATTTTCTATTATTACAACCACAGCTGCCTCTGGGGGTGGAGAGGTGGGTGTTTTGTGTTGGTTCAAAATGATAAACAACTCTCATTCCAACTGGGATAGTAAGCTGAATAACCTCTTGGAGAGGAAGTACTGGGCTATAGAAAGGGTTCGGAATTAGGGTTAAAGCGAAATTAGATTTGGAGTGTGTTAAGAATATAATTAAATATAGTATGAGCAGTGGAAACAAGTTATGTTTGTATTTGGGGCCAGAGATAGTCTAAAAGTAAAGTGAAATTGGTATATGGTAGTTAGAATTTGGGATATGGTGAGTTTGTGTCAGAGGTCGCAACCGGGTACCCGATACCCGTACCCTACCCTACCCGATACCCGGCTACCCGTACCCAGCCGGGTACGGGTACCCGTTTGCGACCCTGGTGCAGCCGGGTAACGGGTAGGCCGTGAGTCACTGGTGAGTAACTGTTTGTCACTCATTTCCCAACGTCTTGTCTCTTCTCACAATTCAAGTTCCTAGAATCAACCCACCCGCGCCTGCAACATGGCTTCATCCCAGAGGTCACAATCAGGTACCCGATACCCGTACCCTACCGTACCCGGCCGGGTATGGGTAGGGTACCCGTTTGCGACCCTGGTGCGGCCGGGTAAGGAATCAAAACCCGTTTGCGACCTCTGGTTTGTGTGTGGCTTAAGGTCAGTAGTAGAGCTAGTCCAAGTGGGCTGGTTGTTATGTCAGCCAGAATATTACACCCTGAAGCTCAGTGGGAGTTGGGTTATGGGTAACACTAATCTTTGGGTTAAAGCATACTTCAGTTCGGGTGTAAAGTAATTGGATTCGCAACGATATTATCCCCGCTTTCAACCCTTGAAATACTAGAGTTAGGAGTTAGGATCAGCCTGTGTTGAGCTGAGTTTAAGTGGGCTAGGATTACAATGCTCTCACGTGACCGTCGTTAGCCTCAACACAGTACCGTACGGCTGACCACAATGATGCCAACCATAAAATACTGTGATGAAGTTTCAAATGATGATGATGAGTAATGCCGGGACATAAATACCCAAGGGTCATAAGTTATGATCATGATTAATAATTATGAATATATAAATACATGTGTATTCATGGCTATACCAAGTTAGATGACGGCGATGTTTGTTTATTTATTACGCTAGCAATAGTTGTCAACCAATAGGGTTTGGCCCGTATTCTTGTACAGGCAAATTGAGTTTTCAGGTCCATACGGCGTAACAGCCGTTTCAATACGGGCAAACATTGTTGTGTCTATTTGTGTTTCTCCCTTGTGATGGGACTTTGTAGGGATGAACGTTGATATGGCCACAGGGTGACCAATCAGGTCTGAATTGGTCTGTAAGAAGGTATGAGCTGATGAGGAGGGTTGACAGGTATGAGCTTGTTTACCCAGGAAAGCTTCAACTCGGTCTCAAGACTCGCTCTCAGGGGGGTCCTGCCAAACGTTCACAGTAGGGGGCGATGTTGCTACACGTAAATACGGAATTTAAAAACAGGAGAGTACAGGATATATTTTTTGTATTACTGGTCACTTAGTAGGGTTTTTTTATTTACACGCTTTTATTTAACTCACTCTGTCTGTTGTCGTATCCTTAAAACAATATAACTCTATTTTTACCCACTTCCCAATGTGCTATCGACTGCAAACTTGGCATACTTATGTCATACTGATGACAATACTATATTCTATCATTAAAAGTAATATATTTTGAAACATTCTTTTTTTACAAGTTGTGTTTCGGCTTGGGTCTAATTGTCCACGCTCAACTGACGTTGGCTGTAAATGACCACGGTCCATCACGTTATGGCAAGCTTCGGGGCCACTTCTTGGAGTCGTGGAGTTCTTCCATTACTAGTATGGTAATTTAATAAAAAGTTATTTTTAACATTACTTATTTGTAGCTTTGGGAGAGCCCGGAGGAAATCCATTAATCACGGGGGGGGGGGGGTGAAATAGACGGATTCCACACAGAACCTTTCCCGAGTAGGGAATCGAAGCCAGGCTCTTGTTTGCGTGAGTAATAAACGTGACATCACTACGCCACCCTCCAGCGATGATAATAAATCGATTAAATTAATTCTAGATTTGAAGCTTTCGTGACTGCAAGGATTCATATTCTTAGGTTTTTTCGGTAAAGTCACGTAGGTAAAAAATTAAAATTAATAAAAGTAAAATTAAAATAAAATACAAATCACGACGTTTCGGAGGCAACACAAGCCTCCGTCTTCAGGTGGAACTGTCACAGCACGACTGCTGTATCAAGTGATAGAAATTCCAAGAAAACAGTCCTTGTATATATACTGGTTGAGGGTGGGAGGACCCAAGGTAGGCCCTGAATATTATTTTTGTGAGGTTCGGTGCGGCTGAAGCACGCTGCTAGGAATGAGCCTTTGTTGTGTAAACTAGGTGCGGATGATGTAAAGGTGCGTGTAAAAGGAACTGAGCCTTTTGTTATGTAGAGGTGATGCGGCTGAAATCGCTGCCAGGAAATGAGTCTTTGTTGTGTAGAATGTTAACAATTACTCAACACTCAGGATGATGAACACTGGCAACCAAATTGCCAAGAGGCCATACAATACAAGTTCTCTTTTACCCAAAAAAACATCCCGATTAATCTTAATCGACAAGGTCCCGTCTTGGTTCTACAATTAACGCGCTTGCTCACCGAATCACTGCAGATAACAAGAGTCACAAGTTTGTGTTTGTTTAGAATGATCATAACCTCGAAGACATCATACTGGTAGGAACCTCCTGGTTACACCAGCCCACAGGGGATTATTGTGTCCGTCGTGCATCCAAAAACGGGAGGGGTGGGGCTGGGTGGAGAGGGGAGGGTGGGGGAGTGGCAGGGTGGGGAGGGTGGGGCTGGGTGGGGAGGGGTGGGGCTGGGTGGAGAGGGTGGGGAGGGGATGGGTGGGGAGGGGTGGGGCTGGGTGGGGAGGGGTGGGGCTGGGTGGAGAGGGTGGGGAGGGGCTGGGTGGGGGGGGGTGGGGCTGGGTGGGGAGGGGTGGGGCTGGGTGGAGAGGGTGGGGAGGGGATGGGTGGGGAGGGGCTGGGTGGGGAGGGGTGGGGCTGGGTGGGGAGGGGCTGGGTGGGGAGTGGGAGGGGTGGGGCTGGGTGGGGGGTGGGAGGGGAGGGGCTGGGTGGGGAGGGGGCTGGGTGGGGAGGGGCTGCTCACCCCGTGGTGCCCTTATAAAACTCAACGTCTAACCTACTCACGCCGGCTTGTGCCCGCCCTCAGTCAACCATATTTGCGGAATACACCACGCCGCCGTTGACCCTGGCCATTGACCGAGCAACCCGACCAGCTCCCTCCGCAGCAGGAATGTGTTACCCTAATATGCGTGTTAGAGACTGCAGGAGAAATGTATTAAACTTACACAACCGAAACGCATCGCCACAATGACCCACAACTGTCGCCGATACCGTCAACAACAACGAGGCCACCACCACATAATATGACTTTGAAACCCCCCCGCCCACCTCCTACGCATTTGCCATGAATATGCTAAATTCCTCTTGATATGCACATTCTTTTGTTAAGTCTCTCTTCTTCTTCCACCTCCAACTCAGCTTATATATAAGCTCCTAGCTTGGCAGTGTCTCATTCTACACCTGAAGACGGCTGCTTGCGTTGTAGCCGAAACGTCGTGAGAATTATTTGAGTTTATTATGTTTTATTTTTATTATTTTATTATTTTAATGTTTTATTTTTATTATTTTATTATGTTTTATTTTTATTATTTCATAATGTTTTATTTGTATTATTTTATTATGTTTTATTTTTATTATTTTATTACTTCCCTTCTACGTGATGACTTTACCGAAAGAACCAAGAAAACGAGGCCACAACCTTCAGCAGTCCTGAGCCTGGACAGCGCCTGGACTGGACCCGAGCAGAGTGCATACCAATGTGCTATAGGCTCGTGCAACGTGGCTGGTGACCCCGAGAACGACCTCTGAACTCCACTAACCAATGCTCACACGGTGTGCCACTCGCCGCCTTCACCAACCCCGCGCCAAGTCGAGTTGGGGGCCTGCCCCCCCCCCCCCCCAACTCATCCAGCAGTGGAGTGACAGAGTACACGTGTACAGTGCACGTGTACAGTGCGCGTGTACAGTACGCGTGTACAGTACGATTGTACAGTGCGCGTGTACAGTATCCGCTCCGGTTAACCGCGACGAGACCAACTTTTGACATTAATAAAAATGTTAAAGTGGCTTTTTTGTTGTTAAACAATTTCCTCACCTTAATAGGGACACGGCGAGCTCGTTGGATATCTTTATAGGGCTCCCGTCGACCGAGTGGCAGAGTTATAGAGTGTCGTAAAGTGTCGTAAAGTGTCAAACGCTTTTACGTCACCACTTGAACCCCCGGCACCTTGCGGGGGAAGAGGATCCGGGATCCCCATCGATTCGATTCCCTATCGCGATTCACAGCACGGCGATTCCATTCAGGAGGAATCGAATCGATGTATGTGTTTTTTTTTAAATAGGAGCCAATTTGAGACCTTTCTTGTCAGGATCAAAGTATAAGAATAGGTTTGAAGCTTTCGTGATTGCAGGAATCCATACTCTTGGGTTCTTTCGGTAAAGTCACGTCGGTATAAAGCTTTCCCACCCGATGACGGACGCTTATGTTGCGCCCGAAACGTCGTCATTTAGTTTATTTTATACCCACGTGACTTTACCGACAGAACCAAAGAGTATAAGAATATAATTTATCATTTCTGGCAGTAACCCAGGTGTTAAGGTGTTCATACACCAAACAGAAACCTTTTGCAAGGAATCAAGTCTGCATTGGCCACACACGTACATGCAACAAAAATATCGGGTGCTTCAAAAATATGTGAACACTTCGGAGAATTTGCAACAACGCCACAAGAAAATTGCCTCCTCCTGGCTCTGGAGACCACCTGGAGAAGATTCCAGGCATTGTTGACAATGATGGCATCATGTTACATTGTATTATCCGTTCTTTTGTCATCAAAAACGATAGTCCCATATACGTGTAAAGCATTTTTAAGCACCTTCTATATGGCATTGTATTTTAAACTGATTGTTCTCTAGCAGTGTGAGACCCATGGCTGCAGAGTTTGGTAGTACATGTCGTTTATTGTGAAAATTCGGTCACAGTTTCAATGACCACTGTTTCATTGCTTTTATGGCTTTATTTGGGTGATTTTCGAAAAGTTTTTTGGTTTGGCCATGTTTGTTGTAGTACAGAGTTAGACTGATGGCCTTAATCTAAGTTGTCTTGTCGTTGTTGCTTGACTTGCATCCCACTGGGATATTTGCACAGGGTTGGTGTACGGTGATTTTTCTGCAATATTTTGCTGTCTTTTCTTGGATTTTCTGTTTGCACAGTCACTTTAAGATGTTTTCTTGTTCATGTTTTTTGTTTGTTGCGGTTGCACCCGATTCAAGAGCCGAATGGCTCACAGGGCTATACCTAATAAATGAACTTGAATTTTTGTCTTGATTATGTTCAACTTTTGTCGTTCTCTGGTCTAACACTGCTCGTGAGACTAGGTCCTAAAGAAGGCTGTCTCAGGTGTAGACCAATCAGTTTCAAAGACAATGTCATATATGACCAAAGCATGTTTTGTTTGCATGTTCACCACAAGTAAAGTGTGGTTAATGGAATAACTTGATTCCATGCCAAAAGGTTTCTGTTTGGCGTTTGAACATCTTAACACAACTGTTTTATTGCCAGAAAGGGTAAAAGCTATTCTTATACGCGCCAAATGTATTTAATTATTATTCCACAAGGAATGTCTGTCAACCCACACAGTTTATCCGTATTCTTGTACAGGGAAATTGAGTTTTCAGGTCCATACGGCGTAGTCGTTTCAGTGCTGGCAAAAAAATGCTGTTTATCCCTTGTGATGGGATTTTGGAGGATGAACGTTGAAATTCATAAGGGCACGGGGTGACCAATAAGGTCTGGATTGGTGTGTACTAAGTTAGGCACTGATAAGGGGTTGACAGGTATATGTGGGCCCCACTGAGCTGGAGAGCATTTTTTTTTCAAAAGCTACCTGGCTATCACGAATGACAGCTCGTTGAAGTGGCTTACCGTCGTGTAGGACATTTAGAGGCGCCAAACACAACACTCAACCACGGGGAGAGAGAGAAACATGCAAACCTCCAAATATACAACATGCGTCTGGTCGTGATCGAGCTCGTGACCTACTGCATACCAGGCGAGGTAGTTCACATCTCGCCAATATGCAGAAAACCATCAATTTACGAATAAGTGGATTGTGGTCATCTTGTCGTGATCAAAATAAATGTGAGCGATGTGGGGTGCCACGGTTGCGAGATGTTAACTACTTCGCCTGGTATACACAACCTCGTGGGTTCGATCCCGACCCTGACGCCTGCTATATATTTGGAGTTTGCGTGTCTCTCACTCTCCCCGTGATTGCGTGGATTTCTCTCCGGGTCATCCGGTTTTCCCCTCCACATTTAGAAACACGCGTTAAGATTACTTTGCTGCTATAAATTTCCACGCGATAAGCCACTTCTTTGAGCTATCATGTGGCCAAGGTCGCTTCTGAAAATGAGCAATACAGCTCAGTGGGCCTTACCTGGTAAAAAATTAACCCGTAAAAACAAAGTTTATCACGATAAATCCTTTATATGCATGGCGGATAGAGTCCTCTCGTCCTCTGGCTTGAGATGGCTGCCACCTATGGGTCAGATGATTGCCTGCCACCATTAAGCAATTGGTAATTAAATACAATTTATTTTTTCCTAAAAAGTGTAACATTTAGGAAAAATTTTTTCACGAAAATTGTCACGCACAACGAGTCTGTGTGGAAAATGTCAGCTCGATTGGATCACGGGAAGTGGGTTAAAAAAACGACCGAAAGATTTGCATGGTCGTAAGCGCGCAAGCAAGTGAACTTAATATAAAGGATTTTAAAAAAAGTTTAATTTAGGTCCAGACCGACTCACAGCAGCAGTCGATGCAGTGATTCAATGACCGTGGGCCGGTTTCGTCCTCACTTGGGGCCTCACGAGCAGTCACCAATGCTCGCTGCTGCAAAGTCTGCCTCCAAGCACCACGGATGTGGTGGAGTCGGCACTTCTCCAACCTCATGGGGCCCCAACGTGCAGAATGCCAACAGTAATGCAATCTGTAAATAACGAGAAAACTCTACCACAACCGAATAACAGTGCAGGCTGGGAAAGCACACGTTCCCAGGCCAGCACCATTATTCCAATGAACGTTGCCCCAAGCTGTGACCAGTGGTGGAGGTAATTTGACCACCCTTCACTCCGGTTCCGTGGAGATGTTATTGCATTTAATATGCATTATTTACAACACGACGTATTCCACTGCGTTTAACTTCACAGCAATGCGGCAGCCACACACAACACAGGATCGCAGTCGATGCTTTATTACAATGGAGAGCGGAGGGCAGCACGAGTCACTGTCAAAACCACGCGGCATGTTCCGGGCTGGCCGAAATCCACAGCTCGGGGGGAGGGGAGGCAACCTTTACAGAGCAACAATTCACCCAATTGTGGGAGCAACTGCATAGATTAAACACAATTCATGAGCTGATTCCACTCAACGAAGCATCTCGTCGGTTAAAACCAACCGCCAACAAACAAAAAAACCTTTGCTGCACGAGTGCTTCCAGTGGCATAGCTGTTCGAGTGTGCAGGCGGTGAAACTGCACTGGGGGGCCAGACGCTGGGCTACGTAGATGAGAGAAATCGTACAGAGGGAGCCCCATCTCATCCCTTGCGTGAGGGCCATTGCCAACCGTGCTACGTGACTGAACGCTTCCAAAGTGTTTCTGTCAGCTCCTGGGATTTTCGATTCTAAAAACAGGACGAGTCAGCCCCAGGCTTTAGCACAGACCCCAGCATCAGTTGTGACCTTACACGGGTTTCAAAATAATGTTAAATATTGATAAATTCCTCGCGTCGGGTGTGGCCAAGCCAATGTTGGCCAAACACCACCAGTCTGATATTTACAAGTGGCGGTGCTGCACCGTCAGCACCCCAGAGTGAAGGATTGACGTTAGTAGTGCCCCTCCTCTCAACTCCGCCAATGACATCGCAACAAAGCAGCATTTCCATAAATTCGAGACTCGCGCCACTCGAAAGGCTCGCAGGTGACAGCGAAGGGGGCAGAAAAAAAACCGAGCCCCAGGTCTGACGAGATCCACAATGATTTGTTGATTATTTCTCGCCAGAAAAGGCGACTAAAATAAGGCGTTCACAGTTCTGCGGTTGGTCAGGGTTTGCGTGAAACTATTCTGTAAAATACCAGCCAAGTCGTACACGGAAGCCGTAACCAAATGTATCAATAACCCTTGTCTAATCTGATGCACACCCTTGGAACCATTTTGTTGAGAGATTTAACATGGCCATTCAATGTAAAATACTTGACTTCTTACGAGAGGTTTTACCAACGAATGTGCCTTTGACCAAATCACCTGGAATGTGCCCAACATCATCAGATCTCAGGATTTTGAAAGGTATCCACCAGGTACAAAACAGGTTGTCATCGGGAGGAAGCTTTATAATGGGCAGCAGAGGGCAGCGCAGCAAACTCCATTGCTGTGCTGTATTTCTATGGCCCAACATCTATTCTCCCCTTCTTCACCAACTTACAATGACCAGCATGGTGAAGCATGGTCAATAAAACCCCCATGGCCCATATGGCGTGGGGTAGGCCCTCATTCAGCAAGCGGATTGACAAAGTGGCTTCACATGAAAAGATAAATCTTTGTCTGAATGTGACACAGAACCAGCCTCATGAAGGAGGTTTAAAGTCCATGATTCAATACAAAACCTTGCGCTCATTCCACGTAGAACCTTCCGTTTCCGTTAGGGTGCAGAATACCAATTCATGAACGTGGACCAATTTCACCCAAAAAACATAACGGAGGTTATAAATCCTAAGCGCGCGTTGTTAAATACCGTAAAAACGTGTTCGCGAGCCGTCACGAACGACTAATAAGCGATTTTGCTCTCAACTCAAGACCGAGCGTTAATCGACTGCGCACAATCCGTCGTCACAGGTCAGCTGTTGCTCTCCTACTGGTTCTCGTCTGCTCCTCGGATGGGTGTCGAGCGAAGAATGGGGTTCAAAAATAAATGCACTCATCTGTAACGACGGCAACATTCCGGGTCGCTCTGGTGGACGAGGGGAGGCTACAACTTTACGCTCGGCGTCAATAAACACGTGACGCCGAGAATCGCAACGCGGGTTTCGTAGCAGCAGCACGGGCAATTCTCAGCTGGCTAGGCAGCTGTGCACGCGAAACAACCATCATCATCATCATTCGATGTCAATGGGAATGAAATGATCAGGAGAAATGGATACACGCCGTGTGCAAGTGGAGAAATCGAAAGATTTTCAGAACTAAATATTGAAAAAGTCACCCCCAAACGAATGTCAAGCTGAGATACGAAAAAAACAACTCGCTTGCGTCAATAACATTTCCTAAGAAAGATAAAAATTATATGACAGGCGACTTTTTGAGGCAATGGTGCTTCTCAGGAACGTGCTGAGAATGACGGTTTCGAAAAACGTAAATATGCTATTATGAAGGCTCATTGCCTGAAATGCCACATTATACAATTTTTATTTTTAAGGCAGTGTTATTCTTGTTCATGTTTCTGCACCACTGCCAATGCAGCAGTAGCAGCATCACCAAGTAATTTGTTTAAAGACTGACTGTTGTGTTGAATGTTTTTTTCCTTAAAACCTTCTATCCACATCAATAAAAAAAACTGCTCCTTAAAATTCAGTCGTTCTCTAGTTTCCCTCTAAGTTGGTTTATGACTGAGGGTGTTTAAACAAGATGCATCGTATCGCGAGTTTGGAGAATAGATCAGCATTCTCTGATGGGGTCTCTAGACAACAAACTGACAGACCAGGCATTAGCAGATGAAGATTAATGACTATTTGTCATATATTAATAGGGGTGAATAAATTAGAAAAAAAGGTGAGGAGATTGAGTTAGGGTACACTTTTAATGTATGTCCTTCAATCCTCCTGGGCACTCTTGAATGAGTTTACGTAAACTCATAAACAATCCTATTACGCAGAGCGCAGCAACAAATTGTCTTTTTTTGTTAAGTCTTTCTCCCTCCTTTAAAATTGACAATGAATAAACCGTCTGTTCTTTTTGCGTTGCCGTTCTCCTTTTAACACCACACACAGCCAACAACAGAGGCCACTGTGCACACGTTCTGACGTAACTGCAAAAACGTAAATCACCTTCAGGAGAGAACAAACAAAAAACCGCACTGCGAAAAATTTCCGGGAATATTTCTGCGCTGCAACAACAGGGACGACGCACAGGCTCCATCTTTAAGAGTCCAGGGTACGGCACGATGTGTCAGTGGGGTCACCCTGCCATGAAGGTCACGGGGCAAAAGTGTCGACTGGGGAACGCATATCCAGCCGGGTGGGGCAACCTCACCCCCCCTCTCCCGATGCTGACGATGGCGATGCATGTGCAGTATCACGAATCATGATCTTCCCAAGTTGACGTGCGGTTGTGTGGCGCACGTTTGCGGCTATAAAGCGGCCAACTTTGATTTTCCGATGACAAAAAACAAT
This sequence comes from Lethenteron reissneri, assembly GCF_015708825.2. Lineage (NCBI taxonomy): Eukaryota > Metazoa > Chordata > Hyperoartia > Petromyzontiformes > Petromyzontidae > Lethenteron > Lethenteron reissneri. The sequence goes on along the minus strand of NC_083814.1, from coordinate 10,311,958 downwards.
GTCTCGCGTGTGCGCGCGCAAGTCTGGGTACGTCTCGTGTTGCCGGGGACGCACAGCACCCACAGAGACGCAGGGCACGGCACCGGCTGTTTCACCTACGCGCTACAAATCGAACTGTGAACAATGTGCTGTACAGGCCTCGGTGCGCTTCGATCGAGGCACCCTTTCATCATCAACGTTTCCCTTATTTATCCCCCCTTCCCCATCAATTCTGCCAAATAAGCCTGCGTCCAAAGGGAAAACCGTAAGGTGCTAACGAGCAGACAGAAGGACAATCGAGCGATTAGGCAGATGAACCGGAAGGTGAACAAGTGAAGAGATAAATCTGCAGGTGGATGAGCGGAATAAGTGGATTAGCGAGAGGAGGTGGAACAGCGAGTGACCAAGTTGATGAGCGAGCGAGCGGGTGAGCGGGTGCATGAATGAGCGAGTGATTGAAAAAAGTGAGCGAGTAGGTGGATTAGTGAGAGAGGTGGATGAGTGAGTGGGTTGATGAGTGAGTGGGTTGATGGGCGAGCGGGTGCATGAATGAGCGAGTGATTGAAAAGAGTGAGCGAATAGGTAGATTAGTGAGAGAGTAGGTGGATGAGTGAGTGAGTGGGTTGATGAGTGAGTGGGTTGATGGGCGAGCGGGTGCATGAATGAGCGAGCGATTGAAAAGAGTGAGCGAATAGGTGGATTAGTGAGAGAGTAGGTGGATGAGTGAGTGAGTGGGTTGATGAGTGAGTGGGTTGATGGGCGAGCGGGTGCATGAATGAGCGAGCGATTGAAAAGAGTGAGCGAATAAGTGGATTCGCGAAAGAGCTGGATGAGTGAGCGACCAAGTTGATGAGTGGGTTGATGAGCGAATGGGCGAGCGAATGGGCGAGCGAGCGGGTGCATGATTGAGCGAGTAAGAAGATTAGCGAGAGAGTAGGTGGATGAACCAGCACGTAGGCGAGCGAGCAGCCGGATAAGCGATCGAGTGGGGCGGGAGGGGGGGGGGTGGAGCCTGTGATCGCGCGAGCCGGCGCGACTGCGGCGCTCAGATCATGCCCTCCTTGCTGAACTGCTCGTGCAGGACGTGCTTGTACTCGTCGAAGCCGCCGTCCACTCTGCGCACGCCGCGCTCCTCGCACACCCAGAGCTCGCGGCACACCGTGCGGATCAGCCGCTCGTCGTGAGACACGAGGATCACGCCGCCCTGTGGACAGAAGCGCACGCCGAGAATCCATCATTCACCATCGATGCTCGGGGCGCGTGAACTTCTTCAAGTGCGGGGGGCCCACACATTGCAATACTCAGAGCTCCCCACCGGGGGGGGGGGGGGGGCAAGAGGTTCATGTGAAAACACGCGACCATGACATCACGTCGATAAGAGCGACGTCATATTGGCGAACGCAACATCGCACTGATGAATGCGACATGATGGAACTTCTTTTGCAACATACGTAGCCAATCGTGCTAATTGGAGGTGCGACATCACGATTGCGAGATCGACGTCACGTTTTGGATGTTCCCAAGTTACCCTCTACGCCATAGTTTGCCCACCCCTGATCCGATGCCTTGATGACGACGATTTGCTTATTGAACTCGACACACAACAGAAGCAGTGCCCACCTTGAACTTGTTGAGGGCACAGCCGAGAGCCTCAATGGTCTCCATGTCCAAGTGATTGGTCGGCTCGTCCAGGATGTAGAAGTTTGGACTGGGAGGCAACACACAGTCGGGGCAGTCATGAAACCATTCACCACCACTCCACCTACAACCCCCCACCCCCCCCCCCCCCCATGGCGAGGGTGAAACTTGGGTGAGACTGCAACCATTGAGAGAAGAATTTGGCAAGGTCCTCACTTGGGGAGTGTAAAAATGTGGTCACATGTTCACCAGAGGATCCGGTGAAGCTCTGAGTGATGGTGAAAATCTCACTGAGGCATGGCTCCCACCTGGGCATGGCTCCCATCTGGGGTATGGGTCTCACCTGGGGCATGGCTCTCACCTGGAGCATGGCTCTTACCTGGGCATGGTCATCTGTGCGAAAGCGACACGGCTCTTCTGCCCCCCGGAAAGGCTGGCGACGGGGCGAACTGCGAGCTCTCCCGACACGCCATAGAGACCCAGCTGGTGGCGGTACTCCTCCTCCGAGCGGCCTGTGTGTCGCACACGACACCCGCTACAGCCACCCACTCTCGTTCGCTCCCTTCTCTGCAGCTGGGGCCCTGCCAAATAACTTTGGCTATTAGCTACGCACCTTCACGGTTTTGGAATGACAAAAAAACGTGGGTTCAACTTTACCGTGCGAACTAAACGCCTGTGCCTGCTTTCCTGTCGCTAATGCGTTGATGTCTTACTTACAAGAAATAATACACATCCACCGCAAAATGTAATTGCGTATCAATCGAGTATGAAGTTCTTGCAGTGACAGAAGTGACCGAAACATAGCGTTAAAAAGAGAAACTTGGTGTTTTTGCCGAGTCAAAAATATTCCCCTGCAGTAGTTGATTAGTGCGGCGAAGATTCTTGCCGTGACAGTCGGCTTTAATGTGGCTGCCGGCCAAGTGAAGTGAAGTCACAGGTCATGTTTGGCCCACAAGTCGTAGGCTCTCCAACCCCTGGTCTATGCTGCGTGACCTTAGGTTCCCACGAACACACACATACATACACGCAAGTGTGTGTTTACAACGTCTTTCGCACCGTACGTAGCCAACGATCTGTCGGAGACGGACCTGAAAACTTGGCGGCAAGTAGCTCCACCGAGTTAACGTTGAGGTCGAGTTGATCCACGTGGTGCTGGCTGAAGTAGCCCAGCTTCAGGTTCCTGGTGGTTCCCAGATGGTGGCCGCAGCGCAGGCAGAGCACAGAGGTGAGACAAGACAGCACAGGCACAGGCACGCAGTGCAGTCAGGAACACGGATTATACAGCATCAGGCAGGCAGCGAGTCACACATGGACCATTCTGGCCTTAACAGGCGCTTGATAACAGTAATTTCCCCATGGCTATTTGCGGGACATGTTTTTCTTTGGTATGCATGTGTACTAACTAGAATCACCTGTGTGCGTGCCGAATGCCTTGCACTGGTGACAAATTCCCCATGAGAATCTTGAGCAGGGTCGTTTTGCCAGCCCCGTTCTCTCCAACCTGTGGCACACACACATATATACCAGACACACACACACATTCATAACCAACATGAAACACAGGGCACTTACATATACCACACAAAACACATAAGACACACCACACTCACAAAGAGAACACAGATACCCACATCCAACATGAAAAAACAGCACACATAAATATACAAACATACCACACAAGCATAACACATACCGCACACGCATATACCACATATACACACCACACACAGAGACATACCACACACAGTCAGATCTACAATCATGTATTACGCCTTCGGACAGGGGGTCTTCGGTAGTACGTACTTATAGAGAAAAGATAACATTCCAGACATTGGGAGCAGCTGCAGGGAAGGAACTTCCTTCCTTCAAGCAAACCTCGACCGAGGGTTTTTGCCAGTTGGAGGAAGCCAAAACAAAACTATTTTTATTATTACCAGGAAAGGCCCACTGAGCTATTTAGCTCTTTTTCAGAAGCGACCTGGCCACAGATCATAGCTCGACGAAATGGATTATCATTCGGTGGAAATTTACAGCAGGCAAATAATCTAAACACATATTTCTAAACGTGGAGGGAAAAAACAGAGGACCCGGAGAAAAATCCATGCGTTCACGGGGAGAGAGACACGCAAACTCCAAATATACAGCAGGCGTCAGGGTCGGAATCGAACCCACGACCTCCTGTATACCAGGCGAGGTAGTTAACATCTTAACACCGTGGCACCCTTTTGAGTGTGCAGGCATTGCAACTGCACCTGAGGCCTACGATCAGAAAGGGGTCCAGATTTTGGGCTACAAATAGGGAACAAAACTGAACACATGGTCCCAGCTCACTCCTTGCGCACAAGGGGCCGTGTCAACCACGCCACTGGGGTTTGACAGGAGGCCTCAGTTGCTGGAGCGGAGGGGCGCGCATGAAGGAGAGTTGCAGCCACAAGTTAACGCGGCAGCGCCGGGACAGGGCACATTTGAAAAAACTATCGGGGTGAGAGGTTATGCAGGAAACGCGACGGCGGTGGTGGCAGGGGGCGACGCACAATGCAAATGCGCGAGTCGAAGTCGGCGGAGAGGCAGACGTTGTGGAAGATGGGATCCCCGGGGTTGTAGTAGAACAACACCTCGTCGAGCTGCAGGATGGGCGGCGATAGCTTCTCAAAGCCGTCGGGGAACCTGCAACGATCGCAAGGCGGTGGGGGGTCACGATGGAATGTATGCATGCGCGGAAACCTCAGCGAGTGAATTAATCGATCATTCAATCGCGTGCGTCTCAAGATTGTAAATGATGGCGTTTATTTACTCAGAAACTCAAGACCCTTTTTCAGGAGTGAAATGATGTATCGATTCATCAATTCCTTAAGCTCGCACACATTTTTCATATTCTTTGGGTCTTTCGGTAAAGCCACGTAGATAGAAAAATAAGAAAAATAATATCACGACGTTTCGATCGCAACACAAGCAATCGTCATCAGATGAAAAATATAGCGGGAGAGCTGCTGGGGCAGGAAAAAAATATATGAATTCCTGCAGTCACGAAAGCTTTAAGTCAAGATTCACACACATTACATGCACCTAAGTGCGTGTGTGAGATTCGCCACTCTTCAATTTGTATTTGTTGTATGCAGTGGCTTCCCGCGATCCCTCCAGCCACTAGAGGTCGCTACGTTCACCGCAATGCGGTCGCGGCGGTACATGCCGAATAAGGTGAAGTGAACTCAGCGAAACAAGCCGAGAGATGTCATTTGTAGCGGATTAAGAGGCGCAGCTGGGAAGCCCCAGCGAAGACGAAAAAGGCACCAAAGAACTTACTTCAACATGACCTCAGACTCCTTCTCTATCGGCGTCAGCTGTGGACTGCATGTGGGCAGAAAGAGAAGACGCGGGATATAAGAGTTACATCGAGGCAGCTTGTGGACAGAAATGACAGCTTAGGTGAACAGCTACAACCACAACGATCAATCGCACTCCTACTTAAGTGTTTGCCATTCAAATTTTAAGTTAGCCGAGTTTGTGTGTAGTCTGTTGTCCTTCCCCCACACCTTCAATTAGCACGGTTGGCTACGTATAGTGCGAATAAAGTTCAACATATATACATAAAAACCACAAATCATCGTCACCCATAGATAATCCGCTGCTTGATGAAAGCCTCCCCAAGCTGCCACAATCTCAACAACATTTAATACATTTTACACAAGTAAAACAGCAAACTACGCTTGCAATGACCACGGTCCTGAATGCCACAATACCTGCAGCAACAATAATCACCTTTACCCCATTGAAGAAATCTACCGACATAAGGGGTTAACACAAAGCTCTGCACAGATGGATTCAAGAATGCATTGCTGTTTTACCGCCACCTCTTGAAATACACAAAACGCATCTCGTAATGCGTCGTGCGATGTTGATCGAGCAAAGAGGACTCCCCCCCCCCCGCCCCTACAACCACCCCCAACAGCCACAAGAAACTTCCGCCTTGCCAACGATGAAAGAGAGGCTCACAGTTTCTCCAGAAGCTTCAGCTTGCTCTGCACCTGGGAGGCACGGTTGGCATTGTACCGGAAGCGGTCGATGAATACCTGCGAGAGGAAAAGCGCGTTCCGTCATTAGCACCACGGGTTCAGTAATAATAAAAATCGACGTCGGGGCGTCTTGGGGCGTTTTACACGCAATAAGCGACTCGCATCAACATCTCATCTCACGCGGTTTGAAAGGGCACCCTGAGTTGCTGCTGTCCCTGTGGTCACAAGGGTGATTTAACACCACACCTGTTATTGCGCGTTATGCTTCCAGTAGAGGGGGAAACGACTGCTTCGTGTAAAATACAAATTTAGTAATTTGAAGTCAATTTTTCTAAACTGGACAGTTACGCCAGCAATGCCCTAGTTTTGCGAATGACAGCAGGGCATCTTTAACGTCCACTAGCAAACTGACGATGCATAGTGTTTTTTTTCTGGTAAACACAACCGCAGTAATAACCAGGGAGGCCTGCCAAATTTAAAACCTCTGCAACAAGCGGGTGAACACGAACGTGCTACCGTTCTGCCATTTCACCGCCCCCCTTTAAACTAAGCTGCCAAGCCAGTCCAATCTCACGCTGCCTTCCGCCACCCACCACAATGCGGCGTGACGCAAGCGTGAAAGCACAAACGCATGCACGCACCTGAATGTGCTCACGGTACTGCATCTGGGCATCGAACTCGCGCTGCTGGCTCTTGAGCCGCTCCTCCTTGGTCTTGATGAAGGCCTCGTAGTCCCCAGCGGTACGCGTCGAGGCGGCGTGAGTGCAGGTGCACGACGTCCGTCACCACCGCGTTCAGGAAGTTGCGGTCGTGAGACACCACCAGGATGGTCGACTTCCACGTCTGTGGGCGCGTGCACACGACACGGTCGCGGTTAGTGTGCTGCGCTACTGACCCGGCGGCCCGAGTTCCATTCCCAGATACGGCGAACACTGAGGGGTGATTATCTGAACTGGTCCTGGGTCTCACCCCAGGTTGACTCAGCGCTGATAAAGGCAGAGGGAAATGGAATCAGCCATAGAGGGAATGGCCAATCAGTCAGGCAAAGGGACGACAGACAGATACAATCACGCTGTTGCAAAGGAACAGACAGTGCTACAGAGAGATGAAATCACCAAACAAAGGCAAAATGACACCGAAACAAACAACATGGGAAAGACAGACAGATGAAATTGTTACCAAGTAGAAAAACCCTATGACCAACGAACCTGGAATGTGCCTGATATTGTCAGATCGCAGAAGCTAAGCAAGATTTTGAGCCTGGAACACAGTGCTGGGGACGGGTGACCACCACGCACAAACATGATGTCACTGGCTGCTGCAAAGGCTACGTGGTGGGCAGCAGAGGGCAACGCAGCAAGATCCATAGTGGAACTCTACATCTGTGCAATCGCGTCTCCGCTCCTCGCCACCACCAATCCGCACTGGCCGGCGTGGTGAAGCCTGGTCAAGCATCTCCCCCCCCCCACCACAACCCACACAGTGTGAGGAGGGGCTCTCTTCCGGCAGTGGATTGACATGAGGACTGTGAATATCTTGAATTTGGAGCTTTCGTGACTGCAGGAATTACTCTTTGGTTCTTTCGGTAAAGTCACGTATAAAGATAAAATAATAAATTAAGTAATAACATACGACGTTTCGATTGCAACACAAGCAATCATCATCATCAGGTATAAATGAAATAGCAACAAAAAATCTCACCAGAAAACTATAGACAGACATATAAGCAGACAGATATCTATGTATCTTGGTGATATCTGTCTGCTTATATGTCTGTCTATAGTTTTCTGGTTCGATTTTTTGTTGCTATTTCATTTATACCTGATGATGATTGCTTGTGTTGCAATCGAAACGTCGTATGTTATTATTGAATTTATTATTTTATTTGTATACATGACTTTACCGTAAGAACCAAAGAGTAGGACTGTGAATGTACGATGAGAAGAGGTGATGATCACCTGCAGGTAGTTTTCCAGCCAAAGGATGGCCCTGATGTCCAACATGTTGGTGGGCTCTGTGACAAAACAACCATAAGAGCTCAGAGAGATACACACTTAAACATAACACATGTGCCCGTGACCCAGGTCTCTCCTGTGAGGGACGTGGTGTGCCAATGGGCTTTCACAGGTTTTAAATATAAAAAAAGAAAATGCAATGTAAGTGGGGCTGGCAAAACATCCCAATGTTGAAAAATTACCCGCAAAGTTACTCAATTTGGATTACACGTATAACGACATCGCCCCCATACTGCAAAAAACGTGACAGCACCCTCCTGAAAAGGAGCATTTAGACTAATTTTTTTACTTATCTATCCAGGATAGTGACGCTATCCCATAGTGAGGCTATCCTGGGCTAACAAACATAATAATAAAGCAAACATATAGATTACAAATTAAAAAAAACCACGGTTAAAACAAGCGTGGATTTCAGAGGGCCCCAACTCACCATCAAGTAAGAGCAGGTCAGGCCTGAGGGACAACAGACATGAGGAGTTTTACTCTCAATCAATTCAACACAACTCTTATTCCAAAAAATATTACGAGCTATGAAAAGCTCGAGACATGTTCAGCCAGATTTAAACTTGTTCACATGAGAACGCCTCTACTTTGTGCTGACGTTGGGGGGGGGGGGGGGAGCACTATTGTCCCATCATATTGGTCACACTTATCTGTGTGCATTTTACCACTTTTTTCCATGCAAAAAAAAGACATGTGGAAAACGTAAAAATGTTGCCACAGCCATTGGAAAACATCATCAATACCAAGTTGAACACCAGTGACACAGTGACAATGTGTTTTGCATGAAAGCTTCCTCCACGCGGCGTGTCGGTCACCAGGGCTGTTTGACCATACTTCACTACGCGCTGGTCAGTGCGGGTTCGCGAAGGTGTGGTTCACAGATGGGAAAGCACGAAAGTACAGCGCAACAATGGATTTCGCAGCGCTGGGCTCTGCTATTCACCACAGCTCGCAGCAGCCTAAATAACACCCTGCTGTGCATGGTGATCACCCATCCAAGCACTGTCCGGGCTCAACCCTGCGTAGCTTCCAAGATCTGATGATACGCGGCATATTCCCATTGATCGAGTCATAGGCCGACCTAATATACATTGATAATTGTTTTTTTACCCTTCTATCTGGCAACAAAACTGACACCTTTTTTACAAGGCGTCATCTGGTCCAACCCATGAGAGACTAGGCTCTAAGGAAAGCTGTCTCGGGTGTGGACCAATCAACTTCAAGGACAGTGCACATTATCAGTTATGTTTTTTGTTTGCATTATGACTGCAGGTATTGTGGTCCATGTAAACATGACTCCTTGTAAAAAAGGTGTCAGTTTTGTTGCCAGATAGAAGGGTAAAAAAACAATTATCATATTTTTTACTGGCAAATGAGGTTCCAATGTTCTAATATACATTGCTAACAATCATTTCACTTTTACGTACGAAAACCTTGGCCGTGTGTTGTGCAGTGATACTCACTTGGCAAAGAGTGCTCTGGCGAGCGCTAGCCTCATGCGCCACCCTCCCGAGAATTCCCTGTTGATGGAAAATAGCAAAAAAGGAATGCGTGCACGTGAGCCGCCGACATTGACGCACGCGACGCTGGAGCAGCGAGAATCAACGGTCACCAACCCCTCAATATTCCTATTCCTTCGTACGGATGTTAATTGAGTAGCAACGATAAATCGTTGTCGTCGGGGGTTGTAATTCCAGCCCCTTTGGCTTTTGAGGATGGCGAGCGAATCCCACTAGTGCCCTTGTGGAACGCTCGCAGCGGGACACGGGTTCACGTTATGTCCCACCCGTTTGTTGCGGTGCGCCCACGGTCTATGGTAATGGTTGCACCTGCCGTGGCCGGCTCTTCCCCGAGAAGCAGCTACGTGGAGGACCCAAACCCCCCCCCGGCCATCGGGAAGCTGGCAACCAAACGCAACTAAAAAGAGAGGTTTGGTGATGATGGGTTTGTCCTCACCTCGTCGGCTGCTGCTGCATCGTGGGCGTGAAGCCCAAGCCGGCAAGGATGACGGAGGCCCTGTAAGCATTCCCCAAACGGGTGTCAATTCAAAACGTAGCGCCACGTACTTGCCAACGAGAAGATAATGTATCCAATCAGAGAACAAAAACGAATCTTATACAGCCACTGGCAACTCGCCTGCGGGATATTCTAAATTACCCAGACGCGCGCGAAACACACACGGGGCCACAGATGGGATGGACAATAGACAAACACGTACGTGACAATCGTTCACACAACACACACAGAGGAGACCATGGACATATACTGCCGGTGCCAGGCACTCGTGGCAATGCTGCACAAATTCGTGAAACTCCCTCTCTATCCGCAGTCACCGAGGCCGCCATCTCCTGGCTTGCCAGGGTTTGGCAATACAGCAAGTGCATTAGTTCCTATCTGTATTCTATCTGTACGGGGATTGACTGTTATTCCCCGAGCAAGGGTGGGTAATGTCCAGGTACTCCGGTTTCCTTCCACGTGTATAAACACTCATTAACGGATTTAATTTTCGATTTAAAGCTTTCGTGACTGCAGGGATTCATCTTCTTGGTTCTTTCAGTAAAGTCACGTAGAATTGAAAAAATAAAATAATAAAAATAAACATAATAAAATAATTCTCATGACGTTTCGGCCACAACGCAAGTAGCCCGTCTGTCGAGGAGACAAAGTCTGAATGACTCTGTCTCCTCGACAGACCTGTTCTCCACCTGAGGGCGGCTACTTGCGTTGTGGCCGAAACGTCGTGAGAATTATTTAATGTTTAATTTTTATTATTTTATTATTTCAATTCTACGTGACTTTACCGAAAGAACCAAGAAGACTCATTAACGGAGTTGGTCAAACATCCCAATAAAGAGCCACAGAGTTTGGGCAATTGTTGGCACCGGTTCTGGCGCTGTCTTCTGGCTTGTCTGTGGTTTCCCACGCCTCTGAATCATTCTCCCTATCTCTCGACATTGAATGGAAAGTATGCAAGCTACAAATTATATTATATTGTTACACACACAAGCCAAAAGTCAAACACTTACACAATACAACATATGAGCCGACACTTACGTACACAAACAGGAGATGACCACCTAAGAAAACACACAACACACAAATGCCCGAGCCAATACACATAAATATACACCAGAAAAAATTGCAAGACGTAGTCACAAACAAGACCACACACACGCCGTAGGTGCCACACACTCCACACAACAAACAAGACACGGCACACGAGCGGGTGGTGTAGATATCACTGCGCCCAGCCGCCTTCATCTCCTCAGTGCTGATGTTTTACAAACCGTATCAGGTCCTAATTTAAGGCTGAGTCGACCTAGGGGATGCTCGAGACCGATTCAGATTTTCATAACTGTTGACCATGATCAGGAATCAAACATGAGTTGCCAGGTTCGTAGCGCAATGCGCTAACCACGACATCGCCACTCCCCGCGCCACACCACACACACATACCCACACAACAAGACAACACACACGATACTGACCAGGGAATCATTCTCGTGGCGAGACTAACGAGACGTGGAGGTGTTTAAACAACGAGGGCACGTTTCCTGTATCAGTACGGTCATGCAGTACGACGTGCTGCATGACCGTACATTTCGAGACCATGATGATGAATCCCTGTGCGACTCGGACACTGCAGGAGACGAAACACAACAATGCAAAGCCCCGTGTGTCACCTGGCAGGCGCCTTGTCGGCCTCGATCTCCTCCAGGCGGGCGAACACCTCGGTCAGTTGCGCCGCCTCCGTGCCATCGACTCTGTGGCGTGCGCGGAATGAGAGAACAACGCGAGTTCATGGACGCTTCTTCTTGGTTCTTTCAGTAAAGTCACGTAAAAGGAAAATAATAAAATAATAAAAATACAATTCTCACGACGTTTCGGCCACAACGCAAACAGCCGTCCTGGACGCTGCACAGTCACCGCACATTCGTTATGAAGTCAGTAAAGAGCTTATCCAACCTTAAAAACGGCACTCTCGATTATCCACGGACAGACTTGTCCAGGTTTGTAAATTAAAGGTGCTTGACGAAAAAAAAGTGAATTCTATATCCGCGGGCACTAGTTTTATAGTTAGACGCTGCTCCGCTCGTCGTGAGCGAATGACTCAGTGGCCACGTGACCACAAATGTCCACAACCGATTACAATAAAAACAGACGGCACACTTTGAGTCTTCACCCCAATGTTACAATGGTAAAACAATAATATTATTTTTCCCATAATCTACATATATGTTCCGCATCGTCGGCAGAGAGCCGGTTGGCTGCCAGAGAGAGCAGGGAGCGGCCGGCGGCGTCCCACAAGACGTCTGCGAAAAAGAGCTTCATGGCTCATCAGATTCCTCCCCCGGTCTAAATAAAGTTTCAGATTCTGATTGATTCTGTCGCGTAAACCACGGCTGAGTGACGCCGGCACCGGCGGTGACGGAAGACTCACATGCCGGCGGCGAGGCGCTTGTTGAGCTCGCGTTCTCGCAGCAGCAGGCTCTCCCGCTCCGTGTCCGACTCGAGCACGCTCTGCAGCGCCGGCGTGTCATCGCCCGCCACCTCCTGCTCCACGTGCAGCACCGAGATGTGCGTGGGCACGCGCAAGCTGCGGCTGTGGGGGGGGGGCGGAGGGGGGAGCAGGGAGGGTTAGGAGGGAGGCGGCAAAGTGTGCATGCACGAGGGCGAGTTTTAGAGCAACGGCGGATGATCGATGAAGCGCGATTTAGTTTCATACGGCCGGCGGCCACAAGAAGGCCTACCACTTCGAAACGCCCTGGGTTCCTGGGAAAGCGCCCTAACCACCAAGCCATTGCTCCACCAAATACACGCCAGACAATTATTTACAGACGTACAATCGAGGAGCCACCTTTTTCTCCCCAGTTGTGATGTTTTTACACACCGTGCCAGGTACTCATGTTTTCCGCGACACAACAACAATAACCGCCATTCGCCACGAAGTGGCTGTGACGTCACCGCGGCGCTTGTGACAGGCTATGTGCACGTTAAGGCCACGTGAAGTGTCGAACGGCCGCTGGCAGGTCACGGGAAAGACCCAGGTGCCATGGGTCGACTGACTGAGATGACAGGCCGATGCACTACCTGTGCTCCTTATTAGCAGCAATACATACATGCCACGACACACATTACGAAGGAAAGCCTTACTGAATCTCAACTGTTTTTCAGAAAGATTCTCCCGAATTTTCGCAGAAGGGGGCAATGTTACTGTGTGTAACCCCAATTGAGTAACGTTGTAGGTAATTTTCCAGCATTGTGATATTTTGGCCAGTACCAGTTACGCTCCTTTTTATTTGGAAGGAAGGAAACTGTTAAACCCGGAGAAAACCCACACAAAACAAGGTGAGAACATACGAACTCCACGCAGAAAGGTGCCCGAGTTAAGAATCGAACCCAGGCCCATCTTGCTGTGAGACACAAGCGTTACCACTGAGCCACCCCGATGCCCAAAGGCGCCGCTCACTTAGCGATCATCTTGAGCATCGTGGTCTTGCCCAGGCCGTTCCTGCCGATGAGTCCGTAGCGCCGACCGTACACGAGGAAGAGCTCCGCGCCACACAGCAGCGACCTGCGCCGGGAGAACATCCACGCTCGCGCCAGTCAGGCAAACCATGTTTTGTTCAAGCGGCGGCAGCAGTAATGAGAGAAGCAGCAGCATTCATAGGAGACGCAGTAGCAGCCAGGGCAGCAATACTAAAATCATCATCGGCAGCCATAGCTAAAGCAGTAGAGAAAGCAGTGGCAGCGACGGTAAAAAGTAGGATAAGCAACGATAAATTAAGAATCAGCGGCAGCAGTAGTATTATTGGCAATGTCAGTACACGCGTACACACACACCTCTCTCCAAAGGAGATGTCGAAGTTCTCTATGCGGATGTCGAAGGTTTTGTTCTTCCCAGAGGCCTCTAGCTTGGTGTCCTTCCGGCTGGAGGCCTGGCTCGCCGACGCCTCCTCCAGAATCCTGAAGCAAATGGAGCCGCAGAACGTATTCATTCATTTGCCGTTGTGGTCATTCATTTGTTTGTTCATTCATTCATGTGTGTTCATTGATTGGGGAAACGTCGATGCAAATGGGGAGATGTGGACTATGGTCAGACTCTTAACTCATTGTAGCCGGCAGCGCTGATTCATCAACTGATTAAGATGCTGACCATATATATTGTAATACAGTTACGGAGCACAACCCCAATGCCCCAAAACATTAAGCGGCCAACAACAACCAGCAGTATCAAAGTTGTAATAGATAAGAGTTAATACATTTCTCAAATTATGGCAGGGAATTACAAAGTTGCAGCTGTACGTGGTAAGAAGCAGGAAGACAAATGTTGTGACCTGCAGTGCAGTCGTTGAACACAGTGTGGATACGATGAAACGGTCAGTGTGGTAGATCACGTCCCCAACATGGGTGGAGGGATCAATGGGTGAAGTACAAAGGAAAAGTCACAATGGCCGTGGCACTAGAAGAGCGACGCGGAGGCAAATGGCCGCAGGTGAGTGCGCGAGTGAGCGGAGTGAACCGACGAGTGATGAATATTATTCACAGTACAGGAAAACCTTGGATTGCGAGCATAATTCGTTCCGGAAACGTGTTTGTAATCCAAAACACTCGTATATCAAAGCAATCGGAAATCAGTTGTGATCACGTGACGCTCGGCAGACAAAGCGTATACACGTACTACTCGTATTGCAAGACCTCGCTCGTTTATCAAATTAACATTTATCAATTTTTTTAGCTCGTCTTGAAAAACACTCACAGATCAAGTTACTCGCAATCCAAGATTTTACTGTACATTCATAAACACCACTAATACGGCGCACGCACACGTACTACACACACACGGTCTTTAACACAGCCTGCGCTACACAGGCCCAGCGTGAGCAGTTGGACTCTGGGAGACTTACACGGGGCCGCGGGGCCGGCCTGTATCGCGCTCTGCCCGCCGCTCCTGCTTTGCCTTCAGCTTGGCCTCCGCCTTCCCCAGCTTCTTCTGGTCCACTTGCTGCCAACGCACAGACACAACGATCCGCCGCTTAGCCTCGCACGGCGCTGTTAGCGAGTCTCTTGTCATAATAATACGTTTTATTATTGTTTAAAATTCTTACGCACCGCACAGCATTCGCTCACTCTCGAAGAGAATGACTCGGAGGTTACACGGAACCACAGACGAGTGGGAAAGACAGCCACGCAGTGAGCGAGTGCCAAAGGCCCACCTGCGAGCTCTGTGCTCCTCTATATATTAAGGTGTTTATGGGGAATAAATGAGTGTTTATACATGGGAGGAAACTGGAGCGCCTGGATACAACCTTTACGTGTGAAGGGGCAAAACTCTATCCCGTACAGATGGAAAAGTTTGGAGTCCACATTTGATGTGTCGCCTTCTCCGGGAAAGCCGAGGAATGGCACCTCGATGCCCACAGGAAAGGGAGTTTCACAACATTCTCGCAACATTTGTGCTATCCACAAACCCGCGCCCCTACACTGCTGGTTTACAGGCGCATGCGCCACAGTCCGGTTAAACAACACCAAGCGGTCATGTGGCCAACGCAACGAACACACGCACAGTCCCCGTCACCAGATAAACGCTGATGTTGAATACAACACCAACACAGCGCTCATTTACATTGCTGGTTGTAGGAGTGTGTGTGCAGGAGAGTATGGTTAAAGAGGTTAAAGGTAGGGTCGACGTATTGTCACAATCCATTCCCTTTTGCATCGTCTCGTTTCTAGTCGAATTTGTCCGCATTAACACATGTATCATTTACATATAATTGCATTAATTAGAATCAATTCTGACATGCGATTGTATGCATTGCATCGTGAGCCTAAGAATGAATGGTATTTTATGAAGTTGTTACACGCCTTGTAAAAAGGGTTCCATGGAAGCCTTGCTTTAAACCCAGTACGAATACTGTCCGTGTTTACGTCAGAGGTCGCAAACGGGTTTTGATTCACTATTGGAACCTCATTTGCCAGTAAAAAATATGATAATTGGTTTTTTATCCATCTGGTCCAACACCATGTGAGACTAGGCTCTAAGGAAAGCTGTCTCGGGTGTGGACCAATCAACTTCAAGGACGGTGCATACATTATCAGAGTTGTGTTTTTTGTTTGCATTATGACTGCAGGTATTGTGGTCTATGCAAACATGACTCCTTGTAACAAAAAGGTGTCAGTTTTGTTGCCAGATAGAAGGGTAAAAAAACAATTATCGGGTTTTGATTCCTTACCCGTACCCGGCCACACCAGGGTCGCAAATGGGTACCCGTACACGGCCAGGTACGGGTAGCCGGGTATCGGGTAGGGTACGGGTATCCGGTTGCGACCTCTGGTTTACGTACGCCAGCCTATTTCACGTGCGTTCCTTGTCCTCTCGCGTACGTGGATACATCGTACGGATTCCCGGACGCCTATCTCAGCGGGGCCACAACTCACCGTGTTCGGTCCTTTCTTTGCGAAGAAACTGTGTGCTGCGTTCGAGGAAGCGCGTTCTTTAAAAAAAAAAACAACCGAACGTAAAAGAAACGCAAAACAAAAAACGGAAGGTTAAACGATTCAAATTACGTGCCTTTTAAATTAAGGTACACAAAAAGATTAGGAAAGTATGCTTTTTAAACGAAAACAAACGTTTTAAACGTGTTCGTCCTTAAAAAAACGTTATGATTTTGCCAAAAAAACCGGTAAAAGTGCAGCCCTGCAATTGCTTGCTCATGGCACTGCTGGCGGAAGGGTGCCTGCTAAAGTGATTATCTAGGAGAGCCTCTCTCATAGGGTATCTTGACTTACTCTTCCACACTGGCGAGACATTTTGTTCAAGGTGGGAATAGCCACACTCTACTCCACTACACACGTCCTGTCAATTGACTGGTGTACTCATTCATGCTGCCAAGAGGAGAGATTTGACAAGATAAAAAAATGTATACAAAATATAATGGTCAACTGGATTAAAAAATCTTGATAAAAGAACGCATGACCAAAAAAACAAGCACTCACCAAAATGTCCAGCCATCTCCGCCAGCTGTATCGGAGTATCAAGCCTGGATTGTAGCCTCCCTGAGCCACTCAGTCCATTCCTAGGGGCACAAACAGCAGCTATAACTTGTGTTCTCTGAAAATAACTTTCGAAGCCAATCAGTGACCTTAGCCTGATCCCGATGAAACTGGATGAACATAAAAAAAAACTGGCAGGAAAGAGACAGCAACGGCAGAATATGACTGGCTTCAACAGACTGACATGTACTAAGAACCCTGAGCCAAGAAAATCAAAAGCACATACTTGACAGTCATGCGCTGGTATAAATCAAAAACTAACTACATGTCAGGAACGCTGCCTTAAAAAACGAAAATGATGTACCGATTCACGATAGATTTCTGGGTTAGGCCACGTAATGATCTGGCCAAATTTGCGCAATAAGGCCTTCTACCACCCGGCATAGCCAAGCAAAATAAATTGTCATGGTTTACGAAAATCTACGTGTACCTTTCTTATAACATATTATTCTGACGCTTAGAGGAATGGCTCTTCTTCAGAGCAGAGATAGAGGGCATAAAGATGTGGTCAAATATGATCATTTTTATTTTAATCCATCTATTCGTGTACTTTTGACTTTTTATAAGTGTATTACACTTTAACACGTATCATTTTAAAACTATAAAACTTGTAAATTTTTCAGGGTCTCTTGAGCGTTAAAAGCTGTTGGTGATTAGCTCGGCATGCACGTACACGTGCAGCGCGTTGAACATCCTCTGGCAGACGTCTCTGATGTCCTCGTTGTCCTTGACAACCTCCGAGCCCTCCTGCAGCACATCACCCACAGCGTCCACCACATCGTCCGCCGACTCAAAGTCCAGAGCGCTGCACTCGAGCACACCTGGGACACGGGATGAAAAACACGCGGGCGCAGACAGAAACACAGGGCAGCGATTTAAAGGAGGACTCAAACCAACAAAAAAATATATAGATTCCTTTTCTTGTAGGTATAGCATATGTATGTACGTTGAACTTCTTTCGCACCTCCTTGCTCCTCAGATGTGTGATTATACAAGTGTCACGTGGAAAGAGCCCCAACTGGTAGCACATGGCCGTGACAAGTGCAGGTACTGGGTCGCCTGAAATGTCACGAATACAAGACAAAGTACTACATCTTGTGGACTCGCTTTAGGGGCGCCACCTCGCAAGCAGATGTATTCGCAATTTTCCATGCGTTCCCCACAATAAATGATGAATGGCATGCAAATCCCCACTCTCTTCACCTTTTCACTCACAATATATTTATTTGCGACTCATAGACTTAGATGGGCCCCCTGCAGTGGGGTAGGAGAGCACGGACGATTACATAATATACAGTAGAAGAGTTTCACTTGCCACCTGTGACTTCTGTGTCATGTTTGCTCCAGTGACCTAAATAAATAATTTGCCCATGACCAAATCACTCTTAATATCCTCAAATTACGTCAAACCTCAGAAGCTAAGCGGGCTTAAATCTGGTTATAACTTGGATGAAAAGCTGCACAGAAATGTCAGGCTTGGGCAGCAAGGTGACGGACATATGGCAGCACCAGCAATGGCTGCTCGACTATTTGTGCAGAGCTTTTAATATAACCCCCTCATTTACATGCCGCTTTCCTCAGGCACGCTTGTTTCCTTCCACATGAAGCCAAACATTAGTGGAATTGATCAAACATCTCAATGCAGGATCCTGCGACATAAGTGTCTGGAGTCTCTTTCTATTTAAAGCTTTCGTGACTGCAGGGATTCATCTTCTTGGTTCTTTCGGTAAAGTCACGTAGAAGGGAAATAATAATATTTTTATTATTATTGTCTGGAGTCTCATTTAATATTTTCCCTGTGGCACAGTAGTTGCTTTTTTAACATCGTTACAATACCCAGGCAGCTGTCAGTGATTGTATGTGTTCCATTAAGTTTTAAAACTGAGTGTCGTGGATTGTCTGACATGAGTTGTGTCACTTTAGGATCGTAATTAGAGCTTTACGAGTGTGACTCGCCACGGATTCAAAGTATTGGAGAGGCCTTCATGCAGCAATGAACTGACCATGAGTGATTGTGAACAAAGCTGAAAACGTGTGTCAGACAGAATGGGACACACAGCCAAGATAATCGCACTGTCTACAACACACGTCCCCGAGTTGTTTTACTTTGACCACATACTCATTGTTGGAAGCCGTTCTCGTCAGCTGTGCTCCGATAAAACTTTCCAACGACACGTGTCAAACACATGCGAACCACGGACAGTACAGGATTCATGACCGATGACAGTGGCCGTGCATTCTACATGTGAGCATGGGGTGGCGCTAATCTCAGCAGTCTTGAACTGATGGTTAATAAAACCACATTGCGTTGGCGAGAACGGTCATGACATAAGACAATTTCTGGAAATCAATAGTTGTATTATATAGGGCAGTTAATCGATATAATCACGTAGTTTACCTGTCACGCTGAAACGAGCGCGCATCAGCAATAGGGCACGACCGATTAACCCACTTCCCTCCACGAATATTATTGATAAATGCATTTGTTTTGACCGTGTGGCACGTAATAATCTAAATTTGTGCAAATATATAGGATCAACAATTGTAAAAAAACATAATCTAGCAGTTAAATCTATAGAATCCACAGTAGTGTGAATTTAGTAATATTAATGTGCATAACCTCGTGGCAATCTACAGCAGTCCCGAGTCTATATAATCTAGATGTAATTGCTTTACAGCTCTGAAAATTCACTGTTGAATGAAGGCCTCTCCCAGTAATCTCGGTTATAGTGGTATAGTGGTTGTTTGACCATTCAGTACTTAACCAGCTAGTGAGTCAGTGCGGGTGGGCAAGGGGTAGTGACCATAATACTTAATTAGCTAGTAAGTCAGTACGTGTGGGCAAGGGGTAGTGACCATAATACTTAACCAGCTAGTCAGTCAGTGCGGGTGGGTAAGGGGTAGTGACCATACTACTTAATTAGCTAGTCAGTCAGTGCGGGTGGGCAAGGGGTGGTGATCATAATACTTAACCAGCTAGTCAGTCAGTGCGGGTGGGCAAGGGGTAGTGATCATAATACTTAACCAGCTAGTCAGTCAGTGCGGGTGGGCAAGGGGTAGTGACCATAATACTTAACCAGGTAGTCAGGCAGTGCGGGTGGGTAAGGGGTAGTGACCATAATACTTAACCGGCTAGTAAGTCAGTGCGGGTGGGCAAGGGGTAGTGACCATAATACTTAACCGGCTAGTCAGTCAGTGCGGGTGGGTAAGGGGTAGGGGGGGGGAATGGACGAGTTTAGATATTTCACTCGTCACACGTTCGCCATGGCCGGGAATTGGACCCCGGCTATCCATCCTATTGTGCCAACTACTGCGCCACTGCTCTAACTCGACGAATCCACGGTGATATGAACGTATACATACAAAATCTAGTCGTATACCAATAACTATACAGCGTACGCTTTAAATTAATTATTCGATTTTCACACGCAGGATCAATACTTTCGCCGAATTATCAGTTTAAATCGGCGATTCATTCATTGGTCGTTGCATACACCAGCTGGACACAAGCGCTGGGCAACGGAAGGAAGAGAATGAATGGAATGTAACATTACAAAAAATAACATTCTGGAACATTCTAGCCTCTAACACCCAATCATCTCGGCAACATCTGATGATGCGGTACTCAGGACGTGGATACCGGTCCCAAGTTAAAACAAAAAGCGCTGCTGGATATCCGCAAGACATTTACACAGACGCTGCTTAATCACGGTGGGTGACATTGGCGTTTGTCTAGAATTGTATTTACACAATAATCGGCCAGACTCAATCCACTGCTGGATGAAGGCCTGCCCCCGAGTCGCCGCCATCTCGCACAAACCCCGCCAAGTCACCGACACCAACTTCTTCTTCTCCCGTGAACTTTGCAACGAGTTACTTTTTCATAATTAAATGTGGCCGAGCCGGCGACGAGAGACGTCCAGACCGGGTTTGGTGGAGGTCGCCGCCACGCGAAGCGGGCGAGAGACCGCGCGAGCCCCCCCACCTCGCCTGGTTTCCCTACCGACCACGAGCGACCCGGCACGGGGGAAGCTGCCTAGTCGAGGGCGGTTGAGGCCTAATCGCCTCGAGGTGGTTGTTGGTGGGGGTGAGTGTGAAACGCGAGCGTCAAACCCTGCGGAGCGCCTCGTTGCCAGCGACACCCGCGCCCCTAGCCATGTCGGAGGTTTCGCCGCCGTCACCTGTCACGTATTCGAACAGCTCGCTGTCGATGAGCGGGAACTCTTCACGGAGCAACTCAACGCACGCGTCCATAGCGGCTCGTGGCGGGCGGGTGACGTTGTCGGTGAGGGGAGTGGGGGTGACGTCATCGGGAAATGACGTCATCCAACACTCGAGCGATGTCGTCATTGTCTAAAATAAATAAATAAACGCCATGTCCCTTTAAATCGAAATGATTTAACTCTCGATGACGTCATCGTGCGAGGTTGCGTTTAGAATGAGTGGCGTCATCATTCGCTATATTAAAACAACGTTAAACTAATTATTTGGCGATGACGCTGCCAGAATTGCTTGTGCTGCACAAGCACAAAATGCAAACTCAGCAACGCATCCGTCAATAATAACGCCGGGTTGTGTGTGTGTGTGTGGCCTTCAAAATAACACGTAAGATGACCTGTTCGGCCCAATGACCCTTATTCACAAGCACACTAAGAGGGATAAAGTCCGAGTGGAAAGTAATTACGTCATCGAGCAACGTGGTGGTAAAAATCGACGTCATCGCGCGATGACGTCACATGATGTGACGCGTGCAACGGGGCGTGAACGTGTTGCGATTACGTCACTCGAAAATGTAACACGTGCAGAGAGGGCTGAGCGATTAGGTTGCATGCAAGGTGGTTGCTGTGCAATTTTTATAGCAAATGTCAACCCCCATACGTGTGATTTACCCCGTATTCTTGTACAGGGAAATTTAGTTTTCAGGTCCATACGGCGTACGGCCGTTTCAATTACGGGCAAAAAAAAATATATAGGTTGGTTGTGTCTATTTGTTTGTGTTTTTGTCCTTGTGATGATGGGGCTTTTTAGGATGAAACGTTGAGATTTATAAGCGGCACGGGGTGGCCAATGAGGTCTGAGTTGGTCTGTGATAAGCACTGATAAGGGGTTGACAGGTATGTCAGATAGGGATAGCAAACCTGTAAACCCATACGGTTTACCCCGTGTTATTATTATACAGGGAATTGAGTTTTCAGGTCCATACGGCGTACGGCCGTTTGAATAGGGCAACAACAAAAACATGTTTTTGTCTATTTGTTTGTGCTTCTGTCCTTGTGAGGGTGACTTTTTGGGATGAATGTTGAGATTTATCAGGGCACGGGGTGGCCAATAAGGTGTAAATTGGTTTGTGATAAGGTAGGGCACTGATAAGGGGTTGACAGGTTTGTCTACTGATAATCGTATACACCTGGGGGGGAGGGGTGGTTGCTTACAGGAGACACTACATTCAAGCCACCTGATCAGCGATTTCTTGTGACATTGCTACTCTATAGGTTACTCAAGAAACAATTATAATCGCCAATAGCACTGTGGCCCTAAAAGGAACATTACATAATAGGCGATGCTTTCGGGCAATGATCCTTCATTGTCCGAAACGGCATTTTCATTAACGAAGTACAAAAATTGAAGAATGTGTTGAGTGCCTTTTGTTATTTGTGGTCGTGCGCCACTGCCAACGCATTATCACCAAATAATGTAAAAAAAAATATCCAAAAATAGGTGTGCCAATTAAAAATAATGATCGGAAAATAGTTTTAAGCTTATATTCTCATCAGACCCCATGGTGTATCGTGCAGCATCTCACTCTTATCCACTTATGGTCTCTTTATTAATGTGCTATGACAAAGGGACATTTCCCAAATCTCTGACCGTTATATATAATTACCTTTCAAGGCTGCAGTGTTATTAACGGACGTGTCGAGTTTTTGTGCTTGTCCACTACTGCCAATGCAGTATCATCTAATAATCGATACTGTCTACGTTGTATGGTGACAGTGGGTGGGGAAGCGAGCCTAACCAGTAGAGATGCGTGCCCAGACACTTCAAGCCATGCCTAGATGCGTCCTCATTGCGTAACGTCTCGCTCAGATGTTAAGACAAAGCAGCCCATGGCTGCCACTAAGCTGTGCGATTTCGAGAGCCGTGTGTTTGTGCACCTGATCGCTTCGGTGTGGGCTCGGCCGCATTGTGGGAGAACCAAATCTCGGGCTGACAGGGACTGAATGACCCCCCTTTCTCCGACCACGTCTAATGTATTTCATCGTATACACATAGTGGTGAGAGCTAGAGCAGAATGCATGATGTCCGTTGTGACATGACAGCGTGCTCTGTGACATCACAGCGTGCTCTGTGACATCACAGCGTATGGCATCACTTTATCTAGTTTCATCTCCACCAACGTCCAGCCACTTTATGAATCCGTGTCTCTTCCCAACTCTTCTCAGTTCTCACTCACTCCCGTGGCCACACCCTCAACGTCATCATGTCCAATACCACCACTCGCACCACCATCGCACCTGTCACTTTAAGGACCCACCGCTACCTCAAATTTGTTTTATTTTACATCCATAAGCCACCTCTTTCCAGATCCAAACTAACCATCCACCTCAACCATGCACCTTTCTCCTTCACTACTCTATCCCGTCGACACTGTTAAATACCTTCTCTTGATCTCAACCATCTAAAGACTAATTCTTCTTCCAGAACCTCCCCAGTCCCCTAACTTCCTCGAGAAAAATGTTATTAGGGCCATAAGAATATCCATAATGGGACATTTGTAAGAACAACGGCGTACATTAGCTGTTGAGTGCGTATTGTTCACTACTTTTAAACATGGGGGCTTGGGGCCCATGGCATTGAAAAAAGGGCACACTCAATATTGATCAAATCGGGCTGTTAATGACATTACAAGTCACATAAATCTAGGAATTCTAATGACAAAAACACATACATTTACAGGAATCCCAAGTGTCATGTGTAAGACTGGTCCATAAACGACATTGGTAGTCTTGTAAATCTTTGGTATCCTGGAATTCTAAAGTAAAAAAAACATAAATGTCCTCTGCAAGCGAAGTCCAATGAGGACCTTGAATATTGATGGAGGCTCCTGCTTAATTTAATAACAAAAAAACCTCCAAACATTCGTTGAATAACCCTGCTCTAAAAGGTTAATAGGCAACGTTTCGGGCAATGGTCCTTGATATGGTCCTTCATAATTAGGGTCCCAACAAGAGGCCATGGGGGAACTCCGTATTTACTTATATAGAGTGGCATTAAACACACACATACGCAAAATCCACAACATTAAATCCTTTACAGCCGCGGCATTTCTCTCGGGAACGAGAAAACCGCGTCCTCTGCACAAAACAAATGAACCACGGATCGTAAATAAACAAAATAAAAAATAAAAAAACACAAAAATAAAATTAATAAAACAATCCCGACCGTATTGCACTACCGAGACACGGCTCTCGAAATACGCAGACCGCATCGGCAAACCGACGCCGCCCATTGGTCGAGAGCCGTGCGCGTGACTCGGCGCGCACCAATCAGCAGGCGGCGCGCGCCTGTCCGTTGTGGGAAATGTGGACGGGGGGTGTGGCCCTATCGCTGAGCGGGCGGGCGGGTTGATCAGCGGCGGAGGCGGCGGCGCAACTTCTCCTGGGCCACCCCCCCCCCCCGGCCGCCGCCGCCGCATTGGATTCGGCGACTTCTTCCCCCTCGTTCGAGAGCGGCTCCTTCTCTGCGCCGGTGCAAAGGAAAGTGAGGAAGCGGAGGAGGAGGAGGTGGCGGCGGGGAGCCCTCGCTGTGCGGCCGCTACCGCCGCCGCCGCCACCAGCAACAGCAGCAGCAGTATCAGCAGTAGCCGTCACCAAACATCACCATGGCGGGGGAGACGAAAATCATTTATCACATGGACGAGGAGGAAACCCCGTATCTGGTGAAGCTGCCCGTCGCGCCCGAACGGGTCACCTTGGGGGACTTCAAGACGGCGCTCAACCGCCCCACGCACAACTACAAGTTCTATTTTAAGTCCATGGACGTGGATTTTGGGTGAGCGACTCGCGTTGCATCGTAAAGCGTTAGTGGTGGGGTTGATTGCGGGGAGACTAAGGGGGTGGTGGGGGGGTAAGGTGGTGGTGGTGGTGCTGAGTGGGGGGGTTGTGAGGAGAAGGGGGGTGTTGGTGTTTGCTTGCCGATTTAATTTCGCAGAGCGGATGCACCGCGCTAGATGTTACGCCGCTCCCCATTGGCTCTTGCCTCGTCATGTCCGCGGCCGATGGCCAATGGGCGTCGTCGACACGGCGCGCTGCGCCTATCTGCGCTGGGAAATGCAGAGCGCTGATCTCGCCGATCCGTTTTGTGTTGCGTCGGCGGCTGTGTGTGTGGGGGGGGGGGGCTTTTGTATTTGGTCGTGCGCACGCGCCAAGCTAAGGCGCTGATTGGTCGGCGGCGAACCGCTCGTCCAATGGGGAGGCGGCTCGGCGCCACTCTTTGCCCATGCGGACTGCGGAATGTAAAGGGACCGGCTGAGCCTCTTCCTCCATTTTATGTTGTGTGTGTGTGAGCGGGCGAGGCACTCTTCACCCCCCTCCACTCTCAAAGCACACGACCGCCACCACCATGGCCAGACGTTCATTCTTAAGAGATGTTTGACAAAGTAACGAGGTGGAGCAGGCGGAGGTTGGCACTGGTGGTGGGGTGGTGGGGGTCTCGGTTGCCACATTCCCTCTCATCATTGATGCCCTCCCTCTACTGCCATGTGATGTCACTCAATTACATCACCGGCAAAAAGAGTTGCCCATTGTGAACCTGCCGTCTGCAGCCCTAATTGTACCCTCCCCTCCCTATCTACATATCTACGTGGTCAGCATTGCCCCCCCCCCCCCCAAAGTTCACGTGAGGTTAAGTTGTAAATGACACGGTGCAAATCAGGTGGGGCACATCGATTTCAATCACACACCCCCAGCCCCCCGCAATTGCCGGTAGTGGAAATTCCACATTGTTATGGCGCGTGTAAGAAACGCGTACTATCTCGGACAGCAACTGTGCGTGCTGACTGAGAACTAAATAGTTGCTGGTGTTGTCGTACCCAGAACGGCCCGAGTCTCAAAATCTCTTCTTTCTAGAGGGCTCTGTATTGGGATGGCTGAGTGCGGGCGTGTGGACATTTATTAAGGAGTGGCACGATGTGGGAGAAAACCTGAAAACCTGAATTATTAGAGTCAATGTGCCCAAAGATTTTTTTATTTGTTGATACTGAATCTTTTTTTTTTAGGATCAGAATAATTATTTATCCTGGAGGAATCCGATAGACTATGAAGCTCTTTTTCACCGATGTCCGGTCGTACGACTTGAGGTGGCAGAACTTTACGGGTTTCCAGATTCTTTGCGTCCAATCACCGTGAATTACGTGAATATCGCTTGGAACGAGTGGGGTACAAAGTAGTTGACCCTTATTCGCTGTATGAATAAATGCGAACTGCTATTTTCTCTTCTGGCCCATTGACTTTGAGAATAATACACGGCCCGTTGTATGGCTGAATTTAGGCTTCCCCCAAGCTGGTTAGTAGTGTGGGTTGGTGAAGAGTGAAACGATTCAGATATCAATCACCACCCATTTCGGGTTATTGCTTGGAATCAAACTCAGGTGGTCGGTTCATAGTGCAGTGCCATTATCAATGAACTACTGCTCTTGCTGATCGCCCAGAGAAAGCCCACGTATTATAGAGAGGTTATAACATTCACATGTCTGCACAGATGGCGTCAAACATATGTTGTTTTACTCTCATCTGTTGATCTTGCAGTACAAGTCTAAAACAGCCGCTACTTGCCAGGGAATCTCCCATGAATCTACTAACCAGGTTCAACGCAGCTTAGCTTCTGAGATATGATCATTCAGGATGGTTTGTTCCTCAGCCAAACAAATGTAGATTCAGTTGTCATTTTAGACCTTCGGCCTTTGGTTCTTGCAGAATGTTTTCTAGGTGTATTTGTTTTGAGCAAGAAAACCGGGTTTTGTGACTTCATGAGTCAGATCGGCAGGGTCAAGCAAGTTAAATAAATGTTGCTCATTTGTCAGACATTCACATGCGCACAGCACAACAACAGCTGATCTTGAGTGTTACAATCTTACATTTAAGATGCTGTGGCATTAATCAACTACTACTGATTATTATAAAACATGCAGTTGATCTTATTGTATCGCTTTAATGTAAATGATTGAGAATAAGCTTTAACTGTTGTTACTTTCAGAGGCATTCATTCCGAGATTAACAGTTTCAGTGGGATTTATATTGTTAGCCTTTTTGTGTATCGTCCTGTTAAGCGAGTGTTGTCCGAAGGCAGTCATTGGAATTCCACCTTTCTATGTCAGGTTAAGTCTATCCACAGCGCTATAATGACTGTTAACTTACTCTGTACAAAATTGTGTAGCCTTCACTGGTCGGGAATCATTTTACAAACTTGAGTAGGGATGATGATGATGAGCTGGTGATGATGATAATGATGAAGGTGATGATAATGAATGGCGGTGATAGTGGTGGTGATGGTTGTGTTGATGATGATGGTTGTGTTTATGATTGTGGTGATAATTGTAGCGTTGACAATAGGGGTGATGCTGACAGTTGTGATGATGATGCTGCGGGTGATACTGGTGTTGATAAATAATACATGTGGTGATAATGATGGTAGTAGTGGTGATGTGGTTGAAACGACCCCGAGTAGAAATTTCTGCTCAGCACCTTTGTGCGGAAGTCTGCTTCTCTACCAGCGTGACTATGTATTATTATATTTTACTGTACAGCCGATTTTCAATACACTGCTAAATGAAGGCCTCTCGACCCGTTATCATCATGAGAGTTGTTTGACCATACTACACGCTGGTTAGTGCTGGTTGTGTTAAACGAGGGTCCAGGGACTGGTTCATATATCACTCGCCGATGATGTAAACCTGTGGACAGGCAGCAAACTCGGGGTTAGATCGCGTAAATATATAAATGTGCCGTTAAACACACCACCACCCGACACAGCCAATTCTCTTAAGGTTTGTCACGTAAACAGAACATGCCAATTCGTTACTAGTACAGCACAACGGTGTGTTGGAGAGCAAAGTCAGTAATTACAACTAGCTTCAGATGAACCTGTATTGTAGATTGTATTGGTCGCGAAAGCTTACGTGTTAAACCAAGCAAACTCGGGTCGCCGGATTCGGATTGGATTAGGATGACCGTGGCCGCTTCTCCACTCCACTGCTATGCAGTGTTGTCGTAATGCAGTTTATTAGGAACATTAAGACACAATGGGCTGTCATCTCACTTTGGGTGAAATATTTTAACCAGTTTATTTCAAAACGCTAACCCTCGGGATTGAATGTGCTCTCACCGCCTTCTAAATAAACATGCGCATTAAAAACAAACGGGTGGGATATCACTGACACATTGATCATGTTTGATCAAGGGAGGCCTTATATAAGACGAAGGCAGATAACTGAGTTTCGTTTATAACCACGTGAGAGGCGAACGACACAATTGTCTCTTAACAACAGAAGACCCGAGGAGCAAAGAATGTACGCACAGTCTCTGTGCCGGGGGGTGGGGTGGGGAATGAACAAGACGGTCGGCACATCGGCAAGATGAGAAGAGGTCTTCATTTTGGAAAAATAAAAATAAATTGTACATGCGACATGCATAATTAATGTAACGCAAGTCAATAAAATAAAACCTTGGTTACAGAACACACTTTATTACAAGCATACATTACGCTGGACCATTGCTCTGAAATAAGTACAGCACGTAGTTTCTAAAAATGAACGGTGAATATGACTAACAATGTGGATGACTAACAATGACGGCTGTCCTATCGTGGTGAGTCGAGTTACTCCGGGTGTAACGCTGACCCCCTTCCAGTGATTCAGCCGTGATGTGATTAAAAATAATCAATTCTTTTTGTTGTATTATGTTTAACGTCTTGCTGGTATTGTTTCATTTTTTTCTGTCTCATTTGCACAATTTTACCTGCACCGTTTAACCCAAATGTAACATTAGTCCATCACGTTGACATCATTTTCACGAATTGGAAAAAATCTATTCTTACACACGCCATTTGACGTGTGTAACATGAACCCTAAGTCTCTAAATGGATAAATCGATGTGTCTTGAAACCGTGGTAGCGGCCACCCACATTGTGCTTGTCGCCCACGTCCTGTGCTACCATAATGAGCGCGTGTCTCGTGTGTTGCTCGTGTCCGCCTGCAGGATGCATCACCATGCTCTGCGTGCGCATCTCTTTGAACTTTCCATTTTGGCCAGAGCACACAGCTGCACTTCGCTGATGAAATCCGACGAGGTCAAAGGTTCATCTCGGCTGCTGTAGCCTGGCGGTGCTGGGAGGCATGTCTGCGTCTCCAGCCACACACCGCCTTTGCACGGTCCCCTTGTATCATGTCAAAAGGCAGCAACAGGCCATGCTCCCAAATGTGGTTTTCCTTTAAACTTTACTGGAAGAGTCACTCGCCTAAAATTTGAAATTGGCCTCAGCTGGGTGGGCCCACTGTGCTAGAGAATAGTGGAATTGCTTTCGGGGGCATGTAGTGCACATGTCAGACAGGTTTTTTTGTCGTGGGTATGTGTAATCCTACTGCAATAAATATTCCCTCGTCGATGGCGATGTGGAGGGAATGCTATTGTCCAGATTCTGTTATCTGAATTTATCTGTGGCTATCGCTCCTCTTGTCCACGAGGTTATCTGCAGATAAATGCAGATAAGAGGATGGATTATCTTTCCAGGTCTGTGTGGCTCCTCTTATCTGTGTAAAGGCTCCGATAATAAAATATATTTATTACCTCGGGTTATACCACTTCCAGGTGGTTCGTCATCGACATCATCATCATCATCCGGTAGTGTTTCCACACCTGCTGTCGATGCGAGCTCCCTTAGACCTGTTCCGATCTTGCACCATCTTTTGTGCTGTTCGTATTTTTAGACTTCAATGTGCCAAATCTTTGTTGTCTTCCCCTCTGGTCATAGCTCTTCCTCTTATCAGTCTTCCGTGTGCCAGTTTGCATTACATTCCTATTCCTGGTTACCTCTGCAGAATGCAACTTTAGTAGCGGTCCAAACCATTGTATTTTTTTCTTTTTCGTGATAAGAAGACAAACTGTCTTTTGTCTTGGTTCTGTTTCTGACTTCGTTGTCTACTTTCATTCACCAGTTGTTTCGTAGGATATTGCGATAGGCAACGCTGTATCGTCTTATCCGCAGATTCAAGCGAATGGAATTCATTTGCGACCAGTTCTGAATGACATCTATCTGCAGATACTAATAAGAACATGGGATTTTCCAGAGATAAATTTGGGGTACTGATCATAGTTTTTCGCAGAACCTAGGTCCTGAGATGATGTGGGTTCTGCAGAAACTCACGGCTCCCCATTTTCACGAGTTAACACTTGCGTCCGAAGGCTGTTGATGCCACATCGCAGTTTGCACTTGGCAGTTGGACGTGGCGCTTACGACCAAAGCCGCTGGCGTTTGTTCTCCAGTGCCTCACACATAGCTGCTTGCACAGGTCAACACCCTCGAGGTCCCTTCATCTGTTGGGATGTGGGCCGTGGTATTTTCTCATGAGCTGGATCCATCGTCGCACGTTGCACATCACCACAGCCGTTGCTTTTCATGTCCCATGCCCTCGGAAGAATACACTTTTATCGTGTGCCCTTGTTGATTTACCTTGGCCGCAGCGCAGCTTGTTCTCTGCTGGTGAGCTCTGGGGAGGAAAAACGTGCGTGCTCCCTTGGTGGCTATTGAGAGCCAAACTCTACTGAAATGTGCCAGTGAATGACATTGGTGAAATGCATTCCCGCTCACTCTGCTCGGTCTTGATTAGCAAAGGCAGGTTTTAAATTAAGTGCGATTTGGGGCGGTGCCTTTGGAGCCTCGTGGGTTTCTAACAGTTATTGCACATTTATCATGCCAAAGGCATCAGGCCATTGTCAGCATTAACTAGAGTGAGAATCTGTTGAGACAATACGTCTATTGCAAACATTCAGCTGAAGTAATGTTTCGGGAAAGTTGATGAGTGTAGCTTCGTCCTTTCCTGAAATCTGGCCCAGTGTTGCGGTTCCACTGTCGATATCATCGGCCATGATCGATTCACTGCTCGATGAATGCATCCTTCAAGTTGCTCCGATCTCTCCTGATTTCAACACCGGCACACCAGCTGACCTTATCGCTCCTTCTCTGTGGTGGACACCTTCTCACAGTTGGTTGTCCTTCCCACGCACCTCCGATTAGCACGGTTGGCTACGTAGGGTGCGAAACAAGTTCAACATACACCCATATGTACCGTGTTGGCTGCCACTCCATCGTTGGGCTTGTTCACTGGCCATTGTCCCTACTCACGACGCTTGCAGCCCAAGGCCACTTTCTATTATTAGCAGTCAATATGTTTCTAACTTGCATATGTTTTCCAATCCTGTGTGTTCTGTGTTGTCTCTCAATGGACACACTGTATGTGGGCGAATAGTGGTGGGGTTTTTTTTCTTTTTCGGGATGAAGACATGAGCCGAATTGTTTTTCGTGGGCATTCAAACGATGCACTAGGTTCATCAGTTTAAAATCATATTTCGGCTGCTCGCAATGTATGCATCGAATTTTGTGTGTGTGAGAATTTATTCTTTGTAATTCATGCAAATTCGGATAGTGATATTGTGATGTGATGCTTACGCGAGCGGAGCAGTCAACCCTTATATACTTTGGGTCTTTCGGTAAAGCCACGTAGATAGAAAAATAAACCTTGTCCGAATAAGATGAAACAAATGAGAAACGGGGAAATTTAACTATAAAAATAAGAACGGGAAAAATTCGTTCTTAATAGGAATTCTGAATTGTGATGAATCATCGGATCTCTGGGGTGCTTTATTGGACGGTTGTTGCAGTCTTTATGAAGCGTGGGTTTTCAAGAATTGCATGCCTCCTGTGGTTATCGATAAGGAATTATAATGCAATTTGGATTTATATAGCATCTACGTGTGACCGCATGGCAAGACGCTGCACAGAAGCAGTGTGTGTATTTATATTTATGGGCTAGTCAAAAGTAAGAGGTCTTGAGCTTGTTCTTGAAGAGGACTGGACATCACAGATAGCTCAGAGAAGGGAGCAACGGGCGAATGAGTGACCGCCCACCGAGCAAAGCTTTACTGGGGCCTTTGACAGAAAGCCTTATGTGCATTAGCAGAGCAGAGCGTGATAATACGGGTGTGAGGTAGGAGAGTGTGGAGGGAAATGGAGTGAGAAGAGAGGTGAAGAGCTAGGCCGAAGTAAGCCCATAGATCATCTTAAAGATGATGAGGGCGATCCTGAAAGTGATCTGGTATGGATCGGTAGCCAGTGGAGCGATCGTAGTATTGTGGTCATGTGGTCTCGTTTACGGGTGCAAGCTCGTTGTGTGCGCACTGTCATTACATTGTTTACGTTGTAGTGGCTTAGTGGCGACTCGTGTCAACACGGTGTGGTTGGCAGCACGTCATCGTGTGCTCGGGGGGCGCAAAGAAACTGCATCGAGTCACCCGGCATTATGTTTGTTCGGCAGGAGGGTGGCCAGGGTTTATGTGGCCAGGGTTTGTGTTGCTGTCGTGTCCTTGAACGGAACCGGTAATACGCTCGGATCGGGCAAACGCTGACACCGCGTTTGCAGGCCCCGTAGACGAAGAGCGGCTCATCTCAATGGTCACGGGAAAACTAATCTTTATAACAATAATGTGATATGTTCCTGTTTTCCAATCTGTTTGATTGTGATTAAAACTTGAACTGGGATCGATTTATCGATTCCATGACTTTTGTAATCGGTATTCAATTAATCGTACGATGGAATCATTGGGCATGCCCGCGATCTTGTTACATCTTGAAAGGGAAGCAGATTTGAACCTGTTTCGTGCTTGAATGGGAGGCTGTGTGGGAATGCCGGGGTGTTGTAGGTTTGAGCTGCAAGGTGGCCAGGATATGACGGACGACAATGAATTGAATCTTAAACTGTGGGGAGTGTGTTATTCCATCATGCATGGGTTTTCTCTGGATGCTCTGGTTTCCTCCCACACACCAGACACCCATTGAGACTTTCCTCGGGGTAAGTAAAGGGCGTTATTATCTTGTTTACAAAACGTTTAACCTTTAGGCTCTTACTGGCACTCTGATCATGATTAGATTCGTGTCCTGGTGAAACAGCCGAGCGACGACGAGTAGGTTGAGGGCCTTGTTAATTATTGGCTTGAAGACGTAGAGGATTTGCTACTGTACACAAGGGCAATCTTAATTTAAAAAGAGAAGAGGTGTTGAGATGAGCTGACGTGTTATATCGAACAAGAATCCCATGATAATGCGTATAAAGAGATGTTTCATTTGGCAAGGACGCAACAGGAGGTCCCAGCATGGTCTGCATTGCATGATGACGGCACCATGAGTGCGTATGCACGCGTGTCGTCGACAGCCACCATCTCAAGAGAGCCGAAAGTACATCCTTGCTGACTGTAACATACTTGTGCTTACATGACGAATATACTGTGTTCAGCCTGCACGTATTTCTCAGGCAGACGGGTTTCCTTCCGTACCAGCCACAACAGCGAGTGCTTGATTCAACTCTCCAACAGATCTATTTTTGTCAGAGATGATGAGGCGCGTTGACATCAGGCGGGGGATGTCACATTAAGCGGCAATGAGGGAACAATGCGTGGAGCCTCTGTCTCATCCGAAATGCACTCAGGTAAATTACCGCTGCCGTAGAGCCCCCCCCCCCCCACGCGCGTTGCCGTCACCGGCGTGCACTTGTTGGCGAGACGGCTTGTGTGCGCCTTACGGAGGCTTGATGCAATTACAGAGACGTGGCCAGACAATGCACTTCCGCGTAATGTCCGCGCGATTGCGGGCTGTTGTGCTTGGATGCTGCTTGCAAAGGTGCAGCACAGGCCATGGAAGAAAATGGAGGATAATGCTTTTTGTATTGCTCCAGACGGATATTGCATGTAAGCTGGATCCAAAGAGTGACCAACGTAGAAGTAATAAAAAAGATTGCACGCAGAAGAAGACCCTGATGATGATGATGCAGGCAGTGATGAGAAGGAGGCTGGCATTATTTGGACACATGTATGATGGATCGCAACAGGAATATTAAAAGTGTGTTGTTGGGAAAAATGGAAGGAACCACCGGGAACAGAGGATGATCCAACAGGGAATAGCTTACTCATACTCTTTGTTTTTTTTCGGTAAAGTCACGTAGGTAAAAAATAAAATAAATTAAAACAACTAAATTAAATCACGACGTTTCGGGCGTAACACAAGCGTCCTTCTTCAGGTGGGGACAATGTAGCGAAAGCACAACTGCCTAATTGTAGAATAGCTTGATGACATAAGAGATGTGACACTACTTGAACATATTGGTAGAAGACAAAGGAAGTGGAAAAACATGACGATATGTGCATTGGACATCTACGGGATATCTACCCATGGATCGTGATGACGAAGAATGATTTTCGTATTTTTGTCTTCCCGTTTACAGCTTTGCAATGTCTCACACAAGAGCTGAACCACAAGAGTTGTTTTATTTTCTTATTAATATTTTTTATTTTTTATCCGCCGGCAGATGATGTCTCTTTACAAATCGCCGTGCAGTGGCATGGCGCGTGCGCCTGTAATTGATTGTAGTTGTAAGAATGCAGTGGGGTATTCTTTTGAAATCCATTTTTCTCGTAATAAAGTATGATTTTTTTTGTTTACGGGGAGAAAGGGAGAGCGGAGATCGATTTAAACAAACGGAAATCCTGCCTTGGATTTCCCAATGGGGGGGCCCAGGCTGCCACAACTTGCTGCGGTCAGATTGAACGCAATTGTTCCGCAAAACTCTCGCCCAGAAAAGTTGCATGACAGCGCAATAAAGCAATCGATTCAAATCTGGACAAAAAAAAATTAATGCCATACCCGCAACCGCTAGACAATATTGCCGATAAAATGTCTCCCTTAAAAGTTTTCTCAGGTTTAAGTTCTTTACCATCTTTTTTTTTAGGTCATTCTGATTAACTCTGCAGTGCAGCCATTTGTGTTTCGGTAGGCCCTTGGTTTTTTGTGCGTTTGCTCGAGTGGCTGCCAACTGTTCCAGTTTGATGGAGCGTTCTCTTAATGTTTCGGTGAAAGCTACGTGCCCTAATATTTTTTGTTACCATTCCTTTTCGTCGTCGGAGAAAAGATTTAGGCAAACGTGGCAGCGGAGTTGGACGTTCATCCTGCAATAATATTAACGTTCAACTGTAATGTGGAACGCTAATTCAAAGCCTAAGGGTCACCCCTTGGGACCATTGGGGCTCATTGGCATGGCCTGCTCTTGCATTCCTTTCTCCTTCCTCTTGTTTTGTCTGCATCAAACATTAAGGACAATAAAAGGGGTATGCTTTAGTCTTGGGGTTTGTTGGCTGCTCTGTACGTATGTTGAACTTATTTCACACTGTATGTAGCCAACCGTGCTTATCGGAGCTGCGAGGGAAGAACATCAATCTATGAACACAAAAATCAGTTCTGAAGGAATGAGTTTTCAGTTGCGATTTAAAAGTGCATAGCTCCAGTGGCTTCCTAATATCGGAAGGGAGAAATATTGGAAGGGTATTTCTTCGACATTAGAATGTAACAATGCATAATTGCATCAATTAAAATAGAATCTGATGCCTGCAACACATTGAACCATGTGTGTGTGAGAGAGAATCAATTACGTACGATTTTTGTGGACAAAATGCCAATGTTATATTTAGGCTAATGGAGCGAACAAAACTGGACAAATGACACAGAACAGTGGGAAGACCAGCAACGTTTACATGTCTTTATCCAAACAATCATGTCATTTATTTACCAGCAAAGCTTCACCGGGTCTGAAGACTGTATTATGAGGGTCTAGTGTTGAAATGGTTGACCAGTTGCCTTTTTTTTACGTGCGATGAAACGGGAAGTATGCGGAGAAAGGTCACACAACATCCAAAAGATCCGTACTGCTGTGTCTGTGAATCCACTTGCTTTACTGCCATCTCCTGGCCACCACTTGCCCCTAGCGCAGGCATCTGCCACCACCCCGGTGTGCTTGCTCCTCCGTAGCGTGCGCATGAAGACTCGGTGAGGTATTGGCCCCTTGTTGTCAGAGCCACACAGCCAAGGTGTAAATTTTTCTGGAGGCTCAAGTCATAGGTTATGTGCTCCTCAATAGTCAAGCATGCATATGGAGATATTCTTGTGCATTCTGTGCCCCACCGGCACAATTAAATCACAGCCCTTCGTTGCCTGTTGCAGCATAACATGTACACACAACACATGTACACTCAACACACGCATACATTGTTCTAAATCCCCAGTTAATTAGAAAAATCAATTTGCCAAAAGTGATCAAAGTCGAATCCGGTCGTCGTAAATTAGACCGTGCCCGCGGAATTGCACGCAACCCCTCGCCGCTGGCCTTCATCAGTGGCGTCCATGAGTGTTTGCAAAAAGAAAAACTAATTCAACAGTTAATTGGTGCGCGCCACTTATTTATTTCCTGTTTTGTTGTTTTCGGTAATTGGTCTGGGCTCTACGTGGCGGTGGTTGGCAGACGCCTTAAAACATTACTTGTTTTTTAATACGGTGGAACCCCCTCTAATCCGGCATGATTTGTGGCCTGCTAGCATCCAATCCTGTTATATGCGTTTGTTCAAGTTACTTAATGCAGTTATCTGGACCTGACGTATGTGGATAATAGGATAAACTTTCCTTCACTTTCAGGTCACGTATCCGTGGAGAGCTACGTGTAATAGGATGCATTTGAGACTTTAGGGAGACCGCTTGGCCTCTCCACAGATGAGCGTGCATCCTCTTCTTTTGTGAACCAGAAGTTTCATTTGTGCATGGAGTCGTCGCTCGGATTTTCTTTCTCCATGTGCTTTTACTCTGTGCCTCGCCTCTTGTCATGTCCACAGGCCTTGTATCTTGTTCCACTGCATCCTCCCATCTCACCCTGGGTGTCCCTCCACTCCTGCCCGGCACCAACGGCATCTCCCCATCCGTTCTCGACTTTAGGTTTCTGTGGGTCTGTGTGAGACTGTAGGTGTCTGTAGGAGTCTATAGGTCTCTCTGTGAGTTGATGGGTCTCTAATCGCCATTGCCTTCTCATTGCGTCTTCTTTTGCCTTTTCTGAACACATTCCCTAAGAATGGGTGTGGATAACAGCTAAAATTTACCTTCATGTCCGAGCAATACAACTTGACTCTGGATATGCGTGGATAGTTCGAAGCACTGTTCAAAGGGGCATGGAAAAAGTCGTTTCACTGTAATTAGAAGTTTCTTATGAGTAATAACAATATACAATCAAACATGCAAGCAGCCAAGGGGATTGTTTACTCCGCACAAATGAGATGATATTGAATCCATTGGTAATTGGGCCTTTTTGATGAATTTGGCTCGGTGATATTTGTTTAAGTGGAGCAAACATTGAACCGGATTTGACTTGATTTATCTCCCTGGCTTTCTTTCATTTCTGTATCGAGGCTGTGGCTCTCCACTGACTACAGAATGCACGTAAGTATCACTTTGTGCGAAGTCGAGTGGTCATCCTATGGACAGACTGGTTCCACTATTGTAATGTGGAATTTCCACCGCTGGTTCAAGGGTCAGCAGTGGAAATTAGCACTGCCCTATTGCTCATTACAGCAAAGTGACAATTACTTTTTTATGCATCAATTATATCCGCCAGGTGAAACAGGGCGATTTTATTAAATTCCCTCCCCGCCTCTGTCCACCCAACGGCATAAACAGGAACACCACAAAACAGGTCCGCCACATTAACAGGTATGCCACATTAACAGGTACACTTCAGTTAGTCATTCGGCAGGCTGCGTGTGGTGAGATAAAGTGTGGGTACTCCCACTTCTAAGATTTATGCTTGGCATTGATGAGTAGCCCAAAAACAATATCGTCTAGATGGGCTGTCTCGAGTAAGCAGTTGCACAGGTGGATGCACCCTTCACGTTTTACACTGTGCTAGACGCGTAACGATTCGCCCCGCTCGCGATTTGGTGTCACGGTTTGATTCAAGAATCGATTTTTTTTTCTGCCGTTGTGGGGAATTTGGCGGCTAGCAGTTGCCGGTAATCGGATAAACCGATTACGTTATACAGATACGAATGTGAAAATAATCGTTTGCTACGCGCTGACCTCACTGTACGTAGCGTGAGCATGCAAATTCACCTGAATTGACTTCTCAAAGCACTGTTACGCGCTCCCAGCATACATGCTGTTTTTACTTTGTTGTAAACCTCCATGTCACGTCCCTCCGGGCTGCGATAACGACACGTGCACCTTGGCTTGTCCCACCTACACACGGGTGGACCACATGCCCGCCGGTCCGCCCACCAGCCAGTCAGTCCGCACCCAGCACTTGGGGAGCCACGAGCATTGACCTGGAGCCTGCAGCCCAGACAGCTTCCTTCCTCCCGAGCTCCCCCCAGACCTCCGTCCGTGACCGCCCGAATCCGAGATTTCTCTTGCGCGCACGAACCCACGCGCACACCCCCATCCTCGCCGCCGCTTCTCCTCCCCTTCCCGCACGCCCCACGCCGATGCCACGGAGGTCACTCGTGCCAGCCGGCCTCGCTGTGCCGACCAACACGGGGAGACTCGTCGATGACGGTGGTCGCCCGTCCGTGGGCGATGTGGGTGGTGACCACTCACCGTTGCTCGCCGGTGCTCGCCGGTGCTCGCTCGCTCTTGTGATGACAGGTGGGAGGCTTGTGGGGGGCAGGTGGCCGACAGGTGGGGGGTGGGGGGGGGCACAGGACCCTGCGAGGGCATGGCGGCACGCGAGCCGCTTTCGGAAGGGCTCGCGGTACAGTGCAATGTAATTGCTTTAAGTTGTTTTTCCCAGTTGCTGCGTGCGGTTGAGGAAATTGGAGTTCAGGGAAATAAGATGAAAAGAAAATAGATTTTTTTAAATTATATTCTGAATGTGTGCTGAGAAAATAGCATGGGCTGAGAGGGAAAAAAGGCGAATGGGTGCTTGATAAAATAGGTAGCGGAAGACGACTGCTCGAAGATGTCGTTAAGAAGAAGCTGTCATTTTTTGTGCACATTGCGAGAAGAGTTGGAACCTGCCTAGAGAAAATAATCTTTTGAAGGAAGAGGTGAGATAGAGCAGCCATTAGATGGAGAAATGGAATTATGGGACAACTTGTATGTTGAACTTCTTTCGCGCCGCACGTAGCCAACCGTGCTCACCGGAAGTACGTGACGGTTGGAGGCGACCTAGGGCGGCCATGACGTTTACGGCAAGGATCACGTGATCGAAATCGAAGGAGGGGAGGCGCCCTTCGAGAACGGCAGTCTGTCCGCCCGTCGAGGGAAACCTGGGTCAAACGAACGACAACGGCACGCGGTTTCTCGCGCGACAAGCAAAAAAATGCAGAACGAACTGTCCTTACAGCAAACGTAGCGACAGAACCATGCCTCGGGGGCAAAGAGAGCTTTGTTGTCAACCGTGCTAATCGCACCTCTGATTAGCAAGGTTTGGTTATGTACGGTGCGAACAAGTTCTATACGAAGCACATCGAAATGACCGAACCCCAAGATGTTGTACGTGCAGAGGGATGTGTGTGCCAAGGGTGCTTGGAATAGAGGAGGAGGGTTTTTGTTTTTGAGTATTTCGAGTGGAGGAAGCCAAGTGAGCCGTCGTGGGTGCCCGCAGGATAGAGAGCTCAAGAAGATGAAAGCATGGTTGGGTGCAAGCAAGTACAGAAGACGCTTACTTCACAGGGAAACGGTCCGTCGTGAAATGCGGAGGTGAAGTGACAGCGTGGTGAAAAATACCGCCGTGCTCAGAAACGCTGAAGCCTTCCAATCAAAATTGACTCGGGGCGTGGGGGGGCTCGGAGTGTGGTTATGAGGAGTGTGGTTATGAGGAGTGTGTTGATGGGTGGCGTCCCATAGCCATGCATTGGGGGAAAAGTGAACAGAGAACATTTAAGTGCCAAGGGATTACCTCCTGAATGGCCGCAGCACTGTTTTTCGTACCGGTTATATTTCCCAGGCCTCTGATCAAATTGCTCGAAATGCGTGCGATCTCCTCGGATCTCTGAAGCCAAGCTGGTTTTCGGCCTGGATAGTGCTTTGATTGGGTGACCACCACCATGCAAAGCAGGTCCCACGATGCTTCCACACCTATGCAGCCCACGCTGAGGTATGCACAAGGCATGTGGAAGCCCTCGTGTATTAGTGGATTAACAGAAGGGCTGTATATGTATTTTGCACTGCAATGCAGCTTGGGCGGTCATCCATCCGGAAGTGGGAATTGTAGTGGCATTACTGCCGTGGTAGGGCTTGTGTTTTATGCCTTGGCGCGTGTGCCGTGACTTGAGATATGCTGCGGAGCTGTTGAGGTCATTAAAGCTACAGTCGTGGTTTGGTTGCGACTGCTTCGCTGGCTCCAGGTTTGCTTTCAGATATATTTAAAAGTTGTACATATTGTTTATAAGATTCTCAATGTGCCTTGCTCCCTCCTCACCTGACTGAAATCTTATCTCCTTATGTCCTACGTCATTCACTTCATCGACAAGACTCCCTTTCTCAGTTAAAAATGGACCCCTCTGGCTGTTTAATAACCTTTTGCTATTATGTTCCAGGCATTTGGAACTCTTTACTGCCATTCATTCATTCAATGCCCATGTTTACATCACCCATGAAAATGCCTAAATTTTATTTTATTTTTATATTAGCTGCGTTTGAGTGAATTCGCTCGTGGTAACTGGGGATTATGGTTGGCTTGTTAAACATTTGGCGAGGTCCTGAAAGGTGCCATATCAACTTCGTGTTATTGCCATAGAAAGCCTCTGGTGTAAGCGAGACCAAGGCTGGCGATGGTTCCTTTCCAGCAGTCTTCAGCGGTGCATGTGCCGCCATTGGCGGATCTGTTGACCTTGGCCAGTGCTGTGGTCAAGTTCCGTTCCGTCTTTGCTCGTGCCAGCACAAGTTAGCAAGCAGTGTTCTAGTCTCTCCCCCCCCCCTCATATCACGCTGCTGGACTTCACGACCTCTCTGATCCAGCAGCCAAGGCCTCCTGCCAAAACCCTCAGTCAACTTCCGCTCGGTGGGGAGTTGCCGCTTCTCTTCTGCTGCTGCCGTAAAATGGAACTCCCTACCTCCAGCCGTTCGTGCTGTTGGCTCCCCTGCCCCTGTTTTAGCCCAGGCCCAAAACCTTTCCTTGCCTATGGTTATCTTCTTCGTAACATTTACGGTAAGTTCTTGCTTGAAGCGTGTTCACAAAACGGGTTTACACAACGCGGTTCGCACAACGCGAAATGCGCACCCCGTTT
This sequence comes from Lethenteron reissneri, assembly GCF_015708825.2. Lineage (NCBI taxonomy): Eukaryota > Metazoa > Chordata > Hyperoartia > Petromyzontiformes > Petromyzontidae > Lethenteron > Lethenteron reissneri. The sequence goes on along the minus strand of NC_083814.1, from coordinate 10,270,897 downwards.
ATCACGCGGAGCGTGCGCCGTTATAACGCGGTTTCTGAGCGGTTGACGAGAAGCTACTTTCTTGAGCTGCGCGACTGATACAGTACGCGCAATGACCTGAACGCATCATTGCGCACCCGGCACACCATATCCAGTGTGGCTCCACGTTATGGCTGTGGCTATTGGTTGCGTGCCTGCTCCAGTCTATTTAAGACATAGTAGGCTTTCACGACCAATATCCATAATGGAGGTGTTTTGGGTTTGATCGCCTAAATATAAATGTGTCGCTAAACCCGCCACCGCCTGACGCGCAGCCATTTCGTCAGGTTTCGTCACGTAAACAGAACGTGCCAATTAGTTACTAGTTCTGCACACCGATGTGTTGGAGAGTAAACCAGCAACAATTACAATTCGAGTATGATGTTTCGCTGGTAATTACAACCAGCCTCCGCAGTCTTTATCAACGACCTGGGACATGTTGAGTGACAAATTGAGCGTCGATTGTAAAGTGTCGTTTCTGCATCTTGTCCCACCCCCTTTGTTCTTGCAGCGTCGTGAAGGAGGAGATCTCGGACGACAATGCCAAGCTGCCCTGTTTCAACGGACGCGTCGTGGCGTGGGTGAGTTCCCACGAAACCGCAATGTTTAAAGCGCACACCGCGTGCGTATATATATATAAAGCAGAATATGTTGTTTCTTGTCCTTCCCCCGCACCTCCGATTAGCATGGTTGGCTACGTACGGTGGTAAAGACGTTCAGCGTACATACACGCATACAAACGCAGCTTCAGAGAAATCATGCGTAAATGTTTCTGCGCCTTCTGATAACCAAAAGTGATGGCTTCAGATGGGTTGTGAGACCGTTAACAACCCCGATCAGTTGGACCCAGTCTTGCCTGCGTCAGCCCTTCACACATTGATCCGGGGTCGTGTCTGATATCACTGACAAAGGTTGCATTTACAGCCGGGTTATATGATCATTGAAGTAATCGGAACCAACGCATTAAATTTACCCTACGGATTATTGGTGCAATTACTCGACTAATCAGAAAATAGTTGTGGGGGGTGGGGGGAAGTCTCACCTCTGTTCCCATGTGTTGTCCCGCTGGACGCGAGGTGATGGGTGGTGCGCGGAGATATTCTTGGTATCGGACACATCACGTTGGATGTGGCTCGTAGGGGGGGAGGGTTCCCACCTTGGGGAGGAAGGATGTGGGGGGCGGCGGCCACCATTTTTAAAGGGGCAGGAGTAATCGACCACCTGGGTTTGTGATTAAAAATTGAACAATAAATGAAAAGAAAAAAAAGCTTCAGCTCGGGTTGTGCAGTGAGCGGTGGGCTCGGCGGAGAGAGCAGCTGCCGTTCAGTTTCCTGAACAGTCACGCCAAGTTGGAAATGGCGAGGGCGGCGATGTGAAGGGAGTTTGTTCCAACGAGGGTCCTTCATTACTTAGAGCGCTGTGTTCCTTGATCACCGGGTGAGCGAAGGGGGGTGGGCGGAGAGGAAATGCGACGCAAATGTGGCTAATTGGCGGGATTTACACAGTCCCGTCAGTTGGCACCCATGCCTCCCTGGGCACACCACAGTAGGGATTTATATAGCTCTGGAAGACGCGGTGTACGTATGTTCTTTGGCACCGTATGTAACCAACCGGGTTAATTTTTTGGTCTGATGTGCGCACCAAAGACCAAAGTGAGCCACTTTCTGTCGCCGACGTTTCCAGCGAACAGATTGCGTGCTGGCCGGAAACTAATGATGAACCCGGGTGATCCATTTATCGATAGCTCACTGATTTCGAATTATTCTATGACATTTATCTCAATGGCCGATTGAAAGTTTTTGCAAGCGATGGGTCCCGTACTTTCGAGCAGTGCACCAGAAAAGATCAGGGCTTTATCAGGCTGTATGTATGTTGAACTTCTTTCGCACCTTACGTCGCCAATCGTGCTAATCGGAGGTACCTTCCCCGCTCCCTGCACTCTGCCTCTCACCATTTAAAACATTCCGCCCCTTTACCCCCTCTCACAGTGAATAGTCATCGAAGCGTCGATCGGGAGGGTAATCGATTACTTGAATAGTGGAACCGTCCAGCCGTAGTACGAGTGTTCTCGGGAGGGAGTGTTCGGGGGTGTGAGCCCACCTCCTCCCCCATCTGTTGGCAAGGTTTCCCTCCTGCCCCTCCCCCACCCTCGAGAGAGCTTTTACCCCATCCTCTTGCCGCCCGTTGTGCTGACCGGGATGTTTAAATTAAGGCGGAGGTTAATTTTGCCGTTTAGGCCCTAAGTGAGTTTAAGAAGGGGGGGGGGGTTGCTTCACGACGTGAGGGGGGACAGGTGGATATGGGAGGTAGCTCTGTCGGGTTTTGTAGTTTATTTTTATTTTTTTAATGGACGTTCTCAACGGTCGTTTCAATCTCCCGATCAGGGATTCGACGCTCACGTGTCCTGCAGCGTGTCGCGTGTACGCGCAGAGCCCCATTTGTCAATCCACTGCTGGAGCAGGGCTATTTGACCATACTTCACCACGCTAGTCGGTGTGAGTTGGTGAATGCGAGGAGCTGAGACGTTGGTGCATGATACAGTACTACAATGGATTTTGCTGTACTGCCCTGTGCGGACATCATAACGGCGCAGCAGCCCACAACATCTGTTTTATCCGTGGTAGTCATTCATCCAAGCACTGTCCAGGATTCTACCCCCTTCTTATTAGCTTCTGTTATCTGATGAGATAGGGCAGATTACCAGGTGATGTGGTTATGGGATATATACTTTGTGTCTGGAAGCTGAACATAATCTATTTTGGATTCTCACTACCACTGTTGACTTGTATTGTCCCATAAGCAGTGCTTTGGGTATTGGTCCATTATGTTTTATGAGTTTTGCGTAGGCAACCTCAACACTGATCCATTTTCAGTTGCGCGAATGATGGATGACCAGTCTAGGGCAGACCGAGGTCTTTAGACGAGACCGATTGCCTCGTCTCTGCGTGGGTCTGTGGTGGGAAATCCAAAATTAAAGTTTGACTGACACGCAACAAACCTTGTTTGCAAAGCCCTCATTAAAAAGGTGTCCCCCGAATATGGATTAAGAGGCCCCCTGAGGTGACTTGCAGAAGTATCTCCAGGATGTCATCTTCCAGGGTCTTCAACGACACAAAGTGGTGCACCGCTCGCTGTCGATAGTTCCGAATGCAAATGCATTCGTCTTATGGGTTGACTTGTGATCTCTCGGTTTGAATGTGATTGAAAACGACTCAACCAATTATAAATGAAACAGACTAGCAAACCATCCTCTGATGAGGTCTTCAGGGAGTGCATTGGCTGACCCCGCTCAATTTCCTTGTAGCATGTGCGTTGATGCTGAATACTTGTTAATCATCGTTATCAAGCACGATCATTCCACTGCTGAATTACGTATCGATCATTTATAATCGATGTTATTTTATAATCGCCTTGTTTTTGTAGCGTGCAAATGTGCCCTTTTCAATTCAAATACCTTAATACATTAACGATTTCAAACCTACTTGGCCTCCAGTATGTACTGTATGGTGTGCTGTATGTACTGTACTATTTAAAATGCATATACAGTACATACAAGTGGTCTTTTAGAAATGTATTTGGTTCTCTGCAAAAATCACAGTCGCAGTGTAAGCAAATGTCTTTTTTTAAAATACTTTTCAAATTTACAAACTAAGCAAAACATTTCACATCAGAAAAAAAAATCGAGCCCCATGGGGCTCAGCGGCTCAGCGGGGGGCCGCATGGCGAGGCAGCACGTGACACTGGTGCCCTGAAATCCTGGAGCCCGGATTACAGAGACGCGATGGACCGGAGTCTCATTAACGAAGGCCCCTCTCGCCCTCGCAACGCTTGCAGACGCAAAAATGCGACCCAGTCTGCCAAATTGCTTCACGCCGTCCGACCGTTACAAATATATTTTCCCTTCTCCCGTTTTTTTTCCTTGCCTTCTGCCGCCTGCAAACGTCCGCACATCGCCACGGCCGGGCTGCGATGGGCAAGCCACACCGGCTACCGAGCTGTGCCCTGGAAATTCCAAAGCATCGGCAGAGTTTTTGTTTTTGTGTCCCGGCATTGTTGATTCAGCTGCGATTTAGGGAGAACAGGCAGAGAGAGAGGTTGGGCTGGGAGAGTACAAGGGGCAATAGAGAAGCAGTGCTTGGTTGGGTTAGGGCCGTCTGGGTGGCTTTTGTCGGGCCGCAAATGGAGTGTGGCTTAGTCCCGTAATTTCCGCCCCACCCCCTCTTATGTATTGTACATGTGCAACCCTTTTACCAGTCCGCTGCTGGATGAGAGCGTCCCCATACCTTGCAGGTCATATGGGTTGTTGTTTGACTATACTGCACCACGCTTGTCAGTATGGGTTGGTGAAGGCGGGGAGCATAGACGTTTTAGGCTTAGTACAGTACAACCATTTAATTTGCTACACTGAACCACCACGTATCGTAGGGTGCCTCTCAATGTGCATTTTTTTGGGATCACACCCTCTGAATTGAAAATGTCAGCGTAAATCTGTTGTTGTTTACATGTTTCTCATATTCCCCTATTCTTCAATTTAAATGTGCCTTATACCATGCCTATACGTATTGACATGCATTTTCAACTCCATTCAGCAAGCTATAAATATCGAGGGGATTTTATTTAAGCTTGGCAGTGCTTCGGGGTTAATGGGCAAATTAATTAAAACCGGGAGGCCGCGACCTTGAAAATAACAAAAGTAGAATTTGAATGGCACCCCAATGCATGTAGGTGTTGGATTGGAATTTACAGCATGGTAGGCATGTAATGATGCATCGATTCTTCGATTAAAATTAACTCTGGCTCTATTGATATAATTTACATGTGCATCAAATAGTGCGTACAAAAATGTATTATTAACATTTATGAAAATTTTACATTTAGCTAATTGAGAGAACAAACCTGTACGAATGAGATCGAACAAACGGAGGAAAACTATTTTAAACGATGTACTGTAAAAACAAAACGAAAGATAAATTATCGGTGAGTACAATCGCGGCCATGGATGGCTCCAGGGAGCCAACACTGTTGACACGGTGGATTTGAATATGGATATTGGCCACCCACGCGTTGACAGTCAAACCGGTCACTAACGACACACAAAATAATCATATATTTGTTTTTCACTTTAATTGCCTTAATTGTGTTGTTAAAAAGCGATCGGTTTTACTGCCGTGCTGTGCAAATTTCTCTGCAGCAAGGCATATGGAAATGCGTGCGCCTTGTAGTGTGCAAATAGTAACTGGCACTTGGCGGAATGTCAGAAGTAGTTCTGTGGTATCTACTTCCAGGGGCCGTTCTCAAGCACGGGTGGGGGGAGAGAGTTCCGAACGGACACTTTGTCTGATGGCGTGATGACGGCTGCACAGCTCAAATTAAGTGGGGGGGGGAGGGGGGCGGAGAAAGACGAAGAGAAAACAATTAGGAAAATGACAATTCCCGATGATTGGGAATCGACATTGCTTCAATTTACCAGCGGTCTATTTGAAGTCAATCTCCATGCAAAGTCAATGAAAATTGATCGTTCTCCACGTTGAGGAACTGAACTGAATGAAAGTGACTGGTGAACGCTTCCCCCTCCAAATTACGCTCGCGCATGTACAGCTTGAGCTGGCGGGTCCAAATGTCGTCATCGGCAGCCGCCATGGTGTGCGCACTGGTAGATGAAGGCCTCTCAACCACCATGCGTGAGACCGGTGTTGTTGGCTGCCGTGTGGCGACGTTGTCAGCAGAAGGCAGTGCAGCGTTGTACTGTACCATGCTCCGATGTGTGTGAGCACCGTCTTCACCAATCCGCGCTGACCAATTTGGTAAAGTATGATCACGTAACACGCAACAGCGTAGGCAAGGCATCATCCAGCAGTGGATTGACAAAAAGGGGCTGCGTGCTCACGATTGAAACGTATATCGTGGGCTTAAGGACCGGCGAATCGTTACACGTGTGTATACGTATGTATGTTGAACTTCTTTCGCAACGTACGTAACCAAACGGAGGTGCGGGGCAAGGACAACAAACTAAACACAAAAAGCAGTTCTACACGCCAACACCCGAAACCCTCCCTCTCGACCCACCCGCCTGCCCCCCCCTGGTGAATGTGTGTCTTTGATTCTGGAAAAAGGGAAAATATCAGATTGGATGGAGCTGTGTGGAGTTGTGTTTGTTGGCTTGCGCTCACAGGGAGACTTTTCGGACTCAGTCGTGCGCGATAACTTTCTTGGATCACGGCGGGAATAAAAAAAAACCGAAATGTTTGTTTAAAGATTGTAAGAGGTAGTACTGGTAGGATGCGGTACAAAAAAATAGGCCGCCGACTGACTCTGCTGTATTTTTGTGCGTTCCCCTCTTGTTATGTACGTGTACCTCCGATTAAGAATGTTGAACTTTCACACCGTACGTAGCCAACCACGCTAATCAGAGGTGTGGGGGAAAGAAGATTAGCATCGGTTGGCTGCATAACGGTGCGACAGAAGTTAAATATACATATATACATTTCATCCCAAGTACACAGCTGAGGCGGTTGTCCGTTGGTGAACGATGTGATCAGTGGCTGCCTTGTCCATTGACAGACCTGCTCGTTGGTTACCGTTATTATTGTTAGGGGGTTAGAGAAATCCGCCCCGTGTGTGCATTGCTTTGTCTTCCTTGTGTTTTTGTAACGCGCCTGTTCCTATCGCCCCCGTTGAGCTGGTGACGGCGGAGGGCTCCCACTCGGACTCGGGCTCGCACTGCGCCGACAGCCAGGGCGAGCTGAGGCCGCGCGCCGGCGAGAGAACGGGCGGCATCGGAGACTCGCGACCGCCCTCCTTCCAGTGAGCATCGTGACGGCGCGTGACAGACGGGAGAGGGGCGGGGGGCATAGCGTGAACTGGCATGGCACTACCGTGGATGATCACAGGGCGAGGATCTTGGGAATGGCATACACGTGAAATGAGTGCGACGTGGACTCGTGCCACGTACTCGCGGAGGACGTGGCACGGATTTGCGCAGGGCGTGACGCGAACTCGTAGATGGCATGGCTCGGACTCGTGGCCGAAGTCGCACAGGGTGTGACCTGGCAATAGCAGAGGATACATGAGAGCATTGCGTCCGATGCAGGCTCTGTGCAAAGGCCACTATTCACTCCGGCAATTTTTGGGCTAATGTCACTGGCAATTGTTTCCGCGTGATTTTCTGTTGTAAAACATAATCATAGGTTGCCTTAATTCAGGCAAAATTGTTTCCTGCTCCACCCAGCGGGGCAACTTGGAATGGCAACTTCCAATCAGATCAGAAGTTGCCCGACCACCAAATGTTATGTGATCATTATGCCAATTATTGTTCTTCAGTTACCTAAAATGTCATTGGCTATCCAAAACTCTATAATTCATGGCACATGTATCGATACAATGCTTCGTCACTAGATGTGTAATGATACATTGGTCCGTGAGTTAATATCGTTCTTGCCATCGATACATGCGTCAAATCGTTTGTAAAATAATCAACTTTTAATTTTTTTCTTCTCTGGTTGCCTGGTCCCTTCTGACCCACCAGAGGTCGCTGCATTTACAACATAAATTAGATTTGAAGCATTCGTGACTGCAGGAATTACTCTTTGGTTCTTTCGGTAAAGTCACGTAGAAAGAAATTAAATAATAATAGAATACGACGTTTCGATTGCAACACAAGCAACCATCATCAGGTACAAATGAATGAGAAAACAAACCTAGTAAACTTGGAAATATAATGCAATACAACACAGAGTCGGCCAACACAACAGTCAACACCCCACCTGGTTGATTACGTTCTTCCAAAGATTGCTAAATTTGAGAGAGAGACAAAACACAGACACGGAGACACACAGACAGACACACAAGCAGATAGAGACTCACACAGAGACAAACAGAGAGACACACAAATTTAGCAATCTTTGGAAGAACGTAATCAACCAGGTAGGGTGTTGATTGTTGTGTTGGCCGACTTTCTGTGTTGTATTGCGTTATATTTCCAAGTTTACTGTGTTTGTTTTCTCATTCATTTGTACCTGATGATGGTTGTATGTGTTGGAATCGAAACGTTGTATTCTATCATTTAATTTCTTTCTACGTGACTTTACCGAAAGAACCAAAGAGTCATTTACAACATAGTTGAAAAAAAAATGAATTCCCTAACCGAATTTCAATTTAGAATTGGGACATTTCATTGCTTCATTAAGGGAGAGGGGCGAGGGAAAGAGTGAATCATTGCAGCTGTAGCCGTCTGCGATGCTTGACCTGAAACTAAAAACTAAGCAAATGATAGCTCATCAAGGAGAAGTGACTTATCACGTGGAAATTTCTCCCAGCCATATACTCTGCATGATTCTAAATGTGGAGGGGAAAACTGGAGGACCCGGAGGGTACCGTATGTGGTCGGATATCTGAAAAGCGGCTGCACTGGGCCTCCCCCTGCTGGCTAATGAAATGGAATGCACCGAGCCACCCCCCCCCCCCCCCCCCCCGGGTATCTGACCCGGTGAAAGACGCGAGTCCGAGGCGCTTTCCTCTTACACAACAACAACAATGGGGGGTGCCGCCTTGGTGGTTGGGAGTTAACGGTCTCTGGCAGCGTTTCGTGCATTTTTTGCGCCGAGAGAAAGGCACGTTGGGTTGGTACGCGGTCGCCCCCCCCCCCCCCCCCCCCCCCCGTGAAAGGCTGTTGCCCACTCTTAGGCGTTGCCAAACGGTGCCATTCGGTTTATTTTGGGGGGGGAGGAAATTAAGGTGAACTCGTCAATATAGCTCGGGCCGTCGGAACATGGGCCCCGATCAATCCACTGCTGGATGATGGCCTCACCCCAAGCTGGTCACCTCCTTGAACAGTTCTGAAATGCAACAATAACGGCGTTCACAGCAATGCTGACATGTTGTCAGCCGTGTCTCCTTGGTGCGGCGAAATGTCACGCGCCACGCAGTCCCAGCTACATTATGTGCTCGTCAGTAAACCGTCTTAAACCACCACACCTCCGTACAAACTGAAGTTATTATGCTTAACTTTTATAGATATATGTGTATTGTGACAATGTGACTTTCTGAGCACTCAATAACACAATTACAAACTGTATGATGGGCTAAATAGGTTTTCGTGGAAATGATGTTGAGAACACTGATACACAGCAGGTTACCCTACCCCTCAACGCTCCCGCTATTTCGAGGACACTGTAACAACGCGAGGCACCGTGTGTGAGGCTGTAAAAACGCTACCCGAGGATTTTCACCCATTCCATTCCCTCCCCTCGACCGCTCCTCTTTCCTCCTACCTCCTTCCCCCCTCGCCCTTCCACCATCATCGCCCCCCCCCCCTCCTCCCGACCCCGTTCAGCGGGAACACGGCCGGGAGCCGGGAAAATCTGGACCGGGACACAACTGAGACGGAGTCTGTGGTATCGGCGAGGAGGGAGAGGGCACGCAGGAAAGACCGACACGATGGAGGTAACGCGTCGCTGTTTACATCGCTGTCATCCGCCAGGGTTATCAACCGATGGTTTAAAAAATATTCGAGAATCATTATTTTTTTTATCTATTACAAAAGTCACGGAGTCGATAATCGTATCCACTTCAACTTAGTTGGGGGGGGGGTGGGATTTGTATATATCGCGCGCTTAAAAGTTTTGGCCACTTGAAGCACCTTACATTAGAATCGGTATAATTATTTAAACTGCAGGAACAACAGCAAACAATACAAAAACACACAATAGGAGTGCAAAATCGAGAAAATGGTAGAAGCAAGTCACTAAATATAAGTAAAAAATACATTAATTATTGGTAAGTCCGATTTATCAAGATTGGGCAAGGCAGCAAAAACAACAACAACAAAACAGTGCCAGACCACACCAAGATAACTCCACACAGCAGTATTCTCTCAATCAAGTGGCACATTAACATTGAACTACGTAATGATCAAAAACATCACACATCTCATCCCAGCCATCCCATGGCCCATGTGTTCAGTCCAGTCCAAAGTGATCTCCACGAGCAACCATCCCACTGCGCGCTGGCTTTGAGATTCTTCCTTTCCCATTAACAAAGCTTCAAACGCGCTTGTTAGAGCCGGGGACACACAGCTTCGCTTTGCATCTTCTGCATTTAAAGATGGGTTTGTTCAGGTGATGAAAATCGATTCGTTACACTCACGGTACACGAGCATTAATTGTACACGTGTGAGAATTGATCACGCGTGATCTTTGCAAATCAGATGCAAATAGGATGATATGCTAAAAATATATTTATGCAAATAGACCGATTAAAAATTGTATGCACACCACAGAAAAAATTACTAATTTAAAGGTGATGCTCTGAATGAGACGAAAACATGGAATTGCTTCACCATTTGAATCGTGCCTCCGAATCGTGACATCTTCATCGAACCGCTGAGTCGGTAAGGGAGGTGCAAGCCATTACACGTATCTACACAACAGGAGCATTTTGTCTTATTTTCAGGTTATTTCCTTTTTTTAAATCCTTTATATTAAGTTCGCTTGCTTGCGTGCTTGCATGCTTGCTTACGACCGTGCAAACCTTTCTGTCGTTTTTTAACCCACTTCCCGTGATCCAATCGAGCTGACATTTTGCACACAGACTCGTTGTGCGAGACAATTAATGTTCGTGAAATTTTTTTTCCAAAATTGTACACTGTTTAGGGAAAACAAATTAAATATTTAATTACCAATTGTTTAATACTGCAGACAATCATCTGACCCATAGGTGGCAGCCATCTCAAGCCAGAGGACGAGAGGACTCTAGCCGCCACGCATATAAAGGATTTAGAGTGAAAAACTTTGTTTTTACGGGTTATACTTATTTAAGGTGCAGCTACATCAGGTGCAACAGGAAAAGGGATAAAGTCCTAACCACGAAAGGGAGAGAGAGAACGAGCGAGCGAGCGGTAAAAATAAAAAAAGAACTCTAATGTGCGTTGAACCTGTTGGAAGCTGAAACGCCGGAGTCTTTGTGTGAAAAATAATCCGACGCTACTTTGAGGGCCACCGTTGCCCCGGGGAGGGGTGGATGGTGGTGGTGGGGGGGGGGATGTTGGGTTGGTGAGCGTCTCTTAACGGCAGTTTATCATCGTCAAAAAACCTCTCGCCAATTATTTACGAGCCTTCCCCCCCACAACTCCCCCCCCCTCACTGTTTGTCTTCCTAAATGCAAGCGCTCACCTTAAAATCTTTACAGTTGGAGCATCGAACGTTTTAACGGCATAACATCCAAACGGTTAGGCAATCCGCAGCGCTGTCGCTGGTCGTGTGCTAGGCGAGGTAAACCCGCCCCTCGCTTTCTCGGAGTGGATCGAGGGAGAGAATGTATGGGGTCTGTTGCGCCAACTGGGAGATCGATGGTGGGGTGGTGTAAGAAGGTAGGGGCGGGGTCCGGGGTTTGGGTTGGCTGGATGTGTGGGGGACGGTGGAGCGAGCATTGCCCAACATGATCGGTGCCAAGTAGGCGACATGTTAACTACCTCGCCTGGTATACAGGAGGTCGTGCGGTTTGATCCCGACCCTGATGCCTGCTGTATATTTGGAGTTTGCATGTCTCTCTCCCCGTGGTCACATGGATTTTTCTCCTGGTCCTCTGGGTTTTCCCTCCATTTGGCTGCTAGCAACTTCCACGTGATTAGCCACTTTTTTTTTTGCTATCATCTGTGGCCAGCTCGCTTTTGAAAAAGAGCTATATAGCTCAGTGGTAAAATAAAATAAAAAATAGTTTGATCAGTAGGCGTGTAACGATTCACGATTTTACGAATTGCAGAGTTGTCGAGCCACAGACCCAAAGGTTCAAACATTAAAACGTCCAGCAACAAACAGCCCTATGAGAATCAAACCTGTAAACGATTACACAACCCGTCGTAACAAAATATTATCTCGTGCCGATGAGTCTAAATTCAAATGAAACGGGTCCGCAGTTGTCTTCCACTGTGGCAGTCAGTCGGTCACTTAGGCTCAAATTTATTTGGACGGTGACCTAAAAAAAGAGAACCATGATGCACCACTTCAGTTGGTTGTTGTTTGCGTTGAATCGGCAGCGTGAGGGGAGTGATGTCGTGAGGGCAGTGATGTCGGGCGAGGGTTTGCTTAGCGTGGCGCTAAGTGGCTGAGGTGCGTGTGGGGGGGACGGCACAAGCCTCCTATTGTCGCTAGGAATGTGCCCGTGGCACGAGAGAGAAGGTGGTGGGGGGGGTTGCGGGAGGAGAAGCCACGACGCTGGCTTTCTCTCTCTCCTTCATTCGCTCGCACCGTACTGTGTGCCCCCGAATTGGCCCAGCTAGGGCTTTGCCTTACTCGGGTTACACGCTGCTGCTGCGTCGCTTCCATCTCCTCCAGCTCCTCCTCCTCCACCGCTTCACTGTGCTTGAAGAGTATCGTCCCGCGAGCATCTCCAGAGCGACAGCAACGTGCGCACCTGGGATATCGATTGGAAGACGACGACGACGGCACGGCGCATTGTTCCTGACGTCTCTTTCCGTCTTAAAATTCTTCCCGTTTAAAGGCATCAAGAGCCCCTTTTTAGACCCGTAGCATTTTTTTTTTATCTACCGCACCCGGGGGACCCTTGTTGCGAGGACATGTTTTGTTGCCTTTGCCCTTCTGTCCGAGTGAAAGCCGGAGGAATGTAGAAGAAGAAGACAAGAAAACAAGAAAAGCAATGACAAAAACAGCTCCTGCCCATTTCCTGCGAACGCGGTAGACTCGTCTGTTGACGTGAGTTGAGCGAGCGAGCGAGCAAGCGAGGCTTTTCACGTCTGGGGACAGTCGCAGAGTTGGCGTGCTGTGGCTTGACCGCCAACTTGGATTAGCGACGAGCCCCTGGGGGTGGAAGCGCGACCGGCCGTCACGATAGCGATGAGATACGGGCCTCGCTGCCACAGCGCCCCATCATCATCGCACCTGTGCCGATTGATCGCTGCTAATTATCCGTCCCGCCTGCCGGCTCGCGTAAATTTGTAGCGGAGGGAACCTGTCGGACGCGCGCGGTGGTCGTTGGTCGGGAGGAGGCGAAGGGTGGCTCGCCACATCACAAGGCCCAGCTGCCTCTCGCCCCCCTTGGGACTCCGCGGGGTGCCACCGTGGATCCTCGCATGTCGCCGCGGGTGCCCCTGGCGAGGGGATCGCCACAGCTAAGTCTAAAATTATCCGGCTCGCTGGTGAAACTGTAGGCGAGGGGGGCCACCCGAGTGTGGGAGCTGGGAAGCTGCGGTGGAAATCATTAACCAGAAAAAGCGTGAAGCCTCGTTGGTTTTTATTTAAACTCGTAGCAGGTTCTTATACTGCAGGAAGCTGCTTTAGCCGCCTGTAACGGAGTGTTCTGTGCTTCTCATGGAGAGTGCTCGACGCTATTTTAGGGCCCAAGTCCATTGGTATCCTTTCGCCGGAGCTTTGAATTAAATCCTCGGTTAAACAAAGGGATTTGGCAGACTCCGTGTTGAACTGCTTGAGGCCGTTTGGGTCAGGACGACTTAAGAAGTTGACATCCAGTTTCCAGGGACTCGCCACTTCCAACAACAACACTTCCTCTAAGAACAACAACTGCAACGCTCAACGACAACAACAACATTTCAACCTTTCACAACTTTGTCTGGCGTCACGAGGAAGCATGAAGTTGCCACGTGGACGGCAAACCGGCGGCATTCGTCCTTGCGTCCTTTCGCCCATTACTTCGCGACGCGCAGCGCGCGGATGGAACCATCTTTGAACCGCAGCCGAGCGCGATCTCCGGCGGGCACGTGTCGCGGCGCGCCAGAACGCTAGCGCCGGCGAGACGATGGCGGCGCCCAGGTGACTCGCAAGCCGCACCCACCGCGGGCGCCACGAGCCGCCGCCCGGACCCTCTCAGCGATGACCCTGCTGTGCTTCGGGAGGTTGTGCCACCGGCGCAGGGGCGGCCGCTCGTCGACGAGGCGGCGCCCACCCCGAGAGCCGCTGGCGGTGGTGACGGGAGAGGAGTCCGTCGTGACCACCGCCGCCGTCACCGCCCGATCGCGCAAACGTACGTAGTAGCGCCCCGTTTCGGCGCATAGGTTTATGCCGGCGCATCGAGCCATTTCTTCTCCTCCCAAGCCCTCTTCAACCGCCGAAGATGCTCGCAGGAGTGCAATGGCGAAAGCGTGAGGGAAGAGATGCTGAACACCGCGGTCTAACCCCCCCCCACCCCCGCATGCGTAAGCCCCGGTACGGTTACGGCGGTCAAGGAGTTTCCATCGCGTCCGGTTACACGCAGAGCCACGGCTTACACCGCCACGGCACGACCGTTTCAGCCAAAAGTAAGGATGGGTTACTCCTTTGCTGTTGGGGGTGTGAGAAATAGGCGATGCGGGGGGATCGTGCGTTGGACTTCTGCGTTCGTTCTGACGCGGGTGGAATAACTGTTTTATTGGCGAGTAGTGTCAAGAATCGAGCTGTAGGTTAACATTTTTTTACGCTCGTGATGCATGCATCGAATTGTTCTTCGGATTATATGCAAATCTTATCATCATGCTGCATTTGCACTAATGGAACAGACAGTGTACAAATTCGATTTTTTTTTTGTATTATTATAAAGTAACAACGAAATGGCAAAAAAATAAAGGGAATCAATTGTTGAATAGTCACTGCAGGTCGCCAGAATGAATGAAATCTGTGGGTGGTGGATTATTCCATGCTAATGGATCGCTAGTGAATCCGTCTGATGAGCGAGTGCCTACAAGTGTCACCCATTCTACTTGTTTCCTTTTCAGGTCACGGTGTTGTCAATGAATGACTTGAGATGTTTGTTACTTGTGCTTGCTTGTGCATCACTGCCAACGTAGTCTCTCCAATAATTTGTATAGCTGTGGCAGACTCGTTGGTAAAAGTGCAATCTTGTCTCATTTATCGATATTTTATTTTCCTCATGCGAGTACGGTTTTGTGTTGCTCCATTAGCCTATATAGAACAGCATATCATTGCATACATTATCAATAATCGATTCTCCTGCACACGTATAAATTTGTGCTTTGTGAGCGCAAGAATCAAGAGGTCATACGACCGCCCAAGGTTTTTACGCTCGGTAGCCCAATCATTGTTCATCAAACGCAGACTTCTCAACAGACTCTATTTTCATATTCTTAGGTTTTTTCGGTAAAGTCACGTAGGTAAAAAAATTAAACTTAATAAAAGTAAAATTAAAATAAAAATCACGACGTTTCGGAGGCAACACAAGCTTCCGTCTTCAGGTGGAACCGTCACAGCACGATAGCTGTATCAAGTAAACGAGAGATTGCAAGAGATACCACTCCGTATATATAATGGTTTATTTTAATTTTACTTTTATTAATTTTAATTTTTTACCTACGTGACTTTACCGAAAAAACCTAAGAATATGAATCCTTGCAGTCACGAAAGCTTCAAATCTAGAAAGACTCTATTTTCGTTGGCCAGACAGAACTCTGTCCTTCTGCGGCATTGCTGGAGCAGAATGGCAGAGTTGCTCATGGTAAATGCGTTGCAAGTGGCAATTGCTGGCGATGTTTGGCCTAAAGTTGCCCGAGTGTGTTGTAGCGATCGTGGCGTTCTTGGCTGGCGTATAAACCCTGACTGCTGTTAAGCGTCCCCCTGGCCTGGAATGAGTCACCACAGCAGTAATCCTGGAAACAGCGAGTGAATGACATTATAATCTTTGATAATCTTGTTGCCCAGGCCAGTTTTTTTTTTCCGGACGCTACAAGCACGCACAATTTAAGCTTCTTCGGATTTTTTTCGTTTTGCTTAATGAGGCTGTGGCTTGCGTAACGATCTGGCGTGCGACCGATTTAAAGTGGCTGAGGCTCTGATTCTGAGAGCCGCTAGTCAAAAGTGCACACGTTTTTCTTCTGCCGTTTAAAGCCAGCCGTAGCGCCGCCTCACGCGAACGCACTCAGTACGATTACAGCAGACATTTAAAATGGATTCCTACGCTCGCAACTACATCCGTCGATCCATTCGTCTTGAGAATCGATCGATAAGTTCGCTTATGTGCGTGTTACGTACAAACATTACTTGTAGCCCGATGGGGCGAGCGTGACGGAGCAAGTTTCTAAACTGCACAAATGTGTTGGTTCAAATTAGAACTGATAAATAATCGATTCTTGAATCGATTCGTGGTCGCCAATTGCGACGGCTCGCTGAGTCACGGGGAGGTTATGGATCGCCACATGCCTGCCACTTACATCACCAGCACGGAAGCTGCGTCGAAGTGAGCCCATAATTTTTGTTGTGGGCTCACTTCGGTCGCCATACGCTCGTTTTCGCCACATGCCCCTCAGGCCTCTTGGCGCGCTGTGAATAATTCACGCGCTCTCACGTGCCTGTGTTTTTGGACATGTGAGCGAGTGGGCGTGCGTGCATGTGTGCATGTCTCCGCTTGTGGGTTAATATTTAATGCTCGGGCTTCCATCTGCCTTGCCTGTAACACCCCGAAAGTGAGGGGACACCAAAGGCCTTAAGTCGTCGTAGTTTTGGTCCACACCTCCCGGCTTGGCGACCCCTTATTGGAAGTCAAAGTTTTACACGACCCGCCAAATAAATTGGCAAAGTGATACCTGAACTGGTCCTTGGCTCCACTTTCACCAACCCATGCTGACCGGCGTGAAGGATGGTAAAACTTCACCCCTATGGGAACGCCTTTATCCGTCGTGAGAATTTTATTTTATTATGTTTTTATTTCTTTATTTTATTGTTTCCCTTCTACGTGACTTTACCGAAAGAACCAAGAAGATGAATCCCTGCAGTCACGAAAGCTTTAAATCGAAATTCAGTATTGGGCTGTCAAAGGGCAGTAATTGTAATCTCCAAATACCGGGTTGGTTTGTGTGTGCGTGTGTATTAAAGCAGTGGCTCGCTCATTGCACTATAATCTCGTTGACCAGGGTTTAATGTCTGCCAATAAATAGCATGACAAGTGGGTTTGCGTGGCTGTCCTAGACGGCTCCTAGGCTGACTCAGCATCTGAGTGCCTGCCGTGATGTGTAAACACGATCGCTGGGAAGACAAAGCCCACCCGGGCCTGGTGCTGGCTGCGCCAGGAGGCGTGCGCGTCCATTGAGTGTTTTTTGTTTTCCAAAGTCGCAAAGAGAGCGAGTCTCTCTGCAAAGTCGCACATTCTTTGGCACGCCAAAGTCAAGCGAAAAGTGCGCTTTCGGATGGACGGCAAGAAAAAACAATTCTCGCGTTGTTTAAAAATATAAACCCAAACCGAGAGACGTGCTCCGTCACCCGCGAAAAGAGCACCTGCCAAGCCCAGCGGGGCCCCGAGCCTCTGACCTCCGATAGAGACGTTCGCCTCCTTAAGGGTCACGGGGTCGCAGGGTCATGGCGCGGGTTGGCGACCCGTCTGCAATTTATGGCCTCTCCTGTGAAATGGAAACC
Source organism: Lethenteron reissneri (assembly GCF_015708825.2). Classification (NCBI taxonomy): domain Eukaryota; kingdom Metazoa; phylum Chordata; class Hyperoartia; order Petromyzontiformes; family Petromyzontidae; genus Lethenteron; species Lethenteron reissneri. Next base: position 10,253,513 of record NC_083814.1, on the reverse strand, counting down.
CCCCCCCCCCCGCCCCTCTGTGCAAGTTGACAAAAAAAGGCAAATAAATTAAAATGCTACCGAGGCTGCGAGTGAAATTGGACCTGGATGTGACGGCACCAGGTCGGTTGATGTGTTCACCGGAATGCTTTGGCTTCCGAGGATTAACGTCGATGAAAATTGCAATGTCTTGGTTGCCGAGTGTTTAATGTTAAATGTAGCATCAGTTGATGTCCATTGTTTGTTATTATTGTCATAATTGCGCTTGTTTACCCAGGAAGGCATCGCTGGGTCTCGAGACTATTTCAAGAGCGTTCCTGCCAAGCTTTCACAGTAGTGGGCGATGTTGCTAGATGCAATCATATTGAGCAATTTGCAGATACATTTCCAACATTTGGATTATTTGGCCAATACCAGTAACATTGTGTGGTTTATTTTAACTATTCAAGAAAACAGGACAACCTTGAGGAAACCCATGCAGAACAGGGGGAGAGCGTAAAAACTTCGTACAGAAAGGCGCCTGTGTCAGGAGTTGAACCCAGGTCCTTCTCGCCACGGGTAACAAGTGTTACCACCGTGCCACCCTGCCCCCTTTGTTGTTGTTGTTTAAGCAGTACAGGCTGGGTTGGTGCAGTGGTAAGAGCGCCTGGCTTTCAAACGAAAGGTTACAAGTTCCATTCAATGTTACGTTTTGTAGTTGCGTATCGTAAGGATGAAGTAGAGCGTGAATAATTAGCTCGGCGACTTAACTCAAATAGAGCGCATTCATTTGGAAAACTTACATGCAAGGGCAAACACTTGTTGCAAAGCATTACAGAATCCATGCGTGTGTGTGTGTGGTTATACTCCCTTGTTTGCTTTGGTTGCATTTGTTGCGGTGCATATGTAGGCATTACTGTAGAGGCACAAGAACCTGCGGAATCTGCGGCGATATGAAAAGCATTTGGTTGAAAAAGAGACTTGGGTGTCAGTGGTCTCTCACCTTGGTTTTTAATCAAGAACAGTCGCGACATTCAATACGCGCGAAGCAGCAGAAGTGTTTGACTTTTACGCACGCCGATGTCAGCGCGTGCACTGCGAGCGCAAGCCTCTCCCTTAACCCGCGGATGGTTCTGCACGCCAGACGTCGGGCCGCCACGGTCTCTGAAATTACTCAGAAGTCGGCCGCTCGTCTCGTTTTCGCCATTGTCTCTGGGCTGTTTACGCTGTCGGTGGAAAGAGGGATAGCCACTTGAGGTATGGAGCGCCGCCCGGTCGGAGTGTGGCCACGGGCAGGAGCGGGTTGAGGCCTTTGCGTGACTTATGGGGGGCGACTTTGGTGGCTTAGACGCCCCCCAGGCTTTAGGGCGATTTGTCTGGCGGGTGAAGAGCTTTGCTCCGTCTTGTGACCCACGCTCGGACACTGAAGGATTAATTGCACTTTAGACGATTTGGTCTTGTTGTGGTGTTTTCTTTTGTCTCGACCATTACGGGCACGGCTAAGTTTGTATGCGTAGTGGAGTGGTGGTGTAGCGGTTAGCGCGCTGCGCTACAAACCCGGCGACCCGAGTTCGAATCCCGCTCGCAGCCAACACCAGTGACGATTATCTGAACTGGTCCTTTGGTCTCGCTGAGGTTGACTTAGCCTCAAATGAGTACCTGGTGTGGTGTGTAAAGATTTCCAATGGGGAGACAAAGGCGGCCGGTTGTGATGCTGGCCACCCACCCCCTCGTGTGTCCGTTCCGGCCTTCATAGGAGCTCGCTAACAGCACTTGCCCCAACAGTCTGTTGAAGCTATACGGGGGATCTTCGGGGAAGTGCGCTGCACTAAGAACCTCGTGACTTGAGTTTAATCCCTGGGAATGGCCATCACGTCGGTGGCGAGAGTGATATCAGAACCAGTCTCGGGGTCGAGAATTAACCTTAAATGATTGCTGTTGTTGTTATGCGTGCTTGTGCACCACCAAATCCTCGTGCACCATGGTGACATTAATCGCCTCTCCCACGTGCACTTTCCCAACAGTTTGTTCAAGTGCCACACATGGATTTATTTGCCTTTCTGCACTATAATCCACCTGTTTATCCGCACTATTCTTAAAATTATGTTTTCCGCCCAAAGTTGTCGCACCCCCAGCTGCACTCATCCATCAGGTTTCTGCTGATTAGAAAGGAGGGGTTCCCCCCCCCACCTTCACCATTTTTAATAGTCACACTAAGCCAGGTCTTGAGGAACCTTTCCCTTCCAGAGGGAGGAACACGGCTTTAAAACACCTTTGACGGGCGTCCACACAAGAACAACAAGCAACACTGCAGGATGTTCCTCGCAGCGACAAAGCGGCTCGGCCGTGTGGGCAGGTCAACAATACTTGACTCCATTATCCGATTTATAAGATGCTTGCAGTGACGGATAAACTTAATATCGTTTGCGGCTCTTATCAAAGTTGCGGGCCTCTATGCGACGTGCAGTTGTGTGGGCCCGTATCCCACCGACGGGGGAATCTGGGGGGGGGGGGGCTAGGTTCCCCAACCCTGCTGTGAGCGCTTGGAGCCATTCGCCACAGAAGGCGCTACTCGCAGTGCAGTAAATGTGATGATATTGCCGCTGCTGTTGTATGCATATTCTTTGGGTCTTTCGGTAAAGTCACGTGACTTTACCGAAAGACCCAAACGAATATGAATTCCTGCAGTCACGAAAGCTTTAAGTCAAGATTTATGGATGTATGTTTAACTTCTTTTCCAGCGTACGTAGCCAATCTTGCCAATCGGAGGTACGGTGGAAGGAAAACAAACTAAACACAAAAAGCGGTCCTAAAGAAGTGAGTTTGTCAATCTCAATGATTGAAAAGTGCATAGTTCCAGTGGCTCCCTAATATCGGAAGGAAGAGCGTTCCAGACGGCCGCAGAAACGCATCTGAAAGCGCGCGATGCGCTTGACCGTCTTTGTTTGACGGCCAGCAAAAAGCCGCTGCTGCGTGGATGACCGGAGTTCGCGTGATTGTTTATGCTCCTTGACGAGCTCAAAGTATTGTTAAATTGTCGAAAGTTGGCAGGTGTCGTTTAGTGACGTGAGTGTGGGCATGCCCTCGCTGTTGTCCCTGTTGACCCCCCCCCCCCCCCCACCAGCGCCCAGAGTTAACGGGCAGCCGAAGGAGCGGAGGGAGCGGGACGCGCTGGGCGGGTACGAGAGCTCGTCCACGCTCATGAGCAGCGAGCTGGACTCCACCAGCTTCTTCGACTCTGACGAAGATGGCTCCACGAGCAGGTCAGGAGGGGCGCTGACGTGCCCGAGCGGTGGCGCGTTTCTTCTTCCCGCCTTAGTTGCGGAGGTTCGCGGTTCGAGCCCAGCGGCCGCCCTGCGTAATACTGCAGTTGTAGGAAAACTGGAACAAGTTTACAATTATCAGGTTAATCGCCTGACGCAGCTGGTTGTAATCGCCAGCGGAAGTCATACTCGAATTGTAAATGTTGTTAGTTTACTCTCCAACACACCGGTGTGCTGAAGTAGTAACTTATTGGCACTTTTTGTTTACGTGACAAACCCTACTTATTGGCTGTGTCGGGTGGTGGCGTGTTTAATAACGCATTTATATTTATGCGATTTAACCAAAACACAAACTTTTTTTATGAATTAAATCGGCTTCGTCAAAGTCTGCTGTCTATGTCTCAGGGCTTGGATCTTTAAATGACACGCACAACCCAATCAACAGGCAGCTGTAGTCTCGTACATTCCCGCCAAAGGTCTTGGGATCCTGGGCTCTCTCGCAAATGTGTTTTAAGCTGCGCTGTTGTGAAAACAGACTGAAGCCATGGTCAGGCGCTCCCCTGTGCGCTGTCGTGATTTCTGCGCTCTGACGCATTCACACGTAATTGCACGTGACATTCGACTGACCACGTGGATGCAGTCACGTTCGCTATATATTTAGGGGCGCCCGACCATGATTTTTTTTCTTACGAACGATGCTTTAGCCTCGTGGAGAAGAGCGCGAGAAACGCCACCGTGGTACGTGTGTCCACGCGGTACGGGTTTCGTGTTCGCGTTCGTCGTGTTTCCATCTTCCTTTGTACACGCACTGCCCTTTTGTCAACCCACCGCTGGATGAGGGTCTCCCCGTGCCATGCGGAGATGTGTAGGTCACTTGACCGTACTTCGTCACGCTGGTCGGTGAATGTCGATGAAGGTGGGGTCGGAGCTAAACGTGGGACTATAGAGGATGGCTCGGCGGCGGGTTTTGCTGTACCGCCCTCTGCTGACCGCCACAGCTCGTAGTATCATTTCTGTCTTAAGCCTGCTTGCGCTTTTCTTTTATACTCATCGCTATCAATGTGAAGTAGATATAAAGTAAATTTTTTAGGCCCAACGACCTTCTGGGAGTGCATATCAGCAGCATTGATTTTCCACAAGTGAACTCTGGTTTCGTCATGCAGTGTCTCATCAGCCGAGTCGGGCTCACTTAAGCCAACGCTGTTGCACGGCCAGATGGTGAAGGCAAAGACCCTCTCATTAAGATATGGGTCTTTGGAAAGATAGGGTGATGCATTTCATGGTGATTTTGTCACCGGGAAATGCATTGTAGTCCAACAGCACTATTAGAGGCCAGTGGCATTCTGTTGCAGTGGCAGTCAGAAGCAAAGCAGGCAAAGGCTTCGGGCCCATAGCAGCTCAAGGGGTCCCGGGTTCACGACAAATGAGGGGTGCATTCAACATCAGCCCGGATTCAAATCAGAATAAACAAGAAGCCAATTAACGTACAGGCCAAGTAATCTCTCTCATCTCCACCTCGTCGACATTTTTCATCTCACTACATCTGCTTCTTTAATCCCACCACATTTCTCTCCTGCGTACAGCTCTCCCGCCTTCTCGCTAGAGAATAATTTTTTTGACGAAAATTAAAGGTGGCGTGAGGTAGTGGGGGGGGGGGGGGGCGGAGGGCACTGCAAAAAAAAATTCTGCGCCGCCACTGACGGCAAGCGTGACATGGTGATTTTTGGAGGCGAGCGGTGGCGACGGCGGTGGCGACGGCGGTGCCGCGTGAGGGCGGACGCTAACGGCGCGCGCGTGCGGACGCTGCTCGGCAGGTTCAGCTGCTCGACGGAGCAGAGCAGCGCGTCGCGCCTCATGAAGCGTCACCGGCGGCGGCGACGCAAACCGCAGCCCCAGCAGCTCGACCGGGTACGGCAGTGTGTGTGTGTGGGGGGGGGGGGGGGGGGGGGGCAGGGTGGGGTGGGGAAGGACTTTCCCGTGCGGTGTTGTGCGCCAGGGCTGCAGCCTGCGATGAGAGGCTGCGTGCTTCCACGTGGCACTGGACAATTGCGAACAAGAGCTTGATAGCTCATCGTATTTCTCCGGTATAAATAAATGACTGATTCTCAATATTCTGGCAGCGTGTCTGTAAAGCGTCGTAAACGTGTTTGTGGTAGAGCATTATACACGGTTAGCTTTCTGAATGTAGAGTAGACCAGCATATCTGTAAAGTCAATTTAACGTGCAAGGTTGTATTCGCAGACAATATTACGATTCACAATTTATAGAATTTTTTTTTTGGGACCTGCCCAATTTCGTGTCGTTACGACTCATCCACCACACAGCACGGCCAACCAAATCAAATCGTGTACGAGCGCTTTACACGCCGATTGTTATTTTTTAGCTGTGGGTCCAAATTTGCTAATATTTGAAATTTACCTGCCAATTATTCAATCGATATTATACATAGCAGTCATCGCCCCCTACTGGCAGACTAATGCACCAGGATCGATAATGCAATTGAGACTATCCTGTTATCTGGGGTTCTCACCTGATGAAACAAAACAAACGTTAACTTGATGTTACACCGAGTCAGCCGGGCCCACGCTACGATGACGGGCAAGGTGACTGTTTTAGTGCGAAAGCTGCCCTCGCTTTGCGGCTGTGACAGGGGCGTTCCATTAGCACGCTTGGCTACGTACGGCGCGAAAGAAGTTCAACGTACGTACCGTCGATCGCCGATTTATCCGGCACTGTGCAATTATCCGGATTCCAACATTATCCGGCGGTCCTGGGCCGATCTGGCGAAAATGGCAAAACCGCTCCAAAGGCTGTAACCAGTCTGGCGATTGGCACCGTGTGCGGGATGAAAAAAGTAGCTCAGCTTGATTTCAGTGGACACTTCTACACCCCTGATCATCCCATGCAGAGTCTTCGAGATTGGAATGGGAAGTACAGTCCAGGGAATACAGTATCGTTTTACAGTAGGATATTTATTTTTGTTTATTCGTATGTCCATGCCAATTTCACATGGTAAACACATTTTAAACGTCTTCTTGGTTCTTTCGGTAAAGTCACGTAGAAGGGAAATAATAAAATAATAAAAATAAAACATAATAAAATAATTTTCACGACGTTTCGGCCACAACGCAAGCAGCCTTCCTCAGGTGAAGAACAGGTCTGTCGGGGAGACAGCGTCTGTCCCTTCTACGTGACTTTACCGAAAGAACCAAGAAGATGAATCCCTGCAGTCACGAAAGCTTTAAATCGACATTTTAAACGCTAAAAAAACCTATACACCACCAACAAATATAATGTTATACAAGAATGTGTCAAAATAACTTTTTTTTTTTTATTATATATATTTTCCGGCGTTTTAGAAAATCCGGCACCCCCTTCCCCCCCCGCCGGATAATAATCGATGATCTCCCGTACATACTCACGTCCGCTCTTGTTTCAGTCGTCCTCCTTCAGCAGCATCACGGACTCGACGATGTCGCTCAACATCATCACGGTCACGCTCAACATGGGTACGCGCTCGTTACTGCGAACCTTCACACGCACTAAAGACAAAGATGGTCCGCCCCTATAACATTAGCAGACTTTTTTGAGGCAAAGCGCTGTTCGCGAGTAGGCACAGCACACGAAGGGGCGGGGTGGCCAACACCACGCCCGGCCGCTTTTTGTCTCCCTAGTGGCAATGTTTACACACCACTTACATACACACACATGACCCCTCGTGCGATTTGGGTAAAAATGATATGGACAGCCAAATTGAGCAAAAAACAACTATTTATGAATATGCAAAGCCACCCTTAAGCTTCCATACTGCCAATTAAATACTTCCGAAGACAATCGCACGTGTAAAATTGTTGTTTAATCCACGATATCTCCTTACTTGTTACGTATTAAATCACGACAGGGTGGCGCAGCGGTTAACAATTGTGGCTCGCAGCACGAAGGCGCATTTCTACGGCTGTTCCCTCCGTGTTCTCCAATTTCCCCCCCATAGCCAAAGACTTACAACGTCGTTATTGTTGGCCAAACATCCCAATGTTAGCAGAACCTTGGTAAATAAGTAATTGTTTATTATCATCATCATCATGATCATCTCCCCATCTCCTTCAAACAGAGAAGTACAACTTCCTGGGCATCAGCATCGTGGGACAGAGCAACGAGAAGGGAGACGGTGGAATCTACATCGGCTCCATCATGAAGGGAGGCGCCGTTGCCGCCGACGGGCGAATCGAGCCCGGCGACATGCTGCTGCAGGTCAGGGGTCGCAGGGGGGTGTGTTGCCTGCCGTCACCCGGGCTTTTGACGAGTTGATGGCCGTGTGTGCCGAGTTCAGGAAGCTGCGAGGTTAAGTGTCTGGCCTCTGCTTTGTGCGTGAACCCGAGTGGCGACTGCTGTCTGTCTGTGCGTCTTGCACGTGTACCCCCGCACCTCCGATTTGCACGGTTGGCTACGTACGGCGCGGAAGAAGTTCAACATACGTACAGACGTGTTCTTCTCTCCCCCCACCTCTCTATCCTCTTCATGCTCCCTTCTCCCTGCTGCGCTGTGCAGGTGAACGACGTGAACTTTGAGAACATGAGCAACGACGATGCGGTGCGGGTGCTGCGGGACATCGTGCACAAGCCAGGGTACGTGACCCTTCCTCCCTCTCTCCCTTTTTCCTCTCTCCCTCTTCCCTCCCTCCTTCCCTCTTCCCTCCCACCCCTCTCGCTCGTCCCTCACTCCCCTTCCTCCTTCCCGCACTTAAGACGACAAGCGTGTCAATGCTATGTAAGCCGCGTATGCCCCAGGATGTAAAGGTCAATCTCCTGTGAACCCAGCTCTGCTCCACTGCCGTGAGAGTTGGGAGGCAGCTTTCTCGGTAAAGTCACGTAGGTAAAAAATTAAAATTAATTGATGCAGTAGTCGTGCCGTGACGGTTCCACCTGAAGACGGAAGCTTGTTTTGCCTCCGAAACGTCGTGATTTTTATTTTATTTTACTTTTATTAATTAAAATTTTTTACCTACCTAAGAATATGAATCCTTGCAGTCACGAAAGCTTCAAATCTAGAATAGGCAGCTTTCTGGCTGAGTTGCACGCAGTGTTATGTTTGGTGATGTTTGTATCTTCAAGGACTATGTTTTCCCCCTGCCAATCCCCCCCTCCCCAACCTCGCAATTTGATGAATGTCGCGATTCAAGATCGCGATTCGATTCAATAATCGTTTCCTTATTTTGGTATTGCGGAGCACGTTGCGTCTGTCGTTGCCTGCAGGATTTTGCGTGAAGTCTATCACGTGAAATGCACACGAATCAAAAATACTCGATTCTCCACCCACACAATCCAGGGCGCGTGCCGTGGGCCTATGACTCGAATGATCTTTGCTTCCCGAGTGCTCTCCCTTTGGTTACGGCAGTGACGACATTTGAAATGAGCAGGGATAGCTCCAGAGCGCGAGAAGAGGTCGTCCCCTTAAAATGCAGTGCGAGTGATGGCGAGCGTTTTTTGTTCATTTGTGCCAGTACACCTCGACTGGCATATTCACCCAATTTTAATTAGTATTGCTTATTAATGTTATTTTGGTATTAATTGTGTAGTCGTGAAAAGAAAAAAAAAACCCCACCGTACCCTTGTCGGAGTCGATGAGCGAGCACACTGCTGAGATGGTGGGTAAGAGGCATCCGTGCGTGACGTCCCAAGCTGGGGCTAATCGCTCGCTCGCTCGCTCGCTCGCGTGCATGCATGCGCACACGCACGTCTGGCCTTCTCCCGCCCGAGATGATTTATTTTTGGTCCGGAAGCCGGTTGGCACATTAGGGTCAGGCAGGTCCAAGTCCTCGCGGGTGAATCCGGATTTAGACGGTCGCGTGCGTTCGTTCGTCTTAGCGCCGAGTGTTAGCGGCACGTGATGCCCCATGGGCCTTCTACGTCACGCATCCTCTGACGTATTTAAATTTTTTGGTTCTCTCCGCTAATTTTTTTTATTGTGACTGATGAGGCCTGTAATGGCACCAAGCATCCCCCTTGCACCCGAGTCATTTGATGAAGTGTCATAATTCAAGTTGATGATTCAACTCGATAGTACACTTCTGTTGACTACATTGACCTATCCATAATAGACTTTTTTTGGATTAGATCGCGTAAATATAAATGCGCCGTTAAATCCTCCACCACCCGACACAGCCAATTAGTAAGGTTTGTCTGGTTAACAAAACGTGTCGATTCATTACTAGTTCAGCACACCGGTGTGTTGTAGAGTAAACCCGCAAAATTTACAATACATTGACCTACATGTAACATTAGCTTATCATTTGCACGCAATTGCAAACAATTTTTCACCGCAATCGTGAGCACAGGTAGCGATTGTGACAGATGGATCGGCGCATCATTGCGTGCCCGTGCCTGCGATAATCTCGTCACCTGGCTGTTTAACGCAAGATGCCATGTTGTTTTGAGGAGTAAGCGTGCCACGTGTGTGCGGGATTTGGCCCAAATCGGCCCGCCCGCTCTGTCCTCTTCTCTCCCCCTCGTCCCGTGGCTTCCTTCTGCGGTCCCCACGGTGTCTCCTTCACTTTGGATGAACTGCAAAGTTTAGTGATCTGCACCAAAGGCTCGCGTCCTGGTGCATGCATATTCATTTTCGTTTCCTTTCCCCCCTCCTCACCTCCCGAGTAGTCACATTCCATTTGTTATGAGCAGTAGCAGCAGCAGCAGCATCTCACGAGACGAACCATTTTTCATTGTAACTCTGCAACCAGCTGCGCATCGACCTGTTGTCAGAAACTGGACCCAGAGGGTGACGCTACAAAACATATTTCTAAACTCACTTTGGGAGACTTGTTTTTTCTTTTTTATCCACTCAAAGGGCGAAAACATTTGTATGGTCTGCAGAGTGTTGCTTGTCAGTGTTTAAAAAAAACAACCAACCTGTATATGCGCTTACGCGAGGTTCAGCTTCCGCTATATGGATTCTGTGAGCGCGCTGCCATCTGTGTGTGTATGTGCATGTACATAGTCTGGCACAAGCGCCGTGGTGACACCACCGCCACTTGGTGGCGAATGGCGGTTGTTGTTGTGCCGCTTCGAGAGTTGTAGTGCCGTGGTTAGTACACCGCACTACGAACCCGGCAACGCGAGTTTGATTCCAGCTCGCAGTAACAGTGGAGAATATTTGGAGTGGTCCTGGGCTTCCCCGAGGTTGACTCAACCTCAAATGGGTAGTTGGTGTGCGGTGTTTAATCTTCTGCACCGGGGAGACAAAGACGGCCAGGCGTGGCGTTGGCCACCAACCCCCTAGTGCGCCGTGTCGGCCTTCATAATTTTCCCTATATTGTGTTTTTTGCGTGCCGCATCCAACAGGCCCATCACCCTGACCGTGGCCAAGTGCTGGGACCCCACGCCGCGCGGATACTTCACCATCCCACGCAGTGAGTGTGTGTGCCGCCAGACCCTCCCCGTCTTTCTTCCTGCCTAAACGCACGTGAACTCCGTTGTGCACGCACAAACAACACTGACGCTACTGCCTGGGAGCATTACGCCGAGACAGCGAGTAGCAGCCTCCATCACGAGGCTCCCTTGCGGAGAACCGCCCCCTGCCCCCGCCCCCACACCCGCCTCTACCCTCCCGCCCAATCAAGCAAGAGCTCCCCTCGTATCCCATAACCTCGATAGCAGCGGTCGACCTGGTGCGGCCACAATTCAGGTTCACCAAATTTACGATGCGAGCCATTCTCAAATGGTTGATTCGCATACGGCTTCACGCAGGTATCGTGCACACACAAACAACGGCTTTGTTGAAGCCTCGTGCATTGTCAACGTGCCTGAAGAAGAGCCCTTGGCCAAAAACATTAGCCTACCGTTATACCCTCGTCGTTACATGGAAGTGTTAACGATCAAGGAGGCCGGGTTTTTTTGTTGTAATTTATGTCTGTGCACCTCAACCAACGTAGTTTGTGTATCCATGTGTTTTTACTGGATGTTCATGGTCTGGACATACATAGAAAATCTCCCCAAAATGGTTTTGTGTGGGGGGGGGGGAATGTTTGGGCGCCCAGTAGTGGGCGTTGCAGTTAGCGCAGCCGCGTTATGAACCCGGCGACCGAGCCAAGCTGGTATCTGTCGAGTTGGTTGCTGGTACCTGTTGGTTGCATTTGACGAAGCGTGACTTAACCGTGGTTGTCTTCCCCCCCCCTCTCCTCCCTGGTTGTGATGGTGCTTGTTGCGGTGGTGGTTGTTGTGGCCGTGTGGTTGTGGTGGTGGCGATTGTTGTGGCTGCGCGGTTGCGGTGGTGGTTGTTGTGGTCGTGCGCCTGCGGTGGACGTTGCTGCGGTTTTGTGGTGGTGGTGGTTGTTGTTGCTTGCGGTGCGGTTGTGGTTGCCGCGGCGTCGGCGTCGAGCCAGGCGAGCCGGTGCGGCCCATCGACCCCGCGGCGTGGGTGTCGCACACGGCGGCCATGACGGGCGCCTACCCCTACGGGATGACGCACTCCATGAGCGCCCTCACGTCCACCTCCTCCTCCATCTCCAGCTCCGTGCCTGAGTCCGAGAGTGAGCGAGCACACGCACACTCGCGCACATACTTGCTCGCACATTCACGCACACACTTGCTCGCACACTGACGTACTCGCTCGCACACTCACACACTCAATCGCTTGCACACTCACGCACACTAATGCTCACACACGCTTGTGCTCACGCACTCTCTCGCATGCACGCGCACATGCACTTGCGCACAATCACGTACACATCCGCACACTCAGGCGCGCATGCACTCAAGAACGCACGCATTCTGTCATTCAAACAATCATGCACTCATGCACGCATGTACTAGTGCACTCACTCGCGTGCATATAACCGATAACACCCACATATGCATCGTGCTGTTTGATACATGTCCCTTAAGTGCACAGATGTAATGTTATTGATGAATAAATGTCTTGGTACATGTCTAGAAATGCACACGCACAACATCCTCTGTGTCATTACAAGGGTGTGGTGATTGCTATACTGTGCTGACGTGACTCCCTCCGTGTCTCCCCATCCCATCTCCTCCACTCCCTCCCCATCCCCTCTGCTCTCCCTCCCCTCCTTTCTGCTCCCTCTTTCTTATCCTGTCCACTTCCTCCCATCCGCTCCACTCCATCTCCCTCCCACCCCCTCCACTCCCTCCCACCCCCTCCACTCCCTCCCACCCCCTCCACTCCCTCCCATCCTGTCCCATTCTCCCTCCCTCCCTCTCTCCCGTGCCCTTCCCTGGCAGGGTTCGATGAGCTGCACCTCTCCATACACAGCGACATGGCCACGGTAGTGAAGGCGATGGCCTCTCCGGAGTCGGGCCTGGAGGTCCGAGACCGCATGTGGCTCAAGATCACCATCCCCAATGCCTTCATCGGTGAGCGACCGCACCGAGGACCTTTGCCTGAGGGGGGTGCGGAGCGGCGGTGGAGGAGGGAACTGACGAATTCGTCAACGGCAAGCTGGACCACGCTCGTTTATCGAGGGAGCGTGCGTTTGGTGCTTGGGGGAATTCGTGAAAAGATTTGCCAGCGAACGAAAGCATATTGAAGCGGATCTGTGGCTTGGTCTTTCGCGCGTCTCTTTGTTTGACGTGACGCGTTGTTCCACACCCGCCCCCGTCTGCCCGCTCGCTCTCTCTCAGGTTCGGACCTGGTGGACTGGCTCTTCAATCACCTCGAGGGCTTCCAGGACCGGCGGGATGCGCGCAAGTACGCCTGCAACCTGCTCAAGGCCGGCCTCATCCGCCACACGGTCAACAAGATCACCTTCTCCGAGCAGTGCTACTACATCTTCGGCGACCTCTGCGGCAGTACGTGGCACACGCGCGCGTGCACAGACGTACACGCGCACACGAACGCACACACGCCGGGACGTGTGCACGCAATTGCACAGGCACGAATGCATGAGCGCGCGCATGTGCTAAAGCACATACAGTATTGTAACAGTGGCTGCCTTTATGTATGTATGTTGAACTTCTTTCGCACCATACGTAGCCAACCTTTTGTTACCGAGGGACGATAATGATGCAGTGCGTACACGGACGCACGCCCCGTGACCTAACGAAGCACGCACACGCGCGGACGCATGCCGCATAACGACATCTACACTTGACCGACAGCCACAGAGCGCCAGCCGCTGTGGCCAACTGAGTCTGCGCCACCAACTAAGACCGGCGCTGGCCGCTGTTCTCTCGTGCGCACACACTCGCCTTCCCGAGCGAGCGATGGTGCACTTTGGCCGCTTGTGTTTAGAGGGTTCGCAGTTCGAGCTCGGCATCCGCCTTGATTCTAATACAGCCGGTGTATCAACTGAATACAAATATGGACCTCCCGCTTCGTGGTGCACGTTAATGATCCTGTGACATAACTCGTGCATGAGTAGGTGATGCCTGCTCGCGTCATTAGAAAATCACTCGCAAATTGGAACCACAATATTTATTAATACTGGAGGAATCCGATGCACTATGAAGCTCAGGAAAGGTAAGCAATTCACTCAAAAAATGTAAAGAAACATTTTATTTGAACCAGGTAAAGTCCACTGAGATAAGCTTTTTCAGAAGTGACCTGGCCACAAATGATGAAGTGGCTCATCAGGGGTAGAGCCACGTCGCAACATCGCCCCCTTGCTGCAAAACTACCGCAGGCCAGACCCGTCCGTGAGAGACGGGGCCTTCGCGATATCCCTGCGCTATGATAACGGCTCGAATACCAAACGCAGCAACACTTTGAAATAATCCCCACCTGCTCATCCCGCCCGTGCCGCCCACGCCTTCCCCGTCAGACATGGCGAACCTGTCGATCCACGACCACGACGGCTCCAGCGGCGCCTCCGACCAGGACACGCTGGCGCCGCTGCCCCACCCGGGCGCCGCTCCGTGGCCCCTGCAGACGGCGTTCCCCTACCCGCCCTACCCCCCGCACCCGTACGGCCCGCTGCCCCCGGGCTTCCCCGAGCAGGGCAGCGGCAGCGCCGGCAGCCAGCACAGCGAGGGTACGTGTGCCAGCGCGGGGGATGCGTGGGGGCTCGTGGGGGCGCGGGCGGCCGTTCTGACGGGCGCGGCGAGCGGGAGGGCTCTTCTTGTGCGCCGGCGCGTGCTACGATGCCGCCCTGCGCACGCGGAAGGACGCCGCGTGTGTGCCGTGGGGTGGCGGACGAGCGGAGGGGACGCGTCGCAGAAGGAGATGGTGGGAGAGGTGAAATCGGATTGCGCGCCGGGTGGATGCGTTCGGTTGCAAGATTGTGGGAGATGGGGCGACGGTTGGGGGAGGCCTTTATCCAGCGGTGGATTGATTGTGGCTGACGATGAACATGCGTGTCACGTGCAAGCACGCGAGCTTATGATGAGCGCTCCCCGCTGTCATCTTGTTTGTGCCTCCTGTTTTCAATCAAGACGCAAAAATGCGTGAAAAGCACACAGCCATTTGTGCATTATGCAAAACCCCAACAGTGCATTGTGGTTCCTTTGTCTTCGATCACAATCAAAATAAATTTATGAAAATGTAAGCAACTGACAGCAGCAGTGAACTGGTTTTATAATAATTAGGACTCATCAGCACTCCTGCAAAGTCTGTTTGCTGCATTAACGTGACTTTGACATTTTCACGTAGTTTTCAGCAGTGGGAATAATCAATTCTCGTTTGATTCGTGGATTGTGAATCCATTCCTTAGTTGAATCCCAATCCTGAGTTGTAACTATTCTTTCAAATCGTTCACAGGGGAAGAGTGAATCATTGAGATGCCCGTCTGAAAGCATTGCGAGAGTGCTGAGCTGGCGTGAATGATTATGATCGAATCCACACATCCTCCTGGGATTGAAGCAAAGTTATTTGATATATACCGAGTTGATGGTATCAACCCGGCCATCAATGGTTTGGCACTCATTCGGCTAAATTTCACCCCTCAGACATAATAATATTGGTTTGACGGTAATGCTATAAAAAATATTCTGTGTGTGGGAAAAGGCTGCCCCCTACTGTGTCAATCAGAAGTCACTTGAGCTTTTTAAGCATCTGAGTTGTGTGTAATCCACTTGCACGTGCTGTACAAGAAGGGGCGATGCAACGCTCTCTGCAAGCAATCCGAAAGGATATTTCGTCTCATTAAATTACGCCGATGCACACAATTGGTGACGACGTTGGACGGGTCGGGGAAACGACCCCGAAAGCGTTGCCGGCTGTAACCTAACGCAGCACGACGGTCCGTGTCGTCCCCCCGGCGCGACCACAGGGAGCCGGAGCAGCGGCTCGAACCGGAGCGGAGGGGCCGAGCGTCGCGGCTCCGTCAAGGAGAAGGACGCCAAGGGCCAGGGCAGCGGCGGAAGCGGAGGCGGAGGAGGGGGAGGAGGGGGAGGGGGTGGCAGCAGCGGTGGCGGCGGCGCCGACTCCAAGTCCGGCGGCAGCGGCAGCGAGTCAGACCACACGACGCGCACGGGCAGCGTGCGGCGCGCCCCCAGCGAGCGCTCGCACCGCAGCCACGCCAGCGCGTCGCACCACAGCCTGCCGCGGAGCCACTACTCGTACGGCGCGCCCGGCGTGCCGCCGCCGCCGCCTCCGCCGGCGCTCGTGTCGGCCGGCGCCCTCCTCCCCGCCGCTTCTGCCGTCGGCGCGTCGCCGGGCGTCATGCCCCCGCCGTACGCGGTGGCGATGATGGGCGGCGTGGGGCATCTCCCGCCCGGCACGATCGTTCCCGCGTCGCCGCCGCCGCCCGCGCAGCTGTCGACGTCGTCGTCGTCGGTGGCGCCGCCCCTCACGGGCCCCCCCGGGGGGCCGCCCGTCAGGGACCTGAGCTCTGTGCCGCCGGAGCTGATGGGAAGCCGACAGTCGTTCCGCATGGCCATGGGGAACCCCGACGACTTTAACCTGGACATCATGTGAAGGGGAGCGTCTGGCTGGGCCCTCCGCTCGTGTCCCCCCCCTCCCCCGCCCGATTGAACCGGAGTCGCTCTTTCCGTTGACTGAAAGCTGATCGTAATGAATTTGTTTCTTTTCTCGTCTCTCCTGACCGCGGTGTAGTTTATCGTCGTGTACATAAATGAAGATCAAAACAAGTTGGAGGGAAAACGAAAAAAAGAGATGAAGTCAAATGAAAGGAACGGTGGGGGGGTGGGGGTGGGGTGGGGGGAAGGTTTGCGTGACAAAAAAAATGTGGCCATGAAAGCAAAGGGAGAGAATTTACGGAAAACTTTGTTGCCGTTGGCGCTCCCGAGGTTCACGCTCGCGTCTAGCGGCGAGTGCGCGAGCGGTGAAGCGAGATTCGCGGGAGCCGGACCCAGGGTGGAACCGCGACTGCGAAAACACGGCGGGCGTCGGGGGGGGGAAGAAAATTGAAAAAAAACGATTCAAGATGGAACAAAAAGATAATGACGTACCACGATATGACAAAGACGCTCATGTCAATACTTGCTACAGGTGCTGTAAAAACAACGGTCGCCCATCCCGGGTGTTGAGGACTTTGTCGTTCGGCTTGCCCGCATTTCTCTGCGGATTGCGGGGAGCGGGCCTGGTTTAGTGTATTTTTAACACGCGTAGGAGGCTTTCGCGACCACAGTGGAGGTTTTTTTGGATTAGAACGCCTGAATGTAAATGTGCCGTCAAACCCGCCTGCCTACCCAACACAGCCAATTAGTGAGGTTGCGTGACGTGGACGGAACGTAGCCAGTTCGTTACTGGTACAGCACTAACGGGTGTGTTGGAGAGTAAAGCCACCGCATTGACAAGTCTGGCTGTCGCCTGATGAGGCTGGTTCTACTCGAATTGTAAACGTTGTGGCTTAACCTCTCCAACACACCAGTTAGTGCTGTACTAGTAACTCATTGGCTGTGTCGGGTGGTGGGCGGGTTCAACGACACATTTATATTCACGCGATGTAAACCAAAAAGCTGTCATGAAGTGTATTTTTAATCGCGATTCTTTGAAAACCTAACGAGCGATACAGAAAGCCTAAACGATGTAATGTTTTTTTTTTGTATTTTGTTTCCCGACCGCCTGCGAAAGTCTTTTTATGTTTACCCCCTCCCCCCACTCTCTGCGTAGAATTACCCATCGCTCTGGAATCATTCGACGCTCTTGAAACGGGGATAAATTGTTACTATCGTATTATATATATATGTGTATATTATATATAGAGGCATTTGATGTGAGCGGACCTTCCGAACCCTAGGTTGATATTCCGATATTCCAATACGACTTGGTTCTACTTCAGTTTACTCTACGTTTTTATCTTTTCGTTGCGTTTTTTTCCGCCCCTCTCGCTGATCAAAAACACTAATCGTTGCCCGCCTCCCCCCCGTTCATAGTCGGGCAAGGCTCCGATTCGGCACTGCCCTCCCTCTCGGGTTTCTCCGGCTTGGGACTCTCCGCTTCCACGCACATATTCTTGCCCAGGACCGCGGCGCGAGAGCCAACAAGGCCGAGCGTTCTCTCGTCCTGCCGCCATCAAGAATTGAGGCGGGGGGGGTGGCGGTGGAGGCTGCACCTAGCCAACATCGTGGGACTGCTCCGTGAGCCAGCGAGGTGCACGGTGGCGCGTGGGCGGCGTCCTCTCGTTCCAAAGCCCACACGCGGACTCCTGCTGCTGCTGCCTCCCTCGCCGCAGGGCCCGTAAAGCTTCACGGCAAGGCAACAGAAAATACGGCTCTGTGCGACTCGCGTTGCTGCCGCCCCCCCCCCCCCCCCCCCCCACGTGTCTGTCTTGTAAAGCGGTGTTGGGAAGCAAGCGCCGCATTTTTTAAGAAGGGACAAAAACGCAACCGTGTTGAAATCATCACCGCTCGCCGTCCGCTGTTGGTCAAACGCCCGCCCCCCCACCCCGTACCGCGTGGTTTGGGAACACGACCGTCTTGTCGAGCGAGGGGCGGCTTCCACCCGGCGAAAGCCCGAGGCCTTCTCGAGTTAAGGAGGCGCTTGGAAATGAGACGCGAGCCCTTCGAAATGAAATCGCCATCGGGAATCTTAAGAAGTGCCGCGGGCGTTTCACCCGCGCGATTCCAGTAGACGTCTCTCTCCGCCATCCGCGTGTTTCGTTTAATATTCGTTTCATGTTTTTGTTTTGGTTATTGTTATTTATGTTTCATTTCTTTGAACTTTGTGCAATCAGTTGCCTTCCCACCCCCCTCCTCCTCCTCTCGCAGTTCCCACTCCGCCCGAGGTCGTCGTTCATTGAGTAGGGGTCAGATTCCGAGTGCGGATCGTTAAAACGTAAAGGACGAGAGAGAGGCCTTCTCTCGACTTGACTTCGGACATCGGCTGCCTCTTTTTTGACGACACCATTCAAATAACAAAAATTGCCGCGTGCCGACCGGTCCACTCTCGGCGCCGGCAAACGGCAAAGTTGCCGGGCACCCAAGGAGTTGACCCCCCACTTGTCCTCCCCCCTCCCTCCCAACACTAATCTCCCGTCGTGAACTACATCGCTAGCTTTTCGTAACTTCGCAAACCTCAACGGTTACGTTTTTTTATATCGTTTAAGATCGTTCTCACTTTCGTTTGATTATGGCATAGGAGGGTGACGCTGCAGTATTAGCTACACACTACTACAGTCTCTCTTCTGCCGTTGAGCATTTTTTTTGTAAAAAAAAAATCTTTCGTTTTGAATTAGCTCGCGAGCGCCTTTCTTTTCTTCTTGTTGTTGTTGCGCCCCCCCCCCCCCCCCCACCAATCTCTCGCTTCCGGCAACGCTGGGACACGAGCAGCTCCGACACGGACTGCAGTCTTCAGGGGCATTGCACCACTCGCCGCGGCCATCGGCCACCGTCGTCGACACCCAGATATCTCGCAGCTTAGCCGGCATCTGTCGATTGGTTGCAAAGGCCCTCGTAGGCCGTGGCGCTTTCGTTCGTTCCTGCCGCCACTCTCGAGCGAGCGATTAAGCGGAGCATTTGGCCCTGGGTCGGTGGTGGAAATTCCACATTCACATGGTAAAAAAAAAAGTGTAGATTTTTTTGTTTTCTTTATTTTACCAGCCCCCACCCGACCGCCCGCCCCGACTGTTAATTTCCAAATATAGTAGCTGGCGTCTTGTCACGAGGTTATGAAATTTGCGGCTGGAATTCGTGCAGAAAGCAGGGTAAACGTCCACCACACAGGCGGCGGGTAGCCTCCGGCGGATGGCGTCACTTGAATATTTCTGGAGGTCCCTTCAAACTCCCCTCCCCACCATCCACACTCGGGGCACTGCACTTTCTCACATGCACTGCTTTAGAGCTGTTTGTCGCACGGCAAATTTTTGTTTTATCCTCGAGAAGAAATACGCTTCATTAAGTAATTTTTTTCCAAATTAAGATGTGCAGTGGCCTCTGCCTGCAGTAACCAGGCAGAGGCCATCGACTTGCTACACTTGAGGATCGGGTTTAAATCGCCGGTGGCTCTAACATCGATTTCTCGGCAGTGCCAGCTCTGTGCCTCTTGAGACGGTATGAGCCCTTTGAATAACCTAGATCCCCCAATCCACCTCAGGTTCAGATCTTAGACCAGCGATGAGCGACTGCACAATTGGATCGCCCCCCCCCCCCCCTTTACCTCGAGTCAACCAATCGACAGCTGTGCGTGTGAATGCCCCTTACCCAGTAGTTTTACACGTGGATGGGATGGGGTGGACGAACTGAACTTTGCAAACCTGTGGTTGGACTCCCGGATCATTGCACGGCACGTTTCCTCCCGCAAGCGAGTTTCCCCGTTGCTGCGAGCCGCCATTTGTTGTCTTGAAAAGCAGCATTGGTGCATGCGTGAAGCCGTTCAGGGTTTTTTAAATTTTATTTGAAGCCTTATCGAAATATCAATTGTTCTCAATCCAAGTGACCGGGTAAACAGACCTTACGATCGGCTGCTTTGTGGTCTCGTGGTATGATTTGTTACAACCGTGTTAATCGTGTTCATTGGATTTGAGGGTGGTCCCCCCCCCCCCCCCACCTTCCGTAATGGACTGCCGCATGCATCGAGTGGCGTTCCGCAGCCACCTGCTTGTGGTTACCGCCGTGCAGACGGGAGACTTCCTCCTCGGTGGGCACGTTTACCTCTCTTTCCACTGTGTCCAACCGAGCTTGCGACGCGGACGCGTCGAGCCAACATGGCGTGGCACAAAAGGCGCCAGGTTTTTATTTTTATTTCTCCCCCCACTTGCAAAAGCCGAACCGAGCCGACGCCGTTGTCCTCGGCAGTGCGCCGACTCAACGTCGCGTGCACCATGTGGTGGCATCATTTGCCACGCAGCTTTTCGTCCCAAGCGAGATACGGGTGTGTGGTGAGGCCAGCCTACCACGCGCGGCTTGGTTGTTCCTGCCATTCGCCGCAAAGCAAAACGAGCCAGCGGAAGAAACAAAGAAACCGGTGCCGTGTGTGACGGCCCTGCACTGGTTTGGCTCGGGTGTCCCAGTGGGAAAAGGAGGGGTACTTCAGCCGAGTGCACCGAGACTTGCAGACTCACAGCAGCAATTCTTGTGGATTCGCCTTGAGAGACAGAGTGAGTGAGTGTGTGGTGAGAATGCCCCGTGGTGAACTGAGATTAAGCGGGACGTGGCCTACGGTTATATTTAGGGTCACCAGGAGTAGGCACGCTTTCATCAGATTTCTCTGTTTTTCCAGAATTCTTCATTAAAATTCTAATCATCTTTCGTGGTCCATGTGGATCGTGGAAAATGTTTTCAGCCCAGGTCAGTGTGGGATTGTGTCCCGTAAACCCCTGCGCTGGTGATTCAATTTTGTTTTCACATTTTTATTTAATGTTTCTTATTTCTGTTGCTGAATGAAACCACGCCTGCCTGTTACGTCGATGGGAGAAGTAGGGGAAGGGGCAATGGGTTGGGCATTTTGGATTTATTCATTTAATGCCTTTAAAAAAAATACATCTTATTGTTTCCCTTAAAAGAAAAATAATCTCACCGGTGCGCCTCGATCTATGGCTTAAGAATCTCGGTCAAATTTGCCATGTGTGAGTGATGGCAATAAAGCCCTATTGAAAATATATCAATTGGAGAGAAGGGGGGCTGCCTTTTCGGCAATAGGCGGCATAGCTTTGTAGTAAATCTGGGGATTATTGTGTGCCTCGAGTCTCCCTTGCCAAAAGAGACGGGCGAGTTTACGGTGTTGCCTTTCGGCCAGAAATATCACCGGATGGACGTAAACTCGTGGACATTCGCCCTCAATCTCTCTGTTTTTGCCAAACATCCGTTGGGGAACGAACTTTTGCGCCAACACACGAATGGGGCCACGCATTGGGCTGTCACTTTCCTTGAGTGAAGCGTTATAATTTGACTGCATGGAAACATGACCACTTTGTGACGATAGTGCTTCGGGTGAGTGAGTGGATAAGCGAGTGAATTGCTGGGTGGGTGAGTGTGAACAAAATAAATTTAATGCGTGAAGCGAGTGATCTGGGGGGGGGGGGGGGGGGGGGGTTGGGGGTGAGTTGTGAGCGAGCGATTAGTTTGGCAGGCGATCGGGGATGAGTGTGGCCGAACGAGTAAATCGTTGAATCTCCACAGGTTTCCGCTCGCGTTCGGCGATGGTGAATGGGTGCGAGAGTGGAGTGAACCCAGCCAGACGGCGTGTGGCACTCCCCCACCACCCCCTTCTGAACTGAATCGAGACTCAATGCATCGGTGGTACTTTGCTCTCTTAAAATGTTTATTTGTGGCACCCTGCCCACGTCACATGAAGGAATCGATTTATCCGCGTTTATTTTGTACTTTTGAAAATGACTAAAAAAAACCGAACTCCTCTCTTTTTACTTTTACATTTTTATTTACTTTGGTAAATTTCTCTTTACCCCCCTCCCTCCCTCCCTCCCCCTTTGTAGCTATTTAACATTGTACTGTAATTCATTTTTTTTCGTTCGTTTGTTTAGACACTAGTATTAATAAACACCACATGTTTATCTTGAACCATTGTGGGCATGTGAATTTGGATTGTTGCAACGCGTGAATATTCTCGTGTCGAACAAACTCACGCACGCGCACAAACACAAAGATCCCCCGTATAGCCTGCAACAGACTGTTGGGGCAAGTGCCGTGAGCGGAGCACCTTCCGAAGACCGGCACGGTGCACGAGGCGGTGGGTGGCCAGCACCGCGCCCGGCCGCCTTTGTCTCCCTAGTGACGACGTGTACACACCGCACCAGCTACTCATTTGAGGCTGAGTCGACCCTAGGGGGGGGTGGTGGTGGTGGTGGTTTCCCAGGACCGGTTCCGATGAGCGTCACTGCTGTTACCTTGAGCGGGTCGCGGGGTTCGCAGTGCACTACCCCGCTGCGCGACCGCTCCCCACACCCACGAGGGCAATCGCGTAACATCCACTTCATATAAGTCGTGGGGATTTTGATGTAGAATTTAAATGTAGATTTATTAAAAGGTGCTCGACACCCGTTGTTGCACATTTGACACGCCCTTCAAGAACCGATCTGAAGTTTAATCGCCACCAAAGACAAAGATCCCCGTATAGCCTGAACAGACTGTTGGGGCAAGTGCTGTTAACGAGCGCCTATGAAAGCTGGCACGGCACACGAGGGGGTGGGTGGCCAAAGACACGCCCGGCCGCCTTTGTCTCCCCAGTGGGAATGTTTACACCACACCAGGTCCTCATTTGGGGCTGCGTCGACCTCGGGGAGGCCCACGACCGGTTCAGAGAATCGTCACTGGCGTTGGCTGTAAGCGGGACTTGACCTCGGGTCGCCGGGTTCGTAGCGCAGCGACCACCACCATCATCACCATCATCACCACCATCATCACCACCATCATCATCATCACCACCATCATCACCATCACCACCACCATCATCACCACCATCACCACCACCATCACCACCATCATCACCACCATCACCATCATCACCACCATCATCACCATCATCACCACCATCATCATCACCATTACCACCACCATCATCACCACCATCACCACCATCTGGCCTGAACTCTTCCAAATTGGTCACCGACTTCCGGGCACCACACCAATCCCTATCTCAGTAACCCAACTTCCTCCACTCATTCCAACCATGACAACCTCTTCCCCCACCCCCGATTATCACGGTGGCGAGATGTTAACTACATCGCCCGGTGTACAGCAGGTCGTGGGGTTCCATCTCGACCCCGGCGCCTGCTGTATTTTTGGAGTTTGCATGCCTCTCTCCCCGTGGTCGCGTGGATGTTTCTCTGGGTCCTCCCGATTTTTCCCCTCCACGTTTAGAAAGGTGAGTTTAGAGTTTTTGGCTGCTTTTAATTTTGACACACGAAGCCACTTCGCTGGGCTGTCATTTGTGAAGCAAAGTCCCTTCCGACAAAAGAGCTGCACACAGCTCATCGGACCTGACCTGGTAAAATAAAACAATGAGTGAGCTTACATTCCGAAACCTGCAAGTGACTTGCACTATCCATAGTTCACGAGCTTCATAAGCACCCTTCTGCAAAGCAAAAAATTAAGCAGACACGTGCTGTCTGGTGCGGTCGAGCAGTTCATTGGTGAAGTGACGGCGTTGAGCGCCGGGTCGACACGAGTAATCCGCAGCGAAGGAACGTCGTCGCAAGACTCCCGAATCTCTAATCCCACGACGATAAGATTCACCGAAATGTAATCGGCCCCGCGGGCGAGATGTTTGCCTTAAGGAGGGGAGCTCGTTTATCCCAGGCACTGTCGACAGGTTGTGAAAAGGACAGTGCATACATTATCAGAGTTATGTTTTTTGTTTGCATTATGGCTGCAGGTATTGTGGTCAATGCAAACATAACTCCTTGTAAAAAAGGTTTCAGTTTTGTTGCCAGATAAAAGGGTAAAAAACAATTATCATATTTTCTACTGGCAAATGAGGTTCCAATGGTGTAAATCTCTCCTCTGTCAACAAACACATTCATAATCATCTAAACAGCGCTGCGTGTGTAGTATGATCGTCTGCGCGATGCGCGTGTCTTGAGTCGTGGTTGTATTTCGCGGCAGGATATGAAGTCGAATTGTGTTGTGAGCCCATCGAGGGTCCCTTTCGCTCTTCGTTGATGCCAGTGACAACCCGAAAGAGGTCTCCCCTGCCGAGGCGGTAACGAATGTCAACAGGGGGGGGGGGGGGTATGATGGTTAAATGCAGGGTCACTCGCTGCTGAGCAGCTTTCCGTGATTCTGTTTGTGGCACCGGCCCAGACGGAGGACAGCGGATTCCAAGAGAAGGCGATTATCACCCCCCCTCCACTCTCGCTCGCGTCTTGTAGCCAACATAATCACCATCACCACCACTCCCGTCATAATCACCATCACCACCGCCCGCATCATAATCACCATCAACACCGCCCCCTGTCAGCACCCGTGGCCATTCATCGTCGTCTCTTCTCTCGCACTCGAGACCCATCCGTGTGCACCTTGGGCATTGACGAGGTCGTCTAGTCGCGTCGTCGTCCAGGGCAGCAGTGGGACGTTTACGCCTCGCAGTGTCTCTCCGTGCGTCTCTCTCTTCATCGGAATCTTCATTTAGACCGCGGGAGAAATCCGATGAGCCGAAAA
The DNA here is from genome assembly GCF_015708825.2 of Lethenteron reissneri. Classification (NCBI taxonomy): domain Eukaryota; kingdom Metazoa; phylum Chordata; class Hyperoartia; order Petromyzontiformes; family Petromyzontidae; genus Lethenteron; species Lethenteron reissneri. The sequence continues at coordinate 10,228,825 of NC_083814.1, read as the reverse complement.
GCGCTTTTTGCACAGCTGTCCAGCAGAGACGTCTGTGAAAAACGACCGCATGTTTCAACTGATTGACTGGAGGCGATCTGTCTGAATCATGAGTTAGTGTGCTGCCTTTGACTGCTCGTGTTATGACCTGTGAAAGATAGCTGGCTGGCTGGCTGTCTGACTTGATCGCTTTGGAGCCGTGTGTCCAGCTGATCGCCTGTCGCACCGGCTGTTCGCTGGCTCTTCGCAATCGAACGCAGGCGATCAATTACCACTGACGATATTGGCAGATGCCGATGGGCCACCAACATCTCTTAACGCAACGTCTGCCAAGTCCATTTACCCCTTCACGTTCGCCCCGCCGCTGAAAGCTTTTTTTTGTTTTTAGTTTGTTTTGGTTGAGCGGTTCAAGCGCTCCTTCGATGTCGGAGACGATCTCACCGTAACGAAGAAACGAAGCGACGGACCCGTCTCTTTCCCGACGCCAGACGGATAGTTTTGCTGTAAAGGTAAGTGTTGCTGTTGTTGCTGTTGTTGCTGTTGTTGTTGTTTTAGAGGATGTGTGGATATTCGTTGTGTCTGGTTGCATGACGTCCTTCATTTTACCACGCGAAGTCCCCGTTGAAATGCATCGCCTCTCTCGTGATTCACGTCATATGTTTAACCACATTAGACCCCCATTGAGATTCAGGGCGTCACGGTGGCTAGGAGATGTTAACTACCTCGCCTGGTATACAGGATGTCGTGGGTTCGATCCCCACCTTGACGCCTGCTTTACATTTGGAGTTTGCGTGTCTCTCTTTCTCCCCGTGGTGAGATGTTAACTACCTCGCCTGGTATACAGGAGATCGTGGGTTCGATCCCGACCTTGACGCCTGCTGTACATTTGGAGTTTACGTGTCTCTCTCTCTCCCCGTGGTGAGATGTTAACTACCTCGCCTGGTATACAGGAGATCGTGGGTTCGATCCCGACCCTAACGCTTATTGTACATTTGGAGTTTACGTGTCTCTCCCCGTGGTGAGATGTTAACTACCGCGCCTCGTATACAGGAGGTCGTGGGTTCGATCCCGACCTTGTCGCCTGCTGTACATTTGGAGTTTACGTGTCTTTCTCTCTCTCCTTAGTGAGATGTTAACCACCTAGCCTCGTATATAGGAGGTCGTGGGTTCGATCCCGACCCTAACGCCTGCTGTACATTTGGAGTTTGCGTGTCTCTCTCTCTCCCCGTGGTGAGATGTTAACTACCTCGCCTGGTATACAGGATGTCGTGGGTTCGATCCCGACCTTGACGCCTGCTGTTCATTTGGAGTTTGCGTGTCTCTCTCAACGTGGTCGCGTAGACTTTTCTCCGGGTCCTCCAGGATTTTCCTCTCCACATTTAGAATCAACATCACCCGTTTAGAGTATTTGGCTGCTATACATCTCCACGTGATATGCCAATTCGTTGGGCTGTCATTTGTGGCCAGGTCGTTTCTGAAACATATCCATTTCGCTCAGTTGGCCTTACCTGGTAAAATAAATGGTTTGGTTTTTTTAAATATTATATTTCGTGAGTGGCGTCCTTGATTTGACCGCGTGTGATTTCCCAGTCGAAGACAAAGATCTTGCACGGGTTGTAATTTTCTGATTGTTGCATGGTTCTCCTTGCCATGAATGAAAGGGGAAGCTCAAAGTAGAAGTTGTAACGGCGATGCCATTGGGGACACGGGATGAGTTTATCTGCGTCCGTAGTCGTCGCTGTGCGTGGGACAACATTGTCTGTGTACTGTGCACTGCGTGTGTGAACTGTGTACTGCGTGTGTGCGGTATCGTGTATGTGCTGCGTGTGCTGTGTGTGTACTGACTGTATTTGCGTGTACTGTGTGTGTGTGCGCATTGTGCATTTGTACTGTGTGTGTACTGTCTGTATTGCGTGTACTGTGTGTGTACTGTATTGTGTGTGATGTGTGTACTATGTGTACTGTCCGTATTGCGTGTACTCTGTACTGTGTGTACTGTGTTTGTACTGTGTCTACTGTGTATACCGTGTGTGTGTGTACTGTCTGCATATACTCTGTGTGTGTACTGTGTTTGTGTACTGTGTGTGTATACTGTGTGTGTACTGTGTGTGTACTGTGTATACTGTCTGTGTACTGTGTGTGTGTACTGTGTGTGTCCTGTGTGTACTGTCTGTGTGTACTGTGTGTGTACTGTGTGTGTGTGTACTGTGTACACACGTACACACAGTTTTTTTGGAACGCATCTACGTCAGATCGTTCCCCCCTCACCTCCGATCAGAACGGTTGGCTACGCACCGGAAAGAAGTTGAACACACGTAGCAGCCAGATGAGCTCACCGAGTTCGAAGGTGGATTGGAGGAGGTCTTTTGCCCTCTGTGGGAAGCTACAAGCTGACAACAACAACAACGTTAAGCCACGTGAGAGCCAATGAACGGTTAATTGACTCGAGTGATTGACGGCCTATTTTTAGCCACGAGTCTCTATCGACAGGGAAGATTATGACCAAGACGGCCAGAACGCGCCCGATCTCGTTAGGATCTCGGAAGCTCAGCAGGGCAACACTTGGTTTGCATCATCATCAAGTTATCCGCATCTGCTGCTGCTGCCATTGCCACGGTTTGTGTGCGGATAGTGGCTTAGTGGTTCTTGTGGCCCCATAATCCTCGGGGAAGATCGAAGGCAGGGATCTTCTCCGTCGAGTCTTGCACGAGGAGGTGGCTTCTTGGTGAACCTAGCCTGGCACAAGCGCCGTGGTGACGTCTCCGCCGCTTAGTGGCGAACGGCGGTTGTTGTTGTTGTTGTTGTGTGAACTCCCATTTGGCTTTCCAAGCATCTTCAACCATCAGGGTGTCAACAAGAGGCGTGACGTCTTGGCCAAAAACATGCCCCCTCTCTCAAAATGACCACTGTTTCATTGCTTTTATGGCTTTATTTTGATGATTTTCGAAAAGTTTTTTGTTTGGCCATATTTGTTTGTTGTAGTACAGAGTTAGACTGATGGCCTTAATCTAAGTTGTCTTGTGGTTGTTGTTGTTTGACTTGCATCCCACTGGGATATTTGCACAGGGTTGTTGTACGGTGATTTTTCTGCAATATTTTGCTGTCTTTTCTTGGATTTTCTGTTTGCATATAGTCACTTTAAGATGTTTTCTTGTTCATGTTTTTTGTTTGTTGCAGTTCCGATTCAAGAGCCGAATGGCTCACAGGGCTGTGTGTGGGTGTCTGCACTGTGGGGATTAGCGCAATGCGCTACGAACCCGGCGACCCGAGTTCGATTCCCGCTCACGGCCAACACCGGTGGCTATTGTCTGACCGGCTCCAGCGCAGTGCCGGATGAATCTCGTGCGGGGCCTTGTAGCGATATGTTACAAAGGGGCCCTACATAAAAAAAAACACGTAAATATTAAAATAATTTTTTTTTACTTGCGTAGTAAAGTAATTGTATTTTTTCATTTGCTATACAGCCGGAAAAAAAACGACAAATCGCTAACCTTAAACACCCAGTCGTTCGTAAAAGTTGAAGGCGGTATAGTACTATAGTAATAGAGCAAGTGCAGAACCACTGAATCGGAATTGATAGCTTGAAAGCGTTTAGCGCGGGGCCCTTGAAAGTGCGGGGCCCGTAGCTACTTTGCTACTACATGTGTAGCTACTTTTGCTACGAGGATAATCCGGCACTGCTCCTGGGCCTCCCCTAGATCGGCTCAGCCTCGAAACGAGTACCCAGTGCGCTGCATAAAACATCGCCGCTGGGGAGACAAAGGCGGCCGGGAACGGTGCTGGCCACCCCCCCCCCCCCATGCACCGTGTGTCGGCCTTCATAGCTTGCTGCTACTCGCGAACCGGCACTGACCCCCAACAATCAGTAAAGGCTACACGGGCCGGTGTGGGACGGTGTGGGGGGGGGGGGGGGGTCTTCGTCTTTTCTCTGCAGGCCGCGCTCATGCTGGAGGTGGGGGTCCGCGTGGTGCGTGGCCGTGACTGGCGCTGGGCCGACCAGGACGGCGGCGAGGGCCACGCGGGCACTGTGGTTCTGGTGGCGCGACGCGGCGAGAAGGCGGCGAGGGAGGCACGCACCGTGGTGGTGCAGTGGGACACGGGAGCGCGCGCAGACTATCGAGCCGGCTACCAGGGCGCACACGACCTGCTGCTGCTGGACAACGCGCAGATCGGTGGGGGTGGCACTGCGCGCGTGTGGGGGGGAGGGGGGTTGTGGATGTGTGAGGGTTTGTGAGTGGGTGCGTGGGGGGGTGTGTGGGTGTGGGGGGTTTGTGTGTGTGGGTGTGTGGGGGTTTGTGTGTGGGTGTGTGGGGGTTTGTGTGTGGGTTCGTGGGGGGGTTTGTGTGTGGGTGTGTGTGAGGGTTTGTGTGTGTGTGCCCTGCGCACGTGTGTGTGGGTGCGTGGGGGGGTGGGGGTTTGTGTGTGGGTGTGTGTGGGGGTTTGTGTGTGGGTGTGTGTGAGGGTTTGTGTGTGGGTGCCCTGCGCACGTGTGTGTGGGTGCGTGGGGGGGTTGTGTGTGGGTGTGTGGGGGTTTGTGTGTGGGTGTGTGGGGGTTTGTGTGTGGGTGTGTGTGAGGGTTTGTGTGTGGGTGCCCTGCGCACGTGTGTGTGGGGGGTTGTGTGTGGGTTTGTGGGGGTTTGTGTGTGGGTGTGTGGGGGTTTGTGTGTGGGTGTGTGTGAGGGTTTGTGTGTGGGTGCCCTGCGCACGCGTGTGTGGGGGTTTGTGTGTGGGTGTGTGTGGGGGTTTGTGTGTGGGTGGGGGTTTGTGTGTGGGTGCCCTGCGCACGTGTGTGTAGGTGCGTGGGGGGGTTGTGTGTGGGTGGTGGGGGTTTGTGTGTGGGTGTGTGGAGGTTTATGTGTAGGTGTGTGGGGGGGGGGGGGGTGTGTGGGTGCGTGTGGTGCCTGTGCTGTAGAGGTGCTCGTTAGCAGCACTTGCCCCAAGAGTCTATTAAGGCTACACGGGTGATGATGAAGACGACGATGACAATAAGATTATGTCAACGATATTCACGACGACGAAGATGATGACAATGATGTCAATGATAACTGGAATGATGATCACGACGACGATGATGATGACAATGCTGATGACAATGATGTCAATGATGATCACGACGATGATGATGACAATGAATGAACCAGTGCCTCCTCCCCCTAACGTTGACCCCCCCCCCCGCCCCCCCCCCAGGCGTACGGCACCCGAACATCGCGTGCGACGCCTGCGGCACGCGCGGCCTGGCGGGGCTGCGTTGGCGCTGCGTCTCGTGCCGCGACTTCGACCTCTGCACGCGCTGCTACGCGGGCAGCCGCCACGAGCTGTCGCACGCGTTCCAGCGCTACGAGCACGCGCGCGCCGTGCCGTGCGTAGCGCGCTCTCGTCCACTCACTCGTCCACTCACTCGCTCGCTCACTCGTCCACTCACTCGCTCGCTCACTCGTCCACTCACTCACTCGCTCGCTCAATCAACCACCCGCTCGCTCGCTCACTCACTCACTCGTCCACTCACTCACTCGCACGCTCAATCAGCCACTCACTCGCTCGCTCAATCAACCACCCACTCACTCACTCGCTCGCTCAATCAACCACCCGCTCGCTCGCTCACTCGTCCACTCACTCACTCGCTCGCTCAATCAGCCACCCGCTCGCTCGCTCACTCGTCCACTCACTCACTCGCTCAATCAACCGCTCGCTCGCTCACTCGTCCACTCGCTCGCTCAAGCAACCACCCGCTCGCTCGCTCTCTCGCCCACTCACTCACCACACTCGCTCACTCACCCACTCACTCGCACGCTCGCTCACACACTCGTCCACTCACTCACTCACCCCACTCGCTCACTCACTCAATCGCCACATTCACTCACTCACTGACCCACTCACTCGCACGCTCGCTCTCATACTCGTCCACTCATTCAATCACCCCACTCGCTCACTCACCCGCTCACTCGCACGCTCACTGACCCACTCAGTCAACCACTCACTCGCACGCTCGCCCTCACACTCGTCCACTCACTCATCCCACTCACTCACCCCACTCACTCACTCACTCACCCCACTCACTTACTCACTCACCCACTCTCTCACTCGCTAGCTCGCCCACTCTCCCACTCATCTCACTCACTCACCAACTCAGTAAACCATCCACTCACCCACTCACCCACTCACTCCCCCACTCACTCTCCCACTCATCCACTCACTCAGCAATTCAGTCAACCATCCACTCACCCACCAATCCACCCATTCAGCTCCCCAACTCAACTGAAATTCAGTTTTTTCAGGACCCATCTTGAGACAGAGAGGCTATCCAGCGTAACCAAAATTCCAATCATCATAGTAACACGACGTCTAATAAACGTTAGCGTGCACGTGGTGGCAACGGAGCTTGCTGTGATCCCTGCGAGGGATGAGCTGAGATTAGCGCGAGGCGCGGGCAAGGGCACTCGGAGGCCGATGCCGCATGCTCACGCTCCAGTGACCATCGATAATCCAGCTGTGCGGGGAGTGGGGGGTTGGTGGACCACGGAGTGATGGAGAACATCGAGTGTGGGTTGTGTGTGGGGAGCCTTCGCAGGTGCTCGCTAACAGCGCTTGCCTCGGCAGCCTGTTAAAGGCTATACCGTGCGGGGGATCTTTTGTCTTTGGGGAGCGGTGGCGCAGTGGTTAGCGCGCTGAGAACCAATGGAAACCATGGTTACAGCAAATAACAAAACGCTTGTGAAGGCCGCGGCGATGGTGAGCGCACTGCGCTATGAACCCGGCGACCCGAGTTCGATTCCCGCTCACGGCCACCAACATCGGCGACAATTACGTGAACGGGTCCTGAGCCTCCCCTAGGTCGACTCAGCCCGAAATGAGTACCTGGTGCGGTGCGTAAACCATCACCACGAGAGAGACAAAGGCGGCCGGGCGTGGTGCTGGCCACTCACCCACTGGTGTGCCGTGCCGGTCTTCATAGGTGCTACTCGCTAACAGCACTTGGCCGCTACAGTCAGTTAAAGACTACATGGGGCAGCTTTGTCTTTGGCGGGCGGTAGTGCATCAGGAACCGTCTATTGATTCACTATCTTACTATTGTGCATAGTACACAATCGTATTTGGCTGCTGGAGCATTTGGCAACCGCTATAGATTTCCAAACGACGATAAGCCACTTCGTAGAGCTACATAGCTCAGTGGGCCTTACCTGGTAAAATACAAATTGAGTTTATATTATCTCCCGTGATTGGCGTCCTTGATTTGACCGCGTGCGATTTCCCAATCGACGATAAGCATCTTGTACGGGTTGTTATTGGCCTCTTTGCCATGAATAAAAATAGTTTAGTTTTAGATTTAAAGCTTTCGTGACTGCAGGGATTCATCTTCTTGGTTCTTTCGGTAAAGTCACGTAGAATGTAAATAATAAAATAATAAAAATGAAACATTATACAATAATTATTTTATTTTGTTTTATTTTTATTAAAATAAAACATAATAAAATAATTATTTTAGTTTATTATTTTTTCTTTTTATTATTTTATTATTTCCATTCTACCTGACTTTACCGAAAGAACCAAGAAGATAGTTTTTTTGTTTTGCACGTTCCTCCATTGTGCACATTCCTGCCAACGCTGTCCAAACCACAGACACGGCGATTTTACCACCTCCACACTCTCACTCACGACTGGCCCCGAGTCTAACCGCGTGTCCTGTTGCTCCGTAGGGTGGCCGTGGGCTGCCGCATGGGCCTGCAGAGGGTGCAACTCATGGGGATATTCCCGGGGGCAAAGGTCGTGCGAGGGGTGGACTGGGAGTGGGGCGATCAGGACGGTAAGGCGACACGGACCACTGACAATCCAACATTAACTTGATATATGTTCCACCATTGGAACCTCAGTGCGCCTTTTGGCGTCATCTGGTCCAACCCATGTGAGACTAGGCTCTAAGGAAAGCTGTCCAATCAACTTCAAGGACAGTGCATACATTATCAGAGTTATGTTTTTTGTTTGCATTATGACTGCAGGTATTGTGGTCTATGTAAACATGACTCTTTGTAAAAAAAGGTGTCAGTTTTGTTGCCAGATAGAAGGGTAAAAAAACAATTATCATTGATATATGTTCTGTGATGGGACCCCCCCCTCCCCCCCCAACTCTGGTGGAGGAGGCGGTGCAGGTGGCGTGGGCCGCGTGACGGAGCTCCGCGGCTGGGACGGCGACGAGCGAAGCGGCGTGGCGTGCGTGCTCTGGGAGGCGAGCGGCAGTCGCAGTGTGTACCGCGTCGGGCACCAGGGCCGCGTCGACCTGCGCTGCGTCAGCCCAGCCCTGGGTGGCCACTACTTCCGGGAGCACCTGCCCAGCCTGGGTAAGTCCCGACTGGGGCTCCACTGATAAGCCGCCAGCCCCTCCTCCTCAAACTCCCACCCCCATTTTTTTTTCCACTGCCACATCCGAGCCGAGCCGGCGCGAGGCCCCTCTCGACTCTTTGTGTGTGCGGGGAGCGGTGGTGGAGCGGTTAGCGCGCTGCGCTACGAACCCGGCGACCCGAGTTGGTTTCCCGCTCATGGCGAACACTGGTGACGATTATCTGAAAGGGTTCTGGGCATCCCCTAGGTCGACTCAACCTGAAATGAGTATCTGGTGTTGTGTGTAAAACATCACCGATGGAGAGACAAAGGCGGCCGGGCGTGGTGTTGGCCACCCACCCCCTCGTGTGCTGTGCCGGCCTTCATAGGTGACAGTCGCTAACCGCACTTGCCCCAACAGTCTGTTACAGGCTATACGGGTGATCTTTTGTATTTGTGACCAGAATCGTGTCAATTAATTGATGGCGGCCACAGGTTCGCGGGGTTGCTTCTTACTCTCCCGGAGCGACTCAAACAATCCGGAGAGAAAACTTGAAGCCGTCAACAAAGAGGGGCGACATCTGTGACGGGTCGGTTATGGAACCCTGGCGTCTCTCCCACCACCACCACCACAGGGCAGGCAGCGGCGCTGTGCGGGTCGGAGCGCGTCTCCTCGGCCTCACCGCTGCCCGCGTCTCCGTTCCGCCCGCGCGACGCGCGGCCCGGCACGCTGCGTGTCCTGCAGCGGGGCCACGGCGGCTGGAACAGCGAGATGACCCAGGTGGAGCGCGCAGCGGCGGTACGCGCGGGGCGGGGGGGGGGTCACGGCGCGAGCACGAGGCTTGAGTTTGGCCGCAACGCAAACCCTGACCTACACCCCAACTCAAACCCTGACCCCCCCCAATGCAAACCCTTACCCCCCCCCCAACTCAAACCCTGACCCCCAATGCAAACCCTTACCCCCCCCCCAACTCAAACCCTGACCCCCAACTCAAACCCTGACCTCCCCCAACTCAAACTTTAACCCCCAAAGCAAACCCTGACCCTCCCCCCCCAACTCAAACCCTGACCCCCAACTCAAATCCTGACCTCAAACACAAACAGCACTTGCCCCAACAGTCTGTTCAGGCTATACGGGGGGTCTTTGTCTCTGGGGAGTGGTAGTGTAGTAGCCAGCGCACAATCCTGGTCACCCGAGTTCGATTCCAGCTCACAGCCAACGTCGGTAACGGACATTCGGACCAGCCCTGGGCCTCACCCTACGTTGACTCAACCTTGAAAGCGTACCCGGTGCGGTGTGTTAACATCAGCATTGGGGAGACAAAGGCGGCCGGGCGTGGTGCTGGCCACCACCACACCCTTGTTCGTGTACCGTGCCGTCCTTAATAGGTGCTCGCTAACAGCACTTTCCCCAACCGTCAATGTCAACGCGGGGTGATCTTCGTCTCTTGTGTGGAACTAGCAGCGGCGGCGGTGGGGGCAGCGTATCGGTTGACAAAGCCGCTGCAACAAACCATGAACCCTGACCCCAACTCTGACCCTGACCGCTGACCCCTGCAGTACATGGGGCGTCTCGGACGGGTGAACCGCGTGACGGAAAGCGGGCACGTGCACGTGGCCCACCCCAGCGGCACGCGCTGGACCCACAACCCACACGCGCTCACCAAGGTGGGCGCGCGAGGGGGCAGCGCTCTGTCCGGTGCAGATGGAATAGATGGAGATTAGTCCGCACTTGCTGTACCGCCTCGATGCGCACGGGGGATGGGAGTTTGGCAGCGTTTGCGCGATCCACGAACCCTCGCTGCCTCTGCTGGATTCGAAACATGCATGGCCAACAGGCGTTGTCTCTGCAGACACGCGCACGCAGTTCAATCGACGTGCGTCTCACTGCCCTCTACACATGACAGATGATGAGGATGATGATGTGAAGTCTCTGCAAAGAGATGATGTTGATGATGGGGGGGGGGGTTATGATGATGATGTCGATGATGATGGTGATTATGTTGATGGTAATGGTGTTGATGATGTGGATGATGGTGATGATGATGATGCCGACGATGATATTGATGGTTATTATGTTGATGTTGGTGATGATGTTGATAATATCGATGATGGTGACTTCTATTGATGATGTTGATGATGGTGATGATGGTGATGGTTTTGATGATGGTGTTGTTTATGATAATTGCGTTGATGATGTTGATGACAGTTTTTCAAATTGACGGTGATGATGGTGATGGTCTAGAGTCTAGACGATGTCAATGATGGTGACGATGATGGTGACGGTGGTGATAATGTTGATGATGAGTAACGATGTTGATGATTAGTTTCGGTGATGGCGATGACGTTTAATGTCTTGATGTGTTGACGCCGATGGCCCTGCAGGCGGAGGGCTTCACGGCAGGCGACTCGGTGAGGGTCACGTCACTCACTCACCTCGTAACTCACTCACTCACCTCGTCACCCAGGAATCTCGCCACTCACTCACCTCGTCACTCACTCACCTCGTAACTCACTCACCTCGTCACCCACCTCGTCACTCACTCACCTCGTCACTCACTCACCTCGTCACCCACCTCGTCACTCACTCACCTCGTCACTCACTCACTCACCTCGTCACGTCACCCAAGAATCTCGCCACTCACCTCGTAACTCGCTCACCTCTTTACTCAAAGATCCCCCGTATATCTTTTTGGTTTTTTCGGTAAAGTCACGTAGAATGGAAATAATAAAATAATAAAAATAAAACATTATAAAATACAATTCTCACGACGTTTCGGCCACAACGCAAGCAGCCGTCCTCAGGTGAAGAACAGGTTATGTCGGAAAGACAGCGTCTGAATGACAGACCTGTTCTTCACTTGACGACATGGCTTAACCATTTGTTTTCGAAATCACCAAAATAAAGCTTTCAAGACAATCCTTTCCCATACCTCCCAGGTTCCTTCTTGTGCTAGATTTGAAGCTTTCGTGACTGCAAGGATGCATACTCTTATATTTTGTCGGTAAAGTCACGTAGGTAAAAAATAAGTAATAAAAAATACTAAATAATAGAAAAAATAATATAAATAAAATAATAAATCACGACGTTTCGGAGGCAACACAAGCTTCCGTCTTCAGGTGGAACCGTCACAGCAAAATTGCTGTATCAAGTAAAGAGAAGTCCCAAGAGACCCGACCTTGTATATATACTGGTTGAGGGGGGAGGAGCCAGGATGGGCCGCGAGAGAGGAGTTGTTGTGAGATTAGTCAGTGCGGCTGGGACTGAGCCTTTGTCATGTAGATGGCAGAAGCAGATAAGCAAGCCAGGACCAAGCCGCCCCTTGCTATGCTGCACCACGACTCTTTCTCTCCATCACCTCGTGCATTTCATGCCCCCCTCCCTCTCACCTCATCACCCCCCTCCCCCGGCCACCCCCACCACCACACTCACCCCCCCGTGGCTCACCAGGTCCTGGGAGCGGCGTCCCTCGTAGACGACTCCACGTGCGTCTCGACGGCCGCGCCCGAAGAGGTCGCTCGGCCCAAGACTCGCGGGGCGAGTGAGCGGCACGCACGCACAAAGACAAAGGTCCCGCCACAACCACCCCTCCCCGGTGTAGCCTTAACAGACCGTTGGGGCAAGTGGGGGTGGGGTGGGTGGCCACCACCGCGGCCCCCGAGCGGCGATGTTTTTACTCTCCGTACCGCGTGTGCTCATTTGAGGCTGGGTCGACCTAGGGGAGACACGGCACGGGTTCAGAAAAAATTGTCGCTGGGTTTACACCATTGGTACCTCATTTGCCAGTAAAAAATATGATAATTGTTTTTTTACCCTTTAATCTGGCAACAAAACTGACACCTTTTTTTAAAGCTGTCTCGGGTGTGGACCAATCAACTTCAAGGACAGTGCATACATGATCAGAGTTATGTTTTTTTTTGCATTATGACTGCAAGTATTGTGGTCTATGTAAACATGACTCCTTGTAAAAAAAGGTGTCAGTTTTGTTGCCAGATTTAAGGGTAAAAAAACAATTGTCGCTGGGTTGTTGGCCAGCGAGGAGCGGGAATCGAGCCTCGGGTGGCCGGGTTCGTCGCGCAGTGCACTGCCCGCCGTCATCGGTGTCATGTTTATTTGCTGTCGCCACGTGGCCATTGTGGAGCCAGGTCCCTATCGACAGCTTGCATTATTGTCCGATGGGTTGTTTACCTGTGCCAACAACAACAAACAGACACACTCACAGCGGCGTCCTAGGCGAGGTTGGCATCGGCCCTGGTGCAAGGAATTAAATGTCACTCTACTCCACCCCCTGCTCCTCCAACTCCGTATCCCTCCCCGTGTAGTTGTAAGACCCTCCACCACACGACGTAGCCAAACAAACGATAATCTGCCAACGTGTGCAGGCGTATGACGCCTCATCGTCCTCGTCGTTATCGTCGTCATCGTCACCATCATCGTCGTCACCATCATCGTCGTCATCGTCGTCGCCATCATCGTCGTCGTCGTCATCGTCATCCTTGTCACCATCATCGTCGTTGTCAGCGTCCTCATCGTCGTCATTCCGGCCCACTCACCTGGTAAGGTTGAAGAGCAAATCGTCACAGCGTTATCGACGCGCGCGCCCGCGCGGTGCGGTGTGACGCGCGCGGTCACGTGTGGCGCGCGTGGTGCGGTGTGACGCGCGCGGTCACGTGTGGCGCGCGCGATGCGGTGTGACGCGCGCGGTCACGTGTGGCGCGCGCGATGCGGTGTGATGCGCGCGGTCACGTGTGGCGCGCGCGGTGCGGTGTGACGCGCGCGGTCACGTGTGGCGCGCGCGGTGCGGTGTGACGCGCGCGGTCACGTGTGGCGCGCGCGATGCGGTGTGACGCGCGCGGTCACGTGTGGCGCGCGCGGTGCGGTGTGACGCGCGCGGTCACGTGTGGCGCGCGCGGTGCGGTGTGACGCGCGCGGTCACGTGTGGCGCGCGCGATGCGGTGTGACGCGCGCGGTCACGTGTGGCGCGCGCGATGCGGTGTGACGCGCGCGGTCACGTGTGGCGCGCGCGGTGCGGTGTGACGCGCGCGGTCACGTGTGGCGCGCGTGGTGCGGTGTGACGCGCGCGGTCACGTGTGGCGCGCGCGATGCGGTGTGACGCGCGCGGTCACGTGTGGCGCGCGTGGTGCGGTGTGACGCGCGCGGTCACGTGTGGCGCGCGCGGGTGCGGTGTGACGCGCGCGGTCACGTGTGGCGCGCGCGGTGCGGTGTGACGCGCGCGGTCACGTGTGGCGCGCGCGATGCGGTGTGACGCGCGCGGTCACGTGTGGCGCGCGCGATGCGGTGTGACGCGCGCGGTCACGTGTGGCGCGCGCGGTGCGGTGTGACGCGCGCGGTCACGTGTGGCGCGCGCGGTGCGGTGTGACGCGCGCGGTCACGTGTGGCGCGCGCGGTGCGGTGTGCCGCGCGCAGGCTCGCTGGGCTCTCTGCTCGAGGTGGTGCTGCGTGGGGGACCACCGCCGTCCTCGTCCCGACCCTCGAGCGCCCGCGGAGACCCCCCGGGGGTGCTGCTCGTCACGCACGCGGTGCTCGGGCACGTGCGGGAGATGCGCGCGCTGCTCGACGCGTTCCCGCACGAGGTGCGTGCGCGCGCGCTCGGTATCCGCTCGCTGTCGTAGAGAGAGAAAGGGGAGAGAGAACGACTCAGAGGCCTGGTGTGCAGGAGGTCGTGGGTTCGATCCCGACCCTGACGCCTACTGCTGTATATTTGGAGTTTGCGTGTCTCTCTCTCATCATCATCACTGTGGCTAGGAGATGTTAACTACCTCGCCTGGCGTGCAGGAGGTCGTGGGTTCGATCCCGACCCCGACGCCTGCTGCTGTATATTGGGAGTTTGCGTGTCTCTCTCTCTCATCATCATCACGGTGGCTAGGAGATGTTAACTACCTCGCCTGTTATGCAGGAGGTCATGGGTTCGATCCCGACCCCGACGCCTGCTGTATATGTGGAGTTTGCGTGTCTGTCTCTCCCCCGTCGCCGCGTGGATCTTTCTCTGGGTCCTCCGGTTTTTCCCTCCATATTTAGAAGCAACGCGCGTGGGTGCGTGGGGGGGTGAGTGCATGGGTGAGTGAGTGCGTGGGTGGGGTGAGTTCGTGGGTAGGTGAGTGCATGCGTGGGTGGGTGAGTGAGTGCGTGGGTGGGTGAGTGTGTGGGTGGGTGAGTGCGTGGGTGCGTAAGTGTGTGGGTGAGTGTGAGTGAGTGTGTGGGTGAGTGTGTGGGTGAGTGCGTGGGTGGGTGAGTGAATGCGTGCGTGGGTGGGTGCGTGCGCGCTGGCAGGTGGACGCGCAGGTGGAGGGCAAGACGGCGCTGCAGGTGAGTGCGCACCTGGGCCACGGCGCTGCCGTGTCGCTGCTGCTGGAGCGAGGGGCCGACGCGACGCGCCGGGACCCCGACGGAGACACGGCCCTGCACTACGCGGCCTACGGGTACGCAGAAAGCCCAGGCCTTGGGGGGCCGGCCCCCCACGGGGCCCCCTTCCCCCCCTCCCCCACCCACCCAGGCAGTCCGGGCCGATTGAGCCACAAGAACCGTAACTGGGTGATCCATCATGGGACCTCCTTTGCCAGTACCAAAATATACTAATAGGGGTTTTCCCCTTTTTTTCTGGCAACAAAACTGACACCTTTTGCAAGGAATCATGCTTACATTAACCACAATACTTGCAGTCAAATACAATACAAAAACAATACAATACTGATAATTTATGCATTGTCTTTGAAACTGATTGGTCCACACCAGAGACAGCTTTCTTTGGAGCCTAGTCTCATATGGTGTTCGACCAGATGACGCCAAAAGGCGCACAGTTCAAAGACAACGCACTACCAGAGTAACTGGGTGATCCATCGTCGATAGGTCATCTCTGCCCTTGGGGGTCAACGTCACTGTGAAGGGATTCTGGAAGCAGCTCTGTGGCCCAGACGAGCTTTGGTTTTGCGACGTCGCTGCTGCGTTCAGGACAGGGCTCAGTTTGAGAGGACTCGCAATAACGGCCTCAGACGGAGTCCCTGTGACCTAGGGCGGTCCATCTCGCGGCCAGCCCCGCGGATCGAGGGAGGCCAGAAACGGAAGAGATTTCGGAAGCGGTTCTACGGCATCTACTTTCCACGGGCCGTCCGCGAGCACACGGCGGTGACGCTGTTAGCCTGCCAGAGAGAGGGATGCTGCCGTTGTCCGAATGGAGGCTTCGTCTCGTGGCACCAAGGCGATAAAACAACCGGAATCAGAGCCAGGACAGAGGTGAAAGGAAAGTGGGCGCGCTCCAGAGAGAGTAGTGTTCTTCACAAACTTTAAGAGGAGAGGGGGCACTTTGGCCGACAAGACATCATCAGTGTGTGAAGGCCGGCACATCATTTGAAACCATTGGTGGTTTAAATTTCGATTTAAAGCTTTTGTGACTGCAGGGATTCATCTTCTTGGTTCTTTCGGTAAAATCACGTAGGTCGACAGACCTGTTCTCCATCTAAGGACGGCTGCTTGCATTGTGGCCGAAACGTCGTGAGCATTATTTTATGTTTTATTTTTATTATTTTATTATTTCCATTCTACGTGACTTTACCGAAAAAACCAAGAAGATGAATCCCTGCAGTCACGAAAGCTTTAAATCGAAACAAACATGGCGCAAACAAAAACGTCTTCTCGAGTTGTCGGTAGCTTACGACCTCCCCCCCCCCCCGTCTCAGGAGCCGCGAGGCGGTGTGCGAGCTGCTGCTGCTGCAGGGCGGCGTCGACCCAGACGTCGTGAACTCCTCCGGCTCCTCGGCGTTGCACGTGGCGGCCAACCGCGGCTACGCGGAGGTGGCGCACGTCCTCTGTGAGCACGCCTGTGACGTCAACGTGCAGGTGGGCTGGGCGTCGCCGCATGTGTGTGTGAGCGTGTGTGAGTGTGTGAGTGTGGTGAGTGTGTGTGTGTGAGTGTGTGTGTGAGTGGTGTGTGTGTGGTGAGTGTGTGAGTGTGTGGTGAGTGTGTGTGAGTGTGTGAGTGGTGTGTGTGTGTGTGGTGAGTGTGTGTGAGTGTGTGTATGGTGAGTGTGTGGGGAGTGTGTGTGTGAGTGTGTGAGTGAGTGTGTGTGAGTGTGTGAGTGGTGTGTGTGTGTGTGGTGAGTGTGTGTGTGAGTGTGTGTGTGAGTGTGTGAGTGTGTGTGTGAGTGTGTGAGTGTGTGGTGAGTGTGTGTGTGTGGTGAGTGTGTGTGTGTGGTGAGTGTGTGGGGAGTGTGTGTGTGAGTGAGTGTGTGTGAGTGTGTGAGTGGTGTGTGTGTGTGTGGTGAGTGTGTGTGTGAGTGTGTGTGTGAGTGTGTGAGTGTGTGTGTGAGTGTGTGAGTGTGTGGTGAGTGTGTGTGTGTGGTGAGTGTGTGTGTGGTGAGTGTGTGTGTGTGAGTGTGTGTGTGAGTGTGTGAGTGTGTGGTGAGTGTGTGTGTGTGGTGAGTGTGTGTGTGTGGTGAGTGTGTGGGGAGTGTGTGTGTGAGTGTGAGTGAGTGTGTGTGAGTGTGTGAGTGGTGTGTGTGTGTGGTGAGTGTGTGTGTGAGTGTGTGTGTGAGTGTGTGAGTGTGTGTGTGAGTGTGTGAGTGTGTGGTGAGTGTGTGTGTGTGGTGAGTGTGTGTGTGGTGAGTGTGTGTGTGTGGTGAGTGTGTGTGAGTGTGTGAGTGTGTGTGTGAGTGTGTGAGTGTGTGGTGAGTGTGTGTGTGGTGAGTGTGTGTGAGTGTGTGTGTGAGTGAGTGTGTGGTGAGTGTGTGTGAGTGTGTGAGTGGTGTGTGTGAGTGTGTGTGTGTGAGTGGTGTGTGTGAGTGTGTGTGAGTGTGTGTGTGGTGAGTGTGTGTGTGTGAGTGTGTGTGTGAGTGGTGTGTGTGTGTGAGTGTGTGTGTGTGAGTGTGTGTATGTGTGGTGAGTGTGAGTGTGTGAGTGTGTGGTGAGTGTGTGAGTGTGTGAGTGTGTGTGTGAGTGTGTGAGTGTGTGGTGAGTGTGTGTGTGGTGAGTGTGTGGTGAGTGTGTGTGTGGAGTGAGTGTGTGTGGTGAGTGTGTGTGTGTGAGTGGTGTGTGTGAGTGTGTACGTGTGTGAGTGTGTGTGTGGTGAGTGGTGTGTGTGAGTGGTGTGTGTGAGTGTGTGTGTGAGGAGTGTGTGTGTGTGTGAAGAGTGTGTGGGAAGAGTGTGTGTGAGTGTGTGTGAGTGAGGAGTGTGTGTGAGGAGTGTGTGTGTACGTGTGTGTGTATGAAGAGTGTGTGTGTGAGGAGTGTGTGAGGAGTGTGTGTGTGTGTGTGGTGAGTGTGTGTGTATGAGAGGGTGTGTGTGAGTGGTGTGTGTGAGTGGTGTGTGTGAGTGTGTGTGTGAGTGGTGTGTGTGAGTGTGTGTGAGTGTGTGTGAGTGTGTGGTGAGTGGTGTGTGTGTGGTGAGTGAGTGTGTGTGAGTGGTGTGTGTGTGGTGAGTGAGTGTGTGTGAGTGGTGTGTGGTGAGTGTGTGGTGAGTGTGTGTGTGAGTGTGTGTGTGAGTGTGTGTGAGTGTGTGTGTGTGGTGAGTGGTGTGTGTGTGGTGAGTGAGTGGTGTGTGTGTGGTGAGTGAGTGTGTGTGAGTGGTGTGTGGTGAGTGTGTGTGAGTGTGTGTGTGTACGTGTGTTTGTGAAGAGTGAGTGTGTGTGAGTGTGTGTGAGTGTGTGGTGAGTGTGTGTGTGTAAGTGTGTGGTGAGTGTGTGTGTGTGAGTGTGTGTGTGTGAGTGGTGTGTGTGAGTGAGTGTGTGGTGAGTGTGTGTGTGGTGAGGAGTGTGTGAGGAGTGTGTATGTGAGTGTGTGTGTGGTGAGTGTGTGTGTGGTGAGTGTGTGTGTGGTGAGTGTGTGTGAGTGGTGTGTGTGTGGTGAGTGTGTGTGTGAGTGGTGTGTGTGAGTGGTGTGTGTGAGTGAGTGTGTGGTGAGTGTGTGTGTGGTGAGTGTGTGTGTGGTGTGTGAGGAGTGAGTGTGTGTGTGTGTGAGGAGTGTGTGGGAAGAGTGTGTGTGAGTGTGTGTGAGTGTGAGTGTGTGAGGTGTGTGAGTGTGTGTGTGAGTGGTGTGTGTGAGTGGTGTGTATGAGTGTGTGTGTGTGAGTGAGGAGTGTGTGTGAGGAGTGTGTGAGGAGTGAGTGTGTGGTGAGTGTGTGTGTGAGTGTGTGTGTGAGTGTGTGAGGAGTGTGTGTGTGTGTGAAGAGTGTGTGTGAGGAGTGTGTGGGAAGAGTGTGTGTGAGTGTGTGAGTGTGTGTGAGTGAGGAGTGTGTGTGAGGAGTGTGTGAGGTGTGAGTGTGTGAGGAGTGTGTATGTGAGGAGTGTGTGTGTGTGTGAGGAGTGTGTGCGTGTGTGTGAGGAGTGTGAGTGTGTGTGTGTATGTGGTGAATGTGTGTGTGTGTGAGGAGTGAGTGTGTGTGTGTGAGTGTGTATGTGTATGAAGAGTGTGTGGTGAGTGTATGAGTGTACGTGTGTGTGAGTGTGTGTGTGTGAGGAGTAAGTGTGTGTGTGTGAGTGTGTGTGTGAGGAGTGTGTGTGTGTAAGTGTGTGAGGAGTGTGTGTGTGTGGAGTGTGTGTGTGTGAGGAGTAAGTGTGTGTTTGTGAGTGTGTGTGTGTGAGGAGTAAGTGTGTGTGGAGTGTGTGAGGAGTGAGTGTGTGTGTGTGAGGAGTGAGTGTGTACGTGTGTGTGAGTGTGTACGTGTGTGTGTGAGGAGTGTGTGCGTGTGTGTGTGAGTGTGTTAGGAGTGTATGAGTGTGTACGTCTGCGTGAGTGTGTGTGTGTGAGGAGTGAGTATGTGTGTGTGTCATGTGCCGTGCCGGCCTTCGTAGGATGCTCGCTAACGCCACTTGCCCCAACGATCCACTGAAGGCTATAACGGGGGCGCGCCTTTGTCTTTGTGGTGCTGGCCACCCACCCCCTCGTGTGCCGTGCCGGCTTTCGTACGGTGCTCGCTAACGCCACTTGCCTCAACGTTCCGCTGAAGGCTATACGGTGGCGGTGGGGGCCTTTATCTTTGTGCGGTCAGGACGCATGCGGGGACACGGCTCTGCACGACGCGCTGGCCAAGGAGGCGCGCGGGGTCGCTGCGCTGCTACTCGCCGCTCCCTCCGCCGACTTCTCGCTCCGAAACCGCCGCGGCTTCAACATCCTGCACCAGGCTGCGCTCAAAGGGAACCAGCTGTGAGTACCTGCGGTGACCCACGTCTCAACCGAGATGTTAACTGCCTCGCCTGGGCGACAGGAGGTCGTGGGTTCGAAGCCGACCCTGACGATGCCTGCTGCTGCTGCTGTATATTTGGAGTTTGCGTGTCTCTCTCTCTCTTTTTCTTCCAGTGGTTAATGTGGATTTTACTGGTAGGAACCTCCTGGTTACACCAGCCCACAGGGGATTATTGTGTCCGTCGTGCAGGGAGGGGCTGGGTGGGGAGGGAGCGGCTGGGTGGGGAGGGGAGGGTGGGGAGGGGCTGTGTGGGGAGGGTGGTGAGGGGCTGGGTGGGGAGGGTGGGGAGGGGCTGGGTGGGGAGGGAGGGGTGGGGCTGGGTGGGGAGTGGGAGGGGTGGGGCTGGGAGGGGTGGGGCTGGGTGGGGAGGGGCTGGTCACCCCGTGGTGCCCTTATAAAACTCAACGTTTAACCTACTCACGCCGGCTTGTGCCCGCCCTCACAGTCGGGCATATTTGCGGAATACACCACGCCGCCGTTGACCCTGGCCATTGACCCTGGCCATTGACCTTGGCCATTGACCGAGCAACCAAACGTTCCTACCAGCTCCCTCGGCAGGAATGTGTTTCTCCGGGTCCTCCGGTTTTTCCCCTCCCACATTTAGAAGCTGATAGTGATGCTGCTGCTGCTGATGGCGATGCTGCTGCTGCTGATGGCGATGATGCAGCTACTGCTGATGCTTCAGTCGCTGCTGCTGAAGTTGATAATGATGCAGCTGCTTCTGCCAATGATGCTGCTGCTGATGGTGATGATGATGCAGCAGCTACTGCTGATGCTTCTGTCGCTATTGCTGCTGCTTCTGCCGATACTGCTGCTGCTACACCTGGTGATGACTACAAGATAGAGATGATAATTATGCTGCTGAAGCTGATAATTATGATGAAGCTGCTTCTGCCAATGATGCTGCTAATGGTGATGATGATGATGCAGCAGCTACTGCTGATGCTTCTGTCGCTGCTGCTGCTGATTCTGCCGATACTTGCTGCTAGTGCTACACCTGGTGACGCTCATCATTATCCCCACTTCACCCACCCACCCGGGCACCCACCCACCTTCTCTCTCTCCCATCCCGACCCCGTGACCTGACCCCGACTTTGACGCTCCCCATGACCCTGACCCCCGACTCTGACCCCCCCCCCCCGGCACAGAGCGACCTCCGTGGTGCTGGAGCGAGCGCGCCAGCTGGTGGACGTGGCCAAGGAAGACGGCTACCGCCCCGTCCACCTCGCCGCCCTCAACAACCACGCCGCCGTGGTGCACATGCTCCTCCGCCAGGTGAGCGCACGGCAGCTCGGGCGAGGATTGCCGGTGGTCGTTGTGGTTGTAGTCGTCGTTGTTGTAGTTGTTGTTGAAGTTATTGTTGTAGTCGTTGTCGTAGTCTTCGTTGTCGTTGTTGTCATAATCGTCGTCGTTTTTGTAGTCGTTGTCGACATAGTCGTTGTTGTTGTTGTAGTCACTGTTGTTGTCGTCGTTGTTGTCGCCGTTGTTGTTGTTGTCATAGTCGTTGTTGGTGACGTTTTCCTAGTCGTTGTCGTCATTGTTGTCGGTGAGAACACGCACAACTCCAGGGTTCGGGATCGAACCCACGACCTCCTGCATACCAGGCGAGGCAATCAACATCTCCTAGCCACCGTGGCGCCCGTCTCTGCGCAGCACGAGTCGTCCACTCACTCCCTCCCTTTGCCGTCCATCGCGTCGCTCTCCCACCCCCACGGCCGCAGGGCCGCTGCGACGCGGACGCGGCGACGGGGCGGCTGCAGACGGCGCTGGCTCTGGCGGCGGGTCAGGGCCACGCCGGGGTGGCGCTGGTGCTCGTGCGCGACGGCGCCTGCTCGACCAACGCCCGCGACGCCGAGGGGCGCACCGCGCTACACGCCGCGCTGGGGGCACGCCGGCTCCACGTCGCGCCCTGGCGGCCCCAG
Source organism: Lethenteron reissneri (assembly GCF_015708825.2). NCBI lineage: Eukaryota > Metazoa > Chordata > Hyperoartia > Petromyzontiformes > Petromyzontidae > Lethenteron > Lethenteron reissneri. Next base: position 10,207,416 of record NC_083814.1, on the reverse strand, counting down.
CCGGCGTGCGGGGACGAGACCGAGATGCTCGCCGAGGTGAGAAGGGGACGGTGATGGCCCCCCCACCCCCCCAGGCTTACGAACGCGGTGACGCTCGGGGTCGTCGGCTCTTGACTCTCGCTCTGACCGCTCCCCTGACGCGCAGCTGCGAGCGTCGGGATTCTTCCCGGAGGCGGCGCCGGTCGGAGTGGCCATCGCGTGCTTCCTCGCTCAGTGTGGGGGGGATCCTCTTCGTCCGCGATCACGCCGGCCGCTCGCCGCTCGGCCTGGAGCCCGACCCCGGCGTGCGCCAGCTGCTCGGACACTTCGCGCAGAGGCACAGGTTCGCTCTGCCCGCCCCTGGACGCTCGCGCGTGTGAGAGTGCGAGCGCCTAGCGTGGCCATGGCAGTCTGTTGAGGCTATACGGGGGGGGGGGGGGGGGTGTCGTGTGGAGCGGTGAGCGCACTGCACTACGAACCTGGTAACCCGATTTAGAATCCCACTCACGGCCATCACCGGTGACGCTTATCTGAACCGGTCCTGGGCTTCCCCTTGGTCGACTCTGGTGCGGTGTGTAAACATCGCCGCTAGGGAGACAAAGGCGGCCGGGCGTGGATGCTGGCCACCCACCCCCTCGTGTGCCGTGCCGGCCTTCATAGATGCTCGCTAACAGCACTTGCCCCAACAGTCTGCTCAAGCAATACGGGGGATCTTTGTCCCTGTGTGTGCGTGCTTGCGCACTCTCCATCATCAGTGGTGCCACAAAACTAACGGGCACCCTGAAACTCCCACCCCCTCCTCCTCCACCCCTTCCCCTCCACTGTGCCCCCCCCCCTCCACTGTGCCCCTCCCCTCCACTGTGCCCCCCCCCCCGCCGCTCCCTCACGCAGGAGGTGGGTGTCCGGCTCCGTGGGGGGTCCTGTCGCCCTGCGCAGGGTGCACACGACGCCGCTCATGACGGTGACGAACCTGGACGGCGTGGAGCAGCTGGGAGGCGGCGAGTGCTTGGTCTGCTCCGAGCCGTGCTCGCCCTCGCTCCTCCTGCCCTGCCAACACCGCCTCGCCTGCGAGGGTGCGTGCGTGCGAGCACGTGGTGCGTGCGTGCGTGTTTCTGCGAGGGTCCGTGCGTACGAGCTTGTGGTGCGTGTGTGTGTTTCTGCGAGGGTCCGTGGGTGCGAACGCGTGGTGTGTGCGTGCGTGTGTTTCTGCGAGGGTTCGTGCGTGCGAGCTTGTGGTGCGTGTGTGTGTTTCTGCGAGGGTCCGTGGGTGCGAACGCGTGGTGCGTGCGTGCGTGTGTTTCTGCGAGGGTCCGTGCGTGCGAGCTTGTGGTGCGTGCGTGTGTTTCTGCGAGGGTCCGTGGGTGCGAACGCGTGGTGTGTGCGTGCGTGTGTTTCTGCGAGGGTGCGTGCGTGCGAGCTTGTGGTGCGTGTGTGTGTTTCTGCGAGGGTCCGTGGGTGCGAACGCGTGGTGCGTGCGTGCGTGTGTTTCTGCGAGGGTGCGTGCGTGGGAGGCGGATCGCTCATTGAAATATCGTTAATCGATGGCATCGTAAACCTCGACCACATTCAAATGGGCAGCCTGAATAGTCGCTCGCTAACAACGCAACCGGCGTCTCTCGCGTGCGTGCCTGTCCTGAACGCAGGGTGCAGCCTGCGGATGAAGAGGTGTTTCAAGTGTCAGGTGACCATCACCAAAAAGCTCAGGGAAGGTAAGAAACGGGGCCTTTGTTTGTAAACAACAACAAAAAACAAGATGAGGTGGCGCGGGAGGTTTAGTTGGCAGATGAAGTCGGAGCTGGAAACATTGAGGACCTTGGTTCCTGGCTTCCTGGTTTCAGCCACCTGTAGTGAAACCGGGTTTTCGAGTGAGGCCTAGGCCCGATCAGCAATGACTGAGCACAGAAAAAAAATCAAACATCAAATTTAGGTGTGAACTTAATTTGGGCCAGTTCGACGATCACGTGATTAACAATACCCCCAAGTGGAAAGAAGGGGACGTGGGACAGTGCTACCTCGACGAATGTGTAGACCAGACTTGAATTGATCTCAGGAATACCTCTGTGGTGTCCGCTTCCGCGGGACATTCTTCCACACGAAGGCTCGCACTGCTCTGCTAAGCGAGACGAGTGGACACCTCAACTCGTGACGTGACACCGGTAGCGGAGTCGGGGTGGACATTTTTGAGGGAAAAAAGGCAAATCAAAAAGTTGAAAAACGCACGCGCAAAACCAATTATGATTGTGTTATGATGTCAATATTTCCTCAAGAATAACAAAAAAACTAAACATTTTTTTTATTTTACCAGGTAAGGCCCACTCAGCTGCTAAGTAGCTCTTTTTAGAAACGACCTGGCCACAAATGATAGCTCAACGAAGTGGCTTATCACCGGGAAATGAATTGCAGTCAAATACTCGAAATGCATGTTTCTAAATGTGGAGGGAACACCGGGAGAGGACCCGGAGAAAAATCCACGCGATCACAGGGAGAGAGAGAGAGAGACACGCAAACTACAATTATAGAGCAGGCGTCAGGGTCGGGATCGAACCCACGACCTCCTGCATACCAGGCGAAGGAGATAACATCTCCTAGCCACCGTGATGATGATGAGAGAGAGAGACACGCAAACTCCAAATATACAGCAGGCGTCAGGGTCGAGATCGAACCCACGACCTCCTGTACACCAGGTGAGGTAGTGAACATCTCCTAGCCACCGTGATGATGATGAGAGAGAGAGACACGCAAACTACAAATATACAGCAGGCGTCAGGGTCGGGGTCGAACCCACGACCTCCTGTACACCAGGTGAGGTAGTGAACATCTCCTAGCCGCCGTGGCGCCCAGAAAGAAAGAAATCCTCTTTTGAGTCTCCTGACCCTCTAAAGGATCCCGTTTGAGGTGTTTTGCAATTTGTTTTTACCAATTTCCATTCAGCATGAGAAGAAAGCCCCGTGCACATAGGGGGGAGTGACACATTCTACAGGGTTCACCACACATTACATTCTCCCTGTGGGCAAAGTCAACAGAAGTTGGTAGTGCTTGTCGTCCCGTCAAGACGCGTAGAATTCCTGCGACTGCTGAGGCCGGCCACAAAAATCATAACCTCCCCCACAATGATGTTAGGGGCCGTCCATAAATGACGTCACGCACCTGGGGGGGGGGTGGTCAGACATTTGTGACGATGTGTGACGAGGGGGAGGGGTGGGTTGAGAAATGTGACGTCACATCAAAATGCGCAACTTTAAATGAATGTAGACAACACGTTCTACTTAATTAAATAGACTTTTTGATAAATGCTTTCTCCTACAACATCAGAGTGCAGCGCCACATTAAATACGCACTACAATGACAATAGTTTAAAGCGATTTGCATGTTAAAAAAAAATTGGGGGGGGGGGGGGGCAGAGCTTTGTGACGTCATATTTGAGGGGGGGTCTGACTTTTTGTGACGCCGTGTGACGGGGGGGGGGGGAATTGTTCAAAATCGCGTGACGTCATTTATGGACGGCCTCTTTTGTACAATTGTATAATTATTGTAAAGTAGCTTTGATTAAGGTGCTACATAAATCTAAGATTTTGGAAAAGTACATTTTATTCATGTACATGTCTCCTTGGTGTATTGTATGTAACGGGTATATTTCTATCTTCTTTCGCACCGTACGTAGCCAACCGCGCGGATCGGAGGTGCGGGGGAAAGACAACAAACTCAACACAAAAAGTCGTTCTAAAGAAATTCGTTTTCACTCTAGATGACTTAAAAGTGCAGAGCTCCCCGTGGCTTCCTCATATCGGAAGGAAGAGCGTTCCAGACGGCCGCAGAAGCGCATCTGAAAGCGCGCGATGCGGTGACCCATTTTTGCTCATGCCGAGCGTGAAGCTTCGTCCTCGAGTGATCGTCAGGACGACGGGCAAAATCCTTTCAGCAAAATCTATTCGGGTTTAGCCGCTCGCGCCTCGTTCGTGTGTTGGAACTTCTTTCGCACCATACGTAGCCAACCGTGCCAATGTGAGGTGCGGTGGTGGGGGGGGATGGTGAAACTTGCATCATTCTCACTGACGCCCGCCCGCCTCCCCCCCCCGACACCGCAGACGGAAGCGTCATCGAGTGCCCGACGCGCTCGTCATGTTTCCCGCTGCCGGGCGGCGGCCGCGACGACTGCGCCGGCAACGTCAAGGACCCCTTCCCGGGCACCAGCGGCGGAGACAGCGCCGGAACCTCGGGCAGCAACAGCGGCGGCGACGAAAACGATCCCGGCAGCGACGACGACCACGACGACGCGGCGGCGGCGGCAGCGGAAGAGGAGGCCGAGGGATTGTCCGAGAACGGCCCGGCGCTGCGCGTGCGGTGCCGCGACATGGAGGCGCGGCTGACGTGCGCCGTGTGCATGGAGCGGCCGCTGGGCCTCGTCTTCTCCTGCGGCCACGCGGCCTGCAGCCAGTGCGGCCTCATGCTGCGCGCGTGCCCGCTGTGCCGCAGGGACGTGACGGAGCGCACGCACATCTACGTGTGACGCGGCCCCCACCTCAATGACCGTTGCGATGCCCCCCTACCACACACACCCCTCTCCCTCCTGGAATCCATCTGTGCGGCATCTCGGGGTCGCAATCGACGGCGGCGCCCTCACCTGCACGCTGCCGCCGTGTCTTTCCCACGCACCTCCGGTGTGCACGCTTGGCTACGTACGGTGCGAAAAGAGTTCAACCTACAAACATACTTCTAGATTTGAAGCTTTCGTGACTGCAAGGATTCATGCTCCTAGTTCTTTCGGTAAAGTCACGTACGTAAAAAATGAAACAAAAATTAATTAAAACTTAAATAAAAATCACTACGTTTCGGAGGCAACACGGAGACTTGTGTTGCCTCCGAAACGTCGTGATTTTTATTTTATTTTTAATTAATTTTAATTTCATTTTTTACCCACGTGACTTTACCTGAAAGAACTAAGACTACAAACATACATCCCGTGTCTCGGCCCCCTTGTTTCACCCTTATCCCTGTTTTATCCCCCCGGCTGCCACCTCCAACGGCTTTCGCAGCCGTTCAACATTTAGACGCTTTATTTTAAAAAAGCCCCACGCATACACACATCCCCCCCTTTGTCAATCCACTGTTGGACGAGGACTTCGCCGACCACTCCATGTGGGCCGTGGCAGTGCTCTGCCCATACTTCACCACGCTGCTCAGTGCAGGTTCCGAAGGTTGGAGCCGTAGGTGTGGAAGCATAGAAGTACAGTGCAACAGTAGATGTTTTTGCGACGCTGCTCTATGCCACCTGTCTGCGTGTGATGGTCACCCATACGAGCACTATCCAGGCTCAAGCATGCTTAGCTTCCGAGATAAGAGGTGATTGGGCAGATGCCGGGGTTCAATTTATTGATCTCTATTGACTCCAGATACAGTGGTATTTATATAGTGGTATTTTCATGTTTTGATGATCATAAATGAGGTGCAATTGATGCTTCGGTCGCTACTACTGCGGTCGTGGCTATTGCTGATGACGATTCTAGAAAGAGTCAAATCGACTGAAAATTATAATTTTTTATTTAAATCAGGTAAGTGCCCACTGAGATGATATTTATTTTTTATCAAGGGGTACCCAAGCCATGGCAAATCCGGGGTGGGTGAGATAGGGATCTTCGTGAACATAAGGCAGATCTGAAACACGGTAGAACCAATACCTCGGCCATGGCTTGATCATTGTTTCAATGCGGTGGGCTCACACGAAATTGATTTCTCTAAGACGAGGGTACTTTGCAAACCCACTGGCTATCAACAAAGATTCGTTCATGAAGCCATCCACATATACAGACACAACTTCAATCGAGAAGATGGTTATGAACTGAGCAATCATTGGAAGGACGTTATCAACCAAATTAAGTCGTAACTGGCTGTGATGTTCCCATCCTACCACCTTCCGATGTTGTTATTTTCGGCTCTTTGATTTTACATTAACAGGTTACATTTCCCACTAACACAGCCACCTCGCGTGGCGAGTTCGACGTTGCTGCTCTGCGATCTCCCATTAACATGCTAATCTGTCACATTAACATGCTAATCTGTCACATTAACATGCTAATCTGTCACATTAACATGCTAATCTCTCACATTAATATGCTAATCTCTCACATTAACATGCTAATCTGTCACATTAACATGCTAATCTCTCACATTAACATGCTCATCTCTCACATTAACATGCTAATCTCTCACATTAACACGCTAATCTCTCACATAAATCTTCTCTCACATTAACATGCTAATCTCTCACATTAACACGCTAATCTCTCACATTAACATGCTAATCTCTCACATTAACACGCTAATCTCTCACATTAGCATCCTAATCTCTCACATTCACATGCTAATCTCTCACAGTAACATGTTAATTTCTCACATTAACATAACTAGCCCCGCCCACTTCGCTTATGATCCTTGGGCTACACCCATTTAAACCTTTAAAACAGTCTAAGCAGCTTTCCTCCTGATGACGATTGCTTGTGTTGTGATCGAAACGTCGTAGTTTTTTGTTATTTTTGTTATTTTCGTTGAACCTATCTACGTGACTTTACTGAAAGACCCAAAGAATACTATACACTACACTATACATGTACACTACGCTATACACTACTATACACTATACTACTATACACTATTATACACTCTACACTACACTATACACTACTATACACTACACTATACACTTACACTACGATACATTATACACTACTATACACTTACACTGCTATACATTATACACTACACTATACACTACTACACTATACACTGCAATACTATACACTTACACTACACTATACACTACACTATACACTACAGTATACACTACTATACACTACACTATTATACACTCTACACTACTATACACTACACTATACACTACACTATACACTACTATACACTACACTATACACTACAATATACACTACTATACACTACACTATACACAGACTCTAGCTCTTCCTGGGAACTCCCCAGGCGTTCCCAGGCAAGCCGAGCGACGTCGTCCCACCACCACCACCAGCAGCGTGGTCTTGTGCCGCCAGCGAGGGTCTTCGCCCAGAACGCGCACATCGGTGGAGCGTGAACCCAAATAAACGTAGAGTGCTTTACTTGTATCGCGTTCTGTCATCACTCGATATTTGTCACACATCAACCACCACCGCCGCCTGCGCCACAAAGATCTTGACGTTGCAGCCAAATACAAAATATATTCTACTCTGAGACCTCCTTTACCAGTGGCAAAATATAGTAGGCTTTTACCCTTTAAACTGGTACAAAACTGACACCTTTATACAAGGCATCATGTTTGCAATAACCACAACACAAGCAGTCAAAATGCAAACAAAAAGAAAAGAAAAAACTCTGATAATGATATGCACTGTCCTTGAAGTTGATTGGTCCACACCCGAGACAGCTTTTCTTAGAGCCTAGTTTCCATTGGTGTTTGACTGCTTGTGTTGTGGTTATTGCAAACATGATGCCTTGTATAAAGGTGTCAGTTTTTGTACCAGTTGAAAGGGTAAAAACCTACTACTACAAAATATATTCTTAGTAAAATAAAAGATCCCCCTTCTTTTTTTATCGGCCTTTATTATGGGCCGACTTTTGTGGCTAGGGCAGTTAGCGAGCACATGTTAAAGTTGGCACGGTGCACGAGTGTGTGGTGTGGTCACCATCACTCCCGGCCGCCTTTGTCTCCCCAGTGCTGGTATTCACGCACCAGGTACTCATTCAGGGCTGAGTCGACCTAGGGGGGGGGGGGGCTTAGGAACTGATTTAGATATTACTCTTATCCGGCAAATGCTTTAGCCGCGGCCAGAAATTGAACTCGGGCCGTCCGGATTTGGAGCGCAGTGTGCTAACCACGGCACCACCGCTCCTCACTCACAAAGACAAAGGTCCCCCATTTAACTTTAACAGACTGTCGGGGCAAGTGCTGTTAGTGAGCACCTATGAAGGCCGGCACGGCACACGAGGGGGTGGGTGGCCAACACCAGGCCCGGCCGCCTTTGTCTCCCCAGTGGCAATGTTTACACATCGCACCAGGTACTCATTTGAGGCTGAGTCGACCTAGGGGAGGCCCGGGACTGGTTCAGATAATCGTCACCGGTGTTGGCCGTGAGCGGGAATCGATCTCGGGTCGCCAGGTTCAAAGCGCAGGGCGCTAACCACGGCACCACCGCTCCCCACACACACACACACAAGCATCATCATCGTCAGTCATGATCCACTGCTGGATGAAGGCTTCCCTTAGCCTCCGCCTGTCACTCAACGATCCTGCGATGAAACGAATCCACCGGTATCGCTCCGGCACGGGCTCCGTCTCCCCCGCTGTGCCTCCTCTCGGCAACACACGCGGGAGCTGACGAACACAACGAGTCCGTGGGTCTGCGAGTGTAGAATGTGAGAGGGAGTGAGAGCGGTTTGGGGGGCAAGCGGTGGCTGAGATTGTGCAATCATCAGCATCGCTGCTGCTGCTGCTTGGCAACGAGTGAACACACGAGGGTGGCCAAACAGACGCTACACAGCACCAGGGAGTACGTGATACGTGCAGCCACGACACAACATCAGTGAGTACGTGATACATGCAGCAAATACAACGAACCAGAGGGTACATGATAAGTGCAACCACTACACATCAACGGGGAGGTACGTGATACGCATTAAATGTACACACGCCCGTACAGACACATCATTCATAATAATAATTGGGGTCATTCTGGAAATATAGAATGAACTAAATGATTATGGTGGTCACAAGACATCTGGACCGCCCTGTAATTTTTTTTGGTTTTACATCCCATCAGCAGCGTCGAATCAGGATACGACAATTTCATTCTGGACCGGTCTCGCCACACAAGCGGCTCAAGGCCGGTGAGCTGCTCGATTTGAAGAAGCAAGGACCCCCCCACTCTTCCTTGACGATATGGGTCACAGTTGGGGCTTATGTAATTATTATTATGGGTTGTGTAAGAAATACTTAATTTTGTTCATGTGGGGAGATCTGATATCCGTATGAAGGAAGCGTTTGAGTTTAACGCCGTAGGCTTTCGCGACCAATATCATTCATTTTTCGATTTAAAGCTTTCGTGACTGCAGGGATTCATCTTCTTGGTTCTTTCGGTAAAGTCACGGGGAAGGGAAATAATAAAATAATAAAAATTAAATATAATAAAATATAATTCTCACGACGTTTCGGCCAAAACGCAAGCAGCTGTCCTCAGGTGAAGAACAGGTCTGTCAGAAAGACAACGATCGTAGAAGACAGCGCCTTTCCGACAGACCTGTTCTTCACCTGGGACGGCTGCTTGCGTTGTGGCCGAAACGTCGTGAGAATTGTATTTTATAAAGTTTTATTTTTATTATTTTATTATTTCCCTTCTACGTGACTTTACCGAAAGAACCAAGAAGAAGAATATCATTCATAATACAGGTTTTTTGGGGGGTTTAGATCGCGTCAATATAATAAATGTGTTGTTAAACCCGCCACCACCCGACACAGCCAATTAGTAAGGTTTGTCACTGTAGACAAAACGTGCCAAATCGTTACGAGTGCAAAGCTAACCGGCGTGTTGGAGAGTAAATCCAGAGCGTTCACAATCTGAGTACGACGTTTCGCCAGTAATTACAGCTAGCAGGGGCCAGGGGGTTTCACAAACAATGGCAGTGTCACGCAGGGTGACGTGCAGTGCGTCACAAACAATGTCAGAGTGACGTAGAAGGGAAATAATAAAATAATAAAAATAAAACATAATAAAACAATTCTCACGACGTTTCGGCCACAACGCAAGCAGCCGTCCTCAGGTGAAGAACAGGTCTGTCGGAAAGACAGCGTCTGAATGAACACCCCCAGGCTTGGCAGCGTATATATTTAAGCTGGGTTAGAGGGGGAAGAGCGCCTTGACAAAATAATTATTATTTCCCTTCTACGTGACTTTACCGAAAGAACCACGAAGATGAATCCCTGCAGTCACGAAAGCTTTAAATCGAAATTTAATGTCAGAGTGTTCACGCGTGGTGTCACACAGGGTTGCCATGTACGAAGCAGGGGCTATGCGAGACCCTGTGTCGCGTCTGCGAAGAATCTGGACTCAGCCCCAACCCCAGAGTTCGGGACTCCCTGCGTTGCCTGGACCGGGATCAGATCACGTGACACACTCTTTCTTATTCTTCTGCATCGCCATCGACGGAATAATCATCAACACTGGGTTTTTTCTACGATCGTAGATTGTTCAACACATTATCAATGAGTTTTGAATCGGTATTTTTTTCACGATCGGATCGTCAACCGAAGTCCATTCCTGTGTCGCACATTGTTAATCATCATCATCAAATAGTGTGTCGTCAATCGTCCATCAAGTTATTTTTGTGAATGAAATGTTCATTGGTTGGAACCACCACATCAAAGAATTCATCGCTCATTTATCATCAACATCATAATAACCGCCATCATCTTTTCCATCTCCACGACATCATCACCGTAACCCCGATCATTGTTACTTCCATTATAATCATAGTTACCATCATTATATCCACATCATCATCATCATCGATACTATAAGCACTATCATCATGACCACCACCATCAGCAGCAGCAGCAGCAGCATCATAACCACCCATACCACCACCGAATTTACTTAATCTTTTTCATAACCATTATCATAACTGTTACCACCACCCTCTCCACCAACACCACTTCACCATCACTACAATCATCATTATCGTAATCACTTAAATTTATTCCATCATCATCATGTGAGTTGCCACCTCTTCCACAGACTAAACGCAGACATATTTCTCAGTCGGTCTAGGTCAAACATAACCGTGCATAATATAGTTGTTTTTTTAGGTTAGATCGCATAAATATAAATGTGTCGCTAACCCCACCACCACCCGACACAGCCAATTAGTAAGGTTTGTCACGTAAACGGAACATGCCAATTCGTGACTAGTACAGCACACCGGTGTGTTGAGAAGAAAATCCACAACATTTACAATTTGAGGACGACGTTTCGCCAGTAATTTACAACTAGCATCATCGGGCAGACAGCCAGATAAACGTTCAGTTACGCTGCCATAAAGTTCGACACAATAGCAGCACCAGATCCAGGTACAAATAAAATTATGTCACCCAAACATAGATGCCAATTCCCCGACTGGGTGGCAACCCTCATCGTCATCATCATTTCCATAATCATAACCAATATCGTGATCTTTACAAACATAACCATGACTCCATAATAGAGGTTTTCCGGTTAGATCAAGAGACCTAACCCAAAAACCTCTATTATGTAAATTGGTCGTGTTTCGATTTAAAGCTTTCGTGACTGCAGGGATTCATCTTTTTGGTTCTTTCCGTAAAGTCACGTAGAAGGGAAATAATAAAATAATAAAAATAAAACATATTTTATTAATAATAAAAATAAAACATATTTTATTATGTTTTACTTTTATTATTTTATCATTTCCCTTCTACGTGACTTTACCGAAAGGAACCAAGAAGATAAATTGGTCGTGTTAAAATAACCACGGCTACCACCGCCGCCACCGCCACCATCATCCTAACAACCAACCACCGCGATCATCGCCATTATCACGAAACTCTCCCTCGATATTCTTAGGTTTTTTCGGTAAAGTCACGTAGGTAAAAAAAAACATTAAAAAGTAAAATAAAATGAAATAAAAATTGCCTCCGAAACGTCGTGATTTTTTTTTTCATTTTATTTTAATTTTTAATGTTTTTTTTACCTACGTGACTTTACCGAAAAAACCTAAGAATATGAATCCTTGCAGTCACGAAAGCTTCAAATCTAGAATTAATGCACTCTCCCTCGACTCGAAAACCCGCTCCATGCCCTCCCCGTAGGGGAAGGAGCTCGCCCTCTGGGCTGCTGGATCTCAGTGGCGGTTTCCGCCCGGACGGGCTGGAGGTGTCTGTGCCGACGCGCGTCTCCGATGGGGACGTCCTCGCCTTGTGCCGGGTGCTCGCTTGTCTGCCGGGTCGCATTGACGGTCAGCCGCCTGTTTGTTGCGGTTGCACCCGATTCAAGAGCCGAATGGCTCACAGGGCTATACCTCTTCTTGGTTCTTTCGGTAAAGTCACGTAGAAGGGATGTAATAAAATAATCAAAATAAAACATAATAAAATTATTCTCACGACGTTTCGGCCACAACGCAAGCAGCCGTCCTCAGGTGAAAACCAGGTCCGTCGAGGCGACAGAATCTGAATGAAACAGCACACGAGCTTGGAGCATATATATAAGCTGGGCGCCTAATAAATTAACTAGAACTTGAACCTCTTCGCGACGACACCGGGCACAGTGCCGGATTATACTAGTTGCAAAAGTGATTCTGCACTTGCTCTATTAATGTAGTACTATACCACCTTCAACTTTTACGAACGACTGGGTGTTTAGGGTTAGCGATTTGTCGCATTATCTGGCTGTATAGCAAATGAAAAAACACAATAACTTTACTATGTAAGTACAATTATTGTGTTTTAATATTTTTCTTATTTTATTTAGGGCCCCTTTATAACATATGCTACAGGCCCCGCACTAGCTTAATCTGGCACTGACCGGGCAACACAATCGTCACCGTGAAATGTTCTCATTCTTGTTGTTGGCTCTATACCCCTTTTCTGGCAATGACACGGGCAGTCGAGGTGTTCTAAGAATAAATAGGTACCTTCCGATTAGCACGGTTGGCTACGTACGGTGCGAAAGAAGTTCAACATACTGGTACATACACACAGTATGTAATAACGACTTGACATACATCTCTTGAGATGGAACGTTATTGAAGACGCGTTCACTTGACATCGGCGGAGACCCCCATCGCAACAGCCCCGAGTCTCCTGCGCATCTCCCCCTTATATACCGACCGAGGCCACGCACCCCTTCTCGATCATTCTCGCTGACTCCGGACCGCTCGCTCCACCGGCAGACTCCACCGTCCTCTTCCGTCTCCTGACCACGTTCCCTTCTCGATCATTCCCGTAGCCACCAGTCCCTTCGCACTCACAACTGACACTCCTGTCATTACCTCCCGTTAATTCTAGATTACCTCCCGTGGCCACTAGTCCATTCGCACTGCAGGCTTATTCCCCTTTCATTACCTCCCGTGGCCACTAGTCCACCGAGGCGGGCACGAGGAGTGGCGCCCAAAGGTCGATGGCCCAACTGGAAGACCTCGAGCCAGACGGTGCATTATCATTCATCAAAGTTTGTGGCGTGTGTGCGATGATGGTGATGACGACGATGTAGGCTTGAACTTGCGCTGTGATCTCATCGCGGACGATGGAGCCGAGGCGATAGCATCGCTCCTGCAGGTACCGCTGCCTCGTCTCTCCATGCCGTCGGTAACTTCTTCCCTTCTCCCTGTCCGCTCGCCGACAACACCGGGCAGAGACACCGGGGGGGCTGAAACACGGCAAGCTGGCACAGAGGGGTGCACAGGTGTCTCTTGCTCGTCATCTCAGACAGTTAAAGCTTTGGTGCCTGGGTCTGTCCATGACTCACATCGGCATCAAGTAGTATTTGAACTTGTCCTGGGCCCTCCACTAGTTTGAGTGAATAACAAAAATATAACAGTGGGAAGACAAAGGCGGCCAGGTGTGGTGCCGGCCACGCCACTCCTTCGGGTGCCGTGCCATCCTTAATAGGTGCTCGCTCAGAGCACCTGCCCCAACGGTTTGTACGGCCACATAAGGGATCTTCGTATGTATACTCTTAGTTTTTTCGGATAAGTCACGTAGGTAAAAAAAATGAAATTAAAATTAATAAAAATAAAATAATAATTATTCATTTTAATTTCATTTTTTTACCTACGTGACTTTACCGAAAAAACTATGAGTATGAATCCTTGCAGTCACGAAAGCTTCAAATCTAGAATCTTCGTATGTGTGTGTGTGGGCTCAGGAGGGATCATGTTGGCTCACATCGCTGGATCTGTCTCTCAATGACATCGGACCACGTGGGGCCAAAGCCCTTGGACTAGTTCTGCAGGTGAGTTCACAGCTCCATCGAGAGTGTCACGTGTCTGCCTGCCTGAATTAACACCTGCCTGTCTGTCTGAACATACGTCCGTGTTGTTTGAACGTACAACTGTGTGATCATATACCTGATTGAACACGCACCTGCCTGGAATATACATCTGTATGTCTCTATATATGAACATACACCGTGACGTTTGTCCTATTTACTGACTGAACATGCAGCTATGTGTCTGTACACCTGTCCAATTGAACTAATAGCTGTCTCGCTACCAGCCTGTATACGTGCACACGCACCCGTCTGTTTAAACACCTGTACGTCAATGTATCTTTACACCTGTAGTCCTGTACGTCTGAATATATTGTCGGTTAATTTATCCAAATATACAACTGCTTTGTCCAAGTACCCTATGCCTGGCTGCCACACAAGACAAGACAAAGATCCCCCGTGTAGCCTTAACAGACTGTTGGGGCAAGTGCTGTTAGCGAACACCTATGAAGGCCGGAACGGCACACGAGGGGATGGGTGGCCAGCACCACGCCCACCCGCCTTTGTCTCCCCATGCCGCACCAGGTACTAATTTGAGGCTGAGTTGACCTAGGGGAGGCCCAGGACCGGTTCCCATAATCGTTACCGGCGTTGGCCGTGAGTCGGCAGTCATTCAGAGGCTGTCTTTCCGACAGACCTGTTCTTCACATAAGGACGGCTGCTTGCGTTGTGGCCGAAACGTCGAGAGAATTGTATTTTATTATGTTTTATTTTTATTATTTTATTATTTCCCTTCTACGTGACTTTACCGAAAGAACCAAGAAGATGAATCCCTGCAGTCACGAAAGCTTTAAATCGAAATTTAGGCAGTCAAAATCAGGTCGCCGTGGTCGTAGCGCAGCGCGCTAACCACTGCGCCACCGCTCCCTCTCTCTCTTTCTCTCTCACACGCACATAGACGAACCGTTCACTCAGGAGCCTGAACCTCGCTGGGAACAAGGTGGGGGAGGAGGGCGGCGTTAGCCTGGCCACTGCCTTGCAGACCAACGTGAGCCTGCGGTCACTGGACCTGCATCACTGCGACCTGGTACGGATTTGGCGACGCCGCGCGGCCGATATTTTGTGGTTCACCGCATTTGTTTTCGGCGCGTGTTCATTCTGCCCACGTGATGGTCGCGTTTTGTGTCGTCAGCACCCCCCTCCACCACCCGACTTACCCACGCGCGTGAACGATTGCCACGCGCGCAAGCGGTCCTTGTTGTTTTCAGCTCTCGCCCGGTGAGCTGCTGAAGAATCAATCCTTGCAGCCGCATCGAGTAACGACGATCCATACCCGTCAACCCCTTATCAGTTGCAGTGCCGGATTATCCTAGGAGCAAAAGTAGCTGCACATGCTACGAAAACCAGGTCCGTCGAGGCGACAGACTCTGTCGCCTCGACAGACTCTGTCGCCTCGACGGACCTGGTTTTCACCTGAGGACGGCTGCTTGCGTTGTGGCCGAAACGTCGTGAGAATTATTTTATTATGTTTTATTTTTATTATTTTATTACTTCCCTTCTACGTGACTTTACCGAAAGAACCAAGAAGACGATCAATTCCGGTTCAGTGATTCTGCACTTGCTCTATTATCATAGTACTATACTGCCTTCAACTTTTACGAACGACTGGGTGTTTAAGATTAGTGATTTGTGGTAGTATCTGGCTGTATAGCAAATAAAAAAATACAATGACTTTACTGTGCAAGTAAACATTTTTGTGTTTTAATATTTATGTGGGTTTTTAAAAATGTAGGGCCCCTTTATAATATATGCTACAGGCACCGCAGTAGCTTAATCCGGCACTGATCAGTTGCCTACCTTATTGCAGACCTTATTGGTCACCCCGTGCCCCTCATAAATCTCAACGTTCATCCTACAAAGTCCCATCACAAGGGGAGAAACACAAACAGACAAAAATATATTATTTTGCCCGTATTGAAACGGATGTACGCCGGATGGACCTGAAAACTCAATTGTCCTGTACAAGAATATGGAGTAAACCGTGTGGGTTGATAGCTCTGACAATTCCACGTTTCGCTTGGAACTACGTCAAGCACCGGCAGGAAAATTCAGGGAAGCCAGAATAAACCGAAGGTCAATGGGTCTTACTTGGTAAAATTAAACAAATAACAGTTTACCCCGGTGAATTGAATCATGTCATGTACCAGAGCATACTAGCGCCATCTATTGGCCCAAATTATATATTTTTTACGTAATAATTCTTGGGAATTTTTATTTGACAACAGCCGTAACGAGAATTGCGTGCTTATGTCAAGTATTTGTTCTGAGTTGTTCTGAGATCAAAAACAAATCTTCTGCGATACAACCACGGATCACGATCCACGTATTGGCCACCACTAACCCGAACCAACCTCTGTGATACTCTAAAGGGGGCATCTTTGTCTTTGTTGACCTGCTGCTCAGGGTACGGACAGCATCATCGCCTTCTCAACGGCACTCAGCTATAACAGCAGCGTGGAGGAGCTCGACTTAAGCAGGCCGCTCCTTTTCAGCTTGCAGGTGAGGGTTTGTACCCCGGTTCTGACCCCGAGCCGACGATTTTTGACCCCCCCCCCTCTCGTCACACGGCGCCAGAAAAAGTTTGACCCCCCTCAAATATGACGTCACAAAGCTCTGCCCCCCCCCCCCACCGCAAAACCATAAACATGCTTCAAATCCTAGATTTGAAGCTTTCGTGACTGCAAGGATTCATATTCTTAGGTTTTTTCGGTAAAGTCACGTAGGTAAAACATTAAAATTAATGAGTAATCATTGGAAAGATGTGATTAACCATGCAAAAAAGATTTAACTACACTTATTTGGCCAATCTTCTTTGACAGACAACTATTACAGGTTTACCATGTTCAGTTGTTTTCTCCTTTTCACAGGTTGAGTCACAAACCGTACCTCTCCATAACAAAGGCTCACCCTCTTAAGCCTCACCTTACCATATGAATAAAAAGTGTGCTGTACTTGGCCCTTCCCCCCTCTCCAACCATTATATAAACGGAGTGGTAGCTCCTGCAATCTCTCATTTACTTGATACAGCTGTCGTGGCTGTGACGGTTCCACCTGAAGACGGAAGCTTGTGTTGCCTCCGAAACGTCGTGATTTTTATTTTATTTTACTTTTATTAATTTTAATGTTTTACCTACGTGACTTTACCGAAAATCTAAGAATATGCTTCAAATCGCTTTCAACTATTGTCATTGCAGTGCGTATTTAATGTGGCGCTGCACTCTGATGTTGTAGAAGAAAACATTTATTAAAACGTCTATTTAATTAAGTAGAACGTGTTGTCTATATTTATTTAAAGTTGCGCATTTTGATGTGACGTCACATTTCTCAAACCCCTCCTCCCCCTCGTCACACATCGTCACAAATGTCTGACACCCCCCCCCCCCAGGTGCGTGACGTCATTTATGAACGGCACCTAATATCATACATGGGTTGCAAAGTGTTAGTAACATTTTTTTGTGGGTTGCTGTGTATAGCAGGGATTGATTTCTCACCGAATATTTTCTGGGTCACGGGCAGACAGAGGAGGTGGTATTTGACGAGAAGCCATCACCACAGCCAGAGGCATATTGAAGAAATAAATATTTCCCGGGTCACTGACCCAGACATATCCGGCTGATATGAAGCTCTGGAGGGGATGGGAGGGAGGTGGTTGATGCTCACAATGGCTGTGGAGTGAGAGCACATTGAACCCAAAACTGCCGAACGCCTAAGCTCTAATTCCAGTGCTCCCAGCTGAGATTTAATCGGATTATCATCTGTGTCGTGTCAGTGGCCTCTGATAACTACACCCACCACGGAAGTCGTTGGGGGTTGGTGAAAGGGGGGGGGGGGGGCAGCTGTGGGAGCATAGATATACAGTACAACAATGGATATCACTGCACTGCTCTCTAGTGCCTACCACGTGGCAATATAGTGCAGTTGGGATGTGTGAATGACGTTCACAGTGTTACAAATTATTATTGCCATTATTATTTGTGCGTGTGCACCATCTAAATATTAATTTGATAAACGAGCGAGGTCTTGCAACACGAGTAGTACGTGTACACGCTTTGTCTGCCGAGCGTCACGTGATCACAATTGATTTCCGAGTGCTTTGATATACGAGTGCTTTGAATTACAAACACGTTTCCGGAACGAATTATGCTCGCAATCCAAAGCTTCCCTATATCAACTTATTATTTCAGAAGCCACGTGGGCCACACGTGACATCCCAACAAAGTGGCCCATCATTTGGACATTTTCGGCACCAAAAGAATAGAAACGAATCTCAATGGATGGTTCACGCGTGCGTTGCATGCGCGTGAACACAGGAGGAGACGACAGTGCACGTGGCACGGATGCTGCGTACGAACCGCGCCCTGCGTTCGCTACGTCTCGCCAAGCACGGCGTGCGGGACTTCGGCGCTTGGCAGCTGAGCGAGGCGCTCGCAAACAACAGCTCGCTCACACACCTCGACCTGAGCTGGTAAGGGACCGTGCATAAATGACGTCACGCACCTAGGGGAGGGGGTGGGGGGGGGAGTCAGACATTTGTGACGATGTGTGACTAGGGTGGGGTGGGGGCGTTGAGAAATGTGAAGTCACATCAAAATGCGTAACTTTAAATAAATATCGACAACACGTTCTACGTAATTGAATAGACTTATTAATAAATGTTTTCTCCTACAACATCAGAGTGCAGCGCCACATTAAATACGCACTACAATGACAATAGTTTAAAGCGATATGAAGCTTGTTTAATATTTTTGGGAGGGGGGGGGGGGCTGAGCTTTGGGGGTCTGATTTTTTGTGACGCCGTGTGACAACGGGGGTGGGGGGGGGTTAAAATCGTCCAAAATCGCGTGACGTCATTTATGGACGGCCCCTAAGGTAGCACTGGTGAAGAAGCGCTTGGCTTACAGGAGACAGGCAGACACCCAGTAAAGCCTCACCGAGCCCCGTGACTCTCTGTTCAAAAGGATTCTGCCGAGTTTTCACGGGAGGGGCACGGGTGTGGACCAATAAACTTCAAGGACAGTGCATATCATTATAATAATCAGAAGTTGGTGTGGACCAATAAACTTCAAGGACAGTGCATATCATTATAATAATCAGAGTTGTTTCTTTTTTATGCATTTTGACTGCTTGTGTTGTGGTTATTGCAAACATTATGCCTTGTATAAAGGTGTCAGTTTTTGTACCAGTAGAAAGGGTAAAAACCTATCACTATATTTTACCACCGGTAAAGGAGATGTCTCATAGTGTATCAGCCCATCAATCTATATTCATCCTAAATTCACCATCTCCTAACCGCCCTTTCTCTCCCTTTCCCCCGCCCGTATTTTTGTTCACCCCCCCCTCCCCACCCGACCCCCAACACGAACCCCGCGGATCTCCGTGAACGGCGCCCGCGCGCAGCAACTTGATGGCGCGCGATGGCGCGGCGAGCCTCGCGCTCCTGCTGGAGCAGGGCTCCTCCGCCCTCCGCGTCCTCGACCTGGGGTTCAACCGCATCGGGGACGCAGGGGTCACGGCGCTCGCCAGGGCCGTCGGCAGCTCCGGTCGCTGTCCCCTGCAGACGTGCGTGGCGGGCCGAGCTGGCTAGGGATTATATGACGATCAATATAACGAGGGAGGAAAAATCATGCGCGCCGCGGGGATTCTGTCACGCTTTCCAACGCGTGAGCGTCCGCAAATGTTTGGACCTCTGAAGTATTGAATTCGCGATAATACCGCTAACATTCCAAACACCGTAACAAGATGACGACATCGTGGCATGTGACATCATCTCCCTGGCTGAAGAGGCTTATCCATTTCGCGGTGTTTCTGTTGTCGCCGAGTTTTTGGGCAATGCTTCATCAATTTGTCCGATTCTCTACAGGGTATGTCCCTAATGGCATAACAACTATTAAACTAAAATTGTATTTATGTTGGACCACCTTTACGAGAGTTATTGTGACCAAATGTTACAGACACTCAGACAGGCCCATCGCCTGGCTGCTTCTCTGCTTGTTTGTGGTTCCTTTGTGATTTGTAAATGCACATTACATGAACGACACGATATACAATTAAGCCTTGTTACTATTATTCTTGTTTCAAGTCCCGTAAAGGGGTCCCTGAGGATTTCAGAAGTCCCATAATACTGTGATATCATATATTCAGAATGGCTGTTGTACAAAAACAATTACAATTTGAATGTATAAAGAGGCTAAACGTGACTGCATTCCAATATATTGTACAAATATGGGAGAAGAATGCGTATCCAGAGGTTTTAACATATTGGCTTTGAGGTAGATTCCAGATTGATCTGTAGTGCCATCTCCTGACCACCGCGGAACCAAAATCTACAACACCTGGTTATCCCCAGGAAAGCCTTCCCATCCAAGTCCGAAGCAGGCCCATCCGTGCTCGGCTTCCGAGATCCGACGACAGCGGGTGCTTTAAGGGTGACTCGGCCTAGTGGCGGATCCAAAAGTGACGGTGGAGTCATTTGATGACCCAAGCTTGTTCCCTGCAAATTCGTATTTTCTCTAAATTTCCCTTGCTCGTCTATAGTTTTGTTCTGGAGAGGCAAAAAAGCTAATTATAGACACCCCCCCCCCCACCCTTCCTTAGAAATTTCGGTCACATGACCTGCGTGCACTTTCTAAAACTGTGTGGATGAACCCCAGACCGAGATCCGTGTCTCGTGCGCCTTGCAGACTGGTGCTGGTGAGCAACGGCGCCACGGGAGAGGGCCTCGGGGAGCTGGCCGTGGCCATGACCACCAACCGCACCCTGCGCTCCGTGCACATCTGGGGAAATAAGCTCGACAGGGTGGCGTGCCAGGTGCGTCGAAGCCGACGAAATGTTCCGGCACGGCCGGAGTAGTCCCTGGTTCACCGAGGCAACGGCTGTCCCACCGTGTCCCGAAGAATTAGTGACAGGTCACCGTTTTTTTCGCGGTCAGAATACAGCATACTATTTGAACCCCGAGGTACAAATATAATAGCACTGTGAGAGCAATGCGACTCCCACCATGGGAAAATGACCCTCCCTCCCCGGGGCCAGAATACTATATATTAATTGGACCTCAGGGTAAAAATACTATCGTTTAGATGAAGGGTTAGGGTTATGGTTAGGAATAGGGTCAGTCGTTCATAGAATATAGTATTTAAGATACCACGGCCATAATTCTACAACGGTCAAAATAGTATCTCACGCTCGTTTAAGAGTTCCTGCATTTGACTCACACGGCCCAACGAGTGGGGCTATCTGAGCAGTGGGCAGGGTTGGCAGAGAAATGTGCAGGGCCAATGTGCAGTGGGTGAGTCCAACGTGCGGGCCAGTGATTGGACACAACATCCGTTAAACTGCAATTGTTGCACTGTGCGAGCCACGGCAACTCTTCCCCACCACGTACAGGTGTTTGCAGAGCTCCTGAAGAGCGGGCGGCTGAAGGAGAGGCATGCGGACGTGAGCGCGTACGAGGTGGATGGCCGCCCGTACCTGGCCCAGCTCCAGGTGAAGTCGCCCCTGCTGCGGCTTGAGGTCGCGACTTCTTCTCCGACGTCGCCCCCATCGTCGCCCCCATGGTCGCCGTCAGCGTCGCCGCCGCCGTCGCCCGTGGCGTCTTCGCTCGACGGGTGGTGACGCCGTGATGGTGGAGGCTGTTCAAGTTCAAACTCAATGATGTTTTGTTTCACTACGTGAGCCCCAAAGAGCCATATAGGCCTTTTTCACAAGCGACCTGGCCACAAATGTTGTTCTTCCACCGCACCTCCGATTAAGACGGTTGGCTACGTACGGTGCGAAAGAAGTTCAACATGTGTACAGCTCAACAAAGTGGCTTATCATGTGGAAATTTATACTCGGAAATACATGTTGATTTTAAATGTGGAGGGAAAAATCCACGCGACCACGGTGAGAACATGCAAACTCCAAAATATACAGGCACCGTCAGGGTGGGATCGATCCCACGATCTCCTGTACACCAGGCGAGGTCGTTCATATCTCGCCACCTTGGAGGCTTTCAGCTGCCTCTTCACATCTAATGACTCCTCAGTGTTTGCAGATTGGTCAATTTTCTGTTTGCCATGGAAGCTAATTTCCATCCGAGATGTTCTACTTACTTATAACGTTTCACCCCCATTGCAAAGTCAGAACCACCGTCTCTCCACGTTCACCATATCCACAAGACCATCTCACCACCACCATCATTTTACTTTCACAACCCATTCACCTCCGCATTCACTTGAGGCTCGCATCACCATCTCACCGCCATCTCACCTCCACGACCATGTCAGCTCCACCACTCTCACGCCAACTCGCCCAGACCATCTCACGACATCAACCATCTCATCACATCAATGTTCAGAATCAGTATTGTTCCTGGAAGAATCCTATGAGCTGTAAAGCTCTTTTTCACAGATGTCCAGTAGGGGACGCAGATGTCCATTGCCAGCATCACGACGTCTCCACCGCTCACTCGGGCTCAACTCTTTTCACCATCACAATTTACCTTTAGTTTCAAACGCACTACCAAAGGCAAGGAATGAGCTTACTTTATAACTTGATTTGTGTTAATCATCTGACATTGTGTGAGCATTCAAAACATCACGTTTACACATACACACAGCGCGTGGAACACCGTATTGTCTTTTCGTGTCTCTTTGCAAATGTGGTCATGTTTGTTGTTGTAATGGTCTGACCCGGCCCTACTGGAACATCTGTGAAAATGTGCTTTACAGCTAATCGGATTCTTCCAGTAGAAATAAATATTCGGAGAAATTAAATGGTTTATTTAGAAGTTTAATTTTCACAATTACACGTAAAAAAATTTAAACCTCAACACAAATGACATTGTATAACTGTACATGGGATGAATGTAATCTTCATGTAAACAACGTGGATTGTGTAAACATATAATTTGATATTACGGGGGGGGGGGGGGGGGTCACACACCACCTACCACAACACGGGAGTTTTCCTACGCACCCCCAAAGATCCCCCATGTAGCGTTAACAGACTGTTAGGGCAAGTGCTGTTAGCGAGCAACCTATGAAGGCCGGCACGGCACACGAGGGGGTGGGGTGGCCAGCACCACGCCCGGCCGCCTTTGTCTCCCCGGTGGCGATGTGTTTTTTACGCACAGCACCGTGTAACTTATTTGAGGCCGAGTCGACCTAGGGGAGGCCCAGGATCAGTTCAGATAATCGTCAGTGGGCATTGTTGGCCGCGAGCGGGAATCGAACTCGGGTCGCCGGGTTCGTACCCACCACCCTCCACCACCCACCACCCTTCACCACCACCACCCACCACCTTCACCACCCACCACCCTTCACCACCACTAGCCTCCACCCACCCACCCACCACCCTTCACCACCACCCTTCACCACCACCACCCCCACCCACCACCCCCCCCCACCACCCACCACCGCTCACCCCCCCCACCACCCACCACCCTTCACCACCCCCCCCACCCACCACCTCCCACCACTAGCCTCCACCACCACGTGTACGAACACACAACACGTGCAGTAGAAACCACACCGCGCACAGGGCTCGCGCGATTGGCTGCTGCCGCCGCTCGCCGCGGGCGCCTCGACCAATCAGCGCGACGGCTCCGGCGGACCCGCGGGTGCCGAAGCAGTCTACGAAAATCAAACCACAACAACCACCACCACCACAACCACCACCACAACAACAACAAATGGCGGGCAAGTCGGGCAAGCAGGGAGGCGGGAGGCCCGGGCGCGAGGAGCTGCGGCAGGAGGACGTCTTGCAGGCCGTGCTGCTGGCCGACAGCTTCGACCAGCGCTTCGGGCCCGTGACGAGAGACGCGCCGAGGGTGAGTTGGTGGTGGTGGCGGTGGTGGTGAGTTGGTGGTGAAGGGGTGGTGGTGGTGAGGGTGTGGTGAGGTGGTGGTGAGGGAGTGGGGACGTGAGGGGTGAGTTGGTGGTGGTGGTGGTGAGTTGGTGGTGGTGGTGAGTTGGTGGTGAGTTGGTGGTGGTGGTGAGTTGGTGGTGGTGGTGAGTTGGTGGTGGTGAGTTGGTGGTGGTGAGGGAGTGGGGACGTGAGGGGTGAGTTGGTGGTGGTGAGTTGGTGGTGAGTTGGTGGTGGTGGTGAGTTGGTGGTGGTGGTGAGTTGGTGGTGGTGATGAGTTGGTGGTGGTGAGTTGGTGGTGGTGGTGAGTTGGTGGTGGTGGTGAGTTGGTGGTGGTGGTGAGTTGGTGGTGGTGAGTTGGTGAGTTGGTGGGGTGAGTTGGTGGTGGTGGTGAGGGAGTGGGACGTGCGGGGTAAGTTGGTGGTGGTGAGTTGGTGGTGGTGAGTTGTTGGTGGTGGTGGTGAGTTGTTGGTGGTGGTGGTGAGTTGGTGGTGGTGGTGAGTTGGTGGTGGTGAGTTGGTGGTGGTGAGTTGGTGGTGGTGGTGAGTTGGTGGTGGTGGTGAGTTGGTGGTGGTGATGAGTTGGTGGTGGTGAGTTGGTGGTGGTGGTGAGTTGGTGGTGGTGAGTTGGTGGTGGTGAGTTGGTGGTGGTGAGTTGGTGGTGGTGGTGAGGGAGTGGGGACGTGCGGGGTAAGTTGGTGGTGGTGAGTTGGTGGTGGTGAGTTGTTGGTGGTGGTGGTGAGTTGTTGGTGGTGGTGGTGAGTTGGTGGTGGTGGTGAGTTGGTGGTGGTGATGAGTTGGTGGTGGTGAGTTGGTGGTGGTGGTGAGTTGGTGGTGGTGGTGAGTTGGTGGTGGTGATGAGTTGGTGGTGGTGAGTTGGTGGTGGTGGTGAGTTGGTGGTGGTGAGTTGGTGGTGGTGAGTTGGTGGTGGTGAGTTGGTGGTGGTGGTGAGGGAGTGGGGACGTGCGGGGTAAGTTGGTGGTGGTGAGTTGGTGGTGGTGAGTTGTTGGTGGTGGTGGTGAGTTGTTGGTGGTGGTGAGTTGGTGGTGGTGGTGAGTTGGTGGTGGTGGTGAGTTGGTGGTGGTGATGAGTTGGTGGTGGTGAGTTGGTGGTGGTGGTGAGTTGGTGGTGGTGAGTTGGTGGTGGTGGTGAGGGAGTGGTGGTGGTGGTGAGTTGGTGGTGGTGAGTTGTTGGTGGTGGTGGTGAGTTGTTGGTGGTGGTGAGTTGGTGGTGGTGGTGAGTTGGTGGTGGTGGTGAGTTGGTGGTGGTGATGAGTTGGTGGTGGTGAGTTGGTGGTGGTGGTGAGTTGGTGGTGGTGAGTTGGTGGTGGTGGTGAGGGAGTGGGGACGTGCGGGGTAAGTTGGTGGTGGTGAGTTGGTGGTGGTGAGTTGTTGGTGGTGGTGGTGAGTTGTTGGTGGTGGTGGTGAAGGCAGTGGTGACGTGAGGGGTTTGCTGGGAAGGCCGCGGTGTGAGTTGGTGTTGGAGACGGATTTGAATTGCTAGCGCGCTTAGGCGAGTCGCGCCTTCCGATTGGTCGGGGCCCGGCCTGTTGTGCGATGCGATTGGCTAGCGCCGGTCACGTTGGTGTCGCTCGTCCAATAAGCGGGCGTCGCGGGTGTCGATGCAGCCGATGCGGTGTACGAATTGTGTTGGCCGCGTTTGATTGGTTTTCGACACGTGTGTGTGTGTGTGGGGGTTTTTTTGCTGTAAATGTTCAAATGTATGTGGGGTTTATTTTAATGTAGCAGTTATTTGTTTAAGAACGCTGGCCTCATTAGCGCCGATTTATTCCATTCGACGGCTATTTGTTGCAATTCTGCAATGAACATTTTATTGGTGTTCGTATCACAATGTCACATTTTAAAGGGCACATTTTAAGTCGCCCCAGTTTCTTATTTGCACATCTGACAACAACAAAAACAACGCAGTCTATCCACGACAATTGTCCTGTGCTGCACAGCCCCATTTGTCAATTTCCCCGATGGACGAGGTTCCTCCCCCACGCCTCGCGGATCGTGGGGGGTTATTTGACCATACTTCACCACTCCGGTCGCTTAAGGTGGGGAGCATAGATCCCAGGAGTACAACAACGGGGGTTCCTGTACTGCACATGCTACACGTACAGTATGGACATAACAGGTTTTTAATTTTTATAATTTCGAGTTCAAAGAGTGGCTGTCATCTAAGTGAAATGACTCTGTTCCGTCATAGTAATGTGGAATGTCCACCACTGACTCGGATGAACATCAGCAGAGTTGACACTGCCCAATTGGTTGTCAACAGGGAAGAGACAGAGTCTCTTACCCCGAATGGACCCCCCCCACTACGAGAATTTGGAATTTCCACGACTGATCCACGCTATTAAATGACCTGAGATACATTAGCCAGACAATTGAACGTACAATATACTGCACTAGGTTCAGGGTATACCGTCTAAAAGTGCCTGTGACCAAAGCCACCTGGAATAACTGCAGTCTCTTATCTCAGAAGCTAAAGCAGAATCAAGCCTGGGATGAATAGTGCTTGCGTAACTTCCACCCCGTTTCCCATGGCTGTAATCATCAGAGCATGTGCACTCGGCTATAGGGGACTCGTCTACTTACAAATGAGTTAGGTTCCAGGCCTGTTCGTACGTCTATTTGTTCGTAAGTCCAACTTTACTCCCGTCGATTCAAAATATGTTGTACGGCATGTACACTAAACACTGAGGATGGCTTTAAAAGTTGTATAATCTCCTGTAGATGGAGATGCCACGGGTTTCTACATGTTCTACAGATGCTACTGGTTCTTCATGTTCTGCATATGTAGATGCCACACTTGTTCTTTATGTTCTGCATATGTAGATGTCAATTCCCTTTAGTGCTCGTGTTTTCTCTCTTCTCTCTTGAAACACTTGCTAAGAGATGTCTGCAAGTTGCTCTTCATAAAATACATTCCTGCATATTTGCGGAATACACCACGCCGCCGTTGACCCTGGCCATTGACCAAGCAACCCAACGTTCCTACCAGCTCTCTCCGCAGGAATGTGTTTAGCCTACAAGCAAACTCTTGTAATCCAAGATTTGCCTCAATGCATGTTTTGGCTGCAAGGGTGTCCCAAACGGTGTCAGTACAGCAATGGATTGTTGAACCTATTTGTGGAGCTTTGAGTTATACCTCCTAGTACCTCACTTAAATGTTTAAAATAGTTTTTATTTACATTGATCTCACTATTATTTTGTAGATCGTGTCGTTCATCTGTGTGCAGTACAGTGTTACGATCCAGCCCTTGCCTAGTGTTCACTCAGAGGTTGGGAAATTAATTTCATGTGACCCATGGCCACATGAGACCATCCACTTAACAACCACCCACAAACTATATCTATCCATGACAGCAAGCATCTTAGCCGCACTAGACGGGCAAGGTGGGGGGAATATTTTTGACCTGGAAACAACACTGCGCTCAGTCACTTGCCATCGCCAAGGGTCTCTTGCAGTGACAGAATTGACTCAGGTGTTTGTGTTAATGCATGGCTTAACCAAAGTTATTCGGATGTTCGATTTGGCCTTCATTAAGGGATAGGTTCCCCACGCCTGCTTTATATAGTGGTCTGTCTGGCATTGCGTGCAGGCACTCTTACCTCTGGTCAACGTGCCCATGATCGACTATGCTCTGGAGATGCTCGCGGCCGCTGGTGTCCAGCAGACGTTCATCTTCTGCTGCTGGAAAGCGGAGGAAGTCCGAGCGTACATCAGGTTCGTGTCGTCAGACTCGCCGCCTCACCATTTTATTCTACGTGCTGTATCACCAAATGAATGCCTACTATTCTTTTCCCCAATATGATTTATGCATTCCCTGTGCATTCATCGTGTGTTCCTTGGGTGTCCCTGTTTGTCCCTAGGCATTCCCGTGCATCCGATGCATCCATAACCATACCCGTGTATTCGTGGGTGTCCTCATGCATCCCTGGGTATCCTTATTTGCCTCTGAATTACCCGTTCCAACCCTTGCATCCGTGTGTGTTCGTCTGTCCCTTTTTGTCCCTGGGCACCCACGTGCATTCCTGCGCATCCCCGTCCTTACCTGCGCATTCCCGCGTGCGTGTACCCATGTCTGCGTGCCACCGCATGTTGCCGTGCACGTGGCGGGCACAGCAAGTCGCGGTGGAGTGCGCCGGGGTCGCGCAACGTGGTGCGCGTGCTGAGCTCGGAGACGTTCCGCTCGCTGGGCGACGTGCTGCGCGACGTGGACGCCAAGACGCTGGTGCGCTCCGACTTCCTGCTGGTGCACGCCGACCTCGTGTGCAACGCGAGCCTCAAGAGCGCGCTGCAGCAGCACAAGTGCGCCATCCTCTCCCACCTACCGCTCTACCTACCGCCACCACCATTCAACACTGTGGACAGGCCGACCCCTGCCACTGGAATATGGAGTTGCTCACGCAGGCTTGGGGACGAACAACGGCAGTCTTTTGAGCGGGGGAGATACTTTAGCTTTGATCCCAGAGTTACAGTGGTGACTCCAGAGTTTAATGTTACAGCTTAACACGTAGGCTTTCGCGACCAATATTATTAATAATCAAGGACTTTCTAGTAAATTGTAAATGTTGTGGGTTTACTCTCCAACACACCGGTGTGCTGAAGTATGAACTAATTGACACGTTTACGTGACAAACTTTACTATTTGACTTTGTCGGGTGGTGGTGAGTACACGACGCACATATATACTTACGCGATATAACCCAAACTAAAATTAATGTTACAATACGCAGGAATATCCATGCGTGTATTTTGAGCGTATGAATCGACGATTCCGACGTGTGGTGACATACCCGGGGATGACGATGACGTTGCTGATGCTGGTGTGGCGTTGGTTGGCAGGCAGCGGCGTGAGCGAGAGAGGAACGTGTCGGTGATGACCATGGTGTTCCGCGAGTGTCGACCGGGCCACCGCGCCCGCACGCGCCACGACGACGTCGTGGTGGCGGCGGACGCGTGCACGGGGCGCGTGCTGCACTACCAGCATGCCGCGCCGGGGAAAATCCGCCTGCCGCTGGTGAGCGGACAATGGTCATCATTGATAATTGGTTTTTTACCCTTCTATCTGGCAACAAAACTGACACCTTTTTTACAAGGAGTCATGTTTGCATAGACCACAATACCTGCAGTCATAATGCAAACTAAAACATAACTCTGATAATGTATGCACTGTCCTTGAAGTTGATTGGTCCACACCCCAGACAGCTTTCCTTAGAGCCTAGTCTCACATGGTGTTGGACCAGATGACGCCACAAGGCGCACAACCCATGTGAGACTAGGCTCTAAGGAAAGCTGTCTCGGGTGTGGACCAATCAACTTCAAGGACAGTGCATACATTATCAGAGTTATGTTTTTGGTTTGCATTATGACTGCAGGTATTGTGGTCTATGCAAACATGACTCCTTGTAAAAAAAGGTGTCAGTTTTGTTGCCAGATAGAAGGGTAAAAAACCAATTATCATATTTTTTACTGGCAAATGAGGTTCCAATGGTGTAAATGGTCATCATTGTCGTTGTGCTTATTGTTTTGGTGCCATTTCTTCATTTGTTTGTTCATTTTCGATTTTGCTTGGTAGTAGGGTTTTCATTTGCTTGGTAGTGGCTGTGTATGGGATTTGGTCCTCATATATAATTAATGTACAGCGTTGTGGGATGCTATTAGCATGAATGACGCGATATAAAATGAAAGTATTATTATCATCATTGGGCGGTGTCGTCATTGTCCAAATCATTATTATAATTACGTAGACACTCATTACTTGGCTTATAACATCTTGATATGTAGAGGACCGCAGAGCTTGGCATTGGCTCACTGCGTGGCGTCCTTTCCCGTTTGGTTCCTCCTCGTGCCTCGGAGTCGGTCTCTTGGAGAGTGAGTAAAGAATGTGTTCTTGCCTTCCCTCGTGTCTGATGGAGCAGCACATCTTCCAGGGCGGCAGTGGCGAGGTGGAGGTCAGGCACGATCTCCTTGACTGCCACATCAGCATCTGCTCACCGCAGGTGACCACCGCGACCCAGACACCCCCCACCCCCGAACCCCCCCCCGCCACCATCCCTCAACCTCCCGACCCCTAACTCCTGACACCTGGCAAAGAAGCGCAAAGCCTTTGATAAAAACACAAACAAATTTAATTCAACACGCCGTTTATTTTTTCATTTAACCATCCAGATTTACTGTTTGATTGACAGTTATTTATCATTTGAAAATCTCGTAGCGCGGGTCATATTGTAATTATTATACTTGCTGTAAGTCACTGGTCAAACCGTTGACGCCTGTCGACACGAACGCCCAATCGTCGGTTTCTTTCTGCCTGCTCTCCCCCTGCCCGACAGGTGGCCGAGCTCTTCACAGATAATTTCGACTACCAGACGAGGGATGATTTCGTCCGCGGGATCCTTGTCAACGAAGAGGTGTGTGCTCCCTGGCTTTGTCCGACGCGATGCGGAGCGGAGCTTTGGCCCAACGAGCTATGGTTGGCCCAAAAGGACTTGCGCTTGCAGTCCATCAGAGCTGCATGGTTGGAATGAAATCGCTGGAATGAAACAGCTTGGCAATTAATTTTTTTGCTAAAATTCCAGTAACCGGTGCAGGACTCCTATCCGCCCACACCACCATTGGCGCTTGATGACTGACGTGCGGTCAACAGAACTTGTGACGTCCCTCGCAGTGGCGGTGTGGTCAGAAAACACCGACAGTGGAGAGATGAATTGAACTCGGTTTACATTAGAAATGTAACTGTTGGGCTCTCCCCGTGGTTCGACAAATTGTCATAATTTTGGATCGTGATTTGATTCGACAGGCGGTAGTAGTTTTTTTTTTCTATTGCGATAAACTAAGCGTCTCGGTTGGCTGTAGGGTTTGTGCAAACCAATTACAGCAGATTCGAATTGTAGATAACTCATCCTCGCACACATGGTTCGATGCTTGTATCGTGAGTCGATACCAATCGACGCATCCGCTACACGGTGTCAACCACACCTGCCAAAGCTCCCCCGTGCAGGCCTTAATAGCTGCTCGCCGACATTCACCTTGACGCCCGAAACAGAGACGTGGTGACATTGCGGATCATCGTCCTGGGTGGTATCCGGTGGGAAATAATCATTTGTTTTCGATGCAGTGCCCTCTGCGCCGGGGCATCCCTTGACCGCTTGACATGACACCTCGTCTTGCGTACGCGTCAGATTCTCGGGAACCAGATCCACATGGTGTGCCTGCGCGACTCGTACGCGGCGCGCGCGTCCAGCCTCTACGCCTACCACGCCGTGAGCTGCGACATCGTGCGCCGCTGGCCCTGCCCCTTCACGCCCGAAGTGATGGTGCCGTCGGCGGGATGTGGGTAGGTGTCGCCCCCCCCCGTAATTAGAACATGGGATTTCCACAACGTGTGCGAGTCCCGGCCCACCGACAGGGATGAGTGCCATCCCCATTTCTTAAATGTTTTCATCCTAGCCGATCTCGTCAAGGAGCGTAAACCATCGCGCAAATTCTAGTTATCCTCGCAGCGGCTTTTGGCTGGCCATCGAATAAAGACGTTCACCGCGTCGCGACGCTTTCGGATGTGCTTCTGCGACTGTCTGGAACGCTCTTCCTTCCGATATTAGGAAGCCACTGGTGCCATGCACTTTTAAATTTAGATTAAAAACGAATTACTTTAGAACCGCTTTTTGTGTTTAGTTTGTTGTCCTTCCCCCAACACCTCCAATTCACGCAGTTGGCTACGTACGGTGCAAAATAAGTTCAACATACTTACATTGGAGCATGTTAGCATTAACACACAATTTGTGATGTTCGGCCCTCATTAAGGAAAAAATTCCCCCAGCTCATATTTAAATGCTCTACACTGTGAATCACAATCATCGTTGACGTTGATTTTTTTCTTCCGGCCGCACCGCGTAGGGACGGCTACGCACTGGCGCGCCACAACGTGTACCGTGCGCCCGGCGTGTCGCTGGGGCCCGGCAGCCTCGTGGAGGGTGACTCGGTGATGGGACAGGACACGACGATCGGCGCCGGCTGCCACATCACACGCACCGTCATCGGCCGCAGATGCAGCATCGGTAACGACGCGCTATCGTCTTCTCGCGGTTGTAGTTAACGTCACTGTGACGACAAGTTAAGGTGTTTTGACGACAGGAACGGGATCGTAGTCTTCATCTGCCGTCCTTGCCCGGATCTTTTTGTGTGTGCCTGTTTATTTGCACGTGTGGGTGTGTGTCAATGTGTCCGTGTGTCCCCCATGTGTCTGTACACCCATAGCCATGTACACACCTCTGCTGTGTGTTTTACATGTTTGCCTGTCCACGTGCACATGTACCCGTGCGCTCAGGTCCGTATGTTGCCGTGTGCCCGTGTTTGTGCCCGTGTGAAATGCGCCCGTGGCCCGTACGTGTATACATCCAACAGCTGGCGTGATTGTGTCTCGTTTGTTTATCCGTGTATGTGTGTGTGCGCGTGTGTGTTTGCTCGTGTGTGTGTGCGCGTGTGCAGTACTTGCGCCAGCAGTATCAGCCTGCATAGATTTCCGACGCGTTTTCGGGTCGCGTCTTGCGTTGTCCGGCATGATGTCCCGGACGTTTCGCCTCGCGTGCTGGGAGCTTCTTCGGGAATCGAAGTCCTGTGCAGCAGCGCAACCGCGACAGGACCTTACGCAGCTAACGCGGGGTAACCTCTGTCTCTGCGCCAGGCAGCAACGTGCGCCTGGAAGACGCGGTCTTGTGGGACGACGTGACGATCGCCGACGGCGTCGTGGTGTGCGGCTCCCTCGTGTGTAGCGGCGCCTCCATCCGGCAAAACGTGCGCGTGCTTCCACGTTGCGTCATCTCCTATGGGGTGAGTAGCAACCCGGGGAGGGGGGGCATACAAACACTCGGAGGAACCGAGTGGGAAGGAAAAGCACGACGATGCCATTCTCTAGGAAGGGGGTGATCTCTGTCTCTGTGGTCCGTCTGCCGGTCCGCGTAGACGGTGGTGGGCCCTGATGTCTCCCTGCCCGAGGGGACGGCCGTCTCCTTACATGTCCCACGCGATGCCGACGACGACGATGACTACGACGAGTTCAGCGAGGAGGAATCGTCTGACCAGGTCAAGGCACCATCCAAGGACAAAGGTCACCGTGACATACACGTGACATTACACGGTGTTGGCCAGCGATGTGTGCGGCTCTACGATGTGGCACGCTCGTGTGAATACAACATGACATTCCCTGCTCAATGTAATGTAAGATTACACGCAAACTTGACATGTGTTTTTTAACAATTCTTTATTTCGGTTGGACTAATGGTGTCTTCTTCTTGGTTCTTTTGGTAAAGTCACGTAGAAGGGAAATAATAAAATAAATAAAATAAAACATAATAAAAATAATTCTCACGACGTTTCGGCCACAATGCAAGCAGCCGTCCTCAGGTGAAGAACAGGTCTGTCGGAAAGTCACGAAAGCTTTAAATCGAAATTTTATGGTGTCTTGTCATCAGACGAAGAATGAATTTGGATCCCTCGCAGAGCAGTGCATCTGTTCGTCTTAGGGAGCGGCTCAAAGAAGGGGATATTGCAGAGCTCCCTCTCGGATCCCTTCAAGTGATATCTGGCCCACACAGTAGGGGTATAGCACTTTCCCCACGCACACCGTGACCGCCGTTGTGTGTTACTAAACATGTGTGTGAGCACACACGTGATGAACATAACTCTCAGTGGGATGTGTGCGAGTCCGACCAATGCATCCCCACGCTGCGTCGGTCACGGGAGTTGTTTGATCAGACTTCACTACACTGGTCAGTGGCAGGTTGGTGAAGGGAGTACCCATTACTGGTTCGGATATCCCTTGTCAATGATGTTAGCCGCTGCCGGCAATCGCAGTGTTTATAGCACAGCATCCTAACCACTGCGGCACTGACTGCTTCAACGCCCCTTGACAATATCCAGGTACGATTCGTTAACCATGAAGTTGCAGATGAATATTTCAGTGTGTCCTATGTGACAGCACTCCATGAATCTTGTCTGCTCTGTCCTTCTCTCCTGCCCTCATCCCACCCAGGCTACAACCCAGCGGAGGTGGGGTCGGAGGGCAAAGGCTACGTCTGGAACCTGATTAGCCGGGGCGAAGCCAAGGAGGATGATGCGGACCCGCTCGCGGACGACGTGTGGGGTCCGTGACGTCCGTCGGTAGTTGTTCACTCGATGTTAAAACGGGACGGGCGCTTCGCTCGGCTCGCACGGCTCGGTTCAGCGCCTCATTTGCAATGGTCACCTGGGGTATTAGTCTGCTAGTAGGTGATGATTGCCATGCATAATCCAAAGTGAAAAGATTTGCGGGTAATTTTCAAATTTGGATGGTGATCCTCTTGCGAATGATATTAACATCCCTTGTGAAGCAGACGGCGTATATAATTTTGGTCATAACACCCGCAGTAAAAATTGGTTATAATCCAGTGGATGCCCGTGTGTGTGTGCTTCTTAATGTTGCGTGTGTGTGCGCGCTCATTCAGGCCTGTCCCTGGAGGAGGTGCCAGAGGAGGAGAGTGAGGAGGAGAGTGAGGATGAGTCTGGAGGTGACGTGTGTGATGGGAAAATGTCTCCACCGCCAGACGACACAAAGAGTAACTTCACGCACGACCTCGCAAACACACCCACACACACTCCCACGCGCAAGCGTGCTCGCACACGGCCTCTCAAACACGTGCTTACACACACCATACATACGCGTTCAAGAACACATTAACACAAGTTCGCACACACTTATGTATATGCACAATACACAAAGACAACAATCCCCTGTATATTCTTAACAGAATGTTGGGGCACGTGCTGTTAGCGAGCACCTGTTAAGGCCAGACCGGCACACGAGGTGTTGGGTGTCCAGCATCATGCCTGGCTGCCTTTGTCTCCCCAATGCTGATGTTTACAAACCATGCGAGGTACTCATTTAAGGTTGACTCGACCTAGGAGAGTCCGAGCTCAGATATTCATTACCGTTAATGTTAGATGTGAGCTCGAATCGACTTCAGGTCGCTGGGTTCCTAGCGCAGTGCGCAAACCACTGCACTGCCACTCCACAGATGCGTGCACGCGCACACATACCCACACATACCCCCACACATACCCCCATGCACTCTCACACAGGCACAAAGACATGTTAACACGCACACATATGCCGCACACATATGCCGCACACATATGCCGCACACACACGAAACATAGTTTGAGACTCGATGGGGCTTGCATTGATAAGCGACATCACTATCATTAACATAAATATCACAAACAGAACGTCGTCGATTCCAATGAAAAAAAAGCCAACGCCGCTATACCATGAAACCAATGCAGTGAGTGAGCAAGCAGCGTTGTGATTCGCTGTGTTTGCAGTGTTCTACAACGAGGTGCTTGACAGCCTGCAACGGGGGGCTGAGGAGAACGTGTCATGCGACAACCTCGTACTGGAAATCAACTCGTCCAAGTGAGTCTCGTTGATCGTGTGTCAGTCGCCGGGAATCGCCCCCCCACACCACACCACACCCCAATATCAACACGTCTCGGAAGCTAATCGTATCGTTATATTCTATTTTTATTTCACCAGGTAAGGCCCACTGAGCTATACAGCTGTTTTTTCAGAAGTGACCTGCCCACAAATGATAGCTCAACGAAGCGGCTTTTCACGTGGAAATTTATAGCATCCAAATATTCTAAAACGCGTGATTCTGAGCGTAGAGGGAAATACCGTAGGACCCGGAGAAAATTCCACGATGTCCATTTCGTGTTGAGCCCGAATAGTGCTTAGATGGGTGACCACGCACGCGGCTGCAGGGCTGTGCTACGTCGTGGGCAAGCAAGAGGTCAATGCAGCAGCATGTATACGTCCAGAACGCAGCACTTTGTTGACTCAGTGAAAGAGGCACCGTCAAAGCCACACGGCCGTGAGGAAAATCTCATGTATTCTCTTTTGTACTACAACCTCCGAAAGTCAATTCAGTGTTTTTTTGAATGTTTTTTTAATCATCACGGTTGATGAGCAAAAGGCCCAAATAAAACAGCAAGCCTCCAGCAACAAACTTCACTATGGAGAGTGAAATAGATTAGAGTTAATACGTTTCTTGGATCGAGCAAGGTAATTGTAAGGACTTGGAGAAACAAGACGATGGGAGGGGTATTCCAGAGTTGAGCAGTGCACGGAAAGAAGCAGAAAGAAAAGCGTTTTGACCTGCAGTGTAGTAGCACCCTGCAGTTGCCTAAACAACCTGGCTTGCATGCTGGTCACCCATCCAAGCTCAAACCTGCTTTTCTCCCGAGATCCGACGGATGACATCGGACCCATTCCGGGTAATTTTGGTCGTGGGCAAACTGCATCAACATCTCTAGATTGTCGACCCCAGTTTTCCCAGGGGCACATTGCACGTGTGGTGTAATTGCGCCAGCTGTTTGACACCGGCGGCAGCCGTGGTGGACAGACGGCGCACACGCCGGTGAGCGTGAGCACGGTGAGTTGGCAGAGCGGAGGATCTGGGGCAAGGGTCACGGAGGACCCCGTCTGGAGGCCCCTGGAACCTGCTAGCGGGTTCGAGATGGGAGGCGCGGACAGGGCGGACCCAGGCCGCGCTGGGAACATAAAAGGATGCGAGAGTGGGGGGCTCGGGGTTGCCGGTTCTGGGAGTGGACACGTCTCGTCGTCGCTGTCGTCTCGTCACCGTCGTCGTCTCTCAATGTCTCCGCTAGACGTTGCGCTACGAGGAGAGTAGTTGGCTATCTCGGTCAGCGCCATCAGTGTTAGACGGGCGAGTGTTGTGTACAGGCTAGGCTGAGCTACTGTGGAGAGTGTGCGGACGAGACCGGTGAAAGTTGTTAATAAAGAAGGTGCCTCCTAGAAACTCTGTCTCTGAATCGTTGACACTACACGTGTAACTGACCTATTGCGCACGCACCTTTACCCTCAGGTACGCGTACAATGTGAGCCTCAGGGACGTGATGCAGGCGCTGACCCGCGGAGCGGTGGATGTGGTGCTGGCGCGCACGAACAAGATGGTGCAAGCGTCGGAGTTCATGAAAGCCCTCAAGCCTGTAAGTTCTCTGCCGCCCTCCTGACGTTGCCACCTTTACATTTGTGAATTTACCCTGTGCACTGTGTGCATGTATGTTGTGGGGAGCTGACCTACGAACCCAACGATCCTTGTTCGATTCCCGCTCAAGGCCAACACCAGTGGCGATTAACTGAACCGGTCCTGGGCCATGCCGGCCTTCATAGATGCTTGCTAACGGCACTTTCCCAAACAGTCTGTTAAAGGCTATACAGGGCATCTTTGGTGTGATTGTGTGTGTATTTGTGCCCGTACACCCATGCGTCTACGTACGCTTGTTATATTGCATGTGTGTATATATATTTACGTGTGTAATGAGTGTGTATACGAACGTGTGTGCGAATCCGTTCGCCGCTGCTGCCACTGCCTTCTCCCCCCCCACAGCTGCTGGTGCAGTGGACGCCGCTGTTCCGTAACTACGTGAAGCGTCTGAGCGACCACATGGATGTGCTGGCCGTGCTGGAGGAAGCGGCGTTCGCTCTGCCGCAGGTGCACGCCGCCCTCGCCACGGTGAGCCCCGGGGACGTGATGCAAGCGCCGGCCCACGGAGCGTCCCGAAAGAAGTCCAACCTCCATGCATATGGTGCTCACAACGGAGACTTCCGTGGGGCTGTTCAGGTGTCGTAGGCTTGGGCTGCGAGGCAGTCAAGAAAAATATGGTTCAGAAATGGGTTGTTGAGGCTTATCTGCACACAGCTCTGAGTGCTCTTTCCTGGAACTGCTGATTCCAAGCACATTTCAAAAATTGATTTTTGGAATTGGACAAATATACGAACAATGCAGGACTCTCCCAAATAACCGTATTGAGGCTCTTTAAGGCTTCCCTGGGTAATTGAAGTATGGCACCGCTGCGTCGCTTGCAAAAAGAGGACCTTATTCTCAACGTGCTCTCGCCTGGCTTTAATGCGAAGACGCGAAGTCGCATTGCAAGCGCAGGTTACGGCACGCGACGCGTTGAAACAACGCAGCCCTTGGCAGTGTTCGGAACACCCCCTAAGCTCGCTTTACTCTCGCACCCGC
Source organism: Lethenteron reissneri (assembly GCF_015708825.2). Taxonomy (NCBI): domain Eukaryota; kingdom Metazoa; phylum Chordata; class Hyperoartia; order Petromyzontiformes; family Petromyzontidae; genus Lethenteron; species Lethenteron reissneri. The sequence continues at coordinate 10,169,442 of NC_083814.1, read as the reverse complement.
AACATCCCTTCCCTCCCGCCCACCTCCTCACTCACAGATCCTGATGACGATGTACGAAGAGGAGGTGCTGGAGGAGGAAGCCATCATCAGGTGGTTCACCCAGACTGGTTGCTCGGAGAAGGCCCGGCAGTTGCGGCAGTTGCCTTCGGTGAGTGTGGTGCCCGTGGGATATGCCAGCCCCAACTCTGCCTGCCCATCAGCCTGCCAACCTGCCCGCCTACCCATTTGTTCCTTCATTTAATTTGGGCTTATGAGGCAAATGGCATCTCATGTTGAGTGGAAAAACAAGGCCTTTGTCGTGACCTGAGAGGGCTCCCTCCAGTAAGGGCATATATTTACATCATAACATGACTGATAGTAATAATGCAAGTAAAATATTAACTATAGGTAGTTTAAGAAAATTAATCTCTGCAGTTACGAAAGCTTTAAATCAAAATTTATGGGTAGTTTTGTCAATGTCTTTCAAACTCCAGTCCTTGTAACCGACGATGTTACTTACACCTTTCAAATTTCATCAGTCTTCCCCATTCGAATCCTAAATTTTAAGTCCATACAAGCTGCATACGGCTGATGATTGCTAAAAAAAAGTCCCACGTGACATAGAGACACCTGATTCGAATGAAGATTGAGAATTTTGTGATTAAGATGGAGGTTAAATCTGTCATCTCTACATCACACGGTAGTGTGTTAACCAACCATCAGGCATGTGCTGCAGTGTAATGAAAATTTGTGTTTAAATGGGGACAGTTGATGAAATGCTGAGAGAGGTATCATTGTGGATCATGAGGAATTGAGTCTGGGGAAACCCTGATTTAAGCGATGATGATGCATAGGATGAAACTGTAAGATATGGAGGCCTGCTTTGTAATTGATGGCAATGTAAATCTTTCCTGTGCAGATCCAGAAGTTTGTCCAGTGGCTACGAGAAGCTGATGAGGAGTCAAGCGACGAGAACTAATTATCAATCGGTAGCACGTCAAAGTGTCAAGGGACAATGGAACTCATCTTCTCTAGGGACCCAACTCTGCACGCCATGGGCCAACCCATGCAACACGCGTGGATTGGAGCGGCCAAGCCGTGCCCTCTTAATTTTGACACATTTTTGTTTTTTAACAAATGCGCTTCATCCCTTTGGCAGATGTTTTATGATTCGCGATGTTGCTGCCTGTAGCGATGGTTAATATAGTAATAAAGAACTTTTGGAGAGTTGTGGCCAAACACTTAAAAGTCAGTGTTGTGTACTGATTTCTACTAAGTGGTGAGACCTTTCTGGCTTTGCATGGTGCAATCTTACGTGCGGTATTGTTCTGCAAATCCAGGCTCGAAATATGCTCCAAATTTGTGGCTTCAGAAACAAGGATTTTGGGCTCCCAACCGTTATACATCCAGGTTCTGTCAACCAAGCTCCGGATTACTAACTCCAGGAATCTAAACCAGTTGTTGCCAAACTTCCTGACCCGACAAACCACGTACAAAACGTGGAATGCAGCCAACAGCTACAAGACACGTGGTCAACGGATCGGTTTGCTCGTGCTGGTTGGCTCTGGAGTTTTGAATAAAAAAACTATCTTCTGGAGCAGTTGTGTCTGGCTCTGCTGTCCAGGAGAAAATTACGCTTGGCTGCTCTGGCCTCGGAAGATATTTCCTGCTTCAAATCAAATTCCGTTATCTCTTTCGAGCGGCACTTTGAACGGCCCGCGATGCACATGCGTCCTTGGGAACCGTGTTTTGGCAACGCCTGATAACGATCGTAATCCAGGCTGGAAACAAACTGGCTCCAGTTACCGCTCGCACCCAGCGCATTGCTCTTACAATATCTTCCCATCCATTCGCAATCTCTCTCCGCCGGTAAACTAAATAAATTCTAATGCCCATAGTGGATCACCGTGTTTACCATTCAGTGCCACGGGTGGAGACAATTATCCCAGAAGCGTCCTGTCACTAGAGTGGTGGATTTTTAAAGGGACGCGTTTGATCCATCTCTTCTTTACAACTAGAACCACCGGTGATGGGCGTGAACTGTTCCCCACGGTGCCATCAAGTTTCAGTATTGTAATGTGTTATCGGTGGGGTTTTCTGCGTGCATTGTGCCTCTTTCCCACAATTCATAACAAAGTGTGGTACTCTAAAAATAAATTTGGCTTCACATTCTGAGTACGACCCCTCCTTTTGGAATTTATATTTGACAAACGAGGCAATCCTGGAATAACATTTCAACGTACGGGTTTTAAGCAATGACGTGCGGCCGCGTAGCGCAGAGGTTTTCTGTTTGGATTGCGCTTTGTCAATGTGTCGAGCGGATCAATGTCGCACTGCCTACACAGCGAATAAACAAACGTACAGAGCAAAAGCTGGTGTGTTCTCAATGTGACGGAAGTGGTGGCGCAGTGGTTAGAACAGCGCAACATACGAACGGCTGAGTAAGTCACCGCATTTTTTATTTTTGTTACACATGTTTGACCAAATATAACAGGCAAATTTTTAAGTTGATAATGTTGTATGGCCCGCGAATGATGTTATAAATATCGAAATGGCCCTTGTCAGAAAAAAGTTTCCCCACCCCTGAACTAATTGATTCCATTTTGTTCGTCCATTGCTCCCCAGTTCAATCAACAACAACGAGGCACATGTGGGACATTTCGTAAGAGGGCCACAGCTGGAAATATGAAGGATAATAAGTATAACCCGTAAAAACAAAGTTTTTCACTATAAATCCTTTATATGCGTGGCGGCTAGAGTCCTCTCGTCCTCTGGCTTGAGATGGCTGCCACCTATGGGTCAGATGATTGTCTGCCAGTATTACGCAATTGGTAATTAAATATTAAATTTGTTTTCCCTAAACAGTGTAAAATTTTGGAAATTTTTTTCACGAAAATAAATTGTCACGCAAAACGAGTCTGTGTGCAAAATGTCAGCTCGATTGGATCACGGGAAGTGGGTTAAAAAACGACCGAAAGATTTGCACGGTCGTAAGCAAGCAAGCAAGCACGCAAGCACGCAAGCAAGCAAGCGAACTTAATATGAAGGATTTAAAAATGGAAGGGAAGAGAGGATGAAGATTTAAATGAAATTCGTTAGTGGGACAATGTGAGCGAGTACTTGGGGCAGTAGTCGCCACAATAGGTGATGATGTGGCACAGGTGATTTTTTTTCTCGTTGCAGAGGTTAACGGTTCGGATCCAGCGGCAGCCCTCATCAATGCTGCGGGTGTAAACAACTCAAATAATAAGCGCGTCGGTGGACAGTAAAAAAAGTAAAGATCCCGTGATGCAAGAGTTGGCTATTGTCGGCATCATGGAAGATTACACTACAAGCTACTCGTTTGGACTATACAGCACCGAAACAGAGCAGTCTTCGCCACATGTTGCAAAAGCTTAGCAGGAACTCTCCTCAACAATGTGTCATGAGACTCGGGAGGACTTTGCCGGGTAAGCACGCAGAATGAGAGACGATGAACATCCACCCCGAGTTATGAGGATGGCACGAGAAGCCACTTTGTTGAGCTATCATTTGTGTTAAATTTCGATTTAAAGCTTTCGTGACTGCAGGGATTCATCTTCTTGGTTCTTTCGGTAAAGTCACGTGGAAGGGAAGTAATAAAATAATAAAAATAAAACATAATAAAATAAAATAATTCTCACGACGTTTCGGCTACAACGCAAGCAGCCGTCTTCAGGTGAAGAATGAGATACTGCCAAGCTAGGAGCTTATATATAAGCTGAGGTTGGAGGTGGAAGAAGAAGAGCGCCTTAACAAAAGAATGTGCATATCAAGAGGAATTTAGCATATTCATGGTAAATGCGTAGGAGGTGGGCGTGGGGGTTTCAAAGTCATATTATGCCCATGCATTATGCAGGATCAGCAGCACCAAGGGAGGGTGCAGGGAGTAGCATTAACTAAGGAAAGGAATGTTAATAGTATGTAGCTGCAGTTACTAAACAACCACGTAGAAAACTAAAGTATAAACTACATAAAAAACTAAAGTATAAACTGCATAGCACTATCAGTATATTTACTATACTCTACAATAAGCTGAGTTACTAACAGCAAGTAATACATTAACAATTCTACGTCGTAAAAATTATATAATATGCTTCCATCTAAACTTTATTCTCTTACATCACACGAGCATACACCGTACTGCCATTTGTGGCCAGGTAGCTTCTGAAAAATAAGTAAAAAAAACAAGTAAATCTAGAAAGATTTTGACTGAAAACTTTCGTGACTGCACGAATTCATATTCTCTTTTGGTTCTTTTGGTAAAGTCACGTGAATATTTTTTATTTTTATTTTCTACCTGAAATAACCAAATAATATAAATCTATGTAGCTCAGTTGCCTCGTATGATGGGGATGGTTGAGTTTCATTTGTGTTTGTGTGATGTTTACTTTTCCTTGTACTTTACACTGTCATCACGTGTTTGTACTGTTTGTTGTTGTAACATGTTTTACCCGCCCATTACTGGACATCTGTGAAAAAAAAGCTTCATAGCTCATCGGATTCCTCCGGTATAAATAAATATGCTGATTCTGATAGAGATTCTGATATAGAATCAGCATTGGTGTCGTCACCTTTCTTCCCTCCCCCCGCGAAATGGCTCGTGTGGATGTAAAAGTGGACCATTGTGGAATGTTTACAAATGCCTTTTGTTTAAAGTCGCACCATAAGCCAGCCACATACATGCCCCAGTTGAACAAAACCTGTGCGTGGGTCATCAGCTGTTATTCGGACTCATCAGCAGAACAGGGGCTGGTGATGGGGCAATGCTAACACGATCATTTACGCGAAACTGTCGTAATTATTTTGTTCACCAGCAGTACACAGTACACCGCATACTGTAATGCACATAACATCCACTGCTGGATGAGGGCCTTCTTAGTGCTGTTGTTAATGTGACCATAATTCGCCATGCTCTTGGCTCGGTGTGGGTTGATAAATCGAGTCATTGAGGGTGGAGGGGTGGTGGTGGGTCAACCCATTGTCTTTATCCTGGGGGGGGTGAGTTGTAGGGGGGGTGGGGGGTAGGGTGGGTGGGGTGAGTTGTGGGGGGGTAGGGTGGGTGGGGGTGAGTTGTGGGAGGGGGTAGGGTGGGTGGGGGTGAGTTGTGTGGGGGGGGATTGGGGGGTAGGGTGGGTGGGGGTGAGTTGTGGGGTAGGAGGGGTGGGGGTAGGGTGGGTGAGGTGAGTTGTGGGGAGTGGGGGGTAGGGTGGGTGGGGGTGAGTTGTGGGGTGAGTTGTGGGGAGGTAGGGTGGGTGGGGGTGAGTTGTGGGGGGGGGAGTAGGAGGGGTGGGGGTAGGGTGGGTGGGGGTGAGTTGTGGGGGGCAGTAGGGTGGGTGGGGGTGAGTTGTTGGGGGGGAGTGAGGGGTGGGGGGTAGGGTGGATTGGGGTGAGTTGTGGGGGGGGGTAGAGTGGGTGGGGTGAGTTGTGGGGGCGGGGTAGGGTAGGTGGGGGTGAGTTGTGGGTGGGAGTGGGGTGGGACATTGTAACCACGTGGCTTGTGCTTTCGGGCTGTACCATTGCGCGTCTCTGCCCGAGGGGGGGGGGGGGGGGTGCACCCTGGTGGTGGGTGTGTTATGATGACGATGTTGATGTTTTGATGATGTCGGGACACGTGGGGGCACATTCGTGGTTTCCAGGAAGGCTTCCGGCAAGCAGAGGCAGGCGGAGGCAAGCTCCCTCTCCCCCCGGACTTTAACTTCTAACTCATTAGTTGTAGATGGCGGTGCACCGAGCAAAGCCTTCCTCCACCTCGAGACGTGGTAGAGTTTAAAGCGACGCTGCTAATGATTTGGAGCTGCCGCTGCTGCTGCTGTTGCTGCTGACTCCTGCCACGTGTGTGCCACGGCATTGAAAGGTACCGACAGCTGATCGCGCGCGAGTTGTTTGTGTTTGGACGTGCAGTGTTTATTGACTAAGTGTGGGGCGGGGAGCGGTGGCGCAGTCGTTAGCGCACTGCGCTCCGAACACGAGTTCTACTACCGCTCGATATATCTAATAAGCACAGTAATTGACCAGCGCGGTGAAGTATGGTCAATCGGACATGTCCTCCCACACCCTTGACTGGCACGGCAGAGCGCGGTGGGTTTTCGTATTAAAGGGTTGTACAAGTACGTTGTTATCATCAACGATCTGTAAGGATGTATGGGGGATCTCTGTCTCTCTATGCAAGTTTATATCGAAGCGTCTGAGGTTGAGTGAGCACCTTGGCAGTGGGGAGACAAAGGCGGCCGGGCGTGGTGCTGACCACACAAACACCACCACTACCACCTCGCGTGCCTTTGTCTATCATGAATAGGTGCTCGCAAACAACAGTCTATGAAGTCTGTACAGGGAGGGGGGGTTAGGGGCCGTCCATAAATGACGTCACACACCTGGGGGGGGGTGGGGGGGGTCAGACATTTGTGACGATGTGTGACGAGGGGGGGGGGGTGTTGAGAAATGTGACGTCACATCAAAATGCGCAAATTTAAATAAATATAGACAACACGTTCTACTTAATTAAATAGACTTTTTAATAAATGTTTCTCCTACAACATCAGAGTGCAGCGCCACATTAACTACGCACTACAATGACAATAGTTTAAAGCGATTTGCAGCATGTTTTCTAATTTTTTTTTGGGGGGGGGGGGGGCAGAGCTTTGTGACGTCATATTTGAAGGGGAGGTCAAAAATCGTCAAAAATCGCGTGACGTCATTTATGGACGTCCCCTTATGTGTACACACAGCAGTGCGGAGTCCCACAAAACGTTTGGCTTCTTACACCGAGGAGTGATCGTGTGACTTTGACCACAGCAGAGACAGCTGTTGTGGTAAAGTCAAAACTAGTACTGGTAGAAACCACCTGGTTCCACCAGCCCACAGGGGATTATTGTGTCCGTCAGTCCGTCGTGCATCCAAAAATGGGAGGGGTGGGACTGGGTGGAGAGGGGAGGGGCTGGGTGGGGAGGGGACGGTGGGGAGTGTGGGGCTGGGTGGGGAGGGTGGGACTGGGTGGGGGGTGGGAGGGCTGGGGCTGGGTGGGGAGGGGAGGGTGGGGCTGGGTGGGGGGTGGGAGAGCTGGGGCTGGGTGGGGAGGGGCTGGGTGGGGAGGGGTGGGTGGGGAGTGTGGGGCTGGGTGGGGGTGGGAGGGGTGGGGCTGGGTGGGGAGGGGCTGGTCACCCCGTGGTGCCCTTAAACATTTAACCTACTCACGCCGGCTTGTGCCCGCCCTCACAGTCGGCCATATTTGCGGAATACACCACGCCGCCGTTGACCCTGCTGGCCATTGACCGAGCAACCCGACGTTCTTACCAGAGGAATGTGTTTAAGTTTAAAGTCTATATTGGTAACCACAGCTATAGCTCACAATACTGGGCTGGGCACGTAGCTACACGAGTCAACATTCAAGTGACAAATAGCAGTGACCTTTCGTTGTCTCGAGACTCAAGGCCATCATTATCATCAGCCATGTTCGAGCCACTGCTGGATGGATGCTCTCCCAAGCTACCACCACCTGTTACGATCACGCGACAATTATAACTCCACCTTAGGGGCCGTCCATAAATGACGTCACGCACCTGGTGGGGGGGGGGGTCAGACATTTGTGACGATGTGTGATGAGTGGGAGGGGGTGTTGAGAAATGTGGCGTCACATCAAAATGTGAAACTTTAAATAAATATAGACACGTTCTACTTAACTAAATAGACTCTTTAATAAATGTTTTCTCCTACAACATCAGAGTGCAGCGCCACATTAAATACACACTACAATGACAATAGTTTAAAGCGATTTGAAGCATGTTTTATCTTTTTTTGGGGGAAGGGGGCAGAGCTTTGTGACGTCATATTTGAGGGGGGGGGGGGTCTGACTCTTTGTGACAGTCGTGTTACGAAGGGGGGGGGGGGGGGGTCAAAAATCGTCAAAAATCGCGTGACGTCATTTATGGACGGCCCCCTAGCACCTGCAACATGATATCATCGCTCTATTCTCCCGGGTGGATCTACCTCTCGGACGCGTTCCGATCCTTGGCTTCGACTCCATCGTGAGAACACTTCTGCGGGCCCAGTGCCCCTCACTAATTGTCAGACGGGGGGCCACTTTCGCCGATAAGATGTCGCCGGTGTGAGGGCCACCACTCCGCCTGCAAGGAGGTGTTTTCACTATTTGTGTAAAAGCACTAAAGGCCGCCAGCCGCCAGTGCTTTTATAAATCCATTGCCGGATGAAGGCCTTCTCACATCATGCGGATCGTGGGGGTTATTTGACCCTACTTCACCACACTGGTCAGTGCAGGTTGGTGGTGGTGGGGTGGGGCGAGTCTACAACCAGTACAGTTATTTTTCACCAACGATGACAGTCGTGGCGTGGAATCGGACTTGCGTCGCCGAGTTCCTATAGTGACCGATGTCATTGTGCGAGAGTCTAATTTAAGTGAGTTCCTGTTTTATGAAACGGAATTGTTTTTCATTGACATGCCGTTGGTGTAGGGGCACTCTGGAAAGCCGATAGGCCGAGAGACTACAACGTATTCTTTTGAGATGTGGAGCAGAAGGTGATTCGTTACTTAATTACCCAGAATGCTCTATTATCGTCCGGTGAGGTTGTATACCATATTGCTTTTGTGCTGTTTGTCCGTGGAGTGGAGAGAGATCATTTGCCAAGAACATTTGTTTTTGTGACTTTAGGGAATAACATATCTCATGCTAACGACTCTATGAATCACAAAATCCCTCCTTCCCACAAGCTGATACTTTCCGACTATATCCCGCGGATGCTCAATGCATCATTGCTGCTCAAACAATAACAGATTAAGCGTTGGTTTGTGAGTAACAATTCTTGTCTTTCCACTCATGCGGTTTTTTGCGCAGGAGCGGCGCGTCATCATGTTCGGCAGTAGCAAGGCCGGTGCCAAGAGAGGCTCAAAATCTCAAGCCAGGGACACGGCGAGGCCACCCAGAGGAGCAGCGAAGGCTTCATCGGTGAAGAAGGCCCAACCTTCTGAAACGAAGGCCGTGAGAGAGCTACCAGCCAAGCCGGTCAGCGAGCGAAGGCCCGCCAAGGCGAAGGGCGAACCCTTAAAGCCGCCGACGGCCGTCGAGTGGGCCGTTCCGTCGGCGGGGCCCAGGAGAGGGCAAGCGGCTGGCGCCACGTCCTCGCGGCCCAGGCGCGCGGCAGGAAGCGTGAGAACGAGCGTTCGAGGCGGCGCTTGTGCCGAGACGGGTGGCGGTGGCGGCGGCGGCGGCGCGTGGTGGTTGTTGCAGGCCGGCTGGAAGATGGGGAGGGACGTGTTGGGCAGCCTCACGGGTTTGGGCGGAGACGGAGCGGCGATTCCGAGCGCGGGAGGCAGAGCGAGGGGGCGTCCGGCGCGTCCGGCGCGGGGGGCGGCCGCGAGAGGGAGCGACGCCACGCGGAGCGGAGCGACTGGCCGTGGCGCCGGTGCCGGCGGAGTCTCGCTCGTCACCAGGGCGATGGGCCTCGGGGCGGAAGGAGCTACGGGTGGGGAAGGTGGCCGGGCGGCCAGGGCGGCTGACAGAGGACCAGCGGCAAAGCCCAGGGGTGCGGGCGTCTGTACCTCGGCTGTGAGAGGGAGCAGCACTGGGAAGGGCAGCACTAGAGGGGGCAGCACTAGAGGGGGCAGCACGAGCGCGGGTAGTACTAGAGGGGGCAGACTTAGTCTGGGCAGCACGAGAGGGGGCAGACCTAGTGTGGGTAGCACTAGTACGAGCAGCACTAGAGGGGGGAGCACGAGAGGGGGCATTACAAGCATGGGCAGTACGAGAGCGGGCAGCATTAGTGCAGGCAGCACTGGAAGGGGCAGCAGTAGTGGGGGCAACACGAGAGGGCGCAGCACTGGAAGGGGCAACACGAGAGCGGGCAGCACGAGAGCGGGCAGTACGAGAGCGGGCAGCATTAGTGCAGGCAGCACTGGAAGGGGCAGCAGTAGTGGGGGCAACACGAGAGGGCGCAGCACTGGAAGGGGCAGCACGAGAGCGGGCAGCACGAGAGCGGGCAGCACGAGAGCGGGCAGCACGAGAGCGGGCAGCACGAGAGCGGGCAGCACGAGAGCGGGCAGCACGAGAGCGGGCAGCACGAGAGCGGGCAGCACGAGAGCGGGCAGCACGAGAGCGGGCAGCACGAGAGCGGGCAACACTAGCACGCGCAACACTAGCAGGGGGGCTGCTACTTGGGGGGCTGGCAGTAGGGGGGGCAGAACTTGGGGGGCTGGCAGCAGAGGGGGTGCTACTTGGGGGCCTGGCACTTGGGGGGGCAGAACTTGGGGGGCTGGCAGCAGGGCGGGTGCTACTTGGGGGGCTGGCACCATGAGGTTTGGCACCTGGAGGGTTGGCACCATGAGGTTTGGCACCTGGGGGGTTGGCACCAGGGGACGCTGTTGGGGCAGAGGTTGGACCGGGGCTGGACGCGGAGATCCTTCAGCCGAGCGCTACATCAACAATGACAACGATGATTATAACGATGATGACAATGAAGATGATGATTGTGACGATGATGATGATAATGGTCAATATCATGATGACGAAGCTGTTCATGATGAACATGAATGTCATGATGTTGACGATTATACGGAAGATCATGAGGATGAGGATTATGACAATGACGACGAAGATCGTGAGGACGATTCCGCTGAAGATCACGATCACGGGTGCAAAGATGAACACTGCGATGAAGAACGTGGCCATGAATGTGATGATGATGACGATGATAGCTACGAAGATATTGACGATGACGATGACGACGACGACGATGACAACTATGAAGATGATGGCGACGACGATGACGACGATGACGACGACGGCTTGGTGAGCGCCAGCAAAGAGGATTTCGTGGCGACCGTCCCGACGCACCCTCTGCGCAAGCTGACGCCGGACCAGGTGGAGCAGGTGGAGAGGGCGACGCGGGGCCAGAGCGACAACGCGGCGTGGTTCGCGTGGCGCCAGGGCCGCATCACGGCGTCCGTCGCCCACTCGATCGCGCACTGCCGGTAAGGGCACCGTCGAGGTACGTGAGACATCGCGGCCACGACTAGGAAATTGGCAAGCGTCCCGGGGCAGGTTGTTACGCCGTTTAAATCAAGGCGATGCTATCGACTTGTCCCGGTTTGGCCGGCACGGGTCCCGGTAGGTTTCTACAAGGCTGTCCCGGTGTCCTGAACAATTTGTGAGATTCGGGATTTTGTCCACGGCTTTAATATTTATTTACTTCCTGTTTCGTCCGTCATGTGTGGACGGATGGCGGGGCAACACCTTAGCGATGGGCGCAGGTACCTGAGCAGTGGGCGGGGCTACATGAGCAGTGGGCGGGGCTACGTGAGCAGTGGGCGGGGCTACGTGAACAGTGGGCGGAGCTACACGAGCAGTGGGCGGAGCTACACGAGCAGTGGGCGGAGCTACACGAGCAGTGGGCGGAGCTACACGAGCAGTGGGCGGGGCTACACGAGCAGTGGGCGGGGCTACACGAGCAGTGGGCGGGGCTACATGAGCAGTGGGCGGAGCTACATGGGCAGTGGGCGGGGCTAACTGGGCAGTGGGCGGGGCTAACTGGGCAGTGGGCGGGGTTACTGGGCAGTGGGCGGAGCTAACCGGGCAGTGGGTGGAGCTACATGAACAGTGGGCGGAGCTAACTGGGCAGTGGGCGGAGCTAACTGGGCAGTGGGCGGAGCTAACTGGGCAGTGGGCGGGGTTACTGAGCAGTGGGCGGAGCTAACTGGGCAGTGATGATGTGATTGCCGTACAGTACTCATCCTGACGAAGACCACAATGATGACAATCATCGCGATGATCGTGTTCATTATGACAACGCTGACGACAACAGCGATGATTGAAATGGTGCCGATGATGATGATGACTATCTCCACGATAATGACGACAGTGATGACGATCATCTTGACGAAGATGACAATGGCCTTCGGTGATTTATTTTAGTTTTTCCCGATGAAGATTCGTGCACAGTATTTCGTTTCTCGAGGATTGGGCAAGGACGTAACCCACTTTCACCCAAGCAAACTGAGGTCACAGACTTAGACGCTTCTTGACCCACCGCCTTAACTGCAAACAATTCCAAATATATTTAAGAATGCACAATGTTAACGATAAATACCAACTACCCAGTATTCAATTAAGTAGAATGAGAAGAAAAATTGATATCACATTGTTTTAAAAAAAACAAAAACTTGTCCCCTACGTGAGTTAGTAGGGCAGCGAGCCCAACCACCTACGGGCACCAGCTGCCCCGTGGGCACCAGGCCTCGGGCTTCTCGTACGCGGCGCATCGGTGCATCTGTGCCTCCCCTCTTCCCGTCGCTCGTTCCGCCGTCGCACAGCTACGTGTCTGGGCATTCGGACCGGGTGCCCGAGTCCTACCTGCGGTCCTTGCTGCCCCCGCCGGACGGGGCCACCGCGAGGAACCTCCGCACGCCGGCCTTGCTGTGGGGCCGGAACATGGAGGCCACCGTTGTGGAGCTCTACCGGCAGAAGAAGCAGAGGCAGATGAAAGGTGGGGGAGCCACGCGCCCTCGCCGTGACCACGACGATGATGACGGTGCATGCCCGTGTGCGATGATGGTGTGAATGGATATATATTTTTTTGTGCGCTTCTCGACAGTTTTGGGTCATGGATTAATGTCCCTTGTGCTGCGTCCTGTCCCCATGTCTCTCCCCCTCCACCCCCACTGCTAAATCCATCCCGGTGTGCCATGTCCCGGTTTGCCACACCGCTTGCTCGCATGCGATGATCCCCCCCTCCCGTCCCATCTCTCCCTCGTTCCGTGCCCCAGGCCGTTACGTCGTCCGCGTCAGCCCCTGCGGTCTCTACGTGGACGCCGAGCGACCCTGGCTGGCCGCGAGCCCCGACGGCCTCGTCACGCTGGAGCGCGTGGCACCGTCAGCAGGGGACATCGACTCTTGCTCGCTGTCCCCGCGATCCCCACCGCTGGCGGTGGAGGCGACGCAGCGACTGCTGCTGGAGGTCAAGTGTCCGTATAAGCACCGTGCGGGGTCGGTCAGGGAGGCGTGGGCGAGCGATCCGAAATTCTGCCTTGACGTGGTCGAGCAGGGTGGACGCACGAACTACGAGCTCAAGAGGGAGCACAGCTACTACACACAGGTGAGAGATGTTATTATGTTAGGTAGTGAACATCTCGCCACCGTGGGCGCCACGGTGGCGAGATGTTCACTACCTCGCCTAGTATACAGGAGGTCGTGAGATTGATGCCGACTTCTCTCACCTGTATTTGAAATTCGCATGTGTTCTCCCTGGGGTCACGTGGATTTTTCTCCGGGTCCTCTGGTTTTTCCCTCCACGTTTAGAATCAACATCAGGCGTTCAAGAGTATTTGGCTGCTATAAACGTCCAAGTGATAAACCACTTCGGAGAACTATCATTTGTGGCCAGGTCGCTTCCGAAAAAGAGCCAGATAGCTCGGTGGGCCATACCACACAGCATTTGAACAGTCCGTTAAATACCACACAGGGGAACACTTTATCTCTGTGTGTGTGCACTTTGCACGCGTGCGTACAGGTGCAGTGTCAACTGGCGGTGAGCCGCCTCCTCTTGGCAGACTTTGTCGTTTACACGGAAGAGGACCTGGCCATCGCGCCCGTGCCCTTTGATGCCGACTTCTGGAACCAAACCCTGGGGCGTCTCTCCACATTCTACGACAAGGCCGTCCGCCCCCTCCTGCAGCCCACGAGGCCGCCGGTGGAGGAGTGAGCTGCGGGGAATTCGCAACGGAAGCCGTCTTTGTCTCGTCACATCTCCTCTTGTTCAAGTCGCCTCAAGCCTCCCGTACATCACGTGACTCATGCATGGCTGCCACCCCCCCACTTTGAATCCCTGCCCTCTGCCCGCCGCCCCCTGTGGAAACAGACGCTGCTCCGTGCAGCTCTGTTTGCGCCTCCTTTCCCATCTTTCCACCCCTCTCATCATCATCAATTCCCTCTCATCAGCGATATCTTGGTCATTTCTTCTCCCGCTCCTCCCCTTCTTACCGGCAGCTCTTTCGTCCTTCCTGCTGCCCTCATCTTGAGCCATGCCCTCCTCTTTGTCCGTCTTGGCGTCTTCCGTCTCAGCGTCCCTATCCCTCTCCTGGTCATCTTGTCCCCTCCGTCTGTTGCCCTTTAGTGCAATTGGCTCCAACTCCCCTTCCCGTCGTGTGGTGGTGCCGTGGGCAAAACGGTTCATAATGGCAAAACGCAAATGCATTACACTGTAGGGGCATATGTTTTATTTTAAAACTAAACTAAATATAGGGTGCCTTGAATGTACCTTTTGGAGGTAGAGTGCGTTTGCCAAACATGTCATAGTACAAACGAGTTAAATATTCATATTCTTTGGGTCTTTCGTAAAGCCACGTAGATAGAAAATTAAAAATCTATCTACGTGGAATTACCGAAAGACCCAAAGAATATGAATTCCTGCAGTCACGAAAGCTTTAAGTCAAGATTTAAATATTCATACTTTATTTATTAACTTGGGAAATCCTCACCGAGTCTCAAAACTCATTTAGGTGAGGGTCTTGCATGGGATTTTTGTTGAGATTAAAATATATATATACTTTAACGTGTGGGGAGCGTACGAAGAGATGACACTGGAAAAATATATAATATATACAGAGAGACCACCATGCTATTTGCTCTGCTACCTACTATATACACACCACTTTGGTGACCCAGCGGTCAGTAGTCTAGTGCACATGGTATCCGTACGTATGTAGAACTTCTTTCGTGCCATACGTAGGCATCTGTGCTAATCGGAGGTGCGGATGTTACAGGTAGGAACAACAGTTCCACACTGCCCACCAGGGATTATTTGTCTGTCTGTCGTGCATAGCCACGCCCTCGATTTGTATTTCATAGAGCGCTTCGGGCGGGCTCAGCACCATGTGACGCGCCGCGTGACACGGATCGCACGAATGCGCTGTCCAACCAAGTTCCTACCTGCCCACTCCGAAGGAATGTGTTAATGGGCCGGTGACATGTCGTGTTACCGCGCTTGCCGGGATTTGCTGTTCGAGCCCAAGTGGCCTCCCTGGTAAATACCTCGAGTGCTTTAACCAAATATGAGCTTGTTTACTTTGCAGCTCTAAGCCATGGGATCCTGTGACGTAATTCCACGGAGAATTGAGGTGCGTTTCAGTGAGCCCCAGAGGGCTCTGCCGTGGCGCTACGTGGGTTGGACGTTCGCTCCTGTTGAACGGTAGCGTTAGGGCAGGGAAGGATCGGCGCCTCCGATTGGCTGGATTCTGACACGCTCGCCACCTAACGCCCCTGCGAGGGAGCTCCTCAGTCCGTTCGCTCCTGATACGAGGCGCCCTGTGGGCTGCGAACGGGTCGTTGGGTAGAAAAGCGCACTTGGCCACGTGTCCTGGATGTGATCGATGGAAATTTGTCAAATTCCATAACCGTTTGAAGTTTGTTTAAACAAGGTTACTCCGACTGGGTTTCTCATTGGGTTCGCACTGACGGGGTTCATGAACCCACTTTCTCCACTGCCTGCAAGTGCGGGAGTTAATGACTGCGCGACTGCTGCAGATGATGCTTTTGAGAAGCCATATGTCGGGTTATATTTGCACCACGTGTTTACAGCAATGGGGTTGGGTTCAGAGATGTACTGTATACTGCATTTCACAGGTCATGGAATTATTCAATGTGTATTCTTTATGAATGTTTAATAGGGAAAACAATATGCTTACTATTAAACGTTGAAGACGTGGAATGTGGATTGTCAATTGAGGCATTCATGATTGTATTGTTTAAATCTAAATGGAACATACCCAGCCGGGGTTATTGTCAACATCACCGAGGTCGTACCCCTTTCCACCAACCCACGACCATTTTAAATCAGTGGCTTAAACACTTATTTAATTCATATTGGTCATTATAATAACAATCATGCAAACTCGTAACGCGCCACCGCACAGCAATCACTCGCTCTCCGAGAGAGAGAATAACTCGGATGTTCAAGGAAAGCACAGATAAGTGGAGAAGACAGCCACGTGATGAGCTGGTGCCAACATTTTCCCAAGTTCTGCGGTTCTCCTACACATGGAGGTCTAATTAACGAGTGGTTAACACGCGAGAGGAAACTGGAGCACCCTGGGAAAAAAACCCACGCGTGCGAGGGGGGAACACTCTATCCCGCACTCACTACACACACACAGTGCTCACCACAAATGAACCACAGTTCTTCGCCGATTCCGTCAAGATGCATAACCCGTTGAGAGAATTCTGTAAACTCTGGTCATCCTCGCAGTGGCTTTTGGCTAGCCATCGAACAAAAACGATCACCGTACCGCGCGCTTTCAGATGCGCTTCTGCGGCCGTCTGGAACGCTCTTCCAAAATTAGGAATCCACAGGAGCTGCGCACTTTTCAATCTGGATTGAAAACTCATTTCTTTAGCTTTGTGTTTAGTTTGTTATCCTTCCCCCGCACCTCCGATTATCACGGTTGGCTACATACGGCGCGAAGGTCAGCATATGTAGTATACTAATTCACAGTGGGAGGTACTCTTTCTTTTATTCCGGCCTTCACAGCCTTTAGGGCAGGGGTCGGGAACCTTTTTGACTGGGAGAGCCATAAAAGCCAAATATTTCTAAATATATTTCATTGAGAGCCATATAGTATTTTTAACGTATAATAAATTAAATATGTCTTACTTTTAATGCGACTTCTGGTGCTGCATGGTTTTGCTGATGGCCTTGTAGTCTGGTTCATACGTGGTGAGGTTGAGCTTCGTGCAGGCGTGACCCGTGAAATTTATCTTCAAAACTAATTTCTGTTTACTTTAAAATGACACAGTATTATTAAGCAATATCACAAGTATTTTAAAATCAGTTCCAAACTGATTTTTTATTTTTTTAAATTATTGTTTCAACTCAAAATTGTCTGGGAGCCATATGCCGTCACTGGAAGAGCCATATATGGCTCGCGAGCCATAGGTTCCCGACCGCTGCTTTAGGGGATAACCACCCACCGGGGGGTCGGGACAGCCAACACGCTGCCAGACCCACAGCATGAAGAGGGCGAAGATCACAACGACGACGCCACCACGACGACTTCCACTCCACATCCCAGCAGCCCCGACACAGCGTTGGTGTACGGTGTTTTTTTCTGCAATATTTTGCTGTCTTTTCTTGGATTTTCTGTTTGCACTTAGTCACATATTCACTTTAAGATGTTTTTGGTTCGTGTTTTTGTTTTTTGTTTGTTGCGGTTGCACCCGATTCAAGAGCCGAATGGCTCACAGGGCTATACCTAATAAATGAACTTGAACTATCCTGCCGAGCGTTGCCAGGCTCCGCCCTCGGCCTCCCGCACCCCTCTGGATCCCCCAGATTGCCCCGTGCCTTGCCCACAGGTGTAACTGGTCGAGCGGGCTGCTACCCCTGATTCTATTGTCTACCAATCTCCCAGCGGCACGCGCTCCAGTGATTCATTCCACGTCACGACATCTACGTACACATCCCATAGAGACGGGAGTTCAACGTTTTGCTCTAGATTTGAAGCTTTCGTGACTGCAAGGATTCATATTCTTAGTTCTTTCGGTAAAGTCACGTAGGTAAAAAAATAAATTAAAATCAATAAAAATAAAAAGTGATTTTTATTAAATTTTTTATTAATTTCATTTTTTACCTACGTGACTTTACCTAAAGAACTAAGAATGTTTTGCTCTGCTGCCTTCTCCTGGCGAGCCAGGGTATGGCACATCAACGCTCACGGGAGGGGAGTTTCACCTGAACCAAACGCCTCGCTGCCTCCACAGTGCTGGATTGCAGGCGTGCGTAACCACCACCAGTGCACCACAAATGTATGCTTTGGCCCCGTGGGCTATTAAGTTATGATGAAAAGGTAACACATTCCTCCTGCGGAGGGAGCTGGTAGGAACGTTGGGTTGCTCGGTCAATGGCCAGGGTCAACGGCGGCGTGGTGTATTCCGCAAATATGCCCGACTGTTAGGGCGGGCACAAGCCGGCGTGAGTAGGTTAAACGTTGAGTTTTATAAGGGCACCACGGGGTGACCAGCCCCTCCCCACCCAGCCCCCACTCAGCCCCACCCTCCCCACCCAGTCCCTCCCTCCCCACCCTCCCCTCCCCACCCAGCCCCTCCCTCCCAGCCCCTCCCTTCATGACGGACGGACGGATACAATAATCCCCTGTGGGCTGCTGTAAACAGGAGGTTCCTTACCAGTAGTAGATGCGCGCGCGCGAGTGTGTGTGTGTGACTGTGTGTGTGTCTGTGTGTGTGTGTGACTTCGGGGAGCGGTAGTGTAGTGGGTAGCGCGTCGCGCTACGAACCCGGCGACCCGGGTTCCGAGTCCCGATTCACGGCCACCACCACCACCGTCAGTGACGATTATCTCAAACCGGTCCTGGGTCTCCCCTAGGTCGACCCAGCCATAAATGTGTGTTAAACATCAGCGTTGGGGGTTCAGACAAAGGCGGTCGGGCGTGGGTGATCACCCACCCACCCTCTCGTGTGTCGTGTCGTCCTTCATAATAGGTGCTCGCTAACCAACATTCCCCCCCCCACACCGCCTTGTTAAAGTAGGGGGTGGGCGGGGCATCTTTGTCATTCTTTGTGTGGATGACGGCGAGCTGCGTGACGTCACACGCTTGCGTGCTGGTTGCGTGTGACGTCACCCCGCACAGGTGAACTCGACGCTCGCCAGGTGCCCTGGGGCTGGGGTGGGGGGTGCAGGTAAAGAGCCCCCACCGCTCACCCCCGTCAGGCGAGACGAGGCAACACGCCGTGCCGTGTGAAGCCGTATCCTCCTATACGTGCGGTGTGCACGTGTCTATGATTAATTAAGAAACACATCACCCGGGCCATTACATTACACGCGAGGTGGAGGAGGAGGTGGAGGAGGGGGACATCCTGCACAGCGCACAATGGAAGTGACTGCGACCGCGATGCTGTCCGTGGCAGGTCGGTTTCAGATCGTGCGTCGACTTTTATTCGCTGCCTCGCTCGCTCGTTCGCTTGCCGATGCTGATCTGCTGTTCTTCTTACGCGTGGTGTTCATGAGCTGAACGCCAACGTCGGTGTTTGCTGCTGGCGATGGGATAGCGAGAGGCTGAGTTGGTGAAGTGTTGCTCTGATTCCTCCACCGTTGGAACGAGGCTACGATGGTTTACTATATACCGTCCATGACCTAACATTGCCCATAAACTCACATCGGCTGTATACTAACATTGTCCATAGACTCACATCGGCTGTATACTAACATTGTCCATATACTCACATTGGCTGTATACTAACATTGCCCATAGACTCACATTGGCTGTATACTAACATTGTCCATAGACTCACATTGACTGTATACTAACGTTGCCCATAGACTCACATTGGCTGTATACTACATTGTCCATACACTAACATTGCCCATAGACTAACATTGTCCATACACTAACATTGGCTGTATACTAACATTGTCCATACACTAACATTGGCTGTATACTAACGTTGCCCATAGACTCACATTGGCTGTATACTACATTGTCCATACACTAACATTGCCCATAGACTAACATTGTCCATACACTAACATTGGCTGTATACTAACATTGTCCATACACTAACATTGGCTGTATACTAACGTTGCCCATAGACTCACATTGGCTGTATACTACATTGTCCATACACTAACATTGCCCATAGACTAACATTGTCCATACACTAACATTGCCCATAGACTAACATTGTCCATACACCAACATTGGCTGTATACTAACATTGCCCATACACCAACATCGGCTGTACACTAACGTTGCACATAGACCAGTCGTGGTTCTTAACCTTTACTGCAGCCTTGCACCCCTTGGGTCCTCAATTGTTTAGAATGTATAATGTTAATAAATGCATAGGTTTGATGAAACAAAGTAGTTCGTGTTAACTTCGAAAGCAAGCTGGCCATGGCTCGCAACCCGGGTGAAGAAGAACCACTGACATCGACTTACATTGCCCATATTCTAACTTTGCCCATATACTTACTTTGCCCATATACTTACTTTGCCCATATACTTACTTTGCCCATATACTTACTTTGCCCATATACTAACTTTGCCCATATACTAACTTTGCCCATATACTTACTTTGCCCATATACTAACTTTGCCCATATACTTACTTTGCCCATATACTAACTTTGCCCATATACTTACTTTGCCCATATACTAACTTTGCCCATATACTTACTTTGCCCATATACTAACTTTGCCCATATACTAACTTTGCCCATATACTAACTTTGCCCATATAGTAACTTTGCCCATAGACTAACATTGCCCATATACTAACTTTGCCTATAGACTAACTTTGTCCATATACTAACTTTGCCCATAGACTAACTTTGCCCATATACTAACTTTGCCCAAAGACTAACTTTGTCCATATACTAACTTTGCCCATATACTAACTTTGCCCATAGACTAACTTTGCCCATAGACTAACTTTGTCCATAGACTAACATTGCCCATATACTAACTTTGCCCATATACTAACTTTGCCCATAGACTAACTTTGTCCCATATACTAACATTGCCCAGAGGCTATTCTAATGTTGTGTATGATGATGGCAGTACGTTCATGGCCTAAACGTCGCCACGATGCATGAGAGAGTTCGTGTCGTTTTCCTGTTCCTCCTCCGCTGATGGAGCGTAGACGACAGTGGTTCTGTGTTGTGACTACCACTACCCTGAATATTAAATAAAACGCAATAGGGCGACGTTTCGGGTAATGGCCCTTCATCATAAGAGAATATCCATCTGTGATGTAAAGAAGTGCTTTGAAGGGCTGTTGCTCGAAACGTTGGCTATTACATATTTATTTACTTTTAAGGCCGTGGTGTTATTCGCGGATTCTAGCACCACGTGGCGAGATGTTAACAACCTCGCATGGTATACAGGAGGTCGTGGGTACGATCCAGACCCTGACCCCTCTATATGTGGAGTTTGTGTGTCTCTCTCCCGATGGTGGCGTGGATTTGTCTCAAGAGTCGTCCAGTTTTTCCCTCCACATTTAAAAACAACAACACCACGCGTTTAGAGTAATGTTGCTGCTATAAACTTCCACGTGATGATGAGCCACTTGGTTGAGCTATCATTTGTGGCTAGGTCGCTTCTGAGAAAAGAAGAGCTGTATAGCTCAGTGGGCCTTACCTGGTAAAATACATTTTTTTGTGAGGTTGTTTTGTTAATTGTGCTTGTGCACGATTGCTGAGTAGCAACATACACGGTGCAGTTGAACACGTAGGCTTTCGCGACCAGTATCATCCATAATACAGTTTTTTTTGGGGTGAGATAGCATAAATATATAAACGACACATTTATGTATTTACGCGATCTAACCCCTGTATTATACACGGTGCATTCTAACAGGTAAAAGTGCTTTGCCTGGGCTTTAGCGTCGCACTCCGCGGGAGGCAAATTGATGGGGATATGTAATCGCTTATACTGGTAGGAACCACCTGGTTCCACCAGCCCACAGGGGATTATTGTGTCCGTCCGTCGTGAATCCAAAAATGGGAGTGGTGGGGCTGGGTGGGGAGGGAAGGGTGGGGAGGGGCTGGGTGGGGAGGGGCTGGGTGGGAGGGGTGGGGCTGGGTGGGAGGGGTAGGGCTGGGTGGGGAGGGGCTGGTCACCCCGTGGTGCCCTTGTAAAACTCAACGTTTAACCTACTCACGCCGGCTTGTGCCCGCCCTCACAGTCGGCCATATTTGCGGAATACACCACGCCGCCGTTGACCCTGGCCATTGACCGAGCAACCCAACGTTCCTACCAGCTCCCTCCGCAGGAATGTGTTTAACGAGGCTAAATGCAGTGCCATAATTTCAGGCCGCTCCTGCCACTGTGATGAAACGCATCGAACCTTTTTATTATTACACGCTTTCATTTAGCTCACTGTCTGTTGTTGTTGTATCCTCAAATCTTGTAACTAAATTTTAATCCACTTCCCAATGTGCAAACTTGCTATACTTATGTCATACTGATGACAATACTATATTCTATCATAAAAAATATATTTTAAAACATTATTTTGTATATGTTATGTTTTGGCTTGGGTCTAATTGTCCACGGTAAACTGACGTTGGCTGTAATTGACCACAGTTCCTTACGTTATGGGTAGTTTCAGTGTCACTTCCCGGAGTCGTGGATTTCTTCCATTACTAGTACATTTCATTAAAGCGTGTTAAAAAAAAAGTAAAAAAAAAATATTACTTATTTGTCTTCGGATCTTTAACTATGCAATGAGGTCGTACCGCTAAATTGAAACATCAACAGCAACGCAACTGCCCAGCACTCACTGGGACGCTACGATTTTGCAATGGCAATGCAGGGGGGGGGCAGCAGCAGCCCCCCACTGCTCCACCAACATGGCCCCCCCCCTCGCAGCCCTCGGTTGACCCCGAGTGATGACCTGTGGCAGCCGTGTGCACTTGCGTGTGCACACCCGCCCTGGCCGTCGGGACTCCGCGCCCGGGCACGCCTCGCATCGTGGGGGGCTACGAGGTGCCCCCCTACTCCATCAAGTACCAGGCGTCGCTGCAGCGGCCCCGTGGCTCCCACTTCTGCGGCGGCTCCTTGGTGGGACGGCAGTGGGTGGTGACCGCGGCGCATTGCAACCTGCGGTACGTGCTGCCTCGCTCACTCACTCGCTCGCTCGCCCCCCCCTCCGCAACTCTCCCTCACTCACTCGCCCCCCCCTCCACAACTCTCACTCGCCCCCCTTCCCCTCCACAACTCTCACTCCCCCCCCCTCCACAACTCTCACTCACTCACTCGCCCCCTCCACAACTCTCACTCACTCACTCGCCCCCCCCCCCACACAACTCTCACTCACTCACTCGCCCCCCCCCCTCCACAACTCTCACTCACTCACTCGCCCCCCCCCCCCACACAACTCTCACTCACTCACTCGCCCCCCCCCTCCACAACTCTCACTCACTCACTCGCCCCCCCCCCCACACAACTCTCACTCACTCACTCGCCCCCCCCTCCACAACTCTCACTCACTCACTCGCCCCCCCCCCTCCACAACTCTCACTCACTCACTCGCCCCCCCCCCCTCCACAACTCTCACTCACTCGCCCCTCCCTCCACAACTCTCACTCATTCACTCGCCCCCCCCTCCACAACTCTCGCTCACTCACTCGCCCCCCCCTCCACAACTCTCGCTCTCCTCCACCTAACCTACTCCCTTCTCACTCACTCACTCACCCCTCCCACTCCCTCTCTCCATCTTTCATTCTCTACCAGAGTCGTTGCCTTTCATCTGTAATTAAGGCCCCGTCGCTCGGGTCTTCGATTGGAGACCTTGCAGCCCTCCCAGGCCCACTCGTGCTCCATGGACCCATTGTGCGCCAGCTACATTGATCGCAGGGACTCTTTCAATGCAAGCGTTCCTGCCTCTCTCAATGCTCCACCCGCGATGCTGAACAAAGGCAAAAAATATGCCCCCGTATAGCTTTTAAAAGACGGTAGGGGCAAATGTTGTTTGCGTGCTGCGCAGTGCCGGATTAAGCTAGTGCAGGGTAGCATATTTATAAAGGGGCCCTAAATAATAAAAAAATTGAAACACAAATGTTTAACTTGCATCGTAAAGTAATTGTATTTTTTCATTTGCTATACAGCCAGATAATACGACAAATCGCTAACCTTAAACACCCAGTTGTTCATAAAAGTTTGAAGGCGGTATAGTACTATAGTAATAGAGCAAGTGCAGAATCGCTGAACCGGAATTGATAGCTTGAAAGCATTTAGCGCGGGGCCCTTGAAAGTGCAGTGCCCGTAGCTACGACATATGTAGTAGCTACGACATATGTAGTAGCTACTACATGTGTAGCTACTTTTGCTACTAGGATAATCCGGCACTGGAGCTGCGCCTGTGAAGCCCGGCACGGCACACGATGGGGCGGGTCGCCAGCACCACGCCCGGCCGCCTTTGTCTCCCTAGTAGCGAAGTTTACACACCACACTAGGTACTCATTTGAGGCTGAGTCGATCTCGGGAAGGCCCTGGATCGATTCAGATAATCGTGACTGGTGTTGGCCGTGCCGTGAGTGGGAGTCGAACTCGTGCCGCCGGGTTCGTAGCGCAGAGCGCTAACGGCTGACCACCCCCCCGCATCCATCTCAATTCGTGCGATGGTACAGGCTGCCCATCATACGTGTGGTGCTTGGGGAAAATTCCATTTCAAAATTGGAGGGGCGCGAGCAGTTCTTCCGCGCGGTGCGGACCATCCCGCACCCCTTCTACAACTCGCGCACAGAGGACAACGACATCATGCTACTCAAGGTGGGCTCCTCCACATTGTCAACCAAGTCGGCTTCAACATCGTCAACCTCACCGTCATCAGCTTCATCTTTAACACCGGCGTCTGTTTCACCGCTCACTTAACCACTGCACATCTCAGTCGCCCCCACACCTCACCCCACCTGCCACCCTACACCTCACCCCACCTGTCATTCCACGTCTCCTCCCGCATCTCATCCCGCGTCTCACCCCGCGTCTCACCCCACACCTCACCCCACCTGCCACCCCACACCTCACCCACCTGCCACCCCACACCTCACCCCACCTGTCACCCCACGTCTCACCCCACGTCTCACCCCACGTCTCACCCCACGTCTCACCCCACGTCTCACCCCGCGTCTCACCCCACGTCTCACCCCACGTCTCACCCCGCGTCTCACCCCACGTCTCACCCCACGTCTCACCCCACGTCTCACCCCACACCTCACCCCACCTGTCATTCCATGTCTCACCCCGCGTCTCACCCCACACCTCACCCCACCTGTCATTCCACGTCTCACCCCACGTCTCACCCCACACCTCACCCCACCTGTCATTCCATGTCTCACCCCGCGTCTCACCCCACACCTCACCCCACCTGTCATTCCACGTCTCACCCCGCGTCTCACCCCACGTCTCACCCCACGTCTCACCCCGCGTCTCACCCCACGTCTCACCCCACGTCTCACCCCGCGTCTCACCCCACACCTCACCCCACCTGTCATTCCATGTCTCACCCCGCGTCTCACCCCACATCTCACCCCACCTGTCATTCCACGTCTCACCCCACGTCTCACCCCACGTCTCACCCCACGTCTCACCCCACGTCTCACCCACGTCTCACCCACGTCTCACCCCACGTCTCGCCCCACGTCTCGCCCCACGTCTCGCCCCACGTCTCGCCCACGTCTCGCCCCACGTCTCGCCCCACGTCTCGCCCCACGTCTCGCCCCACGTCTCGCCCCACGTCTCGCCCCACGTCTCGCCCCACGTCTCGCCCCACGTCTCGCCCCACGTCTCGCCCCACGTCTCGCCCCACGTCTCGCCCCACGTCTCGCCCCACGTCTCGCCCCACGTCTCGCCCCACGTCTCGCCCCACGTCTCGCCCCACGTCTCGCCCCACGTCTCGCCCCACGTCTCGCCCCACGTCTCGCCCCACGTCTCGCCCCACGTCTCGCCCCACGTCTCGCCCACGTCTCGCCCCCCACGTCTCGCCCCACGTCTCGCCCCACGTCTCGCCCACGTCTCGCCCCACGTCTCGCCCCACGTCTCGCCCCACGTCTCGCCCCACGTCTCGCCCCACGTCTCGCCCCACGTCCTCGCCCCACGTCTCGCCCCACGTCTCGCCCACGTCTCGCCCCACGTCTCGCCCCACGTCTCGCCCCACGTCTCGCCCCACGTCTCGCCCCACGTCTCGCCCCACGTCTCGCCCCACGTCTCGCCCCACGTCTCGCCCCACGTCTCGCCCACGTCTCGCCCCACGTCTCGCCCCACGTCTCGCCCCACGTCTCGCCCCACGTCTCGCCCCACGTCTCGCCCCACGTCTCGCCCACGTCTCGCCCCACGTCTCGCCCCACGTCTCGCCCCACGTCTCGCCCCACGTCTCGCCCCACGTCTCGCCCCACGTCTCGCCCCACGTCTCGCCCCACGTCTCGCCCCACGTCTCGCCCCACGTCTCGCCCCACGTCTCGCCCCACGTCTCGCCCCCGTCTCGCCCCACGTCTCGCCCCACGTCTCGCCCCACGTCTCGCCCACGTCTCGCCCCACGTCTCGCCCCACGTCTCGCCCCACGTCTCGCCCCACGTCTCGCCCCACGTCTCGCCCCACGTCTCGCCCCACGTCTCGCCCCACGTCTCGCCCACGCTCGCCCCACGTCTCGCCCCACGTCTCGCCCCACGTCTCGCCCCACGTCTCGCCCCACGGTTCTCGCCCCCACGTCTCGCCCCACGTCTCGCCCCACGTCTCGCCCCACGTCTCGCCCCACGTCTCGCCCCACGTCTCGCCCCACGTCTCGCCCACGTCTCGCCCCACGTCTCGCCTCAACGTCTCGCCACGTCTCGCCCCACGGCTCGCCCCACGTCTCGCCCCACGTCTCGCCCCACGTCTCGCCCCACGTCGCGCCCACGTCTCGCCCCACGTCTCGCCCCACGTCTCGCCCCACGTCTCGCCCCACGTCTCGCCCCACGTCTCGCCCCACGTCTCGCCCACGCTCGACCCCGTCTCGCCCCACGTCTCGCCCCACGTCTCGCCCACGTCTCGCCCCACGTCTCGCCCCCACGTCTCGCCCCACGTCTCGCCCCACGTCTCGCCCCACGTCTCGCCCCACGTCTCGCCCCACGTCTCGCCCCACGTCTCGCCCCAAGTCTCGCCCCACGTCTCGCCCCACGTCTCGCCCCACGTCTCGCCCCACGTCTCGCCCCACGTCTCGCCCCACGTCTCGCCCCACGTCTCGCCCCAAGTCTCGCCCCACGTCTCGCCCCACGTCTCGCCCCACGTCTCGCCCCACGTCTCGCCCCACGTCTCGCACGTTCGCCCACGTCTCGCCCCACGTCTCGCCCCACGTCTCGCCCCACGTCTCGCCCCACTGTCTCGCCCCACGTCTCGCCCCACGTCTCGCCCCACGTCTCGCCCCACGTCTCGCCCCACGTCTCGCCCCACGTCTCGCCCCACGTCTCGCCCCACGTCTCGCCCCACGTCTCGCCCCACGTCTCGCCACGTCTCGCCCCACGTCTCGCCCCACGTCTCGCCCCACGTCTCGCCCCACGTCTCGCCCCACGTCTCGCCCCACGTCTCTCCCCCACGTCTCGCCCCACGTCTCGCCCCACGTCTCGCCCCACGTCTCGCCCCACGTCTCGCCCCACGTCTCGCCCCACGTCTCGCCCCACGTCTCGCCCCACGTCTCGCCCCACGTCTCGCCCCACGTCTCGCCCCACGTCTCGCCCCACGTCTCGCCCCACGTCTCGCCCCACGTCTCGCCCCACGTCTCGCCCCACGTCTCGCCCCACGTCTCGCCCCACGTCTCGCCCCACGTCTCGCCCCGTCTCGCCCCACGTCTCGCCCCACGTCTCGCCCCACGTCTCGCCCCACGTCTCGCCCCACGTCTCGCCCCACGTCTCGCCCCACGTCTCGCCCCACGTCTCGCCCCACGTCTCGCCCCACGTCTCGCCCCACGTCTCGCCCCACGTCTCGCCCCACGTCTCGCCCCACGTCTCGCCCCACGTCTCGCCCCACGTCTCGCCCCCCTTCTCGCCCCACGTCTCGCCCCACGTCCTCGCCCCCACCCACGTCTCGCCCCACGTCTCGCCCCACGTCTCGCCCCACGTCTCGCCCCACGTCTCGCCCGTCTCGCCCCACGTCTCGCCCACGTCTCGCCCCACGTCTCGCCCCCGTCTCGCCCCACGTCTGCCCCACGTCTCGCCCCACGTCTCGCCCCACGTCTCGCCCCACGTCTCGCCCCACGGTCTCGCCACACGTCTCGCCCCACGTCTCGCCCCACGTCTCGCCCCACAGTCTCGCCCCACGTCTCGCCCCACGTCTCGCCCACGTCTCGCCCACGTCTCGCCCACGTCTCGCCCCACGTCTCGCCCACGTCTCGCCCCACGTCTCGCCCCACGTCTCGCCCCACGTCTCGCCCCACGTCTCGCCCCACGTCTCGCCCCACGTCTGCGCCCCACGTCTCGCCCACGTCTCGCCCCACGTCTCGCCCCACGTCTCGCCCCACGTCTCGCCCCACGTCTCGCCCCACTCTCGCCCCACGTCTCGCCCCACGTCTCGCCCCACGTCTCGCCCCACGTCTCGCCCCCGTCTCGCCCCACGTCTCGCCCCACGTCTCGCCCCACGTCTCGCCCCACGTCTCGCCCCACGTCTCGCCCCACGTCTCGCCCACGTCTCGCCCCACGTCTCGCCCCACGTCTCGCCCCACGTCTCGCCCCACGTCTCGCCCCACGTCTCGCCCCACGTCTCGCCCCACGTCTCGCCCCACGTCTCGCCCCACGTCTCGCCCCACGTCTCGCCCCACGTCTCGCCCCACGTCTCGCCCACGTCTCGCCCCACGTCTCGCCCCACGTCTCGCCCCACGTCTCGCCCCACGTCTCGCCCCACGTCTCGCCCCACGTCTCGCCCCACGTCTCGCCCCACGTCTCGCCCCACGTCTCGCCCCACGTCTCGCCCCCGTCTCGCCCCACGTCTCGCCCCACGTCCGCCCCACGTCTCCCCACGTCTCGCCCCACGTCTCGCCCCACGTCTCGCCCCACGTCTCGCCCCACGTCTCGCCCCACGTCTCGCCCCACGTCTCGCCCCACGTCTCGCCCCACGTCTCGCCCCACGTCTCGCCCCACGTCTCACCCCACGTCTCACCGCACGTCTCACCCCCACCACCACTCCACCCTTCCCCCCCCCCCCCTGCCACCGCCATCACCACCCTCTGCCCCCCCCACTCAATCCCTCTCCCCCCCACCCACCCCTCCGAAGCTCAACCGACCGGCCACCCTCAACGCCTTCGTGGGCACCGTAGGGCTCGCGGAGCCGGGCTCGTGGCCCGGCCCCGGCACGCTGTGCCGCGTCTCCGGCTGGGGCCTCACGTCCAGCCTGGGCCGAGCCACCGCCGACCGTCTCCGCGCCGTGCGTGTCCCGCTCGTGCCCAGCGCTCAGTGCAACTCCACGCTCGCCTACAACGGCCTCATCACCCACAGCATGGTGTGCGCCGGCTACAGGTCCGGCGGCAAGGACTCGTGCCAGGTGCGGTTGCACCGACGGGCACCGCCACGGTTGCTGTTGTTGCTGCTGTTGTGCCCCGCGATCCCCCCCCCACCCCTTAACTACCTCCCCCATCCCCTTCCGGCAGGGAGATTCTGGGGGTCCTCTGGTGTGCGGGGGCCGCCTGTTTGGGGTCGTGTCGTGGGGGAACAGCTGCGCAGATTCGCGCTACCCCGGCGTCTACAGCAGCATCGCCCGCTTCCGCTACTGGATCGAGATGACCATCTTACGCGACGCACGCCGCCGCTCCCGCTGGTGACGCTGGAGACAGTGGCAGAGAGGTCGGCGGGGGCGTGGAGGTAGTACGGGGTCGGGGGGGGGGGAAACAAAGGGATGGGATCTGGTCTGGGCTTCCTCTCTTCCTTCCTCTTTCCTCCTACTCCACCCCCCTGCTCATTTTCTTTCTCCTCCTTCTCCGACTCGTACTCCTTGCACCGCCTACTCCAGATTCTACTCCTCATCTTTCTTGCGCCACCATCTTTCCTCCTCTTGTTACACATCTTCCTCCCCCTTCTTCCTCTTTCTACTCATCCTCCTCTCTCCTCTTTTATTCTGCGCCTCATCCTCCATACCGCCCTCCCCCCCCTCCCCCATCCACCTCCTATTCCTTATTCTACTCCTCAATCTCCCGCTTCCCTCTTTCCTCCTCGCTCCTCCTCCCTACTCTACTCCTCGTTCGTATCACATTGGTTCAATAGCAATTTGATTTGTGACCATCACAAATGTCTTCCGACCGATGTTCGATCTGCTCTGGCCCGTCTCGTTGCTTCTACAACTCCGGGAGACCGTTGCTCATAGCAGTCAACCTAGACGGTTTGGCCGTATCCGTTTCAATAAGGGTTAAAACATTTTTTTTGTCTATTTGTTTGTGTTTCTGCTGAAGGCAACGCATTTATTGAACAACTCTTAACACTCTAATAATAGGGGTTTTCCTCTTTTTTCTGGCATCGAAACTGAAACCTTTTTACGAGGATTCATGTCTGCATTAGCCACAATACTTGCAGTCAAAATGCAAACAAAAAACACACTGATAATATATGCATTGTCCTTGAAACTGATTGGTCCACACCAAGGGACGGCTTTCTGTTGAACCACGACCCAATTGGTGCTCGACCAGAGGACGCCAAAAGGCGTACAGCTCAAAGACAATGCACTATCAAAGTAATGAGGGCTCGGGGTGAGCATCTACATCATTAGACCTCCTTTGCCAGTACCAAAATATAATAATAAGGTTTAAGTTTTGTTGCCAGAAAAAAAGGGAAAAAACCTATTATTATATTTTGGTACTGGCAAAGGAGGTCTCAAGTTCATTTATTAGGTATAGCCCTGTGAGCCATTCGGCTCTTGAATCGGGTGCAACCGCAACAAACAAAAAACTAAAACATTCTGTTAACGCTACTCTGTTAACCACTTCTATATTAACATGGAGAGGTACGACCCCTTCCACTCGATATTCTAAGGGAGAGAGAGACAGCCTCCCTTCTAGCGTTCTCTACCCACTCCGGGCTACGCACACGCCGGTCCCTTGCGACGGCGGCTAGGGGAAGGCCGGACCAACCGACCCACGCAGGGTACGGGACTCGCCCTGGACAGCTTCAACCCCGGCTTGGCGAGAGCCTCGGGGAGGGTCCCAGGGGGTCCGAGCGACCTCGGCTCTGCTACAACCGGCTTACGAGAGCCACGGTTGAGGGTCCCCGGGTCGTTGGTCCAGACTTCAGATCTTCAGATGTCTTCGAGCTTGAGTTGGTGAGTACTGCCCCGACCGTCCCGAGGGCCGGCCTTTTATCCCCAGGTCAGGGTCACCCCTCCCCTCATGAGCCCCCCCTCCATAACCTTCTGGAAGGTCTTAGGAGGTCTTAATTCTTAAGGGGTCTTAGGAAATGGAGGGGGGCCATCATCCTCCTCAGCCCCCAGCCCCTGGGGGGGTCTGGGGTGTCAACCTCCGGCCACGGAGGGGCGGGGGTTTGACCTTCGGTCAACCCCTACCCACTTCGCTTTCTCTCGGCTGCCCCCAGTCGGCCCGTGAGCGTGGCGGCAGATCAGCTTCCTACAGAGCCTTATTATGGCGCTACAGTAGGATTAACTTAGAGATTTTTAAGAGCACGGGGTGACCAATAAGGTCTGAATTCGTCCATGATAAGGTAGGGCACTGATGAAGGGATGACAAGTATGGTTGCTCTTCTCACGTTCTTCCTCTGGTGAACTGCTGGGCACCCTCTCTCGTCATCTCCCCCCCCCCCCCCTGCACGACGACATCATTCGTGAACCTTTTCGTCACGCTTCCAGATTAGGTGTTTAGGTGTGAAGGCAGCCAGCCCGTTGTCTCACACATTCGTTCGCTCGGCGTCCTACGGAATCCGTCGCCAATCTCGTTCCCCTTGTCTCTTTGCCTGGTGATGCCCAGCCATTTGCCAAAAACACCGCGACTCGAACACCGCAGGCGGCTCTGACTTAGATGCACACATCTGGTTGTAGTGTCCAGTAAACGTGGAACGTTGGAACCGTTGGCCTAACATTGGCCCAAAGGCGTGGTGGTTAGTGTTTTTTTGTTGTTTCTGGAGGAGCCCCGAGGGGAAGGATTTGGTCTCCTGGCTCCGCCAAATGGGATTTGGCAGGAGACGTCATAGACGCCTGTCCCCCCGGGGCCTCCGGCACAAGCTTATGAAATAAAATGTTTCATTCGTGGTTTAGTGGTAATTGAAGGTGAAGGGGTTACCAGCCCCTCGCACCCAACCAGATCCCCCATTTGGCCGCTGTGGTGGTTACAAATGCCATGAGGGTAAAGGCCAATTTAAATTGGTCCTCCCCCCACAGCACTGCCCATCACAGCGTTGCCGTCCTTGAGGTCTAGATGCACGATGCTCTAGCGATGCAGGAAGGCGACGCTGTCCAGGATCTGGGTCATGAGGCGCACTACGTCGCGCTCCGTGAATGCCTCCTCTCTCTCCGCCATGCACTGGTTGAAGATCTCCACTCCCGCCGCAATGCCCAGTTCGTTGCTCCCCGCCAGAGTGTACCCGGAGCATCCCGCTCTGCACCTCCTCTGTGCTGCCACTGCTGTCGTCATCACATTTGCTATTTGCTGCGCTGTGGATACTTTTATAGCTGCCGCCACTGCTGCTGCAACTACAGGTGGTGGTGCCGCCGCTAGCGGGATTCCGTACTCGACCTCCTCTTCCCTCTTCTTGGGTGCACGAAGCAGGCACTCACTCCGTCCTCGGCCCCGCCCACCTTCTCGAGCATTCTCATTCCCTCTCAATCCTTCTCAAGAGCTCTCCCCGGACAGGTGATCACCCACTAGCCCCCCCACCTGGGGCCCCTTGTGTGGACACTCCGGATCACGTGTCTACAGTGTCAACCAGAGTGCCATGGCCCGGGGTAACCCTGTCCCTGGGCTGACGCTCACCCACTATCCCTCGTGGGAGCCCCCACCACACAGTCCGTGGTGCTCGCACTATCCAGTGCTCGCCAAACCCGCTAGGGCTGGTATTACACACAGCCACCCACACGGTGCTGTCCACGATGTAGGAACATCGAACGGCACGGCCCTTCAAGTTCAATTTAATTTATTAGGTATAGCCCTGTGAGCCATTCGGCTCTTGAATCGGGTGCAACCGCAACAAACATGCACTGTACCGGGCCGGCACCATACAGTGACATCCCCGATGTTATCATAGTAATGGTAGTGTATACTCTTTGGTTCTTTCCGTAAAGTCACGTAGGTGGAAGAAAATAAACAGATCACGACGTTTCGATCGCAACACAAGCGATCGTCATCAGGTGAGACAATAACTGCAGGGAAACTGCTGAAACAGGCGAGAGAGCTGCCGTGACAAGTGGCTATATAGGTGTAATGGGTTCGAATTTAGGCGCACACAACTTCTTGGGAGGCAACACTATTTATTACTGAACATGACAGTTAACTCTTACATTACGCATAGGGTGGTGACCACCGTCCTACTCTAGCTAACACACACACTTCTCTAGCACTGACTCTCAGATACTCTCTCGTGACCCAGCCGGGTGGGCTACTGGTGGGTCCGCTGACTGGAGGTTTGACTCTTCTTGGCTATTTAATTTTTTTTATTTCATTTCAATCAAGAGCAGGCCTCTGCCTTGTACAGCCAAAAAGAACAGAAAAAAAGACAGGAGAACACATGACCGTAACCGGAACCGGGGATCCTTTTGTAACAACCAGTGCCCCTACAGCAGATGCACAGAGTACGACGCGGTAGAATTTCCCTCTTACACATCCTTTAGGCAAAGGCAAGAAATCACCGTCACAAAGGAGGGTACATTCATCCACCCATTCTCGACGGCGGGGGGGGGGGGGGGCATTCACAATTCAACCTATCCCACACGGGGGTGGCGGCCATCGCCATTTCGCGTTTGTGGCGCTCCTGCCCATCGTCTCCCGCTCCACCTCCACCACCCTTTCCAACAGCCCCCTGGCTAGGCGGTATACCCCGAGGGGCGGGCCGTCCACAGGGCCTCTTTTATGGCGCCTATGACGGCCCATGCCTGAGTCCCAAACCTCGCCCGCACTCTGTCTGACTTGACTCTTCTTGGCGTCTTCACGATGCATCTTCATTCTTGATACGGGCAGCCACGAACCTCGTGAGTAGGCCTCGGCAAGGTAAGGTAATTTACCCTTTTTACCGGGTAAAGGGTAAAGATGTCGGCATGCCAAGGGGTAAGGTAAAGGGTAGGGTAAAGGTAGCTCGGAAGAATTACCCGGTAGGATAAAGGTAGCGCGAAGTATTACCCGGTAAATACGATACCTTGTTTACCGCTAAAAGCTCTGTGGCGCAGTCCGTGGCCTCCATTTAATAAGTAATATTAAAACAAACTTTCTTAAAAACACGCTTTAATGAAATGTACTAGTAATGGCAGAACTCCACGACTCCAGGTAGTGGCCCTGAAGCTTGCCATAACGTAAGGGGTGGTGGTGATTTACAGCCAACGTTAGCTGAGCGTGGACAATTAGACCCAAGCTGAAACATAACATATAAAAAAGTTTTTATGATAGAATATAGTGTTGTCATCAGTGAACAAGTTTGCAGTCGATACCACAATAGGAAGTGGGTAAAAATGGAGTTACATGATTTGAGGATGCGACGACGACAACAAGCGTATAAAATTGGAATCATCGAGAGCATTCTATATGAATAAAGCGCTCTACCTAGCATTTACCTGTTATAAACCTTGTTCATGTGTAGTAGTACCCTAGTAATTACCCTGTAATTGGGTAATTTATATGGGCTAAGGGTAAAAGGTAGGGTAAAGGTAGGCTCGTTGCTTTTTACCTTTTAACTTTTACCTTACCTTGCCGAGGCCTACTCGTGAGGAGGCTGCTTATATGGGCGTGTCCTGGCCCCACCCCGGCCACGCCTTTCTTCGAGAACCCTCTTGAAGCCCCCCCCCCCCTGCTGTCCACGTGCCCCCCGAGGTGCCCCCCCCCCCGGGTCCCCGGCCCCCACTGGGATCCGGTCACGTGTCCAGCCGGGGTCACAGAGTGCCACGACCTCACACCACCCCCGTGGCCTCCCTAGTCCAGAACCGGCCCTGACGTCATTCCCGCCTCCAGCCGGGATGACGTCATGTGTGTGTGTAGATCCGTGGGGTAGTGACGTTCCCCCGCATAGTGACATCACGTGTGCGTGTATACACAGTAGTGACGCTACAAGTCACTACATCGGGTAGGGTTTGTGGGCGGGGCTAGAGATGGGGGGGGGGGGGTCGGGCAGAGCAAGATCTGCAGCGGGGACGGGGGAGCTGGTAATAGTTTTTGTCGTGGGTTTGGTGTTGGGAGGGGTGGCAAAGCGGTTAGCGCACTGCACAACGAACTCGGCCACCCGAGTTCGAATCACGCTCACGGCCAACACCAGCGACGATTATTGAAAGCGGTCCTGGGCATCTCCTAGGTTGACTCGGCCTCAAATAAGTCGTTCCTGACTTGCAGTATCCTGGAGTCTACAAATTGAGTTGCAGTTGTGGTGATTGCTACATTGGAGAAACGAAACGTCATGTTTCTGATCGTGTCCGCGAGCACAAGTCAGATCTGAAACACGGCAGAACTGATTCTTCGGCCGTTGCTGATCATTGTTACAACTCGGTGGGCTCTCATGAAATTGTCTTTTCCGAGACCAAGGTGCTCTGCAAACCTCCTGGCTACCATCAAAGGTTTGTACACGAAGCCATACAAATATACAAACACAGACATAATTTCAACAGTGATGATGGTTACAAACTGAGTAATTATTGGAAAGATGTGATTAACCATGCAAAAAAAAAGATTTAACTACACTTATTTGGACCATCTTATTTGACAGACAACTATTACAGGTTATTGATAGACAGCCAGGCTTGTTTTACCATGTTTAGTTTGTTTCTTTTTTCACACTATTGTTATGTAGGCCAGGCTTAGTCACAAACCGTACCTCTCCATAACAAAGGCTCAGCCTCTTAAGCCTCACCTTACCATATTAATAAAAAGTGTGCCGTACTTGGCCCTTCCCCCCCTCTCCAACCATTATATATACGAAGTGGTAGCTCTTGCAATCTCTCATTTACTTGATACAGCTGTCGTGGCTGTGACGGTTCCACCTGTGTTGCCTCCGAAACGTCGTGATTTTTATTTTATTTTACTTTTATTAATTTTAATGTTTTACCTACGTGACTTTACCGAAAAAACCTAAGAATATGAATCCTTGCAGTCACGAAAGCTTGAAATCTAGAACTCAAATAAGTAATTGGTACAGTGCATAACATTGCCACTGAGGAGACAAAGGCGGCTGGACGTGGTGCTGGCCATCCCAACCCACTCGTGTGCCATGCCGGCCATCATAGGTGCTATTCGCGAACAGCACTTGCCCCAACAGTCTGTTAAGGCTATATGGGGATCTTTGTCTTTGGTGGTTTTGGTGACTTGGAGACCGGGATTGGTGGATCACACAGCGATGGAGCCATTGGGGGTGCGTGATGCTCTCCCACAGCACAACTTGATGGTGCTATTACAATGGCTGTACAGCAAGTGGGTTGCCGTTGTGGGGATTTTTATATATTTTTTATAAAGTGTTACACCATCGTATGAGTGGTGGGTTTTGATTTTGCATTACTGTTTTTTGCCTGCATGCAAAAATACTCATTAAATCGGCATTTTTAAAACATCCCAATGCAGGACCCTGCTGACACAGCCTCGAGACTCGGTGAAGTTTTTTTTCTCTCTCGGTAAATGTATGCACGAAAGGGCTGTGTGCACAATTAGAAGGATCATCAAAAGCAATGCCACGATAAGAAGTACTACCATCATCATCATGAAACTGATGATGTTAAAATATATACCTGTATTGATTATGTTCAATATTGTTGTTTGTTTTCACAAAATTTGTTGCGAGTTATTTAGATTTAGTTTTGTTGAACTGAAATGTTTCCGTTGCTACAGAATTGAGCAATGTTAATAAATTCGCCTGATTTTCAATCGCGTATCTTATTATTCATTCACCACTCATTCCATTCCCAGGTATACAGGAGCCCATGGGAGCTTTGTCATGATACACACACAACTGCTGCCATTTTAAAGGTGTAAAAACACAACTTTTTCGACCAACATAACATACAGCTGGACTAGATTTGAAGCTTTCGTGACTGCAAGGATTCATACTCTTTG
Source organism: Lethenteron reissneri (assembly GCF_015708825.2). Classification (NCBI taxonomy): domain Eukaryota; kingdom Metazoa; phylum Chordata; class Hyperoartia; order Petromyzontiformes; family Petromyzontidae; genus Lethenteron; species Lethenteron reissneri. The sequence continues at coordinate 10,132,735 of NC_083814.1, read as the reverse complement.
GTAAAAATAAATAATAGAAATAAAATAATAAATCACGACGTTTCGGAGGCAACACAAGTCTCCGTCATCACGTGGGACCGTCACAGCTATATTTACTGTGTCAAGTGAGGCAAAATTCCAAAAGACAAGCTCTTAAATACAAGTTAAGGGGGAGGCGGGCTTATTTGAATGTGGTAGCCAATGAATGGAACTTAACCCCAAGTGCACCTATTCTCTTTTAGCTATTGCATGTGTAGTGACTTTTGCTACGAGGATAATCCGGCACTGGTTAGCGCACAGCGATATCCGTACCGGTCGTGCACGCCCCCCCCCCCCCCTAGGTAGACTCAGCCATAAGTGAGTACTGGGTGCGGCGTGCAACGCATCAGCGCTGGAGAGACAAAGGTGACCGAATGAGCGCAGTTCCAGCCATACCATCACCCCGTTGTGCGCTGTAGCGGCCTTCCTAACAGCGCTTGTTGCGGCAGTCTGTACAAAGGCTATACGGGGGAATGTGTGGTGGTGGTGGTGTGTGTGGATGTACGTGCGGGAGGGGGGGGTCTAGTTGAATGGGCATTCGTTGATGAGTGTCACCTTACTCGGCTCACAAAGACGGTGATTGCATTGGGCACAATGACATCCTTTCACGTTCCTCTGCGACCCATTCAAGCCCCGACTCATTAAAGAAAACCAAGTCGGGTTTTCATGGGCAGATCCCCCATCCGTCCCTTCTTATAGCCGGACCCCCCCTCCCAACCCCCCTCCCATCCCTCTCTGCTCCAGCGGCCTCGGGGGAGGTGGGGGAGGTGAGGTGGGGGTGGGGGAGGTGAGGTGGGGGTAGGGGAGGTGAGGTGGGGGTGGGGGAGGTGAGGTGGGGTAGGGGAGGTGAGGTGGGGGTGGGGAGGTGAGGTTGGGGTGGTGGAGGTGAGGTGGGGGTTGGGGAGGTGAGGTGGGGGTGGGGGAGGTGAGGTGGGGGGTGGGGGAGGTGAGGTGGGGGTGGGGAGGTGGGGGAGGTGGAGGTGGGGGAGGTGGGGGGGTGGGAGGTGGGGGAGGTGAGGTGGGGGAGGGGTGAGTGGGGGAGTGGGTGGGGGTGGTGAGGTGGGGGAGGTGGGGGTGGGGGAGGTGAGGTGGGGGAGGTGAGGTGGGGGAGGTGGGGGAGGTGAGGTGGGGGAGGTGGGGGAGGTGAGGTGGGGGAGGTGGGGGAGGTGAGGTGGGGGAGGTGGGGAGGTGAGGTGGGGTGGGGGAGGTGAGGGGGGGGGAGGTGGGGGAGTGAGGTGGGGGTGGGGGTGGGGGAGGTGAGGTGGGGGTGGGGGAGGTGAGGTGGGGGAGGTGGGGGGGTGGGGGAGGTGAGGTGGGGGTGGGGGTGGGGGAGGTGAGGTGGGGGGTGGGTGAGGTGAGGTGGGGGTGGGGGAGGTGAGGTGGGGGTGGGGGTGGGGGAGGTGAGGTGGGGGTGGGGGAGGGAGGTGGGGGGGGTGGGGGAGGTGAGGTGGGGGTGGGGGGGAGGTGAGGTGGGGGTGGGGGAGGTGAGGTGGGGGTGGGGGAGGTGAGGTGGGGGTGGGGGTGGGGGAGGTGAGGTGGGGGTGGGGGAGGTGAGGTGGGGGTGGGGGAGGTGAGGTGGGGGTGGGGGGGGGTGAGGTGGGGGTGGGGGAGGTGAGGTGGGGGTGGGGGAGGTGAGGTGGGGGTGGGGGGGGGTGAGGTGGGGGTGGGGGAGGTGAGGTGGGGGTGGGGGAGGTGAGGTGGGGGAGGTGAGGTGGGGGTGGGGGAGGTGAGGTGGGGGAGGTCTCAGTAACAAAACCGCCGAGCGAGTAATTAGTTCGTCAGCAAAGCTGGCTCTTCACGAGCCGAGGATTCTCCAACGTGGGAATTCATCAGTCGTGTCATTTATAATAATGACAATGTATGTATATATATTATGGTAGAAAATAAATCACGCAAAGACGCCAAGCGGCCAGCCATATACAGCACCTTTGCAGGCAGCGCTGAATTTCGGCCTGAAAAATCCTGAACGCCGTTGTGGAAATTATTTTGGCACCTAATCATATCCACATCAGCTATTTTAGTTTTCTTCTAATTATGATTTTTTTTAATTCTCCTGAATTATAGGAATATATGGTTATAGTCTCACACGTGTCCATGAGTCTCACACGTGACCAGTAGTCTCACACGTGAGCAGGAGTCTCACACGTTACCAGTAGTCTCACACGTGACCAGTAGTCTCACACGTGACCATGAGTCTCACACGTGACCAGTAGTCTCACACGTGACCATGAGTCTCACACGTGACCAGTAGTCTCTTATCACGTGTACAAGAACACGGGGTAAACCGTATTGGTTGACAGCGATGGCACTTTAAATCAATGCCGCCGGCTTGTGATTGGACGGAACGGCGTTCAGAGATCCCCCCCATCAACACCACCACCACTCCTTACCCGCCCCACCCCCCCACCAGATAAATAGGTGGCGACAGGAGGAGTCTGAGCGTCACGTGTCCACAGGTGTGCACGTGATACTCACTTAGCTCCAGGTGTGCCATGGAGCTGCTGATGTGTGTGATCATGGCGCTGGTGTCTGCAGGTAAGGTTTTTTTTTTTGTTGTTTGCGGGACTTTGCGATCCATGTGTTGCCAATCGTCCGTACAGTGCCTCTACTGGCGCCTGCCATATCAATGTGTAATTAAATTAAAGATGAGCATTTAAAAAAAATGTTACCAGGTAGGGTCCACTGAGCTTCATAACTCTTTTTGAGAAGCGACGTGGCCACAGATGATAGCTCAACGAAGTGGCTTATCACGTGGACATTTATTGCAGCCTAAATACTCTTAAACGCGTGATGTTGATTCGAAACGTGGAGGGGAAAAACCGGAGAACCCGGAGAAAAATCCACGCGACCACAGGGAGAGAGATACACGCAAACTCCAAATATACAGCAGGCATCAGGGTCGGGATCAAACCCACGATCCTCCTGCATACCAGGCGAGGGAGTTAACATCTCGCCACCGCGGCACCCCAATTGTTTTGCCACCTCTGTTGGACACCTTGGAAAGCAAAACAGATTCACACGCAGGTTGATTACACTGTTCAACCCACTTGCTGTACTGCCGTTGTTGGCCTCCTCGCAGCGCGGCGGGGTTGGTACTCGGGTTTCACTGAACTCGATGCTCTCATGATGGTCCACCAACCCCTCATTTCACGAGGCGAGCCCGGGTGTTACAATCCCAGCCATTATCAAATCCATCAATGGATGAAGTTATTTCCACCCCGTGTCGGTTATGGGTTTTTGCTGTTGTGACCATACTTCACCACACCGCTGGTCAATGCGGGTTGATGAACGGGTAGGGCAGCGCCGGTTTTGATTTTGCTCGCCATCCGATGTTAAAGAGCCGTGGCTGGGGAACGGGTTTGGGTGGTCCAGGTTCTTAGGCGCAGCGTGGTGAACACTACCACCACCGCTACCACCCCCCTCATGCTCCGTAATCCCATACACATTTTTAAAGCTAAGGGCGCAATTAGTGCAATACAAAATTAAGTTTAAAACGATGGCCTGATCTCACGAGCTATGGGGGTAGTTTTGAGCCAGCGTTGGGAATTCCAGATTTTCCCTGGTGGCAGCAGTCCGTCTATAGGAAGACCCACTGCTCGAAAATAATTCCCACCATTATTCTCATCATCATCACCACCACCATCTTACATAGCCACGATCTATCCACTGCACATGCCGTGAATTAAATATTGCAGGTAGGAACAATGTTCCACACTGTCCACCAGGGATTTTTTGTCTGTCTGTCGTGCGTAAATATATATATATAAAATAAACAGCTCTTTGATTCAATTTAACACGTAGGCTTTCGCGACCAATATTATTCATAATATAGGTTTTTGGGTCAGATCGCGTTATTTATAAATGTGTCGTAACCCTCCACCACCCGACACGGCCAAACAGTAAAAAATGTGTCACGTTTTCAAAGGACAAATTAATTGACTTCTTTAGCCCACCGCTGTGCTGAAGAGAGAATCAACAGCCTCCCGCTCGTCCTGCACGCCGCTCGCACCCGGCGCTGCCACCGCCGGCCGTTGAGCGTGAACCGGAACTCGCGCCGCCCCCCCCCCCCCCGTGGCGCGTCTCTCCCACGTGCGCGATGGCGCCGTCCGAGGGCGGCGCGGCTGCAGCCGCCGCCTGCGCCCGGAGCCGCTCGGTGTCGTCGTCTAGCCGGGGTTCCGAGGCGCGCCGCTGCCGTTCCCCCTCCTCCACGTGGAGGCGCCGCAAGTGCTCCGCCGCCGCCCGCAGCTCCGGCCGGTTCATGGTCAGACACCGACGATGACGACGCTGCGTGATGGCGCCGTCTGGCCGCCTGCGCCCGGAGCCGCTCCCGGTTGTCCTGGAGCCGGACTTCCGGGGCGCGCCGCCACTCCTCCACGTGCTGGCGGCAACGCGACGCGGCACTCCACCGCCAGACACCGACGACGAAGACGACGAGGGGTCGAGAGCCCCAGGTGGTGTCCCTGTAGATGAGGCGCTGGGTAGCGGGCTCCCACGATGGTATTGTGAAGCTGCACGACGGGGTGGTTTGCGTCCCCCTCGCCGAGCCCGTCCGCCATGGCCTCGTCTGCGGCCTCCTGCCAACTCCTCTTCGTCGTGTCGTCAAGCTCCTCATCGCGGTCTCTTTTTTTTCCTCCACACTCCTGCCTTGATCCTCTCCTCTCACTGGTAGTGTGTGTCGATGATTTGGCTGTACATTTCCACGTGATAAGCCGCTTCGTTTGGCTATCGTTTGTGGCCAGGTCGCTTCTGAAAATGAAGCGAATAGCCCAATGGGGCCTTACCTTATTACACAGAATTTTGTTTTAAATTTGTATTGTTTGAATAATTCTCTTACCTCTCCTATATTTTGCATTCTGGACATCTGTCAAAAAGAGCTTCATGGCTCCATCGGATTCCTCCTCCAGCACAAATGAATATTCTGATTTTTAACTTCCTTCGCGCACCTGCAGCTAGCCCCAACCGTGCTGATCGGAAATCTCCCCCCCCCTCTCTTGTCCACCCCCCCCTCCCTCAGCTGGCTGCTCGGCAAGAAGACACGCGGTGCACCCCCTGAGCCGCATCGTGGGGGGCTTTGAGGTGGTCCCGCACTCGCTGCCCTTCCAGGTGTCGCTCCTCTACCGGGGGTCCCACATTTGCGGAGGAGCACTCATCGCGCCCTCCTGGGTCCTGACCGCCGCACACTGCTACAAGGAGTACACGCCCCCCCCCCCTCCCCAGCCGCCCCCCCCTCTCTCTCTCTCTGTCTCTCTAAATCGTCTCAAGTCCTCTTGTAAATCCACGTGACTTCTGTGTGTCTAGGGGGAGCGGCGGTGCAAGGGTTTTAGCACGCGGCGACACGGGTTCGATTCCCGCTCGCGGCCAACACCGGCGACGATTATCTGAACCGGTCCTGGGACTCGCCGAGGTCGACTCGGCCTCAAATGGCTAACCTGGTGGCGATGTGTAAAATATCGCCACCAGGTTGCAAAGAGACACGGGCATTCTAGCGACCTGCTCGGCGATTTGTAATGACATGGTTTGTGAACTATGATTTGCTCGTTTCAATCCTCGTGTGGGTGGGTTTGGTGGACCTAACCAGTTATATATATTATGTAGTATAATTGCGTGTCGAACTAGGGCCCGTATGGTCAAGGGGAGTGAAGTCCTTGCCTGGTAACATCTGGGGGCTCGCCAGCATTTATTCCAGCAAGCCCCGACTCTGTTGCTGATCCAGACCCTGCAAGTCGAAACCGGTCCGTGGCTTTCTTGCACTGAATTAAAACGCTGCTGATGAGACACTGCATGTCGAAACCGGCCCGGGGCTTTCTTGCACTGAAAATGCTGCTGATAAGACCCTGCATGTCGAAACTGGCCCGGGGCTTTCTTGCACCGAAAACGCTGCTGAGATTGCACACTCCCAGAAGGCCATACGGCTCAATGTTTTGAGTCAGAAATACTTTAATATTTTAATGTGGCGAGACGTACGAAGACCTTTTTCCCCGCTTGCCTATTGTTATCCGGAACAAGCAAAAAAAACGCTGGGCGTTGTTTCTACACAACTACTCGCTCGGATGTGGACAAAGCTGTCACCAGGCGATTTTCAACAGCGATGTGATTTGGTGCAGACCCCGTCTCTCGGGTGTGGAAGCCGGCTTGCAGCATTGGATGAGCCAAGGCACTACATTGGTTCCCTTTGCTCCCCCCCCTGCCCTCTCGTCTTCTGCCAATCAGCGTGACCCTGCTGAAGGTGGCGCTGGGCGTGCACAGGCGCTCGGAGCACGAGGGCACGGAGCAGGTGCGGCTCGTGAGCCTGGCGGTGAAGCACCAGGCCTACAACGAGGTCACCATGGACAACGACCTCCTGCTGCTCAAGGTGCCTCGTGCGTGCGGAGGCTTCGGTGGAGGACGCTTGCACGCGGGCGTTGCCCTTCTTTGTGGTACTCGGTAAACGTGCCGACTGTTGGGCCAACATTGGTATGTGGTTTGGTGCCGTTGTTGGACCAAAGTTGGAGCAACGTGTTAGGTAACCCTGCAGCACCTGTGCCGTCGCCGCCTCGGTTCCACGGTGCCATAATCCATCTCACTCCCGCGAAGTGTCCGGTGTTTCCTCGTTCCATCTCTGATGGGCGCTCCTTCTGGACACGCTCTCCCTCCCTTTGGCTGCCATTCCGTCCCGAACCAGCCACACGTTCTAGCGCTCTCCCCTTCAACGGAGGCCCTTGCTCCAGCAGTGGCGTGAGCTTGCAATTGCAGGGCTCCACATTTTACCTCTTATATATATTTTAAATCCTGAACGAGACACTTGTTCTCCCGCCTCGCCCTGCCACCAACCCCCATCACTCCCTGTCCACCTTCCCCCCCCCCCCCTCGCAGCTCAAAAGCCCGGCACAGGTGACGAGGGGCGTGGTGGGGCTGGTGGCCCTCTCGGAGAGGGCCGTGGCCCCGGGCACGTCGTGCTTCGTGTCTGGCTGGGGCATCACGGCCGAGGGCAACTACATGCTGTCCGACCAGCTCATGGCCGTCGCTGTGCCTGTTGTGGCGCAGGGGCTGTGCAGTTCCTACTACAGCGGGCAGGTCTCCGACGGCATGCTGTGCGCTGGCATCGAAGAGGGTGGCAAGGACTCGTGCCAGGTGCGCCCGACCGCCTGCGCGTCCGCGCTAGCGGGGTACTGGCGGCGTAGCACGGTTGGCCACGTACGGTGCGAAAGAGGTTCAACGTACATACGCACATGCTCTACAAGCCTGGCGAACCCACCCCCCCCCACCACCACCTCCACCCTTATGAGTTCGATTCCGGCTTGCGGTCAACACCGGTAATGAATATCTGCATTGGTCCTGAGCCTCTCTCCTAGGTCAACTCTGCCTCAGATCAATACCCACTATGATGTGTAAACATTGCCACGAGGGAGACAAAGGTGGCCGGCCTTCATAGGTACTTGCAGCACTTTCCCCAGAAGCCTATTAAGGTTACACGATGGATCTTTGTGTGAGTTTGCCTGACGCAGGTGCATATTCTACCCGTAGCATTTGCACGAATGAGATAAAAAAAAAAGATTCTTCCGCGACCCAATGTACGCATCTTGAGCATAATAATCGATGCGTGTGGATGCATCGTTACACCCCCCCCCCCCGCAACCCCGTGTCGACCACTCCGCCCCTTGCCTTCCCTCATCCGTCGATCCCCTGTGTGTGTGTGTGTGCGCGTGTCCCCTCTTACCCTGCGTTCACCCCTCTTCGACCTCAGGGTGATTCGGGGGGCCCATTGATATGCAACGACAAGCTCGCGGGGGTGGTGTCGTGGGGGGAGGGCTGCGCACGTCCACACTTCTTCGGGGTCTACGCCAACGTGTCGCGGTACGTCTCGTGGATCCGCAAGACGATGGCGACTGCCCGCGACTCCCGGCCTTGTGACCACCGCCGCCCGTGACTAACCGGCCGCGTGACGGCCGCCGCCCGGACACGTTGATATCGTCTCGTCCGTCATGCTTCGGTCATGCTTCGGTCATGCTTCGGTCATTCGTGGGCAGTTGGCCAGTCACGCTGTCATGGTCATTGTTGAATAAAAAATTTATAATAATATTTTGCTCGCTAATTTTTACGTGACTGGATGAACAATTAACACCGTCCCCTGCACCGTATCAACTTAGGGACCACGTGGGCCCGTGTGTGTCCCGTCTGTGCACGGTACTTTGGCCGTGCAACTTTTCTGTTGCACCATATCCAGCCAAGGCGTTAGAACTTATGTGGTGATGCTCACTTAAACTTGCACCGTGCCACGGTATTGGGCCCCCTCGAAAAGCAAGAACAACTCCGGGAGGCTTGAGGAGGAACCACAGACAAGCAGGGAAAGGCAGCCACGTTGTGAGCTAGCGCCAAATAACCCTCCTCCCCCCCCCCTCCCAAGCTCTGCGGTCCTCTATATATATATATATAAAGATGCTTTGAGCCAATTAGTGGGTGTTTACATGTGGGAGGAAATAAACGTGTGTGGGAGGGAGCGACACTATCCGATGCAGATGGAAGTGGAGGCCACACTTGCTCCTGGCGAGGTGAGGTTATTTCACCACCTCGACGCCCACGGGAAGGGTCACAACTTTTGCCCGATCTAGCAACCCTCGCTGCCTCCACACAGCTGTGTGATCCACACAGCTGTGTGATCCACACAGCTGTGTGATCCACACAGCTGTGTGATCCACACAGCTGTGTGATCCACACAGCTGTGTGATCCACACAGCTGTGTGATCCACACAGCTGTGTGATCCACACAGCTGTGTGATCCACACAGCTGTGTGATCCACACAGCTGTGTGGATCCACACAGCTGTGTGATCCACACAGCTGTGTGATCCACACAGCTGTGTGATCCACACAGCTGTGTGATCCACACAGCTGTGTGATCCACACAGCTGTGTGATCCACACAGCTGTGTGATCCACACAGCTGTGTGATCCACACAGCTGTGTGATCCACACAGCTGTGTGCACAACTACAATTTGCAGCATGGGACATAACACAAGCACAGGACTTGTATTTTTCATTTTTAATCTAATTTATTGCAGTGTTTAGCCATCAAGTGGTATAATAAATGTAAAAAAAAACTTTCTATTAATTGTGCACGTGTTTTTATTTAATTGTTGTGTGGATTAGACTTGTAGACTTCGTTTTTAACGTAGATTTTTCGTTGCATTCACAGCTGGGTTGGACCTTTAGGTTTTCCGCGGTCCCAGGAGGCCCTCCTCAATAAGCCCGGCTCACTCGCTGGAGTCTCACTCCACAGTATTCCCTCGTTATTTACGACCTTGCTATCTGCGATTTTGGCTATCCGCGAATCACCCCTGGAACTCAACACGACTGCTGCATCGAGAGAGAGAAAGTAATGAGAGAGAATGTGGTGAGAGATAAGGCGACGAGATGAAATGAGAGAGCCTATTTACGTATTTATTTAAGGTAACGCATTAAAAAGTTAGGCTTTCGTAAGCCATTGTCGTCATCTGCAAGATATATCCCTCGCGAATAACGAGGGAATGGTGCATTTCAGTGGCGTTATTGACTGGGCCTGACTCTTCTAATCTTACGAACTCTAACCAACCCCAGACATCTGATGTCCTACAAATGCACGGTTGTATATTAAAGTTTTAGAAGCAGAGTAATGCGCGGGACATCTCAACGCGAACAATTAACATTGAAGCAAATCTCAAACGTCACCAAAATTTAGATCGGGAATCTGTCTCTTCACCCACGGCATCATCTTTGCCACGTTCGTGTAAAAGCTGCTCTTGATGTTCTTCCCACAATGCTGTGCCACTCCCCCAGCCACGATGCCAACCTGTTGTGGAACGAACACATCCTCGGTTTTAACACGCTTTCGCGAACAATATTAGCCGTCTTCTTGGTTCTTTCGGTAAAGTCACGTAGAATGGAAATAATAAAATAATAAAAATAAAACATTTCTTCACCTGAAGACGGCTGCTTGCGTTGTGGCCGAAACGTCGTGAGAATTATATTATTTTATTACGTTTTGTTTTTATTATTTTATTACTTCCCTTCTACGTGACTTTACCGAAAGAACCAAGAAGATGAATCCCTGCAGTCACGAAAGCTTTAAATCGAAAAATAATAAAATTATTCTCACGACGTTTCGGCCACAACGCAAGCAGCCGTCCTCAGGTGGAGAACAGGTCTGTCGAGTCATTCAGACTCTGTCTTCTCGACAGACCTGTTCTCCACCTGAGGACGGCTGCTTGCGTTGTGGCCGAAACGTCGTGAGAATGATTTAATTATGTTTTATTTGTATTATTTTATTATTTCCATTCTACGTGACTTTACCGAAAGAACCAAGAAGATGAATCCCTGCAGTCACGAAAGCTTTAAATCGGAATATCCGGTAGAGGTTTATTTTTAGGTTTGATCCCGTAAATATAAATGTGTCGTTAAACCTGCCACCACCCCGACATTGCCAATTTAGAAAGATTTGTGGCTATCAAATTTGAGCCAAATGTGGCTTTCACCTGATGATGCTAGTTGTAATTACTGGTGAAATATTGTGTGTTTACTCTCCAACACACCGGTGTGCTGTAGTGGTAATGAATTGGCATGTTTTGTTTAGGTGACAAACTTTACTAATTGGCTGTGTCGGGTGGTCGCGGGTTTAATGGCACATTTATTTGCGATCTAACCCAAAAAAACGTATGTAAACACAACCTTCTTTAAGACATTTCGCGGACACCCCATAACGTTCTATGCCGGTGGAGTGCGTTTGCTCCTCGACTTTGTTTTAAAAAGAATACCAAAGTAATATTTAATCTCCCGTCCATATCCAATAGGCCTCCTGAATTCACTACTGTAACAGTACAAATGTGGTTTTCAGTTTGGTGTCCTTTAAAAAAAAACGTTTTAAAATATTTCCAGCAGTTCGCCTTGATAGCAAATCGAGGTGATGTCATTGCAATAAAAAAACTGAAACTTCTCTTTTCCAAATGCATATTGAGTTGCACCGTAACACCCAGGTTAAATACTAAAGAAGAGGGCTAATATATTAGTACTTGAATTTCTATTGCACCCATAACTCAACATCTTTAAGGGATCATTTTTACCATGGGGTTCCGCTCCCCCTGCCGTTCTGCTGGCAGCTGCCCCCACGTGGCAAGCGGCGACCACAACACTGGCCTGCAAGTGGGAATTGAGTCTGCCACGAGCGGAGGTCATGTTGTGATGTTGCTACTGGTTAATCCAATTAAGTAACTTGAAAGTACATTTTTTTCTAATTTGGCAAATTTGGATCATGACGCAGGCACCACGTGACCTGCTGTTTTTTTTCTATATATCACCGGATCTCTTAATTTTCATTGTAAAGCAGAGGACGCCCCCTAAGACAATCCGGCAATGCCCAGGTGTGTTTTGAAATCACCTGAATCCATCTTCTGTTTTTTTGCAAAACAAGAGGTCCTCCGGAATCACCTGCACACAACGGAGTGGAGGGGGGAAATTGAGGGATTTATATTTCATGCTGTTGTCTTTTTCCTCCCCCATTTCATGGCAACTGTGCTGTTGGTAATTGTTTTTTTACCCTTCTATCTGGCAACAAAACCGACACCTTTTTTTACAAGGAGTCATGTTTGTATAGACCACAATACCTGCAGTCATAATGCAAACAAAAAACATAACTCTAATGTATGCACTGTCCGTGAAGTTGATTGGTCCACACCCGAGACAGCTTTCCTTAGAGCCTAGTCTCACCCATAACTCAACATCTGGCGTCATCTGGTCCAACCCATGTGAGACTAGGCTCTAAGGAAAGCTGTCTCGGGTGTGGACCAATCAACTTCAAGGACAGTGCATACATTATCAGAGTTATGTTTTTTGTTTGCATTATGACTGCAGGTATTGTGGTCTATGCAAACATGACTCTTTGTAAAAAAAGGTGTCTTTTGTTGCCAGATAGAAGGGTAAAAAACCAATTGTCATATTTTTTACTGGCAAATGAGGTTCCAATGGTGTCCTGTTGGTGTCATGCTGCTAGACACACGTCTGCTGAGACATCGCGAAGAGTGATGCATCGTGCTTTTGGGGAATGATCTGTGGTAGAAGATGTCGCAACAACGAATTCAGATATCTATTTCAGTGATTTTTTTTTTGCCTCCGATTCTTGGGTATGTATGTTGAACTTCTTTCGCACCGTACGTAGCCAATCGTGCTAAGCGGAGGTGCGGGGGAAGGACCACAAATTAAACACAAAGCAGTTCTATAGAAATAAGTGTTTAAACTAGATGATGATTTAAAAGTACATCGCTCCAGTGGCTTCCTAATATCGGAAGGAAGAGTGTTTCAGATGTCCGCACAAGAGCATCTGAAAGCGTTCGATACGGCGACTGACGTTCAATGGTTAGCCCAAAGCCACTGCGAGGATGACGGGAGTTCGCGTGATGGTTTCTGCTCCTTGGTGAGATCGGCAAGGTATTGTGGTTCATTTGTGGCAAGCACTTTGTGTGTAAAGAGTGCGACCTTTGGGATGATGAAGAGGAATGTTCTTTGCATGGCGGTCAAAACGAATATTTCAGTGCGGACTTCAGAGTACCTAAAACGTAGCTCTATGTGAAGACTAAATATAATGAATCTTAGGCTTTGCTTGCCTAAACAAATACTGCTGAATAATATTGCTCTGGTAAGCCACATGGGCTGATGGACTTACAGCAAAAATCTAGTTCAAGTAATGTCGAGAAAAAACATAGTAAAATGTATGAAAGTTTTTTTTTTAAATCCTTTATATTAAGTTCGCTTGCTTGCTTGCTTGCGTGCTTGCGTGCTTGCGTGCTTGCTTGCTTGCTTACGACCGTGCAAACCTTTCGGTCGCTTTTTAACCCACTTCCCGTGATCCAATCGAGCTGACATTTTGCACACAGACTCGTTGTGCGAGACAATTAATGTTCGTGACATTTTTTTTCCAAAATTTGACACTGTTTAGGAAAAACAAATTAAATATTTAATTACCAATTGTTTAATACTGCAGACAATCATCTGACCCATAGGTGGCAGCCATCTCAAGCCAGAGGACGAGAGGACTCTAGCCGCCACGCATATAAAGGATTTAGAGTGAAAAACTTTGTTTTTACGGGTTATACTTATTTTAACGTAAGCTCTGCTGGCTTTAACGCAGCCAAATGCATACCTCGGCATGTGTCTGCTGTTGCGTTCCATGCACACAGCATGTTCTCTGTGATATGTTTCTCTGCTTTCTCTTCGGTGACGTTAAATCTGGCCATTATGTCTTTCAGGCAAACTTCCTTTTTCTGGAAAACAAAGTACACGTGACACTCAGTAGGAATGCAACAATTTGCACTCCATTATAATTACAGAGACTCCTCTACTTATGAATTTTCGACTTACGAACTTGTAGAGATACGAACAAACCTGCCCATATGTCCAGTTGCCTGTTTGGACCGAGAGTCGTAAGTTCAACCGCCACGCAATAGATGGTGGTAGCGGCATCTACAACTGCATGAGATGATACAACGTTTAAAGCCATTCCCCGTGTTTGGAATCGACAGGGGTAAATTTGACTTACGGACAATTCGACTTACGAACAGACCTCTGGAACCTAACTCGTTCTTAAGTAGAGGAGTCCCTGTGGACGATTTCTCACATTTCGACTGGGGAATGTGGCTTTGCTCTTCCACGCCGGCCAGACATCTCGGAAGAGGTAGGACTACCAGAGGTCGCAAACGGGTTTTGATTCCTTACCTGTACCCGTACCCGGCCGCACCAGGGTCGCGAATGGGTACCCGTACGGGTACCCGTTCCCTACCCGTACCCGTACCCTACCCGAAATGAGTGACAAACGGTTACTCACCAGTGACTCACGGCCTACCCGTACCCGTACACGGCCGGGTACGGGTAGCCGGGTATCGGGTAGAGTACGGGTATCAGGTACCCGGTTGCGACCTCTGAGGACTACCCACATTTGACCCCGACACATGCCACCTGGCGGTTGACCGCATGGCTGTCACTCACCGCATATTGCACGGTAGCTTGCTGAAGCTGCTGGGCGTGTTTTTTATCACCCTCCAGAAGGCCAAATCCTGTGACTGTAAGTGATGTATTTTTTTTGACATCGATGAGGTTTTTTCCTGAAATAAAAAAAACATGTAAACATCTAGGAGAAGCAAGTAAAACAGCTACAAGACCAAACTGAACATTCACATTAGTGTTCAGTACAGCTTTGTATGCCTGTGAGACTTGGACGTTAAAAATATACTGACAGAGATAAGATATTGGCACTCGAAATCTATTGCTACAGAAGGATGCTGCATCTCAGATGGACCCAAAAGAGTGATCAACGTCGAAGAAAAATGTTGCACATCGAAGCCGTGTCGGATTAAGCTAGTGCGCTAACCTTAAACACCCAGTCGTTCATAAAGTTGAAGGCGTTATAGTACTATAGTAATAGAGCAAGTGCAGAATCACTGAATCGGAATTGATAGCTTGAAAGCATTTAGCGCGGGGCCCTTGAAAGTGCGTGGCCCGTAGCTACTACATGTGTCGCTACTTTTGCTACTACGATAATCCGGCACTTTAGAAGTCGACCTGATGCAGGAAGTGGTGAGACGGAAACTGGCATTATTTGAACACGTAGAATGAACAGGAAAATAACAAAAATTGCTTGCAAAAATGGAAGGAACCGGAAAGAGAGGAATACCTAAGAGAGGATGACTTGACGACATCATCAGAGATTGGTGTTAGAAAGATGTGGTCACTACTTGAGAATATTGGCACAAGACGAGAGGAAAGTTGAAACGGATAATGAAATGTGCAGTGGACACCGACGGGCGATCTGCATATGGAACTAATGATGATGTTTCAAAATGCGGAGGTGAAAAAACAAGACGACGCGGAGATAAATCGACATGACCACGGGGAGAATGTGAAAATGCCAAATATACAGGTGTCAGGGTCGGGATCGAACCGACGACCTCCTGCATACCAGATGAATGAGATTGCATCTCGCCAGTGTGGTTCCCCAACAAACTAAAAGCGGTTCTCATTCTATCTCGATTCTAAAAAGTTGCTAGCCGTCTGCTGTTTAATGCAGGCCAGCCGTCTGCTGTTCGACGAAGCTAATATCATCGGCTGACCATTACGACAAACACCTCCAGCACCCGGCAGCTTTAGACAATCGAGGTACAATGGGAGCTGCTCCATTCAACTCCTAAAAAACCTTCCTTAGCGCGTGCAGCAAAACGTCTGGAACGTTGTGTTGAACAGCGCTCGGCGCAAACCAGGAACACATCCGTCACAGTTCCTATGATCACTGTTTCATTGCTTTCATGGCTTTATTTTGGTGATTTCGAAAAGTGTATTGGTATAGCCATGTTTATTTGTTGTAGTACAGAGTTAGACGGATGGCCTTAATCTAAGTTGTCTTGTGGTTGTTGTTGGTTGTTTGACTTGCATCCTACTGGCATTTTTGCACACAGCGTTGGTGTACGGTGATTTTCTTCTGCAATATTTTGCTGTCTTTTCTTGGATTTTCTGTTTGCACTTAGTCACATATTCACTTTAAGATGTTTTTTGTTCATGTTTTTGCTTTTTGTTTGTTGCGGTTGCACCCGATTCAAGAGCCGAATGGCTCACAGGGCTACACCTAATACATGAACTTAAATGAACTTAAAAAATGAACGTCGGAGTGTTAATGGGTAATCATTGTTCATGGCAAGACGTACCATGTATGTTGCAGAGCGTTGTCCAATCCTTGTTTGCCGAATTGAGATCCAGGATCGCATTCGTTTCCTTTGTACATGGCAAGCAAATTGGCCTGTGTGAAAATGAAAGCGCATTTAGAAGAACAGAAGTCCGTTGCGACACACGAAAAAACCTCGGAATGCCGTTGTTGGGGAACACGATGGGATTAGCCGTCGTTTGGGCTCTTCGTACATCACAGGGGTGCCGGTCAGTGGCGTAGCTAAGATATTTTGCGCCCGGGGACGAACTATAAAATTGGCGTCCCCCCCCCCCCGTTTAATCACATACCAAAATGTAATTACATGACATGTAGGCTGTGTGTGGCGGGATATATAAACTTTTAGGTTGAGGTGTAGATTTGTGCAGTCGTTTCAGGCTGCCGCGCCCGCCGCAATAAGTTATAATGTGACGTTGTAAGCCTCATTTTGGCGCCCCTTTACCTTGGCGCCCGGGGACACATGTACCCCCCTGCCCCCCCCCCCCTAGCTACGCCTCTGGTGCCGGTCACCACCTTGACCAACACTGATGATGACGGGGCAGCCCGCGACGTAGGAGAAGGCCCAAACGCGGGTGCTCCAACGTACGCTACGACATGACGAACACGCGCCACTGTGTGCAACTGATGAGGTGGTATTAGAGAGGGGAGGAGGGGAGGGGGTATATACAGGGTGCTTCAAAAAATGTTGTTGTAGCAATATATTGGGGGGGGCGGGCATTTTGAGCATATTTGAATATTGGTGGGGATAATTACGGCCTCGGTACAGATAGTGGATAACAGTTAGATACTGCACTGTTTCTCGTGCGGTCTGATGAGAATTAACATGTACAAACATTGTGACGAATAGTTTTAATTTGGAATGTGATTAGTTACCTATTCGTAGAGAGAGAGAGAGTAGCAGACAAACCCTTCAATGGTCACGCATGTGTTACAACAAACTCATTTGTATTAAAAGTAAAACATTCAAAAATGTTGCGGACACATTGCATTCTGGGTAACCCTGTTGCAGTGTGGTCTCTTTATCTAGTTAACACAAAATTATAATTTGCATGATCCGCAAGTAAAACGTTATTACACACTTCACACGCCTGCTGAACACGTTCTATGTTATGGAGAGAACGCTGATTAAAATGACAATACATACAATACATACCTTCGTATGTGTGGACATGTGTGACCCATGTAACTGGTACGTAACGTATAAAATGTTCATTCAAATGAATGTCCTCGCATTTAACTTTGATACGAAAAAAACGATGTATCATGGAGTATAGTGAGAATTGAACATTGGAACACCCAACGTTAGCAAATGTATACAATACATTTGTACAGGCAACGAGCTGAACCACGTGGGTAATGTAATATCTGAGCAGCCGACCCTATGCAAGAATGAGATTTCTGGCTTCGAAGAAGACAAGCAATATCTGTTTTTAATGACGAACTGCTTACCGATATGTATATCCAAATGTTAGACGCTTGCTAAGTTTAATAAGGGCGATGTCGTTATCCAAATTTTCGATTTGTACATGAGCGTCTGGGTTCCTGTTGTAGCCTTCGTGGATGATAATTTGTTTTGGAGAAATTTTATCTCCTCCCAGTTTGTTACTTGATCCTAAAAGCAAGAAACATGTATGCGTTAATTCATGTGCACATTAACTTATGACAATTAGGATAAGGAGTTCAACTTATAGTGCTTACATGGCTCAGCAACACAATGTCTTGCGATATCGTATCAACGACGCCAATCCCTGCTGCACTTTCCAAGTTGGGCCCGCAGTGCGACACAAAATGTGTTCGCACAATTGCACCATGACACCTCCTCTTTTTCGAAATAGCAAAACCGTATCTTTAACGTCCACTTTGAAGCAGATGGCGTGTGTCTATGTTCAACACGTCTGCAGTATCCTACGTATACACTATGAGACCTCCTTTACTAGTGGCAAAATATAGTAATAGGTTTTTACCCTTTCAACTGGTACAAAACTGACACCTCTATACAAGGGGTCACGTTTGCAATAACCACAACACAAGCAGTCAAAATGCAAACAAAAAGAAACAACTCTGACGATGATAAAGATATGCACTGTCCTTGAAGTTGATTGGTCCACACCCGAGACAGCTTTTCTTAGAGCCTAGTCTCCATTGGTGTTGGACCAGATGACGCCAAAAGGCGTACAACTCAAAAACAGCGCACTATCAGAGTATTGAGAGCTCGGGGTAAGCATTTACACTATGAGACCTCCTTTACCAGTGGCAAAATATAGTAATAGGTTTTTACCCTTTCAACTGGTACAAAAACTGACACCTTTATACAAGGGATCACGTTTGCAAGGACAGCGCATATCATTATCATTATCAGAGTTGTTTCTTTTTGTTTGCATTTTGACTGCTTGTGTTGTGGTTATTGCAAACATGATGCCTTGTATAAAGGTGTCAGTTTTGTACCAGTTGAAAGGGTAAAAACCTATTACTATATCCTACGTATGTTTAACGTCTTTGGCACCGTGCGTAGCCAACCGTGCTAAAAGCGGAGGTGCAGGTGGAAGGACAACAAACTAAACATTACAAAAACATTTACAAGGGTGACCGCTAGGCTAGAACTGCAATGCCCCTGCAACAATAGGCCGTGTTGCCACCCGAAAGCCACGGTAATCATGTGATGAAGGCTTTGCTTTGGCAGTACCTATCACAACGTCAATCGATCCCCTCCACCATTCGTCGTCAGTGATGGCGAATTCGTCGAAGCAATGGGCAGCGGTGAGGATCCACTGCTCGGCAATGATGGAGCCACCGCAAAATGCTGGTTTTACGTGATCATTTGAGATGTGCACCTGAAAAGAAAAGTTAAGTAAAATTCGTTGGTTCTTTCGGTAAAGTCACGTAGATAGAAAAGAATAATAGAAACATTATAAAAATGATAAAATAAAAAAAAATTAATAAAAAACGAAAACTCACGATGTTTCCATCGCAACACAAGCGGACGTCATCAGGCGCCTAAATTAATTTATTTTATTTCTACGCGACCTTACCGAAAGAACCAAAGAGTATTTTATGCATTCATTACACTTTATACACCACCTACGTTCACCATAATTTTCACTCGTAAGGTGCCTTTCACGATGCCTAAAGGTGCCGTGGACGAAATGAGAAAAGTAAAATAAGAAATAACCGGGTTGCGAAACACTAACCAGAGCAGGAATAAAACTACTTTGGAGAAAAAGCTTTTAATAAAAAAGTATCTAAAAAAAAGTAGCTTTTCAGTCAGGAATTTTAAAAACAACAACAACACTGACAGACGTGTACCTCCACAGAGGTACCTCCACAGAGAGGTACCTCCATAGAGAGGTCCACGCCTGGATCACCGCAGCAACCCGTTTGCGCAACAGTGACACTCCACAAACGCGTTTGGAAAGGTGCACACGTACCCTCATACTAATCTGCGCTTGCCATGGCCACAGCTCGATTTTAGTGGGATCGCCTCCTGCGATCCGAGCACGCGGTATCCTGAAGGTGCCTGATGTACCGCACTGCGTAAACAGCTTCTCATCTGCAGCGCAGGCAACAAGGAACACCACACGCTTTCATTTCACTCACTCTGTCAGTTGTTGTTGTCGTCGTTGTTGTTGTTGTATCCTCAAATCTTGTAACTCAATTTTAACCCACTTCCCAATGTGGTATCGACTGCAAACTTGGTATACTTATGTCATATCTCCAACGCACGAGCAGAACTTCAGGCTGACAAACCCCTGCGAGGCAGGAGAGGCCACTGCCAATCTTAAGCAGGCGGAGTTCTGCCATCGGTGTGAACGCACGACCACGCAAACTCCAAGTGTACGAGCGTCAGGATCGGGATCGAACCCACGACCTCCTGTATACCAGGCGAGGTAGTTAACATCTCGCCCAACCTCCACTGCCACCCGATTGGCTCGTGCCTGATAGCCTCACCCCTGATAATTGTTTTTTTACCCTTTTATCTAGCAACAAAACTGACACCTTTTTTTTAACAAGGAGTCGTGTTTGCATTGACCACAATACCTGCAGTCGGAATGCAAACAAAAAACATAACTCTGATAATGTATGCACTGTCTTTGAAATTGATTGGTCTACACCCGAGACAGCTTTCCTTAGAGCCTAGTCTCACATGGTGTTGGACCAGATGACGCCAAAAGGCACACAACTCAAAGACAATGCACCAGCAGAGTATGAGAGCTCGGGTTAAGCATTTACACCATTGGAACCTCATTTGCCAGTAGCAAAATAGCAAAAAATGTGTTGCCAGATAAAAGGGTAAAAAAACTATTATCATATTTTGCTACTGGCAAATGAGGTTCCAATGGAGCCTCAGCCCTGTCGGAGTTGTCAGGAGCCACCTGCAGCAAGGCTCACCCCCGATTGGCCAAATCTTTGGAAGAATTCCATAACATTTATCCCCCCCCCCCACTTCTTGAATGAAAGACTTCACAAGCCCAAGCTGATTCCTTTACCCACTTAGCAAACTCAACACGGATCCCTCTCCCGTACCGATCTCTCTCCACATGGAGAAACATTAAGAGCGACGCAGGGGTTGCTTCAAAAAAATGTTAACACTTCTGAGAAGTTGCAACAATACCGCAAGAAGTGCGCCTCCCGGCTCTGGAGACCACCTGGAGAGGATTCCAGGCACGCGCTGACAATGACGGCGAACAAGTGGAGACTCGTTGAAGCTATTAACATACATTTGTTACCATGCTACAGCGTATTATCCGTTATTTTTCCATAAAAAACGATAGTCCCATGTAAGTGTTAACATGTTTTTGAAGCAGCCTGTTTTTCAATGTTTCTCACAGCCCACGCACTTTGATATCCCCGTTACAATGAAACTCGCCCGATTGCAACGATTTGGGAAATATTAACCCGTGCGTCGATTCGACTGCGCGATATTGAAACAAAGAAAGCATCACCTGCGTGCAGCATTTTTTCAAAAACTTCGTTCAGATCATCGTAATCCCTGAGAATGAAGGAAT
Organism: Lethenteron reissneri; assembly: GCF_015708825.2. Classification (NCBI taxonomy): domain Eukaryota; kingdom Metazoa; phylum Chordata; class Hyperoartia; order Petromyzontiformes; family Petromyzontidae; genus Lethenteron; species Lethenteron reissneri. Next base: position 10,112,003 of record NC_083814.1, on the reverse strand, counting down.
GTTGCTCGTTGGGTTTCTGCGACGCAATTGTTTCGATCTCGTCCTTGTAGACGTCTCCCATGCCAAAGACATAAACGTCTGGACAAACGCAAAAAAAGATACACACATGCAGAAGAGTCACTCGAGAAAGGCGACCTGCTCGAATGAATCGAATGGGCGGGTTGAAGTTCCGCAAGAACACATTCCTGCGGAGGGAGCTGGTAGGAACGTTGGGTAGCTCGGTCAATGGCCAGCGTCAACGGCGGCGTGGTGTATTCCGCAAATATGCCCGACTGTGAGGGCGGGCACAAGCCGGCGTGAGTAGGTTAAACGTTGAGTTTTATAAGGGCACCACGGGGTGACCAGCCCCTTCCCACCCAGCCACACCCCTCCCACCCCCACCCAGCCCCACCCTCCCCACCCAGCCCCTCCCCACCCTCCAAACCCAGCCCCTCCCCTCCCCACCCAGCCCCTCTCCACCCTGCCGTCGCCACCCAGTCCCTCCCTTCCCACCCAGCCCCTCCCTGCACGACGGACGGACGGACACAATAATCCCCTGTGGGCTGGTGTAACCAGGAGGTTCCTACCAGTATAACGTATGCGTTGTTTCTCCCGAGGTGATGGGGGTGTTTTTATTATTGCACGCTTTTATTTAACTCACACTCTGTGTGTTGTATCCTGAACTCTGTCTGTTGTCGTATCCTCAAATCTTGTAACTCAATTTTAACCCACTTCCCAATGTCGTATCGACTGCAAACTTGGTATACGTATGTCATACTGATGACAATACTATATTCTATCATTAAAATAATATATTTTTTATTTTAAGCAATCTTTTGTATATCTTATGTTTCGGCTTGGGTCTGATTGTCCATGCTTAAATGATGTTGGCTATAAATCACCACGGCCCCTTACCTTGTGGCAAGCCTCGGGGCCACTTCCATTACTCGTACGGTACATTTCATTAAAGCGTGTTTAAAAAAAAGTATTTTTAAATATTACTTATTGTGTGTTTTGGGGGGTAGGTGTTTGTCTACGTTTGGGCCCTGTACTGTGTTCCAGCACCACCTGATTGTTCGCTTAGAGGTACGTATCCACATTTTTTTTTACATTATAGGATTGGTTGGTATTGAGTCTTGTTGGATTAATTTGATCAGTATTAATTTGAAATGGCCAAAGGAAATGCAAGGTTTAAATACGCAATTTAGCCTTTTTTTCTACTTAGCTATGATTTGTACTAAATATTACTCTGACAAGATCAGCCTTACATTCGAGTACCAAACCCTAATGGGTGTGTAACTCTTACTGAAATCGAAATTGACAATAGGTTACAGAATTATTAAACGTCTCTTTATAGACGGAAATGCCATCCTATGTTGTTCAGTAATAATAATGAAAACCCAGGAGTATTATAATTGTTCTGCTTCTTGCAGGTTGTGCTCCAACTACCCATGTGTTCTTTAGGGATGTCCAGGTCAATGTTGTCCATCAGGAATTTGCCCGGTGGAGGTCCAACATTGGATCTTCCTTCAAACACGAAATAAATGAGAAGGGGAGGGGAAAGGTGGGGGAGGGGGGGGGAGACACAATCAGAAACCACTTTTTTCATATTTAGCATTATTGTACTTATATACCCAGGAGAGCCTTGCTGAATCTCAAAACTATTTCTTCAGGAAGGTCCTCGACACGTTTTTACATGGGGGGGTGCAAGTTAGTTTTCAACATTGAGATGTCCAGTACTAGTTACATAGCGGTTATTTCAATCTATGCGAGGAAAACAGAGAAGCTGTAGGAGATCATTGCAGAACAGGGGAAGGACAATGGAAAACTCTGCTAAGAGCACAGACAAAAACAATCAGACCAAGGACCTGTTTTGCTACGAGGCGTGAGTGTTACCACTGTGCCACCCGCCACCCCGTAATGACTCTGCATGTTCACAATAGTTTGAAACTACAAACACGAAACGGATGCGGAGTAAACTGCACGCCACGTGGCAGTTACACATTCCTGCGGAGGGAGCTGGTGTAGGAACCTTGGGTTGCTCGGTCAATGGCCAGGGTCAACGGCGGCGTGGTGTATTCCGCAAATATGGCCAACTGTGAGTTTTATAAGGGCACCACGGGGTGACCAGCCCCTCCCCACCCAGCCCCACCCCCCACCCAGCCCCACCCTCCCCACCCAGCCCCTCCCTACCCTCCCCTCTCCACCCGGCCCCACTCCTCAAATTTTTGGATGCACGACGGACGGACGAACACAATAATCCCCTGTGGGCTGGTGTAACCAGGATGTTCCTACCAGTACTAGTTTAAAAGTGTACAGAGTTGATTGTGTCGGTTCAGTCATCATTGCACGCACATTACATTTTGTCTTGCACTTAATTTCCTAAACGGCAGCTCTGAGAATGAAAATATCAGTTTGACTGTCAAGCAACGAACAATATTCTCATCACATGCAGAGCGAGTGGAAAAGTGCTGCCTCCTGCTATGTTATCCGCTTTTGGTGGGCTGGTTTATAACACAACGGGCCACGCTAGCTCTTCAGAGATCTGATTGAATTCTATGTCCCACGATGACATGATGCCAAAAAAAGCACAATCAGGATAAAACTGGGACGAACAACAGTTGCATATATCGCGGACAAAAAAAAGTTTGAACTTCTGCATCGGGAGATTTGCAACGCGGGCACGACTTTGTTTGCGAGATGTTCGGTTCAGTGATTTGGAGCCTTGCGCATGAAAAGTTGCTGTTGCTTCTGAGCCAAAGATGTGCACGTGTGAACGGCGGCTCACCATCTGTGAGAAGTATAATGGCTTGTCTGATATCCTTAAACGTATTCTGATTAGCCACTTTATATAAAGCCATTGTATCCAGCACCATCTTCAAAGCCATGGCTGTATTTGTACCCGGAGTATCGTCGAATTCTGTATCATTGTATACGGGAGATGAAAAACAAAACAAAGGAAAACATCATTGGAACCTCATTTGCCAGTAAAAAATATGATAATCGTTTTTTTACCCTTCTATCTGGCAGCAAAACTGACACCTTTTTTTATTTTGATGACGCCTTTTGGCGTCATCTGGTCCAACACCATATGAGACTAGGCTCTAAAGAAAGCTGTCTCGGGTGTGGACCAATCAACTTCAAGGACAGTGCATACATTATCAGAGTTATGTTTTTTGTTTTCATTATGACTGCAGGTATTGTGGTCTATGCAAACATGACTCCTTGTAAAAAAAGGTGTCAGTTGTGTTGCCAGATAGAAGGGTAACAAACCAATTATCAAAGGAAAACATTTTAAGAAATCCGTTTTTTCCTCTCTCAAAATGTGTGTTCGTTCATTCGTTTCTCAGTCCGCTTGTCCTCCGGCACAACATTACTACACCATAAGACAAAGATCCCCCGTATAGCCTTAACATACTCTCTGGTTCTTTCGGTAAAGTCACGTAGGTATAAAGTAAAATACAAAATTAAATCACGACGTTTCGATTGCAACACAAGCAATCATCATCATCAGGTGGGAAAACCACAGCAAGAAAACATTTTGCTGGAGCAACAGGAGAGCTTCACCATTCTTGCCCGATGAAGCTGATTGTAGTTATCAGCGAAACGTTGTACTCAAATTTTAAAATGCTGTTGATTCTCTCTTCAGCACACCGGTGGGCTAAAGAAGTCAATTAATTTGTCCTTTGAAAAACGTGACACATTTTTTACTGTTTGGCCGTGTCGGGTGGTGGAGGGTTACGACACATTTATAAATAACGCGATCTGACCCAAAAACCTACATTATGAACCAGCAGTATTTGTTTACAAAGCGGGACTTTCTTGATTAGAAGCAGGAGGTTACAACTGGTTGAGAGAGAGCCAGAAAGTGCTGGCTTCAGCTGAGGTCGCAGTCGACCTCACGGCACAAGGTGACAAGGTGGACAGAGGCAGAGGAGATTCAGGAAACGCATCCCCGTTATTTTGACTGCCTCGCCGGCCGATTGAACTGGTGACCTCTGGATGTTCCGACCACAATCATGAATGTGACGCAGTGCTTGCCAAAATGTACACTTACCGTAATAATCCAGATCATCCAAAATCTTGATCACAGCGTTGGGGTCATTGGACCAACTGTCACGCACCGAAAGCTTTAAGGATGGATTCGTGGCATACATCACGATGCTGTACCTTATATTCCTGACGTACATTCCGATCTAAGGAATTTTGACGGAGACATTCACGAGTCAGGATTAAACAGTTCGCCACCAATGAAACCCGCGCCACGCACGCACGCACGGCGTGAAGACGCACATCTTCTATGTCTTGCGATGATCAATTGGGTAAAATCGATTCTTACACTCGTGATAGACGCTTCAAATCTGTGTGCGCGGAGAATCGACGATGCTAAATAACACGTGTGTGAAATGAGAAACAATTCTAGATTTGAAGCTTTCGTGACTGCAAGGATTCATACTAGTAGGTCTTTTCGGTAAAGTCACGTAGGTATAAAAATAAGTAATAAAAATAAATAATAAAAGTAATATAATAATATAAGAAATAAGAAGAAATATTATTTCTTATATTATTTATATAAGAAGAAATATTATTTATTATTTTATTTCTTTTTATTATTTATTTTTTACCTACGTGACTTTACCGAAAAGACCTAAGAAAATGAGAAGCAAGTCTGAAAAGTGTGCAACAAGCCTTGGCCGGTTGTACAACTCTCCAAAATTACACCTTCAATAAAAAATAAAATTTCCTACAGGGATGCAAAAACGCAGAAAGATGTTCCTCGCTAAGGGAGATAAGGCAGAGCTATATAGGAATGATGCGAAGGAGGGAGATAGGAAGAGGTGGAGAGCGGAGGGAGGGGGGTGAGTGAAAAGGCATGGAACAGAGAAATAAGAGATAGAGCAAAACGGAAAGAGGACAGTGAGGGAAAGCAACTAGCAGTGGTTGAGAGGATTAGGGAAATCGAGATGAGAAAAGGAGAGCTGGGAGGAGAAGAGTGAGACGTCAGAGAGAGAGAGAGAGAAACAGAGAGAGATGGGGGGGGGGGGTGTGGGTGCGATACAGTGGAGGGAGGAGAGGAATAGAGAAACAGATAGAAACAGAGACAAAGTGAGGAATTGAGATAAATTAGGATACTCGGTACAGAGAAGGCACGAGAAAGGTGGAGAGAGACAGGGCTCTGTATAAGATTCATTGTTTTACTGGCTGGCTGGCTGGGAGGGACCTGGGGATTTCAAGGGATTTCACATCCAAAGGATGTGTGGGTTGCTAGCTATTGAAACATATAAAATTAATGAAGGTCAAATGAGTGCGTTACTGATTGAACTTTATGGTTAAAAATAAATTTGGATTAAATCATTTAAATGAACAATTATATTTAGTGCAATACACAATTAATGTTGTTTCAATGTAACACATTTAAATCTGAAAATAGAATACATACAGTACTAAATTGGCCCTAGAAATCCAAAAATCTGGTATCCTAAGAAATGAAAATCGCAACCCATCCTTAAAGTATATGAAAGGTAAAGGCGCGGACCTGCAACTGCTGGCTCATGCCACCGCCGTCAAAAAGGCCTCCACTCGAGCGAGTATTTGGTCTACTCTTCCACACTGACCAGATGCGTTGGCAAGAGATGGACATAAGCACACCTTACCCCTGTCGATTGACGAACACGTGACCTTCCGATCAATTAACCGTGTCGTACCCATATATACTGCTGGGCGGACAAAGGCAGGGGAATTTAAGAAACTTGTCCTTATTGTTTGAATTGCCGCCCGTGGCCATCGCATTGAACTGGCCGCCTCTGTGGTGCAAATCTGGTGTGTTGACCGCTAGAACACCGTGGCAGCTCCTCTAACATAAATGTTGTGCGTAAATGGTTCATGAGAGCCCTACTGCAACTTGCGAATCTCCACGCATCACGTCGGCAAGCATGGAATGTTGGGCCGACGCTGGTTCCAACGGTTCAAAACCACATGCCGAACGTTGGCCTTACGTTCGCACGCTTACCGGGACCAGCGGAAAACGATAATGAATGTACTGCATTGAATCACGACCCGCAATCGTGACAAATAATATACTCAAATCGCTGGGGTGTGAATCAAAAGATGCAGACCCATTGTGTCCATGCACCGTAATTGGGGGTGAGTTGTGTGCGGTGCGTTACCCTGTTGATGAGATCTTTGACAAAATTCAAGCCCGTGTCAAAGTCTTCCTTGCCAACGCTGTAGGAGGCATCAATGACCAGGTAGATGTGCGTGTCGTACAAGCTCGTCAAATTGATGGATCGTGCCATTGATTCTTAAACACACACACACACGTACAAATCCCAATATATTAAACGGCACAATTTGTCAATGTAAATGCAGGATATGTAATACACTGGTCGACACACTTTTTCTGGCATAAGGTATTCCAACGTAATTTTGGGGTGCTGATTCCAAATATGGCATCAGTTTTTGTCTATCACATCAAGTTTTTGAGATATCAAATATTGCATTTTCAATAAAAACTGCAGAAGAAAAATATTAAATAAATGTGGATATCTACATAAAATGATATTATAAACACACTATCCTAAAAAAATACAGCACCATATTTTAACACTAAAGCAGACCCTGACTCGCAACAACTTGCAATCATAAGTGACAGAGTTAATTTCGGGTAAAATCAATGAAAATGGGGTATGCTGATAGCATAAAAATGAGATGTGATAGAGCAAATCTGAGATCAGATTTGGAATAAGCAACCTGAAATTAGTCTAAAACAGCTGCAAAAGTCCAGTGATATTAAGGGCAATTAGGCTACGTATTGCTAAACTCAGGGTTTAATTTTTATTATATCCCCTCTCTTGGGGACGTCCAGGACCAGTTCAGATATTCGCCGCTGATGTTGGTGGCCATGAGCGGGAATCGAACTCAGGTGGTCGTGAGCGACTTCATGGCACCTGTGCTTGACACCTGGACTGCCACTCCCCACGCTGTAAGACAAAGACAACCCTGATAGTCTTCACACACGTTTGGGACAAGGGCTGTTAGTGAGGACTTATGAAGGCTGGCACGGTACACAAGGGGGTGGGTAGCCGGCACCACGCCCGACCGCCTTTGTCTCCCGAGTGGCGATGTTTACACACTGCACCAGGTACTCATTTGAGGCTGAGTCGACTAAAGAGAGGACCAGAACCGGTTCATAAAAATCGTCACTGATGTTGGCCGTGAGTGGGAATCGAACTCGGGTCACCGGGTTCGTAGTGCAGAGCGCTAACCACTGCACCACCGCTTCCCATACTGTTGGACAAACACGCACACACAAATCTATAAACGTACATTTAAAACACAAAGTAAGAGTAATATTTCGTGTGTTGCTTGCAACACAGTACCTGATTGCTCAACACCCATTGACAAAGTGACTTTGCTGAGTGCAAAGGACACATCTTCTGGATTGTCATAGCTGTAAATATCTGTGAGGATACAAAGATCAAATAATAATTAGTGGCGTAAGATATAATAATAAAGCAATTTGTAACGTGCACAACATTTGACAAACAATGACAATGATCATGAGGTATGTCTGCTCAGTGTCATGCCAGGCGCGAGAGGTGGGGCCTTTAAGTGTTTCTTAAAAGGTGTAGACTCTGTCAAGGCGCTCTCCTCCTCCGACTCAGCTTCAAAAGACGCTGCCAAGCTTAGCAGTGTTCATTAGGACGCTGTCTTTCCGACAGCCCTGTTCTTCACCTGAGGAAGGCTGCTTGCGTTGTGGCCGAAACGTCGTGAGAATTTGATCTTATTATGTTTTATTTTTATTATTTCATTATTTCCCTTCTACGTGACTTTACTGAAAGAACCAAGAATATGAATTTATGCAGTCACGAAAGCTTTAAATCTAAAAATGTCCAGTGGTATTCCAGACGGCCGGGGCTGCTGTCGGATAATCAGCGCCCAGCAGTGATGGTCTTAGTCCTTCGTGTAGAGCAGCGGTCGGGAACCTATGGCTCGCGAGCCATATATGGCTCTTCCGGTGACGGCATATGGCTCCCAGACAATTTTGAGTTGAAAAAAATAATAATAAAACAATAAAATCAGTTTGGAACTGATTTTAAAATACTTGTGATATTGCTTAATAATACTGTGCCATTTTAAAGTAAACAGAAATTTGTTTTGAAGATAAAATTTCTCGGGTCACGGGTCCCGTGACCAGAAGTCGCATTAAAAGTAAGACATATTTAATTTATTATACGTTAAAAATACTATATGGCTCTCAATGAAATATATTTAGAAATATTTGGCTTTTATGGCTCTCCCAGTCAAAAAGGTTCCTGACCCCTGGTGTAGAGAGAAGGAGGTTGACAGTTGTGCTGAATGATACTGCGATCATAAAAGCATAGGAGACATGCACACGATATTCCCTCATACTGGTAGGAACCTCCTGGTTACACCAGCCCACAGGGGATTATTGTGTCCGTCGTGCAGAGGGAGGGGCTGGGTGGGGAGGGAGGGGCTGGGTGGGGAGGGGAGGGTGGGGAGGGGCTGGGTGGGGAGGGAGGGGTTGGGTGGGGAGGGGAGGGGCTGGGTGGGGAGGGGCTGGGTGGGGGGTGGAGGGGTGGGGCTGGGTGGGGAGGGGAGGGTGGGGAGGGGCTGGGTGGGGAGGGTGGGGCTGGGTCGGGAGGGGAGGGTGGGGAGGGGCTGGGTGGGGAGGGTGGGGAGAGGCTGGGTGGGGAGGGGAGGGTGGGGAGGGGCTGGGTGGGGAGGGTGGGGCTGGGTGGGGAGGGGAGGGTGGGGAGGGGCTGGGTGGGGAGAGGCTGGGTGGGGAAGGGAGGGGCTGAGTGGGGGGTGGAGGGGTGGGGCTGGGTGGGGAGGGGCTGGGTGGGGTGGGGCTGGGTGGGGAGGGTGGGGCTGGGTGGATATGCACTGGCGAGATGGGCAGAGGGAACTCGTGGATTGGCCTCATTATTTCACGCTGCTAGTCGTGATGTAGGCCCACATCGACTGCCTGCTTTCCTAGATTGTTTAGCGGCCGACTTTCAGTCTCCTGCCTCCCCGACTCCTAAATATAGATTTACGGTTACTAAATCCTGGATTATAGTGTCGAAGACTGTCGTTCGGTTTCAGTTCAACGTACGTTTAATCGGGGTTTCAGTCCTCTGTATAGCATGACAACTGTAATTGCCAAGAATACTAGCATAAGTACCCGGCGTTGCCCGGGTGAAAAATATATTTCTTAATAACCTTACATATATACACAGATGGGCTGCTACCCCTGCCCCCCCCCAGCCACGATCTCCTCGGCCGCTGTGCAGTAATATGTACGGCCTATAGTGTGGTGGGGTGTCGAGGCCTAGTACCGTGCAGAGCCTCCGGCCTCGCCTAAATTGCCCACCCGGCTGAGGCTGGGTTTTAAAAATATTTCAAAATTACTGTTAATAATGTAACTGCAGTGCGTACTGACTGTGGTGGTACCTGCTTTCACTGCAGCAGTGCATACTGTGGTGGTACCTGCTATGATTACAGCAGTACATGGTGACTCTATAGCAGTATTTATGGACTGTATAGCACAAAGTACTCACCTGTCAGAGTGAATTTACCTCAGAGTCGCGTGTTAATGCGTGCGCATATTTTTAACGGGAATTAAAAATGGCGTCCACCCCGCAGCAAATGCGTCGCTACCCGTTGCCAGGGGCAACCGCCGTGGAAAACCAAACGGACAAATCGCGTCTCGCAAATCCCTCACATTTCGTCCAATGAAACTGCGTATGGTATATATATAGATGGAGCACACAAGGGAGCCACTGTGAATCTATAATGTAAAGTTTCAACAATAACCGAGAGGAACCAGCCACGGAATAAAAAAAAAAACCCAGACTTCCAAAGAAGGTAAAAATTAGGTCGCAATCAAAGACAAATTTTGATTCGTAATCGAGTATTTGTGTAACACGGGGGGACCCACAACACCTTCTACCAAAGACTATGATTCCTAATCGAGTACTGGTGCAACACGGGGGGGGGACCCACAACAACAATGAGGTCACACTCTACCAAAGACACATTCTGATTTGTAATTCAGTACTGATGTAACATGGGGTGGAAGGGGGCACAACAACAATGAGGTCACACTCTACCAAAGACACATTCGGATTCGTAATCGAGTGCTGGTGCAACACGGGGGATCCACAACAACAATGAGGTCACACTCTACCAAAGACACGTTCTGATTTGTAATTGAGTACTGGTGTAACACCGGGGAGGCCCACAACAACAATGAGGCCACACTCTACCAAAGACACATTCTGATTTATAATTGAGTACTGGTGTAACACCGGGGAGGCCCACAACAACAATGAGGCCACACTCTACCAAAGACACGTTCTGATTTGTAATTGAGTACTGGTGTAACACCGGGGATGTCCACAACAACCCACCTTCACAATCCGATTCCTTCCCCGTCCATTCCCCGGTCGACAGGCAGGTGCGCCGGGTGTCCCCGGACATCACCAGCCCCGGGCTGCAGGTGAAGGAGACGACTCCTTCAATGTCGAAGTCCACTCCCATCTTGCGACCTCCGAACGGAACGCCGGGGTTTCGACAAAATGAACCTGTGTATGACCCCATCCACCCACCCCAAAAATAAAAGAAAACGTTGGATGGCTCAAAAAGGTCCGCACGCACCACCGATTAGCAACGGTTGGCCATGCGTGCGGTGCGAAAGAAGTTCAACGTACCGTGCGTGCGCATACCTGTCAACCCATACTGTTTACCTGTGTTGTACAGGGAAATTGAGTTTTCAAGTCCATATGGCATAACAGCCGTTTCAATACGGGCACAATTTAGTTTTGTCTTTGTGTTTCTCCATTGTGATGGGACTTTGTAGGATGAACGTTGAAATGTATAAGGGGCACGGGCTGACCAATAATATCTGAATTGGTCTGTAGCAAGGTAGACACTGATAAGGGGTTGACAGGTATGTGTCTGCAACAGGTCAGAGAGCCGAGTTGGCATCACCCGAGATCCTGTGACCATGAGCTCAGGACTTAAGCAATGCTATACGTGGCCTAAGCCAAGACCTGTCTTGGCTCCAATTCCATAAGGAAGTTAAGACTGTTAAGCATCGTAAAGTTAGTTGAAAACTTAGGTGTAGCGAGGAGGCGTAAATAATAATCAAACGCTCCAAAGAGCTTCACTGTGAATGTTCGTCGCGGTTGCCATGCCCAGTCTAAGTGAGCGGGCGAGCTGGTCGACAATTGTGATGCATTTTACAGACGTGGGTGGACACGTACTCTCGTCGTCGCAGGCGGGAACAGTGCCGCTCCACTTTCCATTGGCTTGGCACGTGCGGTTACCAGACCCGTAGAATAAGAAGCCGCTGTAGCACGAGAAGGTGACGGTGTCGCCCACATTGTAGGGGTGCTTGCGTGGGTAATACTCCCCGTTCTCAAACTCCAGTGGCCCCACGCATGTCATCGCTGTCGGCGGGGGAGGGAAGGGAAAAAGGAAATAACATTGGTGGGTTAGGAACGTGGCTGGCATGAGTGGCCGATTGGCTGGGCCATGTGTAAGTTAGGCATGCAACTTGAGCCGAGAAAAATCAGTCGATTAATTGTATCAAACTAAAGTAAATAATCAACTAGATTGTTTGAAATAATAGGGGGGTTTCCCCCTTTTTTCTGGCGACAAAACTGAAACATTTTGCAAGGAATCGTGTTTACGTCCACCAAAATACTTGCAGTCAGAATGCAAACAAAAACAACACTCTGATCATTTATGCATTGTCCTTGAAACTGATTGGTCCACAGCAGAGACAGCTGGTCGAACACCGTATGAGACTAGGCTCTAAGGAAAGCTGTCTCTGGTGTGGACCAATCAGTTTCAAGGACAATGCATAAATAATTATCAAAGTATTGTTTTTTGTTTGCATTCTGACTGCAAGTATTGTGGTTAACGGAAACATGATTCCTTGCAAAAGGTTTCCGTTTTGTCGCCAGAAAAAGAGGAAAAACCCTATGATTATATTTTGGTACTAACAAAGTAGGCCTCATGATGTAGATTGTTTGTCTTGTGTCGCCACCCGGTCCAGCTCTGGGATGCGGGCAGGGGGGGGGGGCAGGAGATCTGGGGTGCATTCAATGGGCAGAGCACCCAAGAGTGATTTTACTGGTAGGAACCTCCTGGTTACACCAGCCCACAGGGGATTATTGTGTCCGTCCGTCGTGCAGGGAGGGGCTGGGTGGGGAGGGTGGGGAGGGGCTGGGTGGGGAGGGTGGGACTGGGCGGGGGGTGGGGCTGGGTGGGGAGGGGCTGGTCACCCCGTGGTGCCCTGATAAAACTCAACGTTTAACCTACTCACGCCGGCTTGTGCCCGTCCTCACAGTCGGGCATATTTGCGGAATACACCACGCCGCCGTTGACCCTGGCCATTGACTGAGCAACCCAACGTTCCTACCAGCTCCCTCCGCAGGAATGTGTTCTTTAGCACGACCCGTTGGTAGCCCAGAGCGCATCGTGTCAGGAGCTAACGGTCTGAGGAGCTTGCCTCGCTGTTTAAAGAGAGAGGGACATTCACTGGTAATGCAGCGGGCCCGTCCACGTTGGTTAGTTCGAATATTTATACGTGAAGACAGAGTAGGGAGGGAGAGCGGGGGGAAGGGGGGGTAGAGAAGGAGGGGGGGTTGTGGTTTGAAAAATATTTATAAGGAGCAGGTAGATTACATTTTGACTTAAAACTTTCGTTACTGCAGGAATTCATATTCTTTGGTTCTTTCGGTAAAAGTCACGTAGATAAAATACAAAATATTAATAAAAAATAAAAACCACGACGTTTCGAACGCAACGCAAGCGGTCGTCATCAGGAAAAGGGGGGGGGGGGGTGATGGGGGGGGGTATTGCGATCTAAACGTCGTGGTTTCTATTTTATATATTATAATTTTGTATTCTATCTACGTGACTTTATCGAAAGAACGAAAGAATAGGTAGAAGATTGTTAAGGTCTTTTTTTTTCAACTCAAAATGTTCTCACTCGTGGGAACTGACCCCACGTGCTCCCTCGTGACGAGCAGCTGCTGGATTTGGATGTCCTCCGAACTTAGAAGAAAACCCGTCGCAACACATATTTAAAAAATATTGTAGCAAATAGTCTTTAATTCATGGGACCTCCTTTGCCAGTACCAAAATATACTAATAGGGGGTTTCCCCTTTTTTTCTGGCAACAAAACTGATACCTTTTGCAAGGAATCCCCTATTAGTATATTTTGGTACTGGCAAAGGAGGTCCCATGATGTAGCTGCTCACCCGAGCCCTCATTACTCTGGTAGTGCGTTGTCTTGGAACTGTGCGCCTTTTGGCGTCATCTGGTCGAACACCATATGAGACTAGGCTCCAATGAAAGCTGTCTCTGGTGTGGACCAATCAGTTTCAAAGACAATGCATAAATTATCAGAGTATTGTTTTTTGTTTGCATTTGACTGCAAGTATTGTGGTTAATGTAAACATGATTCCTTTCAAAAGGTATCCGTTTTGTTGCCAAAAAAAGGGGAAAACCCCTATTAGTAGTCTTTACTTGTTATGAATTACAAGGTGGGGGGAGGGGGAGCTCAGCCTTCTACAAGACCCCCCTCCACCCCCATCCACCCCCTCCGGGTCACTAAAGGGGGGGGGGGGCATTTGTGTGCGTGCGAATTTACGGCGGCACGATGCTCTCCTCGCTTTCTGGTTGTAGGCGTTGACGAGCGGCGACCAGTCCCCGTTTTTCTGGCAGACGCGCGTGTGGACAGGAAACGGCCGCATGGCGTACGGGCACCTGTACTTGAGCACGCTGCCCACCGCCGGCTCGTCGGGCATGCTGGTGTTTCCCCCCAGGATCGACACCCCTTGTTTGGTGCACTGCAACCGAGCTGTGGGTGGAAAGAAAGCACGCGGTCAGTCGTCGTCGTCGTCAGGACCATCACGGCCGCCGTCATTGTCAGCGTCACCTTTGTCAACGATCGCCGTCAGTGTCACCGCCGTCAAGAGCGCATCGCGACCCGTGCCATCGATGCCAGCACGCCCTCGTCATCCGTTTGATTCCTTCTGCTGAGGCACGTAGTTATTGCAAAGTCGACGCTTGACATTCTATCTTAGTATCTCACCACCGCCACCTTCTTGGGTTAGGGTCTTCCCATTGGTCACCAACATCGAGGTACCACTCCAATGGCTGTCTCAGTAATTTTACTCCTACACGTGTCCCACCCATTGCAAACTCGTCTTTCCAATTGCATCTAGAGCAATCGCTTGTTATGTTGAACTACAAAGCTCCAAAAATGCTTACCCTATCCTCCCAACAGAGCCCTGGCATCCTCTGCAAGTGGCAGTTTAATTGTTTTTTTTTCGCCAGCCAAGCCAGCCTTTTGAGATGTGCGTCTCATCTCCAAGGGGCTTCTGCCTAGATGGCAGCTGCACTTTGGTGACACTTAAACGTTACAGAGAAAAAAACAAATAAAATTGCTTGCTCACGCCACTGCCGTCGGAAGGGCTTCCGCAAGAGGGACATTGAGAGGGCCCCCTCCAGAGTGTATTTGACCTTCTCTTCCACGCTGACCCAGACATCTTGGAGGATGTGCGATTACCCACAATTGGCTCCACCACAACTAACGCTGCCGATCATAGACAAGTCGTGGTTTACCCAGTTATGCCGCTGGGTGAACATACTCCTACTAAATCATGTTTTAGTTTACCAAGCAAGGTCCCCTGAGCTATATAGCTATTTTTTAGAAGCGAACTGGCCACGAATGATAGCTCAAGGAAGTGGCTTATCAGCCATATACTCTAAACATATGTTTTTAAATGTGGAGGGAAAGACCGGAGGACCCGAAGAAAAATCCACGCGACCACGGGCAGAGAGACATAAAAACTCCACGACCTCCTGTACACCAGGCGAGGTAGTAAACATCTCATAGCCACCGTGATGATGATGAGAGAGAGACGCAGACTCCAAATATACAGCTGGCGTCAGAGTTGGGATCGAACCCACGACCCCCTGTATACCAGGCGAGGTAGTTAACATCTCATAACCACCGTGATGATGATGAGAGAGAGACGCAGACTCCAAATATACAGCAGGCGTCAGGGTCGGGATCGAACCCACGACCTCCTGTACACCAGGCGAGGTAGTTAACATCTCGCCACCATGGCACCCCACAGGCAGGAGAGGAAGATTTCACAAAACTCGCCCCTCTGTTTCAACTGCCGCACCGGCAACCTCTCGACTGCCGTGGCAACCAATTAACACCGCGGTAGCATCCTAAAAACAAAGCAAAACCCCCCCAAAAAACAAATGTACACGCGTGAAAAGTAATTCGACTTACCGTCGCAGAGCTGCTGATGCGAAGCCCACACAACAATGCTCAGAACCACGACAGTCAACCTCGCACGGGGCATCTCTGCGCCGAGACGAGGCTGCGCGGGAGAGAGCGTGAAGCCAAGCGGCATCGACGGGGCGTGCGTGTTGTGGATGGCACAGCGGTGTCTGCTCAGTGTCGCCCGAAACCCAAGCCAGAATGCTTGCAACCTCGTTAAGCAGCGAGGAGGCTGGAATTTGTGCAGATCGTGCCAACCCTGGCACTTATCAAAGTCCAAACGGGAACCAAGGACTTGCGGGGGGTGGGGTGTAGGGAGGAAAAATTGTTTGTTATTCTGGAACGGTACTGGCAGATAAAAAATCCCACTGGCAAAGTTTCTGTTAATCATTCTTTAAAATCCGTGTTTTTTTTCATGGGCCCGATTTAAAAAATGTTTCACGTCGAACGAGGTCGAACATTGTTTTCGCAGAATATTTTCCGTCAGATTCGTGTGTCATTTATTAATTGATGTGCTATGAAGAAGAGGCCCCACACCTAGGATTAGCATGGTTGGCTAGGTACGGTACGAAAGAAGTTCAACATACGTATGTACGTACACTCACTGACCCGCTCACTCACGGTTGGCTACATATGGTGCAAAGAAAGTTAAATGTACATACATGGGTCAATGCCCTAACAGACACCCGTTATACTTTATTCTTTTTAAGTCTACAGTGTCATTGACGAATTGTTTTGAGTTTTTACGAATGTATTTGCAGACATGAAAGGAGATTTTTAAAAAAAATAGAAAACAGGTCCATAGTCTCTGCACGTACCCGTTTGTCTGAAAAGCGAATGAGCACATATTAATCATTGCCAACGTTGTCCATCAAAAAGTGGAACTGATGCATAATACAATGGCATTAAATGTAAATAATTATGTTATTGGAATAAATATTAAGTGGAAAATAATCACCGTTCTCCAGGAAAAAGAATATCACTTTAAATAGGCAGCAATATACAGTGTGCATATCTCGGACAATTATTTCAGGGATATCGAGATCAAAATGATGAACTAAAGAGTGAAGGGAGAGTGGGATAGATAGCTCTTAGAAATTAAAATGAAACGAAAAGCTACAGTTGAAGCGTACTGTGATGTCGACGCGGACAGGGCTAATATCAGTGGCGAGCGATATCTGCAGCAGTGCAGGACCACGACTCCTTCACCAACACACACTGACCCGTGTGGTGAAGTATGGTCAAACAACCCATATGAGCGACACGGCGTGAAATGACAAAGGGCTGTAAAAAAAACATGTCCATAATCACAATCAGTCATGGTCAATCCACTGCTGGATGATGGCCTCCCACAATCCAAAACACAAACCGAAACGGTGACAAAGTAAACTCATTTAAAGGTAACTCATTTGAAATAACAAATGTAAGAGCGAAGCAACACACGACACACGGCTGCCCATCGTAAGAAATTACAATAATAACAATTCATTTAGGCCTAAAACAACATTTCAAACGAAATTGTACGATTCCTGTAAACGTTTGCTGGAGCCATGGATTTTTTCAAACAAAAGTGAAGTGTTCACGGAGGTCACTCACTGGTGGAGGCAAACATTTGTGCTTGACAATCAGCCACATTCCGGGGAGCGGTGGAGATAAAACCGTTTCCCGTAAACCACGTGAATCGTCACCCGGGAGTTCACAGCGCGCAGCATGCCCAATGTCAATGTGCGGCCCTGCAATAGCCTCGCTCGTGATTTTAAGCTTTCGTGACTGCAAGGATTCATACTCGTAGGTTTTTTCGGTAAAGTCACGTAGGTAAAACATTAAAATAAATTAAATCACGACGTTTCGGAGGCAACACAAGCTCCGTCTTCAGGTGGAACCGTCACAGCAAAATTACTCTATCAAGTGTATCTCCCGCTCATCTTTGTGGTTCCTCCTCGCGCCTCTGAGTCGTTCTCTCCCTACGGGAGCGAGTGGATAGGAGAGACCTTTCGGTAAAGTCACGTAGGTAAATTTTTTTATTAAAATTAATAAAAGTTAAATAAAAAATAAAAAAATTCACGACGTGTCGGAGGCAACACAAGCTTCCGTCTTCAGGTGGAACCGTCACAGCACGATTGCTGTATCAAGTAAAGAGTTTTTTTTATTCTAGATTTGAAGCTTTCGTGACTGCAAGGATTCATATTCTTAGATTTTTTCGGTAAAGTCACGTAGGTAAAAAAATTTAAATTAATAAAAGTAAAATAAAAAATAAGAAAAAATTCACGACGTTTCGGAGGCAACACAAGCTTCCGTCTTCAGGTGGAACCGTCACAGCACGACTGCTGTACTTGATACAGCAGTCGTACTTGATACAGCAATCGTGCTGTGACGGTTCCACCTGAAGACGGAAGCTTGTGTTGCCTCCGAAACGTCGTGAATTTTTTATTTAACTTTTATTAATTTAAATTTTATTTTTTACCTACGTGACTTTACCGAAAAAACCTAAGAATATGCCTCGCTTGTGCCAATGCCGGCATCAGGCCCTCCGCTCGAGAGAGTCCTCCCCGGGGGGGGGGGGGGGTGGGGGGATTTTAGGCCTACTCTTCCAAGCTGGCCAGACGTGTTGCTGTTGTAAGATGTAGGAGCAACCGACACTTTGCCCCGTCGCAAACGACCTGCCGATCGGACGAGCTCATGGCGTCCCCACACGATTATTTATCGTAGTCTCTCGTTTCAGGCGAGAGACTGCGTTTGTTAGGATCAGGCCGTGTCGGGGCATACTTGGTCAGGAGGAGGATGCCGTAGGGCGTCGACTTTTTCCATTGCCGACGATGGCGACTCACGTACGATGCCGGGTGGATAGAGGAGGTTCGAGGATTAATCAACTTGATATGCAAATTCCTTTGTCAAGGCGCCCTTCCTCCCCTAACCCAGCTTAAATATACGCTGCCAAGCTTGGTGGTGTTCATTCAGACGCTGTCTTTCCGACAGACCTGTTCTTCACCTGAGGACGGCTGCTTGCGTTGTGGCCGAAACGTCGTGATAATTGTATTTTATTATGTTTTATTTTTATCATTTTATTGTTTCCCTTCTACGTGACTTTACCGAAAGAACCAAGAAGATTGCACCGTTCTGTTAACGATTCGCACGGTTGGCTGTGCGCGGTTAGAAATAAGTTCAACATACGTGCGTGCGTGCGTATGTGTCGGCAGATCGAATCGAGGAGGCGACCTTTCGTCCAGTGTGCTAAACCAATACACAGCAGCTCGGCACCATATTTTTAGGGAGACCAAAACATGATCTGTTTCTGCTTTTATCTCCTTTCGTCTATTTGTTCACGTCTCTATCCATGTCTGTCTTCTCGCCATATTTTTCTATCTCTGTCCTGTGTGTGCCTGTCGATCTCTAGTTCTGCGTGTGTGCGTCTTTGTATTTGTCTCTCTCAATCTTTTTCTCCATGTCTCTTCATCTCTGTTCTCTGTGCCTGTCTCTCTCCAGCTCTGTCCGTCTGTTTCTCTCTTCATCTCTTAATGACTGGGGTCTCTGCGTCTGTGTGGACGCTACCTGGTCTGTCGTTCCACACGAAGCTTCGGGTCTTCTCGGTCACAGTCACGGCCCTCCCTTCCCGATGCTTGCGAAAATGTGAACCCCCTCTAATAGAACATTTTACCAGGTTAGAAACATTCAGACTGCCCTCCCTGCAATCCATCCTGGGTTTAACCATCGGTGAGCTGCGTTGGCTGAGGCATGTAGCCTGCATGCCCAGTCACCGCATACCCAAACAGCTTTTGTTTGACCAGATAGAGGGGATGAAATGGGTGCGGCGCGGGCTAAAGAAGGGATGGACTGATGTGGTACAGGAGGATATGGAGCTGAGTGGACTTGCCGACCAGCGGTGTCGTGAAAGATGCATCTGGCCAGCTGGAGGCAATCGCCCTCCAACAACAGCATCGGGCAGATGATCAATGTCCACGATAACGAGCAGAGCGCCGGGTGGCCAAAACACAGCAGGGTCATCTCAGTCAGTCAACCCATGGCACCTGGGTCGAGTCACGCACTGCTGGGCCAAGTGCTGTTAGCGAGCACCTACGTCACACGGGGGAGTGGAGGAGGGGTGGCCAGCACACGCATGTTTTATCTGGGTCGTCCACTTTCCTCCTAACTGTTTAAACACCCATTCATTGCCTGAAGACATCTTCATATATAGAGGACCCTTAGAGCGTGGGTAATCGTTGGCACCGGCTCACTGTCGCCTAGCTCCTTCTGCCTTCCGGCTCATCTCTGGTTCCTCGTTGCGTCTTTCAGTTGTTCTCTCTCTCTCGTTGGGAGCAAAGCGCAACCCCGTCTGAATTGTTACCGCGATTGTTAGAATTAGATTGAGAAAAATCAAAGTAATTCACCCGTTCAACACGAGACACGCGGCGCTCCTTATGCTCATCGTCGCCATCATTATTAGTTGAAGTTTGGGTGCCGGAATTTTTGATGTGCCTCTATTTTCTTCACAAATCTGCTGGGGGGGGGGGGGGGGGTGTGGGGGGGGGGGGCTTGGGCTACTCAGGGCACTAGACCTTTGGCTTGTTTTGCTGAAGCCTATGTATGTATGTACAAAATGTTGACCTTCTTTCGCACACCCTATACGCAGCCGCTAACCGTGTGGATCGTGGGTGCGGGGCGAAGCGCGGATGTCTCCCCGGGTCGCCACGGCGAGAGCTCTTGGGGTGACGAATGCGGTTCAAGTTTAAGATGAAAACGGACACCGTGAGAGAAGGGCACGATATAAATCAACGAACATCAACGATGGCGGGTTCATCGTAATTTGCGAGATAATCGCCGTGTCGATTCATCGCCAATATTGTGACCACGGCCTCACCCCCCCCTCCCCGGCTTCATTTGATCGGCTAAAATATCATCGGCGAGATCGGTGATTCCTGAGCAGTCCACTCTGATCGTGACCTCGGGAGCGCGATCATGAGAGAGAGAGAGAGCGAGCGAGAGCGTGAGCGAGAGGTGGGGGTTTACATAAAGCAAAGTAAAAAAAAAAATTACGAAATAATGAACGAAGCAAAATGCCGACTACACCGAGCATCTTCTTGTTTCCACTGATCGTAAAAAAGAGAGAGCGAGTGGCGTTTCTCAACTTCGCCCAGCAGGCGGAGTAACGAAACCGTAACCCGAAAACGCGTTTGAATTTCCCCGGTCACTCGTTGCTCGTGCATATCACTGCCGAAGCGACAAACGTGCTGTCATTCTCTCAGATGTCACACGTACCACCACCACCACCCCTCCTCCCCGCCACCGCCCCCCCCCCCCCGCTCCACAGATACACAAATAAATAAGGAATGTGCGGTGTTCAGTTTGGTCAATGGGTCGACAGGGAACTGGCCCGTAATTTAAAAGCACGTGGCTGGGAGAGACCGCCGAATTGGTGTCCGGTTGGAGCAAGAGCGGAGAGTCCAAATGTGATTCAACGCAATACGGAGCGGACGGCATAGGGCAGGTGTGGGGAAAATTTTTTCTGCCAAAGGCCATTTGGATATTTATAACATCATTCGGGGCCATACAAAATTATCAACTTAAAAATGAGCCCGTTATATTTGGTCAAATATTTAATTAACTCACCCCTAATGCGATGGGCTGGAACTGCTTCTCTTAGGCAAGGCGTGTGGTGTTAGCTGGTATTGATGATGTTGCTACTCGCAACCGCTTTTCCAGGTTTGCTCCGAGATTTATTGAATTTCGAGTCCCGCCTGCGGTTGCCTTGGCAGGGCCACACCAAATGATTCTGCGGGCCGTATAAGGCCCGCGGGCCGGATGTTCACACCCCTGGCATAGGGCATCTAAATGCAAACCTGAATCTCGAGAGGGCCGGGTCGGCCTTCGTGTATAAGAAGTGTTCGGAAAGCTGCAATGGGTGTAATGGATAGAACACACGAGACTTTGAAAATTCCGAGGCCGTCGATTCAAACACCCGGCGTGGCAGTTTGTACTGCTGTCCACCCAGCAGGCCGAATCGGAATATTTATATTTAGACTGTAGGAATCCGATGAGCTGTAAAGCTTTTTTTCCCTACAGATTTCCAGTCGGGGCACGGGCTCAGAACGTTACAACAAACAATACAAAGACACGATGAGAGTGAAGAGTTTAGTAATGGTAAACACATCACTTAAAAAATATATGTAAGTAAAACTAAAACCATTTTTTTAAAATCTTACCAAGTAAAGCCGACTGAGCAATTAGCTTATTTTTATAAGTGACCTGGCCGCAAATGACAGCTCAACGAAGTGGCTCATCATCGTGTGGAAATGTAGAGCAGCAAATGTGTACACCATCGTGAGTCTATCGACAGGTCGTGTGTGGTGGGGTATGGTGTGGTGTGTGTCATTTTGGTCATCTCGGTCAGTCGACCCGTGGCACCTGCTGGGTCTGCCCCGTGACCTCCTGCTAGCGGGCGTTCGACACTTCACGTGGCCTCAAGGTGCACTTGGCCTGACACAAGCGTCGTGGTGACGTCACCGCCACTTAGTGGCGAATAGCGGTTG
Organism: Lethenteron reissneri; assembly: GCF_015708825.2. NCBI lineage: Eukaryota > Metazoa > Chordata > Hyperoartia > Petromyzontiformes > Petromyzontidae > Lethenteron > Lethenteron reissneri. The sequence goes on along the minus strand of NC_083814.1, from coordinate 10,090,180 downwards.
TTGGTGTGGATACTCCCAGCTCTTCGAAGACGTTTGGCTGGCGTGGAAGACTCGGCTCATCGTGCAAGAGGCCCTTCTGCAAGCAGTGGGCATCACGGCATAAGGGTATCACGGTGGCGAGATGTTAACTCCCTCGCCTGGTTTACAGGAGGTCGTGGGTTCTGATCCCAACCCTGACGCCTGCTGTATATTTGGAATTCGCACGTTCTCCCCGTGGTCACCGTGGATTTTTCTAAAGGGTCCTCCGGTTTTCTCCTCCACATTTAGAAACACGCGTTTTAGAGTATGTGGCTGTTATACATGTCCAAATGATAATCCACTTTAGTAGAGGTATGATCTGTAGCCATGTCGCTTCTGAAAAAAGCTATATAGTTCAGTGAGCCTTACCTGCTAAAATGAAAAATAGTTTTTAAAATAGTAATAGCAGTGAGGGATCTGAGAGCACCCATACTTCACAAATACGTTAAGACCAATCTCAATTACGACCGCAATCACTTGAGGTGTTACAATCGATTTAAAGCTTTCGTGACTGCAGGGATTCATATTCTTGGATCTTTCGGTAAAGTCACGTAGAAGGGAAATAATAAAATAATAAACATTAAACATAATACAATTCTCACGACGTTTCGGCCACAACGCAAGCAGCCGTCCTCACCTGAGTCTTCACCTGAGGACGGCTGCTTGTGTTGTCGCCGAAACGTCGTGAGAATTGTATTGTTTTATTTTAAAGGTTTTATTATTTCCCTTCTACGTGACTTTACCGAAAGATCCAAGAATATGTTACAGTCGGCCTGGTGTCTCGTCCGAAGAGCAAGCGGCTCACAATCGGAAGGTTGTGAGTTGGGGGGGGGGGGGGGGGTGACTCAGCCTATCATCCCTCGGGGGGTCGTTAAATGAGAACCACGTTGTGGGGAAGTTACGTCTGGTAGGATGGGGATGGTTTAATTGTATCAGTATGTGGGTGATGTGTTTACCTCTATTGTACTTAGTACTCCCATCATAATTGGTGTTTTACCCTTCTATCTGGCAACAAAACTGACACCTTGTTGCCAGATAGAAGGGTAAAAAAACAGTTATCATATTTTTACTGGCAAATGAGGTTCCAATGGTACTCCCATCATCTTTTGTGTATTGTTTTGTCGCTGTAACGTTCCTACCCGCCCCGACTGGACATCTGTGAAAAACAGCTTCATATCTCATCGGATTCCTCCCCTTTAAACAATTCTGGTCGTCATATTCAAGTTCGTCACACACCCATAGGGATGAGGGGAATGTGGAATTTGCGCGACTCGCTCAGAGCTGTGAACAGGCGATGAACACCAATGCCGCGATGTTCATTCGAGCACGAAATCGCTTGAGCTCATTTGTAAACGTCAGATGTCACGATGATGACCTTTCGATTTAAAGCTTTCGTGACTGCAGGGATTCATCTTCTTGGTTCTTTCGGTAAAGTCACGTAGAATGGAAATAATAAAAGAAAAAAATATATTATATTATTTTATTATATTATTATGTTTTATTTTTATTACTTTATTATTTCCATTTTACGTGACTTTACCAAAAGAACCAAGAAGATGAGGACCTTGCTCGCATGCCCCTGTAAAGGCTCCGAGCCGCTTCAGGTGTGGCCCTGTGCACACACAGTACGGCGATTCCGTTGCCGTCACGCAAATTTCGACCGCAATTTGCTCACTTGCCCATCCCTTTAAGTGTTGTTTTGTCGCTGCGGCGGAGGTCGTTCCAGGCACATCGTGAAACCGCAGGGAGCTTAAAGCGTAATGACCGCGTGACATCACACAGGGACAAAATACGGGTGGTGGCAATTTTTTTTTTTCATAATCGGCAGACTCCTGCTTCCGAGCAGGATCATTCCGGTGTCAGCAGCCAGTGTGGAGACCGGTGTAACAGTCCGAGTCAGTGACCTCGGGCCAGAACCACGAGCTCTCCTTTAAAAATTACGCGGCAAAAATGCTCCGTAAGCAAGAATCCACGAACTCCACCGCGATCCGCGGGCAGAATCAGCCCGAGCCCTCGTCGCGCCAGGAGGAGGATGCCGCGCGAGATCTTCGCAAGCGGCCGAGCGGCGCGCCGCTGGCCGAGGGGCGGAATCTTCTCGTCGACGCGGGCAGCCCGCGGCTTCGGCACATCCTGGACAAGGCCGGAGAGCTCAATGAGCTCGTCGAAGCCTTCTTTCGCGAGAACGGCGGAGCGGAGATCCTCCGGGCAGAGCGTGCAAGCGGCGGGCGCAACGTGAGCACCGAGACCCATCCCGCGACTCGCGCGGTGGCGGCGGCGGCGGCCGTGAAAAGCAACGGAGCTGGAAGCGTGGCTGACAGGAGTTTGTTCAACATCGTTGAGCTCAACGAGGCCGAAGGGGATCTGAAGGGGTCCGAGCGAGGCGACGGCGGGGACAGCGGCGCGTCGTCGGTGGACTTGGCCGCGCAGATGCTGAGGTTGAGAGATGCCCTCGGTGGCTACCAGCCAAAGGGGTTTAGAACGGAGGTGTTCCGGCTCGCCGGGAACATGACGGTACGTTTTTTTCTTGGTGCCGACGGCACCAAAGTTGGAGTCTCCTGATGCGTTGTTTTCGGGTTGTAGCCGCGCGTTTGTTCGAGGTGATGTCCGAGGTTTCGTGCCACATGCTGGGAGCTTCCTCGGGAACCGGGCATGGTGTCCCGGAAGCTCGCCATCGTGGCGAACGACACGCGGTACAACCACCGAAATCACATCGGAGAGCTACACAGCACCACCACGAGAACCTACGCAGTACATGCGGGCAGTAGATGGAAATGATTCTCAACCCGCATATATAACAACAAATGCCGTTTCTTAATCTGGTAGAGGCCCGTTGAGTCTCTAGACCCCTGCACTGGGATATTTGACCAAACTCTTTTTCAAGGAGCGTTTTGAATGTGGCACCAACCCTGATTGAACCTATGGATCGAGAAGGGATGACACTCAAGGGTCTACACATGAGGCCAGGGATCCACTTGCTGCACTGCCTTGCGGCCGGGAGATGGCAGCTTCACAAATCTGCACGATCCACCATCTCTTGGCTCTGGAGTGCTTCTTCATTTGGCTTGTGGTGGCCGTGAGGGGTGCAACTTGGTGGAATGACGGGTTCTCGTTTCACAAATGCCCGGTCTTAATAATAAAAAAGAGTGTGTATAAAACATGGAGAGATGTATGCGTGGGACTACAATGAGAGTCGGAGAGAGGGAGATATGGGTAACAGAACATAGGCAGATTAAAGATAACACTTTGACGGTTACGAATGTTGAGTGGGCTTTAAAGCAGGACACGTCACGGGAATGGATGGGGACCAGTGGAAGAGATTAACAACGGAGTGGCAGCCAAAGCAGGGAGAATGTCTGAGGGGCAACGGCCGATGAGACGGAGCAATGAAATCAACTCAGTGGCATGTGCTAGATCAGGAATGGGGAACCTTTTTTTCTGCCAAGGGCCATTTGTATATTTCTAACATTATTCGCGGGCCATACAAAATTATCAACTTAAACAAATTTAACCTGTTATATTTGGTCAAACATTTAATTAACTCATACCTAATGTGATGGCTGGAACTGCTTCTCTTTGGTGAGGCGTGTGATGTTAGCTGGTATTGATGATGTTGCTACTCGCAACTGCTTTTCCAGGTTTGCTCCTAGATTTATTGAATTTCGAGTCCCGCCTGCGGTTGCCTTGACAGGGCCACACTAAATGATTTCGCGGGCCTCATACGGCCCGCGGGCCGGACGTTCCCCACCCCTGTGCTAGATGGATTGTTGCATCACGGGATCGTGAGAGTTTCCGTTGGTTTGGAGAGGCGTTCATCCAGCAGTGGATTGATCATGGGCGATTATGATGAACAATTCGACTTTACTGTTCCACTTTAATGAGACACTTCAGAGACAAATTTAAAATGAGTTCACAAAAAAATCTAACTTTATGAAATGTGAAACGTTAAACGTGAACTTGGATAAGTAAACCTCATTATAATATACTTCATTAAGAGACTAATTTTTAATTGCTATATTATTCAACATGTTTTTTTTTCATCACTTATACTCAGAAACGCTCTTCTGCAATCACCTCTAAATATTATGAAGGATGTGAAACGTGAACGTTTCATTCTAATACATATCATTGCTTTGGTAGTTAAGAGCTCCCTCTTGTGGAGTCCTCTCAGCCAGCAGGCGTAGCGAGAGTAAATCATCGCAAGGCGACCCCGTTGTAGTCTTTGGTTTAGAACGCCATCGCAGTGGTACGCGCAGTGTATAACGAACCCATCGATCCCCAGGCGTGGCTACCATCAGTGGCGAGTAATATCTGAACTAGTCTTAGAAGTCCTGCCTTTCAGCACCCTACACTGACCAGCGGCGTGGTGAAGTTACGGTCAAGCAACTCTTCCACCCCATCTCCCCCACCCGCCCCAATGACTGCTAAAACACGGGGTAAAACTTCACGCGGAATTTGATTGACAACGGTGCGTACGTGATCGTCAATTACAATCACAACAAATATTAAGGCACGATAATTGACGACGGTGCAAAAACAACTTGCACGGAGGATACGTGCAAGGGCTCTCTGCCTTGCGAGCGGTACAGCATTCGTCGAGATCTGACATCAGTGAGAGACACTTGCTGGACGCTGGGCAGGGATTATGGGCAGAGACACCCCACACCCTCATCCTGACATTAAACACGCGCCACAACGCCACTTGCTCACATCCCTAAATTGTCAGACAGCGCCCCGTTTTGGTGAAACAAAACACCAAAAGGTCCTGCTACCGAGTCAAACGCGCCGTCTAACAATGATGATGATGATGATCATGTCCCTTTAATTCTAGATTTGAAGCTTTCGTGACTGCAATGATTCATACTCTTTGGTTTTTTCGGTAAAGTCACGTAGGTTACATTTAATTTATTTGTTTTCTTTGTTAACCTACGTGACTTTACCGAAAAAAACAAAGAAAATGCCCCTTTAGTTTCACATGTAGGCTTTCACGACCAACAGTACCCATAATAGAGTTTTTTTTGGTTTAGACTGCAGAAATATAAATGTGTCGTTAAACCCTCCACCACCAATTCGTAAGGTCCGTTCTGCCCCAGCGACTTTAGCGACGTACACAAACGCGCGCCTGGATTATTTGGAGTATTTCATACCGCTATAAATGGTACACGTGAAGACGATGCGCCATGATCAGCTCGCCCCTGAACAAGAAGCTCATGGGTCGGTGGGCCTTACCTGGTACAATAAGAATAGTTTAGTTTTCTTTGTATAAAAATTCATTTTAAAGTGATTTGCTTACCTTCACCACACTTTGCACTCCCATCGTGTTGTTCCTATTGTTTGTTGTTGTTGTTACCCGCCACCGCTGTACATGTTGATAAAGAGCTTGATAGCTCATCGGCTTCCTCCGGTATAAAGGAAGAATCTGATTCTGCTACCCAGGCATCCGCGCCCCCCCCCCCACCCATACAGGAACTCCCCAAGTTCGTCCATGCTTGGCTTATTAAGATCGGACGTGATTGGGCGCATTCGGGGTTGTGAAGTCCAAAGGCAATACAGACTTCGTGGAGAACGCGCAGAAGTTGCAGGCTCTAGTTGGTACTGGTGACATCACAAACGTGCGATGTTTACTCCACAGACGTACCGGTCCATCGCTTTCATCAAGACTTGCAAGTGTCCTGGATCTGCCGTTCCGACGTTTTCTGTTGCCAAGAAGGTAAGTCACTTGCTTCGCATAGCCTTCCCAGCTCTCGTAAGTGTCAAGCAAGCGGTGTGGATTCTGATAATTGTTTTTTTACCCTTTTATCTGGCAACAAAACTGACACCTGTTTTTTACAAGGAGTCATGTTTGCATAGACCACAATACCTGCAGTCATGATGCAAACAAAAAACATAAATCTGATGATGTATGCACTGTCCTTGAAGTTGATTGGTCCACACCCGAGACAGCTTTCCTTAGAGCCTAGTCCCACATGGTGTTGGACCAGATGACCCCAAAAGGCGTTGTGGATTCTATCGGAAAGAGGAGGTCGTGATTCGTCGGACACGTGCGGGGTGGAGGAGGATAGGGTAAGCGACTTGGAGGCCTCGTATGGAATGCTGCAAGAAAGCGCTGAGAGTTGCGATGAGAGAGCTGAGGTTGCGATTGGTGGGGAGCACGTGGCAGGCTGGAGGAGGGAAGGTGGCCGAGGCAGACATTGAAGTGTCACTCGGAGGGCGGTGACCAAGGGGAAGGCCCCGAAACCAAATACTGGGAGACTGTAAGTGCGGTCCTTGAGGGTCAGCTGTTGAATCTACATGAACGGGATCCAGGAGAAGGGAGCAATGACAAGGTGTGGTGGCATCAATGGCATTGATGACCTCTTGACTTTGATGAAATAGTGAGCGCCTAGGTCAAAGGGTCACCACGGCCAATGCCATTGGAATCCACCACGCGGTCATTGTCGTGGGAGATGGGCAACGTGACGAGCAGGAGGCGTTGGCTGAAGGCGGCAGCTGAAGGGGCTCTGGACTTGGGCTGTGGGACCCCCCCCCCCCACCTAGTTCAGTACAACTACGGAGGCCAAATGTGTCTCATGTACGAACAAGGGCGCAATAACAGGGCAGTGGGCACCCTGGGTCGTGACGAGCTGCAGTAACGAGCCGTAGTAACGAGATGAAGTAACGAGATGAAGTAACGATATAAAGTAACGAGATGAAGTAACGAGCCATAGTAACGAGATGAAGTAACGAGCCGTAGTAACGAGATGAAGTAACGAGCCGTAGTAACGAGATGAAGTAACGAGCCGTAGTAACGAGATGAAGTAACGAGATGAAGTAACGAGATGAAGTAACGAGCCGTAGTAACGAGATGAAGTAACGAGCCGTAGTAACGAGATGAAGTAACGAGCCATAGTAACGAGATGAAGTAACGAGCCGTAGTAACGAGATGAAGTAACGAGCCGTAGTAACGAGCTGTCGTAACGAGCCGTAGTAACGAGATGAAGTAACGAGATGAAGTAAAGAGATAGAGTAACGATATAAAGTAACGAAATCAAGTAATGAGCTGCAGTAACGAGCTGGAGTAACGATGGCACCTCAGACACCGGCGGTTACAGGGGCGCCACGACGTGAGCTCCGATCACGGTGGTGTCAAAAAAGACTAAACAAACTGTGAGTTCATGAAGATCACTACACTATCGGTGTTACATTGACGGTCGCTCACGACTCGATGCGGCAACGTCTTAACCTGACATTCAGCGGTTCACTTTTTTCGCGGGGACGTTGGCATATTCATAATTCTCATCCAAAAGCAAAAAAAAAGTTAAAATAAAAAAACGCAAACCGCAAAAGCGGCCATTTTTCTGCAACTCTTTAGCTGCACGTAAATAAGACAGCGAAGCGTCGTTGTCGGGTGTGAGTGAGTGTGTGTCAGGACATGTTTTAGAACTCTCTTTAATTTCGCCCCCCTCCCTGCCCCGTAACGACCGCCGATGGCCCGGAATGGCCCCGTCACCTCGCGGCGGAGAGTTGCGTCGCCGCATTTTCAGAAGAGAGCCGATCTGTTCGGTCGCCGGCCGTTGCACTATGTCATGTCATATCTCGTGAATGCCGCCACTGTGGGTGGACACCTGCAACACGACACGGTGGTGGTGGTGGGGGGGGGACCGCCAAGCTCCCAAAGAAACGAGGGCCTCTGCACAGACGCGCGGTGTCGCATCTCGCCTGCCTCGACTGTTGTGAAACGGTCCGACGCAAACACGACGGGGGGTGAATGGATGATTGAGTGGAACGGGCGGCACAATCTTCACCGGGCGCACGCGCGCGATTTCTGCTACCCGCCAAATAGAGTCGGAGGTTTCCGCACAGGTTAACAGAATAAAAAAAAACATATGAAACTGTTAAACTATTTTTTCTATTTTACCAGGTAAGGCCCACTGAGCTATGTAGCTCTTTTTCAGATGTGACCTGGCCACAAACGATAGCTCAACGAAGTGGCTTACCACGTGGATATTTATAGCAGCCGAATAATCTAAACGCACGTTTTCAAATGTGGAGGGAAAAACCGGAGAAAAACCCACGAGATCACAGGGAGAACATGCAAACTCTAAATACGCCGGGTCGAGATTGAACCCACAACCTCCTGTATACCAGGCGAGGTAGTTGACATCTCGCCATCCGTGGCGCCCATTATTGGCACACGGAGACGTAGAAAGTGACAGCCGCTCATCGTCGTCGTCGTCACATCATCCCTGGATGCGGTGAGGCTGCAGTTACTCGTCACGTGTCACCTACACCAGCACAGCAGTGAACAGGACAATATATTCAGTGAGAAATGAAGCATTGCGCGAGGCAGTGGGTCTCTATGCAACACTGGAGCTCACCTTAAGCTGGGTCTGTCCGGGTCAGTAATCCTGAAAATATTTACACCCTCGGCACGCCACATTGTCAGTATGCCTCTCGCCATGGCTGTGTCTGCCACGAGTAACGTGTGACCTACCGCATACCAGTTGCCCGGGAAACAATAATAATAACAAAGTTAAAATAATCCTGAAGGCGCAGCCCTGCAATTGCTTGCTCAGACCACTGCTGGCGGAAGGGCCCACACGCAAGGGAGATCTCGATCTCCCTCTTCCTTGTTGGTCAGACGTCTAGAAAGATGTCTAAGTACCCGCACTTTAGCCCACCGCACTCGGACTTGCCCATCGACTAACCGTGGTGGCACCCAGCGGATTTAAGAATATTCGCCCGATTTGTTTCAACTGCCACTCCGCGGGAGGGAGACAGAGACAGAGGGAGAGAGACGCGGAAAATATCCGTCGAGATCTCGAGGCCGCGGCCGCGTCGTCCCCCACCCGGTCCCTACTTCCGCGCAGGAGAACGGGCTCATGGGGCTGGTGATGGGGCTGGTGCGGCTGCTGGAGGCCGTCTCGTCCCAGCGCTGCGGCTGCCAGGGGTTCCGGTCGGCGCTGGCGCGGAACGGCGACGCGCTGGTGCAGACGGCGGCCGAGGTGTGCCGCATCGCCGAGGACAGCGAGCCGGTGCTGCGCAAGCTCTCCCACGGGGACCTCATCACCCGCGTGCAGACGGTGAACGGGCGAGAGACCTGTGTGGGGGGAAATTGAGGTGGTGACGTGGGGGATCACGGGGTCACGCACCCCAATAATAGGGTTGTCACCTCTGAGCAAAGTGACGGCTCGAGGGCGCTTCATCCAGCAGCGGACAGATCACGGCTGATGATTATGAATCAGATCGCAGGTGTTGCCGCTGATCACTTTGGCGCGTATTATCATTGTTGTTATTCCGCATGATTACCCACTGGAAAGCCTCACCGAGTCGTCGGGACTTTTCCCAGAACAATTGGCAACGCAACAACGGTGACAACCAGGAGCACGGGCAGCCCGGCGTTGGGGTGGAGGGTTAGGGTTGGGGTGGGGGTGGGGGTTGGGTTGGGGTGGGGGGGTTAGTGTTTGGGGTTAGGGTTGGGGTGGGGGGTTAGGGTTGGGGTGGGGGGGGGGTGATGGTTGGGGTGAGGGGGGGTTACGGTTGGGGGGTGGGGTTAGGGTCGGGGTGGGGGGTGAGGGTTGGGGTAGGAGGTTAGGGTTGGGGGTTTTGGTTGGGGTAGGAGGTTAGGGTTGGGGGTTAGGGTTGAGGTTGGGGGCTAGGGTTGGGGTGGGGGGGTTGGGGTGGGGTGGGGGGTTAGGGTTGGGGTGGGGGGTTGGGGTTGGGGTAGGAGGTTAGGGTTGGGGTGAGGGGGGGCCACAGCGCGCCAAGCTGCTCGTGGTGTTCCCCAATCCGACGAGTGCACAGAGCGCGATGGGTTTTGTCGCCGTACGACACCGACGCACCGCACAGGCTTGCGTGCACACGGCAGACGTTTTTCAAAACTTGCGAGGCACAACATTTGCGAAGCGGTGAAATAAACTGGCACGTTTTGCTCACGTGACGACTTTACGAATTTTACTTACTACGAGATCTGACAAAAATTTAATTGTAAATGTTGTGGGTTCACTCTCCAACACACCGGTGTGCTGAACTCGTCACGAATTGGCACGTTTTCTTTACGTGACAAACCTCGCTAATAGGCTGTGTCGGATGATAGCTGGTTTAACGACGCATTTATATTTAGGCGATCTAACCCAAAAAACCTCGATTATGGATAATATTGGTCGCGAAAGCCTACGTGTTTAACTTTACGAATTGGCTGTGTCGGGTCAAAGGAGAGTTTACGACACACATTTTAGTAACGAGATCTGACCAAAATCAATTAGGAACCGTCATAGTGGTCGCGAAAGCCAACGCGTTAACATTTACAAAGCGTGCCACTGAGCAGATGTGACGGGCGATAAACACCACCATCAGTGGGTGCAGACTTGTATTTTAAACACTGGGTTTAAGGGGAGGAATTAGGCTTAAGCTAATTGGAGACACTGTCTCATCTTCGGTTATTATGAGCAGAGGGCACGCACGCCAGCGGTAATTTTGCAATCGTCGCGGATTCAGTCGAAATTGCTCTTATTGTTGAGCGCACGGCTAGCTTTTTGCGGAAGCCACACGTGCCAGAGAGGTAGGTGCCCCGTGACATGCCGTGCCCAGGTCCATCGCTATGCCCTGAAATCAGAATGCTGTTTGCAATTGTAATAACACGCTGGAGACGGCTTGTAGAATCGGTCCTTTTATTTCACTTCCTTTGCAGTTCACAAACACTCCCCGTTGCTGGCAGGCAACGGGAAGCGGGCAGACAGTCACCAGAGACACACCACCACGTGGCACCTCGGAGCCCCACTCGCGCGTAGCCTCTCCCTCTCTTAGTTCCTGTGTCTGACCCCGTGTCTCTCCTCTCTCCCCTTATTTAATGCGTGGATCACGTGGTACACTCCAGCCAATTCTCAATAGCCTGCACCGAATGTTCCAGATTCCCCATCAACTCCCGGGACCACGCCCCTGACTTGTCTTCCCATTGGCTGAGGCCAAGACCACCGAAACCAATCACCTAGCTGACATCCCGTGATCACGCCGGGGCCATGCTCCCAGGCTCTCCCCCCATTGGCTGTGAAGCGGGACCGGCAAAGCCGATCACCACGTGAATCTGACATAGGCTCTTATCACAAAATGATCCTGTTTCCAATTGCACGGTATTCTGTTCTTCGTTGCTGTTGTTGTTGGTGCTGGTTGATCGAAATCACCCCAATGCAGGCAGAACCATCCTGGAGGAAGTCTTGAGACTCCAGTGGTGGAGTCAACGGGGAATTGTTGGGGGGAATCGCCCCCCCCCCTCTGCCCCCTTTGAGCCCCACGTCCCCCAAAATGTGTATTCTATTGCCAGTGAAAACACACTGCATTTTTTAACTGCACTCGAGTCTCGATTATTCGAGTGCGGTTTATCCGATTTGCGGGTTAACCGCACACCTGAGATTTTGACATGTATTAACAACTCATGAATTTTCCCTGAAGCCCAAATTAAGAAACTAAAGACAGTCATGCATTGTTATTCTTGAAGATGTTTATTACAAGTCACACGCTTTAACCGAATAAATATGTTGCTCCGGTTAATCCGAAATCCACGTGATCGCCTCTACAGTACAGTAGTTGCATATTTTTTACAAAAAGTGGGCAGAGTTTGAGTGATGTTGATTGGCGTGGCTCTGCTGCTGTCCACTGAGTGGGCGGAGTCTTCTGTGCGGGAGCAGGAAAGCGTTATCATTGAGCACGCGCATTGATCAGGTGGATCGATGTAGCGCGGATAATCGAGAGTATGCTGTTTATTCTTGACGTCGAGTCGTACTTTAGGACTGCCACATCACCCCTAATGTGCTGACAAATAGTTATTAAACGATTCGCATTGATTTTTTTTATCATTGTGTATATACACCAACTGGTCAAAAACAGCGCCCAGCAGACGTTAATTTTTTATTTGTTATTTTATGGGATGGTTGTGTGTCAGGCTACAACATTTTAGGGGAAGGCACTTGCCTGGGTTTAAATGTAGGCTTCACAGTCAATGCTGTTCTCTCTCTTGTGGACCATTCTAAATCGCGTGTATGGCCCATGAGCCAAGCAGGTTTGTCGGTACCAGCTGGCGTGGCAAATGCTACCAGTATGCACCATGGGCAGTGTGCACTATGAGCTGTAAAGCTTAGCGTGTCATAGAGACCCTTCATATTCATTTTAATAATGCGTGGATGTTTCAGATGACATTCATTTTTTTTCTCACACCAAAACGATATTCTCTGTCAAACATACCATGGTGACCTTTTGTATGAATTTTATCTCAGATAAAGCTACCATCGTGGTCTTGCTTTCATAGAGGCTTGTAATAGGGAGATACAATGCTTTAAGGAAATCATTGTTAGCATCTGCCACCTTAGGTGGTACCGACGAACCATCTCTGGGCCCATGGCTTAAGGACCACAATCACCGGCATGTCGTGGAAGCACAATTTCCCCACACCTGTCCCTCCACGTACAAAACAAAAGGCATGTTATTGTACATCCCATGAGCCACTCGGCCTTCTGGAAGTGCATCAGTTCAGCAGCATTGGTTCAATACAAGACAACTCTGGCCTGAGTTCGACATTCAGTGCCTCCTAAAGTCTGACGTTCCTTGACTGTCGATTCTTTATGATAACCCCACTTGCAAATGCATTGGACATCCTTGGCTGTTTACGTATTAATACAAGAGGCACCCTATATCTACGCAATGTTCCATAACTTCATTTTGTATTTCTACTATGCTCAGTCTATAAATGTTTTGCCCGAGCCAACTTGCGCTATGGGGAAAGTATTATTTCAACATTGATTTTTACATTTGTGCAATACGTTCGATGTGTCATGTAACACAGTTGTTTTTATTATTATAATTTATGTTTGCTGCATTTATCGACTTTGTAATTGTTGTGACCCAGGTCATGCTTGAAAATATAACTGTTGGGGTCATCTCTTGCATTCTCACCTGGTTAAATAAACTGAACCTGAAACAAACTAAACTTTAAATTTGTAAACCATCATTTCGATTTAAAGCTTTCGTGACTGCAGGGATTAATCTTCTTGGTTATTTCGGTAAAGTCACGTAGAATGGAAATAATACAATTATAAAAATAAAACATAATAAAATAATTCTCACGACGTTTCGGCCACAACGCAAGCAGCCGTCCTCAGGTGAAGAACAGGTCTGTCGAGAAGACAGAGTCTGAATGACACACCCCAGGCTTGGAGCGTCTATTTAAGCTGGGATGGAGGGGGAAGAGCTCCAAGCCTGGGGTGTGTCATTCAGACTCTGTCTTCTCGACAGACCTGTTCTTCACCTGAGGACGGCTGCTTGCGTTGTGGCCGAAACGTCGTGAGAATGATTCTATTACGTTTATTTGTATTATTTTATTTCCATTCTACGTGACTTTACCGAAAGAACCAAGAACTTGTAAACCATCAGTTGTCAAGCTTGCTTGAAGCAATGTCGGTGAACTGCCAGATGCTTATAGGCAAGCGACCTATCTCTGTTCGATAACACGTCCTAGTTTGATGCAAAACTTGAAAGTAATTAAGCAGACAATACCGCCTGCTTGTGCATCTATTTACTTTCTCATGAAGTCGTGGTATTTTCACCGCGAGGTTAAAGCTCCTAACTTCGGTGTGAACCCTGCAGGTGTGCCAAAAGATTAAAGGAATTCTGGATGAAATCTTGAGCGATGGTGCACCCAAGGTAATGTGTTTATTTTATTTCTCCTATCCTCAAAAAAAAAACCCCACAGCAAAACAAAACAGAGTTGACGAAAGACAAATATTAAAAAATGAAGTATTACGTCGGAAGTATAATTATTTACAATGAAAACACATTGCAAACGTTGCCTGTACAGCTTTACAACATTCTTTTTTTAGCGGACTGCATTTATTTTTTTAAACGTTCTGATAAAATCCGCTTCACACCATCTCCGCCCTATAGGAGTGCTTATCCAAACACCGCAACATTCTGCACAAATTTGCAAACGTTATTTTATTTACACGCGTTGAGAAATATGCCTGGCTGTGCAAGCAAGCCGAGAAATCTGATGGCTGTGGAAAAGTGAGCGAGGAAATTAGAGCAGACATCCTGTTGTAAAGTAAAATAATTGCAGCAAAATATTATTTAAAATCGGTGGAACGGTGGCACCGCGTTAAGCGCACACTGCACTACGAACCCGCCCAGCTGAGTTTGATTTCCGGTCATGGCTAAAGTTAGCGGTGGGTGATATCGGAAACCGGTCATGCACACTTTCCTCCCGTCACTAAACCTCACTGACCAACATGGTGAAGTATGGTCAAACGACCCCCATTACTGGTGTGGTGAGGTGTGTGGTCAAAGAACCCCTATGGCTAGTGTGGTGAAGTATTGGTAAAATAACCACAAACTAACTTTTTATTTTATTTTACCGGGTAAAGTCCAACTGAGCTATTGGCACTTTTTCAGAGGCGATCTGGCCACACATGTTAGCTCATCGACATGGCTTATATCATCATCATCACACATGTGAATGTCTCGAGTAGCAGCCAAATAACCTAAACGCGCGTGTCTAAATGCGGAGGGCAAAACCGGAGGACCCGGAGAAGTCACGTGATCCACAGGGGGCTTGAGCTGATTTCGCTCGGAGAGATTTGTCAACGGCTTCCTCATTTTGCAGGGCGACTCTGCACCACTTCAGAATCCACGTGCAACGCAGTTCAACATTGGCATGGCTGGCAAGGTGAGTCGAGAGGAGGTCCCCACAACAACAAACAAGCGCCATTCGTCACTAAGTGGTGGTGACGTCTCCACGGCGGCTATGCCAGGCCACGTGCACTTTAAGGCCACGTGATGGTGTTGTACGCCCGCTGGCAAGAGGTCACGGGACAGACCCAGGTGTCATGGGTTGACTGACTGAGTTGACCCACACACACACACACACATGCGAATAGGTAAGATTCAAGCCAGTACTTGGCCGATCGCTACTGTTGCAGTGACCACCTGCACGCCCGTAAGCCTGTGTACTGCGAGGCGGGGTTGGTGGACCACACGGTGATGGCACCATCCTGTATGTGAGATGACCTCAAAGGGACAGTAGTGGACGCCAGTGTTATTTTTAAAAATTAATGTATTATTATGATACTTGTTTACCGATGGAGCGTCCTGACTGAGTCCCGTGACTCTTTTTTCAGGAGCGTCCTGCCAAGTGTTTTTTTTTGACAGCACGGGCGATGTTGCTGTGGGTGTATTCCCCGTTGAGTCATTTGCTGGCAATTTGGTGGAAACGTCACAAATCTAGTGCCACCACCGAGTGCCCGTGCTGGAAATGTGCCACATGCAAGAAGGCCGGCATTTGTTATTCTATTTGTTTCTCTCCCCCCCCAATTACTGTACATTCTAATTGTGCTATGCTATTGGCACCTTGTGATGAGACAAAGACATTGCCATTCAGGAGTCACGGCACAGATGGCTACGTTTAATCCTGTGCTTAAAGCCACTCGTGCTGCACACACACACGCAATTACAGCACGTTTAAAATAAATAACAACTTAATCGAACCAAATTTAAAACACATTCCTGCGGAGGGAACTGGTAGGAACGTTGGGTTGCTCGGTCAATGGCCAGGGTCAACGGCGGCGTGGTGTATTCCGCAAATATGCCCGACTGTGAGGGCGGGCACAAGCCGGCGTGAGTAGGTTAAACGTTGAGTTTTATAAGGGCACCACGGGGTGACCAGCCCCTCCCCTCCCCACCCAGCCCCACCCCTTCCACCCCTCACCCAGCCCCACCCCCCACCCAGCCCCTCCCCACCCTCCCCACCCAGCCCCTCCCCACCCTCCCCTCCCCACCCAGCCCCTCCCCACCCTCCCCACCCAGCCCCTCCCACCCTCCCCTCTCCACCCAGCCCCACCCCTCCCATTTTTGGATGCACGAGGGACGGACGGACACAATAATCCCATGTGGGCTGGTGGAACCAGGTGGTTCCTAACAATATGAAACAATAACTGTGGACTGCTGCGAGGCGTCTGTGACAGGCCACATGGGGAAAAAGTGCCCTCTGGTGGAAGGAATCTCAGCAGTGATGCTGTGACATTTCCACAGCCACTCCGAGCTACGAGACCCATCTTAGCGGCCACTTCAGCTCATAGCAACCGCGCGATGCGGCGCCCGAGAGCTCAACTCCAATACACTTTTTGTGGGAAAAAGGCGGCCCCCTTTCGCTGTCTCACACGCGACACCAGTCGCATAACGGCGATGACATTTTTTGGGAACAACACGGCAATTCCTCGCAGCTCTCCGATGTGCTTCCAGGTCTGTGCCACGTGCGTGGTTCCTCGGCAAACGATGTCCGAACAACCACGCGATCACAACTCGACAATTCAACGAAACTATTCGTTATTTCAACCAGGCAGGGACCCAGGGGTTTAGTTTCAGCCGGGTCTGTATTGGTCGTCAACCTGGAATTAATGTCCACGAGAGCAGAAGGCACACCACGTAATCCAAATGATAGCTCAACGAAGTGGCTTATCACGTGGAAATGTATCGCAGCCAAATGCTATAAACGCGTGATATTGATTCTAAATGCGGAGGGAAAAACCGAAGGACCTGGAGAAAAATCCACGTGACCACAGGGAGAACACGCAAACTCCAAACATACAGGCGTCAGGATTGAGTTCAAACCCACGACCTCCTGTACACCAGGCGAGAGAGTTAACATCTCGCCACCGCGGCACCCGACGAATCGGAGAGGCGCACAGGACAACCCGCGAACACATCCTACAGCACGGGGTGCGGTCCCTCGTCGTGATCTCAACCCCGGCGTTCCCTCTCACTCCGCTCCCTGCAGGCCCCGGACCTGTCGGTGAAGGTGCCCTTGGAAGGCGCCGGCCGCGTCCGTGCGGCCCCCCGCGCTGCCGGGACGGCTGAGGCCCCGGGCGGGCCACGGGGCGTCGGCGTCTTCCACCACGCGTACAACATCCCCAGCCGGGGGAACGGGCCGCACCTGCAGCGTCCGTACGGAGGCATCGCGGGGCCGGGCTACACTCACAGAGACTGCCACCAGTGAGCACGAGGCTTCTCCCACCAGAGCGCAGCGTTGACAGCTCTTCCCCGACGGTGTTTCGAGGTCGTCCGTCGCGCCGCGTGCTGTGCAGAAGTGGCTCTACGAGATCTTCTGTCCGGCAGCTCGTTCTATCAAATTCCAGACGCAACACGTGGTGTGGGGGGGGGGGGGGGTAATATGCCGCTCACGAGGGGTGTTCCAAATGGATGCTTCGTCCCACGAGATGACATGATACCCGTCGCATTCATACGGAATAAAATTGAGCAAGGGGACAAACACGAATGAAAAGCAATGCATGCTTTGGGCGATGTGTGATCTTGTGCTCCTGCGTACGTTTTCGAGGTTGTGCCGTATTGCGCTCTTAAGTGTTTCGGTTCGTACCGCGTGTTGTTTGGGATGAGGTCTGACGTTTCGCTCCATGTCCTGTAAGCTTCTTCAGGAACTGCATCTCCCAGCTTGCGGAGAGAATCGTGGGACCTCATGCCGAACAACAACACGTGGTAACAGCCCGAAGAGAGAGAGAGACCTTGCACTAGCTCGAACACTGATGCAAGAAGTACACCATTACCTTTTATCCAAAGACACGCATTTATTTCAATTGCTGTTGTTCTCTGCCCAATGTTTGTGCAATGGGTGCCACGCCACGAGACACACTGTCCATTTGGGTCTCTCATAGCCAGCACTGCATCACCCCGTGTGTTTTATGTCACAGAAACGCTTCTGAGAAGCAGTGATCTCGTAATTAATCTGCGCTGCTTGCAGAGACTGTTCGTGGCGATGACAGTTTAATTCTTCACGCTGGAGTTTAGCCAAATGCAGATGAACATTAATCTATAGACAAATTATTATGCTTTGTTTGCATCCGGTGACGAGTGGTAAAGCCTGACCCCGTCGGCTCTCTGCGCTTGAGAACGCTGTTTAAATCGCAGGCAGCTGCAACCGAGAATTCGAACCCAGCATCTAAAAGGAGTGGGCTCTGGGCTCTAATCTCCGAGCCACCCGGCCACCACATTCGTGAACAACAACGTGGCCATGTTAAAAAAGAAAAGAAAAAATATCTATAATAGGCGACGTTTCGGGTAATGGCCCTTCTCAAGAGCACGTAAGTTGTGCACCACCACGGATGTTGGTCACTCTTAGCACACAGCAGAAACTCTTCAAGTCCCGTTTGTTGCGCTGTTTAGTAGTGATCTAAACCACAGTGTAACGTCCATGTGCATGTGTGGGGATTTCAATTAGGGGGCACAGGTCTGCATCTGGCCAGTCATCTCGGTCAGCCAACCCATGGCACCTGGGTCTGTCCCGTGACCTGCCAGCGAGCCTTCGACACTTTTACGCGGCCTTAAAGTGCACATAGCCTGGCACAAGCGCCGTGGTGGTCACCACCACTTAGTGGTGACCACAGCCCACGTGGGTGGAGCAGTCCGAGTTGGTGAGTCCCTGACCTCATTCAAACACTCGCTCCAAAAAAAACTCCACTCGCCTCGTCGCTAGCGCGCAAGCGATGCAGCCGCCTCTTTGTGACGAACTCGCGACGAATGTTTCATGTTCACGTCGTTCTGTTCGGCGCCCTTCGAACGAGACTCGGCCCGTGTTATGGCGCGCTATAGCAAGTTGTTGTTATTACTGCTACTCCGTGTGATTAAAAACGCCGTCAAACCAGAGACCAGCCTCTTGCAATCAGGCTTCGCCAGCAAGGTATTTGCTCACATTTGGTTGAGACTCGCTCAGGAGGACACAAATCATTCCAGGCAGGGGGGACCCAGGGGTTTCGTTTCAGACCTGTTCTTCACCTGAGGACGGCTGCTTGCGTTGTGGCCGAAACGTCGTGAGAATGATTTTATAATGTTTTATTTTTATTATTTTATTATTTCCCTTCTACGTGACTTTACCGAAAGAACCAAGAAGATGAATCCCTGCAGTCACGAAAGCTTTAAATCGAAATTTAGGCTCGCTCAAGTCAACGAATGACGCATCAGCTCCTATTTGTCACACCTGCAACAGTGCTGTTTGTCGCTGGCCGCGGTGGCGTTCTGGGCCCCTTTGCGCTCAGCAACTGCCGTTAACAGAGAAGCCAACCCTCTCTCGTCAAACGCTGTGGCTGCCACACCACGTGCCCCCTTCTATCGTCAGTCCAACCAGCGACCTGGGAAATATTGAGCGAGAAATGCAGCCCTGGCGGGGGCATGCGCGAGACCGCGTGGGAATTTGCGTAAAACAAATTCGTAATAAAAAAAAAATCATCATGATAAAACGTGTCTCAAATGTGGACGCAACAGTAGCATCAAATGAATCTCGTGAACTCTGCAGTAAGTGTCGTTGATTGGCTTTGTCTGTTGCCATAAGTGGCAGATTGGGCAAGCAATGACCAGTCAACTCATGACAAGTTGGAAACACAAGAGGCACACCTATCACAAGTTCCCTGTATACATTATTATTGACGCTGTTTCAGAGAAACGTATTAAAAGCCAATATGTCATCTCGAGATTATGACATTTATTTACGTGCATACAGCACCTGAAATTAAAGGGATCTTCACTAATTAGATTGCACGAATACTCAACAAACACATGCTCGCTTTCGTAAATAGAATTGTGTAGAGTGAGGTTTAGCTGTCCGTCACAACGTGCATATAAAATGCGGCGAAGCCCGATAAAGGGAATTTGTTTGAACGCGCTGCACGCGAACACGCACAGTAAACGGCCCGCGATGATTGAGCAATTATCTCTGGAAGCTTTAAATTGCGACCATTACGGTGACCGAATGAACACATTGTGTGCCCATTCACACGTCTGTTGTGGCCAGCTCCATTGTAGGCACGTACACGTGATGCACGCCTTCCACTGCCGCCTTAGAGATTTCCAAGCTAATCGAGTGACAATTCCTGATGTTGTACTTAAACAGACACTTTCACACCTTGTCGTGGGCAGAGCAGCGAAACGTTGGCGGGTGGCAAAAAGGAGGGATGGCACGATGCACCAGTGGTGAATATTCATTCTTTGTTGATTTGAAGCTTTCGTGACTGCAGGAATCCATACCATTTGTTTTTTTCGGTAAAGTCACGTAGGTAGAAAATAAAATAAATCACCTTTCGGGCGCAACACAAGCGTCCGTCATCAGGTGGGAAAGCACGGTCTGTTGCTGAAGCAGACTGTTCTAAAAGGTTTTAAATGGGTGTAGCCCAATGGTCATAAAGAAGTGGCCGGGGCTAGTGATGTTATTTTATACTCACGTGACTTTACCGAAAGAACCAAAGAGTATCATTCTTTGTTGTTGTAATATCGGGTGCTTCAAAAAGATGTTAACGCTTCTGACAATTTGCAACAATACCACAAGAAGTCTGCCTCCGGGCTTAGGAGACCACCTGGAGAAGATTCCAGGCACGCGTTGACAACGATGGCGAACGAGTGAAGACTCGTTGACTTTTGAAGCTATTAACATACACTTATCATCCATAAGAGGTTGTTTTGGGTTAGATCGCGTAAATAAAAATGTGTCGTTAAAACCCGCCACCACCCGACACAGCCAACTAGTAAGGGTAGTCACGTAAACAGAACGTGCCAATTCGTCACTAGTACAGCATCACCGGTGTGTTGGAGAGCCAAGCCACAACATTTACAATCTGAGTACGACGTTTCGCCAGTAATTACAACTAGCTTCATCAGGCGACAGCCAGATTTGTTGAAGTCCACCTGTTTCGTTCCTTAAATAGAGGCGTAGATGTGGTGACCACACTTGTGTGTTCTTGCGTAAAGTGTAGGGGGGGGGGGATTAATGAGCCAATGTAAATTATGCATGCGCATTATGCGAGCCCTTTGATCTTGTCCTTACTGTCCATTGTGTGTATTAAAATAGCCGTACCAACGGTAATCCCTATTGAGGTATGGTGGCCTGCATAGGCGTGTATTTAAACAATGTATTATTTCATGATTCGCTTCCACGCAGCACTAAGTCGGTAGCTATCCGAAACGGTTAAAATTAGACGACACAACGGATTCTTGAAACAAAATTGCGGGCTCCGAATCGCGACAATTCCACTCTTGGGGGGCATGAATACAATTTCCACCCGTGCCTTTTTCTCAATTGAAGCTTTTGTTGTTGTTTGAACCAACAGATGACGTTACGGACCTAAAACGTAATTCCATTGGAGAGACTCCCACGGAAAGAGACGCCTGTTTAGCCGAGCATCTGGCCCTGGAATTCGAACTGCACGACCCAACTTGAAACAAAAAGCCACAGTGTTTGTTCTACTCTAAGGGCAGGCCACGCGGACACATAAACACAAATGTCCCCCAGCATAGCCTTTTGACAGACTGCTGGGGCAAGTACCGTTAACGAGCACATATGAAGGCCGGAACGGCACAGAATTGTAGTGGGGTGGCCGGCACCAAGCCCGGCCGCCTTAATCTCCACAATGCTGATGTTTACGCACTGCACCAAGGACTCATTTGAGGTCGAGTCGACCTAGGGAGGGCACAGATGTTGGCGGCCATGAGCGGGAATCAAACCCGGGACGCCGGGTTCGTCGCCCAGTGGGCTAACCACTGCACCACCGTGCACACGCAAAAACACGTACGCACGTGCGCACACACACACACACACGCGTACACAAGGATCCGCACTGTTATGACTGCTCGCCGTCAGCACAGGGGCTCGTGATATTTGCGACTTGTTTTGGTTCGGCTTCAACAACAGTGCAACTCTAAATCGTCGCGCGATCAAACAAACATTTCGTGTCGTCCCAGTGGCGTGCGTCAGAACGAGCAATAAAACACGGTCTCGAATCGCATCGCGCTCCGTGTTATTATGATTGCATTAAAGAGGGTTCTCATTAAACACCCCCATAAATATTCTTGGTTCTTTCGGTAAAGTCACGTAGAATGGAAATAATAAAATAATAAAAATAAAACGTAATAAAATAATTCTCACGATGCTTCGGCCACAACGCAAGCAGCCGTCCTCAGGTGAAGAACAGGTCTGTCGAGAAGACAGAGTCTGAATGACACACTCCAGGCTTCTCATTCAGACTCTGTCTTCTCGACAGACTTGTTCTTCACCTGAGGACGGCTGATTGCGTTGTGGCCGAAACGTCGTGAGAATTATTTTATTATGTTTTATTTTTATTATTTTATTATTTCCATTCTACGTGACTTTACCAAAAGAAACAAGAAGATGAATCCCTGCAGTCACGAAAGTTTTAAATCGAAATTTAACCCCCATAAATGTAAGGAAAGACACCGATGTTGGCCTGCAGCTCTCCGATGCGCCCAGTTGTGCCGCGCAGTTGTCCGGCAACGATGTCCGACGTTTTAGCCCCACGTGCCGCGAATTTCTATCGGGAACTCATATCTCCCGGCACGTGGAACGACACGAGCGGACACAACGGAAGAGTGGGTGTGGGGGATAGAAAACTCAGCGGCGAAATTATTCCCGGAGAAAAGTTTGGCTAAGTCGCTTGGACGCAGTGCGTTTGCGTGCGGCATCTGGGATTGCCTGACACCGTCGTTTGACTGCAGAGAAACGCATGAGACAGCGAAGCTGAATTCGTTGTCCACCGACGATATTCCAAGTTGCCAGAACGCGCCTGAAACGCATCGCCAAGAGAGTCGCTTCAACTCCTAAGTGAGCTTATTAACAAAGTTTACGAAACTAACCCCCCCCCACCACCACAGCCTACACACACCCCCCCTTCACCCCGAAAAAAAAAAGTATCGACATTATGTTTTGCATCAAAACGACAAAAACAATCGCAATAACGGTAATGACCGAACAGATGTTGTGTTAAAAATAATAATCATTAAAACGAAAACGCCAATTTTTTTTAAGTTGAAATCTCCACGCGAAATAATTAAAAGGTTCGTTGGAGCCCCCCTCGGCTGCCATGGCGGGTTTTTTTTCTCTCTCCTTTCGATTGTCGCTGACGTTACGGCTGCGAATTGGCCTCTCGCTCACAACATTTTTCTCCGGCCCAGGTGCAGAAAACAAACGAGTTTGCCAACGAGTGGCCATGATTTATCGAGCGTACGTGTTGCGGGGGGGGGGCTGGTGTAGAGTTCAACAGTTGACAAGTGTGTTCACTTTAATTAAGTGAAACAGATACCGCGGTGTAGAGGCAGAGAATGTGGCATCGCTGCACCCATTACACCCGCCGGCTCGCATTTCTGCCTTCCTGTAATTTGTCTGAAGTATTAACTAAAAAAAAAGTAGTCGGGGTGGGAAAGGGGAGGGGAGAGGGGCTAAAAAATAAGATGCAGTTGAATTTTTTTTTTATTAAAAAAATTAAAATCAAAATTTTGCAATTAAAAAGGCGAGCCTGCAAGCGGCGACGAGAGCACGTACAAATTGCCCGACGTCACCGGCAAACCGCTAAGGATTTATTTTAACGAAATTAGTTTTTTTATTTCCCCCCCCACCCGCTAAGACGGATCACTTTTTTTTCCCTCCTTCTTCTTCTTACCCCGGAGTAGCTTTTTTTTTGGGGGGGGGGGGATTTTTTTTTTAGCTCGGAATGCGATTCATTCGCAGGGGTTATGCCCTGCAAAGCATCACCAGTTAAGGGAGCCCTTTGTCAGCTGTGCCGGGGCCCCTCTTAATTGATGAGCCTCCTTTTCGTGCCGAGCGACGGCAGGTTTCCTGCAAGCGCGGAAGCTTCGCAATTAAAGCGGCGGCAGATTTACCTGCTGCACGCACCCGGCTTTTATTTATTCATTTGCCCAAACCGCGCCGCGAGTTCAAACAAAGTGGCCGTTGAAATAGTGTGCCGTGGTGGCGGTGCTTTCATTCCCAATTTTTTTTCTCCAAAGGGAGATGGGCGAGGGCCTAATCGCACCGCGTTGCAAAAAAAACGACCCGGGGCCACCTCCACCATCGCCCCATCGTCCCACCTTCCCCGCCACCTCCGTGCTCAAAGCCCTGCTTCTCTCGCAGCGTCTCTCCTCCGCTCTGTTCAAGCCTTCGTTGTACGGGTACCTTTTGTTGTTGCTTGTTTAACGCCAGAACCGGCGAAACCCATGGCGCTTACTCAATTTTACCGCGCCCGATGTCTATACCCACTGGCGGAGCCAGTGGAGGAGGCGGGGCACGTGCCCCCCCCCCCCCCCCCAATGATCCGATCGAAATCTCTCATTTCAATCGGATCATTGAGGTTTATGAGTAATCATTTGGCATGTTGCGACCCCCGCTGTCACTGTGTAGCATATGATTACGTGCCAGGGACTCTATGAGATGATAGGACAATAGTCTGATTCCATAATTGGCAATAAGTAACGGCAAAGTGGTTATAAGTGACTCAGAATTGTGCGCAGTTGCGTATATAGTACACGACTTCCCTGAAGGCATCAACACCTTCAGCGAGCGCGATGCCGATCACACAACGCGGTTCGAATTCGACCCTCGATCGATGGCTGCCCCATCGCCGCACACGCGTCAAATAAAAATCAAGGGACAAGTCCTTACTTACTAACAACGCCTCTATCATTTGTCATTGCTGGAGGGGTTGCCCCCCTCCTACCTGTAATCCTGGCTCCGCCATTGTCTATACCGCTCTCGTTATACACAGCAGCGTGCGCCCTCGGCATGGAGTTAAAGCTGCGTTCCAGGCGACAGTGGCG
Source organism: Lethenteron reissneri (assembly GCF_015708825.2). Classification (NCBI taxonomy): domain Eukaryota; kingdom Metazoa; phylum Chordata; class Hyperoartia; order Petromyzontiformes; family Petromyzontidae; genus Lethenteron; species Lethenteron reissneri. The sequence goes on along the minus strand of NC_083814.1, from coordinate 10,065,544 downwards.
CCTAAAGATAGGCCCTCTTCACAAAGTCAACGGGAAAGTCTCTCAACCGTCTTTCCTTAACTGAACACGTCCCAGTCGGTGTTCGCACACGGGAGTTTATTTGTGGGGGGGGGGGGGGGGATTCGGGGCCACCGAGCGATGTGGCCAAACAAACTGCCGCCACAAGGCCCCTCCAGACCACCCGACGTAGCCAAGCGCACTCGATTGTGACGCGCACAAAGCGTCGATTTTAAACACGAGCGCATCTCCCATGGTCAAGAACTGGACACATTCGTCCACAGCACTGCCTTAGAAAAAAACGATGATACTGGTAGGAACCTCTTGGTTCCACCAGCCCACAGGGAATTATTGTGTCCGTCCGTCGTGCATCCAAAAATGGGAGGGGTGGGGCTGGGTGGAGAGGGGAGGGTGGGGAAGGGCTGGGTGGGGAGGGGCTGGGTGGAGAGGGTGGGGCTGGGTGGGAGGTGGGAGGGGTGGGGCTGGGTGGGGATGGGCTGGTCACCCCGTGGTGCCCTTATAAAACTCAACGTTTAACCTACTCACGCCGGCTTGTGCCCGCTCTCACAGTCGGGCATATTTGCGGAATACACCACGCCGCCGTTGACCCTGGCCATTTACCGAGCAACCCAACGTTCCTACTAGCTCCCTCCACAGGAATGTGTTTTATTTTTTCATAATAGGCGACGTTTTGGGCCATTGTCCTTCTTCGCAGCACCTTGAGAGACCAGAGAGAGAACGAGAGGCCTCGTTCTCTGCTGTGATTAAGGGCTATTGCCCGAAACGTTACCTATTATAATTTTTTTTATTTTATAGTGTTTTTTTTTAACGACCACAATGTTGTTGGCGAATGTGGTGGCTGGGTAGCTCTGGGCTCAGAGCACCGAGCCGACTCTGCCGAAATCCTGGGTTCGATTCTCAGTTTCACCAAATCATTTGTTCCAAGGTTACGGTTCAGGGACCGCACCACCGATAATTAGCGCGGTTGGCTACGTACGGCGCGAAAAAGAAGTTCAGCGTCTACACACATACATCATCGAGCTCCTGCACACGGGCCTATCTCGTCACTCCGGGGGGGGGGGGGGGGAGCCGAGCAGCGACGCGTTTGCCGCACGTTGTTGTGGTCTGCGGTTGGAATCTAACGGCCCGCCCTGGTAAATGCTGCGAGTGTATTCACTAAATAATATCAGAATCAGAATCGGAAAGGGTTTTATTCGCCATGAAAGTTCGCACAGACAAGGAATTTACTATGGCAGGAAGGTGCATACATTCAACATGTAGGAATATGCGCCATCTGTGACGTTATTCGAAAAAGGGTAGGCCATTGTGCGCCAGCGTAACTGGCAAAATTTGCTAAATTTCCCGAAAATTACGCGCAGTGAAAAAGAAGTTAAACGTGCATACGTACGTAGTGCGGTAGTTTGCGACGTGAAAGGGGGGGGGGGGGGTAGCAGGCTTGGGATGGGGCAGGAGGAACTTGAGCCATGGACCTAAACCCTCGCCTGGAGAGATCGAAACAAGAAGATATCCCAATTGTACATTCTGCAATATGCCACCCAGCGAAGTAGATGCGCTGTTCCAGTGGCTCCTTCTAAAAAGGCTCTCGCGTCGTTTGGGGGGAAAAGTTCCGGAGGATGACACCATGCAAACTGTCTCTCTGCAGTCGCTTCAACAGGCCTCTCTCACCCGCCACTAGGTGGCGCTGCTCTACTATAAGAGGGCATTGCAACGTGTAAATCACCCAGTAATATCTTTGCAACGCCGGACCCCAAATGATGGTGCCGACTAGAGGAGGCCTTCATCCAGCAGTGGACTAATCATGGCTGATAATGGTGAGTTATGGATATGTATGTTAGAGCTCTGACATGGACACAGGCTGGACTGAGTGAAACATATTTTTTGTTCAAATTAAGTGAGGATTTTTGTTGATGTTGTCGATGATGATGATGGAACGAAATAGAGCTACATCCATATCTCCACGTGTCTATTTTTAGCTCATACGCCAATGGAGCTTCCAGACCGATGTTGTCCAGCAGCGTTTGTCGATGCGGGCAAACCTGGGGACTGCTTTCGATCTTCTCGGTCTCATCAGAGTCAGGCCTCTTTTAAACCAACACGGCCGAGCTCCCAGATTGTTATTGGCAAAAGCACTCCATTTACATGCAACGTGGCCCAAGCACAAAGAGCAATATTATTTAGAATATTACAGATTATTTATTTATACGCGTAGAGATGGATGGAAACGCGTTTATTTATTTTGTTACCCACACTACCGCTGATCTAGAAGCACGGCGCTCCGCGCACTGCACTATGTACCTGGTGACCTGAATTCCATTCTCCGCCCCACTGCCAGCAGCAGTGGCAAGGTGATATCCGAACTGGGGGCCGGGCTCCCCTTCACCAACCCCGCACGGACCAGCGTGGTGAAGTGCGATCAAACAATCCCCGTGACCGACTCGCCGTGCAGAGGCCCTCATCCAGCGGTGTATTGACAAAAGAGGCTGTAAAATTCAATGGCCGGTGAGTTTCTTAGTTACTTTTAATTTGTGTGCTGAGACCAATAAGGTGGCAGCACTTGAGAAGCCGCTTTTCATCGTGGGTGGGTGGCCTGATTTAATGTATGTGTGACGACTCACCGACAAGTTATATGGAGAGCCACTTTTATTTAGAGTTGACAAAATAAGAACCCCTGCTAACGATTTCCACAATCTTCTTGGTTCTTTCGGTAAAGTCACGTAGAAGGGAAATAATAAAATAATAAAAATAAAACATAATTAAATAATTCTCACGACGTTTCGACCACAACGCAAGCAGCCGTCCTCAGGTGAAGAACAGGTCTGTCGGAAAGACAGCGTCTGAATGGACAGACCTGTTTTTCACCTGAGGACGGCTGCTTGCGTTGTGGCCGAAACGTCGTGAGAATTATTTTATTATGTTTTATTTTTATTATTTTATTATTTCCTTTCTACGTGACTTTACTGAAAGAACCAAGAAGATGAATCCCTGCAGTCACGAAAGCTTTAAATCGAAAAAGATTTCCACAATGATTGACCCTAGGCTTCGTGACTGTCTTACAGCTAGTATCTTCCTCCGAACGTCTCCCACTCCTCATGTCCTCCCCTTATATTTCCCTCAGCCGCCTTTCTCGAACCTTCTCGTCCTTGTTTTTACCTCTAGCCAATCCCCGTCCTTTCCCTTTAACGCATCTTTTCTGTGTTCCCGTTCAACCCCCTGATTCTCCCATCCCTTTAAAAGTCCGCCCTCTCGACCAATCACCGTGGAGGCCTCTTTCTTCCAATCGGAGTCCGTTGTTTGTTTTTAAACAGCCGTTTAGGCTGCATATGGCTTGGGGTAATATTTCGGTCATTACATTTGTACGTGTGTGTGTGTCGAACTTCTTTCGCACCGAGAAATCGTGCGGGAACTCATGGGTTGGGTGGCCTGGTTTCATCATGGGTGGGTGGCGACCGAGTTTTCGGACCCAGGATCTCGGTGGTCACTGGCCCAGTCCTGTGACATTTCCAATAGCAGCAACGCTGCGCATGTTGGAGGTGTCCTACGCTACAAGCGAATGGTTCTTTGAGGTTACGTATGTATGTTGAACTTCTTTCGCACTGTACGTAGCCAACCGTCGATAATCGGAGGTTTTTGGGTGGATTAGAGACAGGATCCACGACGTTTACCCGTCCCCTCTCCACTTTGTCACGGACAAGAGGACTTTTCCTGCATTATAATCATCATCAATCTGTGCAGCCATTGGCTGCCAGTGGCTCAGTGCTAAGCCGGCTGCGTGCACTAGTCTGCATTTTAAATGTTCCGTCACCGGTATAATCAGCATTGATGTCATCTCGTTGAGCGCAGAAAAATGTGGACTAAAAATGTCGTAATTTTAAAAAACGTATATTTATGTAGGGGGTGTCTCTTAGCCCTATCTGGAAATGTTGTGAGTGTCTGGATGCTCATGACACCTGTGTCTCTGGGCCACCTGTCCCCCAACTGTCCCCCACTTTCCCCACTGCTACACAATTAACACATTCCTGCGGAGGGAGCTGGTAGGAACGTTGGGTTGCTCGGTCAATGGCCAGGGTCAACGGCGGCGTGGTGTATTCCGCAAATATGGCCGACTGTGAGGGCGGGCACAAGCCGGCGTGAGTAGGTTAAACGTTGAGTTTTATAAGGGCACCACGGGGTGACCAGCCCCTCCTTCCACCCCTTCCACCCCCCACCCAGCCCCACCCCTCCCCACCCTCCCCTCCCCACACAGCCCCTCCCCACCCTCCCCACCCAGCCCCTCCCCACCCAACCCTTCCCCACCCTCCCTCTCCACCCAGCCCCACCCCTCCCATTTTTGGATGCACGACAGACGGATGGACGGACACAATAGTCCCCTGTAGGCTGGTGGAACCAGGTGGTTCCTACCAGTATAAACATTATCTTCCGAGCGATGCTCACTGAAGACGATCAGTTGAGATCCAAGGTAAACAAAACTCAAGCAGCTCATAATGTTTGTCACCGTAGCAGCGCGTGCAATTGTAGATTCGTAGATATTTTCTGCTTGAAAACAATTACTCGAGCAGACCATTGATATCACGTTCCCTGGTCTCGTGACGCATTGCTGGATGAAGGCCTCCTTTAAGTCGGTGGCATCCTTCACGGGCCGGTGTTGCGACACATGATTTCCCCGCACCTCCGATTAACACGGTTGGCTACGTATGGTGTTAAAGAAGTTCAACACACATACGTACATCATCGAGCTTCTGCACGCGAGCCGATGGCGTCACTCCGGGAGCGACTGGGCCGAGCAGTGGCGTATTCACCGCAAGTTGTTGAGGTCTGTGGTTGGAATCTAACGGCCCGCCCTGGTGAATGTCACGAGTGCATTAGACAAAGGCTATGCGCCATCTTCCTTTGCAGCGGACGTGGAGACGCCGTGACGTCATTCTAAAAAGAGTAGGCCATTGTGCGCCAGCGGAACGGCTTAAATTTGAAAAAAAAAATCCCGCAATTCAGAATTCATTGACCTCTCCTACAAAAACATGGCAGGACCCTCTTGAAAGAGAGTCACGAGACTCAGTGAGGCTTTGCTGGGCAAAAATAAAAATCGTCGAGGTCCAATTATGAGAAATTATCCGAAAATTGCATGTTTGGGTTCAAACCACGTGGTGATCTCCACCCCTACTGACATACAATCTTCATCTGTTAAGCGCAGGCGCGTTCGTGATTAGGCCTTGCCTTGTAAGAACGGTGCGAATGTCCACGTGTGCAAGCGAGTGTTCGTAGGTTTAACACGTAGGACTTTCGCGACCAATATCATCCATAACACAGGTTTTTTTGGCTTAGATCGCGTAAATAATCAACCATCATTACGCGATCTAACCAAAAAAAAACTATATTTGGGAGTGAGTATCTGCGCAAGTGGTCGTCCTCTCAGACACGTTCCTTCTTTCGTGTCCCCTTGTGCTAAACCGCACTCGCATTCGAACGGGCACGACGCGAAAGCACATTGGAGGCCCCGAAAAAATTAAAAAATTACACGCAAAGCTCCCCGTACGCAGCCAAAAAAATAAAATGTAAATATACATTGCAAACGAAAGGCCTCTTAATGGCTCTCAGTGTCCCAACCCTCGACCACCTCTGGCCGTAAATAGGAAGTCATGTTTCAACAGCTGGGTATATCTAAAAAAAAGTGTTTTTATAACATGCATTGTAACTGTATATCTGCAAAGCCGCTGTAAAAAAGGCACGAATTAGGTCACGTGCGGAGTGTGCCCACAGAGGCTCATTGTGCCTCGGCCTGCTCACAGATAGGGCCTGTGTGCAAGAAAGGCGGCCTTAAAGAGAGCCTCACCAATAAACGCCCGAGAGAGGCCGGTGGCGGCGACGCACGTGGTCCTGTGAACCAGCACTTTGGAGGCAGCAGCAGCGAGGTTTTGGTGGATCACCGCACAAGCGCTGTGAAAACTGCCCTTCCTGTGGGTGCCGAGGAGGGTGCCGTACCCTGGCTCGCCCCGGACAAGGCAGTACAGAAAATGTGGACAAATGTCGTCTGTCTCAGAAAATGTGGACAAATGTGGACAAATGTCGTCTGTCCCAGAAAATGTGGACAAATGTGGACAAATGTCGTCTGTCCCATCCGTACGGGATAGAGTGTTGCCCCCTCGTACGCATGGCTTTTCTGCGGGTGCTCCGGTTTCCTCCCACTAGAAAACACTCATTCATTGGCCGATGACACCTTAGTATATAAAGGACCGCAGAGCTTGGAGGCGATGGAGAGGGGAGGAGGGGGGGAGGAAATTTGGCACCGGCTCACTGCATGGCTGCTGCGGCCTCTCCCTGCTAATTCTAGATTTGAAGTTTTCGTGACTGCAATGATTCATACTCTTTGGTTTATTCGGTAAAGTCCACGTAGGTAAAACATTAACATAAATTAAATCACGACGTTTCGGAGGCAACACAAGCTTCCGTCTTCAGGTGGAACCGTCACAGCAAAATTAGTGTATCAAGTGTATCTCCCGCTCATCTTTGTGGTTCCTCCTCGCGCCTCTGAGTCGTTCTCTCCCTACGGGAGCGAGTGGATAGGAGAGACCTTTGCCCAGACGTGACGACAACAACAACGACAACGACAACAACGACGATGACGACGACTAACTCGAATGCTACGATCACGCCTCGCGGAGGCGGGTCGGCCGGCTCTTTGTGACGAGCGTCCAACGTCGCCAAGCCACCTGAGGGATGCGATCGAGTTACGCCGGGTGGGCGGCCCGGGTTGAGCTCATGGCACTTTGGAACACGAGGCGGGTCACATGGGCAGCGGCGGGCGCAGCTGCGGGCGCAGATGCCCACGTGAGTTACGCGGCGACATTGACGCGCGCGCGCGCGTGTGCCGCACGCCAGACGGAACGCAGGTGAGTTTTATGGGCACGGAAGACGAGTGGAATATTCTTTGGTTCTTTCGGTTAAGCCACGTCTAAAGATAAAATAATAAATTAAAATAATAGCATAATATGCTATTATTAAAGAACCAAAGAATTATTCCTGCAGTCACGAAAGCTCCAAAATTAAGATTGAGTGGAATATTGATAAAGCACGGCTGTATTAGGCGAGACGTGAAATGGCTTCTGACGAAAATAAACCACCATTGGTAACTCATTTGCTAGTAAAAAAATATGATAATTGTTTTTTTTACCCTTTTATCTGGCAACAAAACTGACATCTTTTTTTGAACAGTGTGCGCCTTTTGGCGTCATCTGGTCCAACACCATGTGAGACTAGGCTCTAAGGAAAGCTGTCTCGGGTGTGGACCAATCAACTTTAAGGACAGTGCATACATTATTATCAGAGTTATGTTTTTTGTTTACATTATGACTGCAGGTATTGTGGTCTATGCAAACATGACTCCTCGTAAAAAAAGGCGTCAGTTTTGTTGCCAGATAAAAGGGTAAAAAACAATTATCATGAAAATAAACCAGTTTGTTTGCCCTCTTCAGGTCAAGATTGAAGGGGTCAAGCGGAGGTCGAACGCGTAACACGGGCACGAACTGGCGGGGTAGGAACAGTTGTTGTTGAGTTGTAACGTCCCGACCTGCCCCTGACTGGACATCTGTGAAAAAAAGAGTTTCATAACTCATCGGATTCCTCCAGTATGAAGAAAGATTCTGAATTGTTAAGAGCTCCGCCAGCGCGAACGCAGTCTGAGCAAACTGTGGTGGGCAGATGCGTGACTTCACTGCGTCACAATGAAACTGCGTGAATCACCTTAGCTGCCCAACATCACGAATCCAGATTGAGTGATGAATAAGAACGCGAGAATGTGCGTCGCGTTTCAAAGAAAACAAAATTCGCTTTTTTGAGGGGAAAAAAATATTTCACGACGCAAGTTCAGGCTGACGTTCGGGTGCTTTGTTTGGTTTACCTCGATATTTGTTCGTGGCTTATTGATGGCTTTCGAATTACCTTCATTGGACAACACGCACAACTCGCATTTAAAGAATACCTCAGTTGTAAAGTCAGTGTTCACTAATGCAGACAATTGGAATGTGTTTTCAGCTGACCAGCATAACAGTTCCCTCACTTTCGTTTGAAGTGAAGCATTTAAAAAATAAACGTTCAAAGTGCCGCTTGACCTAATCACCTGAAATCTGCCCGATGTCATTGGATCAAAGCAGTGTTGAGTCTGGATATTGCCTGCAAGGGCGGCTATCCTACATACAGCTGGTGTCACAAGGCACTGCAGCCCAATCTATTATTGGACTGTACAATGCTTGGTACAGCAATCGTGCTGTGACGGTTCCACCTGAAGACGGAAGCTTGTGTTGCCTCCGAAACGTCGTGATTTTTATTTTGTTTTTATTTTACTTTTATTATTAATTTTTTACCTACGTGACTTTACCGAAAAAAACTAAGAATATGAATAAGAATAATGCTCAAACGGTCATGCTGCCCGCCTCCGCCAACCCCTCGCTGAGCAGTGCGGAGAAAGAATGGTCACATGAACCCGCATTTGCCCGTGCGGCGTTCACAGGCTCGTCCATTTAGCGGTGGACTGATCATGGCTTATGACGAGTCCAATTGCGCTGTCGGGTGGTGGCTACGCGCGCGGCCCCTGTGAGCCAGCAGCAGCAGTGTGGAAGCAGCGAGGGTTGGCGGACCACCGCACGAATATCGAGGTGCCTCTATGGTCTGGCTCGCCAGGAGGAGGCAGTAGAGCAAGTAGACGAATCACAATCTTCTTCTTGGTTCTTTCGGTAAAGTCACGTAGAAGGGAAATAATAAAATAATAAAAATTAAACATAATAAAATATTATATTATTTTATAATATTATGTTATATTATTATATTATTTTATTATGTTTTATTTTTATTATTTTATTATTTCCCTTCTACGTGACTTTACCGAAAGAACCAAGAAGATGAATCCCTGCAGTCACGAAAGCTTTAAATCGAAATTTAATCGCAATCTGTTTCTATCTGTATGGGGATAGAGTGTTGCCCCTTCCCGCTCCCCCCCCCCCCCCCCTGTCCCGCGTGTGTGGCTTTTCTCTGGGTGGCTCCGATTACCTCCCACTTGTATAATAAACAGGAATCATCAATGAATTGACTGAAAATAACTTAGACATTTAAGGCCTATTTCAGGACCCTCCTGAAAATGAGTCCCATGACTCAGTGTGGATTGTTCTTAGGTGACAAAGAAAGTTCCCGGTGGAACTCTCACAGTGAGAAGTGCACCCCGGTGTGTGGAGAACGGCTCCTGGAAGATGACATTGCAGAACTACTACCGAGGTCATTTCCATAGGCCTTACTCCTCACAGGTGTGCTGAGGTTTTTTTTTCAATTATTTTTTGACAGGCCCACCAAGGAACACATTGAGTCACCCATCCGCAAATGCCCAACAGACACGAGCACACGCTTACCGAATTGTTGTGGGTGACGTCACATCGAAGTCACCCAGTCGTTACTCATCGGAGAAGAATGAAGCCATCACTTCCCGCAATTATGTCCCATTATGCGCCTCTTTAAAATAACACGAAAAAAACCTCGCTTTCATGATGCGAGGCTGTGGGTGTTTTGTGTACGACAAATCGACCCGTGCCCACACCCATCCAACTCACCCACAAACCATCATAATTTGAGCACCATAAGTCACAACTTGAACACGGTGGCCCTTTGTAGCATAACTTTAAAGATTTCATTTCATGATAACAAACATTTAAAAGCATCCCACCGGCATACTGAACCTTCACAGGAAGATACGAATGAAAAAAAAGTGGAGATAATTGTAACAAAGTAAAATATGAAAAATAAAATATCAAATTAAACCCAACCTGAGTCAGCCGCCGGATGAAGGCCTCCCTCCTGCTGCGTCAATCGTGAGAAATGTTTGACCATACTTCACCACGCTGGTCAGTGCGGGTTGGTGAATGAGATTGAGAGGGAAGGACCGGTTCAGATATCGCTCGCTAACAATCAAACTCAAGGAAGCTCGGTGCACTGCGCAGCGTGCTAACCGCAGCGCCACCACTCCCCCCCACCCCGCCCTCTGCCCTACCGCATAACAAAAAAATGAAATGACACACACCACATATGCGTAGTGTTGTAATTACTTTACTCATTACCACCCGAGCATAATATAATATCCCAACGCAGGTGGTTTGGGGAAATAAACGCTCCGTAAGCGTCATTATCTTTAATCTCACGGATAAAGTGCGCAATTGTTTTGGAGCCCTCTGCTCCCTCCCGAAGGCAGGTGTGGTGGTAACCTGAGCTTGCCCCCCCCCCCCGCAACGCAGCCCCACTTGTGCTTGGACGAAGAAGGAAAGAGGGCGATGGTTGCAGCGGAGGGCGGCTGTAACTCGGCACTTGGCCGCATTTTGGCCGGGCAAAGCTGCGGCAAGCTTAGCTTGGACGCTCGTCACCTTCACGATGCATTATTCACTACGTCCCCTCATCTTTATGACGTGAAACTCAAAACACACCGAGCGTCGGTTGCAGGTTTCCCCCCGAAACTCCAGACCTCACGGTTTAAATGGACACGCTATGGGTTTGTTGATCAACGGTGGGCGGTGCAACCCAAACTTATGGACCGTATAGCAAAACCACTCTCTCTCTCTCCCTGAAGCCCTCATGTGACGTCACATCGAAATTCGCAACTTTAAATAAATATAGACAACACGTTCTACTTAATTAAATATACTTTTAAATAAATGTTTTCTCCGACATCAGGGTGCAGCGCCACATTAAATACGCACTACAATGACAATAGTTTAAAGCGATTTGAAGCACGTTTTATTTTGGGGGGGGGGGGGGGCAGAGCTTTGTGACGTCATATTTGAGGGGGGGTCTGACTTTCTGTGACGCCGTGTGACGAGGGGGGGGGGGGGTAAAAAATCGTCCAAAATCGCGTGACGTAATTTATGGACGGCCCCCTATGTAATACACCGCATGTGCTGTGGGCAACGGAAACACGTGCTGGATATGAAACTGGTGCAATCGATGATTGTAAAACAAGCTCATGCAAAGTGTCGATATAAATTAAAATATTACGCGACTAACGACGGTAGTGAGCTTAGCCGCACTGCAGCCTTCAGCGTCACGGTCACATGGAAGGCGTGCTACTGGGTTCACTGATGATGCTGGGTGATCGTGTGTTTGATAATTGGTTTCTTACCCTTCTATCTGGCAACAAAACTGACACCTTTTTTTACAAGGAGTCATGTTTGCATAGACCACAATACCTGCAGTCATAATGCAAACAAAAAACATAACTCTGATAATAATGTATGCACTGTCCTTGAAGTTGATTGGTCCACACCCGAGACAGCTTTCCTTCGAGCCTAGTCTCACATGGGTTGGACCAGATGACGCCAAAAGGCGCACAAATATGAATCGGTGTTTAACCCTTTTTGACAATAAAACAGGTGTTAAGATGATAATAGTTTTTTCCCCATTTTTTCTGGCAACAAAACAGTTGTGTTGAGATGTTCAAACACCAAACTGAAACCTTTTGTCAAGGAATCATGTCTGCATCAACCACAATGCTTGTGGCCAGAATGCAAACCAAAAACACGCTCTGATAAAGTATGCATCGTCTTTGAAACTGATTGGTCCACACCAGAGACGGCCTTCGTTAGGCCTTAGTCTCACTACCAGTGTCAGACCAGAGAACGACAAAAGGCGAACAGCACAAAGACCATGTCACTATCAGAGCGTTTCTAGCTTGGCGCGAGCAGCTACATCATGGGACTTTCTTATGCCAGTATCAAAGTATGAAAAATAAGAAGAGGCTTTACCCTTTCTGGCTATAAAATAGGCGTTAAGATCTTGAAACATCAAATATATATATAGACTTTGCAACGGAATCAAGTCCTGCATTAACCGCACAGGTGCTTGTGGTGAACATGCAAACACACATTGCTCTGATAATCACTGGTCAACACACTTTTTCTGGCATAAGGTATTCCAACGGTTTTAATGTGAATTTGGGGTGCTGATTCCAAATCTGGCATGAGTTTTTGTCTATCACATCAGGTTTTTGAGATATCAAATATTGCATTTTCAATAAAAACTGCAGATGAAAAATATTAGATAAATGTGGATATCTACAAAAAATGATATTATAAACACACTCTCCTAAAAATACAGCACCATATTTTAACACTAAAGCAGTCACTGACTCGCAACAACTTGCAATCATAATGTGACAGAGTTAATTTCGGGTAAAATCAATGAAAATGGGGTATGCCGATAGCATAAAAATGATGTTATAGAGCAAATCTGAGATCAGATTTGGAATCAGCACCCTGAAATTAGTCTAAAACAGCTGCAAAAGTCCAGGCCAGAAAGAAATGTATTTGTTGTTGTTGACCAGTGTAATGTATACGCGTCGTCTTTGAAACTGATTGGCCTACACCAGAGACGGCCTTCTTCATGGCCTCGTCTCACCAGTGGATTTTATTTTGGCTTCTCTGACCCCCACCCCACCGCCACGTGTAAAAACCAAACTACCAAGTTGTGCGCTGTCATTTTATTTGTGGGGGGGGGGGGGGGGGGGGATAAAAAAGTGTATATTGAAGCGTAGAGAGAGAGAGAGAGCAACCGGGTACCCGATACCCGTACCCTACCCGATACCCGGCTACCCATACCCGGGCCAGGTACGGGTACGGGTACCCGTTTGCGACCCTGGTGCGGCCAGGTACGGGTACGGGTAGGCCGTGAGTCACTGGTGAGTCACCGTTTGTCACTCATTTCGGGTAGGGTACGGGTAGGGAACGGGTACCCGGTACCCATTTGCGACCCTGGTGCGGCTGGGTACGGGTAAGGAATCAAAACCCGTTAGCGACCTCTGAGAGAGATGCACGCCATTGACGTACGTTCAGAGACAGAACGAGGAACGCTCAGGATTTGAGAATGAAACGCGGACGAACTACGTCGTTTTAACACGTAGGAGGCGTTCACGAGCAGTATTATTTATGATAAGAGGTTTGTTGTTGGGGTCGAACGCGGAAATATACGTGTCGTTAAAGACGCCGCCCACCGACACAGTCAATAGCCACGTTTGTCACGTGTGTTGGAGAGGAAACCCACAAAATGTATTTATTTTGCATTCAATTAACATATAATTCATATTTCATTAAATGTTAAAAATATATTTTGTGGGTTTACTTTCCAACACACCGGTGTGCTGAACTCGTAACGAATTGGCACGTTTTCTTTACGCGACAAACCTCGCTAATAGGCTGTGTTGGGTGGTGGCGGGTTTAACGAGGCATTTATATTTATGCGATCTGACCCAAAAACCTCTAGTATGAATGAAATAATTAAGCCCGTTGTGAAACCAGTTCAGATATCACTCACCACTGATGTTAGCCGTGGAATCAAACTCAGGGTTATTGTGTGCTGTTTCACAGCCCAGTGAGCTAACTGATGTGCCACGACTCCGCCCTTTAACGTGGCAATAGCCAACATCAATGCACATATTCCATTACGTAATTATTAGAAAGTCATGTTAATACGACATTTTAAACCTGAACATTTTTGAAAATAATTTTGCCTGCCCAATTTTATGAGTAAACACAGAGTGTATGTTATTTAGAATTCAGGAAAATAATGTTTTGATGTTTGAAGACATAGTTTATATTTTTTTTTTATTACCCCATAATGTTTCTTCTGTACCTATCCCTCATTGCATTATAACCCTCGAAAGTGCATGAAAAATATGAAACATGTTTTCCGTAAACAGCACTCCTGCAACATTCTGCGCACGGTTGGCATTTTTAGAGGCGGTAAAATAGGCTGGGGAATGGCAACAGCAAGGCTTGTTAAGTAAAAAAATCGAACCCCCACCCACCCCGCGCCAACACAACGTTGGTTATACGAGTATATATGTGTGCACGAGGGCGGCTTTAAAAGCATAAAGTTAGGCGACACCCCCCCCCCCCCCCAGCCGTTACATTTTAAGGGCTCATAAATAAGTTTGGCACGGGACTACAGAGGCAGTCGGTGGGGGGGGGGGGCAGTCAGCCACCGCTTTTGGGGCCGCGTGCGTCTTTACTTGTCTCTCTCGCTCGCTCTCTCCTCGCTGTCTTTCTCCCCCACGGATCCTTCCCGACGCTCCCTCCTGAGCTTTGTCCGCATGGCGTAAATCTGCTGGCGGGGGGGCGGGGGCTGGCGGCGGCTAAGGAGTTTTTGGGGAGAGCGAGAGAGAGATATCAGAGGTCAGAGAAGCTAAAGACGAAAGCTAAGACGCAGCGCCAGCCCAAAGTGTGCTGCTGTCCACGCTCCACGTAGCCCAGCGCAGAGAGATTCAGTTTCACTGCAATGCCCCCCCCCATACATTACATTTACAGCGGTGTCATTACTACCGCACCACTAGACTATTGCTGCTGCTGCTGCTATTATTATTACTACGTAGCCGGGTGCCGTGGCTCAGCGGTGAAGTGGGCGGCTCGTAATGGGAAGGCTGCGAGTTCAAATCCTGGTTCGGAGTCAACTCAGCCAACCATCTGTCCCCCGGTCAGTAAAATAGGTACCGCTTTGTGGAGAGTTCCAGAGGTACTTGTCCTTTGGTTATACCTGCCCCCCCTTCGACTCCCTCAAAGCAATGTGGAATTTCTCCACCATTGGCTGACGGGCTGTCAATGGGAGATGGGTACCACCTCAATGCTTTTTTGTGCAGGAAATGATATTGACTCGGCCTTGCGTCCATCACCGCCTGTTGTCCCATGGCTTTAGATGCAAGAGCATGTGGGTCGCCAACAGGCGGATCGCGGGGTGACCAACAGGCGGATCGTGGGGTCACCAACAGGCGGATCACGGGGTCACCAACAGGCAGGTCGTGGGGTCACCAACAGGCGGATCACGGGGTCACCAACAGGCGGATCACGGGGTCACCAACAGGCGGTTCGCGAGGTCACCAACCTGCGGTTCTGGAACAGCATGTGCATCCGGATTCATGTATTTTCACCCGCTGGTATCCGAGAGTTTGAGTCGATTCGAACAGACTCAGATGTGCGAATGGAGTTGCCTGTCGTCAAAAAGCAACGAAGCGCTGCCAAGCTTGAGAGATGTTATGGGACAGGGTGAATTCACGTTGACTTGTAAAGCCCCTTGTTCATCCACGCACTGGATAAAGGCCTCTTTCCCTACTCCCTGGCATTCTTTGACCACACTCTCCAATGATGTTGGCTGTGGCCGGGAATAAAACTCAAATAAACAAAAACATTCTTACTACTAACAGCATTATCTAACCCAAAATAAACTAATTATGAATCTAAATATTGGTCGACAAAGCCGATGTATTTATTTTCGCAACATAACTGATAGTAGGAGGTCCCATGATATAACTGATAGTAGTATACACAGCGATGTAATGGCTTTAACCACCAATTTCCTATCGGATTTTACCAAGTGCAAAATCCGTTTCAGGAGCCCTAAAAAAAGTCGGAGACCCGGGCTTGGGAGTGAATCGATAGAGATGCGGACAAGAGACCAAGATGGGTTTTTTTTATTTTTCCAGGTAAGGCCCACTGAGTATATTCAGCGCCCTGGTCACAAATGATAGCTCAAAAATATGGCTCATTACGTGTAAATTCATAGCAGCGAAATACTCTAAACGCGTGATGTTGATTCTTAATGTGGAGGGAAAAACCAGAGGACCCGGAAAAAACCCATGCGCCCAAGGAGAGAGAGACACAAATTCCAAATGTAGAGTTGGGATCGAACCAAGGTAGTTCACATCTCGCCACCGTGGCGCCCCATCTACCCAGTTCCTGCGCGTAAACTGATTTCGTCGCTCCATCTCCCACCCCTCCCCGGCGCACGTCCTGTTTGATGCAGCTTGCTAGCCACTGCACCAGCACTCCTCCTATATCTTGCACGTGCGGCAAAGGACAAGTGGTTTGCATATACGCAAACATGCTGCTCGTTTAAAATAAAATAAAAATCACAGTTGTTGAGCACAGAGTCCAAACAGTCAGCAACAAACATCACTATTGAAGGTGTAATAGACAAGAACGAATACGTTGCTTTAATTAAGCAAGGCTATACAATCCTGAAGATAAATAAAAACAAGAAAACACCGACAACTCGTATGTGGTTTAAGCACGGGAAACCAATTTTCAGGGGATTGTCATTGTCCAGTGGCTTTTGTTCCAGAGACAAACGCAATGACCGTCCGCATCGTGTCCCAGAGATTCAAATTAAAGACGTCCATTTCGCCATCTACAGCATTAGAATAGAACACCTCATCCGAGACCCAAATATCGCACACATCCTGGCTGTGCCGTTCCTCTAACACGATGAAGAAGCCATCGGCCGCATGAGAACACCAACAGGCCGAAGCTGCACCACATCTCCTCCTTCGTTGTTAACGGAAAACGAAAGGCAAGCCACAACAGTAGTGCGATTGTGAGCATGGCAACCCACGCAGTGGACCACAGAGTAAACCCACAGTAGCCTATGCTCCTTTAACGGAGGAATCGCAAGACGACACAAACTCTCTCCTGAAACCCTCTCGTTGCGAGCAGACCGACACTTAACTCCTGAACACGTTGCTGCCGTCGTATGCAAGAACAGAATATAGAAGCAGATCGCGCAAACGGCACGCGCATTACTGCACTCGCTAAAAATGCACATCTGGGTGTGCGTGTGCTTGTGCTTGTGTCCGCGCTGCGAAAGATAACGAGCTTATTTTATAGCCCGTTGGGGGCACAGATTAATCAATTGCCACGCAAGCTCTCCTAGCGAGGGCCTATTTGACGCCTTAAAAAAATACACACAAGAAAACTTTTAAGTCTCGGTGGTAAGAACATATTGACCTCCAAAAGTACGCGGACATATATCAACGGAGTTTCTGTGGGCGCAGCGGCCGTATGCAGCAGCGGCAAGCCGACGGCGTTGTCTAGATTTGTTTTTTTATTATTCTTATTCGTAACTTTGAACACGGAGGCACCGCTGCGCTGTGCGCCGCAGTTAATGGCTTTAGAATGAACTGGATACACATATATGCCGGCGAATATGTAAGGCTCCATTTCACGCAAACGTAAAAACAAGATATAGCGATGAGCCAAATGTGTTGTACGCATATTGCGAATGAAGGGCAGTGAAACATCGGGACTTTGCGATGAGAGGCCAAGAATGGTGGCGATGAGAACACAAATCCCTGACCCGAGTTATAGTTGGCCTCATTACTTCGTGAAACAAACACTATACGAGTCATAAAGATGTACTCGTGAAATTAATTTGCGCATCATTGATGTGAGAGCTGTCTCATTTACAGTTGTAGCAATCGTATATTGTTCAACTGCGTGGAAACCAAAATCATCGGCTTATACGAGATCCCCGAACCCTAAAATTTCTTGACGTGGATTGCACACAGCAACCGAACATGGCAGACTCATGCCCGATTGCAGGCCAGGTACCGAGTCGCCTTGTGGCAGGCAGGAACAGCTGCCACTGGGGGTGCCCTTTCGAATCTGTTGTTCAGATAATGAAACATGATGTAAAGTGGTGTGAGATGCCCTGGCGTATAAGGTGCTGTATCAAAATAAAGTCATGATCATGATTTTTATGATTATCCATTGAACGTATCCCCACAATGCGTAGAGATTTGCATTGTGAGTTTGAGTATCTTATCACAGTGGTGGAATGGTCAGCGGCACTGCACGTCCAATCCAGAGGTCGCCAGGTCAGCTTCGTTTTCTTGGCGTGGGCGTTGAAACAGTGGGGGCAGAGGTTTGATAATTTTTTTTATTTTTCATTTTTGCCGTACTAAAGAACAAAGGCCCACCGCTGCGAAACGTTGGGCCACAAACAAAAGCAACCTGCACGTGAATATCCACCAGGCCCCATGTTCCCGACGCGTCCTGGTTGATGAGGGGGGGGGGGGGACAGATTACCCAGGGAAGAGGGGGTGGGGTGGAATCTATTGTCTCATTTAATGAGAAAATCTCGCCGGTAGAACATTAGTTTTTTTTCTAAAATAGGGGAAGGGGGTGGGGGAGTGGCAGGTTTCTCAACTGCCCTCTGCTTCTGTCCACCCAGAAGCATAAATGGGTTCACCACGGCGAGTCGATCGGCAGGTGTGGTGGGGTGAAGCAAGCCGCACCTCCGATTAACGACGGTTGGCTACGTACGGTGCGAAAGAAGTTCAAGATACATACGTGCAAGTAAAATATGGATATTTTTACCTCTTTCAAGACGTCTGGCTAATGTGGAAGAGTAGGCCAAAATGCCCCTGGAAGGCCCTTCTGCCAGCAGTCGTGTCAACAGTTGCAGTGTTGTGCCTCTAACAAGTTTACCTGTTAGAAATAAATAACATTTCTTACGATCGTTTACTTTCTTTCACCACGTACAACCCACTGGCAAGCGACTTCTGGACGAAGGCCTAGGCCATGCTGAGTTGGTCACGAGAGTTGTTTGGCCATGATGATCTTGACACTGACGACATTTTATCTAGCGCCATGACGTGGGAAGCCATTCCAAGGGCGCTGACCACACTTCAACCACGCAGGTCTGCACGGGTTCGTGAAGTGGCGACACTGTTTCAGATATCGCTCCCAACTCATCATGTCCTGAAATCAAATTTTTGGTCAACCAGATTCACAGTGCATATCGCATCACCGCTCAAAGACAAGGATGATGTTGACGCGACTAATGTCCAATTTCCAAAACTTTGATCAGCCACGCTCAATGAATCACTGGGATGGAGGCCTCCCCAAAGCCATCAGCATCTCTCACGATCCTGTGTTGGAAATATCGATCTCGCACCCGTGCACGAATCGATTTCATCCCTCCATCTCGTTGGTCAACATCCACTCGGATTGCCGGGCGCCCGCGGTCTCGAGGTCATAATCTCCTGACTTGCCAGGGTGCGAGAGGCAGTACAGCAAGTGGATTAGTTCCCATCTGTATCTTATCTGTAAGGGGACCGAGTGTCATCCACCACTCACACGTGGGTTTTCTCCAGCTACTTCGGTTTTCTCCCACATGTACAATTTCAAAATCAATTGGCCAAACATCTCAATGTAGGGCCGCAGAGCCGGGGCTTGTCTGTGACTTTCCCGGGCCCCTGAATCGAAGTGAAACAAACACTGTGCATGTTACAAAATCTAAGTTATTATTCCATTCCTTCGCTACCATTCATAATTATTTACCATCGGCCATCACCCCTCCCTCTGAGCGACAGCTACCCTGCTCAAACCCACTTATTTTTGTTCCTTAGTTTGAATTACGTCCTTGAACCCACACATGCTCGCTCTCTCTCTCTCTTTCTCGTCCACGTGTCGCCCCTCCACACATATAGAGCACATTGTACGAACATGAGACGAAGCGTCATACACGGGTCGAGCAAGCGAGAGAGCGTACGCGGGGAAACATACGCTCCGGAGAGAGAGGTGAGGAGAGTGGAGGAGGGTGGAGGAACAGGGGGGGGGAGGGAGGTGGGACATGGGTTGTGGAGGCAGGGAGAGAGTGTAAGTATTTTTTAAAGCGCACAATGCCAACTATTTACAAGCGAAAACCCAGGGCTCGGGGCAAAGCGGCACATGAAAACTGGAAATGGGCCATCAACGCTTCCAGGTGTTTTGTGGTTGCGCTGCTTCATTTGGAGTATTTTTTTTGGCTTTTTTTCCATCTTACAACCCAATGCGCCCCCCTCCACCTCCCACTCCATCCGCTGCCACCCCCGCCATCAGCTCACCGCTCACCGCCCCCGCAGCCTCGCGTGAAATAGCGGAGGAGCGTGGGGTGGGGGGGGTACATGTTGCACGAAGTCTCGTGCCATCTTTGTGTTGCCAGTTCCACGGCACACGGTTTAATCAACCGCCGGACTCCGCAGAGGAGCGAGTGCAGTAACAACGGCTCCAGTGTTTGCTTCAACCCACAGGATATTTCTGTTGGCTCAGCAGGAAAGTGATATTTTTTTTCGTCTGCTCTCTCCCTCTCTCTCTCTCTCTCTCCTCTCTTTGCCCCCCTCTCTATTTTTTACGGTGTCTTTCTTGTGTTTTTTTTCTTCTTAAAAGAAACCCGCTGCCATAAACCTGGAGCGAGCGTCTGGGGCACAACGGATGGGAGGAGATGGAATTTGCTTGTTTTGACAGAGGCCCGCGGTCGTGATGGATGTGAAACAAACACAATTATGAGAGTGAAAGGCTTGCGCACACACGTACAGGGCCAAAATACGAATGAAAAAAAGAGCGAAGCAAATCCGCAGTATAAATATATATAAAAAAATTATAAGGATATTTTTTTGGGAGTTTTTGGATTTTTTAATTATAGTCATTACTACACTTAAACATTTTCAGAAAAGTCCTTCAGGAGTTTATCCACACAAAAAGACCATTATTATTTTTTAAATTATTAACACCATGGCATTAACTGCATGTGGCATATCTGAGCCCTTGGTAGTTGATATTTGAGTCAAAGGAAATGTTAATGGCTACATTTAACAGCATTCAAAGTATCGAGTGTATTTACATGCGTCGCGTATGCACACGTACTTCATAGACAACCGAATATTAAAATGTTTTTTTTTTTGAGTCGAGGGTGGGCGGGCGGGCGGGCGGAGGGCACAGAGGTAACAAGAAGAAAAAAAAACATTGCAAGTTTTAGTTGGGACGGAGAGTGCACGAAGCTCACGAGTGTTCTGCTCGCTGTGGCTACAACCCATCGGCTCCGATTCTTAGGCAGCGCCGGCGAGCGAGGACTTGAGCGGGCCGTGACCTTGATGTTGACCCCTGACCTCGGCAAACTTTAAATCGTTCGTGAGGGACCCCGGGACCCACCCAAGTGTGGGAGAGAGAGTCGCACGACCCCGGTCTTTTTTGAGTGGATTCTTATGGGAGGCGGGGGGGGGGGGGAAGGACCAACACAAATGCATAAGAGGCGGGCGGGAGATGTGGCGTTGCTCGTGTGTTTCTCTTGGGCTTGCGCGCACTGACCCGTGCATCACTTGTGGAAACAAAGGCTCTGCTTTATGAACCTCGGTGCTGCCGTCCACTCCGAAGCAGCAGCAGCAGCTGCAGTAGCAGCAGCAGCTTGGGTTTTTACAGATAATGAACGCTAGAGGTCATCATTGTCACTCGTTGCCCAAGCAGAAGTCGGCTATCTGGTACCACAATTCTAGATTTTAAGCTTTCGTGACTGCAAGGATTCATATTCTTAGGTTTTTTTTCGGTAAAGTCACGTAGGTAAAAAATTTAAATTAATAAAAGTAAAACAAAAATAATTAAAAAATCACGACGTATTTTCTAATACAAATACTGTGTTCTTGGAATTTCTCTCACTTGATACAGCTATCGTGCTGTGACGGTTCCACCTGAAGACGGAAGCTTGTGTTGCCTCCGAAACGTCGTGATTTTTATTTTATTTTTTACTTAACTTTTATTAATTTTAATTTTTTACCTACGTGACTTTACCGAAAAAACCTAAGAATACGGTACCACAATGTTCTCGGAAGAGATTTTTGTAGTTGCAACGTTGGTGGTTGAACTCTTCTTTACAACGAGCGGTGGCGCAGTAATTAGCGCACTGCGCTGTGAAGCAATGCCACCTGAGTTCGATTCCCGGACAACGGCAGTGGCCAGCGATGTCCGAGCCGGCCTGGGGTCCACCGGGACTGCCTCGCTGACACGCACCGATGACCAGCATGGTGAAGTAGGGTCAACAACCAAAGTGTGGAATCGTGTATTAATTCTATGCAGGGCATTCAATAAATTTCTGGTGTGGAGCAGTGTGGGTAGCAACATCATTCACATCAGTTGTGAATGATGTTCGAACCAGTCCGGGTTCGAACACCATTCGGTCAAACAACCGCCATGACTGACATGGCATGGGGAAGCTTTAATCGGACAGTGGGTTTACGAAGGACTGTAAATAGTAAAAAAAACATCGATTTCTAAACACACAAAACCAAAATAAAAAATATTCCTCATATCTCTTATAGATTTGAAGCTTTCGTGACTGCAAGTCACATATTCACTTTAAGATGTTTTCTTGTTCATGTTTTTGTTTTTGTTTGTTGCGGTTGCACCCGATTCAAGAGCCGAATGGCTCACAGGGCTATACCTAATACATGAACTTGAAATGAACTTGAAATACTCTTAGGTTTTTTCGGTAAAGTCACGTAGGTAAAAAATAAAAAATAATAATAGAAATAAAATATTTCGATTTAAAGCTTTCGTGACTGCAGGGATTCATCTTCTTGGTTCTTTCGGTAAAGTCACGTAGAAGGGAAGTAATAAAATAATAAGAATAAAACATAATAAAACAATTCTCACGACGTTTCGGCCACAACGCAAGAAACGTCGTGAGAACGAAACGTCGTGAGAATTGTTTTATTATGTTTTATTTTTATTATTTTATTACTTCCCTTCTACGTGACTTTACCGAAAGAACCAAGAAGAGAAATAAAATAATAATAAATGAAAATAAATCAATTAAAACCTAAGAGTATTCCTCTTATCGCCTTCAATAGGCTCTTGGGACAAATGCTGTTAACGAGCACCTATTGAGGCTGGCACGGCACACGAGGAGGTGGGTGGTCAGCAGTATGCCCAGCCGCCTTTGTCTCGCCAGTGCTGATGTTGATAAATGGACGCTGATTTTCGTGGGATCCACTGCTCAGTCCTCCTTTTAAAATGGCAGCCGCCTGCTGAAGGTGGGCAACCCCACACAAGCCACGCCCTGGGTGACTCGACTGATTATGCCAATGACGTCAACAAGCCCCGCCCATCACCAGCCGCACACGTGGGAAAACATAGGGTGGAACTTCTTTTATTTTATTTCGTTCCCCAACTATTTTCGCGCTATCCGATCGATCGAGCATTCGTTTATCGGTACATTAAACAACTTCAATAATCGTAAATGATACATAACTGTTCGTTATTATTACGATGATTATCATAATATATTTTAATAATATATTAGTTATTATTTTGGAATGCATCAAAGGGGACGAACGCAAGGGGGAGAGATGGAGCGACAAAATCGGCTGACGCACAGGTACTGGTTGGATGGGGCGCCGCGGTGGCGAGATGTTAACTACCTCGCCTGGTATGCAGGAGGTCGTGGATTCGATCCCGACCCTGATGCCTGCTGTATATTAGGAATTTGCGTGTTCTTCCCGTGGGCGTGTGGATTTTTCTCCGGGTCCTCCGGTTTTCCCCTCAACATTTAGAAACTACTGTGTGCTTAGAGTCTTTGGCTGCCATACATTTCCACGTGATAAGCCACTTCGTTGAGCTATCATTTGCGGCCAGCTCGCTTCTGAACAAGTGCTATACAGCTCAGTGGCCTTTACCTGGCAAAGTCTATTAATAAATAAATGCGTCATCGCAGAATCGTGGTGAGGGGTGGCAACGGCTTGGGGAAGGCCTTCATCCAGCAGTGGACTGCCCATGGCCGCGCCACCGCCGCCGACGACGACGATTTCAATGCAAAACAAAACGTCGAGGGGTCAACGCAAACGACACGTGTCCACCACGAGCCACACAATGCCTCTTCATTGTCGGGGACCGCACTGGCGGTGGGTGGGGGGCTGGTGAGAAGGGGGGCGGGGGGGGGGGGCTGGGAGAGGGCGGGGGGTAAGCGGCTAACTCGGCAGCGATGGGGATTGTTTGGGATTGTTCTGCGAGCTGCTGCCTCTGGATCGCGGAAGCGCATGACGCCGCTTCGCGAACAAAGGCGGAGGAGCGCTCGGCTCTGGCAGAGCGCGCTGCGGCGGAGTGGCGAGCACGCACACACCGCACACCACACACTCACCACAGACACATACCACGCACAACACGCACACATCACACACCACACACACACATCACACACCACACACACACACACGCACACACCCCACACCCCACACACACACACCACACACTCATTCACACACACACACCCCACACACATCACACACGCACACCACACACATATCACACATGCACACCACACACACACCACACACACCACACACGCACACACCACACACACCACACGCACCACACACACACCACTCACGCACCACACACACACCACGCACACACCACACACACCACACACACCACACGCGCGCGCGATTATTAATAATAAAAAAATGTCCTTTGCTTGCCATAGCAAATTTTAGAAATGCATTCAATTTTTTGCGTGGCAATGTTACCTTACGTATCCCCCCCCCCGTTTTGTTTTGTTTCAATCATCGGCGTGTTGCGGGGGGGGGGGGGCTAAATGGGAGTCAGAAACGGCACCCCGCCCGATGACCTCAGCGGGATTGTGTTTCAAGCCAGTCCAGTTGACGCGACCTTGCGCCTTACAACTTCCTAGCTCTGTGGAGTAGTTTCCTCTCCCCTAACAATGAGCTGACATCAGGGAACTTTTCCTATAGCGCGGCGACGCGAGCCGGGGTCGAGCCAGCGTCTCTCTATTCCAGGATGTGCTCAATGTGTTGGGTTCTTCCTGCCTCTCGATTAAGGGAGACTCTGTGGACACCGCGTGCTGTATGATTTTGACTTTTCGCTTCCTTGTCTCTCGCTTCGGGATGCTGCTGCTGCTGCTACTGCCGCTGCTGCCGTCATCGCGGTGTGTTGGTTAGCGGCGCACGGAGAGATGGGGACGGGGATGGGGTGGCTTGTGGTCCAGGGGTTACCGGTTTTACGAGATCTCCCGGCGTGGCGGTTGCAACGATGGTGATAAATATTCTTAGGTTTTTTCGGTAAAGTCACGTAGGTAAAAAATTCAAATTAATAAAAGTAAAATAAAATATGCAGTCTATTCTTAGTCTTAAGCCCCACCTTACCATATTAATAAAAAGTGTGCCGTACTTGGCCCATCCCCTCTTCAACCATTATATATACGGAGTGATAGCTCTTGTAATCTCTCATTTACTTGATACAGCTGTCGTGGCTGTGACGGTTCCACCTGAAGACGGAAGCTTGTGTTGCCTCCGAAACGTCGTGATTTTTATTTTTGATTTTATTTTACTTTTATTAATTTTAATTTTTACCTACGTGACTTTACAGAAAAAACCTAAGAATATGAATCCTTGCAGTCACGAAATCTTCAAATCTAGAAATAAGATGGTGATAAAGTTTATGAAATCGCCCTCCTTCCTTGCCGACCGCCTGCTCGCCCGCATCGCTCTGCCAACCCGGCGGTATAAGTCGGCACACACCACAGCTAAGACAATCTGGAGGTTGTGGTGTGGGTGGGGTAAAGTGTGGGTACTCTCAATTCTTCCAAGACGTCTGGGCCAGTGTGGAAGAGTAGGCCAAACAATCGCTTCTAATAGGATCTCTGCAGCACTCGCTTTAGTGGGGGTCCTTCCGCCAGCAGGGCTGCACCTTGAACCTTGTATCGTCCTTCCGAATGCTTAGTTAATAATTTTAATGTGCGGAACTTCGCTGCAAGAATTCGAAATTTACCATCCTGAGAATGAAAATATGAACGTGTATTTTAAACAGTCATACATGAGCACGTCATTGCAATTCTCATATTTTGGCAAAAAAATATCAAAAACAAATACATTGATAATAGGGGTTTCCCCTTTTTTCTGGCAACAAAACAGCTGTGTTAAGATGTTAAAACACCAAACTGAAACCTTTTACAAGGAATCATGTCTGCATTAACCACAATGCTTGTGATCAGAATGCAAAAAAAACATACTCTGATAATATATGCAATGTCCTTGAAACTGATTGGTCCACACCAGAGACACCTTTCTTCGTCTAAAACGGTGTTAGACTAGAGGTTACACGTGGCCATGGAGTATGGCGATCGCCTGAAACATCACCTATCGTATATATTCTCACGTTTAAGGCAGCAGTGTTATTTACGAATGTTTCGAGGTTACATTTCAACAACAAACAAGACTTTTTGCCGTGTTCGAAGACGGTTTAACAAGCAGACTGCGTTACCCAAAATCGGCATCACAACAGAGAAGCAGTGTTCACCGTTGGACAAACACAAATGCTTTGAGACGCACCGAGACATAGTGCGGTACAGACATCCCAGTAGCTCAGGGCCTTCCTTGGCTTTTGCAAGATTTCGCAAGACTCATGGGTGGGCGCGCAGCATATAAATTGCCAATTATCATCCAGTGCCCTCTGAGACAGGGCGAACTGAAGCACACGCGCACAGGAGGCCCCATTGTGTGCCAAGGTGTCCTGCTACGATCTTGAATAAAAGTCACAACGGCAGAAAGTTGCACGGCGCAGTAACCGGAGGGCAGAGGAAAGTCATCGTCTCGACGTACCGGGCGGGGCCGAGCTCTGAGGTTTGGTTGTCGAGGGTTGCGCCATGGATCGTTCGGCGCGACGTCTGTTGCTTCGCTCCACGAGCCGAGAGCTTTTAAAATCCTTTATATTAAGTTCGCTTGCTTGCTTGCGTGCTTGCGTGCTTGCTTACTTACGACCGTGCGAATATTTCGGTCGTTTTTTAACCCACTTCCCGTGATCCAATCGAGCTGACATTTTCCACACAGACTCGTTGTGCGTGACAATTAATTTTCGTGAAAATGTTTTTCCAAAATTTTACACTGTTTAGGGAATTTTTTTAAAAATATTTAATTACCAATTGCTTAATGCTGGCAGACAATCATCTGACCCATAGGTGGCAGCCATCTCAAGCCAGAGGACGAGAGGACTCTAGCCGCCACGCATATAAAGGATTTATAGTGAAAAACTTTGTTTTTACGGGTTAATTTTTTTCAGGACCCGGACGCGGTGGGTGTCCCACAAGCTCACCTTTGTCGTGCTGAACCCCACGCGGGCACGACCACCCCCCCCCCTCCCCGAAATCGCATCGGAGCGCTTACACAGCACAACGGCGAGAATCTACACAGGTACATGCAGACATGAGCAGAACATTATTCTCATCCCAAATATATATGTATGTGTAAAACAACTAATGCCGTTTATTGATCTGGGAGAGCCTCATTGAGTCTCGAGACTCTTCCAGCAAATGGAAACATCGCACGTCAGGCCAAACTAACGGCATACGATCGGAAAGCACATCGGAGAGCGATGCAGCATAATCGCGACAACGTACCCTGTCGCTGTCGCACAGCGAGGCGTTAAAATGTGGTCGCCTTCGGTGGCCGTGTGGATCATAGGTCAGCGAACTCAGCTAGCACGGCTGAGAACCTGGGTTTGAATCCAGGTTCCTGTAGCCCTTGATTGAACCGGGTTCTTAAGCATAGCGAGTTAAGAGAGTCAAATTTTGATTTAAAGCTTTCGTGACTGCAGGGATTCATCTTCTTGGTTCTTTCAGTAAAGTCACGTAGAAGGGAAATAATAGACGCTGTCTTTCCGACAGACCTGTTATTCACCTGAGGACGGCTGCTTGCGTTGTGGCCGAAACGTCGTGAGAATTATTTAATTATGTTTTATTTTTATTATTTTATTATTTCCCTTTTACGTGACTTTACCGAAAGAACCAAGAAGATTAAGAGAGTCAGTAAAGACAAAGGCCTTCCCATACATTGTCGGCGATGGGGGGTTGTTTTACGATGATCATAGCCGTGGCTGGGAATCAAACTAAGGTCAGGAGGTTCATGGCATAGTGCACGAACCAAGACGATAGCACCGCAGCCTAATTGATCATTTAAGTTTGGCTAAAATTAAGCTTTGAGAATTAAAACGATCAGTTTGACTGCCATGCGATGAACATTTCTCTATACAGGGCACTGTCTCGTGTGGGCGATGGGTCGCTTGAAGGGATCTCAGAAGTAGTTCTTGGATATCTACTTTCACGAACTGTTCTCTAATGCAGAGTGATGTACCACACTGGGAGAGTTTTAATGGATATTTCATCCCATGACATGACACCGAGGCTTAATAATTTCAGCAGGGGCCGGTCTTTCTGGGTCATATATCCATAAAAATATGTCCACACCCAGCATGCCGCAACTTTTATATCTCTCCCTATGGCTGTGGCTACTGGCCAGTTGTGAGTCCCAGCCTACCAGTTGACCTGTAAAATATTCAGTGAGAAATTAAGCCCTGCATGAGTCCAATAGCACGACTGGAATAACACAGGAACACAAAATGCATCACCAAAGCCACCTTAACAGCAACACAGTGAACTCCTGCTTAAGATTAAGGCCTTTGTCATCGTGCATATGCATGCACACTGTACACATTACACATATCTACTTGGGTCATGGCTTTTCTCCAGGTCACCCACATCACCCACTTTCGGGAAACTGGATACCAGATGCCACTTTGCATCGAGCTCAGCACCACAGCGGCGGAGCAAGAAGCCGAGGCTCAAAATTAGAGGTGAAAGGCACCGTCTGGAAGAATGCACAATTCTCAAAAGGACCCCGTTTTGTGGGTGTGTAAACAAAAAAAACCCCATCGTAAGTTCACGCATTTCGTATCTCAGCTCAATTTTTGTGGCATTCGCTCCGTCTCTCGACCGTTTATATTTTCGCGACACGCCCCTTGGCCGCCCTCCCCTCCCCGCCGCCACGTGCAAAGTTTGCTCCGACGTTGAACCGACGACGTTTTAAAGCCGACGTCGCGATCGGGCGCCGCCGAGACGATGAGCATCCGAGGCCGCGCGTGGCCTCATCGCTCGCTCGCTCGGTTCGTGGGGGGGGGGGGGGGGGCTGGCGACTACCCGGACCCCGCCGCGATAAATCAGTTGGTGAGCAAGGCAGCAAGGCGGGGCGGCGGCAAGCAGATTCATTCTCCCGCCCCGTGCATCGCTCCGCGGGGCTGCGGGGCTGAGAGCCACTTTGCCAAACTCATGGCAGGCATGAGTTTCATATTCTTGGTTCTTTCGGTAAAGTCACGTAGAAGGGAAATAATAAACTAATTAAAATAAAACATGATAAAATTCTCACGACGTTTCGGCCACAACGCAAGCAGCCGTCCTCGGGTGAAGAACAGAGCTGTCGGAAAGACAGCGTCCTAATGAACACTAATTAACACAATGAACAGTGTTCATTAGTTCTTCTTATTATGTAGTATTTGTAGACATCTAATTATTTAATTATTTCCCTTCGCCGTGGCTTTACCGAAAGAACCAATAATATGAATCCCTGCAGTCTCGAAAGCTTTAACTCGAAATTTAGGCATGAGTTTGTCAAAGTGGCACAGTGATCTTCCGAACGAGAGCTGAGGCAGGCAGGCAGGGGGGGGGTTAGTCCGTGATAAGAGCCTGTGGGTGGTGGTGCTTGGCATGAACGTGAGCTCGAATACAAATTTTAACAGACGCCAAATAGCGGATTAATCTTGCTCTTCCCTATCTTGTCCGTATCTATCTCCTGTTGCCTAACTCCTGTTTACCAGGCGAGGAAGTTAACATCTCGCCAGCGTGGTAGTGGCTTCGATCCCGAGCCTTACGCCTGTGCTATTTGGAGTTTGCATGTTCTCACCGCGGTCGCGTGGATTTTTCTCCGCGTCCTCTGGTTTTCCCTCCACAGTAAGAATCAAGCGCTCGGAGAATTTGGCTACCATAAATTTCCACGTCATAGGCCACTTCGTTGAGCTATCGTTTGCGGCCCGGGCGCTTGATAAAAAAGAGCTACATAGCTGAGTTGGGCCTTACCTGGTAAAATGTAAAAAAATTGTAAAAAAAAACTCCATCTTGGTCTCTCGTCCACATCTCTGTCGTTTCACTCCCAAGCCCGGGTCTCAGATTTTTGAGGGCTCCTCCTAGAATATCCACCGCTTCACGATGGCTGAAACGGATCTTGCACTTGGTAAAATCCGATAGGAAATTTGTGGTGAAAGCCATTGCATCGTTGTGTATACTACTATCAGTTATGTGGTGAATATAAATACATCGGTTTTGAGACCAATATTTCGATTCATAACTAGTTTATTTAGGGTCAGATAATGTTATTATTATTATTATTATGCCAATTTGTTTACAATCACCTTCCACCGCCATCCGACAGAGCCAATCAAATCAAGTTGTCACGTGGGCAAATATGCCAATTGGATTTCATGTTTTTCAGCAAAACCGGACGAGGGAAGGTTGGCAATTTGATAGGAACTGCGTTTCACCGGAGATCACCAGCCGGCATCATCCCGCATTAACGAAGCCCGCCTCTCGCGTGTCTCAGCCGTGTTCATTGCCCGTGTCTGTACATGGCATTAAAAATAACACCACGAAGAAACCGGCCCCGAAAACTTCAATAACCGACGAAAAATAACAATGCAGAGTCCAGCGTTGGGCACGCGTTGTGGCAAAACACTAAAGCGAAGGAACTGAAGAGACAGAGAGAAGCCCCCCCCTCCCAAACACGA
This sequence comes from Lethenteron reissneri, assembly GCF_015708825.2. Classification (NCBI taxonomy): domain Eukaryota; kingdom Metazoa; phylum Chordata; class Hyperoartia; order Petromyzontiformes; family Petromyzontidae; genus Lethenteron; species Lethenteron reissneri. Next base: position 10,035,308 of record NC_083814.1, on the reverse strand, counting down.
CAACAGTCCTCTCCCCTCTTCCCCCCCTAACAAACCCGATCCGGTCCTGACCCACTCGACATCACCGATGGGAACCGTGCACGGGTGGCACACACACTGCACCCTCCCCGTGCCCACCGACAGCACACTACACTCGCCCGTTGTGCCCACTTTAACGCCAGGGCCACGCGGTCTCGCTAAATCCCAAACGCACATCTGTTAATGATTTTTTTAAATTGGAAACTTTCCCCACTCCTCCGCCAGCCCCCCCCCTAAACACCCCACCGTCGCTTTGCCCCCCCCCCCACCCTCCCCATCCCCCTTGCAATGAATGCTACAAAAATAAATAAAAAGTAAGTGACTTATGAGGAGCGTATAAAAGTAAAACAAAAATAACAACAACATCCCCAACCACCTAGTCTTCCGAGAAACGTGTTGCGCTCTCTTCAAAGCCAAATTGTCCGGCTAATGGTCGCCTTTTCTCATTGGCCGTCAGCCAGTTGGTGTTCGATTATTTTGTTGTTGTTGTTGTTCTCGTTAAGAGTACCCACATGGCCCTTTGATTTGGGGCCAGGTTTTTTTTGGGGGGGGGGTGGGGGGGCCCATCCCTTTAGCCTCAGGGCACGGGACACACTGGGTACCCCTGTGCTCAACGAGTTTCTGAATCAGAAAAATATTGCAGGGGGAGGGGGTGGGGGCTTGTCTACTTCTCTCCTCCCTCTCCTCCTCCGGCTGAGTGGCCCATTTATTTTTAAAAAAGATTATTATTATTACAACCATTTAAAATAAACCATTGACTAGCACACCTGGCCCCCACCCACTGACCCCTCCACCCCCCAGAACACACACCACTCACTTTCTCACTCACGCTTTAAGTTACAGCAGTCGCTGCCCGTTCGCTTTTTAGTTTGGCGGAACAATGTTTAACTATGAATTTTAATGTGTTACACTCCGCAGCATTTGGCGCTCTGTTTTCGTACGTACGTATGTTGAACTTCTTTCACATCACACGTAGCCAGCCGCGCTAATCGGAGGAATGAGTATTCAATCTAGATTTAAAAGTGCACATGTAGTGTCAACGATTACAGAGACAGAGTTTCCAGGAGGCACCTTCTTTATGAACAACTTCCACGGTCTCGTCCACACACTCTCCACTGTAGCTCAGCCTAGCCTGTACACAACACCAGCCTGTCTAACACTGATGGCGCTGACCGAGATAGCCAACTACTCTCCTTCGTAGCGCAACATCTAGCGGAGACGTTTAGCGACGACGGCGACGACGAGACGACAGCGACGACGAGACGAGTCCACTCCCAGAACCGGCAGCCTCGAGCCCCCCGCTCTCAACTTCTTTTATGCTTCCAGCGCGGCCTGGCTCCACCCTGACCGCGCCTCCCTTCTCGAAGCCACCAGCAGGTTCCAGGGGCCTCTAGACGGGGTCCCCCGTGACCCTTGCTCCAGTTCCTCCGCCCTGCCAACACGCCGTGCTCACACGCCCTCACCGGCGTGTGCGCTTTCTGTCCACCACAGTTGCCGCGGTTGTCCACCAGCCGGCGCTATTACACTACACATAGCTCCAGTAGCTTCCTTATATCGGAAGGAAGAGCATTTCAGATGGCCGCAGAAGCGCATCTGAAACCGCGTGATGCAGTGATGCAGTGACCGTCTTTGTTCGATGGTTAGTCAAATGTCGTTGCGAAGATGACCGGAGTTTGCGTCATGGTTTATTATCCATACTTAGATAGACGGATGGTGGATATAACATTTGCTTTTTATGACCGTGAATTGTTCTACATTTGAATCATCTCGCACTCTTGAAACGTTTCTGTTTTCATGTGATGCACTGCAGCACATGTAAGGGTTATTATTATCATCATCATCATCATTATTTTAAACCGTGTTTTTAGATTTGTTGCACTCGATAACCTTTTGCTTTTGTGATGTTTCACTTTACACGGTGACCTGGTGGCTCAACGGGATGTTTTTGCTGTTGTGATGTCCAAATATTGTGCTTACATTGGTTGCACTCGGGAACCTGTTGCCTGTTATGATGTATAACTCCGAATTGAGTTTTAGTCACAGTCTTGGCGTCTTTCCCACCGCAAACTTTATCCTGATTGCACTCCGGGTTTCACGTCTTGTAGACGAATATCCCCGTTCGGAAAATCTCGTGTAGCAGTGCAAGAGAATGGCCCACGGAAGCGGGTATCACAGATCTACTTCCGAGATCCCATTAAGCGACTGCTGGTACACACAGCAGGGGGCAGCACTCTCCCAACCAAACCCTGTTCCAGGGAGCAATGCTTATCGGATGACAGTCAAGACAGACATCGTTTTAATTCTCAAAGCGAAGTCGTTTTTTTGTTGTTGCAAATTACAGAAACGAACTTTAATACATATTCTTAGGTTTTTTCGGTAAAGTCACGTAGGTAAAAAATTAAAATTAATAAAAGTAAAATAAAAATAAAATAAAAATCACGACGTTTCAAAGGCAACACAAGCTTCCGTCTTCAGGTGGAGCCGTCACAGCACGATAGCTGTATCAAGTGATTTTTATTTTATTTTTTATTTTACTTTAATTAATTTAATTTTTTTACCTACGTGACTTTACCGAAAAAACCTAAGAATATGAATCCTTGCAGTCACGAAAGCTTCAAATTTAGAACTTCAATACAATTTATTTGTGTGCGATCATCGGTAACTGGGCTGAGACTCTCAACCCACGAAACTATTTCCTAAACTATTTTATCTTACCGGGTAAGGCCCACCTGATCTGTGAAGCTTCTTTTTCAGAAGCGACCTGGCCACAAATGATCGCTCAAGAAAGTGGCTTATCACGTGGAAATGTATAGCAGCCAAATACTCTAAGCGCACGTTTCTAAACGTGGAGGGACCGGGGGAAAATTTCACAGGATCACATGCAGAACATGCAAACTCCAAATATACAGCAGGCGTCAGGGTCGGGATCGAACCCACGAACCTCCTGCTTACCAGGCGAGGTAGTGAACATCTCCTAGCCACCGCGATGATGATGAGAGAGACACCACAAACTCCAAATATACAGCAGGCGTCAGGGTCGGGATCGAACCCACGACCTCCTGCTTACCAGGCGAGGTAGTGAACATCTCCTAGCCACCGTGATGATGAGAGAGACACCACAAACTCCAAATACACAGCAGGCGTCAGGGTCGGGATCGAACCCACGATCTCCTGCTTACCAGGCGAGGTAGTGAACATCTCCTAGCCACCGCGATGATGATGAGAGAGACACCACAAACTCCAAATATACAGCAGGCGTCAGGGTCGGGATCGAACCCACGACCTCCTGCTTACCAGGCGAGGTAGTGAACATCTCCTAGCCACCGTGATGATGATGAGAGAGACACCACAAACTCCAAATACACAGCAGGCATCAGGGTCGGTATAGAACCCACGACCTCCTGCTTACCAGGCGAAGTAGTTAACATCTCGCCACATCCACACTTGAGAAGCCCACGGTTTCGTCACAAGCGACCGTCTGTTGAGATTTGAATCCAGCGCCTAGTCAGCAGTGCCAGCTCAACGCTCTGACCTCTGACCTTAGAGCTCTGACCTCTGAGCTCCACCTGGCCACCTCTTTACTCTGCACTTTAAACTGTTGCACTCCAGAACTGTTTCGCTGTTGGGACATTTTCCGTTCCTGCCAGTTTTTAACTCTGCAGTTTAATTTGTCGCGCCGTTTGTGCGTATTTTTTTTATCTATTCCCCCCGCAGGTCTTCCTCGAAAAGTAAACTTCTGTTCTCAATGAGCTCCAACTCGCTGTTGAATGAAACAATCGTATTATATTGTAGCTTTAGCTTAAAGACTCCCCCCTCCCTCCCGCTATCCTGCAACAGATGCTTTAATTAATCAGGACAGCCAAACCTACTGAAATGTCGGCAATCGGAACTCCGTTTTATGCTGAGGCTAACATATCTAGAATTTCCGCGCAGGGCAAAAAAAAGCCACCAACGTTTGGGATGATTACTTAGAGAGCACAATATAAATTTTATTATAATTCTTGTTTGTTTCTACCTGGACATGAGTAGTCTGGGTGAGCGAGTATTGGATGCTTTTTAGTTTGCAGCTCACAGCTGTTTTGGTTTACGACGATGCCAGCATTGAGTCAACTGCAAAATCCAACCGCAGCTGTAAACACGATGTTCGAGAAGGATGAAAAAATAAATGTTGAAAGTCAAATCTATCCGAGTGCATCGGTCTGCTACGAGGGTGAGTTTCAGATTTGTGCAAACATTTACTTATTTAATATTTGTGGATTTAATTGCACAAAAATGTTACACTCGCATTGTTTACACATTGAATGCAAGTCATTGAAATATATTTAAATATGAATCGATGCATTTTCATATTTAACATAACTTCGCAGCAGCAAAACTTAATTTCAACGACTGTTTTAATATTTAGCTTAATAGACTAAAATGGGCCATAATAGAAGTTTTTTTTTGGGTTAGATTGCATAAATATATAAATGTGCCGTTAAAACCCGCCACGACCCGACACAGCCAACTAGTAAGGGTTGTCACGTAAACAAAACGTGCCAATTTGTCACTAGTACAGCACTAACCGGCGTGTTGGAGAGCCAAGCTGTACTCGTGACGAATTGGCCACGTTCTGTTTACGTGACAACCCTTACTAGTTGGCTGTGTCGGGTGGTGGCGGGTTTTAACGACACATTTATATATTTACGCGATCTAACCCAATACACTTCTGTTATGGATGATATTGGTTGCGAAAGCCTACGTGTTAAACAGACTAAAATGGGCTTTCACGTGACGACGCTCATGGACTTGAACAGAGTCGGGGAATCGAGAGCACAGATTACTGGGGGAAGGGAGTTCCAGACCTCACGGGCAGCATTGGAGAATGAGCGACCCCCCATTGAGTGCATGTTGACTCGGGGCTTACTGCAGAAAGCCCTGAAAGCTGGTGCGGAGAGAGTGTGTGGGAGGGGAGTAGAGTGGAGATGAGTGGGGAGAGGTAGGAGAGTGCGTGGAGGGGAGTAGAGTGAGATGAGAGGGGAGAGGTAGGAGAGTGAGTGGAGGGAAGTAGAGTGAGATGAGAGGGGAGAGGCAGGAGAGTGCGTGGAGGGGAGTAGAGTGAGATGAGAGGGGAGAGGCAGGAGAGTGCGTGGAGGGGAGTAGAGTGAGATGAGAGGGGAGAGGTAGGAGAGTGTGTGGAGGGGAGTGGAGTGAGATGAGAGGTAGGAGAGTGCGTGGAGGGGAGTAGAGTGAGATGAGAGGGGAGAGGCAGGAGAGTGCGTGGAGGGGAGTAGAGTGAGATGAGAGGGGAGAGGCAGGAGAATGCGTGGAGGGGAGTGGAGTGAGATGAGAGGTAGGAGAGTGCGTGGAGGGGAGTAGAGTGAGATGAGAGGGGAGAGGTAGGAGAGTGCGTGGAGGAGAGTAGAGTGAGATGAGAGGGGAGAGGCAGGAGAGTGCGTGGAGGGGAGTAGAGTGAGATGAGAGGGGAGATGTAGGCAGGGGCGAGTCCATGGAGTAGTCACAGGAGGGATCTGAGCGTGAGGGTGATGTGAGGTCATTTAGGGTTGGGGGATGTCGATGAGGGGGTCTGGCAGCAGCATTCTGAATCGGTACAAAGTTTGAGGCAAAGTAAAACAATTTAGTCACAGAGGAACCAAAATAAGCTGCCGTGATCGGAGCGATTCCTTCTGCATGAAGATTTATCGCTCGCGGGGGTGTGGTGCCATCCTTACGACAACAACGCGCGGTTATAAATTCAACAGAGATCCTGGCAATAGCAGATATTTTTTTTTGTTCTGCTGTTATCATAATTGGCGCATCGGAACACAATGGCAATTCCTATTTGTGTACATGATCCGGCAGTGGCTGAGAAAACACACATTGTTTACACAAGGCCCCCACACAAAGCTTCTCGCAACAAGGTGATTGTCGCCTCGTGTCACGTGTACGCATTTGGTCACGTGTATACGTACATATAATAATAGGAAGAATATGTTACAACTTGTGTGGGTTTAACGCATATATATACTACTATTGGGAGGTAATTATTATTTTGGGATAAGCTGTGAGGACAACGGGACATTTCTACAATGCAATAAGCATAAACACGTTGGTTTATTGATTTATTCTCTCAACCAAATATAATTTCTGATGTGACCATTAACAGCAGAATGTGTGCATTCAAAAATAACGATTTTAATCGGTTGAATTTCCTTCACTTATGGATGAAACAGTTTTAATTCATGGCAAGTATACACAAAGTATACTGCAAACGTGACCTTAGACTTCGGTACGCAAGCCGGAACAAATGAAACAATACAAATGAAATGGCTGCAAACAAGTCATAAAGAAATAAGGGATAGAGTTTTACGAGCGCAGACGCTACCTGGAATCGTGACGATCTATCAAATTGCCACGGGCGTGAATCGGTGGTGGGGGGGAGGGGGGAGGTCTGTGCTTTCAATTCGATGCTCGTTAGCCCAGCTGCCATTCACGTTCATGGAGATCCATGGACTACAATGGGCCACTGCCAATCGCCTTCATAGAGATGTATGGGGGGCGGGGGGGGAAATAGGTGTGGCATTTATATCGTACTCAACGCAAGCGATCAACCACTGTGCACCACGTTGCCGAAATGACAGCCAACAGCGGTGAAATATAACAGGCGCGTATCGTGCCACTCGCTGTGCACGGTGTAGACATCGCCAACCGAATTATAATTCTAACGGTGGGTTTGCCTTAAGACGAGATTTGTTCAAGGTCACCCCGAACTTTCAGAAACGTTTAGAGCATTAACAACAAAAAGATGTGAAGTGACGTGAGCTTCACTTATCCTTGTTTTGGGGATTAAAACATTGCTTGGCAATGCTGCTGCTGCATTGGCAGCTGTGTACAAATGTCACGACGCACACCACATTGGTCAATAACACCGTGGCCTTAAACAGCAAACATATATCTTCTTGGTTCTTTCGGGAAAGTCACGTAGAATGGAAATAAAAAATAATAAAAATAATAATAAAATATTATGTTAAAATATTATAATAAAATATGATGTTTTATTTTTATTATTTTATTATTAAAACATAATAAAATATGTTAAAATATTATAATAAAATATTATGTTTTATTTTTATTATTTTATTATTTCCATTCTACGTGACTTTACCGAAAGAACCAAGAAGATGAATTCCCTGCAGTCACGAAAGCTTTAAATCGAAAAGCAAACATATAATCGGTGACGTTTTGGTCAATGGCCCTCAAATTAGCCTTCTTAACAGCAAATAAAATCTTGACTTAAAGCTTTCGTGACTGCAGGAATTCATATTCTTTGGGTCTTTCGGTAAAGTCCACGTAGATCGGTTTTCTTTGAACCTATCTGCATGACTTTGACGAGAGACCCACAGAATAGTAAATAAAATGTTATTTGTTACTAATGACAGATTTCTCTGACATACCATAGAAGACCATAGCAGATGTATCTGCTATGAATAAGGGCCGTTGCCTGGAACGTTGCCAATTATGTATTTATTTCCACTTGAGTGCAGTGTCATTGATGCATGTGTTGAGTTTTAACCTTGAACAACCTCTTTTAGATCACTACAAGAACGTGTACTTCGAAGGGCTCACAAGTAACGACATCACCGCTACCCCTCTATCTAAGGTACAAAACGGGAGGACTTCTCCACAAATCTGGCCGTCGCCTGATGAAGCTAGTTGTAATCACTGGCGAAACGTCGTACTCAGATTGTAAATGTTGTGGCTTGGCTCTCCAACACACCGGGTGTGCTGTACTAGTATACTACACTATACACGACATTATACACTACACTACTATACACTTCGCTATACACTACACTACTATACACATCACTATACACTACACTATACACTACACTACTATACACTACACTACTATACACTTCACTATACACTACTATACACTACACTATACACTACACTATACATTAGTGCTGTACTAGTGACGAATTGGCACGTTTTGTTTACGTGACAACCCTTACTAGTTGGCTGTGTTGGGTGGTGGCGGGTTTAACGACACATTTATATTCACGCGGTCTAACAAAAAAAACTTGCATTATGGAAAAAAATTCACATTGAAAATGCAATGAAGTTAATTGTCTCCCCATTTAATACAGAATTATTAAAGTGAGCGACGCTTATACTAAACCAGATCAAATCACGAAATGTGGTGGGTTCATCATCACCAGCATCAGCCATGATCAATCCACTGCTGGATGAAGGCCTCGCAAAAACCGTCGCCATCCCCACTCACAGTTCCGCGATGTGCCAAATCCACGGAGCGCATTGCACGTGAGCTGATTTCATCACTCCATCTCCTCGGTGTAGGTAACCCTCGAACGCTAAATAGATTGCAATTGTTCTTTGCCTTGTGTGGGCTACACACACAATCTGATTGACCCCACTGGGATCGGTGTTAGCACATTTACTGTAAATTGAATTTAACTCAGACCATTACTCTTTTCACATGTCTAATAAAGATTAAACTAATCTCTAAAGTCTATGCTGTGAATTCCTTCTTTAAACACTTCCAGACACGACTGCCCACATTAATTAGTGTGAAGCTAAACAACTCGGCAACTTCACGGGAGCGTGAAGGCAAAGGTACAGCCCCGCAACTCGTTGTCCGCACCACTGTTGGTGGAAGAGCCTCCACTAGAGGGAGCTTTAGAGAGCCCCTCCAGCGAATATTTTAGCCACCTCTTCCACGCTGGTCAAATGTCTCGGAAGAGGTGGGAATACCCACACTTTATCCCACCACACGTGACCTGCCCTGCCGATCGATGAACCGGTTTTGTGGAAAGAGGGCGGTGGAGAGGGGGGTATAAAGAGGTTTCACAGTTTGTTTTGCCTGCCGTGCCGGGAGATTGAATTGAAACGGCTACCTCTGGATTGCAAGTCCGGAGCGCTGAGAACAATTACACCGCGAGAGGCATCCCACCTTAATCCTAAAGCATCACGGAAAGGATCGGGATTAAAACTAAACAATTTATTTTTATTTTACTAGGTTAGACTCATTGAGCTATACAGCTCTTTATCCGAAGCGACCTGGCCACAAATGATAGCTCAACGAAGTGGCTTTTCATCACGTGGAAATGTATAGCAGCCAAATACTCTAAATGCGTGTTCATGGAGGGGGAAACCGGAGGACCCAGAGAAAAATCCACGCGACCATGGGGAGAGAGACATACAAATTCCAAATATACAGGCGTCAAGGGTCGGGATCGAACCTACGACCTCCGTCATATCAGACGAGGTAGTTAACATCTCACGGCACCCGAAAGTAAAACAAAGTAAACAGTAAATTAAATAACTAATAATAACAATTGAACCTTATGGCGGTACCCCAGGGTACCATAGTACCCCGGCTCTCGCATAATGTCCGTGATGCAGTCACTTTTAGTCTGTTGATGGTCGGCGATGCGGCAATCGACTCATCTCGACGAGCTGTACACGATGCACCACCACGGTGCGTTCGGGGTTTTGGCGCAATCGTCCTCGCTGCGTTTCGACATCGCGGAGTAGCACCGACTTCAGATTGATTGGTACCCCAGTCGCGGAGTGAAGTACACCCCTGGAGAAAAATAGTGTCCCAGAAATAACATATTTAATTGCCTCGGCCAATTAGTATTATTTGGTACCCGGATCAATGATTAGTTCTATCCCACTGCTGGATGAAGGCCTCCCCATGCTGTGGCAGTCACGGTGGTTGTCTGGGCATACTTCACCATGCTGGTCAATGCAGATTAGTAATACGGGGGTTAGGGGAGGGAACAGGACTGGTTCAGAGATCAATCGCCACTGATGTTAACCGTGGCCAGGAACTGAACTGCGGCAGCCAGGTTCATGATGTAGTGTGCTACCCACACACCAGTTTACAGATCATTTGCCCAAGCAAATACCCTGTATATATATTCTTAGGTTTTTTCGGTAAAGTCACGTAGGTAAAAAATTAAAATTAATAAAAGTAAAATAAAAATAAAATAAAAATCACGACGTTTCGGAGGCAACACAAGCTTCCGTCTTCAGGTGGAAGACGGAAAACGGAAGCTTGTGTTGCCTCGAAACGTCGTGATTTTTATTTTGTTTTTATTTTACTTTCATTAATTTTAAATTTTTACCTACGTGACTTTACCGAAAAAACTTAAGAATATGAATCCTTGCAGTCACGAAAGCTTCAACCCTGTATATAGTTAATACGCGAAGAGCACTGCATTCGGTTTGCATGAACTCAGTAACTCCTTGGCTGGAGACACCGCGTGCTTGCCAACGACACGAGAGTGCGAACCGGATTTTCCGTGGGCATCATTATCGGCACGCGACTGCGAATCCGCCGGATTGACCGTGTTCTTCGCAGAGGGGAGAAATATTTTTCCCGACAGAAAGCACACAAACGAGAGGAGCCAGTTGTGGAGCTCAATTCCATTCTGCTTCGACAGACAAGCAAAAAGTATCTGGAGTTCAATTGGTAGTGTCAGCATCCAGCCACGCTACCCCCCCCCCCCATTCTCTTGACCTCCCTCCCCATATGGAAGCCATTGTATCTTGCCCAGGTACCATTAACATCGATCCTGACAGCTTCATGCTCTGATGGGGGCCAACAGACGCCACGGAGATTTTGGAGGGGTTGAACGGGGGGCTTCCGTGCTCGTACACCGCCCAAAGGCCTGCCCTAATTAATCGATTGATTAATTGCGTGGTGTGGTTTTATTTTGTCTTGTTGTTTCCGCACGGAGCGACTATCGGGATCGCCAAAACGGGACGAAAGAATCGATTCGGTAATCACTCTGCTGCGAGACGCGTTTGTCGCGTGACGATTGAAACCGATGTTTGGATTCTCCGCTGGCTTAAGCCAGCCTCACGCGAAGAGAAGTAACTTAATGTTGTGCAGTGCCGGATTATCCTCGTAGCAAAAGTAATTACTTTCCTATGCAAGTAAAAAAGTTTGTGTTTTCATATTTACGTATTTTTTTACAATGTAGGGCCCCTTTATAACATATGCTACAGGCCCCGCACTAGTTTAATCTAGCACTGCATGAACGACGTCACGATGTAAGACTCAACATTTGTATTGTTATAGCACGACTAATAAACATTCAGAATTCAATAGCAGTTATTTTACTCAGGTCTACCCTTGATGAAAAAAAAAAGGAGAGACTTCTGATCTCAATGGGTTCTCACCTGGTCTTCAAATATAAAGGAACTAAAATTGAATTAAATTTCGATTTAAAGCTTTCGTGACTGCAGGGATTAATCTTCTTGGTTCTTTTGGTAAAGTCACGTAGAAGGGAAATAATAAAATCATAAAAATAAAACATAATAAAATAATTCTCACGACGTTTCGGCCACAACGCAAGCAGCCGTCCTCAGGTGGAGAAGACAGGGTCAGACTCTGTCTTCTCGACAGACCTGTTCTCCACCTGAGGACGGCTGCTTGCGTTGTGGCCGAAACGTCGTGAGAATTATTTTATTATGTTTTATTTGTATTATTTTATTATTTCCATTCTACGTGACTTTACAATTGAATTATTGAAGGTCGTCAAAAGAGCCATTACTTTTTATATATAAAAAGCAACAGCTCTATCTGAAATGTGTTCATGGGCCACGGCATCTCTCTCTCTCTCCTGTGCTCGTGTTTGGTGGCATCTGATACTCGAGGCTGCTGCACATGATTTATTTCGTGTGTTTGAAGGGAAAAGCCGGTGTCTAAGGTGAAAACTATTTATAACGGTGTTAAAGTGCATTTATGGCAGCAACTGATGTGTGATGTATAGTTCAAGTAACTCGTCTTAAGGAGCATCACAAACATTGCCCAGGTAAATTTTGACTTCAAACTTTCGTGACTAAAGGGACTCATATTCATTGGTTCTTTCGGTAAAGTTAAGTAGATAGAAAATAATAAAATAAAATATAATAAAATAAAAATAATAATTAATAAAAAACTAAAACTCACGACGTTTCGACCGCAACACAAGCGGTCGTCACGAGGCGTCTGATGACCACCGCTGCGCCTGATGACGTGTTGCGTTCGAAACGTCGTTAGTTTTTGTTTTTTATTAATTGTTAAAATTTTATTATTTTCATTATTTTTATTTTATTATTTTCTATCTACGTTACTTTACCGAAAGAACCAAAGAACATTACCCAGGTAATATCAATCCCCTTTATTTTTACCCCCAGAGTTTCACGAGGCTTCTTTTTTAAGAGGGTCTTGCTACATTTGCGAAGTTTCACCAATTCCATGGACTTCCATAGACGAGACCTTTTGGCTTCGCGTGCCGAGGAAATTAGAAGCCGGAGAACACCCGCCTCGCGCACACAGCGGTCGACACGCAGCACCGCCACCTCCTGGCTGCCACGTGGACCTCACGCCTGTATCACCTGGCAATGCCCTGGTGTCTAAGGGGGCCCATCCATTGAGTAGGTACGCAAAAATCTGTCAAAACTTGACCCCTCCCCCCCTCCCTGTACGCACGCACCCTCCGCCCCCCGAATCCTATAGAACAGGCCGATATTTAATCCACGCAGAAACGATCAAGGATTAATAATATTCACGTGTTTAAGCAAACAGATAGTCCACCGCCGGACTATCTAACTCACTTGAAGGCCAATGTAGACAAATTATTATCGAAGCTTCACCACCCCCCGTTTCCTATGCGTACATTGTCAGTAGACCCCCCCATACGCAAGCGTACGCATTTGAGTTAACCCCCTCCACTCCCCCCTCCATGCGTACGTACTCACTGGATGGCCCCTTACTCGCCGAAATATTAAGCGGATGGCCCACGCTCGTAGGCAGGCGCGCCCCGTGGAGGCAGCGAGGGTTTTGTTGATCCATCAAATTCGTGAAACTCCCTCCCCCCCAAATCCACCTCCCGGCTTGTCAGGGTTTTGGCAGCACAGCAAGCGGGTTAGTTTCTATCCGTGCGGTGATTGAGTGTTAACACCACACCACCCCACTCCCCGCGCAAGCGCGAGGTCGATTTCTCTGGGCACTCTGATTTCTTCCTCTTCGCATGTGTTTTCATGGAATTAGTTAGGCATCGCTAATATAGGATCGCAGAGCTTGGGAAATTGTTGGTGTCGGTTCTGGCTGCCTTCCCTCGTGGTGTCTGTGGCTTCCCACGCCCCTTCCCCCCCTCCCCCGTGTACGATATTACGCATTCTACAGCGTCTCGAGATAGGATTTCCACGAGCAGCCGCAGCTATATGAGCGTGAAACATTCATTATTAATCTTCCGAGAGCCAGCTAGATCAGGGGTTTGGGATGGGGGGGGGGGGCATTCATGGGGGATTTGGTCATAGGCGAAAGAAACCGCGCGACGTCAACCCCACAAAGGGGGAAACCGGTAATGTTTTTTACGAGAACCGCACATTACATGTAAGCAGAGACACACACTCATTGCTTAATTTTTCAATATAAGCAACCCCCCCCCCTCCAACCCTAATACCAGTGGAGCTCTTATTCTATTAGCTGACCGGGTTTGACAATTTTTTTTTCCCAGGGCATCTCCATTCTCCGGGACTCTTTTGTACGTCCCAGCACTTTCAGCTGCCCGCCCCATCCCAACCACCCCCCCCCCCGTGCCAAAGTGGCGGTAAATATATCCGCGCTACTTTCGGAGGTTGTTAGACCTGGCGGCGGCTGGGATTGGTCACAATTTTGGCCGTCTTCGGTTTTTTTGTTTGTTACGCGAGGGGGGGGGGCGGTGGAGAACGAGAGAGAGCACGTGGGAGCCCAACAGAAAAAAAAAACAAAAATTTCGGCGGGTGAAATTCTTGTTTCTGTCCGTTTCGATGGGGGGAAAAGGGACCGTGCTCGTTAAGACCCTGCTCGTCGACGTATTCCAAAGGTTAATGCGTGCCACGTGAACTCCAGGGGAGGGGGGGCTGACCACGTGACCGAAGAGAGAGGGGAAGGAAAAATGAACAGAAGAGGCGGAGGAGAGATCAGCGAGCGGTGGGTCGGCGTGCAAACGATACCGCGGGCTGACGTCCGATTCGTTCAGCTCGCGATGCGTTCGTCGAGTTTGCCTCGCTACGTCTCCGGCCACTCTACGTGCTGTGAAGAAGGGGCATTGATCGAAACATCGCCGATCACGTATTTTTTTTCTTCTAAGGCATTCTTCCTGACAATTGTGTTGAGTTAAAAAATAATAATATTACGTTTGGTTCGTTAATATATTTGACTTATTTAAGCACTAGCAATTGAAACTAAAATTGACTGCCGCGTGATGAGTACCTCTTTTGCAGGGCATGTGAGAAAGAGTGCCATAGCGTGGATAGAAGAGGTCACTTTGAAGGGACCTCAGAAGTAGTTCTGTGACGTCTCCTTCTGCGTGCCGTTCTCTCACGCACGGTGGAGGGGATGCACTACTGTTTGTGTGAGAGTTCTGATTAGACACGTCAACATCTTGTCACGTGACACCGACCAGCACAATCATACAACTAGGAAGGGATTACGAAGAATTATTTTCATGCATTTTTAAAACTGAATAAAGAGAGACTAACAATTGTCGGAACACACAAGGGTAATGAACGCAACTTTACCGAACTAAAACTACGGAGCACAGAACAGTGACGAGGTATCCAAAGAACGGGCACAGGAGTAATTGAACACGGGAAAGGAACGCGTACGGGAATACCAAACAATCCACACATCACACACACACAAAAACTACACGAACAAGCAGTGGCAACAGAAACACGTGGAGGAGTGGAGAAAAGTGCGTGCAATATTACCAATAAAAAAGGTCAAAGATCGCTCCTCTTTATACAAACGCGACGATGATTGTTCAGCTCGGAGCAGGGGGGGGGGGGCGGGCGGTGGGGGGGGGTGCGGGGAGGGGATGGGAATTGCGTTGCGCAGAAAAACACCGAAGACTCGGCCGCGTGAACGTGCCACTGGCGTAACCAGATGCAGAAAACGACCCTCGGAGGGGCGGGCGGGTGGACGTGCGGGCTTCACGCTCGCCTGCCGCCCGTTTGAGACATGCGGCAGGGACGGGCGAGGGGGGGTGGGACTGGGGCCTGCGTGAGCGATGGAAAGCAGGCCGTGCGGGCAGAGTGATTAAAGCTCCCCGAGAGGACAGCTCCGAGGCGTGCAACGGTTCTCCTCCGTCGAAATACCTGCGCGCCCGCAGCAACGCGTTCCACGCACCTCTCTCTCTCTCTCTCTCCGCTTGAATGACAATCCTCGCGATTGCAAATGCAGGGGAGGGGGGAAAGGTTAGGTAAAGGTTGTTGTTGTTGTTATTATTATTGTTGCTGTTGTCAGCCTGTAACTAACTTCCCACTGCTGGGCAAAGGTCTCTCCAATTTTCTCTCCCGTTCCTTCCTCCTCCCAGCGCTGCCCCCTGTCTGGTCATGACCTCTGCACTCGGTGATGTCATCTCGCTGCTGTGTCCGTCTCTCCTTCGTTCGCCCCTTGTCCTCAGTTCGTCTCGTCTGCGGTCAAATTTGTCTCTCTCTGTCGGTTGTTCTCATGATTTTCCTTCGCTTTCAAAAAAACGTATTTCCGAACACACTCCTGTGCGTACCTGCGCACATGTGTGCGGTGAACTTGTTTTTTGCACGTAAGCAACCGTGTTAATTTTCGATTTAAAGCTTTCGTGACTGCAGGGATTCATCTTCTTGGTTCTGTCGGTAAAGTCCCGTAGAATGGAAATAATAAAATGATAAAAATAAAACTTAATCAAATAATTCTCACGACGTTTCTGCCACAACGCAAGCAGCCGTCCTCAGGTGGAGAACAGGTCTGTCGAGAAGACGGAGTCTGAATGACACACCCCAGGCTTGGCGCGACTATTTAAGCTGGGATGGAGGGGGGAAGAGCGCCTTGACAAAATTATTTGCATATCAAGAGGAATTTAGCATATTTATGGCAAATGCAGATATGCGATTAGTACTACTTGTTTAATTTTTATTGTTTTATTATTTTATTATTTACATTCTACGTGACTTTACCGAAAGAACCAAGAACCGTGTTAATCTTCAAGAGTTCCATAGTCCCGAGGTCGCGGATTCAATCTCGAACCTGACGCCTTCATATTTGGAGTTTGTGTGTTCTCTCTCTCTCTCCCCGTTTTTTTCCCCTCCACATTTAAAATCTGCGATACATTTCCACACGACGATAAGCCACTTCGCTGAGCTATCGTTTGTGGTCAGATCGCTTCTGAAAAGAGCTACAAAGCTGAGTGGGCCTTATCTGATCAAATAAAAAAAAGTGTATTCGTTCCACAGCTAGAGTTGCAAGCATACAAGTCTGACAAAGGTAAAGGTGCAGGCCTGAACTTTGGTTGCTCACGCTGCCAACTGCAGGTGGAAGATTTCCACTAAGCTCCAGAGAGCCAACAGAGGGGGTAATTTTGGCCTATTCTTCCACATTGGCCAGGTGTCTTGGAAGAAGGTAGGAGTACCCACACTTTACCCCACCACACGTGACATTTTGATCAACTGTGACGTTGTTTGATTATACTGGATCTAAGAAAATGTATGATTACATTTTCAGCGTCCACTTTTTGCATCAACCTTGGGTTGGCAATAAATGTGCAAAACCAAGCAGCGATGCGCAACATCTTTCACTAAAGCTCACCACCTTCTCAAAAAGGTGAACTAATAAATAAGTGAATCGAAAATAACGTTCTGGACTTTGAGGAGATGGGCGTGCAGAGAGGATTCTCGTGATTTTCTGGAACAACTTCGGAAGTTTGTAAGAGGGACGTGGCGAGAAAGTGTTTCAGATGTGACAAGAAAACGGATGTCGCAATGGGCAGGGCACGTGTTCGGGATGGCGGAGGGAGAGATTCCAAGAGAGGCATTGGCTGGTACTCGATGTTCTTATTATCATGAACGATGATGTGACGAGGACTTGAATTTATAAATAAACGGGGAGAAAAATGTGCTTTGGCAATTTTCAAAACAAACATTTTTGGGCAACTCGGAAAAATTTAACCATTGACTCTGACCATGTGGCATACGGACACGATGTCTCGGTTACTTGGCCAACAGTTATTATCATTGCATGCATCATCATCATAATCATCATGAGCCACGCTGTATCAACTATTGGATGCATGCCTTCCACACACCCCACCCCACCGCCTCCTCTTACGGTCCTACGATGCCACGATCCATCTCACTCGGATGAACGCAGGAAACTGAGATTTTCGTTCTGTCTCAGCGGTTGTTGTTGTCCTGTCAGACGCCTTTCTCTCCTCCTCCTTCTCTCCGTTCCATTTGGCTACCACTCGGTCACCCGTCTCAACCGTCTGCCATCATTCCTCGTAGCGATGCCGCATCCTGCCCGAGCACACTTACTTTCATTGGCAACAAACCCACCCCCCCTCTCGCATTTGTCAACAACAATGCGGCCTTAAATAGGGGAGAAAAATATGTATAGGTGACGTTTCGGGCAATGGACTTTTTTCATAGCGCATGCATGAAGAAAGTCCATTGCATAAAACGTCATCGATTTAATGTTTTCACTTTAAAGCCCACATTATGATTCTTCTTCTTCTTTCGTACGGCCGATGTAGATGCAAAGGCACCAACTAACAAGGTCACAATTCAGGTGGCCAAGCACCAGACAGCTGCGTCAGGAGCAGCGGCCGCGACGTCTCCTTCGTATTTGTGGATCGGGGCATTGCGTCGTTGTACGTTGTTACGGTGCGTTCGGGATGATTCGCAGTTGCACACCACTGGGGAGTTTGCTTTTTTAAATCCTTTATATTAAGTTCGCTTGCTTGCTTGCTTGCGTGCTTGCGTGCTTGCGTGCTTGCTTGCTTACGACCGTGCACATCTTTCGGTCGTTTTTTAACCCACTTCCCGTGATCCAATCGAGCTGACATTTTGCACACAGACTCGTTGTGCGAGACAATTAATGTTCGTGAAAATGTTTTCCCAAAATTTTACACTGTTTAGGGAAAACTAATTAAATATTTAATTACCAATTGCTTAATACTGGCAGACAATGATCTGACCCATAGGTGGCAGCCATCTCAAGCAAGAGGACGAGAGGACTCTAGCCGCCACGCATATAAAGGATTTATAGTGAAAAACTTGGTTTTTACATGTTATACTTATTACATTGTCCATTTGTGCATCAGGTGTCCGCATCTGCCAGGGTTTGCGCGGTAGAAGAGGATTCGGGTGGACCGTGAGCCTCGTGGAATATCAAAACACATTGTTTTTTGACGAACGGATGTCTCTAGTTGTTATTTGTTATTCCTGCTCGTGCACTCTTGCCAACTTAGCAGCAGCAGCACCAAATAAATAGTTTTTTTTTTGTTTCAGCAAAGCAGACGAACTTGTGGGATGGGGAAAAAAAAGCCTCACATCACCCTCCTTAAAACAAAAATAAACAGACATCTGCACAGTTGAAACCAAGTCACGTTTTAAAATTAACAGGCAAATTAGAAGCTAAACCGGCAAAGTGCACGCATCGAACGCACGCCCGCTGCGCGGTACGAACAACCAATCAGAATCGATGCGCGACATCGAAACGCCGATCAAGGAGAGCGCAATCGTGGCGGCCCTTGACCCCGAGTAACACGGACCCACAATATTTGCACGCGTTGGCATGGAGATGTACCCCTCTATGCCTTCGTGCAGCGATGACTTCAGCAACCATTGCCGAGGCCCCCTTTTCCCGTCTTCCCAGGAGACACACCGAGGCATTCTTTCGCTGCAGAAACCACACGTCCCCCCCCCCCACCTAGCCCCTCCCCCTCATCCCCCCCTCCCCCTCTCACCTCCCCAGGGCAGATATCCTCAGAAGAACCAGACGATCTCCGAGCGAGCAGCGGCTCCCTGAGCCGACCACGGTGTCATGATGTTGAATTGGAGGTAACGGCGCAGCCCAGCAACGACTTGGTCACGAGGGGGGGGGGGGGGGAGAAAGTGTCGAGGAAACTCGTTCCAGATATTCCGCACCGCCCCCACCCCCCCCCCTCCGTGCCCCGCCGGTCATGTTAGCCGTGGCTTGGAATCACACTCAGGTCGTCTGGGTCCACATCGCACAGTGGGCTACAAGTATAACCCGTAAAAACAAAGTTTTTCACTATAAATTCTTTATATGCGTGGCGGCTAGAGTCCTCTCGTCCTCTGGCTTGAGATGGCTGCCACCTATGGGTCAGATGATTGCATGGCACCATTAAGCAATTGGTAATTAAATATAATATTTTGATCCTAAGAAGTGTACAATTTTGGAAAAAAATTTTCACGAACATTGATTGTCACGCACAACGAGTCTGTGTAGAAAATGTCAGCTCGATTGGATCGCGGGAAGTGGGTTAAAAACGACCGAAAGATTTGCACGGTCGTAAGCAAGCAAGCACGCAAGCAAGTGAACTTAATATAAAGGATTTAATAAAGTGGTGAGAGGCAAAGACGCATTCCTGAAATGTGCTTGCGCGCGGCGCGGCTGGCGGACAGAACTCCGTGAGAGGGGAGCTCTGGATAGCACCTCTAGAGGTTGGGTTTTTTTAACGTTTAAACCGATTTATCCACGATGGCCACATCGTCTTGGAAAACATGGGAAAATACTCACACTTTACCCCACCATACGCGACTTGCCGATCGACTAACTGTGGTTTACCCATTTCTACGTGTTTTTTGCTTTACCAAATGATAGCTCAACGAAGTGGCTTATCACGTGGCAATTTATAGCAGCCAAACACTCTGAACGCACGTCGATTCTAAATGTGGAGGGAAAACCCGGAGGAACCGGAGAAAAATCCACGCGACCACGGGGAGAGAGACACGCAAACTCCAAATATACAGCAGCATGCGTCAAGGGTTGGGTTCGATCCCACGACCTCCTGTACACAGCTGGGTGGAGAGAGGGGGGAGGGGAGGAGTTACGGAAACTTGCCCCATTGTTTCAAATCAATTCCCTTCTGAGATAAGGACGCCTTAATTTTTCTATTTTGTGGGTGAATGTAACCGATTGCACGCGATTGTTCTTGTTTGCTGTGGTCTCGCATAATCGCCCGCACGGCAAAGTAATGTAGAAACAAATTGGGCGCATACTTTGCAACGCTGCTAACAAATCACTGGGAAATCGAACCCAAGTGCTCTCAGAATGATTTCTGTGCAAATGTATTTATGGATAATAAACACACTTTTTATGTACTATACCAATGAGACCAACATCACCGTGGTGTCATGGTCAGACAAACCTCCGATTAGATTGGCTGGTACTCTTAGTTTTTTTTCGGTAAAGTCACGTAGGTAAAAAATTAAATGAAAATTAATAAAAGTAATAATAGAAAAAAAATCACTAATTTTCGGAGGCAACACAAGTCTCCGTCATCAGGTGGGACCGTCACAGCCAGATTTGCTGTATCAAGTGAGGCAGGGATTCCAAGATGCAAGCTCTTAAATACAAGTTAAGGGGGAGGAGAGGGGGGGGGGGGGCTTATCAGAATGTGGTAGCCAATGAATGGAACGTATTGGGAGGGGGGGGCGGGGCTTAAAGAGAGCACGAGGTGTACGTCGACGTGGACGTGTTTGTGCGCAAGTCCCTGTTGGTGCACATGGTAACGTATTGGAAGGGGGGGGGGGGTACGTATGGTGCGAAAGAAGTTCTACATACATACATACATTCAATGCAGAGGTCACCTCTGCATTGAAGATGTCCTGGCACTTTAGTTGAAACATTGGGCAAGTTTATTAGCTAAATCTGGATTACAATGGAGCAATTGTTTAGATTATAGTACCTGTGTCTCTAACCTATTATGAATAAGTGAAGTTGACAAAACTTTACAATTTTAGCCTGGCTGCGGTGGCTATGCACGCGGCCTGTAATCCAGCACTGTGGAGGCAAAGACATGTCAAACCGCTTTTCTGTGATATTAGATGAGGTCCCATACCCCCGCTAGCCCAGGATAAGTCAGTGCAGAAAAGTGCGGACGAATCTCTATCTGCTTCCAACTGTATGGGGATAGAGCGTTTCCCCCCATCTCCTGGATGCAGATATTATTCGGGCTTTTCTGGTTTCCTCCGACACCTATAAACTCTCGGACATTGGCTGAATTCGGCCGAAAACAATTGCAGACTATCCACGGAGCGATTGTGGACAAGCAACCCAAACAGGGGACCAAAAAGGACAGTAATCTGCGCTCCTTGAACGCAGAAGGAATAGCAAAACGACACCAACTATCTCCTGAATCCCTCTCGTCGTGTGGCAAGAAGACCCCAACATTGGCATTTACCTCCTGGACAAATTGCTGCCATCATATGCAAGAAATGAATATAATTGACCGAGAACGTCTTGAAAAAAAAACAAGAATATGTTTTACCCCTTCCCAGCAATTAAACAGGTGTTAGATGCTCAAACACCAAATATAAACCTTCTACAAGGAATCCAGTCTGCATTAACCACAAGCACTTGTGGTGAACATGCATACAAAAGGTTTCATATATTTGGTGTTTGAACACCTTAACATCTCCTGTTTTATTTCCAGGAAGGGTAAAACCTCTTCTTATTTTTCATTCTTTGATACTGGTTAAAATAAAGGTCCCATGATATCTTAAAATAAAACATGCAGCAGGATTATCCTGTACAAGGTTATTTGGACTCAGTGTCGCTTTCCTGGGTAAACAATTAAATATGATATATACAAAGACAAATATCCCCCATATAGCCTGAGCAAATTGTTGGGGCAAGTTCCGTTAGCAAGCACCTATGAAGGTTGGGTACAGCACACGAGGGGTGCGTGGCCATAAACACGTACGGCCGTCTTTGTCTCCCAAGTGGCGATGTTTACAAACCACACCAGGCACACATTTGAAGCTGAGTCGACCTAGCGGAGGCCCACGACTGGTTCAGATAATCGTCACGGGTGTCGACCGCGAGCGGGAATGTAAACCCGGGTGGCCGGGTTCCTAGCGTGGCGCGCTTACCGCGACCCTACCGCTCCCCACTATATAAACAAAGACTCGATGACATACATTTATTGCTGCGACGTGCTATTTTTGCGTAACACCTGTTGATATTCCGGTAGTGCTACCCCCCTGCCCTGAAACGGGGCTATGTTTTGCAAAGTGTCGGACAGATCACAGACTCGGTACTTTTATTGAAAATCCCGAGCCAAGAGGCGCAGCTGAGATGCACCTCGTCCATCGCTGAGCAGTCCTGGTACGGTGCCACGTGAATGTCTTCGTCGTCGTCAAATGAACAGGAGCGCAGCGAGACTCCACTGAGTGCCCCCCCCCTACCCCACCCCCCCCGACTGGAACACGTGGGATTTTTCCACAGCTGTTTCCACAGCCTCTGAGCCACATCGGTCGGCACGTACGCATGTACGTGCCGTTGAACTTCTTTCACACCGCACCAAGTCCAACCGCGCTTCCCAAGAGACGCGGGCATCAACTATCCTGCAGATTTCCCCTCCGGCAGCGGCTCCATCGTCAACATTTCCTTTTAGTGGATGTTATTATTACAGTGGTCAATACACTTTTTCTGGCATAAGGTATTCCAACGGTTTTAAGGTGATTTTGGGGTGCTGATTCCAAATCTGGCATGAATTTTTGTCTATCACATCAGGTTTTTGAGATATCAAATATTGCATTTTCAATAAAACCCGCAGAAGAAAAATATTAAATAAATGTGGATATCTACATAAAATGATATTATAAACACACTATCCTAAAAATACAGCACCTTATTTTAACACTAAAGCAGTCACTGACTCGCAACAACTTGCAATCATAAGTGACAGAGTTAATTTCGGGTAAAATCAATGAAAATGGGGTTTGCCGATAGCATAAAATGAGATGTGATAGAGCAAATCTGAGATCAGATCTGGAATCAACACCCTGAAATTAGTCTAAAACAGCTGCAAAAGTCCAGGCCAGATTTTGTTGTTGTTGTTGACCAGTGTTATTTATTCTTATTCCTCTTCCTCTGTTTCTTCTTTTCCGCAGACCTCCTAAAAGTGCTCTCGCGAAACCCACCAGGGGTCACCTACACCAAAGGTTGGGAACCGCTGCCTTTACGGCATTGTGTGCACGTTGAACTTCCTTCGCACCGCACGTAGCCCTGGGTCGTGCTCATCGGCGGTGCAGCAAGCGCCGGCCGCCGTGGGTCTGGGTAGCGAGCGCGCTGCTCGCCCCAGCGGTGTCGCCGCTTCCATCGCCCTCCCGCTCGGCAGTCGAAACAAATGCGTCGACGTTTCGTAAGCAGACCCCCAACCCACCCCACCCCCGTTCCACTCCTGACGTATGGGGGGGGGGGGGGGGTCAATCGGCGGGTTTCGTGCCAGTTGTAAAAGTGTGGGCAACTCCCTCTTCTTCAAATACGCCCGGACCCAGAATGTGAAAATTAGGCCTCAACACCCTCCAGAGGGTGGCCTCTCGACAGCTCTCTCTTTCTCGCCAGTGGAGAACCTTCCGGCAGCAGTGGCGTGAGCGAGGAATTGCACGGCTGCACCTTTGCCAATCCTTTGTTGATAGCGCACGGCTACCCGATTTTCATTCCCAGCCATGGCTAACATCACAGGTGTGGGGATATATTAACGCCGATTTAAACCGTGATTTTTTTTACCAGCTAAGGCCAACCTGAGCTATGTAGCTCTTTATCAGATGCGACATGGCCTCAAATAATAGCTCAACGAAGTGGAAATGTGTATCAGCCAAATACTCCGAACGCGTGATGTTAATTATAAATGTGGAGAGGAAAACCCGGAGGACCCGGAGAAAAATCCATGCGACCACAGGGTGAGAGACACTTAAACTCCAAATATACAGCAGGCGTCAGTGTCAGAATCGAACCCACAGGCTCCTGTATACCCGGCGAGAGATATAACATCTCGCAACCACGCCGCCCTATCTGAAACGGGCTTCTGGGCTTGCATCTCGTTCCCCAACCCTATCACTGACACAGCATGGGGGTGGCGGGTCCGAGGAGGAGGCCTTCATCCAGCAGTGGATTGATAAAGTCGCGTTGTATATCGGTATCGTAATTGTAGTGCTGAAAAAGAGAGCCCCGGATAAGCTGCGCAATTTACAGCGGAAATTGTTATGGCCTGTGACATGTCAAAAAAGCTAATGGAAGGAGTGTTTTAATTCACGCTGCCCCATGGAGGAAAGCCAAATGCTCCAGCCCAGTCTAAGTCTCGCTCTACCCCAGTCTAAGTCTCGCTCTAACCCAGCCTAAGCCTCGCTCCAGCCCAGTCTAAGCCTCGCTCTAACCCAGTCTAAGTCTCGCTCTAACCCAGTCTAAGTCTCGCTCTAACCCAGTCTAAGCCTCGCTCCAGCCCAGTCTAAGCCTCGCTCTAACCCAGTCTAAGTCTCGCTCTACCCCAGTCTAAGCCTCGCTCCAGCCAAGTCTAAGCCTCGCTCTAGCCCAGTCTAAGCCTCGCTCTAGCCCAGCCTAAGTCTCGCTCTAACCCAGCCTAAGTCTCGCTCCAGCCCAGTCTAAGCCTCGCTCTAGCCCAGCCTAAGTCTCGCTCTACCCCAGTTAAGCCTCGCTCCAGCCCAGTCTAAGCCTCGCTCTAACCCAGTCTAAGCCTCGCTCCAGCCCAGTCTAAGTCTCGCTCTAGCCCAGTCTAAGTCTCGCTCTAACCCAGTCTAAGCCTTGCTCTAACCCAGCCTAAGTCTCGCTCTAACCCAGTCTAAGCCTCGCTCCAGCCCAGTCTAAGCCTCACTCTAAGCCAGTCAAAGTCTCGCTCTAACCCAGCCTAAGTCTCGCTCTAACCCAGTCAAGCCTCGCTCCAGCCCAGTCTAAGCCTCACTCTAAGCCAGTCAAAGTCTCGCTCTAACCCAGCCTAAGTCTCGCTCTAACCCAGTCTAAGCCTCGCTCCAGCCCAGTCTAAGCCTCACTCTAAGCCAGTCTAAGTCTCGCTCTAGCCCAGTCTAAGCCTCGCTCTAGCCCAGTCTAAGCCTCGCTCTAGCCCAGCCTAAGTCTCGCTCTAACCCAGTCTAAGCCTCGCTCTAGCCCAGCCTAAGTCTCGCTCTAACCCAGTCTAAGCCTCACTCTAACCCAGTCTAAGTTTCGCTCTAACCCAGTCTAAGCCTCACTCTAACCCAGTCTAAGCCTCGCTCCAGCCCAGTCTAAGTCTCGCTCTAACCCAGTCTAAGCCTCACTCTAACCCAGTCTAAGCCTCGCTCTAGCCCAGTCTAAGTTTCGCTCTAACCCAGTCTAAGCCTCACTCTAACCCAGTCTACGCCTCGCTCCAGCCCAGTCTAAGCCTTGCTCTAGCCCAGTCTACGCCTCGCTCCAGCCCAGTCTAAGCCTTGCTCTAGCCCAGTCTAAGCCTCGCTTTAGCTCAATCTAAGCCTCGCTCCAACCCAGTCTAAGTCTCGCTCTACCCCAGTCTAAGTCTCGCTTTAGCTCAATCTAGCCCTCGCACTAGCCCAACGAACCCAAGCTCGTCCTCACTCTATCCCATTCCTATCTGTAGCCCAAGCCTTGCCTAGCCATAGCTCTAGCCCATTGTCAGCTAGCCCTGGCTCTAGCGTAGTGCAACCTCGCCCTATCCTAGCCATAACTTTAGACCAGTGCAACCTAGCCCTGGCTCCAGTGCAAGTTGCAGCCTTCCTCGCAGCGAGAAACGGGCGCCAAGTCCAGCGGCAAATGTAAAGTCCCAGAGGTCCCGAGGCTCTCATTTAAGCCATTGAGCTAATAAAAATAAGATAATAGTCAGGATGAGACCTTGACACCGCCTCTCTCCACCCCCTCCCCCCCCCCTGCTGCTACTCCAAGCCTGCACGGCTTCGGCTCACGACTCGGAGCCACCCCTTCCCTCGCTGGACATAATTACTAGCAGATTGATTGTAGGCACTAACTCACGGAAACTCTTTGAAAAGCTGAAGAAGCAGAAGGGGGGGGGGGGGCAGATGGGGGTACAGATGGGGTTGGGGGTACAGGGGGGGGCATGGAGGATTTGTGAGAGTGTGGGGGGCACGGGGGCTGGGTTGGGGATGGCGCTTCGGATCGCTCGCTCCGTGCGTTCGGCTGTGCCGTAATATCCCAGAACCAGACAGGCACTGCTGCTAATGACACACGTGGCCTTCTGCAAGCAATCTGAAGATGATTGGAAACACCGGCATGGAATTTTAAGTGCTTCCATGCAGCTGGCTACTGTAACAAGACCGGCTTTCTCCCACCATTGTTACCCCTAACTTATTCCTAAGCCTCACCAAAACGGACAGCGGAAGACTTCAAAAGCCACAAAAAAAACTTATGGTGGGTTAAAGGAATGAAATAAATAATGAATTATAGGCTTGCAAAGTAGGAGGGGGCGGGGAGAAGCGGGGGGGGGGGGGGCTCTTAATTTTTTTTGTAATGTATGTTATTGCAATGCTGCGCTTAAGTAGGTAGGAGAGCCATCTGAAGAATGTGTGTTTATACTGGGCTGTCCAACCATCTCCCCGCTCTGTCACACTGTTTGAAATATTCCTAACCTCTGAACTATTATTAAGCAATTACACGTCAACGTGAAGTCAAAACAGACGTCAAATTATTTTTAAACAGGATACAATTAGCCGCGCGCCGCTGTTGTTCAAGCACGTGCTTTAGAGAAAAAAAAAACCGTGATTATTTCAACTAATTTTTACCGAAGAAGATTGCGCTCCGAGAGATTCCGATCCCAAGAATTCGTTTTGTCCACAGCCACTGAGGCTCCGTTAATTTGCTTCAAACAGCAGCAATAACAAGAAGTAAGAAGACGAATAAAAATTAGACGCGGGGGGGGGGGGGGGAAGAGTATATTGCGCGCAAAAGTGTTTTCTAATAACAGGATGCACGGTGTTAACCAAGTGGGGTCGTGCCTAGTTTTTTGTTTAAACCATGGCATTACCGATAAATTAGATAACTACTGCTCACGATGTAAGTGTGCTATGAAGAAGGGGGAGGGCGCCCCATTGGCCGAAACGTCACCGATTATAAACGTGTCCCTGTTAATGCCACAACAAAAACGCGTTTCGTTTTTTTTATAGTTCAGAGTTGCCCATTTGGTGTCGAGCGGCGGTTTTCTCAGCCATAGTGGATCCGCGGACGACTGTTGAACCTCGAAATATTCCTCGCAGAAACCCCATGCGGCAAGAGAATATCGAGTTAAAAAACAATTCTGATTATTATTGTAAATTTCGTATCTGCAGTAGTTCCAGCGGGACAACTTCACGCAGACTCGCGGGCCGCTAGTGGTCCGTGTACCGTTTGTTGGGAACTGGTGGTGCAGGGGAACCCTAAATACGGTTTTAAACTTGTTCACTTTAATAGGAATACACTTCATAATTTATAGACCGACCACCAAATTCATATCCCTCGATACGCGGTAAAATGTGGAAAGGCAAGTAGTCATGAATTCTTTATTAGGCCAATATACCCGCGCGTTGCTAGAATGCGGCCTTCCTTTGGCCGTATCTGTTCGCTTGCGGTTTACGTAACCGGGAGGAACAAAAATAACACACACGAAAAAAATTACAAAATAAAAAATGTATTATAACCTCCCGCTGTGTTTCTCTCAGGCGCACGCAACCAAGCAAGGACAATTTGAGCACTTGTAACCAAATAAGAGAGGTGTCCTAAAACATTTGCGTCAAAAAACCCAGTGCCGTGGTCAAGGTGTTCCGGACACGGTCGTGTCAGCGAAAAATTGTCGCACATCTAGGAAAGAGAGAGGGGGGGGGGGGCCTGGCTGGCTGGGTGGCCGTCAGAGGACAACTTGCGTGGTCGCAAGGGACAAAAAAAAAATACAATTTGTGCAATTGAATATCTCTATGAGTTCCTTGCGGGCGATTTAATCTGGGCCACATAATTCACACTGCACCGCACAAGTTAATGCAATATACGTTTACTGGGGGGGGGGGGGGGGGGGGAGGTTGTGTGGGGGGGGGGGGGCGACGTTTGCCCTGGCTTGCCGCGTCGCTTAAGTGAATTTCGCAGACTTTAGAGGATGACCTTTTTAGCGCGTGCTCTGACCCTGGGGGAAGGGGGGGTGGTGGTGGGCAGCTATTTGTTATGAAAATGCAATTCAGGAGCGAGGAGCGAGTGATATTGCGGATGGTGCGTGCGCGCACGTGGACAAAAAGGCGGCTGGGATATGAACTGGACGCGGTGGATAAAGTTTTTTCGTTTTTTTTTCTTTTCAAAACGTTACAACGTTCAAGTTGCTCCGACAATCCTGAAGGGAAATAAGAATGTCGTACGCGCTGTATCACGCTGCACGGGCAGAAAAATACCGGCAGGTGGGCCGTGGCAACGAGCATGAAAAAAAAACGCGCACTCTTACCCCTGCAAATATATTGATAACAGACGAAGCAGATTGCATTGGGCCGAATTGTATTTTTTTTTGGTTGTAAACGCAGGCGATATGATCCTGACGTTATGAGAAAATGTTGCGAAACGCTTTTCAGGACAACTCTATTCAGTTTAAAAGCAAATTGTGCGGTGCCAGTGACTGTTGACTAAAATTGCTTACATAATGTAGCGTACTACTGCACAAGTGAGCGTCGTTCTATACATGCGAGAGAGGGGTCTTTTAGCGTCAAAGCAAACACGAGTGCCATAATACACTTAAACTACAATAATTGCTACTGTTGCAGAAAATACAGAGTTCCTGCAGGAATTGTCATATTTCTATGGGCAATTCGCACGGAAAAATCTCTCATTCAATGGAATGGGATTATAATTGGAATGTTGCTTTTGGGGAGAATCACACAATTTGGATTTTACTATGTTACATTATGTTGCAATTATATTGTGAACACAGCTAAGCTAAGATAAATTCGGCTCACCGGAATGTCCACTTCCAGGCTGGCAGATCACCCCCGAAATGCATCTCGCATGAGCACGGCTCGGCTACGTAGGGTGTGAAAGAAGTTCGATATACATACGTACAATACATAAGCAGCCCACAATTGTTGATCGGCATGGCAAAGTACGTCCAAGCAACTATCGCGGCGTCCCGCGGCTGACGTGGCAACGTCTGGCATTCAGTGGATTTACTCGAGGCTCGAGTTCATCTGTGTTTTTTATAATCTGTAAATAATGGGGGGGGGGGAATTAACTAATTATCAATTAACCACCTATCTGTCAAATGCGCCCCCTTATTGTGGCCGGTTGGCCTGACAGGTAAGACAACCGCTACCCATCTGGAAAAAAGGACAAGATTGAAAAAATATATAAAAGACTCTAACGCCGGTGAAACACGATAGGCGCAATTAAAGTAATAATCTGTTTCCCCGCTTAATAACGCCGCGAAAGTTTTGGGGACATGTAACGACGCCGTTTGTGGCTATTGCGATCAATTTTATTCTCGTTTTTACTTAGTGAGCGCGTCAGCCCCCCCCCCCCCACTGCTTTGGTTGTTGCTCTCGGTCGAAACGTTTTGAGTCAGGGGTGGGGGAGGCTCTTTTTTCTTGATGGACGGACCGAAGGGGGGGAGGGGGGCCGCTCAACGGTCCTGGACACGCCGCTCAGCAGCAGCAGCAGGATGCCCCCAAAATCTCTCGCCCTCCGCGCTCCAAACGTCCCCACCTGTTTATGGATGTTTCAAAAATACAAGAGAATAGAAAGGAGTCACCCGCGCGCCCCCCCCCCCACACACCACCATCCCAACCCGACGCCTCCAACATTTAAGTAACTGCTCGCCGCTCGTAAAAAAATAGAAGGAAAAACCCACGGACCCGGCACCCGCCGCCCACATATTTACGGCGCCCATAAAACCGGGTTTGCTGGAGGGATTTAGTGCGGCTCTCGTCTCTGCGCCGTGATGTGTTTATTCATCTGGATAATGATGCATCTCGCCGAGCCGACATGGACCCGCCCGCTCGCTCGCTCGCTCGCAGTAGCAAGGACATCCTCGCGCATCTCATTCTCTCCCTGGGCTTCTTCGGATCTGTGCAGACTTTAAGAGGGCGGCTGCTGTTGCTGCTGCTGCTGCTGCGTAGCTCTCTCCCCACGTGCTTTCCGATTACACCGCGTGTTTGCTCGGCACGGTGGCCGACGTTTCGCTCCGCGTGCCAGGGGGCTTCCGTTGATGTGCGTGCGTCGTGTGCGTGTACCGTGTAGCGTGTGCCCGGCACGAGGAACACGGTCCACCCATACCAACGCTTGCATGGATGTATCGAGGCCCCCGCAAGGAGAAAAGTGACAAGACACGTGCTGCAATTCTGGCGACGGAGGCTCGCTACCCGAATGCTAACCGGTTGCACATGTCTTTGGCTCATTTCGATCAACGTTTAATACACCTGCCAACAATGCGACCACGTAACATGCCTTGTATTGCTAATACATATTGCTTCAATAAAGTTAAAGCACTACGCTTTCGCGCGGAGCAAGCAGTCTCACCGTTGTCACCCGAGGTGTACCTGTGCACCTCTTCGTTAATTCACTGCTGGATGAAGACCTCCTTCCCCCACGCCAAGTCGTTCATGGGAATTGTTCTACTCGGTACTTCGAAGGTAACTTAAAAAGGGGGATCTGAAGACGCGGGCTCTGTAATACCAACTTCTGTGGGCCCAGCTCGGACGCCGATTGTCGTGCTTGCTCTGCGGGAAATACGAAGGGATTCTTGAGCTCACGGCGGCACGAGCTCGGCACCACATCAGGATGACATTGGGGCACAATGACACACGAGGAGCGATTCAGATGTTTATATTTGTTGGGTTTTTTTTCGAGCCAGGCTGATTGGGCAATGGCAAAGCCAGGACCACCAGAGATCACAGACTGAGATGTATATTCTAGATTTGAAGCTTTTCGTGACTGCAAGGATCCATACTCTTTGTTTTTTTCGGTAAAGTCACGTAGGTAAAAAAAGAAAAAACTAAAAAATAAATCACGACGTTTCGAAGGCAACACAATCCACTGAGGCTTTGTGTTGCCTTCGTGACTTTACCGAAAAAACCAAAGAGTATGAGATGTATATCTTAACTAATCGCTCTAACAGACAAGCAATTGCACGCATATATACACTGTATATAAGAATGCCCAACACAAAAAAAACAAGTTCCAAATGTACAATTTAGAAAAAAAACAAGATTCGTGAAAATGTCAAGTCTTTAGACGATTCTCGAACCATCTGGGACACTTTAATCTGGAA
Source organism: Lethenteron reissneri (assembly GCF_015708825.2). Classification (NCBI taxonomy): domain Eukaryota; kingdom Metazoa; phylum Chordata; class Hyperoartia; order Petromyzontiformes; family Petromyzontidae; genus Lethenteron; species Lethenteron reissneri. Next base: position 10,004,226 of record NC_083814.1, on the reverse strand, counting down.
CCAGGGTGCTTGAAACACTGGTGGAGAAAAACAAAAATATCTCAAAGATGATAAACAGGTGGCAATTTGAGTGCAGTTGCAGCTATCAGTCGCCACTGATATAACCCACGACTGGGAATCGAATATTCTCGAGATCGTCGAGTTTGCTGCCCTGTGTGTGAGTCACGCCACGCGCCGCCGTTCCATCCACCAATTGATTCAACGAAGTTCCATTTGACTCTTTTCTATAAAAGTACGATTCGTGACCACACGCATCAACCTGCTTTATTGGAAGACATTCTAAGCTGTTCGAAATTACAGTGCATTCCTCCACGCTCTGTTCGAAACACTTGGAATTTATTTCCCCTAAAACGAGTGGAGACATAAAATGACTCAGCCCTTGCCCTTTGAAGACACAAACAGACGAGGCTGGCCATACATATACTGCATATTTAATTAAACAATCATCCTCCATTTAAAGCTTTCGTGACTGCAGGGATTCATCTTCTTGGTTCTTTCCGTAAAGTCACGTAGAAGGGAGTTGTGGCCGAAACGTCGTGAGAATTGTATTATTTTATTATTGTGTTTTATTTTTATTATTTTATTATCTCCCTTCCACGTGACTTTACCGAAAGAACCAAGAAGAATCATCCTCCACTACACCAACTCCCGCCTCTGTCCGCCCAGCAGCATGCGTGGGTACCGTCAGTAGGCCTCGGCAAGGTAAGGTAAAGGTGTAAAAACAACGAGCCTACCTTTGCCTTTCCACGATACAATCACTCTACCCTTCCTTTTACCCTTTAGCAGGTAAGGTAAAAGGTAAAAAGCCACGAGCCTACGTTTTACCCTACCCTTTACCCTTACCCCTTGGCATGTCGACACCTTTACCTTTACCCGGTAAAAAGGGTACAATTACCTTACCTTGCCGAGGCCTACCGTCAGAGTTAGTCGAGCGACGAGCCTCAAGAGGTGGGGCAAAGTGCGGGTACACCCACGTCTTTCAAGACACCTGGCCATCGTGGAAGAGTAGGCCAAAAGAAACACCTTCTAGAGCGGGTGCTGAAGAGCCCCCTTCTCTCGTGGAGGCCGCTTTACTCTAGCAGTGATAATTCACAATACATTGCAGGGCTGCACCTTTACCATTTAGCTTCTTACACGAATGCCTGTAGGAATATTAAAAAAGAAATGCAAATCGTGTTTAATATTAACGGTAATGTTTTAAATGTTGCCGTCGCCTGGACCAAATGCTTTCGCCGCAATATTTCACGTGAAGTAAACCATAACTTGTGACATGAAAATTGCTCTCACCCGGCGTACACGGGCGGAAACCGATCCAAGTGACTTTTAAAAAAAGGCAACGTTTAAACAAAAAGGGAGATCGGAGAGTTATTTAAACGGTCAACAAAAGAAAAGAGTCCTTAAAGTCTCATTTTTTAAACAGTAAATATATACAGGATAACATAGGTACATTACTTCGCCAGGTATATGGCCTTTGATCCAGTACAATGAAAATGATTGGGTTGGATCGCACAGATTTATGTGAGGTCCACCAATTTCCTATCATAAGTATGATGCATAAAATAAATATCATGGATTAAGACTGTAAGGTGGCCTGGAGATGACGGTAAGGCATACAAATTCTAGAATCCATCTGTGTGGAGCTGTTAGCATTACCCTCTCGTAAACATGGGTTGTACTGTATTACGTTCCGTGCCGTTACAGGAATTGCTAATAATTACGGATAATTAACCAGTGGACGACGGGATCGATGATGAAAAACGCGGGTTTTTATCTGGGCTCTAAATTAACTCTCACATTACGGGCACATCTTTTATGCAATTCCTTGGAATCTATTCTTGTGGATGGCAAAAATGCGTTCAGGAGCTAAGATGCCACATTCGAGATCTGTTATCAGGATAGAGTTTGTGTTTTTTTTGCCTTTCCTCCGATCGGACGAGATCTTCCACTCTACCGACTAACTTCCCTAGATAACAATAATAAAGATAGTTTACAGGTCCAGCCATCGTGGGGGAATAGCACTAACCTCCTCTTCGCAGGCCTCAGCCAGTGGTGTAAACGACCAGTGCCTAACGGTGAGGGGGGCGCGTTTCTCCATACCACGATCACTGCCGACTTCCTCACAAAGCGGTGCTCAAATTTCGATTTAAAGCTTTCGTGACTGCAGGGATTCACCTCCTACGCATTCCACAAGTAGTGACTAATCCCATACCTGCATTTCCCATAAATATGCTAAATTCCTCTTGATATGCAAATTCCTTTGTCAAGGCGCCCCTTCCCCCCTCCAACCCAGCTTAAATATACGCTGCCAAGCCTGGTGGTGCCCTATTCAGACGCTGTCTTCCCGACAGACCTGTTCTTCACCTGAGGACGGCTGCTTGCGTTGTGGCCGAAACGTCGTGAGAATTATTTTATTATGTTTAATTTTTTATTATTTTATTATTTCCCTTCTACGTGACTTTACCGAAAGCGGTGCTCGTGCTATCGATCCAGGAGGGCCGAGTCAACATCCCCCGTCAACGGGAAGTTGGAACATCTATCCGGTTCAACCAGATAGATGAATCCTATACCTGCACCTCCGATTCGCACGGTTGGCTATGTACGGTGCGAAAGAAATTCGGTACGTTTCACAAGCCCCTACGTCGATCCACTGCTGGACGAGGGCCCTCCACCACATCGTGTCGATGATGGGGTTTTTTTTCTTCTTGGTTCTTTCGGTAAAGTCACGTAGAATGGAAATAATAATCACCTGAGGACGGCTGCTTGCATTGCGGCCGAAACGTCATGAGAATTATTTTATTATGTTTTATTTTTATTGCTTTATTATTTCCATTCTACGTGACTTTACCGAAAGAACCAAGAAGATGAATCTCTGCAGTCACGAAAGCTTTAAATCGAGATGGGGGTTTTGTTTGACTATAATTCACCACACTGCTCAGTGCGGGTCGGTCAAGGGAGATGGGTGGGGGGGGGGCAGGACCAGATCAGACATCATTCGCCACTGATGTGTGCTGCGACCGGGTATCACTCGGTCTCCCGGTTCATAACCGTGGTAATTATTATTGTTGTTAACCAGGGTGGCGTGGCAGTGGTTACCAAACTGCGCGAATGAACACGTCGGGCGTCGAGTTGCGGACATCAGTGGCGAGCGAGATCTGAGCGTGGGCCTCCTCAGCTTTGCCAACCGAACCAGACCGGTGTGGTGAAGTATGGTTAAACCCACCTCCCGACCACTGGACATCTGTGCACACCACGAGACATATGTGTAAAATAGCTTCATAGCTCATCGGATTTCTCCAGGACGATTCTGGTGACCCACACAGTGTGGGGAAGGAGGCCTTCACCGAGCAGTGGATTGACACAGGGTTAGCATATGACAATATCACTGTCACCATCGTCGTCGTCGCTAAAGAAACCTGCCTACCGTGCGTCTCGTGCGAAGGCCAAGACTTGTAGTGGGATCACCATTGGTACCTCATTTGCCAGTAAAAAATATGATAATGGGTTTTTTACCCTTTTATCTGGCAACAAAACTGACACCTATTTTATCTTGCAGTGGGATGTTAGCAACTGCATTCCTCCAGCGGTCTATGGGACAACACCGCGCATACCACGCCACGTCCCATAACTCGCCGAGGCTTTGCCGGTGAGTTGCTGCTGCAAGGATCGGCGGCTGTATCATTTTACCAGAGGTCCAGGTGAAACCAATCAGCGAGGTAAACACTCTCTTTCGCCAAAGGCCCAGACCAAAAAATGCTCTGGGACAAGGAATAAGCAGAAAAAGTAATACAAATGATTTTTATATAAATAAGAAAAATTGCTGAGAGAGAGAGAGACAATCCGCTTATTGTATTATAGAGATTAAGTATGGATACTTGCGTTGTAACTTTTTTTGAGATTGTAAAAGAAGTTTCTCTGGAGGTTTGCACGAGACTGTTTAATTATGCTACATAAAACCGTACACCTGCGTGTTTTGAAGCATTAATAAATCAGTCTGACACTCACGCCTGCCTTGATGCCTATTCTACCATTCCTTAATAAAGACATAATGTAAAATGTAATTAAAATGTCTGCGGAATTTCCCTTTTTGGCTTTAACAGGACCAGAAAATATGCCGAGATATTTTTTTTGAGTTCCCCCTCTCTCTCTCTCTCTCCTGTTGCAATGAGACAGAGGCATCCACTGTGGGCTGGAACTACGAGAAATAAAAACACCGCAGTGGTGCCGGTGGAGAAATATCCCCATTATTCACGACGCAGAGACATTTGGGCAGTGTGACTCTAAACACATTGAACACGCTGGGACGCGATGCTCATTGAGTGCACAACATCAGCGCTTGCGTGCTTCAGTCAAGGAGTTCAAATACCAAAACTAAACTATGTTTTATTATACCAGGTAAGGCTCACTGAGCTATATTGTTTATTTTCCAGAAGCAACCTGGCCAGAAATGATAGCTCAACAAAATGGTTTATTGTGTGGACATTTGTAGCAGCCAAATACTCTAAACGTATGTTTCTAAACGTAGAGGGGAAAAAACCAGAGAACCCGGAGAAAAATCCACGCAACCAAGGGGTTGCGTGGATACAGGATCGTGATCAAAACCACGACCTCCTGTATACCAGGTGAGGTAGTTAACATCTCGCCATCGTGGCGCCTCAAACAAATCCTAGCCATGGTTGACTTACTCATCATCATCATCAGCAGCAGCATAGTTATCATCATTATAATAAAATTGTTCAGGATCATAAACAATATGTTCTGATGATAAAATGTCCATAATCATCATTGTCGTCATCCCTTCTTGGTTAGCAAAGTACCACGTGATGAGGCTGCACCACTTTGCTGATGTCAGCTGCGGGTATTCTATTTAATACATTGCTCATGTCATAGGAATGTGGAGTTTACACTTTTGGTTATCTTCCCCAATATTATGTGTGTCGATGCTGCAGTCTCGCGGAGCAGTGCATTGCTCAGTATCGGTGAATGGCCAGTGGAATACGATGTCGCAGAACTACTTCTGACATCCCTTCAAGTGTTCCCCGATCCACATTCGGGGCACTGCAGTTTTTGACGTGCCCTGCTATGGTAGAGATGTTTGGCACATGCCAGCGAAGCTGACGAGTTTATTTTTAGAACTGAAGTTTAGCCAAATGATGGCAACTAAAAGCCCCTAATTGAAACTGATTACTGCCTTTATGACCTCTCTACGAGCGACGAAGAAGGGCCAGTCATTGCTCAAAAACGACTCGTATTTTATATATTTTTATCCTTTCAAGACCTCGGTGTTTATCGACGATTGTGTCGAAGCGTGTTGTTATTTGTGCTTGCACACCACTACCAATGCAGTGGTCGCGTCATATCACGTGTTTAATTGCACGGTTATATATAAATATGTTTGTATTGAAGTTCTGTTGACTGGGATGAGACCATAAATGCGCCGACACTGGAGAAGCCGGTTTATGAATTCACAAGCGATCAAAACTCGGATTCGCACCCAGAATCTCAGTCAGTGCCGTCTCACTGTGTTCTATCTCCGGAGCCAGATTGGCAACGTGGTGTTTTCACCCATGGCTCAGGACTGCCACTGGAAAGGACCACCACCACCACCACCACGCAACGTCAATGCTGAGCTAAAGCTACACGCTCGCTTCACTCTGACTTGTAAACTCATCGCGGCGATTTTTCGCAAAATTACACATTTTTTTTAGCGACGAGCAACAGGCAGGCCTCAGGAATGCAGTGGACTAGCCTAAAACAACATATACATTCCTTTGCATACTAATTACCCGTGCAAGTCATTATAAAGAGAGAGAGAAAAAAAACTGGTGATAGACATTTCCTTATTGGCAAATTTCAGACAAGAACCTTTATATTAAACCGGTCGTGAGCCCAGCAGGAATAAAAGTCTCACTTTCAAGGGGGACCTGGGTTACGAAGCAAAGCCAAAACGACGGCGATTGCCCCAGAGTTAAGGTGCGAAAAAGCGAAGCTCGTTTAGCAAATTAAGCAAACAAATGTAGATTTGAAGCTTTCGTGACTGCAGGAATCCATACTCTTTGGTTCTTTTGGTAAAGTCACGTGGGTATAAAATAAAATAAATCACGACGTTTCGATTGCAACACAAGCAATCATCATCAGGTGACTTTACCGAAAGAACCAAAGAGTATGCAAACAAATGTACGCGAGAAATTGCGAACGCGGCTCCCCGAGGCGTTTTCGGGTTGGGCCCGATGTCCGACGTTTCAGATCAACACGCCCGGGAGCGTATTCAGTTTCTGTAGAAGCGTCGTTGAGCTCAATGCCGGGAGACATCGTACCGAACCGCACGCGATAAAAGCCGAAAAGCGCTCCGTAGATCGACAGCGGAGCTGCGGAAACCCAAGCGGTAGTAAATTGTTACCATGAAACTAAATAAAAAAAATACCGACCCAAATATTCTGGCTATGCGCGCGGGCCGCGTCGTGCGATGGGAATTACAGCGCGGGGCGAATATTTTGAGTTCCGCGGTTGGAGCCGAATGCCTACGGTAAAAATGTGAAACATAACTGAAATGCACGCGTGTGCTCAGTCTGTTGCTATATTTAGTTGAGCGGCTGTATGTACGTAGATATGTTGAACTTCTTTTGCACCGTACGTCGCCAACCGTAATAAATTGGAGGTGCGGGATGATGCCGGTGCCGGGCGCTTGCAGCAGCTGATCCAGCTACCACCATCGTGTGTGCGACCGGCCGATCGGCCCTACGGTAAGAGCAAACCGCTCGCAATCGGAGAGGATTCAGAATTCAAATCCGAGGTTGAACCGGCCCCATCATCCTTCCGGGGTCGATAAAACAGGCACCTATTTGTGTGGCAGTCAACAGGTGGTTGTTCTTACGAGAAGCTCACCCCTTGCTGGAGGAAGATGGAATTTCGACCACTGGCTCAGGGCTGGAAAAACAGGATGAAGAGCATTGCCTCAAAGATCGTTTGAGAAATAAATAACTTCGATTTTTTTTAAATAAAATAAAAAATGCTATTCTCAAAGAATTGTATTCATTTACGTATCAGGCATCACAAATCTGGAAAAATATATCACGGGTGCTATTTATATTTTGAACTTAAATTTTAAAGGGTCTCCTTTGTGGGGAGCGGGGGTGCCTCAGTTAGCGCCACGCTGCGCGACAAACTCTGCAACCCGACTTCGATTCCCGCTCACGGCCAACACCTAGGTCGACTCAGCCTCAAATTAGTACTTGGTGCGATGAGTAAAAGGCGTCCGGGCGTGGTGTTGCCCATGCACCCCCTCGTGTGCCGTGCCGGCCTTCATAGGCGCTCGCTATGTATGTACGTGTGTTGAACTGCTTTCGCACCCGCACGTAGCCAACCATGCTAATCGGAGGTTCGTGAAACAGCACTTGCCCAACAGTCTGACGAAGGCTATACGGGGGGGGGATCTTTGTCATTACATTGCTCTACGAACCCTTTGACCAGAGTTCGCTTTCCCGGCATGGCTAAGCTGAGCGACGAGCGATATCTGAATCGTCTCTGGTTGCCAAACTATCCCCAACACGCACTGACCGATGAGGTAACGTAAGGTCAAACAACAACAACAACAACCATAAGACTTGCCAAGCCATGCAAAGGCATTCGATTAATCCGGCAGTTGATTGCAAAATGATTTTTAAATGATGATTGTTTTTCTTCACGTCTTCGTGGAAATGTATAAACTGTTTGCACAATTTGCCGAATATTCAATGCTTATATAAGAATGCACACGGTATGTCTGATGCCGCAGACCATCTGAAGAAAAATCTCCTGTGTAATGGGCAACACCACTTTCATGAATTTCGATTTAAAGCTTTCGTGACTGCAGGGATTCATCTTCTTGGTTCTTTCGGTAAAGTCACGTAGAAGGGAAAGAATAAAATAATAAAAATAAAACAATAAAATAATTGATAATTGGTTCTTTACCCTTCTATCTGGCAACAAAACTGACACCTTTTTGCAAGGAGTCATGTTTGCATAGACCGCAATACCTGCAGTCATAAATACAAACAAAAGACATAACTCTGATAATGTGCACTGTCCTTGAAGTTGATTGGTCCACACCCGAGACAGCTTTCCTTCGAGCCTAGTCTCATATGGGTTGGACCAGATGACGCCAAAAGGCGCACAACTCAAGGACAATGCACCATCAGAGTATGAGAGCTCGGGGCAAGCATCTACACTATGGGGACCTCATTTGCCAGTAAAAATATGATAATTGGTTCTTTACCCTTCTATCTGGCAACAAAACTGACACCTGACACCTGTCAGTTTTGTTGCCAGATAGAAGGGTAAAGAACCAATTATCATATTTTTACTGGCAAATGAGGTCCCCATAGAATAAAATAATTCTCACGACGTTTCGGCCACAACGTAAGCAGCCGTCCTCAGGTGAAGAACAGGTCTGTCGACGCTGTCTTTCCGACAGACATTTTCTTCACCTGAGGACGGCTGCTTGCGTTGTGGACGAAACGTCGTGATAATTACTTTATTATGTTTTATTTTTATTATTTTATTATTTCCCTTCTACGTCACTTTACCGAAAGAACCAAGAAGAATACTTACATATAAAAACTAAATTGTATTCGCGGTTGAGCGTGGCAACCACAAAGTACACAACGCGGTCAGCAACAAAGAGCACTTTTGAAAGGTGTAATAGTTAAAGAGCTGATACTCTTGAACGATTAAACTCGGGACGAGGAGACGATCGGACAAAGTTCCACGTCCGAGCGGTGCGAGCAAGGCCGTGGCAAGAGAAGTGTGGCGAGTGACCCAGCACTGCTTTGTGCAAATAGTTCACGGCCCCCCCCCGCCCGCCTCGCCTCCGATGAGCGTAGTTGGCTACGTACTGCGCGAAGTGAGTTCAACATACGTACGCACGTACATTGTCCCAGACGTACAGTAGAGAGCGTATGCGAAATGTTGCGTCGCGTGGCACGTAATGCGATCGGCGAACGTGGCGCCTGCAGGTTCGGTCCGCGTACAACGTGGCTCATTGTGCCCCCCCCCCACCACCCACTCCCGCTATGCCCCACGGCCGGCACAGGTGGCCCGCGACCGTTCGCACAGATAGAGGCCGGCTGAGACGCACAACATCGCTGAGCTTTGGGGAAACATGAAGATAATATACTAATAGGTGTTCGACCAGATGACGCCAAAAGGCGCACAGTTCAAAGACAACGCACTATCAGAGTATATTTTGGTACTGGCAAAGGAGGTCCCATGATGTAGCTGCTCACCCCGAGCTCTCATTACTCTGATAGTGCGTTGTCTTTGAACTGTGCGCCTTTTGGCGTCATCTGGTCGAACACCATATGAGACTAGGCTCTAAAGAAAGCTGTCTCTGGTGTGGACCAATCAGTTTCAAAGACAATGCATAAATTATCAGAGTATTGTTTTTGTTTGCATTTGACTGCAAGTATTGTGGTTAATGTGAGCATGATTCCTTGCAAAAGGTGTCAGTTTTGTTGCCAGAAAAAAGGGGAAAACTTCTATTAGTATATTTTGGTACTGGCAAAGGAGGTCCCATGATGAAGACAATAAATTCACTAAGAGAGCCTCGAACTGTTGGGGGGGGGGGGATGCTATTAAAGCGAGCACCTGATGAAGGCCGACATGGCACAGCGTGGCACACGAGTAGTGGGTGGCCACCACCATCATGCCTCGCTGCCTTTGTCTTCCCAGTGGTGGTGTTTACGCATTGCACCAGGTACGTTATTCAAGGCAGAATTCACCAAGGCGGGAGGGGGGCCCAGGAACGGTTCAAAAATTGGCCACGAGTGTGGGAATCGGAACTCGGGTGGGTCCAGGTTCGTAGTGCAAGTGTGCTAACCACTACAGCACCGCTCTCCCCATCAGAAAAAAAAACCTTAGCCACGAGAACGAACATGGGAGGTGTTTTTCTTTCCTTCTTTCTCCAAACAAATGAAATCACTGGTGATGGCGACGTCCCGACGTAATTTCTGAGACTTAATTAACCACGAGAAAATTCGATTAAAGTGTTAGAAGAAGCATAAACAGTCCTTCGGTGACAGCTGAGAAAAAAAAGGGGAGGAGGGAGGGGGGTGGTGGGGGGGGCATTTAGCGATGAGACTTAACTCGGTGGGACGTCAATTCGCCGGTCGCGTCACCGGCCGCTCTGTCGACGAAAAAATGTCGTTGCCAAATGTCACCCCCGGCGTCGCGATGGAACGACAGCGAATTTTTTTACATCGAAAATCGAACCGCGCACAGAGAAAGGTGGCTGAGTGGGTGCGTTGGTTAGCAACGAGGCTCTACTCGATGCGTCGTCAATTCGCCAGTCGCGTCGCCGGCTGCTTTCTAGACGAAAATTTTGATTGCCAAATGCCACCGACGGCGTCGCGATGGAACGAAAGCGAAACATTTGACATCGAAAACCGGAAGCGCGCACACCGAGAGAGGGGGGAGGCCGCCGAGTGGGGTCGCTGGTCTGTGCGACGGAGGCAACGAGCCGCACGGCACATCCGAGATGACGCCGGGGTTGGCATCTCTGAGCAACCGTTCGTGATTCAAAACCGGGTCGTCTTTTTCAGGAGGGTTATTGCAATAAAGGGTGGGGGGGGGGGGGGGCGGGGAGATGTTGCCGTCTTGCCGATAGAGTAATTTGCAGGTAATGTTTCAGTATTGGGATGTTTAATGAATCGAGCGCGCAGGATTCGAGAGCGTGAGGAGCGTTTGGCGGATGAGGCTAAAACCGACGTTAACTCACAAACCTGCAGGGCCACGAGGCAGGCCAGGGAACCGCAACACAGCACAGCAAGTGGGTTAGACCCATCTGTGCGGAGTTCCGAGTGCTTTGCTCACTCTTCTTGCACGCGGGCAGTGTTTCTCTCTACGTTCTAGATTTGAAGCTTTCGTGACTGCAAGGATTCATACTCTTAGTTTTTTCGGTAAAGTCACGTAGGTAAAAAATGAAATAAAATAATAAAATGCTATTTTATTATTTTAATAAAACAATAAAAATATAATTTTTTTATTTTTATTAATGTTCATTTCATTTTTACCTACGTGACTTTACCGAAAAAACTATGAGTATATATTCTCTCTACGTTGCCCGCACCTACGATTAAAGAGCGGTTGGCTACGTACGTACGGTGTGAAAAAAGTTCATCGTACATCCCGCGGTCGTCTCCTCGCCAATGGAATTTGGCCAAACACTCGCCCGTTTTTGCAGGACTCTCTCGTGAAAAGTGATCTTCGGACTCAGCGAGGCTTTCCCGCACGAAAATAATACGCTGCTATCATGATTATGTTATGATTATTACTGCTGCTGATGTTACACCGCCACATGTAGATGCGCATTGAATTTTCAACATAACGTCGCAATCCCGGCCTGATCTCCCACATTATGCACCCACCGTTTTTCCCAATAACGTACTTTGTACGCGTGACTTTTAACGTAGTCTGCACGTGGGGGGTTTTGTTACTTCTCTACCAGATGCAAGAAAAGAAACATGCGAGTTGCAGCACGGGGCACTCTTCAGTCACCCATCAGACGAGCACCCGAATCGGCTGCAGAGCGCCACGGGGGTGTGGTTTTTGTTTCAACATTTTTATTTTGCCGATCAGTAAAATGGATCACCCCCCCCCCCCGTTTGTGAACTTCGGGCTGATCGTCGCTTCCGCAGTTTACGTATTTTTCTTGTAACTGCCATGATAGCCCGTAATAGAGGGGGGTTTATTTTTTGTGTTAGATCGCGTAAATATAAACGTGCCGTTAAACCCGTCACCACCCGACACGACCAATTAGTAATGTCCGTCACGTAAACAAAACGTGCCAATTGGTGACTAGTTCAGCACACCGGTGGTGCGTGTTGGAGAGTAAACCCACAACATTGACCCTTTGAGCACAGTGACGTTTAGCCGGGGATTGCAACCAGCCTCATCAGGCGACGGCCAGAGTTGTGGAGAAAAGAGGCGTGCATTGTTGTCGTGTTGTAGCCTCCACCCCCCTTTCCCCGTCACCGTGATCTGTAGCAAAATTCCACGCCGTGTCTTCGACTCCCAGTCGCAAAAACATTCGAGTCGGGCGGATAGGTGCTTGCTTCCCGCTTGGAATTAACGCGAGAGCGCGCTCGGAGACACGCCGGAACAGAGGGATAATCGCAGAAGTTAACAGCGGATATTTAATTGCCTTTTTTGGGGGGGGGGGGGGGACACGCACTTCCATTCGATCCTAACGGCGTGACGGTGGAATTTTTCGTTAATCTAGATTGAAAATATTTTTTTTTAGAACTGCTTGCTGTGTTTAGTTTGTTGTCCTTTCCACCGCACCTTCGATTAGCACGGTTGGCTACGTACGGTGCTAAAGAAGTTCAACATACATAAACAGTGGGCATTTTTCTACAAAATCTCCTCCCCACCCTCCCCATCCACTTCTGTCCACCCAGCAGCTTAGTTTATAGTCTACGACGGTGCGTGCAGTGTGGTTAAAGTGTGGGAACACGCCACTTCTACCAAGACATCCGAAGAGTGTGGAAGATTCGACCGGGCACCCCTCTCTCTAGATTTGAAGCTTTCGTGACTGCAAGGATTCATACTCTTAGGTTGTTTCGGTAAAGTCAAGTAGGTAAAAAATAAAATACAAAATTACTAAAACTACTTTTAGTAATTTTATTAATTTGATTAATTAAATGTTTTACCTACGTGACTTTACCGAAAAAACCTAAGAGTATACCCCTCTCTCTTTCTCTTCTCTTGTTGGAGCGGCTCTGCCCTGCCGCCAGCAACAACCAGCGGCGTGAACGATACATTGCAGGGATGCACCTTTACCTTTGTACCTGTTTATTTATCGCGCTCAAGTGGCTCCCCTCTTCTGTGAAACTCTAAACGGCCGACGGCCTCCCTCCCCCTTCACGTTACAGCCAGGGGGGGGGGGGGGGGCAACAGCTTAATGACTCATTACGGTGACAGCTTTCTCCAACCCCTAACGGTTACAGAAGGGGCTAATGATGGTTAGCCAGTGTACATTCCTGTAGGCATGTTAAGTTGTAATATAATTCGTTTGTGGATGCCGTTAATGCAAAGCGTATGAGGAGGGGGGGGGGCACGCCTTTTCCAGGGACGTCCAGCCTGCCACGTGCTTGGCTCGGCACCGTCAGGCGTACAGTGCAGGCAGGACCGCTGCCGAAACACTTAATCACGCGCGGCAGAAATAGAGGGGGGGGGGGGGGCTCGAATTAATGATTAATAAATAAGCTTAAAAATGTCTGTAACCCCAGCCCTGACCTCGGGACATGAGTTATTCACGCGGGCCAGGTATGCGGTTACAACTGCGGCCTGGCGGTGCCGACATGAATCCGGCTTCAGGGCTGTTATGATAAGCGGCACTGACAGCCTTGTCTGGTCTATTATATTCACAACATTACATCTGAGCCACTGAAAATTCTCCCTCCACCGCCAATGAATGTGTATTTTCTATAAGTATATACAGGCACCGGAGTGACATGTATTTTGTATACACAAGCGTACATTACTTACGCAGTGTACAGAATTCTTCTTACAAGGGAGTGCATGCGGATGTTGATTATGACGACGACGAAGATGGGTGATTCCGCTAATGGTTGACGAGTGACGATTGAAACTGGTGGAAATGTTTCCATGCTCGGCACGGCACATCCAGTATACACCTATCGATGTGGCTGATAGTCACATGTCACCCCCATTCCAGGCGACCTGGAAAAATGTTCAGTGAAACATTTACCCATTATGATGATGATGAAGACGATGACGATGGTGATGGTTATGATGGTGAAGATGGTGCTGGTGATGATGGTGGTGATGATGATGTTGGTGGTGAGGATGCAGATAGTGACACTGATGGTGGCGATGATGGCGGTGATGATGATGGCGGTGATGATGATGATGGCGGTGATGATGGATATGATGATGGTGGTGATGACGCAGATAGTGACAAAGACAGTGGTGATGATAGCGATGATAATGGCGATGATGATAATGGCGGTGATGATTTACACCGACACAAACGATGCCCACTTTAACAGTAGAGATGAGTGGATTGCATGTATGTTGAATTTCGTTTGCACCGTACATAACCAACCATGCCAATCGGAGGTGCAGAGTCAGACAAGCGTTCGCGAGAACTGGCAAGCACACCTGGGCATCAACGCTGTCCAAATACATGCAGTGCTGATGTGAACAGCCACCACACTTGGCCGCCTTCATCTCCCAATGTTGATGTTCACCGCACAATGTGCCCATTGAAGGCTGTGTCTACCTCTCGATGTAGCCCAGGACTGGTTCATAGACTCACCACGAATGTTAGTCATGGCCGGGAATCGAACCTGGGTGATCAGGTTCGTAGTGCAGTCTACTAAACGCTACACGACCAAACCGCTCCTCCCGTAACAAAAAAAACAACAACCGCCGTTCGCCGCTAAGCGTTGGTGACATCAAAACGCGCTTGTACCAGGGTAGGTACACATGGAGGACACGTGCAGTGTTGAAGGCTCGCTGGCAGGAGGACAGACCCACGGTGCAAGGGGTTGACCGAGCGAGATGACTGGCAGGAGGCATCACCTGTGGCTTCTCACGGTGCCACCTCGCGCGCAGAAATAATCCGTGAAATCCATTCCAGATCGGCCTAATTGTATGCGTGGCCCATTCAATAACAGGAATAACGACGATGCCCCATTTGTTTATCTAAGAACACCTCAGCGAGTCTCAAGATCATTTTTTTTCTTCAGAGAGGGTCTTGCCGCGTCGGAATTATTGGCCCCATTCCATTGACGAGAGTTTGGCTTCACCTCGGAGTAAACCGCAGAGGCGGGAGGAAGACGCATCACAACAAGGGGTGACACACCTCCCAGCCTCTACAACACCTGGCAAGCCCCTGATGGTCAAGCACTGTGGTCAAAATGGAAGTGTGGACGTGCCAGATTGAAATCCATTCGTCCCGCAGCAGCGCATCGGCCACTGACGCTTCCCCCGTTGCGGAGACATCGCTGGGCAGGATTAGGAACCATTCTGAGAAGTGACGGTAAACTCCGCGCTTGGTATTGTGAGATTGTGTTGCGTACGTACGTTGAACTTCGTTCGCACCGTACTTAGCCAACGGTGCTGATCGGAGGTGCGGCTGAAGGAGTTCTAAAGAAATTAGTTTTCAATACAGATTTAAAGTGCATCGATCCAGTGGTTTTCTAATATCGGAAGGAAGTGTGTTCAAGACGGCCGCAGAAGCGCGTCTGAAAGCGCGCGATGCGGTGATCGTCTTTGTTCAAGGAAGGCCAGCGACCAAAAAGCCGCTGCGAGGATGATGGGAGAGTGTACGTGATGGTTTATACTCCTTGGCGAGATCAGCACAAAGTATTGTGTGTTCAGCACCTTGTGTGTAATGAGAAGTGTTGGTTTGTCGTAGCATTGTACACCCGCTGGTCACCCAACGGAAATGATAACCGTGCTCAACACTGCTTAGCTTTCAGATCCGATGAGCTCGGACGCATTTAGGGCGATGCGGTGATACGCGCCTTTGCTCCCTGAGATGTAGTGCGGCGGATTGGCGGCATTACCGTTGCCTAATCCCGGCCCTCCCGTCTGGGATTTCTGGCCCAGCACCAAGTTGCCCCGTTGCAATGTTGACCCGCAACAACAGATGGCAGCACACCCTAATTACAGCCGGCCCCGCAATGTGGCTAAATGGGCAGAACACAAAAAGCTCGCGGTCACAATGCTTGAGATCGCGAGCCACAATCACCTATTGCCATCAACTTGTCCCAATTAAAAGATCCGCCACTCGCAAAGCAAAGTGTGTCTCGCAATCGCTCGATCGACTCATCGACGGCGGAGGCGATCGCCATGAGCATCGGCGGGCAATGACGTTGTGCGTATTGACAGACGCCCGTCGATAGCTCCTTGCTCCGCGATTGATCTCAGTTACTCGACGCTTCGAGTTCATTCAGTTTAAGTAATGGCGCTAATCTGCACCGTCCCGTAATTCTGCAAAACACGGGGCTCAGGGTTTAAGATAATGTCAAACGCTCCCGTTGTTCCTTGGCTGCCGGCCAGACGCTCTCCCGGGGTTCGTGGTGTGGAGGACTGAATGAATTAAGAGAGTTTAAGCGAAGAACAGACACAGCTGCAAACAGCCCCGACGCATTAACGGAGCATAATGAATATGACCGAGCACTTGACACTAAGCTTTATTATTAAATATGCTCCGCTACATTCACGTTATACATTAAATAGCATTAAACTTTCGCCTCCGATATCCCAATTATTCTTGACGTGTATCGAGTCGTATTACACGATGGCTTACAGAGAGAAAGAGAGAGAAAGACAGAGCAAAAAAAACTGAGATATCTCCGCTGGTCTGACAGCAACATTGCGTACCCGGTGTTGGATGAATTTTTTTGTCGGATTTCTAACCGGAGAGGAAAATAAAATGAAATAAAAAAAAAGGAAGATGCCATTATTCAGAGCGGTTCACCCATTAAATCGGGCCATCACTTCTCGGCGAAAAGGCGTTGCTTGTCCCCCCCCCCTTCCCGTAAACAGATAACAGAGATGTATACGCCGCTCAGACAGGCCACGCCAAAAAAACAAAGTGACCGCACCGTGCGATCAATCTGGCCGCCTCCCGTTCACATCGCGCCCGTCAACGGGACGGCGGAATGCCCTCACCACACCCCGGCCGGCCGCAGCGTTCAGCTCCTACCCCCGTTACTCGCCATTGGGAGAAAGCGGCAGGGAAGCAGCAACATCAGCAGCAGCATCATCATCAGCAGCATCATCAGCAGCAGCATCATAAGCAGCAGCAGCGGTGGTGGCGGCGACGAGAGGACCGGCCGGCAGCGGGCAGTTGAACAAAGGAGGGTGGGGGGGGGGATCAGAATCTGATTTATTTATACTGCAGGAATCCGATGAGATGCAAAGCTCAATTCATATTCTTTGGGTCTTTCGGTAAAGCCACGGAAATAGAAAAATAATGAAAATAATAAAAATAATCACAATATCTAACCTATAATGCTCTTTTTCACAGGTGTCCACTAAGAGCCACGGGGTCAGAACGTTACAGCAAAAACTAAAACACGAAATGAGTGCCAAGAATAGGAAAGGTAAATGCATAACTAACAAAAAAAATATACAAATAAAATTAAACAATTGTTTTTTTTTATATGACCAGGTAAAGCCCACTGAGCTATGATCTTTTTTTTCAGGAGCATCACTGCCGTGGCTGCCTTCCCCGGGCAGCCATTCCACACCCTGCCACCCAGCCTCTTGGCTATTCTAGTACCACCACCGCCACCACCGCCACCACATAAACCCTGCAACCGCCTTTCCATCTCCGTCAACTTCCCATCCCGTCCCCTCGCAAGCTCCCTCGACGCTCATTTGCGAACTTGACCGCTTTTTGTCCGAGGCCATGAATAGTGGACAAACGAGCAAGGATGGGGAGGATCTGTCGGTGACCCCAGTCGGTCAATCGAGGCGGTGGGGGGGGGGGATGAGAGTTGATGGATTGGAGGCAAAGAGGAGTTGGGAGCGCGCACGGCTGCGTTCGCTCCAGTGGATGTGAGGCCACGTCAACTCGGGTGGGCTGCCGCCAAAATTGTTTTAATTTCAGCTGATGATGAGGTTGATGAGCAGGCATCTCCTCCTCGTGGTGGTGGCGTAGTAACGACGTTGTCAGCTCAGAGGGTGTGCTGCAATCGGTCAGGTGGGGCCTCAATGTTTGATTTGTCTCTAACGGTCGCGCCTAGGCTTATATCGTGACTCCTCTTGCCTAAGCACATCATGACATAATTTCTTGTTCTTTTACACTGTTGAAAGCGTATCTCATGGTGCTTGGCGAGGGGGCCCCAACTCGTAGCTTTGGTCACCAGGAGGGGGGGGGTCAAGCACCCCCTGCCCCTACACTAGTTACGCTTCTGCCTCCTGGCCAGCGTGATGCATGAGAAATCCGATAATCCACGTTATTTATAAATGGGGAGGACCGTGTCGGGGATCCTGTAATCGGCGGCGCACCGCAAAGGTTTCGACGAAATCCGCAAATGTTTTTGTTCACGCTGAAGCGGTGTGCCGCGGATGATGGGGAGGGAAGAGTCGCGCGATTCAATTAATTCGCGAAAACATTTGCGGATCACAGGGGCAGTGCGGCGTGTGACTTGTGGTTAAACTGATAGGTGCTAAATTCTTGGATTATGAGCTTCCGAGTGTTTCTAAGAACCATCGGGTGCAGATTTGCCGTGTGACGATCTTTAAGATTTTATTTCGCATTTTTAGAATTGCTATCCAAGCGTAAAAATTAAAAAAACACAATTATTTTCTAGTCAACAATCCACATCAGCACAACTCATCTGTGCAGATGGAAAACAAAAAAAAATAGAATCGCTGATTTAAAGAAATACAAATGCTACCTCCACGATTCCAATGCAGCTTCGCATGAGCCCTGCGCACTTCTAAGGATTGCGGCCCTGCAAGTCCACGCAGCGCTTTGACCAACCTGCGGTGCGCCACGAATTACAGGAGCGGTCGAGAACAGCCAATAATGATTGGAGCGCGGAAGACTGGAGTCCTGATGTAGTTGTGAAGTGCATCGTGCATCCGACGGATTCTCCCCTCCCACGAGGGTCGCCACCTCCGAGCACCCATATTACGGCAAAGAAGAATATCTCACAATCGCAGAAGAGGGAGAGAAGTGCACGTAAGTGCGTTATGAGGCAAGTGACAAAAACAAGAAAACCCCGGCACGTTTAACGTCTCGGGGTTGGACGTACAGATTTCCATGAGATACCGTGACGTAGAGGAACCTGGGATAAAAATCAGGACAGGTGAGAAAACCCTACCCCCCCCCTCTCTCTTCTCCGTCTCTCTACAGCAATTTCCTGTGTGCCATGCTTTGCAGATTAAACGGCATTTCTCTCTCGGAGAGCACTCTGGCGATGAAACCCGTGCCAAAAGAAAGTTTTCGAGTATTGATCGTGGAACGGGGGCGTGGGGGGGGGGTCTTTCTAATGCCCGAGAGCGCTTGAGTGAAACTTATTTTTTCAGAAACTCGCTCGCTGCCCCCTTTGCCCTTCCCTTTAAATCGATCGAATGCAAACAACAACAACAATAAAAAAAACACATATATACACACACAATACACCCCCCCCCCCCACACACAAAACAGGCTGGAAAGACCCCAGCACCATTGTCATTCTGAACGCTGTTTTGTAACACACACACACACAAGTGCACGTATAAATGGTTCTGCCACTCCACTGCCGGATAAGCATTCCTTCAAACTGTGCAGGTTATGGGGGGTTGATTTACCATACTTTACCATGCTGGTGGATGTGGGTTGGTAAAGGGTGTGGGTGGGTAGGGGGGCAGCCCACCCGTTGCAAGACAATCGCTGCCGACGCGAGCTGTGGCCCGGTATCGAACCAGAGTCGCCAGGTTCACGGCAGCGTGTGCTCGTCGTTCAATCGATCCCGGAATTTGTGACGAGCGGCCGCGCACGGCAAACAAACGATGAGACGGAGGATGCACGCGGATGGCACGGAGGCAATTTAGACTAATATTGAACAAAACGGAAGGGCAAAAATAAATGTATTTTTAAATCCTTTATATTAAGTTCACTTGCTTGCTTGCTTGCTAACGACCGTGCAAATCTTTCGGTCGTTTTTTAACCCACTTCCCGTGATCCAATCGAGCCGACATTTAGCACACAGACTCGTTGTGCGAGACAATTAATGTTCATGAAATTTTTTTTCCAAAATGTTACACTGTTTAGGGAAAACAAATTAAATATTTAATTACCAATTGCTTAATACTGGCAGACAATCATCTGACCCATAGGTGGCAGCCATCTCAAGCCAGAGGACGAGAGGACTCTAGCCGCCACGCATATAAAGGATTTATAGTGAAAAACTTTGTTTTTACGGGTTAATTTTTTAAAAGTGTGGTCTTAAAAGCACCGATTGTCGCGGTCGGCAGAGACCGTTCCAGAACAACGGGGAGGGGGGGGGGGCTACAGACGTTCTACTGGCCTAAGCCCGAGTGGATCTCACACAGCCACAGCATCAGCAGCAGCAGCTGGTCCATAGCGAATGGGCGTAGGTTTCGTGATGTTACATTCTGGGTGCTTGTCCACGACGCCAAGCAAGTGCTAGGTAACTGGGCATCTGTTAAAAAAAGCTTCATAAGCTCATCGCATTTCTTAATGAACTGTATGCACATGCTTTTTATGATTTGTGTTTTTTAGGAGGCAACACTGATACGTTGACCAGTCGAGCAAATTCGATTTGTGCGTAACACAAAACACACATTGCCTTGTTTCGTTCATACACAACAGGTTTGCTTAACTAAATAAAATAATTGTCGGTTAAACACGTGTGGAAAACACACAACAGCATCCATGCTGTCCTCCAGCTGTAGCCCCTCCAGAAATTGGCAGAGCAGAATATGACTGAGCAGGCGTAGATGGCCCTATATATGCGCATACCTAGGGCAATTAATGAAAGTGGATGGGGATAAAAATGAAAAGAAATGAAACAGACAAGAGGAGGATGAAGTGCTTTTGGAAAGAAAGTGAACGTCATAATGAAACGCATGATAGAGCACTGTGCCTTACAATGAGAGTTTGTAATTGTTTGACCAGTCGTGGACATCGGCATCAGAGAGACGTGGACAAAGACAACGAGAACTTGGCCACGTTCGTTTGTTGTCCTTACCCTCACGCCTTCACTTTGCACGATTTGGCTGTGTACGGTGCGAAAGAAGTTTAACGTACGTACATACATACAAGCGAGTAAAAACTAGTGTGGGAGTGACACTTGGCGACGTAGAGACGAACGCGTGAATCGGGCAGCTGACAAGAATTAG
The DNA here is from genome assembly GCF_015708825.2 of Lethenteron reissneri. NCBI lineage: Eukaryota > Metazoa > Chordata > Hyperoartia > Petromyzontiformes > Petromyzontidae > Lethenteron > Lethenteron reissneri. The sequence continues at coordinate 9,983,358 of NC_083814.1, read as the reverse complement.
GGTCATCGTGCTGACCGTTGGGAAACACGACTGGGGCTTGGGCAGCACTCATCGCTCGGACAGACGACGGCCCGGTGGATGAGGCCCAGTGGATGAGGCCCGGTGGATGAGGCCCAGTGGATGAGACCCCGTGGATGAGACCCGGTGGATGAGGCCCCGTGGATGAGGCCCCGTGGATGAGGCCCGGTGGATGAGACCCCGTGGATGAGACCCGGTGGATGAGACCCCGTGGATGAGACCCGGTGGATGAGGCCCCGTGGATGAGGCCCCGTGGATGAGGCCCGGTGGATGAGGTCCCGTGGATGAGGCCCGGTGGATGAGGCCCGGTGGATGAGACCCCTTGGATGAGGCCTGGTGGATGAGATCCGGTGAATGAGACCCGGTGAATGAGGCCCAGTGAATGAGGCCCCGTAGATGAGGCCCGGTGGATGAGGCCCAGTGAATGAGGCCCGCTGGATGAGGCTCGGTGGATGAGATGCGGTGATGGAGTAGCAGGCAAAAGGAAAGGAGAGATCCGACACGGGAGAGAGAGAGAACGACCATCGCGGAGGATGGAGCGGTGCGGTGAGCTCATACGGAACGTAGACCGTGGCATGGAGGGATGGTGGCAAGTGATGGGAGGCTAGCAGTGGATAGACCATGGCTCATGATGATGATGATGACGACAATAACTATGTAAATTAAATTTTTTAAATGAAATGCTAAAACTATTGGTATATTTTCACTATCGTTGGCACCACAGAAAAGTTATAATCAAAAAAACATATTTTTTCAAATTCTCCATGAGTATTCGCATATAAACATTGCAATATCGACGTGCAGACGCATCCTGTGTATTAGTCACGGTGCAGAAAACGGTTAAAATCTACACGTACAATTTTATTGCTTTGATGAACCTCAAGAGGAAAGGGAGGGGGGAGAGAAAAAAAACGGTACGGAAAAAAAGAGTTGCCTTTCTGTACAAAGCAACAACAATAACAAAAAATCGAGGCAGGAACGGGTCACCTAACATTTGTGTGTGTTGATTATGAGAGGCTGGTACTGTAAATAATAGCAAAACCAGTGGTATTTGTACCAAGGTTGTAATCGCCTGTGGGCTGCCTAGTAATTTTCCACCTGTGCACCCACGCGCGCACACAAAAGGTGCGCGCGTGCACACACACAACCACACGTACGTACGCGTGCACACACACATACACCTCCCTCTCGCCCGCAAACATCCGTCCACCCAGCCAACGCTCAGAGCTTGCTTCTGTGTAGGGTAGAGACGGGACATTTGGGGTTGACGAGTACGCACTTGAGCGCCGAAAAGCGATAGGATTTTCTCGGGGACTGATTTTATCCTGCCAAAGCGCATACTCCTGCTACTACTACTATTACTGCTGCTGTGATGAGGATACTAATAATGCTGATGATCAGAGCTTTTAGTCTGGGTCAGCGGACCATGGAAATATGTCCACGCCCGGCACCTAACATCCACCATACCACTCGCTGTGGCTAGGATGGTTAGTCACATGCCAACCCCAAACTGCAGTCTAGCAGCGACCCGGAAAAAAAAATGTGCGAAATTAAGCTTTCACGATGATGTTGATGTTGAAGATGATGATGATGAAGACGATGCTGATGATGGTAACGGTAATGGTGATGGTGGTAGTGGTGATGACGGTGGTGATGATGATGGTGGTGGTGGTGATGACGGTGGTGGTGATGATGTTGGTGGTGATGACAGTGGTGATGATGATGCTGATAGTGGTGACGACGACGATAATGGAGGTGACAATGATGATGATGATGTCAATTGATGCTGCTGCTGGTGATGATGACGACGACGACAACGACCGTGAAAGCTGGCGGCGGTAACAATGTCGACAGCGACGAACGTCGTGACACCGACACCGACGACGTCAATGAACGAGGTGACGACGAGGCTGCTGATGGTGACAAACGCGATCGCGACGAAGAGGATGATGAGAGGATGTCGGGGGAATGATGTCGATGATGGAGAACGTTTCGCATGAGAGCAGTCGCCACGGAGAGAGAAGCAGGCTGGGGCAGGCGGTGGCGGCCCGGTCTGAGTTTCAGTGATGGCTCAAATCCCCCCCGGGTTGCTAGAGCCGGAGCAATGCTTTAATATTTAGCGTCTCTGTCATTTATCATCCACACCATCACCATCAAATTTCGCGGCGCAGATTGAATCGCTCATTGGCAGTCGTGAACGTAAATGTTTTAGGAGCTGATAATGCAGCCAACCCTCAGTGGTTACTTCAAGCGTATTTCATTCAAATTGAATTATTACAACTCGCAGCTGCTGTTGTAATATACTTTGTAGAATGCACATTTCAAACCCCCCCACCCCTCCCTACCTACCCCTACCTTCATAATTTCATCGTACGATGCAAATTTTTTGGTTGCACGATACTCCGCGGTGCGTTGATCTGGCCAGGCGGCTTTGCGGTAGAGCGATCGGCTCACGATCAGAAATCTGCCAGTTCAAATCTTGGTTTGGCGGAATTCAACAACGGTTTTCCCTATTTATGGACACAACATCCGCTCTCCCCCCTCGCCCCCGCCATAGGAATGTGGAATTTCCACCAATGGATCAGGGCTGTGAACAGGAGGTGAGCATCAATGCCTAGATGCTCATTTGAGCATGAAATCACTCTGGATTTTTTACGATACATTTCCACTGTTTTAGAAAATAATTGCCTTTGTTAGGGTCCCCATTGTTTTGTGTTTGCGCAATAAATAATATCCAGCTTCCTCATTGTTCCTGTTCTTTTTTTTCGCATTAATTATTTCTACCCAGGAACTCTCACTTGCGAAAGGGACGTTGACCGAACTGGATCTCGCGTGGTTAAATCCAACTTTACCGACCCACTTACAGACAAATCGGCAGGTCGCGCGCGGTACGGTGGGTGTAAAAAGTAAGGTGTTACTCCGACCTACGACCAAGTCGCCTGGCCCTGCGTGGAAGAGTAGGCCACTGGAGTGGGTTTTCTAAGGCTCCTGGAGGCCCTTCCGCCAGCAGTGGCGTGAGCAGGCAATTGCCGGGGCTGCGCCTTCATCCGGTATCTTCCTCGACTCAATATTCATTGCGGCCAGGGTTCTCGTTGATAACGAACCGTGTGAGTCTATAGCAAAGCCTCTGTGTGGTGCGATGGCCTTGTTTAAAGAGGGGTGGGGCGGCAAGAAAAAATAACTCAGTGGGGAGGGAGGTGGGGGGTGGGTGGAGGGAGGCACGACACAATCAATGTGAAACAAACTCTGACCACATGTTCAACGTGAAACAGAAACGATACGATCTCCTCTTGTCTATCGTGAATTCTGCTCTTCTGGCTCTCGCACCGCGTGGATGGAAAGTTCACTTTTGAACTTTGCTCAGAGCCCCCCCCCCACCCCCCTAACTACTGCAGACAGTTTGTACACCACGCGACTTGGATAACCCTTTTAGAAGGGGTGGGGGTGGGGGGCAAGCCTTCAGCATGGGAGAGAAGGGGGGGGCGCTCAGCCCCCTCCTACAACGACCCCACAAAAAACCCAAAATGCACCCCGTACCCCATCCCGATCGACCGTGACTCTCACACGCACACCACCACCACCACCACCACCAAAAACCCCACTCCAAGCGCAAATCCGCCCAACCCCCACTAACCCGCACCCCCCATCCACCACCACCTCTCCACCCACGCCTTGCGCGCGCGGCCACCAGAAATGAGCGCAGTGCTTCCATTTTAGCGGCGCGCACGGCCCGGTAATAGAGTCATCTATCATCGTGGCAGCCGCGGGTTCGCGTTCAGATGCGCGTCCGCGGCTCAGCCGCAAACCTCGGCATCCGCGGGCCCGACGTGCCGACACCATGATTGAGTGTTTTGTCCCAATCGAGCGCCCGAGCCACCCACACCCCCCCCGCTCCCCCCTATCTCAGGTCACTGCCTCGCCAGACTTCCAATTCCCAGCGCGAGCCCTGGTTTGTTTTGTACCATCCCAATGAGCTAAGGGGCCCGGCGGGGGGGGGGGGGTGTGGAGGACGGGAGAGAGGAAAAGAGAGAGGAGGAGGAAGAAGGGTGGGTGGTTGGGGTGCGCAGAGAGAGAGCGAGCGAGAGAGCGAGAGAGAGAGCCCTTTTGGGCAGGAGGGTTCCGGGAAATTAACTTGCCCTGGGCAATGTTAACAGGGCTATAATGCAGAGCCGGCGAGATAATTTGCGCTCACAGTTCCATTACGGTGCTGCGTTCCACCGCGAAGCGTCACCCGGTGCGCAGAGACGAGGGTGGGGGGGGCGGGGGGGAGAGAACGCGCGTTTCGCTAAAATCTCCGCGATGCACGAACGACGGCCGTGGCTCGGGCATTCTTCTTCGTGTTCCCCGCTCGGCGCGACGCCGTTTATTGTACGAAAGGAAAAAGGCAAAAGAATGCTTTGCACGCGAGTCACCTGCGCGCGAGGGTGAATTCGCAAACACCGCCGCTCGTTACGTTTTATTCAGCGACCTGGCAAATTCACGTGGTGCCCGTGTGTGCACACAGCACTTGCCCCAAAAGTCTGCTAAGGCGATACGGGGGATCTTTGTCTTTGGGGAGCGGTGGTGCAACGATGAGCGCGCTCCGTCAAGAACCCGACGACCCGAGTTCGATTCCCGCTCACGGCCAACCGGTACCAGTGACGATTATCTGAACCAGTCCTGGGCATCCTCTAGGTCGACTCAGCCTCAAATGAGTACCAGGTTCGTTTTGAGTAAACATCACCACTCGGGAGACAAAGGCGGCTGGGTTTGGTGATGGCCACCCGCCCCCTTGTGTGCCGTGCCGGCCTTTATAGGTGCTGCTACTCGTTAACATGACTTGTCCCAAAAGCCTCTCAATGATATACGGGGCGGGGGGGGGGGGGAGATTTTTTGTCTTCGTGTCTGTGCTTGCTGAACAACATTCGTCTCAAACGTTTGTTGAGGCTGAATGTGGGGGATGTTTCTGCAAGTGTTTGTCTTTGTCCTTTTTCGTTTTATTCTCAAAGACGTCACTTGCAAAAAGTTAAGCGATGACTTGTGCGAGTTGAAACCCCACGTCCAGCATCACATCGTCCAATAGTGCAGCTTCATCAAGTGTAACATTGAGGCCCGCCCAATGCCTAACTAACAAGATCATAACACCGATAAATATTTACCCCCCTCGATACGATAAATCCACGACAAATTATATCCTTGTTCGGATAAAAAAAAGGAAAATATTTAAATTCCCTCTATTCTTTCGAAATTAAATTTGTACGAGCAAATGCATAACCCCCCCCCCCCCACACACATATATATAGATTCACGACGTAAGTTTAAAAGTGTAGAAAAAAAACTCAATTATTCTCAAACTATAAATCGTTGCAACAATAATTTCCACATCTTTTTTTTAAGCCACAAATTTGGTCTGTGGGAAGGGGAGCGGGGGGGGGGGTAGTTGGGGTGAGGTCGGAGTGGGGGGGGGGGTAATGGGGGAATTTTAAACCCGTGGATGCAATGAGAAAGCGGTTAGATTTGGCTATAACCGCGTAGAAAATCTGGCCGCAGCCACCCCTGATGGGAGGCCGTGGTCTGTGAAGCGTCAGTTCCATTCGAGCAAAATCGGCCATGAAGCTTGCCCCGTGCTACTGCCGTTTCAAGTATTGCCGGCTCCGCGTGTGCGAGACGCCCTGTTCACGCTGCTGGCGCGTGCCACTCGCACCCAGAGCGGAGGGAAACTGTCTGTGTGCGAGTGAGAGCCAGTGATGATTATCTGAATCGGTCCTGGGCCTCCGCTAGGTCGACTCAACCTCAAATGAGTACTTGGTGCGATGCGTTTAAAATTTCAGCACGGGGGAGACAAAGGCGGCCGGGCGTGGTGTTGTCCACCCACGCTCCTCACCCCCTCGTGTGCCGTGCCGGCCTTTATAGATGCTACTCGCTAACAGCACTTGCGCCAACATTATGTCAAGGCTATACGAATGATCTGTGTTGTGCGTGTCGTGTGTGCGTGTCAAATCACAGCACAAACTCCAAGTAATTTTTTTTATCGAACAGAGTCGACCCCCACCTGATAAATAAACCCTCACATTGGTGAATAACGCAGCTGACTTAAAATAAATAAAAACAATTCATGATGCGGTAATGTTTCGAGATAAGGGCCCTTTTACATAGCACATCTAATCAACGGAACGGTCCTGTCGTGACGATTTTAATGGGTGCGATGTCTGAGAAATTCTTCTGAGCGATTAAAGCAAGCATCTGAAAGGCATCTCGTCGATGTTAAACGCGTACTTTTTTATTAGTTTTATATAAATGGTACTTTCTGGATGAATAGAAGTAAAGCGGTGTAGCCGAGTAAGTGCACATTCTGATCGGGATGGACTAAGGGAGCCGTGCTACTGATTGATGAGTTATGTGCGACAGATGATCTTTGACCCTCGGTACAACTGAAAAAAAAGAAACGAGATTGAAAGGACTCGGCGTCCTAATATTACAGGATTTTATACATTTCTAGAGTGTTTTGTCTGTCGTTTTGTTGTTTAAAGTTCAGAACAATTTTGTAAAATTAAGAAAAAATTCCAAGAAACTAATCTGAGTCTGTGAGACCAAAGGGCGAGTTGGGGGGTTCGGGGTTGAAATTAAACTTTAAAATTCTATATTCATTATATCCATGGAAATAACTAAAACGTTTTAGTCAAGATTGGCTGTCGTCACTTTTGCTCATAATGAGTGGAATATCTGATCTTGATCTGTAACGTTGGTGCAATGGGGCACCGACCACACATTGTGTCGAGCTGGCCAAGTCTGTTTGCTCTTTCAATTAATCTGGACATCATCGAGTTGGCATCTAAGCGGTAGTTTTATATTTATATATGAACTGTGCCAGGTGTTGGCGGTTTCCAATTTTTTTTTATCTGAATAAGTGTCGATTTTTTTTCAGATTAATCCTGTATAGGATTGATCAAATGGTTCACATGCTTCCAAAAAAAAGTGTCCTGCTCACAAATATAACAAAACATGTATTCATTCTCTACTTTCTTCTCCCCGGCAATTTCCCCACTCACGTAGGGCCTGCTGCCTTCCTGCTCCGTCTATCTCTACTCATCCCTGCGCTGGGCCATCATCTTCCCGTCGACTCCACACACATGCATTCATTCCATGGCTCGCCACTCCGAACCACCACCTCCTCCTCCTTCTCAGCCTGCCTCTCGATCTCCACCCCTACTGCTTCGACGACCTTCGCCTTTCCTTCGATGTCCTTTGATTCCCCCCCTCCCGTAATGAAGTGTGTCCTCAGCTACCTGAGCGAACTTTCTTCCAGCCCTGTCTGAAGATGGGTACCACTAACCCCAGACACGAACCCGACCCGACACGTTGCAACCATCGGAGTCGCCTTTCTCTCGGCTTATTTTGAGATCGTCACCACCGCTCTTGCCGCCTGGCTCATCTCCAGCATTCAGACCCGTATGACAACTTTGGTCTTATTGTTTGAGAATAATTGAGTTTTTTTTTTCTACACTTTTAAACTTATGTCGTGAATCTATATGTGTGTGTGTGTGGGGGGGGGGGGGGTTATACATTTGCTCGTACATATTTCTTTTCGAAAGACGTATTGTTCGTCTGACAAATGCATTTTCATATGAATGGAACAAGTTGCAAGTCAAAATAAGCTACACGTGACGGATTGTGTCATATCAAAGACGGCTTACAATCAGACGCTGCTGTTAAGAACTATGGATTAAAACACAAAGCAGGACACTGCCACTAGCGCTGATTTAAGAGAAAGAATTCCATTTGGAACATAGGCGCAGTTACTCATTTGAACGAAGCAAAAAAACACGGTAGTTTTTGATCAAACGAGTTGAGTTATATTCTCTTGCTCCTTAATTGAAACCCGAGTGCGATCTTAGCCCGGCGTCGGCGAGCGATGCGTGAGATTACTCGGCTCGCAGCCCAACAGAGGGCACTGCAGGTTGGGATGCCGAGCGAGCAAAAAAAATATAGGGAAACGCTCTCACGATACAACGCGACGAATCACACTCGTTAGGAATCGACGATTTTTTTTTGTTTTACGCCGGTGCAGATCACACGCTCGACGATGCGCCGAATTCGCGTTGAGGCGAAGAAAGTAGCGAAACAAATTGGTACAAACAATAGAAGCATTCTCTTGGGTTTTTCGGTAAAGTCACGTAGGTAAAAAATAAAATAAATAAATTAAATCACGACGTTTCGGAGGCAACACAAGCTTCCGTCTTCAGGTGGAACCATCACAGCAAAATTACCGTCACAGCAAAATTACAGCAATTTTGCTGTGACGGTTCCACCTGAAGACGGAAGATTGTGTTGCCTCCGAAACGTCGTGATTTAATTTATTTTTATTTTATTTTTCACCTACGTGACTTTACCGAAAAAACCAAAGAGTATGGACCCTTGCAGTCACGAAAGCTTCAAATCTAGAAATAGAAGCATTGCCAACGATAAAAAGTGGCATGGATGTTAGCAACTGAAACCAAAACCAAAGAGTACATTTGTGAATCGAACCACGGCACCGGGGGGTGGCGAAGGGGGTCAGAGGGGACTGAGCCCCCCCCCCCCATCAAACTGAAGAACCAGCCCCCCTTCCAATTTTTATCAAAAACGTTGCTGCAATCTTTATTACCAGAAGCGTTTTTAGAAAAATATTTCTATTAGGGTGAGGCAGTCAAAGGGTAAGGATGAGGGGGAAAGCGCTAGAGCATAAAGTTTGATAAACAAAAGCATATCGTGACCGATATTCCGTTCAGCGTTTGACATTTGTTTAAAGTTCAACACTCAACGTCACGCAAGCCTCAAATGGCACCGCTGTCGTTCACCGATGGTAGATAGACTTTGTGATGTTCCACCAATTCCGCTGCTCTCCCCTCCCGCACTACGCAATTCACAACGTAGAGTATGAGGAGTGCACGAGTGACGTGCAAGGAATATACCGAGAAGGCACAAAGACTACAGATTAATAAAAAAAAACACAAAAACAAATCCTCAGTGGTCAACATTTTAACTTAAACAGCATTTTAATTTTGATTTAAAGCTTTTGTGACTGCAGGGATTCATATTCTTGGTTCTTTCGGTAAAGTCACGTAGAAGGGAAATAATACAATAATAAAAATATAAAACAATACAATTCTCACGACGTTTCGACTGCAACAGCAAGAAAATGTTCTTGCTGTGGAATTCACACCTGATGATGATTGCTTGTGTTGCAGTCGAAACGTCGTGAGAATGTTATTGTTTTATATTTATATTATTTTATCATTTCCTTTTTCTTGACTTTACCGAAAGAACCAATAATATTAACCAACATTTGTTACTCACGACTACATATCTGCGTTGAACATTTGCGTACAGCTATGGATGCGTACGTACATTTCACATTTTCGTGACCGCTATCACCAGCCGTGATCGGCCACGATTGATCCACATTAGCGATATAATGTAGTATGCATGTAACATGCTGGTTGCTGGTGGCAGGGCAGAGCCGCTCCAACAAGAGAAGAGAGAGGGGTGCCAGGTCGAATCTTCCACACTCTTCGGTTGTCTTGGTAGAGGTGGCGTGTGCTCACACTTTAACCCACTGCACACATGTCGTAGGCTATAAACTAAGCTTCTGGGTGGACAAGTGGATGGGGAGGGTGTGGAGGAGAATTTGTAGAAAAATGCCCACTGTTTATAGATATTTAACTTCTTTCGCACCGTACGTAGCCAACCGTGGTAATCGGAGGTGCGGGAAAGGAAGAATTGGGTTTGGGAGAGGACGCGTCACATGACCGGACGTCACGTTGGCCGGCGGTGGGGAATGATAACGGAGCCGACGGCAGGGGGAAGGTAACTCGCACGACAGGACGTGCCCCTCGGAGACGGAGCGACGAAATCGGCCACTCGCTTGCGCGAGTCGAATCGCTTCGTCGCGTCGCTAGGCCGTCGTGAGAGCTGGCGAGGATGTTTAGCGGTAAATATAATAATTGTTATCATCACACTGTGAAGAGGGCAGTGACCTCGCTATGTGTTAGAACTGTGATGCGCATGTTCTTATTCAATATACTTACACGTTCATTTCTCAACCAATGGAAAGTAAGAAAAAGTAAAACACGTATTTGTTACACAGCTCGGCTACATGACGGCCAAAGACAGCAGATTGGAATACTTAAGGAGGGAGTCTGGGGAAAGTCTTTTGTTTTAACTTTCCTCAATGGGTCACTACTAAGCCACGGTAATAAAATTAATAGCCATTCATCTTCACTTGCAGCGCATTACGCAGTAATTGTAGTCCGGCCCCGTTTAAACCAACGCAGGACACACTCTCGACACCGAGGCAGCGTCTCGCGTGGAGCAAACGTCACATTTCAAAATCGGTTCCGATAACACGAAATATACGTGCGCGGAGTTCGCCGCCCACTTATAAATCATTTTGTTTGGTTTAGATTTGTACTTTCCCCCCCCCCCCAAACTCTGTCCATAAAAATGACATGGCAGCGCTCAACAAATGACTTCCAGATGCACGCGAACGCTCGCGCCCTGACACGCGGTGACGGCGCGGTAGCGCAATCAGAGGCGGGGGTGGGTGGGGGTGGGCGCACGATGGGTCAGCCCAAACCGACCGCTGGCAATTACCACCGCGAGAACCACCGTCCCCTCGGCCTTTCCTCCCAAGAGGGCTCTTGCCGGGTTTCCACCGTCGCGCGGGTCGTGGTGCCCTCGAGTTTGGGCCGCGCAGAGCGCGCGTCGGATGGACAAGACCCGATGTCTTCGCTCGCCCACGTGCTGCCCCGGGCGCTTCACTTGAGTCGCAAGAACCTCACCTCCTGCAAGGGAAACTGGTGCTGTTTAGGCACACGCGCGGGACGGACAACAACAGGGAGATTCAAAGTGCGTTGTTCGGGAACAATGGAAGGGATCGGAACGAGAGGAAGACCCTAGCAGAGATTGGCTTGACGGCGACGTCGTAAGAGATCGGTGCCAGAAAAGATGTGGCCCACTACTTGGGCATATTGGCACATGATTTTAATTTTAATTTTTTACCTACGTGACTTTAACGAAAAAACCTAAGAATATGGAAACAAATGCCGAAATGAGCAGTGGACACCTACGAGCTACAGTACCTGCCCATGGATTGTGATGATCACTCGGCTCCTGAAGAATCTCGTGGGTAGCATGTGGAGCGAAACGTCGGACATCGTGCCAAACAACAACAATAACAACAAGCCTAACCCAGCCCAAAAAACACATAAGAGAAACCGTAGCTCCGAGTTTCGCTCAGCACGTCAAGGACTCATCGCTACACGCTTGAGAACGGTTTGGGAAGGGGGCAGCTTTGGTAGTGACTGAAGAGGCACCTCTGGTCTTGCGCTGCGACTCTCCGTGATCAACGTGCACGAGCGTGCGTAGCCCCGTTAACTTATCCACTGCTGGATGTGGGCCTCCCCCCTCGCCGCGCGGGGTCCTGGGTGTTATTTGACCGTACGTCACCGCGCTGGTCACTGCGGGTTGGTGAAGGGCGGGCACCATAGACGTGTACAGTACAACGGAGTATTTTTTTCTACACTCCGCTCTGCTCCCCGCAAGGTAGCTCCCCACAGCAGCAGCCTGCCGTGGCGGTGACCCAAACGAGCACGGTAAAGGCTCAACCCTGCTTGGCTTCCGAGATAATAATAATAGTTCAAATCCGATGGGATCGGGTGCATTCTGGGCAATTTCTCTTTAGACTTATAATAGCTGGCATGTTTACTTGCCTTCGTGATGTTATACGTATGCATGTAGAATTTGTTTCGCACCGTACTTAGCCAACGCTGCAAATCGAGTAATCAAAGGCAGAGGTGCTACCCTGCCATTCCTTGCCCACACCACTGCCGGGAGTCATGGGCTGTGTAAAATAGAAGCCGAGGTTTTATTATTTCGCCGGGAGGAAGGAAAGATCTCGTTGTTTCGGTCAATTGACCCTCAAATCCAAAATCCTGTTTACGCTTTTATTAACCCGTTAGTCACTTCCTTTACAACGCAGGGCGTCCGTAAATACATAATCCCGCGGACAGTTTGACCTCTGCGGTTGAAATGTTGACAGATGTGTTCCTTGCATGACTTTCTTTCACTTTTTTTTTTTAAACCGAAAAGCTCGAATAATCTTTCAACGACGGATGACAGAAGCATTCGAAAACACTCGCAGGCCAAGATGTCATTCTGTGCACGTACGTTGAACTTCTTTCGCACCGTACGGAGGTGCGTGGATTAGCACGGTCGGCGTGTAGTTCGTCCGCAACAGTTGCCGTGCGGATCGTCCCATGATCGCCACCGACACCCGTGCATCGGACGTGAGATCCACGTTGCCCCTCCCACCGTGGCTTGCGATCGTTCACCGCCATCGGGACAGCGCGAAGCCACGAGGATTGTCCCTAGGGTTCTTCAGTTTCTTCAGCGTGAAAGGAGAGCTGAAGAAGGCTACACTGCTCCCCCATATCATTGTCTTGTTTACACTATGAGACCTCCTTTACCAGTGGCAAAATATATATGCTCCAAGCACGTGTGCTGTTTCATTCAGACGCTGTCGCCTCGACAGACCTGGTTTCACCTGAGGACGGCTGCTTGCGTTGTGGCCGAAACGTCGTGAGAATTATTTTATTATGTTTTATTTTTATTATTTTATTACTTCCCTTCTACGTGACTTTACCAAAAGAACCAAGAAGATAGGTTTTTACCCTTTAAACTGGTACAAAACTGACACCTTTATACAAAGCATACGCCTTTTGGCGTCATCTGGTCCAACACCAATGGAGACTAGGCTCTAAGGAAAGCTGTCTCGGGTGTGGACCAATCAACTTCAAGGACAGTGCATATCATTATCATTATCAGAGTTTTTTTTTTGCATTTTGACTGCTTGTGTTGCGGTTATTGCAAACATGATGCCTTGTATAAAGGTGTCAGTTTTGTACCAGTTTAAAGGGTAAAAACCTACTTCCATTGTCTTGTTATAGAGGGTGACCTATTTGTAGATACCCCGCTGGCTTCTTCTCATGGCATCGCAACTTTCTTTTAAAACTGGGGATTGAATATTGTGAATGCTATGGGCTCGATATCTGCCCAGAGGGGAGTGTGCAGAGGTGTAATACGCGCATTCCGATTGGTGGGATACGTGCAGAGTGGCTTTAAATTAAAATGTGGGTTTCTCTATAATGTATCCGTCTTAATATAGTGGGGTATCTATAAATAGATCACAATTCCTACATTTCTTTTCGAGAGCCGTGCTAGCGGTGAGCGCAGTGAGTTTCTTACACGTGGTGTTGCCACTCGTACAAGGCAAAGGTGCAGTCCTGCAGTTGCTCGCTCGTGCCACTGCTGGCGGAAGGGCACGCACGACAGAGGGTGCTATAGGAGAGCCCCTGTAGGGGTGTTTTTGGCCTACTCTTCCACGCTTACCAGACATCTTTGAGAAGGTGGGGGTTACCCACATTTTGCCCCCACCACACGTTCCCTGCGCAGTGGTTTCCGTTCATCACGCGACACAGTCGTTTTTCGTCCTATTTGCTAGGTATATTGCCAGCTATTTTCTGTACTTTATTGTGCCGTCACTGTACCGGTAGTTGTTATGCTTTTGTCATTTCTGTGACCCATGGTCTCTCTCGAAAACGAGACTGGGCCTGGTCCCCCTTGCCGATCTCGGCTAAACAAAATAAACTCGACTCAAACTTACCTGTCAATCAATGTAACTGGGGTGGTGGAGCGGTTTATACCGCTGGATGGACAACAGAGGCAAGGTGGGGGGGGGGGGGGAATTACGAAACTCGCCGCCCCATCGTTTCAATTCGCGCGCTGGGAGATTGGACCCCAGACCCCTCACCCCCCCCCCCCCCCATTTTTTTACATATGTAGATAAAGACAAAGATCCCCCGGATAGCCTTGACACATTTTTTGGGGCAAGTGCTGTTAGTGAGCACCTGTGAAGGCCGGCACGGCACACGATGGGGGTGTGGGGTGTGCCAGCACCATGCCCGGCCGCCTTTGTCTCCCCAGTGGCGATGTTTACACACTGCACCCAGCTACTTATTTAAGGCCGAGTCGACCGAGGGGAGGCCCAGGACGGGTTCAGCGAATCGTCACTGGTGTTGGTTGCTACGAGCGGGAATCATCACCGGGTAGATATTTGGGTCTATATATATACACATACATTGTATCTGTGTCTATTCATTTTGTTCCAGCCTAAGTAAACAAAGTTTTACTTTAGAGAGCCCCAACTCCAGCTTAAACGAACGTGTTCCATTTTTCGTCGTTGCTTATTTTGGCAATTACTCAAAAAAATAAGGGGAGCCCCTAATGACATTTTCGAGAATTCAAGTGAGTTCTTACACGGGCCTCAATTGGGTCTGCTGCAGCTTGTCCGCAAAGAGTCACCCCGCGGAGTCTTCTCAGCAGGGGGTCGAGTGCCAAGGTTACCCTCCGTGGAGCGCTTGTGCAAATCCTTCCATTGGATGATAAGGATGCCTTTTTACATATAAGTGGACGCATGTGCTAAGTACGCCACGTGTTACACGCGCGTGTATACGTTGTGCGTAAAATGTTAAAAAGGTGCAGCCCTGCAACTGCTGGCTTGCCTTGCTCGCTCACGCCACCGCTGTCAGAGAGAAATCCGGACGGGAGTTTTGGCCTACTATTGAAGAAAGTGTGCGTAACCCACCACTTTACCTGATCATGGACTAACCCTGTCATCAACTGATTCGTACTTCTGTGTCGACAGAGGCGGGGGGTGGGGAGGGGATTGGAGAAGCCGCCACCATTGATGCAACCTCTGCATTGCAAGTCCACCGTACATCACGGCAGCTTGCTACGGTGGCTAGGAGATGTTAACTACCTCGCTTGGTATACTGGAGGCCGTGGGTTCGATCCCGATCCTGACGCCTGCATATTTGGAGTTTGCGTGTCTCTCTCCCCATGGTCGCGTGGATTCTTCTCCGAGTCCTCCGGTTTTCCCTCCACATTAAGAAACATGCATTTAGTCTTTGGCTGTGATACATTTCCACTTGATAGGCCCCTTTGTTGACCTATCATTTGTGGCCAGGTCGCTTCTGAAAAAGAGCTATATAGCTCAGCGTGCCTTACCTGGTAAAATAAAAATAAAATAGTTCATAGTTCATGAAGCATATTAAACATGGCGTAATGGTTAGCTAGCACATTGCACTTAATTTGCTACCCAGATGTCGCCAGTTAGAGTCAATGTCCCTGCGAGGTAGTTGAAACAACGGAGCAACGTTTGTTGAATCGCCTCCATCCACCCAGCGGTATAAATGGGCGCACCACCACGGCGAACATGCGGTGGGGTAAAGTGTGGGCACTCGCACATATTCCAGCTTTAGTGGAGGCCCTCCTGCCAGCAGGCGGCCTAAGCAAGCAATTGCAGGGCTATGTTTATATACATTAAACCTTTTCTACTACAGACGCATAGAGGCATCTGAACACACAAAATAGAAAGATCCCCCGTAAAGCCAAGCACTGTTCGCGAGCAACTATGAAGGCCAACATGGCACACGAGGGGGTGGGTGATCCACACCACGCTGGGCCGCCTTTGTCTTCCCAGTGCTGATGGTTTTACACACCGCACAAGATACTCATTTAAGGGTGAGTCTACCTAGGGGGAGGCCCAAGGAGCAGTTCAGATATTCACGATCACTGATGTTGGTCGTGAGCGGGAATCGAACTTGGGTCGCCAGGATCGTAGCGCTATGCGCTAACCGCTGCACTACCGTTCCCCAAAGATAAAGATCCTCTGTGTAGCCTTAACAGACTTTTGCGGCAAGTGCTGTTAGCGAATACCTGTGAAGGCTGGTATGGCACATGAGGGGTGGGTGACCCACTCCACGCCGGGCCGCCTTTGTCTCCCGAGTGCCGAAGTTTACACATCGCACCAGGTACTCATTTGGGGCTGAGTCGACCTAGGGGAGGCCCATGACCGGTTCAGATAATCGTCACTGGTGCTGGTGGCTGCGAGTGGGAATCGAACCCGGGTCGCCGGGTTCGTAGCGCAATGCCGCTAACCGCTACACTGCCGCTCCCCAAATACACGCTGACACACACACATGCACACGCGCATTTTCCTGTTACGTTTCGCAAAAAAAAAAGAGGAAACAATTTTTAAATTGTTCGCAGTTGGGTTTTTTTTGGTTGTAATTGGCGAGCAAAGCATGGGAAGCGCCTGGCCACTACGCGATCTTGAAACAAACGACGGGCAGTGGGACATTTAGCATCGTTCACTCGTCGAGTTGCTTGAGAACCGACTCGTGGAGCGTAACAACAATTTATACGTTGCTAATAACTGACATAATGAGTGGCCGATTTAAGCACAACACATCAATATCGCACGCGTAATTAGTGCGTGCTTTATGGGGGTTGTGTGCAGTCTGGCCGCAGTTGTTTCAGGGCTTAGCTTTCTTATACAATTTAGTTTTTATTTGACTGGCTAAGGCCTACTCAGCTATAAAGATCTTTTTCAGAAGCGACCCCGCCACAATTGATAGCTCGACAAAAGTGGTTGATCACGTGGATATGTACAGGAGCTGAGCACTCTAAAATGCATGTTTCTAAATGTGGAGGGAAAAACCGAAGGACCTGGAGAAAAATCCACGCGACAACGGGTAGAGAGAGAGAGAGACACGCAAACCCCAAATACACAGCAGGCGTCAGTGTCGGGATCGAGCCCACGACCTCCTGTACACCAGGCGAGGTAGTTAACATCTCTACATGAAGAGAGAGAGAGAGAGACGCAAACTCCAAATATACAGCCGGCATCAGGGTCGGGATCGAGCCCACGACCTCCTGTACACCAGGCGAGGTAGTTAACATCTCTACAGGGAGAGAGAGAGAGAGACACGCAAACTCCAAATATACAGCCGGCGTCAGGGTCGGGATCAAGCTCACGACCTCCTGTACACCAGGCGAGGCAGTTAACATCTCTACAGGAAGAGAGAGAGAGAGATACGCAAACTCCACATATACAGCAGGCGTCAGGGTCGGGATCGAGCCCACGACCTCCTGTACACCAGGCGAGGTAGTTAACATCTCTACAGAGAGAGTGAGAGAGACACGCAAACTCCACATATACAGCAGGCATCAGGGTCGGGATCGAAGCCACGACCTCCTGCATACCAGGCGAGGTAGTTAACATCTCTACAGGGAGAGAGAGAGGGAGACACGCAAACTCCACATATACAGCAGGCGTCAGGGTCGGGATCGAAGCCACGACCTCCTGCATACCAGGCGAGGTAGTTAACATCTCTACAGGGAGAGAGAGAGGGAGACACGCAAACTCCACATATACAGCAGGCGTCAGGGTCGGGATCGAAGCCACGACCTTCTGCATACCAGGCGAGGGCGTTAACATCTTGCCACCATGGCACACTCATGAAGCTATTGTTCAGCGAGTGTGTGTGGATTTACGGGGATTGTAGGGAGCGTAAATGTAGTGATAAGCGCGCGCGCTGCACTACAAACCCGTCAACCCGAGTTTGATTCTCACTAACAGTCAACATTGGTGATGAATATCTGAACCGGTCGTGGAATTCCCTAAGCCGAGAAACTTGTGCGATGTGGAAAGGCTGTATGGGGATCTTTGTCTTTGTTATGGGCATTGCATTTTTATTTGTGGGTGGAAAGGTATTAAAACAATTGTAACGGCAGTCACGTGGGGTATCATTTACCCATGTACTGTACTTGTTTTCGTGTATTAATAATCCATTTACACAAATATACTGCATCCATGTATTTTTTGCAACCAAACACATTTCTTGGAAGCGAACTTCAAAACGAATCCATCAGTTAAGCCTTAACGATATAATTAAGTAAACTAATCCATCCTTTCACCATTCAGCTATAAAGAGCAATTGTACGACGCACACTTTCCACCCTTGATCATCTTGGCAATTACGTCAGGGTAGGTGCCGTATTCCGACCGGGTTTAGTTTCAGATTCAGCTTTTTCATCCCAGTTTGTTTGTTTTGTTTTCGTTTTAATGTGCAAGCGCGAGGTTATCGATCTTAACGTCATTAATTTAGCGGGCACATTCATCGGATCACTAGAGAGGACCCCCCCCCCCTTCAGGACATCAATAGCACGGCACGAGATTTTCGTAGCAGATGGTTAATTAATGCGGCAAGGCTACCTGGCCGATTCGGCGAATGTGGCGATGGATATGAACGATTATAATTTTTTACGGTGCCACGATATGGTGTCTCACGAAGGCCGTTGACCAACGGCTTCGACGTATTTGACCTGCATTGACCACGTACAAATCCCGAGCACCAATGGACGAACATTCAAATTCACCCTTTGCCGTTTCAAGACGTCTGCAAGTTGCAGGGTGGGTGTCCCGTTCACCGCCGAATCTTGGAATGCGCACGCGTTCAGCGTTAATTTTATTTCGAGACATTGTGCTCACCGCAGAGAACTGTAGCGACATGACACCACACTCTACGGCAGCTGGCGTCAAACTGTGCCACACACCCTCCCGCATGGCCTTGTGGGAGCCTCGGTACCGATAACGTTTTTTTTGTAAGTTTTCTTCTGATTCGGTTCCGATGACGTACGTCATCGCAATGGGAGAGGGTTAATTTTGATTTTATTGCTCAGAGGCGCGAAGAGCCACGGGGACAAGCGGAAAGGAAGCAGCCGCGTGGGTGAGCCGGTCTTCCTCCCAGACAGAGACGAACGCTCATTAATGCGATTGTCCCCGAATGCCAATGTATCAGGACCCTCGTGTAAAAAAGATTCAGCGAGGCATTTCTGGATAAATAATTGTTTTTGTTTTATAGCAGCTAATAGGTTTAATGCATCTTCTTGATGAAGTCAGCTCACTTGCAGGTGCCAAGTGGATTGTTGGCAGGAACTGTGAGAGAAGGTGAAGGCGCTTGGAGAGGCCTGAATCCAGCGGTGGAAGATGATGATGTTTTTTTAAATATATTTTTTTACCTGTTGAGCTCAGCAAATCTTCATCACTCTATTTGTCACAGTTCCCATTATTATGAAGCAGACTTCTCGCCTCAACAGGCTCTCGCCGGGTTGAAATAACGTCCACCAGGTGACATCGTCACCTATGCAGCTGCACTTTAAAAAAGAAAAAACGAAAGAGACACCGAAAAAATATAAATCTTAAGTACGTTTAACGGCCGTGCAAAATGCGCGTATTTATTTTACTGCCATCATCATAATTATTAGAGAACGCTCACATCAATAAAGAGGTGGGTTTTTCAGGCAGCCTATACATCAACTCTTGAACTTTAGCCCAGCACGTTTTCTAAGCACGGGGAAAAAGTGGTGCAATTTAAATCGCGATTTTTTTCTCTCTTTTGTTTTGTTTTCTTTACGTCACACCGGCCAACCCCAACATTTCTCAAAAAGTTGCAGCGTTGCTTCGCAGACGACATTGTGCGTGCCCCAAAAGGTGCAGCGTCCACTCCTCAAACGAGAGGTTCAAGGGTTCAGAGAAACCCAATCTGGAGGCAACCACCACCCCCGAGAGGCCGTGCCAGACTGTTCGGGAGGACACAGAGAGCCGCAGGCCATCCTGCTCACTGTGAGCACGAATGTATGTAGAACTTCTTTCGCACCGTACGTAGCCAAACGCGCAAAATCAGAGGTGAGGATTGCCCTTCTTACCCGTTTCTCCCTTTAAAAATAATAATTAAAAGTGATTTCCAGCTCAAAAAGAACATGGACATCGAAGCAACGCTCATCAACACCTTGTTACAGCCCTGCGCCAGTGGGTTCAAAGCTCCACGTCGCTATGGCAGGGAGCGCATCGCTCTTGATCTGCCTAGAAAATGGTTCTCATTTTATTGCCCACGGAGGGAAGACCGGGATTTGAACTCGCAGACCTTTTGATTACGAGCCAGCTGGCTCAAACCGTTGAGCCACGTGGGTCGGGGTCAACTTGGCAGAGTGCATCCAACTTATGGCCGCGGAATCACGATCGAGTCTTAAGGTCGCCGATTGGCTTCCACAGCCAAACTGGTACGGAGACGCGAGTGTGAGGAACGAATCCATGAACCGATACCATTTGAACTAAGTCTCTCCCTTCCTGTCTCTCTTTTGAATTATGCGATTAAGTCGATCCTTTAAAAACATTTCAATTGTTGCGGGTCCGTGTAATGTCAGTGTTCGTTGTCCGTCTGCGTCTTTGTGTGTGCATCTGTCTCCGCATCTCTGGGTCTCTGAATATTTCTCTCTCAATTTGCATATTAGCGTTTTGTCGTCTGTCCGTCTCTATTATGTCGATTCTGTCCTTCTGTCTCTGTGTGTAAGTCTCCCCGTGTTTCTGCCTCCGTGTATTTCAGAATCAGAGTAATGTATTTATCCTGGAGGAATCCGGTGAGCTATAAAGCTCTTTCTCACAGTAGTTGCTCAGATGTCCAGTAGCCTCCATCTATCCGCCCGTTGAAGCTGGACGCATTTGTGCACGTCTGTCATTCAGCGCGTTTGGAGGCAAGGGTTTGTGGATCGTGCAGATGCATGAAACTCCTAAACCCCATTTGGCCGTGTGGAGGCCATGAGATGGCAGGACAGCAAGTGGGTTGGAATTGGCCTGTAAAGAAAGAAAATGTTGAGACTCAGAAAGGCTTTCCTGCAGACAGAGGGCATTTTAATCTCTCCGGGTTGTGCCGCGTGTTTTTCTGCACGATGTCCGACGTTTCACGCCACGTGCTGGGAGCTTCTTCAGGAACTAAATAGAGGAGCTCACTCTCTGGTGGTTAATGCAGGCCAGCAGATGTTCTTTGTTGGATTGACATGATCCCAGACAATGCGCGGTTCGACCTTAAAACAAACCAGAGGGGCTATAACAGCACGACTCCGTAAACCCTGCGTATCAAAACCACCCGACTGTCTTTCAAAGTTGGCACCTCTCCCATGAAATACATCGACGTGGCCGTGCGCACAACGTCCGTCACGATGCGCGTGGCATCACATCAGCCCTGGACAATCCCAGCGTGTCCTCACATGCGAGCGTGTGGCAAGATGGGATTATTTGCCGTTACACCACTCAGTTTCTTGCGAGGAGGGTGGGAGGGGGGACGAACGTCACGAGAGATGTCATTTCTGCCCGACCTCAATTGACGTCTCCAGGTCCACTTTAAAAGCCGGCTGTTCGCAAAGTAAAATTAAAAAAATATTATCCTGTAAACAGCTCCATAGAGCCATCCTGTACATATAAATGCAATAAACAAGCACACACACACACACAAAGTAATTTGGCCAGCTGCGCTGGAGGTGAGCTAATTCATCGTCGGACGTGGCCGCGATTCACACTGGAAACTTGTTCCTTTGGCCGCCCACATATTTTTAGGATGAATTGAGGGGGCGCACGAGATCAGGAGAGTAAGTAACAAAAAAAACCAAAGTCTCGCACGCACCCCGCGAACACGTCCACACACACACACACGCGCACACGCGCACGCACGCAACACGCATGCTGCCGTAACACCCAAGATGGATTTGAAACTTCACCGGCTCAATGGCCGCACTGTTGCACGGGAGGGGAAAACAAAAAAAAAGTATTTCCAGACTCTAAGACAACTTAAAAATGGCAGCGGCTCCCCTAATTTATCATTATCTCAGGCATGCCATGCCAAACTGTGAGCGCTCACGAGAAGGGTATGTTTTCATAAAGTCAAAAGCAATGGATGCAACGTGCAGATAGGCCCTTAATGCGGGGCTAATGAGAAGCGACACAATTGCGAACTTTGGCTGCCAAAGGAGCCCCAGAGAAAATCAAATTCCATCAGTTTTTGTTTCAGGAGGAGGAGGACTAACGGTTTAAAAATGTGGGCCGTATCGTGTGACGGCGGGACAAAAAAAAAACGCGCCGCGCAAAACGCTCCGGGATGTCAGCCGTGTGATGCTTAGCAGCTCGGCCGCCCGCGCGCCCAAACGCTGCGGTCGTAAGGTGCGGTGGGCGGTGGGGTGGGTGGGGGGCGCAGTGCACCGTAGAGGTTTCTGCGAGACGCACTCGATAGCGGGCCGGCCGGCCTGCCGGTTGCGGGACAAGCAAACATAATACAAACTTAGCTTTACTCCTGCGACTTAAATTATGTGCCCAAGTAACAATGGTAATATAATTGTTGAAATTCCTAATTCGAGATGCAAACATCGCGCCTCCTGGCTTTGGCATTCCTCCTCGTCAACCGCATCGGAACATCGCCATCAGCAAGCCGCAGCGGTTGCGACTGTGGCCGTGCAAACTCAAACTGTGGGCCAGGGAGTCAACTGCTATAGTCTGCGCTCCTTTAATGAGAGGAATAGCAAAACGACACGAACTCTCTCCTCAAGCCGTCTTGTCGTGGCCAGCAGACCCCCGACATTGGCATTCAGCTCCTGAACATACTGCCATCATGCGCAAGAACCGAATAGAATTGGGATCGATTCACGATTGATTTTTTTTTGGGTCAGATCGCCTAAATAAAATGTGGGTCGTAAAATGTTAAATTTACGAGGGTAATTATTTTTACTGCAATTCCAATTGTATGGGGATACCACCATTGTGTAATGGTGAGCATGCTGGACTGGAAATCCACAGTTTGCCGGTTCACCAATCTGAGTACTAACCAGGCTTCAGCCTGCTTAGCTGCTGCAATCGAACAAGATTTGACCTACTGAGGGTGGAATCCCTGGCCCAACCATCACAATAGGTTTGGCACGTCCGGTATATTGCATGTCGGTTCTTTAAAGGGTTAGTGTCCCGTGGACCCATTCCCATTGAAACTCACAAAAAGAGAGAAATGTATTGTGCAGCGTAAAGTGGCTTTGCCTGGACAGAGTTTAAATTGCATTGCCGCTGATGATAACGATCGCCAAAAGTCTGGCTTGATCCTCATTAGTTCAGCTCCGTCAACCGAATATCATTGAGGGAATTACAGAATAATAACGCCTTCTGTACAAAGCACTGCGGCAATGCAATAATATTCATAAGTCGCGATACTCATCTGATAAAAATACATTATCCAAACCCACTGCTTACCGTTGCAGATACGATGCAATGTCGCAAATCCGACCGTTTCATATCTGCCCCGACCGATCAACCTCCCGCATCCAAGTCCCGCGTTTGTGCGTGGAGTAATTTTGGTTTAAACAGATGCTCACACATCCGATCTTTTCACAAATCCGACCTACACCTCAGTGCCAAGTGAGTCGGACGTGCGACATTGTACCGTCTTAAAAGAAAAAAAGTACGTGGTTTATTTAGCGTGGAGCTCAAATGTAGGTGTGCGCGCTTTACTCGTTGATTTAAAAACCATTTGTCCGCGATCCGGTACACTGGCGATGCGTCGCGTTGTCGCAGCCACTGTGATAGTCAGCAAGGTTCGATTTGTCAAAAAGAACTCCTGGAAGAGACTTCTTGTAGACACGACGTTCAGACAGGGTGGTGGTGGTGGTGGTGGTGGTGCAGCAGTTGTGCTCGTGCCTCACAGCTAGAAGTGCCTGGGTTTGATACCAAACTGGGTTTAGTTTGATCTCTTTCTACTATACTTTGCACTCCTGTCGTGTTTTCATATTTTTGTTGGTGTAACTTTCCGACTCGCGCCTACTTAACATCCGTGAAAGAGCTTTATAACTAATCGGATTCCTCCAATATAAATACAGATTCCGATTATGTGTAACATTCTCTCCCTGTTCTGCATGGGTTTCCTCCAGATTCTCTTGCTTCTTCGCATAGCTAAACAAAAAAAATACAACTGGCATTGGCCAAACATCCCAATGCTGAAAAATGTTTCTGCAAATTACGCGACTGGGAGTGAACAGGGCAACATTGCCTCCGAATGCCAAACCTTGTCAGGACTCTCCTGAAAAATTAATTTTGAGACTCTGTGAAGCTTTCCTGAGCAAACAAGCGAAATCAAAACTATAAGGGCATCAGGAAACTTGGCTCGTGTCAAATAAGGGAAGGAAAAAAATTGTTCTTGGCTGTGTTTTACAAACACATGCTCGAGGTGTGTAAATTAAATGCACGCGATAGCCGTAAATTTGTGTCCAACAAACAGGGGTGGAATGACCCGTAAATTTAAACATATCAATAGGAATGTTTCTTATTCATATGTGTGCTGCACAATTAGCTCGTTTCACTCAAGCAGCTACACGGGAGGCAAATTACCTGGTTTCTGTAAGTGTTTAGTTTGAGACTTCAACCAGTGTTGAACTTCAGGGTGACCCGGCCCTATCAGTGGAACGAATCAATGTTCAGTCTCTAATGCTTTTGGGGCCCAACTTATGAAATGCGATTTTTTCTTATAGTTCACTCATATAATCTACAAATATAATCTTTATTAGCCCCGGCAGAACCTCGTTAGAATTTAACAAATTATTTGGCGATGCTGTGTTGGCAGTGGAACCTAATATATATTTTATAATTTTAAGGCAGAAATGTCATTGACGATTGTGGAAATTGTTGTATCATTAAAATAAAATCAGTCAGTCGTGACTGTCTCTAAATGTTAGATGCACAAATATAAATATACACAGATTCCAGATTTCCAATTCACAATTTTTATTCCAACAAGTTCCACTTATTCAAATACTCTATGTATATAAAAACTGTATACGATTGCTACATTTGTATACATCCATCTGTTCAAACCCTAGTGCACTCATGAACAGGATACAATGGTGTATGCTTGGTTATATTTATATTGAAGAAATTCAATAAGAGCAGAATAACCGAGCTAAACCTATGACCAAATCTCCTGGAATGCACGCCCAAGTCTCATGAGATCTCAGAAGCTACCTTGTCAGCAGAGGGCAATTGAAGCCAAATCTATTGTTGTACTGTACTGCACTATGCTGCCCACATGTATCAAACCACACCTTGCAGCAAAGGTGAAGCATGGTAAGGGGTCGGCAAACCAAAATAACAACAGCAGCCATACTTTTTGAATTCGGTAAAAAAAACCCTCTCAATATTGCACGAGTCGGCAATGCAACGTGGTGAATACGAGAGGGTGGCCCTGAAAATAAAAAAACGTCACACGAAGCGGTTCCTTAAAGAACCCCCTTCGAGCGTGGTCAACCCGCGGCGGCGTTGGGAGGGCCCCCCTCATCCGGCAGGGGGCTGACGATGGGGCAACGTAACGTGCGCGGACGCTGTTCACAGACAAACGCGAGCGGAACGCTGACAAATCTTCCCAGCCAGTCGCGGGCGGCCCTAAAATCCGGACGCGACCGCGAGAACGCGGGGGCACGGACACCGGCCATAGTTAGAGACGCACAGCGGTCATCGAATAACGAGTTCTTCGGAACTCGTTTGCATCAAAAACGCAGCAATTTGGATTCAAGTGAAGTTTGCAAATTTTTCTCTCTACTGTGTTTAAATAAGTAACGGCAAATTTACGTCTGAACAGATGCACTGCATTTGCACCAACACGGCTGACTTCACGCACGTGCAAACGCAACGACGCGAGACTACGGACGCCGTGGGTAAAGCTTGGGCGGTGACGTGTGTGTATGTACGCATGTTGAACTTCTTCTGCACCCTACGTAGCCACCCGTGCTAATGGGAGGCGCGGGGTGACGTGGGCCTCTAGCGGCGGTGCATTTGGCCGCTTATTGCGCAGATGTTCACGGTTCGATTCCAGTGGCCGTCCTGGATATTACCGTGGGTGTATTAACCATGACATACACAGCACCGTTTGCTTCACAGCGGACGATGGAAATTGTGCGGCGTCATTCTAAACTAAACGTTTTTTTCTATTTTACCAGGTAAGG
The DNA here is from genome assembly GCF_015708825.2 of Lethenteron reissneri. NCBI lineage: Eukaryota > Metazoa > Chordata > Hyperoartia > Petromyzontiformes > Petromyzontidae > Lethenteron > Lethenteron reissneri. The sequence continues at coordinate 9,957,618 of NC_083814.1, read as the reverse complement.
CCCACTGAGCTATATAGGTTTTCTTCAGAAGGGACCTGGCAGCTTATCACGTGAAAATTGATAGCAGCCAAGTACTAGAAACGTGTGATGTTGATTCTAAATGTGGTGGGAAAAACCTGGAGGACCTGGAGAAAAATCCACGCGACCATGGGAAGACACGCAAATTCCAAATATACTGCAGGCATCAGGATTGGGATCGAACCCACGACCTCCTGCATACCAGGCGAGGTAGTTAACATCTCGCCACCACGGCATCATTCGCAACAGCAGCGGCCATGTTTGCTGGCTTCATTTTACAAATGTTTTTCAAATCTGGAAAAACTACACTGCAATTTGATCCTTATGGCGGTATCCCGGGGTACCAAATAATACAAAATGGCCGAGGCAATTAAATATTTTATTTCTGTGACAATTTTTTTCCAGGGGTGTACTTAACTCCGCGACTGGGGTACCAATCAATCCGAAGTCGGTGCTACTCCGCGATGTCGAAACGCAACGAGGACGATTGCGCTGAAACCCTGAACGCTCGTATGCACCAGTTGATCAGGTGGGATCTTGGTGATTGGGAATCCAGGCCATTATTTGCCTTTCTCAGCGCTCTTGATGAGCTCGAGGACTTCAAAAAGATTTTGGAATCCAACTTCATCGTGACTAGCTGGGAGAAGCACTTCCTCTCGTCCATGTCGAGTGGGTCAGCATCAGCTTCGGGAGCGGCATCCTCTGCGGCAGGTGCCTCTTCGTCGGTGGCAGACTCTTCACCTTCGGCGGCAGAAGCGGCGACATTCGTGACGGGTGCATCATCGGCTTCCAGGATGGCGCCCTTGCGATTTTCCACGTTATTGAGCGTTGAAAGCATTCGTCGGATGGGCGGGGTCGGTGGTTCGCAGCGGACCGTGCCCAGTCGCGTTGCTCGTGAACGGTGCGATCGCAAGATGACGGCGTTGCAGCGTGTGATCGCCAAGCTGGGACAAGAAGCGATAAGCAAGATTCAGAACGATTGGGCGTCGATGGAGACCATCCAGAACGGATCGAAATGGCAGCAGTCTGAGGTTGATCATTATTAACACGATCCAGTCGGGGCTATTGGAAATTGAGATTCGTTCGATCGTCCCTGTTGGCGGTTCCAAAGTCGCGCGTCTATGCAAGGTCCTCGAAGATGGAATCGACACTCTTCATACGCGACGTGCTCCTGCAGTCCCACATCACGCACTTGCAGATGCCGATCTCGACGCCATCAAACGGGACTCCGAAACATGGCAGGTTGAAGATGGCTTTCCCTGCGCTCGTCGACGACCCAAACAGTACCTCGTCGAGCCGAAGATCACGTGGACCCAACTCTATCGGCGATACAAGGTCAAGATGGAGGCTCAGGACTATTGTGTCATTTTTAAGATGGATTCAGCGAGTCCACGTGTACTATCCCGGTTTTAGCTTGACGCGCACAGCTGAATACGTTGGCGACTGCTGCGTTCGAATTGACATCCAGCTGGAACGCAAGGATCTTCCTGATGATGAACGTCAACGCCTACTGCTGGAGAAGAACATGCATCTCGACGCCACCGTCGGCCAGCGCAGAACGGTGTCCAAATTCGTCAACGAGTACGTCAAACAACACTCTCCTGATCAGAAAGACCCCGACACCGTCATTCCGGAACACTATGACGACAAGAACGACGCAGCCGGCGTCGACCCGAGTGGACTGCCGTCAGTGCAGGAATTGAACGGCCTTCCTACTATCCAGAGAAAGATTGAGGATTTTGGCGGTAGCTTCGCGATGCCGCACTACGGTCACATTCGCTCGTCCTCGGATTACTTCATTTCCAACCTGATGGTCCGCAACTTCGTCCCAGCGGACATCACGAGCGGTGTCAACAACGTCATTTTCTACGACGAACGCGCAACATGGAAAGGATGCAGACGCACTGTGCAGCCTCCGCTTCGTGTACCACATGAAGCTGCTCACCATGAAGACGGCCCGCATGATGCCAAGCACTTTGCTCGTTATTATCGACAACTGTGTCGGCCAAAACAAGTCGCAGCTGGCGATGATGTTCTTTGCGATTCTGTCGCTATTGCTCTACAGCAAAGTCGTTCTGCTATACTTGATACCAGGGTACTTGCACAACCAGGTCGATCGGGTCGTCGCATGGTGTCGCAATGCGATGAACGGTAAGAACTTTTACACCCCGATGGCCAACGTGCAGGCCGTCAACGATGTCAACAACATTAAAGCGACATTCGTTAATCATTGCAATTCCAAACGCCCATTCTATACGGGCTGGGACGCGATTTAGAAGAGGCACTTCAAGCAGATGCTAACCCGCTACACGTTCAACTACTTTTCTGAGATCGATGAAGGGCTCGTTACCATGAGACACCTCAGCTCGACGCCCGACAGTGAGGTCGTCCAAGTCTCGCTGATCAAGCAGGAGAATGTCGAACTCGTCCGTCGATCGATTCTACATGATCTGTTTCGGCGACAACGTAGAAACGATCGAGCAGGGGACGTTGCGATCAATCCGTTTGCCGACGGCTCCTGTCGGCAGCCTGATGTCGAAGAAATTGCTCTCACTCTCAAAGAAGTACTTTTCTATTCCTCCGGAATACCTGCCATATTACCGGGCAATCGCGAGCGAGGTCAGCTCGCAGATCGACGACCTGATTCAGCAAGCAGTCCCCCACCCGCTCGAACAAACGCCAGCTTGTTTCGATTGACGCGACGGTGGATCCGGACACCGCTGCGGCACCCAAGGCGAAACCTGGGCGTCCCAAGAAGATAACGGGCGTCGCTCCGGGGCAGAAATCGATCCTGTCCTTCTTTGCCAAACATTAGCAGGAAAAAAAATCCGTTAACGAAAAATTCAACTTTGAATAGTTCATCTTGGACAGCTCATCGAGATGAGTCGATTGCCGCTTCGGCGGCCATCAACAGACTAAAAATGACTGCATCACGGACATTATGCGAGAGCTGGGGTACTATGATACCCCGGGGTACCGCCATGAGGTTCATTTACTCAATTTGTATTACTGCACAGCAAACATCGCCCGATACCGGGAAAACCTGGCAGGACCCTCCTGAGAATGAGTCGCGAGACGCAGTGAAGTTTTCCATGGATAAAACAAGCATAACAGTCATAAAAATAATAGCACTACTACCCCAGTACTGAGAGACCGAGAGCAGGATTCTCATCAGCCCCCTCTCAAAGACATTCCGTGCTGTTATCTGACCCTGGGAGATTCTTGCCCCATCTGAGAGAAATTATCCTCCGTTGGAGCGAGCGCGAGGGTTGCAACAAGCGCGTCTGCGTCGCGCGGGGAGAAACGCAACGACTAATTTGTTGCTGGGGGTTTCCGGCTTGAGCTGTCTGCTCCATGTTGCACCCCACAATGTGTTCTCTTCACCCCCCACCCCATCACCACCCTCCCCCCGCCGCCCCCAACTCTCACCAAGACGCGCGCGTAAAGACAAAGATTCCCCGTGGAGCCTACGCATGCCGTCGCGGCAAGTGCCGTTAGCGAGCGCCCAACGAAGGCCGATGCAAGTCGTGTGGCCAGCACCAACTTACCCGGCAGGCTGCCTTTTGTCGCCTCCAGTGCCGACGTTTGTACACCGTGCCAGGTACTCATTTGAGGCCGAGCGCGAAATGAGCAATGGGGGGTGAGCGGGCTGCCAAGCTAAATATTGCGACTTCAAGTCATGCTTGGGCCGGCAGAAGGGGTTTATTCAGTCCACTTATCCCTCTGGGGTCGAAAAAATTGGTAGGCCTTTGGTCGGGGGGCCAATAGCAATTGTAGCCGTGGATAAACTCGCTGCCGCCATAGGCATGCCGAATTTCCACCACTGGCTCGGGACTGTAAAACGGGAGGTGAGCCACTCGCGGGAGACTTGAAACGCCCGATGGGTCATTCGAGAGGGGGTCATCCCTCGAGAGTTTGTCGTAGCAGACACCCAGCCGTCAGGCACGCTCCCCGCCCCCCCTCCTCGCTCGCTCTCGTCGGCTGATCAAGGCCGAGCGTTGTGCTCCAGGATCGCCGGGCAGGGTCACTGCCCCAGATGAAGTTCAACGCAAAGTTTAGCTTCACATGCAAGGGCCTGCTCGTCAGCGGCGTGGTGTGGCTGGCATGGGCACTGTGCAGTTACACCGCCTGCACACTCGATAGCTACGCTACTTCTGCTCAGTGATTATAGGAAGACGCAGCGTCGAAACCAACTATTATTGTGTGGGTACGCGCCTGGGCTTGGGGTGAAAAACTTTCCACTGCGGTGCAATTTCATCTCGCCTATGACCAAGTCATTCTCGTCAGATCTCGGAAGCTAAGAGGGGGTTGAGCCTGGATAGCGCATGGATGGGTAACCGCCAAGTGCAGCACAGGTTGCCACAGGCCACGGTGGGGCTACACGGTGGACAGCAATGCAAGGAACATCCATTGTTGTACTGTACCGTGATTCTATCCTGTCACATCTACGCCCCCCTGCCTTTTACCAACCCGCACTGACCTGCGTGGTGAAGTATGGTCGAGAAACCCCCGCGTAACCGACACGGCGTGTGAGTTTGAGAGGGGGGCGAGGGGCCTTAATCCAGCGGCAGTGGATTGGTAAACGGCTGAAAGTTATCCCTTATTATGCACACACGCACCACGCAGGAAAATACACTCAGCGGGAAGGCGCCGGGCAAGGCTGTTGCATTGTAGGTGGATTTATGCACCGAGGAATTCTTCATTACTCGCGGGCTCTCCGAGGCTGCGGGATTAGGGGAAAAAACGCAATGAGAAATCTTGATCTGCTCAAAAAGACGTGCAATGTTTTCATTTCCATCGCCGCCGTGCGCTGCCGAGTGAACGTCCACGCTGGGAAGGCACCGAGTTGTTTACGAACAAAGTTGAGAGAGCAACTAAAACTTGAGGAGGGGGGGGGGGGGCCTAGCCAAGATTAACCCCGGCGCTTTTTTTGGTACGAGAAAATCCTCAAGTGAATTTCACCGAATGAAATTTAACAGTATATATATTTAAAAAAATGATATTCCCCTGCTGCATAACAAACAAACAAAAACACAACCTCCTGGTTGTCAAGCAAAGGCTCAAAACGTTAAGGTGGCCGCCAACAATCGTCAGCGTTGTTGAATATGTACATGAATAGGTAAGAGTAGATGCGTTTCTTTAAACGAGCTAGGTTCGAATAACTCTGAAAACGCATTGCCGGGAGGAGGGAACTTCAAAAGTCGGGCCCAGTAGGAGGGAAGGAGCAGAGAGAGAGAGAAGCGCAGTGACCTGCTGTGTGGTGAGTGGCGAAGTGGTTGAGTGAGTGGGCGAGTGTGTTGTTGTGACCTCCGGTGTGGTGGCGGAACACCGTGTGGTTGAGACGAAACAGACAGGTCCAGCAGACCGACCGAGTCCTCGACATTGATGGGGGGAGAGGGGGGAATCGACGAGTGAAGCTCATGAGAAAGGGTAACCAAGGCAGTAGCGGTAGAAGAGTGATAAGGAGGCAAATGAACATGGACAGCCAGTGACTGGAGTGTTTTAACACCTTCAAGAAGGACACAAATATCATGCTTTAAGAGAGGTTTGCAACAATTGAATGACTTCTGCGTTCATATCTGCTTTGCTTTTTACTGGTAGGAACCACCTGGTTCCACCAGCCCACAGGGGATTATTGTGTCCGTCCGTCCGTCGTGAATGGAAAATGGGAGCAGTGCGGCTGGGTGGAGAGGGGAGGGTGGGGAGGGGCTGGGTGGGGAGGGTGGGGAGGGGCTGGGTGGGTAGGGGAGGGTGGGGAGGGGCTTGGTGGGGAGAGGCTGGGTGGGGAGGATAGGGAGGGGCTGGGTGGGGAGGGTGGGGTGGGGCTGGGTGGGGGGTGAGAGGGGTGGGGCTGGGTGGGGAGAGGCTGGTCACCCCGTGGTGCCCTTATAAAACTCAACGTTCAACCTACTCACGCCGGCTTGTGCCCGCCCTCACAGTCGGGCATATTTGCGGAATACACCACGCCGCCGTTGACCCTGGCCATTGACCGAGCAACTCAACGTTCCTACCAGCTCCCTCCGCAGGAATGTGTTTACAGACTTCTCCGGTGCATTTAAAACGATGTTTGCACGACTCATACACCATTGTAACGTGCATTGTTTTCCCGTTATTTACATATTTGTATATTTTTTGATTTGCTAAGTAATGGAGGTTTTGTTTTTGTATCACCCGTGTAAGGGAACTGGCGAATTGATGTGCGGCGTTGTGGGATGCGACTGCACGAACGACGCTCAGTCAAACGAAATTATTTCTTATAATTCTGCACGAGAGACACGTGCCGGCGAGCCGTTGAGCCGACCTCCTGCAAACTTGAGCCGATCCGACAATTTCCGTCACCAGAAACGTCGTTGCACAACCGCCGTCACGCAGCACAACACTGCGCGCCGTTTTGACACCCCGTGTAGGAAACTCCCAGGCCGCTTTGCGAGCCGAGTTCCACCGCACAATACAATTGCTGCTCCGCAAAACTTTCAGCGGGTCCAAACCTCAAACAACTTGCGCGGATCCGAAGCAATCGTCTAATTTGAAAACTAATGTAAAACTGTAATAAGTAAAAATTAAGGGAAGATTATATATATATTTTTAATATTTAATATGTTCCCAAATCCGTGCTTTTCATAAATCATCACTGGATGTGGTCCAAATTACCTTCGATTTTTTTGTAATATTGCTTTGTAAGAATAAAATGAAGCGCACTTAAGTTGGCCTTTGAAGTTCCCCTTCAAATAATGGTAAGCTGATGCTGTTTTCCCCCATCGAAGGATGGATGGTAAACCCTCCTCTTAGCGAGGAGATGGAGCGACGAAATTGGTTTGCGTGCGGGCGCTAGAGGGATCGTGAGAGGTGGAAGTGGCTTGCGGAGGCCTTTATCCAGCAGTGGACTGATCATGGCTATTGATCGATGATAATCACGGTGGCAAGCAGAAATGTGTACGTCCCAAATCTCCCAGTGTAGAATATAACAGTATGTGTGCCCTGTAAGTATACATGTGGAATACATATCGAGTTCATGTAAATATTATTTGGTCGTGGTGCTGATAGTGGCACACAAGCAAGCACATGTAAAAAAAAGCTCTCATTCGTCAATAAACTGTGGCCATGAAAGAAGCAAAGTCTATAATCGCGCGACGTTTTAAGCAATGGTCCTTTTTCACGGCAAACCTATACAAATATAGATCTGTACCCGTGTGACATTGTATCCGTACCTGGCCTGGGCTTTTTCTAAGTCAGCGGGGTTCTTAAGCTTTACTGCAGCCTTGCACCCCATTCGGTTCTCGTAAAAAAGTATATGTTAATAAATATATAGGCTTGATTAAGCAAAGTAGTTGTGGTCTCCCTGTTACAGGTTGAGTCACAAACCGCACCTCTCCATAACAAAGGCTCAGTCTTTGTTATGCAGTCTATTCTTAGTCTTAAGCTACACCTTACCATATTAATAAAAGTATGCGGCCCTTGCCCCACCACCTTCTCCAACCATTATATAAACGGAGTGGTAGCTTCTGCAATCTCTCATTTACTTGATACAGCTGTCGTGGCTGTGACGGTACCACCTGAAGACGGAAGCTTGTGTTGCCTCCGAAACGTCGTGATTTTTATTTTATTTTACTTTTTAATGTTTTTTACCTACGTGACTTTACCGAAAAAACCTAAGAATATAAAGTAGTTGTACTTGTGTGCCCGTGCTTAATTTGTGTTTCAATGATTTACCTTCGAACAAATCTGGGCATGTCTCACACCCCCAGAAAGGGCATCTCGCACTCCCAGGGGGTGCGTCCACCCCCAGGTGAAGAACCACTGCTCTCAGTCATATTTAATTTGGAGCTTTCGTGACTGCAGGAATTACTCTTTGGTTATTTCGGTAAAGTCACGTAAAAAGAGAAAATAATAAATGAAATACTAGCATACGACGTTTCGATTGCAACACAAGCAATCATCATCAGGTATAAATGAAATAGATACACAAATCTAGTATACTTAGAAATGTAATGTAATACAACAGAGTCGGATAACATAACAGTCAAGACCCTACCTGGTTGCTTACGTTCTTCCTGAGAATGCTAAATTTGAGAGAGAGATAAAACAAAGAACCAGAGACATATAGACAGACATATAAGTAGAGACAGATATCACAGATATCACAGACATATAAGTAGAGACTGCTCTCAGTCAACTCGGCATACAATGAGTACCGCATGATCATCGCTAACCGGGGGGGGGGGGGGGGGGGGGACAAAAGCAGCTGGGAGGGAAAGTGCTGCCAACATCACCCCATTGAATTCCGTGCCAGCCTTAATCGGCCACACACCAACTGCACGAGCATCAACGGTCCTGAAAGGCCCAATGAAAATATATTTGCGTCTGTGATGGGAGCAGTTTCACACTTACAAGTGTATTTTCACCATTGGAACCTCATTTGCCAGTAAAAAATATGATCATTGGTTTTTTTACCCTTCTATCTGGCAACAAAACTGACACCTTTTTTTTACAAGGAGTCATGTTTGCATAGACCACAATACCTGCAGTCATAACGCAAACAAAAAACATAACTCTGATAATATATGCACTGTCCTTGAAGTTGATTGGTACACACCCGAGACAGCTTTCCTTAGAGCCTAGTCTCACATGGTGCAAACATGACTCCTTGTAAAAAAAGGTATCAGTTTTGTTGCCAGATAGAAGGGTAAAAAACCAACGATAAAGTGTATTTTGTTTAACCAAGTGAGATTAGCACGGTTGGCTGTGTACGGTGCGAAAGAAGTTCAACATACGAGCATGGAACTCAAGAAATTGGGATGAGTCTCATTTGCAGGAGTGACCCAGGAGCATTTGTCTGTCGGTCTGGAACGATGATTGCTGCTGCTGCTGTGTGCGTGTTAAAATCCTGACTGAGCAGTTTGCCGTGTCATTTTCTAGTTTGGTTAAATTTGAAGCCCTCACCGCCAGCATACAGTGTGGCCGATTCTTGTGAATGACGTCAGGAGGTCTTTACTGTTCACTGTTAAGCAGATGGCGCGTGGTACGTTTACGTTTTTTTTATTGTTACACCCGGCAGTAATAATCAGGGCGGCCAGGTAGATTTGAACCGCGAACTCTCCGCAACAAACGGTCCGAGATAAATTGCGGCATCGCAAAACCCTTTTAGCTATGGCGTAGGGAAGCCTTAATTTGGCAGTTGATAGAGAATGGCTGCTGGTGATCTTGGTGGTTGATGTTGAGGGTGACCGAGCCACCTTCATATCTGAGTCTGTGGCTTCACACTAAAAGACACGGTTAATCCTCACACAGAACACTTAGTAAGCTCTCTTTGGTCCTCGGCATGAACCACGGCCCGTATAAATAGCTCTACCGACAGCGGCAGCCGACCCAATTAACACCTGGCAATTAGCGCACGAAGTAAAATCACACTCCGAAAGATGCAGCCCGTTTGGGCGCCCATCCGCTGCGGCGCGAGTCAACGTCACCTGCGCCGAGTTACGGGGAGGGGGCCGGAAAACGAGGTGCTCGTCCGCGCCATGTCGGCGTCACGACGGAGAGCCACCCGCGCGGCAACATTGAGAACGCGACGAGGTGGGAGCGTGGGCCAGGGCACCGGGCCACTGCCGGCGAAAGCTGGGTTCGAATCCAGGGCAAGCCGCATATGAGCCTGAATTTGGGAGAGGGGCAGGAGTTCGGGTGGGGGGGGGAGGGTTGTTCTCCGTTGTAATGAATTGGTCGATCTCAGCTTCGTCGCCACAGGCTACACAAAAAAGCACGCATCGTATTAAACGCACGATTTTTTGGTGATTTGAGGGCACTTTCGTCATGGCTTGCTGAATCTGGGATTTGAGCCCAGGATTTCAGCACTGATGGCTCCGGTACCCTGGGATGAATTTAATCCGCCTGAGCCACCCCATCCACTTAATAGAAAATCAAGTTACGAAAAAATCATGCACATGCGTGGATTCGGTAACGCTTTCCAAAACGTGCTTGTCCTTGGAAGTATTTAATGAGCGACACAGCGGCCGACCGTGAAAATGCGCTTGCACATTTTCAAACGGTCCTTTTTTTTGTTCCGATTCGGGTCTCCAAGCTTTGGGGAGCTAACGGATCAATTCGGCCTGGTGTTCTGCGCACCGAGTCCCAACTTTGTAACGCACCCTACCCCCGCCATTATGCTTGGACAGACTTACGGTACAGTAACAAAGAGAGAGAGCTAATGCATAAGTGCTTCAACCTTACATCCGAAAATCTTTCATAAAAAAAATATATATATACTCTTAGTTCTTTCGGTAAAGTCACGTAGGTAAAAAAGTTAAATTAAAAATAATAAAAATAAAACAATAAAAACCACGACGTTTCGGAGGCAACACAAGTCTCCGTCATCAAGTAGGACCGTCACAGCCAGATTTTCTGCATCAAGTGAGGGAGGGATTTAAGGTGTAAGCAGCAAATCTGGCTGTGACGGTCCCACCTGATGACGGAGACTTGTGTTGCCTCCGAAACGTCGTGGTTTTTATTGTTTTATTATTATTAATTTTAATAAAAATTTTACTTACGTTACTTTACCGAAAGAACTAAGAGTATGAATCCTTGCCGTCACGAAAGCTTCAAATCTAAAAATATATATATATCTTGAGGACTCAGTCTGACTTCCGTGGGGGGAGTAAAGAGTCTAAAACTTTTTTTTGCGTTCCCTTTACGGCCGGCGTCCCGTTGGCTCCATGCCCCGGCGCACCTGACCTCCACTACCCGTGGCAGGAAACAGGTCAAACAATAGACTCATCCTGGCAGCGCAGGGCAGATCTGGGTTAAAGCAATAGCAGCGGCTTCACACTCCGTATCGCAACGGCATCAGGAAACCCTTTAGCAGCGTGGGGAAGTCATCGTCTGTACGCTGGGATATGTTGTCCTGCCTCTCTCTCTCTCTCGCCAGTTATTCTGTCCAAGGGGCAGCTCTACGGTTCAAGCTCCTTATATTGAGAGCGACCTTTCAGCTGGGTTTGTCCGAGCTAGTGACATGGAAATGCTCCCACAATAATGAGTAAATATTTCGTACAATATTCAATTTTGGGCAAGCGGGAGAGTGCACAACCAGTTCAGATACCACTCGCCGCTGATGTTACATGTGGCAGTGAATGCAACTTTGGTTTGCCAGATTTAATTGTGCAGTGCGCTAACCACTGCATCACCACTCTGCAGCAAACGCAACATAAACAGTCGTTTTTGATTTAAAGCTTTCATGACCACAGGGATTCATATTTTTGGTTCTTTCGGTAAAGTCACGTAGAAGGGAAATAATAAAATAATACAAATAAAACCATAAAAATTCTCACGACGTTTCGACTGCAACACAAGCAATCATCATCAGGTGTGAAATCCACAGCAAGAAAAATTTCAAAATAAATAAATAAATACAAATCCTGCCGGGGGAGTTCAATGGGCTTATTCGACCACAATTTACCACGCTGGTCGGCGCGGGTTGATGGATGCAGCGAGCATAGACGTGGGAGCGTATAAATACAGTGCAACAACGGCTTCTGCTGCACTGCACTCCACTGCTCACAGAAGCCTTAACAACGAACACCCCCAAAAAGAGTCCAACACCTTACATTCGGCGAAACATCACGAGACGCACGCATCATGAGCTTCGTCGTGGTTGTTCGCTGACAAATCGATGCGTCGCCGTGGCTCACAATAGCCAGGGTGAGCGTGGATACCTCCAACGTTGAAATAACAAGAAAACAATTCTCACCAAAACCCATAAGTCGTGGCAGGGCCCCATAAACGTGTCAGTGAGAGGGGACGAGGAAATCCTGGCACTTGGGCCAACGTTTCCCACTACTGCCGCCACTGCCACCTCGCTTGGACACATTTCCCAAGCTTCTGCTGCAGCAAGTTAATCACTGTCATCGTCGTCGTCATTGGAACGGAGCTCACGTACATGACCAAGGAAGATTTTAACAGCTCGCCTATTTTTTTTCTTGAATTGAAATTGTTGTTTATGTTTTTTCACTTGCAATAGTAACAATAGCAATACAGTAACAATAACAAAAACAAAACACTACTTCCTGGCATAAAACACATTTCCTCATGTGTGAAACGGGGGGGGGGGGGGAGGTGTGGGCATTAGGGTTGGGGGTGAGGGGACTCTTGGCATGAAGTGGCCTGGGAGCGATTGGGGATAAGATGGGGGAGGGGACCGGGGTTCGTTTGTTGTTGTTGTTGTTATTGTTGTTGTTATTGTTGTTGTTGTGGTGGTGGTGCTCGTCTTGTCGAGGCAGGCAGCTGCCGCTTGACATCAGCAGTACGCAAATGAGGGCCCTTCGAGTCCACCGGCAATTTTCTTGGGCAACTCTGAAATCCATTTGGCCAGTTTTTAATTGGGCAAGTCCCTTATAGTAACACAACTTGATGCTACAAGTCCGCTTCTCATTGCATCATATTTACGCACCTTATCGTGACCCCCACCCCACCCGTCCCGGCCAGTCAGACAGCCAGACAGCCAGACAGCCGTACAGCCGTACAAACCTAATGCATTCCACCTTAGTTGCAAAGAGTTCATGACGAGGGCGGGTCCCAAACTACAACGCAACTTTTGCACGGGAGTTTCATTCATAAATCGGATAATATTTATTTTTTCAACCCGAGTTAACCGTGCCACCCAACACGGCCCCCGTTATGGCCGGCCATGCGACCGTAACGGTCAGCGCTAGCGTGCGGAAACAGCATTCAACGTTCGTTGGGGAGGGGGACAAAAAAAATCGTTAAATTAGGTAAAACACCATCAGCGACTTCCAGTCACGGGCCTGCGAAAATACATGGAAGCCGGCGTTGGTCGCACGGGCACAAGAGTAGCGGCTTGCTCGCTTTTCCGGCGCTGGCCAGCCCGTCCCTGCCACCCCACTTGAAATTAGCGATTACGCCTCCGCTGATGAATGCCCCGTTGTTCGCCGGGGGGGGGGGGGGGGGGGGGGAAGGGTTACACGTGCCTCTACGCGGCGACGCGCACAAGGCAAACCGCTGTGCTCGGGCAGAACTGTTGGGAATAATTGGCAGTAAATATTCGTGTAATTTATAACATCTAATTACGTCTGTCTCCGTGCCACAAATAATAATAAAATACGAATAATAATAAATCTGGATGAAAAAAAATAAACATTAAAAAACTACATACGAACCAGAAGGGTTGCGGTGTAAATGGAGTACAGCACAGTTGGTGGACAGGTCACGTACGATGGGGTCAAGTTTAGGTACTGATCACCGCTTCCAAGATGTCTGGCCAACATGGAAGTGTAGGCCAAACGACCTCTCCAGGAGTTCTCTAGAGCTCCCGCGAGCAGAGGCCTCCTTCTGCCAGCAGTAGCACGAGCAGTCAGTTGCAGGGTTACGCCTTTACTACTTCTTCTTTATTTTTCGATTTAAAGCTTTCGTGACTGCAGGGATTCATCTTCTTGGTTCTTTCGGTAAAGTCACGTAGAAGGGAAGTAATAAAATAATAAAAATAAAACATAATAAAACAATTCTCACTTCTTTATTATTAGTAAAGGAATCCTGTGGAAGTCTCCGCGGGAATTCGCACGCAGAGAGATCCCTGTCGCCGGGCATTTCGAGATGATTACCGCGTCTGGGCAAAAAATATTACTTCTTCGAAAGTGGCAGGTTTAAAATAGAGATTTTCTTTTTACCTGCTTAATAATAGTGTGCGTGAATAAATGAAGTAGAATTCAAATGGGAGGTGGTGGTGGTGGGGGGGGAACAAAAGAATGAAATTTGGCATGGAGAAAAAAAAGTTACTTTTGTTCCAAACAATATTAATATAAAATGATTCATGGCAGCGTCGGATTAAACGTGATTTATTGTGTCGCATTGTTTCAGCGTTGTTTGTTAACTCAGCTGAAAAGAAAACAGCTTCTCTCTTGGGTACGTCACACACACACACACACACGCACGATGGATCCTCTGGTTCTCAGCGCTTGGTGTGGGGTCCGTGGGCTCTGGGAAAACACTTGGTCTTTTGGTGCCACCGAATCTACGTCTTATCACTGCCGCCGCACACGCTCTCACGAATAGCCAGCACCTATGATGTTGATGATGATAATAATTATAAGTTCAACATGTAGGCTTTCGCGACCAATATTACCCACAAACCTTACTAATCGGCTGTGTCGGGTGGTGGCGGGTTTAACGACACACTTATATTTATACAATCTAACCCCCCAAAAAACCCCTCTATCGTGAATAATAATTCTCATTACAGGGAGATGTATTGACATTATAGACACAAAGGTCAAAGGTCACGGCCCTGCAATTGTTTACTCTCGCCACTCCTGGCGGAAAGGCCGGCACTGGAGGGAGATCTTAGAGAGAGCCTCTTGGGGGTGGTTTTGGTTAACTCTTCAACGTCAGCGAAGATGTTTCGGAAGAGGCGGGGATACAGGTTCCCCTCGTTCTATGCCGATTCTGTTCGTGCGCTGTCACGCGATGTGTGCGGCCAGCCTATTTTTACCCAGAATTCCCTACATGACGCGGGTTGAATTCACTCTACGTGCGGCCGTGCGGTCGGACGTGGGACGATATTGCGTGTATTGTGTGCGTTACTCGGCAGGCAGATGTTGAACTTCTTTCACACCGTACGTAGCCATCGGTGCATAAATCTGAGGTGTGAAACCTCATGAGGCTTCGCTTTGGAACGCATCTACCGCAGAAAAGCGAGGGACGCCTATCGCCCACATTTTACCCCGCTACACTCGACCTGCCGATCGACCAACTGTGGCGTTTACCCACGCAAGCGTAATACCACGGGCAGCGATATAATTTACATTGCAAACAATTGAATTGTACACGCACCACTCATTGCAGCTATTGTGACCACGGCAATGAAAATGTAATCCGTGAACTAAAATGCGCAGTAACTCCTCGTTGTTTTACTCAGGAAAGCCTCTACGAGTCTATCATTGCTTTAAGGGGGCCTCTGGAGTGAAACAGAAGGGCATGGACAAAACCCACACACACCATGGGATAATTATGTGCTGACTACTAAAGAAAACAACTACTTTTGCTGCACTGCTTCATACAACTATCGCTCTGCCTCCCTGAGGTCGTGTCATGCACCGTATGGCTCACCATGTGATCCAGCAACCCCAACGCAAAGTCATTGGATTCTAGATGCGCGATACGCCTGCTACAGTCAGATGTCCATTAGGTCCTTTCATAATCATCGACCGTGGTCAATCCACTGCGGGGTGACCCGCCCATAATGGACATCTGTGAAAAAGGAGCTTCATGGCTCATATGATTCCTCCTGCGGTCTAAATAAAGATTCCGATTCTGATCCTCCGCAAACCCACACTGCCGTCCGTTACGGATCCGCGACTTCACAACCCCAGCACCTGCACAGGAGCCCGATTTCATCGCTCCATACCCTTGTCGGACGCGTTCTCATCCCTTGGGGCCGCCACTCTGTCGTCGTTCTTGACAGTCGTCGCTCCGAGCGACTTGTCCTACTCGAGCCGCCCCAAATCACTTTTACTTGAATCGTTTTCTGAGCGTCGCGCGGTTGCTCGCTCGCTCCCTCCAGATTTGACACGGCGGTGGTGGCGGCGGTGGTGGTGGCGGCGGTGGGCGTGTTCGCGCGACGACAAGCGGTTTACGGACTTACGGCGACAGCCGCGCTTCACACATTTCACATCCTCGCGTGCTCCTCCCGCGCGCTTTTCCCGCGCACTCCTCCGAAGCGCTCCTCCGAAGCTCCTCCGAAGCGCGCTCCTCCAGGATCCTCTCTCCGTCTGGCAGGGATCCCGAAAGCTCCGCCCGCAATTCGCAATCCGGTTCCACGCCGCGTTTGCCGCACGCAGACGCAAGCGACGGCGGTAATTTGATCTGGAAAGTGCTCCAAGAAGGGTTGTGGCTCTTGCCGAGCAGAGTGATGAACAGATAGGTAGCCGCAATTTTTTTTGCGATTCAGAGATTATGCTTGAATTACATCCTCCTCCGCTCAGCAGATGAGTGTCCGGGAGGCATTAGAACCAAAATAACCACCGCAATTAAAGAGTCCTCCTGGAGGCCACTTTGCGAGTATGCGCGTGACCTGAGGGTAATGCAACATTCTTGGCGCGCGTTCAGCATGAGATAATGTAAAAAAAAATATGTGTGCGTTGCCCAATAGGCCAGCATCTGCAGACAATTTTTCTCTGATTCCAATCAAAACGTACAATCAACCTCGACTACACAGAACTCCCTGTGCCATGGTCGGGCAGATTGTGGGTTAACGGACCGGGGGTCAGTAACTTTTTGGCAAGCCAACAAACGTTGCGCCCTGGGATTGTGGCGGGGGGGGGGGGGCAAGGTTGGTGGATCACACGGAGATTTGTAAAACTCTCAGGAGGAAATGGCGGTACAGACATCGTCATTCTCTGCAGTTCGTTCCTGGGGCTCGCCACCTCGCGTTCATCCGCGCACTCCTCGAGCACAGCAACGCAACTCGCCCGTGATGTTTATCGCAATTTACCCTTTTTGTAGATGTTCATACATCCGACACATCGGCTTATACCGCGCGCGTGTTGTGCCCGCAGTTGACGAATAATCGCCCGCAATTGCGCGCGCGAAAAAAATAAAAAAACGCTCGTTCCTCGCGCCCCCCTCTCCTCTCTTAATGGTAACGGCCCCCCCGGCCCCACGATACGTGCCGTTTGCCATCTCCGCAGAGTAAGGACCTATCGTATCGTAAAGCGCCGTGAGGTTAAAGCCCCCCCCCCCACCCCCCAACCCAGCGAGTCGGACACGCGACGCTGTACTTCGATTCGCCTTCATAATCATCGTTAGCAAATCCTTCGGAGCTCGGGTCTGGCAAAGGGCAGTAGCTCTTCACAACAGAGCCGACGCCGGTAGTAAGGGTCAGACATTAAGAGCCCCCCGTGGGGAATGAACTCCCGGGGGGGGAGGGGTGAGGGGAGGGGGCTTTCACTTCACGGTGCTTTACGATACGAGAGGTCCTTACTCTGCGGAGATGGCAAGCGGCACGTATCTTTTTTTATTTTTGCGGGCGATTATTCGGCAACTGCGGGCACAACGCGCGCGCGTGTGGCAAATTCATTGTTGACACGACCGGTGGTCCTGAATGCGTAAGCACGTCCGAATGAACCGCGTGGGAGGACCCATCGTTTCGTAGCTCGTTCGTAACACCGAATCACAAATTAATGAAAGTAAAATAAAGATAAAATAAAAATCACGACGTTTCGGAGGCAACACAAGCTTCCGTCTTCAGGTGGAACATTCACAGCACGATAGCTGTATCAAGTGAGTGTTGCCTCCGAAACGTCGTGAATTTTAATTTAATTTTTTAATTTTACTTTTATTAATTTTTATTTTTTACCTACGTGACTTTACCGAAACAACCTAAGAACATGAATCCTTGCAGTCACGAAAGCTTCAAATCTAGAACCGAATCAGAATATTAATTTACACTGGAGGGAATCCGATGAGCTGCAAAGCTCTTTTTCACAGATGTCCAACACACGCAACGGGGCGGCGGATGCCCGCACATCCTATGCCAAGTCAGCGGGCAGCGTTGGTCGACGAGCCCTCCCCAAGGCAAGCGGGGGCCCGACGGGGCGATGGGGATGGAAAGCCGCGTGGACTCCGAGGCCGTGTGGTGCTCCGATGTCATCGTCATTGTCGTTGTCATCATCGCGTCGCCGTCCTTATTATCATCCGTCTTCGATTGCCATCATCGTCATCATCAAATCGTCGTCGTCATCATCATCATTGCTGCAAACCGCCATTGATCGTTGACATCATCATCATCATAAGCGGGCATAATTTACTGCGGTGCCTTCTAATGGCTCACAGCTGCAGACGCGAGCTCATCATGAGTAAGAAACGTCACAATAGTGCTTTGTATGCAGGTGTGTGTGTGTGTATAATACATGAAGTGTAGTACTCCACACAGTAACTATATTGATTACGCGCATTTAATTATTAATGAACGTGCACATACAAATGAAACCGGCCTTCATCACCATCATTGTCGTCGTCACTCGAGTGCGTATGTCACGTCACTGGACTCGGTACGTAGACTTCTAAACACATTTAGCTGCCGCCCCCCCCCCCCCCTCCTTCGAGCCTGGCAAGGAGCACAGAGCACACGTGCACGGTCGTGACTGGAGCCAGTGCGAGGGGGGCCAGGCACGACGAGGGGGGCCAGACGAGTCGTGCCGATCTCGCGCCGTACGTCTCGCGGTCTGCAGCGTGCTCGCTCGGTCGGCCCCCGGTCACATTGGCGCCGAGGCCCGAGAACGACAGTTTTATCTTTTTTTTTGTTTGGGCAAAGAGAAAAAAAAAGTCCGTCGGTTTACAAATGATTGGCACGGAGCTCCACTCGTATTGAACCTGGGTGGGTGAGGCCACCAGGGCTCACCCATGGGGACGATTTGCCGAGTGCCCAGGACAGGGCGGGCGGTGTCGGGGGGGGGGGGGCAGAGCAATGGGAACGACCCATGACACGAAACGTCTTTCTTGCCGACGCCAGCAGCCTGGGGGCTTCAGGGCCGACGCGCTTGCTAATTGTTTTTGTGGCGAGAACCGAGCTGGAAAGGGCCTCCTCCTCCTCTGTGGATTCGCGAGCCGCCTTTAACCATCGCACCTCCAAGCCCTCTGAATTTCCCCGGAGGAAATTTAATCGTGATTTTTTTTCTTCCCCTCTCTCTCTTTCTTTCAGAAACGTTTCCAACGCGGTCGCCTTTTTGCTCGTGGCCTCAGGAAGAAGGGGGGGGGGGGGGCAAAAAAAAATATCGAAAAAATGAAGCTGCCCACCCGTTAATTTTCGAGGGATAAGTTGTCCCTGACACCACGCAGGAGAAGGGAGCGTTCCCCAGAAAACGCTCGTTTCTAAAATTACCCGAATCGTCTCGGCACGACTGACGTTTGACGACGCAGGAGATTGCCGCCGGCAGGGGGTGGAGAGGGGGGGGGGCCGTGGCAGCGCCAGGCGTAAAAAGTAAAAGAAAGCAGTTCAAGGGGCGCTCCAACAGATTCACGACACAATAAGGGTCTGCATCAAAAATCACCTCAAAGTCAAATCCTAATCATCATAACAAAGTTTCGACTTAAAGCTTTCGTGACTGCAGGGATTCATCTTCTTGGTTCTTTCGGTAAAGTCACGTAGAAGGGAAATAATATAATAATAAAAATAAAACATAATAAAATAATTATCACGACGTTTCGGCCACAACGCAAGCAGTCGTCCTCAGGTGAAGAACAGGTCTGTCAGAAAGAACCAAGAAGATCATAACAAAGATTATTGATTTAAAAGATACAATGAATCTCTCTCATCGGTATCCTTGTTTTCAATCTCTATTGAACCTCGATTCCCTCACCTCACGGCATCTCCATTCTGGTCCACATTTCTCTCATCTCGCTACAACCTCCGATTAAGCACGGTCGGCTACGTGCGGTGCGAAAGAAGTTCAACACACGAGCATACAACTCAAGAGACTGAGATGAGTCTCATCTGCCGGTCGGGGACGATGATTGCTGCTGTTACGTTATATTGCGATTACCTCCATCTGTCAACTCACGAGGAGTTTCATGAAATCGAAAAGAGAGGTGGCTGGAAAACCTAAAAATATCATTTCTGCTACGGGCCCCCAAACGATCCGGGGGTACCGCCGTTGGCGTGCGGAGGTGGGGGGGTTGGGTTTGGAGGCGGGGGGGGGGGTTAGGATTTGGCACATCGCCCCGGCGCGGCCGGGCCAAAGGGGAAGGTGAAGAGGCATAACGCGGCCTTTTCTGCGCGGGCCAAGCCGCCACTGACAGGCCGATCCATCATCGCGGGCCGCGCTGTACGGCGCGGGACGGACGGCCGTGGCGGGGCCGCAAAGAAAAACAGAAAACAGAAAACTTCGAAAAAAAATGTTCGACACGCCCGCCGCCGCCAGCACCCCCCACCCCCACCCCTCCCGCTGCTCCCGATTTGAGTTTTTTTGTTGTTGCATGCCGCGCGGTGTTGGGTTTCGCTGGCGGGATCGTGCCCCGCTTCGCCAAGACTGCCGTCTCCACGACATAATTAGACCTCACGGCCCAATAGAACAAATATCACATTGAGTGAAGGTCTCTCCTTCTCCTCCTACAACAACCTGGTCTCAATTCTCCCAACACTTCATCATTTGCGCCCGCTAATAAATTACTCGCGGCGATCGCGAAAAGAAAAGAAAAGCCGCGTTCATCAATTCATTTGCATAAGCAATGTCTAGGCGACGTTCAAATAGTTCCGTCTCCGTGACCTCACGTACTAAATAACAGGTTAAGATAAATTTCGATTTAAAGCTTTCGTGACTGCAGGGATTCGTCTTCTTGGTTCTTTCGGTAAAGTCACGTAGAAGGGACGGCTGCTTGCGTTGTGGCCGAAACGTCGTGATAATTATTTTATTATGTTTTATTTTTATTATTTCATCATTTCCCTTCTACGTGACTTTACCGAAAGAATCAAGAAGAGGTTAAGATAAATATAGGATGTCTACGGCACCGGTCGACCGAACACGTCTAAATCATCTTTTCATTTAAGTGGGGGAAAAAATATAAATATACTGCCTTTATTTTGACTCGACGTGCAATTTAAAAAAAAGCACGTCTAGCATTCGCAACTTCACGATCGTGCCTAACCTACGCTTCGTGGGGAGGTCACACCCTCTCCTCTGCTGCGCCCATGTGATTTGGAGCTCACTTACCACAGCCATCCGTGCTGTCGACTCCACGCCGATGATCCAGTTGAGGCTGTAGATCTTCCCCCTCTTCTCGTCCGCCCACGGTTCATTGGAACTTCTGCAACAACAACAATAACAACATAAACACACGCTTGTTACCTGTGATGAACGTTTAACCGTTGTGCACTATCGATTGACATGCGGTCTCACTTATACAGTATCATGCATTGAGTTGTATACATATACATACTTATAATACGTAAACAACAGACAAAGATCCCCCCTAGAGCCACACAGATTTCTGGGGATGTTAGCGATCACCAATTGATGCTGGCAGGGGACAAGAAGGGTGGGGGGTTTACCCAGCAGCCATTCCCGGCCACCTTTGTCTCCCCAATGCGGCCACGGTTACGCACCGGACAAAGCTACTTATCCACGGCCGTAGACAGGTCGTGACCCCAACTGGCCACTCGATGTTGAACCCCGGCTGGGAATCGAACTCGGGCAGGGGAGGGAGGGGAAGTGAAGCGGGGGCAGGTCACGTCCGCGCGGTGCGCTAACCACCGCACGCTTACGCGCTCCGAATGAATGATTTTAAATATGCGAGGCGTTTCCTGTGAATTAGGCCACGAGCGTTGACCTAATTTATTTAAAGTCCGCCGCACGTGGTCACCGATATTTTATTCGTGCGAGAGAGAAGGTGGGCGGGGGGGGGGGGGACGCGAGGAATCTCACCTCGTAATCCAATCGCAATTAAAGCCGAAAATGTTGTTTTCTTTAACGAAGTTGTACGCGCAATCTAAACTTTTATGTAATTAAATAAGCTTGTGTTGCAAGAACCTTTATATAAGCGGCGAGTAATGTGTGAAATACCTGGCGTGTGTATAGTGTTGAGGAGCGGTCGTGTAGCGTTTAGCGCTGGGCTAAGCGCCCGGCGACCATAGCTGGATTTTCGCTAATGGCTAACAACGGTGATGATTATCTTAACCGGTCCTGGGCGTCCCCTAGGTCGACTCAGCCTCTGGTGCGCTGTGTAAACATCGCTACTGGGGAGACAAAGGCGGTCGAGCGTGGTGCTGGCCATCCCACCCACTTCGTGTGTCGTTCCGGCCTTCATAGGTGCTACTCGCTAACAGCACTTGCCCCAAAAGTCTGTTAAAAGGCGAAACTGGTGATGTTTGTACTTACAATAGTGTGGACATTTGACCGATTTGCCTCGCATATGTGAACTCTCTCGCCTGCTCAACATCGCACGGCAAAAAGAAACATTCACGTGAAAACGATCGAGACAATTTTTTTAGATGCCACCGCACAAGTGTGGGATATCATAAAAAAAACTTAACAGCGAGTTATGATGGGGGTCACACCACCAATAAGACACCTTTGTCTCGATTAATTGATTTTAGAGTGAGGATAAAGTTGAAAGAGCATCCGTGAATTTTGGGCAGGCGGTGGTTGGCGGTGGGAGGGATTGAGCTGAAGCGAGCGATCGAGGGAACATTCTTTTGGGAAAAGGCCGAGAGGGGGTGGGGGGGAGAGAACGGCGATGCGAGACAACGTATGTTGTGAACTTCTTTCGCACCGTACGTAGCTAAGCGTGTTCATCGGAGGTGGGGGAAATGCTGTTCGAGATAGAAGCGTGTACAGAGGAGCAACGCAGAGAGGAAAACGGAGGAGAGATTTGCGCTTCGGACCTGTGTCGGGATGCAACACTTTACAAATGAATGGAACGAAGGATTTGCATGTGTAGGAGGACTTATCTTCTTGGTTCTTTCGGTAAAGTCACGTATAAGGGAAATAATAAAATAATAAAAATAAAACATAATAAAATAATTCTCACGACGTGTCTTCCCGACAGACCTGTTCTTCACCTGAGGACGGCTGCTTGCGTTGTGGCCGAAACGTCGTGAGAATAATTTTATAATGTTTTATTTTTATTATTTCATTATTTCCCTTCTACGCGACTTTAACGAAAGAACCAAGAAGATGAATCCCTGCAGTCACGAAAGCTTCAAATCGAAATGTAGGAGGACTCTTGATTAAATGCCTCGAAATCTCAAATCGCCGTACATCTCATCTCAACCATGAGTTTTTGCCTTTCTGGCAACTGTACTTAGGTGACACGAAGTGCGTGCGGTCGAGGTAAGTCGAGCGAGCAAGCGGCGAGTGAGCACGGAGGTCGGCTAGCACCTGAGTGAGCGTGAGCGCGAGAGTTTGGGAAGAGAGACTTTGACTTTTAAACAACTTTTATTGCCGCCAGCAGCAAAAGCACTGGAGGCGATTTCAATATGAAATACACAAAGTCACCAGCAAACAAATGAAAACAAACGTTACAAATCCACGCGCTGTGGCGCTGAAAGCACCGCGCACAATACAAATGAAAAGTCACGTGGTGGTGGTGGTGGTGTTCATCGCGCACGCCACGGTGACGAGCGAGCGCTTCAGAAGGTGGACACGAGGGTGCCGTCCACGCTGGTGCAGAGGGCCTTTCCGGCTCCCCAGCGTTCGAAGAAGACGTGCACATCACCAACGTGTGTGTGGTATGCGTGCTCCAGCCGGAGCCGCGCCTTAAGCAGGCCTCTGAACACTGGAAGCACAGAGCAGCCGTCTGTGAGAGAGAATGAGTTGGAGAGCGAATGACAGCGTGAGTTGATTGAGTGGGCGAGCTCGTGATAATGCGAGTGAGAGCATGAATGAGCGGAGGAGAGAGTGAGTGAGCGTTGTGTGTGAGCGAGTGGATGAGAATTTGAGTGAGTGACTGAATAAGCGAGTGAGCAGGGGTAATTAAGCGATCACGAATGCTAGCTCATGGGTGAGCCGGTGTGAGAGTGAATGCGAGTGAGTGAAATAGTGTGAGCGAATAAAGTGAGGGGGTGAATAAGTGAGCGACAAAGTGTGGGCGAGCAATGGAGCGAGTAAGAATGTGCGTGAGTAAGCCAGCAAGTGAGTGACCGACTAAGTGAGCGAGTGAGCGAGTGAGCGGAGTGGATGATCGAGCGAGCGAGCTGGTCCCACATGATCGGAGGCCGTGAGAGAGATCGCAGAATGCATCTGCCAGCGGAAGTGCACGGGGTACTACTGGCCCCGTGCACGGGACGATGATCGAGTGCGCACAGCAGCAGCACGGCAGAGCTCAAAGACAAAGATCCCCGTATAGCCTTAGAAGAAGTTTGGGGCAAGTGCTCTTAGCAAGCAGCTATTAAGGCCGGCACGGCACATGAGGGGGTGGGTGGCCAGCACAACGCCTCGCCGCCTCGTCTCCCAAGTGGCCATGTTTACAAACCAAACGAGGTACTCATTTGAGGCTAAGTCGACCGAGAGGAGGCCCAAGACCGGTTTAAATAAACTGTCACTGGTGTTGGCCAAGAGTGGGAATCGAACTCGGGTCACCGTGTTTGTAGCGCAGCTCGATAACCACTAGGGCCCACTGCTCACCACAAACACACATACACACGTGTCCCCACTCACTCACTATACTCCACATCCCCATCACCACTACGACCACCACCACCTCCTCCCATCTCCGTGGGTCACAGATGGGAGAAAGAGTCACCTTCCATTAGAAGAAATGGCTTACAGGTTACGCGGCGAGCCAGCCAGCGAGCGAGCGTGGGGGAAAATTAGACGCCACGCGCGCTCCGGGCGAGGATTTGGGTCCTTGAAAACAACACTTTTTCATGTTTGTTTGTTTTGGCCGTACGTGGGCTGGTGTGTTCAGTTCCGCTGGGTAGCATATTTTACAGCTGGGAGGAGAAGGAATTGGGGGGGGGGGGCAACACAAAGAACTCCTTTAAAAAAAATCATTTTATATATGTAGGAAATTTTTAAATAGCCATTTTTGGGCAAACACCCCTTTCGGCGCAAATTATTTCTGTAAGAAAATATACTGAGTACGGTGGTGGTGGTGGTGATAAAAAAAAACCTCGTGGATTTAAAAGAAGCAGACGCCTGGTAATCGTTCCACTGCGCAGGTGCGTCACGTTAACCTGATCTGTAGTGACCACGAAAGTGCTACTCAAACAGAATTTGAGCACAAACCGTTAACGGAATTGGCACAGCGCAGGGTAAAACTAAAACAACAAAAAAAACTATCGAACAAATGTAATGCGGGCAACGCTTTAATTCGATGAGCGGCAAGTGCGCCTTTGATTTTAATTGAATTATTAATATGTATTATTAATATAAATTACAGCTTGCGTTGCAACCGAAACGTCGTATTCTATTATCATTTGATTTGATTTTCGGCGTGACTTTACCGAAAGAACCGAAGAGTAAATACAGCCACTTTGTTCATCAACTGTCGGACTGAAGGTCTCGCCATTGCTATTGCCAGTCATGGGCACGTGGGAGTTGTTCGACCATACTTCACCGCGCCGGTATAGTACGAAGGGGTGTGAGTGAAGCAGGGTGGGTGGTGGTTGTCCAAGACCATCGTGCCACTGTGCCCACCACCATGGGGGGAGGCGGCGGGGGGGGTAACGACGCCACCTCACCACTAAAGTCAAGCCCCTGGACCGGGAATCGAACTCGGCGTTGCTCGAGGCGGTGCGGTGCGATGCAGGCAAACGAACGCAGCAGACACACACACACAATACACCACCGGTCTCCACGCCGCACTAGCGGCTGCCGTATGGAAGGAGAGCACCAAATTCACTAACATGGCCTCACAATTTAACCTCAATCAGCGAAGCCTCGGGGGGGGGGGGGTGTGGAGTGTATTACAGAACCCATTTGCTTTAAGGGAACCCACCCCTCTCCTCTCCACTGCTTTTTACCACGAAGAGCAAACTTGTCTTGAGCGATCGGAGCACGACTGAGGCCACGGCCATCAAGATGCCAATTCGAAGAGGGGGATAATCGGACCCATTCAAGAAAAGTTTACGTCCCCGCAGGGCAGCGGGGAAAAAAGATTGTTCCGCGGGGCCCTCTCTGGAAAAATGTGGAACCTGCCAGACTATGGGGCTGCCCGGCCACGTTGCGTTTCTGGGGGGGGGGGGGGCGGGGGGGGGGGTTGGGGCGTAAATCTGCTGGCGCAAAATCGGTGGTCAACCATCGAGTGAGACGGCACTTAAGGAATCGATTTGTTTACAGCCAAATTCATCTCGTGGAGGATGCGGCGAATTTGGCGCCTATGATGTGCGAAATTAGGAAGAATAACAACTTGGAGGGGCGGTGGCTTACGACGAGTGATGTCTCAGCCCCCCCCCCCATTCTATCTCCACCCCATCCCCTTTTTCACAAATCCGCACTGACCAGCGTGGTGAAGTATGGTTAAAAAAACGCCGCATGACGGGAGTGGAGAGGCCTTCATCCATTGGTCGACTGATCATTGCTCGATTTTTTTATTTCATTTTTTTAACAGCTGGGTGCAGCCAGGAGAGAGAACTCGACCAAGACGATGTCCACCTTGGTCGTGAACTGACCAAATGAAGATTGATGCCGACTCACGTAATGATGATATTATTTTCTTTACCCCAAATCTTTTTTAACCCAATTCTCCGTACGTATGTATGTTGAACTTCTTACGCAACGTACGTAGCCAACCGTGCCAACCGATGCTACCAGTGTGAAGTCACGAGACCTAGAAAAAATAATGTCCCATTTGGCAGTGTCGCGGCTTAGTAGCGATATCACCCAAGTGTTCAGCGAGCGGCTCTGGCAGATGATGTCAAGGTACGTACTTCTTCTGGTCCTCTCTACGCGATGCCCCCCCCCCTCCCCACGTGGATGGGGCGATAGACCCATAACCCCCCTCCCACGGTTCCGCCATCTCCTCGTCAGATGGTCCGATCGTGTCGGGATCACGTGCCACGTGTATTAAACCGCCCGCTTGATTTTGCTACCCAATGACGTGCTGTTACGGGCCTGCGTTCTTGTGACAATAAAAACCGAACAATAAAAATTAACCCGTAAAAACTAAGTTTTTCACTATAAATCCTTTATATGCGTGGCATCGGTTTTATTTTATTATTCATTTCTGTTTTTCTTGAGTAAGAGTTTCATTTGTATCACATTGGTATTTTAAATTAAGTATGAAATTTTTTGTTCCTAAAAAGTGGAATATTTTGGAAAAAAATGTTCACGAAAATAAATTGTCACACACAACGAGTCTGTGTGCAAAACGTCAGCTCGATTGGATCACGGGAAGTGGGTTAAAAAACGATCGAAAGATTTGCACGGTCGTAGCGCGCAAGCAAGCAAGCAAGTGAACTTAATATAAAGGATTTAATAAAAAAGCACTTCTTCCGGAGTTCGATATCAGTTTTGGGTTATCCTGCTCAAATAACGATGATAAGGCGAAGCACATACTCGGCAAAAACCCGAGTCTCAACGCTTTTTCAGGAGGATCTTCCTTGGGAAATTCGGCGAAAGCCATGAATGTTTTTGCATGTCGCCGTCGCTGCTCTTGGATGACCCGGGGGCTGAATGTTTCTGCAGATCGATAGCAAAAGGCACAAATGAAATGTAATTTGCTGCATATATATAGGGTAGGTAAGGTACATACAAAGACGGATTAATAGAGTTTGCGGGTCCTCTGCCAAAAGCGCTGAAGGAGCGAGGCGCGTGGGGGATTTTGTGTCGATCGTCGCGGGACATTTCGAATCCGGGCGCGATTGGCCGGGACACCTCGGAGCATGCGACACTAATGGGATACAAGAGGCTGATGAATTAATTCATCATCATCAGCCATTCTCCGTCCGCTGCTGGCTGAGGCCCCCCCCCCCCCCAGCGTACGCCAGCATCACGGCGTGGCAGTGCGAGGCACAGGCGCAATCCATCTCACTCCCACGCCTGCCCTGATTTCATCATTCCATGAAATTAGTTAATGAATGGAAAAATTAATGACTCTCTCGCACCTGTGTCAGATCGTAGGTGGCATTTTCATTGCCGTGCAAAGCCTTTTGGCCGGGAGTTTGGAGAGGGGAAAAGAAGGTGGAAGATGGCGGAGGTAGCGAGGAATAGCACCTACAATCTGGCGTCTTTTCTTATTATAATAAGAATTATTATTATAATAATTATTATAATAATTATCCTGGTCTCTTGGGTGGCATGTACAGTAGAACTTCTTTTGCACCGTACATAGCCAACCGTTCTTATCGGAGGTGCCGCCCTTCATCGGGAATAATTATAATAATAATAATCATTGGTGGCATTAATGGTTGGCAGCGGACTAGACTTGCCATCAAGAGCTCGCTTGTTCGATCTCCAGGCGCGGTAGTTGAATCAATGGCGCATGTTTGTTAGATGCCCTCCTCCCTATCCACTGCTGTCCACCCAGCGTTATAAGCGGGCACAGCACAGGCAGTAGTCCATCGGCAGGACGCGTGTCGTGGGGTCAAGTGTGGGTACGCTCACCTCTTCTAAGACATCTGACCGGTGTGGAAAAGAAGAGCAAAAACACCTTCTAGAAGGTGCTCTCTTGAGCTCCCTCTACAGAAAACGAGACTCATCCTGGCCTCTTGAGTTGTATGTACAGTAGAACTTCTTTTGCACCGTACGTAGCCGACCGCGCTCACCGGAGTTGTTGTTGCCCTTCACCGGGAAGGACAACAAACTAAACACACAACAAGCAGCTCTAAAGGACTGAGTTTTCAAACGAGATTCAAAAGTGATAATTGTTTTTTACCATTTTATCTGGCAACAAAACTGACACCTTTTTTTACAAGGAGTCATGTTTGCATAGACCACAATACCTGCAGTCATAATGCAAACAAAAAACATAACTCTGATAATGTATGCACTGTCCTTTAAGTTGATTGGTCCACACCCAAGACAGTTTTCCTTAGAGCCTAGTCTCACATGGTGTTGGACCACATGACGCCAAAAGACTGCAGGTATTGTGGTCTATGCAAACATGACTTGTTGCCAGATAAAAGGGTAAAAAACCAATTATCATATTTTTTACTGGCAAATGAGGTTCCAATGGTGAGATTCAAAAGTGTATAGTTCTCCAGTGGCTTCCGAATAGTCAAGGCCCTTCTGCAAGCAGTGGGCGTGACCAAGCAGTTGCAGGGCTACACCTTTATCCTCTTCCCACGCTCTAAGCATCACCGTCGGCGCATACAAATCGCAGCGAAGTCCCCCCATAAATAAAACTGGGGGGGCGAATACCAAGACACCGACAGTCTGCGGCCAAGATGCTTGTCCGGCCAGCAACGGATGGGTAACGAGAGCCCCTCGCGGAGGAAGCAAACTAATTCACAGTTAATTAGGTTGTCACTTGGAGCCGCCCGTCAATTTGCCCAGCATTGAGCGCGACGTGATTGGGGCAGGGAAAGGCTTTCGTGCCGCTGTGAAACACATGTTTGTTTACCGGGCGGGTCGCGCGCGACAGCCGAAGAGAAAGCGCGATTGGGGTCCCAGACGCTGTGGTGAAGGATAAAAAAAAGAACCCCCGATCGTAAGAGGGGAATTTCAACCGAAGAATTGACACGGTGGCGAGATGTGAACGACCTCGCCTGGTATACAGTAGGTCGTGGGCTTGATCCCGACCCTGACGCTTGCTGCTGTATATTTGGAGTTTGCGTGTCTCTCTCTCAACGTGGTCACGTGGCTTTCCCTCCGGGTCCTCCGGTTTTCCCCTCCACATTTCGAGCGAGCGAATAGCGTGCAACGACGGTGTTTTACAAGTCGACTTACATGATTCTTATCATCACATGATGCCGATAGCACGAATGGAATAAAATTTGGAAGGGGTCGGGAGGGGAGGGGAGAATTTGCTAAATTCATCTTGATATGCAAATTCCTTTGTCAGGGCGCTCTTCCCCCTCCAACCCAGCTTAAATATACGCTGCCAAGGCTGGTGGTGTTCATTCAGGCGCTGTCTTTCCGACAGACCTGTTCTTCACCTGATGACGGCTGCTTGCGTTGTGGCCGAAACGTCGTGAGAATTATCGTATTATGTTTAATTTTTATTATTTTATAATTTCCCTTCTACGTGACTTTACCGAAAGAACCAAGAAGAATGTTGTTGTTGTTAAAGTTTTGGCTTTGAGCACACATGCCGCTCGCAGTGGACAGACCGTGTGTGCTGGTCACGTGTGTGCCGGTCACGTGTGTGAATGCTGTGCCGGCAGACGTGCTCCTCTGACAATGCAGAAGCCGGAGCGTTCCTATTCACCCCCCAACCCCCCCCCCCCCCTTCGGCAATCCTATCGTTGTTGCGATTCGGGGTCACGATTCTCTGAGAATCAATTCTCTTTATTTTGAACATCGCGGTGGATTTCATTCCTTCTAGTTGGCTGCAGGGGTCACGTGAACTCATTACAGACAACGTATACTAACAATAAATAATAACAATTTACTGTGCTGGGTATATGCGTCTATTCGCCCTGTGTGTGCGCGTGTGTCTATAGCAGGAATGTAACAATGACTTTAATCATTAATATTGATCCCTAAGCTCATGATGCAAGCATCAAATCACGCGTGTACAGATCGATATTTTTTGATTCGTAAATGCTGTAACGGACTCAGAAAGCCGAGTTCGATTCCCAGCCGCAGCTAACACCTGGGCCCAACAACCACCTTTTCAGCGAACCCACACCGGCCAGTGCGGCGAAGTGACGGTAAAAGAACCCTTAGCAACGTCAACACGTTTCGATTTAAAGCTTTCGTGACTGCAGGGATTCATCTTCTTGGTTCTTTCGGTAAAGTCACGTAGAAGGGAAATAATAAAATAATAAAAATAAAATAAAACATCATAAAATAATTCTCACGACGTTTCGGCCACAACGCAAGCAGCCGTCCTCAGGTGAAGAACAGGTCTGTCGGAGATAGCGTCTGAAAATTTCCGACAGACCTGTTCTTCACCTGAGGACGGCTGCTTGCGTTGTGGCGGAAACGTCGTGAGAATTATTTAATTATGTTTTATTTAATTTTTATTATTTTATTATTTCCCTTCTACGTGACTTTACCAAAAGAACCAAGAAGAACGTCAACACGGTGTGGGGTGTTTGGGAGGCCTTAGTCCAGCAGCGGATACACAAAACGACGATTCATTTCATGTTACAACGGATTTACGTTACCCCCCCCACCTTCCAAACAAGTCGAAACCACGATATTCACCACCAAAACCCCCCCCCCCCCACCGTAATCGTGACCGTTATCTTATCACGAAGTCATTTACACAGCACCTTCACCGACGCACTTCGCATATGATTAAGATTGGTACGGACAAATGTAAAGGTGGCGATGAATCGGCACAAGTGACTGGAACGCCGCGGAGGCGAAGTGGATCGTCGCAAAAGCCTACGTACGGGGTTGCGCGTACACACGAGATCGTGTACCCGCGTGCACGCGGTGCCCTGTACCGAGCCATCCCGCTTCACTCCGGCTGTCGCGCTGCGTCGCACTTTTCGGGTTGCCGAGGCGCCTAAGTCCGACGTTTCGCACCATGTGCTGCTGCTGCTCTTGGGAGTGTCTTTGGGAACGACCCAGTTCCCGAAGACGCGCCGAACAAACTCAACTTTTCGACTATACTCAACTATTTTTTTGACGTTTACCTGGTAAGGCCCACAAGACATCACGGAGCCGTACAGCGGCACAACCGCAAAAAATCCCACGCACGAGACATTTGCTTCTTACACCGCAGCTGTCAATTCCACACCACCTCACCCCCCCCCCCCCCATGACGCCATCCTCAACACGGCCGCCGACAAGCGCCAGCAGCAGCAGCATCAGCAGCAGCAGCATCAACCCACACGGGTCTCGCTTGCGGGCCACCTTGGCAGGACGCGTCGTGGAATTCCATCTCAGGGCTGATGAGAAGTGTCAGCTCGCCGGATTCGGGGTGCATCTGAGAGAAATTAGGCGCCCACAATGCACCCCCCCCTACACCACCACCACCAGCCCCCCCCCCGGCCCCAGCCTGCCACCGCCCCCCAACACACGGCCCCGACCCATCCACCGTTCACCCACCCACCCACCCCCCCTCCCACCCACAATCGCTGGCTGCAGATAAATCTGACGTTTTGTCAGACGGGGATGGATGGCTGGGGCAGTGGGGGAGGGAGTCAGGGGCGGGGGGGGGGGGGCGCTGCCCCTATGCGCTGTCTCATTCAATATCCTCGTTAGGATGAAGCCCACTTACAGACAAGGGGGGGGGGGGGGGGGGGGGAGAGGCAGTGCCCCTCTTAACGTCCGCGGGAAAGTTGCACGAGCGCCTATTGTGACTCGGCGATGATACCCGTCGCGTCCGTGTTCATTCCAAACCTTTATAGATACGGTACGTGCGGTTCTTCGTCTATCTACTGCTGGATTGAGGGGGGGGGGGGGTTGCTTGACCGTACTTTGCAACGCTCGTCAGCGCGGGTCGGTGAAGGGATAACGAGATGGGGGAGGTGACCGGGACGTGTTCACACGTCGCCCTTAACCACCGATTCTAAATAGTGGCCGGAGTTTAGAACTTTTGGGTCGCGCTGTTTGTGGCACAGTGCGCTAACCACTGCACCACCGTTCCACCCTACGTAAAGTCTTCCCCTCTGTCGTTTAACAAAGCGGCACAATTCAAGTTTGCCCGTCATGAAAATTTCATTTCAAAGCCCAAAAGCGCCCGCAGACTTTGTTCTGTTTGTTCAGTTTGAAGTCACTAAGGAAATAACGAAGTGTAAAAAAAAAAGTAATGTTAAGTAAACGGCACTTCATTTTATTTAATTTACTTTTTTTTAAATCAAGGTCTAACACTTCGATACAATTGGTAAGAGTAGTCAGAAATGGAAGATGTTATTTTTTTTTGCAAGCCGCCTTTCACAGCTGGCAGCAATTACTATCCCATATGGCGGCTCTGTTAGCGTGGGTGAGCATGCTATGTGAAGAGACAGATTGTGAAATTAATGAGCATAACACTGCTCCGTTGTGTAATGTGATTAGCCACACTTACCGTATAACGTTTCTCTTTTAATGAGCGACAGAAACTAATGATTTGGAGGTTTGCGTATTAGCACCGCGACATTCATCAGGAGAGCGGTTAAGTGTACGTTGCCTGCTAACCTCAAAAAAAACCAACTTAACAAGGTGACCTTTTATTTTTTTGGAATGGGAAGGGGGGGGGGGGCAGAAAAAAACTTTTCGCCGGTATACATTTTGTAACTTTTACTGAAATGCTATGTCACCAGGTCATTAATTTTCACATTCATTAAATCCTAATATATCACATTCGCGCGCAGATACCTGACTTCCATACAGCAACGTCATTTGATTGGAATTTTTTGTAGTCACCACCACCGCGTAAAGTAACAACAAAAATTCCAAAACACTTGATGTGTAAATTAATATTCGCGTTCCTCTCCGTGAGCGTACAACTTTCTAACTTTCAAAACCTGCCCTCCGCTCCCTTATTTCAACCTATGGCTGAGCGTACAGCCATTTTAGACTATTCACGATTATTGTGTGTGAGTGTGTGATCGTAGAGCGGTCAGTGCGCTGCGCTACAAACCCCGGGGACCCGAGTCCCGTTCATGGTCAACACCAGTGAAGATGATCTGAACCGGTCCTGGGCCTCCCCTCGGTCGACTCAGTCTCAAATGAGTGCCTGGTGCTGTGTATAAACATCGCCACTGGGGAGACAAAGACGGCCAGGTGTGGTGCTGGCCACCCACCCTCTCGTGTGCCGTGCCGGCCTTTGTAGGCGCTCGCGAACAGCACTTTCCTCAACAGTTTGTGAAGGCTATAGGGGAATCTGTGTCTTTGATGTGTGTATGATCGCGATGTGTGTGTGTGTGTGTACTTGGTCACTGTTATTTAATGTATCTTTAAAATTAATTAATGTAAAATGTATCCAAGAGGACCGCCACCCAGAAGAAACGGAGTAATGAAATCACTTCAATTTCGATTTTAAGCTTTCGTGACTGCAGGGATTCATCTTCTTGGTTCTTTCGGTAAAGTCACGTAAAAGAGAAGTAATAAAATAATAAAAATAAAACAATAAAATTATTCTCACGACGTTTCGGCCACAACGCAAGCAGCCATCCTCAGGTGAAGACCAGGTCTGTTGGGGAGACAGCGTCTTCCATTCAGACGCTGTCTCCCCGACAGACCTGGTCTTCACCTGAAGACGGCTGTTTGCGTTGTGCTGCTTGCGTTGTGGCCGAAACGTCGTGATAATTATTTTATTATGTTTTATTTTTATTATTTTATTACTTCCCTTCTACGTGACTTTACCGAAAGAACCAAGAAGAGAAATCAGTTCATTTGCAGATGCGGCTTGGGTAGGCCTTCATCCGGCAATGTATGTCCCATTGTTGACGATGATATAGCAGGACTTATCCCATTCTACCAGGTGTATCGCGCGAAAGGAATTCAGTGACTTTGAGTTGGGGTTGATGGATTGGGCAGTTAGCCATGAAGTGCACGGCACCACCACAGGCAGGCAGAGAGATACGAAGCGGTGTAACAAGTAGCTCCTCTTTTTGTTAGCCCCAGGTTGAAGCATCTACAGATGCTCCAAGTATGGTGGGCACCACGGCGATGAGATGATAACTACCTCGCCTGGTATGCAGGAAGTCGTGGCTTCGATCGCGACCCCGACGCCTGCTAAATATTTGGAGTTCTCGTGTCTCTCTCTTTCTCTGCTCGTGGTCGCGTAGATTTTTCTCCAGGTCCTCTGGTTTTTCCCTCCACATTTAGAATCGATGTGCGTTTAGAGTATTTGGCTGCGCCACGTGAGCCACTTCTCATTGGGTTCATCTTTAGCGACCACGTCGCTCCTGAAATAAAAGTGCTATATAGCTCAGTGGGCATTACCTGGTAAAATAAACAAAATACTAATCGTTTAAATAACAAAATCTATAGGAATGTGAATTATTGTTACA
Source organism: Lethenteron reissneri (assembly GCF_015708825.2). Taxonomy (NCBI): domain Eukaryota; kingdom Metazoa; phylum Chordata; class Hyperoartia; order Petromyzontiformes; family Petromyzontidae; genus Lethenteron; species Lethenteron reissneri. The sequence goes on along the minus strand of NC_083814.1, from coordinate 9,923,111 downwards.
ATTAAAGCAAAACACCTCTTTCACCGAATTCACGTACATTTGCCGTGACAAGCGCGTGCACAAGAAACCTCTGTAGACTTTGATCAAACGCCCCCCCCCCATTGAACGTTTCGCAAGAGAGCGGAACGGTTGAAGGTGAAGTTGAAAGCCAGAGAGGAGCAGAGTGGTTCTCCAAATGCGGTCCCCAGATCCACCGGCGGTCCGAGAACGATTCTCCAGCAGGGACGCGGGGATGTGACGCAAATGCAGGTTGATCCGGAAGTAATTTTATAGATGTATGATGTTGAAATTCTTTCGCACCGTAAGTAGCCAACCATGCTAATTATTATCGGAGGTTGTGCTGGAAGAACAAACAGAAACACAAAAAGCAGTTCTCAAGAAATGAGTTTCAAATTTCGGTGATTTAAAAGTGCACAGCTCCAGTGGCTTCTTAACATCAGAAGGAAGAGCGTTCCAGACGGCCGCAGAAGTGCAGATTACCTGTTGTTTTGGACATTAATTTACCTTTTACTCATATTTATTTTAAAAAATTAAGTTGGGTAAACTACCCTTATTAATCTACCCTAAACCCTAAGATCTAAATAATGCCACCCCTAAAATACACCTCATCGCTGCGTGAATTTTGTTTAATGTTCCGGTAATATGAATCATGCATTTCTGGCATGTTTAGAGAGATAAGCAAACGCGTTTTGTCAGCATGGGCGAGGGGGGTGGGGGGAGCTGGGTGGTCCGCGTAAACGTTTGCATCGGCCGAGTTTGTCCGCGGGCCAACAAAGTTCGAGAAACACTGCCGTAGAGGGAATTTTCGCATGCGGTTGAAAAAAAAAAGAAATCTATGGGTGCTGGATTTAAGCGCGGCCCCATCAGGAACCGTGCCGGCCAGCGGTGAAGCATGCACAGCGTTTGAGGCTTGAGTCTTCGCAGTTCTGCACATTTAAACTCATGCCAGGGCCACGATTAAAGCATTAGGGCGCGCGTAATCCCCGTTAAACTCTGCAAGGCATCTCGCATCGCGAGCAATCAGACGGCATGGAAACTAAAACGTATGCGACAATCCGCAGCTCGACATATTAAATGTTACACGAAGAGCGTTACTGTCTGTGTGTGTGTGGGTTCTGCGGTAGTTGTGTAGCGGCAAACGCGCTGCCTTACTAACCCGGCAACCCGAGTTCGATTCCCACCCACGAGTAATGAGTGGCGAATATCGAACCGGTCCCAAGCCTCCCCCTTCCCCTTTAGGTCAGCTCAGCCTCAAATGAGAGATCCTGTTGCGGTTGGTAAACAAAGGCGGCGAGGGGTGTTTGCTGCCCACCAAGACCACCACCTCGTGCGCCGTGCTGGCCTTCGTTCACGAAGATTGTGTCAACGTTTGTCGGAGGGGCACATCGAGAAAACTCGGCAGGGTCTCGCGTGTATCTAGGGCGGGTACTGAAGGCGGCACGGCATCCAAAACGAGCAATTGAAGAGATGGAGGAGAGGGCAGGGTTGGGAGTGGCGTTCAAAAGCCCAAATTGAGAATAAAAAATAAAAAAACAGCGATAATACGCCGTAGAAAAGAGAGTTTTAGAATCGGTGCGTAGTACCTTCCTGCCATCATTTAAAGACGACAAAAATAGGCAAACGGCCTCGGTGCAGCGTGTGAAACAAACCATCGGCACTTCCTGAAGAAGTGCATTGTGGTCCTCTTGTCTTAAGACGACCATACACATATTGATTAGAGTAAGGGGCCACTCAGTGAAGACGCATGGAGGGGGATGGGGGGTTAACCCAAATGCGTAGCTTGCGTATGGGCCGGGGGGGGGGTCTACTGACAATGTACGTATAGGAAACGGGGGGGGGGGTTGTGAAGCCTCGATATTAATTTGTCTACATTGTTCTTCAAATGAGTTAGCTAGTCTGGCGGTGGACTATCTGTTTGCTTAAACACGTTAATATTATTAATCCTTGATCGTTTCTGTGTGGATTAAATATTGGCCGTTCTGTAGGATTCGGGGGGCAGGAGGGTGAGTCAGGCGTACGTACGCAGGTGGGTGGGGGTGTAAAAAGTCCGCGTGCGTACAGGGGAGGGGTCAAGTTTTGACAGATTTTTGCGTACCTACTCAATCGATGGCCCCTCTGACACCAGCCGTGAGCACTGTGCTGATGAACCTTAATTTTGATGAAACCAATCATCGGTTGTCACGTTTCACTACCTGCGCATCGGGAGAATTTTTAAAATATATATTTGTTTGAATATCTAACAGTGTCATTTTAGCGCAAAGCGTGTTGGTAATTGTACAAGAGATATATTACAAACACTTGTATTCAAAACTCTATGGGTTTTGTGTTTCGCTATAAAACTCCACGCGCTGGCATCCCGTAGTCGTGCACGCTACGAGCAGAGAGAGAGAATATTCGCGGTGGCAAGGAATGCACACGGCTTGGATTTTAATAGCCGATGTGTGCGCGTTTTATTGCCATTTAAAAACTAAAAACAGATTCGCGTGTTGCAGTGTGTCATCTGCTTCTTGGTAGAATTCGGCTGTGCGTTATCAGCCAAAGCTCAATAAACCCAGTTAGACACAACACGATAACCAACTGCATCTTCGCATAACAAACTCCTGCATGAAAATCTGTAAAAAAAAACTATTCATTATGCACTCAATTTACCATTGTGCAATAGAGAAAGTTAAACACCGTGTAGGTTGTATTTAACGACAAGACAAAAGATCCCCGTATAGTTCTGAGCAGATATTGGGGCAAGTGCCATAAGGGGCCATTCATGTAGTAGGTACGCACAAATCTGTCAAAACTTGACCCCTGCACTCTCTCCCTGTATACCCCCCTCCCCACCTGCGTACGTACGCTTGACGCACCCCCCCCCCCCGAATTCTATAGAACGGCCGATATTTAATCCACGCAGAAACGATCAAGGATGAATAATATTAACGTGTTTAAGCAAACAGATAGTCCAACGCCGGACTATCTAACTCAATTTAAGGCCAATGTAAACAAATTATTGTCGAGGCTTCACCACCCCCCCCCCCCGTTTCCTATGCGTACGGACATTGTCAGTAGACCCCCCCATACGCAAGCGTACGCATTTGGGTTAACCTCCCCTCCATGCGTACTAAACGGATGGCCCCTAAGCGAGCATCCATGAAGGCACTACACGAGACAGAGTCTGTGTGTCCAGATCTGCACGCGGCCCACCTTCATCTCCCCCAATGCTGATACCTTACACGCAGCACCAGATTCTCATTTCAGGCAAAGTCTACCTAGGTGAGTGCCCAGGACCGTTTTAAATATCCGTCGCTAAATTTGACTGCGAGCGGGGTGGGGGGGGGGGGACCGAACTTGGGTCGTCGGGTCCGTAGCGCAGGCGCGCTAACCCAGCTCGCCACCCACTTCCCACGCACAGACACACACACACCGTGATATATTTTTTATATATAGGACAAGGCAAACCATGCAAAATCTCTCCCCTTACCGCCACCCCCACGGCAAGGCTCGTTAACAGGCGGGACCTGTGTGAGCTAGTGGGAAGGGAGGAGGGGGTGTGATGGGTCCCACTTTGCCGGGACCTTTCCAGCCATGGCGGTGGCTTGCCTTAGCCAAACGCTCACGGCGCAAAGTCTGAAGGAGTAGAAAATGCAACGTGCTCGTGATTTAGCCGTTCTCGCTTGGGGACATTTTCCAGCGCCGCCCGCCTACGCGCCCGCCCACCCGCCCGCCCTCCTCACCGTTACGCGGCGGCCTCCTTCGTGAAATAACGGGGGGGGGTCTCGTTTTTTTGCGTTCCCGTGTCTAGGAAACAGGAAAGTGTCATATAAACGTTGCATTGAGAAACAGGAAACAGATCTCACTAAGGATACGTTAAATGTTTATGGATTTCTTTTTTTACACGTTACACACCGGTACACACACGTACGGAAATATATCACGCGGCGACAAACAAATACGTGGAAATCGCCCAGGATTCTACGCGTGCCGAATCTGTTAATTCACCTCGGTTGGATGGGACTTGTCCAGTTGCAGGGCAGAGGTGGCCCGCTCTATTGAGGCTGTGCAAGACACCCAGAGTACATGACAAAGATCCTCCATGTAGCCTGCTTAGACCGTTGAGGAAAGTGATGTTAGCGAGCACCTATTAAGGCCAACACGGTGCAGGAAGGCGTGGTGTGGCCAGCACCACGCAGGGGCCACCTCTGTCCACTCATGGTGGATATTTACACATCGCGCCAGCCCTTTCGTTCAGGTTGAGTCGACCTACGGTGAGCGTGGGACAAGTTCGGATGTTCGTCACTTGATAATATCCACGAGTGGGAATCAAAGTCGGGGGTTCTGGGTTTACGAGGGGGTGCAGAAACCACGGCACTTATATATATACGGAGTGGTATCTCCTGTAATATCTCATTTACTTGATACAGCTGTCGGGCTGTGACGGTTCCATCTGAAGACAGGAAGCTTGTGTTGCCTCCGAAACGTCGTGATTTTTATTTTTTATTTTATTTTACTTTTATTAATTTTGATGTGTTACCTACGTGACTTTACCGAAAAAAACCTAAGAATATGAATCCTTGCAGTCACGAAAGCTTCATATCTAGAATCACGGCACTACCGTTGCCCACTCTCACACGAGCACTAACATCAGGGATGCCCCTCGCTGTTGAGCGTTAGAGATCCGAAGTCTGGGGCAGACAGATTTTTCTTAACCGAGGGCCAAAGAGGACTTTCAAATCCCACTTTTGTTCGGTGCCCCACATTTAGACAAACCTCGGTCACCAGCAGCGACAGGAATAACTGGATGCCCTACAATTATAAAGTCAGTGCTTGTCGTCTCAAAAGTACCCCCCCGTCAATATCCCCCTCGTACTCGATTAGTGCGGCCAAGATGCTTTTGCAGTGACGGATTAAAAGTCGTCTGTGGGCCGTTTTGAAGTGGCATAGCCTCATGTGGTCATGGGGCTATGAGAAATTATATGTTGATAGATCTAAAAGGTTTGCGTACAACTCTGCCATGCATTAGAGAGCGCTACGTTACTGGCTCCACAGCCGAAACCTGTATTGTGCTTGACTGGTCGTCACTTCTCAACCCAGCTCACCTGGTGAAATTAAAGTCTACTCATGTCCCAGCCGTGCATTTTCTCACACAAAGACAAAGATCCCCCCCCCCCACCGTCCCTCCACCCCACGTGGGGTTTTCCGTGCCGGCACACACGAGGGGGTGGGTGTCTCCCCAGTGACGATATTTACACAATCCCATCAGGTATTAATTTGAGGCTGGGTCGACCTAGGCGAGGCCCAGGAGTGATTCAGATAATCATCACTGATGCCGGTCGTGAGCGGGAATTGGATTGGGGTCGCCGGGTTCGTAGTGCAGCGCGCTTAACCGCTGCACGGCCGCCCCTCATTTTCACTCTGGCTCAACTCTTACAATCACCTCTTTCCAGCAGCAGGATAGCACACGTGCGCACACGCACACGAGCACTCTGTCAACATGTACCCTCCGCTACGTGAAAGTACAACAGAGCTGGTAGTGGAATGTTAACCACGTTAATTCCCGAAGCCTTAAGAGAACAGCAAGATCCATTGTTGTGTATCCACCTTGTTCTAATGTCTGCACCTTCTGTGCAAATTAATCTGAGACGAGCACGTGGGGTCGGTGGGCGGGGGGGGGGTCTTAGGAGCGGTGTCGCTTTCGTTTGCGTTGCAGCAGCATGCCGCACTACGAACCTCGCGGGGCCAGGTTCGATCCCCGGGCCGCTCACGGGGCTGACAAACATCAGTCGGCAAACGCGTTACGTCGCGAACCTGCAGTCCCCGGCTCGGACCAACCAACCAAACGTCGAGCGAGCTCGGCGAGAAGTGCGAGAGACGCGGCGCGCTGCTCGCCTTGATTTACCTGTGGATTCGCGAGAGATCAAGTGAGAGCAGAAGCTGAGAAGCGCCGGCAAAACGCGCGCACGCCCTCCTCCCTCCCCAACGCATCGCCGGCGTAATAAACATCGTCCTTTGTGCGCCACACCGCTTAGCCTTTTGTACGTCTGTCATGTTCGCCTGAAAGGGACCATTTGTGTCTTATCTGCGCCGCTGAGCATCCCACAATTACATTCCTGACGTGTTTTGGCAGCGGCTAAAGTCCCTCCACCGTTCGGACGCCGTGAATAAGCCACGCTTGCGAGACGGGTGGGGGGGAGGGGGTGGTTTCGGGGGGGGCGGGGGGGAGACCTCCTAGGGTGAAAGTGGAGAGGATGCCCCCCCCTCCCCCCCCCACGACTGGCGTAAGATCACCTGACGGGCGCGGATCAAATTAAACCTTATCAGGCGAAACCGGCACAAAGCAATGTAAACAGTGAGAAATTCGGGCCAAGATGAAGGCGATTGGCTGACCGCGTTCATAGCGGTCGGTGGGTTAGCGCATGGAGTACAGCGCCAAGAGCAGCAGTGACAGCAAAGGCATCACAACATCAGTGGCGGCGGCAGCAGCAGAGATTAGCTCGCGTGTGACACAGCCACTTTGCCGTTTAATAAACGCACTCGCAACGCGAGCACCTCATTACACGACGCGTACTAAAGCGAGCGCGCGCGCACACACACACACTCTGCCTGCCAGAGTGGATTTGCACGGACAGAGAACAGATCGCAAGTTCGTGACAATGCCCTTTGTCTGCCTCTTTCATTAGGCCCGGAGGCTCGAGTTCTCACGTGTCTCTCCGTTTCGCCGGGATCGTATTGATCACGTGCTTTCACCTTGACCCCACAGATGACACCTCCGTCTGAACCGACTCCCATCACGACCACCACCCGACCCACCCCACCCCACCCCCCACCTCACCCTCTTGGTGAACACACAATCCTCCCAGTACCACACCGCACACCATTGTGCCACACCTGGGGGAGCGGTTTTTTGTGCTCTCAGAGAGAACACAGACCACAAAAAAAGTAATAATAAAGGCCACGCATTTTTGTGTGTGGCTTACAGGATTTTTTTCTTTTTTTTGGCCGATGGTGGTCGGGGATGGACAGCAGCTCGGATTACGACGTCCAACGAGAAGTTTTTGTGTGTGCTGCGTGCACGTGAGGACCTCGCTTGGCCACCCGCTCTGGGAAATAAATTAAAAAGCACAGCCAGCGGTGTCGCGATCGAGTGTGGTGCAGGCGGTGGAACTGCACTCGGAGATCCCACGGGCGGGGGGGGGAGGGGGCCGAGGTGCCAGGCTCTACGCAGAGAAGGGGAAGATTGGCCAGGGCGGGGCGAGGGGGGCTGACAGCCATTTCATTTCTTGCCAACCGCACAAGCAGTGTCCACAGTGGCGACTTCTTTCACATGAGAAAGTTCTGTCCACGTCTGAGTAGGGACGATGAAAGGAGACTTGGCCATTCGGTCGTTTTGGTCCGGAAAATATATTTTTTTATGGAATTTCTCATCAACATGAGGGATGTCGAGATTGTCCCAAGTCAAGGAAGGCGTCGTCTGAAATAGTTCTGCAACGTCAACTTCTTCTCGAAGGCAGTTCTGCAACACAAAGAGTTGCATCGCTCTGCTAGACATCCTGATGTATGTGTGTTGAACTTCTTTCACACCATACATAGCCAACCGTGCTAATCGGAGGTGAAGGAGAAAGGACAACATCGTGTTGATTGCATAATCTGGATTAAACTGGGTCCAAATATAATGTTGTTTTGTAGCTGTATGAACACAAAGTTATCTAAAGTATGAATTCTAACGGCTGAGTTGAGACAGATCGATCATACCTCACAGAGGGCCCAACTCTGCCATCAATAAGTCAAAGTAACTCCTTTTCCAGTCCTGGGCAACTTTGCTTGTAACTCAACAAACAAAATGATTGTATTCTTTGTTTCGCGACATAGTACTTGTCAAAGTTAGTTGAGCCAACATTTCACTCATTTGTCGCTCCGCTCTTGGACGACGTTCTCCCCATGCCAAAGCAGTTTTTGTTGTTGTTACCACCATACTTCACCCGTGATGGTCAGTGTGGGTACGTGAAGGGGGCACACGCCCAGGGTTGGTGAGTATATCGCCCGCCACGTATGTCCGCAATGGCCTAGAATTGAACGCAAGCCACTTGCTTTACAGCGCAGTTTCCCAACCGCCGTGCCACCTCCACCATTCCAGCAAATCATTGTTTCGTAAAATATTGCTATTGGAGAGACAACAATTGCACCTATTCATCCATACCTGTGTTTACTTTTCGAAACTTACGACGTGGTAGGTTCACGCCAAAATTCGTGTTGTTCACCCTCCACTCCCCTCGCTCGGAGTGCCCGTGACAAGAATCCCATTCGTTCGTTTCGGTTGTTCTGGTGAAGATCGCAGCGGCGGCGGGGGCTGCGTGTTGAGCAGTTGCGATCCACACCTCTGGCGACGAACTCGAGCTCTTCCTGGTGAATTCATATGCGTTCTCAGAGCGGCATAGTCCTGCCAGCAGAGGTGTGGACTCGAGTCATGTGACTTGGACTCGAGTCAGACTCGAGTCATGAATTTGATGTCTTCAGACTCGACTTGGACTTGCATAACAATGACTTTGTCCCACCTCTGCCTGCCAGTGTGTCCTGGGCCGGCCCCCGAGGTCTTCGCCCAGCGGGACGTCTACCGGGGGGCATCCTTACCACGTGCTCGAAACCACCTCAACTGTCTGGCATAAACTACCACCACATGACCTAACCCCAAAACAGATATAGATCAAGAGCCCCTCTCTAAACATCGCACACCTCCTGGCGTTGACATTCCTCTACGACACCGGTGTAACCAGAACCACAACGGAACATCAAGGGGCCGATGGATGCGCGGCACCTCCTGCACTAATGGGAAATGAAAGGCAAGTCACGATGCGACTGTGGCCACGTCAAATTAATTAGCGACCAAATGGTGAACCACTGTCTTCTGCGCTCCTTCAAGGGTGGAGAGGATAGCAACAACTACACCAACTCTCTCCTGAAGCCGTCTCGTCGTGGCTAGCAGAACTCGGATATTGGCACCTAGCTCCTGAACATCGCCATGAGCAAGAATAGAATAGACATCGGTCACTGTATTGGCTACGAAAACCTACGTTTTTATAACTGCAAAAAACCTTAGAGTATGAATCCTTGCAGTCTCGAAAGCTTCAAATCTAGAATGCTACGCCCTATGTCAAAGTTAAAGGGCCCCACGGTGGCAAGATGTTAACTACCTCGCCTGGTATACAAGTCGTGGGTTTGATCCCAACCCTGATGCCTGTATATTTGGAGCTTGCATGTTCTCCCCGTGGTCACGTGGATTTTTCTCCGGGTCCTCTGATTTTCCCCTCCACATTTAGAATCAGCATCACGCGTTTCAGAGAGTTCGGCTGCGATACATTTTCACACGATAAGCCAGTTACGTTGAGCTATCATTTGTGGCCAATGTTGCCTCTGAAAAAAAAGATCGAAATCTCAGTTGGACCTAACCGGGTAAAATAAAAAAAATTGCTTAGCTTTTATAGTTTTAGCTTAACTGATGTGAGAGGCGCCCGTCTCTTTGACGCGTAGCCTCCCTCCAATTCAAAGCCACTAGGGGGAGGGGAAGGGCGGCGGGGCGGGGTGGGGTGGGGGGGAGGCCCAGAATTAATTACGCACACAATCAAGTCGATGTGACGTGAAGTCACTGACGGGCGCAGCGTGAGGACTGTAGGTGCCAGCGTCTTTTGAAGCTGTGCAGCGGCGCCCATGAGACTTGGCCCCGCTCGCTCGCTCGCTCTCTCTCTCTCGGAGTGCTCGGCAATGCTCGGCGATTGCCAGAAACGCTGGCACTTGACCAAAGTCACGGCCATCAAAGTGCTTGTCGAAAAATTTACGTTGCACAATCAAGGAAACGAACGTTCACTTGTCAGTGCTAATATTGCCGTACCCACGCTCACATTTTTTGGAAAGCGCGTGTCTGGAAATGTGCGTATGTACGTGTAAACGTCTACCGTAGCTATACGTAGCCAACCCTGCTAATCGGAGGTGCGGTGGAAGGAAAAATAAACTAAACACAGAAGGCTGTTCTAAAGAAATTAGTTTTCAATCTGGATGATTTAAAAGTGCACAGCCCCAGTGGCTTCCTCGTATCTGAAGGAAGAACATTCCAGACGGCCGCAGAAGCGCATCTGAAAGTGCGCGATGCAGTGACCGTCTTGGTTCGATGGTTCATTTTAGTTTTCATACTTTCATCAATTTTGATCGACCTCTCCACTCTCCGTAAGGTGGTAAAGCACGTGGAACTCGATTCATTTAGCGACGAAGCTCGCAGCACGTCGAGCGAAAACACAGCGGAGAGCTAACGTGTACCTGACTGGAAATTTAGTTTCTACATACAAACAAATTTTAAATTCGTACCAAAACGTTTTTATTAAAATGCTGTGTTGTATGTTTGTAGTGACACCAGGTCGATGATGTTGGGTATGTATAACGTTTGTTGACACATTTTCTTAGATATCGCAAGCCACGTCTCCACTTGAAACGGACTACTTAGGGGTGGGTACCTTTGGTCCCCACCTGGTTCAAATAAAGGATCGGTTGCGTCCGTACACAAAGTCAGCCATCGACTCAAATACCAAAACACGTCCCAGCAAACTCCCCCGGCAACCGTCAATTTAAAACACCCCTCTGTGCATATTAATCTGAGACTTACACAACAGGGCGAGGAGCGGTGGTGCAGCTGTTAGCTCACCGCACTCCCCAACACTGCAAACCCAGTTATATTCCTGGCCACAAGCGGCAGCAGTTGCGAGTGACGCACGGTTTAGTCCTGATCACTGCCCACCCTTCCCACTCCCACTCTCTGTTTCAGCGATCGTTACTGACCAGGATGGTGAGGTATGGTCATCAAACCCCGTATGCCACACACAGCGTAGTGATACCTTCATTCAGAAGTCATGGCAAGGGCTGTGAAGCGTTATCGACATCATTATTATTGTTGTTGCTGCTAAATCACAAGTGGCAGTTATTTAAAAAGTGCGGTAGTAACGTGTTGTTCACTTTGCACGTCTTTAACATCTAACATTTATATTCTCTCATTTTAGTTTGTCAATTCAGAATGTTTCAACCGCTGTCGTATTCTAATTCTGTCACGTAAAGTAAACATTTGTAGCTATTTAATATAATGATGCCTTCCATACAATACTGTAACTATCAATCAGAGCCGAGAGCAGAATATGAAGGGACATGATCTGCCCCTCCAGTTGGCAAGGTTGGCTACACGTACGGTGCGAAAGAAGTTCAACATACATCTGAAATGTTTGCTTGTTATATTTCTTCCGTCATGAGCATCGTCATCATCAGGAGCCACAATCATCCATCCACTGTTGAATGAAGGCCTCCCCCCATACCTCTGCAAGGTCAGGCAATCTCGTAGACCCACTCGGTACGGTGTTCACTTTCTCTGGAACGCTCTCTCGCTCTCCTTTGACTGCCATTCCATCGCTAGCCTCGTCCAATGGACACACCATTTATATCTTCTGGGAATGTATCCTTAGCGCGGCCCCACTTTCTTTACGATATGCGTGTGCATCAGTTAAGCAGGCAGTGTTCACGGTTGTTGTCTTAGGGTGTACGGTGTGTACTTTTGAAGTGCAGATGCAGTCGGTTAAGATGTAATTAAAGTTGCCCCCATTAAATCCTGCCATGGCCCAATTTTGACCACACTACCCACGAATTTACTCTACACATATCTACTGCAATTGAATCAATCGTTATAATATTTAACGGCCCTTTCTTAATCCACCACCGGATAAAGTCCTCCCCGTGGCGTGTCAGTCATGGGGGCTTATTTCACCATACCTCACACCTACGATTAGCACGGTTGGCTACGTACAGTATGAAAGAAGTTCAACACACATGGTATGTCACGTACTTTACCACTATGCACAATTGGATATCGGGGTGGGACCGGGCGAGAGGCATGTCGGACATCCTCCTACACCCAACAGAGCCAAACAATTCACCCAACAGGTCTGTTAAACTGGTAATGCACACATTTTTTACTTACGTCTCACTGGAATTTAAACCCAGAATCATCAGGACCACCAGGTCGTCTCTCGTAGCGGCCACACTTTTGCGTGGGATTTTCCTTTCAGCAGACCGGTTTGCTGAAGACAATGTCAATTGTGATGACTTGATTCGTTTGACCGTGTCGGGTGGAGGAGGGTGTACGACACACCACTTTGGCCTTACATTCACGCGACCCCAACCCAAAAAAGCTTTTTATCTTTACAAATCGTAAACTTTGGTCGCCAACACCTCAGTTTTCAAATAAACGATGAACTATGTTTTATTTTACCAGCTAGGGCCCACTGAGCAATGCGGCTCTTTTCCAGAATCGACCTGGCCACAAATGATAGCCCAACGAAGTGGCTAATCCTGATGGAAATGAATGCCAGCCAAATACTCTAAACGCACGTTTCAAAATGTGGAGGAAAAAATCGGAGGACCCGGAGAAAAATCCACGCGATCACGGGGAGAGAGACATGCAAACTGCAAATACACAGGCGTCAGGGTCGAGATCGAACCCATAGCCTCCTGTATACCAGGCGAGATAGTTAACATCTCGCCACCCTGTTGATCAGCGATCAGTCCAGGTTGGTGTGGTGGCAGTAGTTTAGACATCACTGACTACTGATGGTAGCCGCGACTGGGAGTCAAACTCAAGTCCGCCGAGTCTATAGCACCTTACCCAACGCCACGTTTAACTGCTGCCGCAAAAGACTAAACATCATCGCGATGAGAGCCCTTGTCGGCCCCGTCGCCTGTAACGCACAGAAACAAAAGTGTTTTTTCCCGTAATATTTTCGAAAATCTGTCTACGGATATAAGAAACTAACTCTGCCATCTAGGGTCACCGGAGAAGACTACAGCATTGGATGTTGCATATCGAAGACTTTTCTCGCATCGCCACTGCGTGGGGGTTTCCGCGGTTGTGCTTTACACACAGCTCCTCCGACGCGCTTTCGGATGTGTTGCTCACGGCCTGATGTCCGACGTTTCTCTCCACGTGTTATGGAGCTTCCTTCGGTTTCTGACGAAGCTTCTAGGATGTGCAGCGACAAGCCACACGATACCGAACAACACGCGGCTGGGTTTCACACGTAGGCTTTCGCGACCAATATTATTCACAATCAACGTTTTTGGATTTAGATCGCGTTATTTATAAATGTGTCGTAACCCTCCACCACCCGACACGGTGGGCTAAAGCAGTGAACTATTTGTCTTTTGTCAACGTGACACTTTTTTTACTGATTGGCCGTGTCGGGTGGTGGAGGGTTACGACACATTTATAAATAACGCGATCTAAACCCAAAAACGTTGATTATGAACACGGTTGGGTAACAACCCGAACTAACATGGGTTGGAGAAAAATGTTTTCCCCGCGGCTTCCCATATTCGTCCGTAAATCGGGACATCGTGCATGGTTACCTGACGGGATGATGCAGCGAATACGTTTTGACAAAAAATCCTGCGTTTTAAAGTTCAGTAAACCCAACCTGGCCACGTGCAGCAAGGCGTCACGCACATTTCTTCACTTGTAACTCCGCGACGATAACATCGCAAAAATCTTCCTTAAAAAAATAAATCTTGAAGCAGAAGACTAGTGCTGGATACAGTCACATTGGCGAATGTGATTTGTAACTGTGATCATTACCTGTGTAGTATCGATAGTTCAATGTTAACGTGCAATGTTATTGAGGGACTACTGCTGTACGGGTCTAATCTTGGTGTGGTCTGGGACTGTTTTAGTATGTATTAAACTAATGTATTATTTATTATGTTTTAGTGACTTGCGTTCCATTTTATCCATTGTGCACTCCTATCGTTGTTTTCGTATCATCCGCGAAAAAAAATAAAGAGCTTCCTAACTCACGGCATTTCTCCTCCCTCTCAAGTCTGAAGAATAAAGAAACATTCTGATTCTGATTCCGATGTACAGACGACTCAAAACCGGAGCGACAACGTTAAGCCGGCTGGCGCAGCTTTCGAACCTGAGACGGCCTCTGGCAGAGAACACGTGCCCGTGGGTGGTAGGTGTCGAGCCGGGCCGGGCCGGGTCGGACCACCCTTCTCTGCGCTCCCGGCATCATCCTGCCGACGAGCGGCGGGCGGGAGTGGAGGTGGATGGAGGGGAGGCGGCAACGTTTTGCGTCTCGACTGCGCGCAAACGAGATGGGCTCGATCGTGTGGGACGTTTCCTTTGGCCGTCGGCGCGGGCTTCTGAGATACGGCGTCGATTTCCGCAACATGGAAATCTCGTTGGCATCGCTTGTGTTTTGATGGTTTTTTAATTTAAATATTTTTTCATGCGTATTTTTTGTTGTTAAATGTCATACCCAACAAGAAAAATCTTCAACAACAAAGCTGCTACCCCACCGCCCGACTCCAAACCTACTTTTTCATGAATGCTACATCAACCACACAATGCTCGGGTCCTCCAGCATTAGTGAACTCTTGTTGGACACTTGATACCCTGTTTATGTAAAGGAAATTCCCCTTAATTTCACCTGTCTAAAAATGCAAACCTACAGCTCTACAGATCGCGTGCAATAAGGCATACTTTCATAAAACATAATGCCCCTTTGTTTGGAGATCGTTTATTTCATTAAATGTGTTCTGTGCTGTACATCAGCTGTGTGTGTGTGTATATCTAGCTATCGCTCGGAGCTTAACCTACACACAAAAAAACACATCGTGAACAAGTAAAAGGTGCAGCCCTGCAATCGCTTGCCCACTCCACCGCTGCCGAAAGGAAGCGACATCGAGGCTACTTCGACCCGAAGTCGTCCACGGCTGCCAGACGTCCAGGACGACATAAAAACGTAGCGGCGTTCAAACCCAGAGCACGCAAAAAAGTTTTGTATTCTATCCTCCACGACCCCCCCAACAAAAATAAATTGGTAGCGGGCAGCACGCACATAAATGTCTGCTCGGTTAACTCGACGGGCAAGGAACGTACACGCAGATTGCCCCATCTTGACAGCCATTCCATTAAGCAGATGTAGTCCGCTCTGCAGCCTAGCGCGTGACTTTCAGGATCTGAACTGACAAAGCCTTGTATTGTCGGGTTCAATATCGCCGCGCTGTGTTCACGGCGCAATAATAAAAGTCAGATGTGCCGAGCGTTCTGCATTGCCGTGCAGCGGCGGTGGTGGTGGTGGTAGCGGCACACGAATCAACCTGCTTCCCAGCGAGCGCTCTGCTGAATGCCACAGGATGCACCCTCGTTCAGTTGATCGATATCCAATTTGGATCATATGACACGCTAAACACATGGGATTTTTGGTCGCCTTTCATTCGAGCTGCGAAGTGACCCAGCACCTCCCCCCCCCCCAACCCTGGACTTGCTTTTCTTTACGCTTAACAACAAAAAGGAGCCTGGTAATCTTTTTATTTTCTTCCATAAAGTTCACTACTCGCTCTTCCCAACTTCTTTTTTACTTTGGCTGCCGGAGCTAAAATAAAAAAAAACAATAACTACCTTTCATTTTATTCTCTGCAAAAGAAACCTGCGAGTCGTTCAGTTTTATTTTTTGACCGTCGACTGCACACGCGCAAGGGATTGTGGGCGCTGCGGAGGTGCAACGCATTTTCGGAGTTCGATTCCTCGCTGTGGCGGCCTGGAGCATCAGCGGCGAGCGATATCTGAACAGGCTCCCTGGGTATCCCCCCCCCCCACCACCCTCCTCCTCCTTACGCTTTACCAACACACACTGACCAGCGTGGTGAAGTATGACCAGAAAATCCCCATCACCAACACATCATTGCGAGGCGTTCACCGAGCAGCAGATTGACAAAGGGCTGTAACATGGATTTGTATGTCATGATTCATATGCATTATTGACACACAAGAGGTTTACATCCTATACGTTTCAACGTTTTAAACCGAATTTTGCAATTTACTGATAATTTTATGACAATTTCTCATCCGTGATACTTAATCATCGCAACAACGCGCAGGCGAGCCAAAATGTAGAATCACTTACTCGTCGCAAATTCCCGAATGCAGTGTTTATTCGTTGTTGTTTCTTTAAACGTATCTTTCCACCAATAATTTATCATAAGCATTAAGTGCCGTGGCCGGTATAAGGATCGTAACTCGAGAGTTCATTACACAGCAATAACAATGGAAGGCTTTTGGTTAGGGCTGGGGGTTAGAAACGCTTGCCATTTATACCCCGCTAATAAATCATTTACGACCCAGTGAATTGGTCACTTAATTGCAAGCGTAACAGCTTTGCACTTGAAATACAAGGTATTTAATGCAACGGGCAGACCTCAGCGCAGCGCGAGCCTGGGAAGCAACGCCGTTTATTAAAGCAAACACACTTCGGCTTGCGCGCACACACACACACGCACTCTCTTCTCGGACTCCGCCATCACGGGGAATGCCAATGACACCTTACACCGTGGCACAATTAGACACCCCAGAACGAAGTCATATCCTCATCCTAAATGAAAAGATACGTGGGGAGAAACCCAATGAGGTGCGCTGATAAAATCCGATACGACATCCCCCCCCCCCCCCGCACACACCACCACCACCACCACCACCCCACCTTTAAGCGGAACAAACACGACACTTTGCTATATTACACGCACTCATAAAAGAGTAAAGAGTCATCATAATCGCTCGGCAGCGGCCCCCACGATAGTGCGCTGGCTCCAAACAATCGGCGGTGGCGGTGGGGGGCGGGGGGGCCGCGTATCAAAACGTAAATGCCCGTGCTCTCTCGTCGGGGGAAGTGAGCGCGGAGCGTTTGTTCAATCCCGTCGCGGTTATTCCAGTGTCGCGCGCGCACGCGCGTGGAAAACCGATACACAAATGTGTAAGCCAGGGTTCTCATTTTTATTTTAGTTTTTTTTCAGTCATTGTACGCTTTATATATCTACGGGTTTGGGGGGCGGGCGGGGGGGGGGTGTAAACCCCGAGCTGAAATTGCTTGAAATGAAAAGTCTACAATCGTATTTTTTACACGATGCAAGGGAGTGCATTATGCAACAGAACGCCGATCGTACGAGAGATGGAAGCGGTGGGAGGGGGGGGGGGGAGGTGCACGCGTGGGCAAGGTGGAGAGATTTCTCAATGTGTGCGATTAAAACGGGAAATGTGGCCACATTGTTTTCATCGTTGGAACTCTGTGAAAGAGAGGCCAAAAGGTCACCTCGATAATCCCAAATCCATAGAATAAAAAACAAATCAAGGGTTCAATCCAACATCTAGAGGACACGTAACAAGAACAAAAATAGATTGTACTCTTTGGTTCTTTCGGTAAGTCACGTTTTATTTCTACCTAAGTGTCTTAACCGAAATAACCAAAGAGTATGGATCCCTGCAGTCACGAAAGCTTCAAATCAAGGACAAAAATAGATTGTGTTGAAAATCAACAGACTTGTGGCTACGAGGAATCCAGATCCACGAATTATAATTAATTCATAAGCATCTTGAGGGATACTTCTGTGGTGTAATGGTCAGCGCATTGGAGTTGCTGGTTCGATCTCCTGGTTCAGCGGCTGAAACGAATTGATCAAATCTCTCCCAGCGCCTGGACACCTTGGCCCCGGCTCGTCAGCCAGGCTCGCAGTAAAGTTTGGGTATTCCTACCTCTTCCAAGTGTGGAAGAGTAGGCCAAACACGCGCTCGAGAGGCTCTCTAGAGCTGCCCTCGAGTGGACGTCCCCCCCCCCCCAAGCAGTGGTGCAGAGCAAGCGATTGCAAGGGGGGGCGGGGGGGGCTCCACCTTTACCATTTTTCGAATAACAATCTTCAGCGCGGATACCCCCGCGCGCACACGCACAATCGCACGGATACCCGCGTGGCGGCATAACCTCGCGGAATAAACAACGTGGATTGTCCCTTCGTACAATTCCTGCTGGGATGCTCTGTGCACGAGGTTTAGAAGCCCTGGGAAAGAGTAACAGTGAGTGAGAGAGAGAGAGAGAGAAAAAAAATGTCCCTGGGACTGGCCCTTTTGTTTTGGAGAGCTCAGTGCTTTCCTCCCTCCCTGCCATGCAGTTTGTCGGCCTTTTGTCTCTGGCCCTGGCAGGAAAGGAATGGGTCCACGGTCATTTCCTAGTTCTCAGAATTATCCTCGTTAACTCCTTTCACCTGTGCCAACAACGCTATTTTATGAACCATCACCTTCGGTAAACAAAAAAAAGAGTCAATCAAAAAAAAGAAGGTAGGGGAGGTGGGGGGGGAGGAGAGATTGCGGCCGAGGGGGCTTTGAAATTGCGCAAAAAAGGAGCGAGGTGCATCGTTCGATCAGCCGCGGCGAGCGCCATCGATGCGATTTCACCGCGTTTTTGCAAATTTTATTTTTAAGCGCCGCGCGACGTGGAGCGGGTGTTTCGTCCGGGAGGCGCTTTGCCGAAGTTGTCGTCACCGTGATCACTTTTCGCTCCGATGTTGCTGTGAGCTGCTTGCATTGCCCCTACGGCCTGCAATGTGGACCACGGCACTTTTACTCAATGTGAGCGCGTAGTAAAAGTGACGCTCGCTAATGTGAAGGTTCACATTTGTCCAGGAGCGCAAGCGACCAGCGTTCGATTCCTAGGCCGTGGCTACCGTCAGCGGCACACGATATCCGAACCAGTGCTTGGGCCGAACATTTGCCAAGCTGCTCTGACCAGCGTGGTGGGGTGGCTTTTATCCAGCAGTAGATTGACAAAGGGGTATAAATTATTCGTACAGTGAAATATACGGTATTGCCAATATTACGAGAGTATTTGATTTGGCATATCACATGTGAAATAGAATTAATCAGGTATACATGATTTAGTATTAGATAAAGGAAAGCAATGGAGTTTTTCATTATTGTTCGACCCAAATTAATGTTGTCATCGGCTCGAATAACCATGACACATAAATCACGCGAATGCACACAAGGTTACTGGCAATTGTCATGCAAATAAATGCAAAAAGTTACAAATCACAATGTGTATTTACGCTGGAGGAATCCGATGAGCTATGAAGCTCTTTTTCACAGATGTCCGGTAGGGGCACGGGGTAAGAACGTTACAACAAAAAGCTACAAAAAATACGATAGGAGTGCGAAGTACAAGAAATGTAAACAAATTACCCAAACAAATAGACCATCCCCATTCCAACCAGACAAAGTCCACTGAGGTGTTAACTGTTTCAGAAGCGACGTGGCCACAAATGATAGCTCAACAAAGTGGGCCCATCATTTGCACGTTTCTAGCAGAAAAATAATCAACATAATCTGAATGCTCTGTAATTGAGCTATGTTAGTAATAACCACAGTATTTTTTTTGTCATCTATTATTGCAGACTGTTTATTTATACGGATATATATTTTCACCTGTGTTACAAATCAATTGCATCAGAGCCCTGTTCATAGTAATGCATTGCAATGAACAACTATTTGACGAAGCTGTGAACAAAACCTAGCAAAACGAATTAAAACAAACAAGAAACCAAACGCAACACGTCCCGTTAATATTTAACTTGTTTGGTTGGAGCCCAAACACATATATTAAATGTAAAAATAAAACATTACAATAAGTTTGACCATTTTATTTATTCACATACAACTCAGGCTCGAATTTCCTTAAAATCCTACGATTTCGTTTTGACATTTACAGTACGAAGAAATTTGTCGTACAATTCTCTTTCTCTGTGTTACTGTCATTTTTATTAAATTGCTATTTTGTACGCGTGGAAGAGTAGGCCGTCATTTTACCCCAGGTCCGTCATGTACCGCATACGTTGTCAATGGTAAAACACCATCACTGATTCAATCGATCAAGTTTCTTATCTCGCCTGTTATAGATTTATATAGCGCCTTATTCTAAAGGGACTTCACAGCAATCAAATAATTGTCCACGATTGTCTCTCGGATGATAGCGGTTGAGATAAATAGTGGGTTTCAGTTTCAGTTTAATTTATTAGGATTTACCCTCGTAAATTCTAGATTTGAAGCTTTTGTAACTGCAAGGATTCAAACTCTTAGGTTTGTTCGGTAAAGTCACGTAGGTAAACATTAAATAAATAATAAAAGTAAATAATAAACTGATAGAAATAATAATAGAAATAAAATAATAAATCACGACGTTTCGGGCGCAACACAAGCGTCCGTCATCAGGTGGGACAACCACAGCACGAAACAAATGCTGAAGTGGGTACAGTACCCTGTAAATCCATTCGGCTCTTGATTTGGGTTCAACCGAAACAAACAATAAAATTACAAGATACACCTAAAATTCGTTGTACACACCCGTCCATGCTGCGTACAGAAAGTGCAAAAAAATCCATTTCGATGTTAAAAGTGGTGGCGTAGTTACGTTTAAGCCGGTGAGAAAGGGCTCAAAGGGACTTGGGTTTACCAAAACGAGGACACAAATACAACATTCAAGAGACACCAATGAAGCAAAGAGAAATCAGTTCAGAAACAACCGTATTGGGAAAACAGCCTCCGTCTCGCCTGGCATACACCAAAACCTCTAGCTGAAGGTGGTCTATTTCTGTCATTAACAGCAGATGTACAAAGTGCGCGCTTATACGTGCACGTATGTTGATGGGGATCTTTTGTAGTGGGGAGCGGTAGTGTAGTGGTTAGCGCGCTGCACTACGAACCTGGCGACCCGAGTTCGATTCCCGCTCACGGCAAACACCAGTGACGATTATCTGAACCGGTCCTGGGCCTCCCCATAGGTCGACTCAGCCTCAAATGAGTACCTGGCGCGGTGTGTAAACATCGCGGCTAGGGAGACAAAGGCAGTCGGGCGTGGTGCTGGCCACCCACCCCCTCGTGTGCCGTTCCGGCCTTCATAGGTGCTCGCTAACAGCACTTGCTCCTACAGACTATACGGAGGATCTTTTGTATGTCGATGGAACTGATTCCGCAGGGGAATGGCGGGCAGTGTGAGCCGGTGTACGGGTTTCCTACTCCCCCACCCACCACCCCCGACTACACAGCACTGAAGCACAACGCAGGGTTCACATTGTAGACCCCGCAGAAGGATGTCACGCGTCTGCAACTCCGAGGAGTCCACCGTTTAACCTCCGCCTATCTCCGGCAATGCACAAGAGGGCACTGCAGTCAATGAACAACAGCGAGATAAGCGGCTTTTCCTCTCTCGATTTCTTGACGTGTGCGTCTGTATGCGTGTTGTGTGTGCGCTTGCGTATGTGGACATGTATATCCGTACGTGCGGTGTGTGTGTGTGTGTTTTATGTGGGGAGCAGTGGCACGGTGGTTAGCGCATTGTGCTCCTAGC
This sequence comes from Lethenteron reissneri, assembly GCF_015708825.2. Taxonomy (NCBI): domain Eukaryota; kingdom Metazoa; phylum Chordata; class Hyperoartia; order Petromyzontiformes; family Petromyzontidae; genus Lethenteron; species Lethenteron reissneri. The sequence goes on along the minus strand of NC_083814.1, from coordinate 9,901,884 downwards.
CCGGCAACCTTAGTTTGATTAATGGCCGTAACTATCACAAAGTTGCGGGTGATATCCAAACCTGGGTCTGGGCCTCCCCGAGGTTGACTCAGCCTTAAATGAGAATGCATTGTGAAAACTGGCGACATCAGCACCTCGTGCACTGCAAAGGCATGAATAGTTACTAGCTAATGGCACTTTCCTCAACAGTTTATATGACTATAAGGGCTCTTTGTCCGTGCTTTTATTGACGATGTCCAGTGGTGGTATTGTGGTTTTAGTGATATGATATGAGCCTGATCAGATTCGTACTCACAATGCATAAGAACAATAGAAATTCTAGATTTGAAGCTTTCCTGACTGCAAGGATTCATACTCTTAGTTCTTTCGGTAAAGTCATGTAGGTAAAAAATGAAATAACAATTTATACAAATTAAAAAAAAAAATTTCATTTTTTACCTACGTGACTTTACCGAAATAACTAAGAGTAACCGTAGAAATATTAAAACAAACATCTCTCGTATGGCCGTGCAGACTCTTTGATGCAAACGCTGTCAGTGAGCACCTATTAATATAATGCAAGTGTATGAAGTGCCCTTAAACAATCGTTCTCGGGGCGCATGGTGCACAAAGAAGTATTGAGGCCAGCACGATGCCCGAACACCTTTGACTCTCCCATGCCAATTGCAGACACGTATTGCACTATGCACCGATTGAAGGCTGAGTCAAGCTGGAGGAGAACCAGAACCAGTTGGAATATCATTCACCACTGATGTTAGCCAGGACCTGAAATCAAACTCCACTTGCCAGGTTCCGAGGGCAGTGCGCAAACCACTGCACCCGCCTCTCCACAAACAAACATACAAAGACAGAGATCCCCCGTATAGGCTTTACAGATTGTTGGGGCAAGTGCTGTTAGCGAGTAGCACCGATGAAGGCTGGCACGTCACACGAGAGGGTGGGTGGCCAGCACCCTGCCCTGCCACTTTTGTCTTCCCAATCATGTTTACACACCGCGCCAGGTATTAATTTAAGCCTCGGTCAAACTCAGGTAAGCCCCGGGACTGCTTCAGATATCATCACCGATGTTGGCTTTGAGTGGGAATTGAATTCGTTTTGCCGGGTTCGTCGCTGAGTGCGCTAACCACTACACGACTGCCTCCCCCCACCAAACACACGCACACACGCACATATAAAACAAAAATCAAATCAACAACAATGGAAACCCAGTGGATCCCATGTGTCTCTGGAGCTGCAAAACTTACCAAAGCTTTTGTTAACTAAGATTATACTGATAATTGTTTTTTACCCTTCTATCTGGCAACATAACTGACACCTTTTTACAAGGAGTCATGTTTGTATAGACCGCAATACCTGCAGTCATAATACAAACAAAAGACATAACTCTGATAATGTGCACTGTCCTTGAAGTTGATTGGTCCACACCCGAGACAGCTTTCCTTAGAGCCTAGTCTCACATGGGTTGGACCAGATGACATGTGAGACTAGGCTCTAAGGAAAGCTGTCTCGGGTGTGGACCAATCAACTTCAAGGACAGTGCACATTATCAGAGTTATGTCTTTTGTTTGTATTATGACTGCAGGTATTGCGGTCTATACAAACATGACTCCTTGTAAAAAGGTGTCAGTTTTGTTGCCAGATAGAAGGGTAAAAAACCAATTATCATATTTTTACTGGCAAATGAGGTTCCCATAGTCAAGATTATACTCTGCCTCTGAGTGCCCAGGACTCCCCTTTCAGTGGTTGTGGGGCAGTGTCTGCGAGAGGTGAAATCAAATCAAGCAATGAAGCTGCGTACCCCAAGTGGCCCAAGGAGCTGAAATTCACGACAAAAATTATATATATACGGGTGAACCAAATACTCTACCCTACCAGCTACAAATCAGCTCCTTATTATAATTACATACATGAAGATATTACTAACTGCAGTTTGTCTGTCGAACGCCATGATTTCACGTGACGATTGCATAATGACGTTATTTATCCTGTGCATCGTATAATATTTGTATTCACTCAACAAGTGCTTGATCATTATCGCCCCCAATCAACTGTTACTGCCACTGCAGGGGGCAATTGCTCCCCGCCGCTCCCCACCCCCCTACCCACGATCCCTAAAAGTGAAATTGTATTGATATTTACTCTATAATTTTTTAATATTTGTATTCTATATTATTCATATATGATTTATGGTCCTTTAAAAAAAAGTGGGGGGGGGTCATGGGACCCCCCCCCCTCCTCACCTCCGTCACCACCACCACTCCCCATTCTCACCACATGTTTGAGAAGTTTATAGATCTGCCTCTGCAGCACTGGGCCCGGACAGGGGGGGGGGGGCTAGGCTGTGCCCCCCCCCCCCGCTGAATGTGCCTTCCGCTTTGAGAAGACAACCCTTCCAAGGCTGTCCCTCACACAAGGAGAGCGTTTGCCATTCTCAAAAGCACACATTGGAAAGGAATCACAAGACTTACCTGGCGGAGATCTCAACAACAATCCAGCAGAACGAGATCTCAGATGTTCATCGAACGTACAGATCATTTGCGGCGTATGTGTTTGTGTGTGTTGAACTTCTTTAGCACCGTACGTCGGTAAACTATTTTTAGGCCAAACATCCTCAATGTTGAACAATGATCCTGTAAGTTTCTCGATGTGGATTAGACGAAGCAGCGTCATCGCCCCCTCCGAGTAGTACCCTCCAACGAGCACGGTTCAAATATGCAATGCTGAACTTCTTTCGCACCGTACGTAGCCAACCGTGCTAATTGGAGGTGCGGGGGAAGGACAACGAACACTACACACACACACAAAGACGTGGACAGGGGCCCTCCTGAAAAAGAGTCGCGAGACTCAGTGAGGCTTTCATGGATAAACGAGTGGAGTTAAATAAGAATAAAAAAGTGATGAATAAATGGACACCTATGATTACATATTTTTTGTATCGATTGCATTCGTGTGAAGGTTTGCTATGATGAAAATGAAGACTTATGAATGTTAACTACGTGCATACATTTCATTTCAACTTCTTCAAATGTTCTAGGATTCCTTTAAAGAATGTGTTGTATATGTTGTGTATTGTATATGTATAACTGCATATTGGAAATGTGTATGTATCGTATTGTTTACTTAGATTACCTACATCACTCTGACAAACTTTGGCAAATGGATATACACATGCAGGCTTACCTTCTGAGCCCAGAGTCTAATATATACAAAACTGTTTCAAATGATATTTGTTTAATCTTCAATTTCCAATAAAAAACCGATAGATATTGGAAGTAATTTGACCTCACGTAGTTTTTTTTTGTAATTAGACTTTTATATTTAAGTGATGAATGTTTACTGTACAAATTATATGCTTAATTTACTTAATTATAATATAGATATAGCTCGTATTGTGTGTATTACTTAAGTGCTCGTTAAAGTTTGTTTTGTGTAACCAGATGAGAACTCAAGAGATGAGGACGAGTCTCATTTACAAGAATTGTCCTGGGTCACCCAAAATGATAAAAGCAAAAAGTGTAGAAATGAAGTAAAGCAACCAAAATAAAAAATATAAACACCGTATTACACGAGTCATCGAAACCATTGCAAACATAACTGGACGCTAAAATAAAGCTACACGTTTAATTCCCTGCGCTGAAAATCGGCTCGGGCAGATTACCTCTAAATTTGATCAGAGCAATACTAAATAAACCGCAAAAATTACATTAAATGAATATAAGGCAATATATTTGGTCACACTAGAATGTGTTGGCAGTGATGCACAAGAACAAATAACGAGAAAAAAAACACTTAACAGACATCTAACAAAGGATGCATGTCAAAAGCTTTCAAAAACATAATTGTAAAAGAACATTATAGTGACTTGCGATGCACATATACAGTGATTCAGGTTAAATTTAAACTCATTTACAATTGTCTGCCCAGGTCAAAACTGAATGACCGTTGGAGCAAGTGTCATTAGCGAGCGCCTACGAAGGCCGGCACGGCACACGAGGGAGTGGGTGGTCAACACCACGCCCGGCCGCCTTTGTCTTCCTGGTGGCGAAGTTTACACACCGTACCAGGTACTCATTTGAGGCCGAATCGACCTAGGGTAGGCCCAGAACCAGTTGAGATAATCATCACCGGTGTTGGCCGTGAGCGGGAATCGAACTCGGGTCACCGGGTTCGTAGTGCAGCGTTAACCGCTACACTCCACACACGTACAAATGAATTAACTTCGCAGTTCGCCGACGATTATCTTATGAAATGGTGAACCTCCCTCGCAGCACAAAAGAACCAGGAGAGAGAGAGAGGGGGGATGAAAAGAATGTTCCCACTAAGAGCCCATGGGATGGAATTCCATAAGGCAGCGGCGGCTGCTTCGTCCGTGTTCCCCACTGATCCCCCGCGCTCCCCACGGCGTGCCAAACTGAATTAACTCTCTGCAGGCGATGGCTGTGGCCAAGTCGCTTTCCCACGTGCGGCGCGACACGAGACCAGGCGCCCCCCCTCCACTCCTGTCTCACAGAGCCCGTCGGTGACACTGCCACCGTCGTCACCAGCACCGCCACCGTCACTGATGCCACCAGCATCGTCGTCATCGTCGTCACCATCACCGTCACCACCACCATCACTGCCACCACCATCGTCGTCGTCACCGTCGTCACCATCACCGCCACCGTCACAGCTACCACCAACATCGTCGTCACCGTCGTCACCACCACCGTCACCACTACCGTCACTGCCACCACCAACATCGTCGTAACCGTCGTCACCATCACCGCCACTGCTACCACCACCATTGTCGTCATCGTCGTCACCACCACCGCCACCGTCAATGCTACCACCACCGTCACCACCATCGTCACTGCTACCATCATCACCATCACCACCACCACTTACACTGCTACCACCACCATCGTCACCACCACCATCGTCACCTCCAACACCACCACCAGAGTTTAGCTTTACAGCCCCTTGGTCGCTCACTCGCTAGCGGCAGCGGTGGCGCCAGGCACAAGCGAACTAAGCCAAAGCATCGGACACAAAGTCGGTGAAGGGGTTGATTGTCCACTCACCCCCACTCCTGATTCATAAAAGTCAGATCGAACTCAGATCGTCATGATTATGACAAAGCTTATAGTTCTGTTGTTATTGTTGTTGTCAGCCTGAAACTGCCCACTGCTGGGCTAAGGTTTATATATTTTTCTTCAATTCTTTTATATTTGTGTTGTTGTTCCGATTAAGTAGTTGACTTCCCAACTCTGATTTCATAATGCTAAACAACGTTATTAAATATAAATATAACGTTATCCGTCTTGGGTCTAACACCGTCATTATTATTTCACATACACACACCTGCCGTAGAATTATAGTTACGCAGCTTGTTCATCACAAGTACGATTGCAGTCAAATGTGTTCGAGCGAGAGAGAAAATGTGCCGCTTTTGTTTCAAGAGGCTCGTGGTGCGAGTCTCATGGCCGCCCTGGTTAACGTTGCTGGAGTATCAGTCGCAACAATAATAATACTACATCATTATAACACAGCGTCTGCTTTACAGTGGACGTTAATGATCCTGTGACGTTGGTCTAATAACATTAATGTAGGCCATGCATGCCGGTGTCACTGCACAATTTTTTTTATAATTACCCACAAGTTACTCAATTGGTAAAAATAAGCGTATAGCAAATCATCGCTGCCTACTGTTAAACCTAGCAAGAGCCCTATAAAAAATGACTCTAAACAATAATTTGCGTCATTGTGGAGAATATAAATAACTAAATAAGCAGACGTCTCCTCCAAAAATCTGTCTCTACACGTAAAAGTATTCCTTAGACAACCCACCAACCACAAAGGCTTCTGGGTGTGTGCATAATTACAGCAGCATTGATTCAAGACAAGCAAAACCCTGGACCGGTTTCAACACACAGCGTCTCACCAGCTGAGTCAAGCTTCGCTTGAAGCAATGCTGGTGAATCTTCTTGGTTCTTTCGGTAAAGTCACGTAGAAGGGAAATAATAAAATAATAACAATTAAACATCTTCTTGGTTCTTTCGGTAAAGTCACGTGACTTTACCGAAAGAACCAAGAAGATGAATCCCTGCAGTCACGAAAGCTTTAAATCGAAAAAATAAAACACGTTTTATTTAGGGAAATAAGAAAATAATAAAAATAAAACATATTTTATTTGAAAACATATGTTATATTTTTATCATTTTATCATTATTTTATTATTTTCCTTCTACGTCACTTTACCGAAAGAACCAAGAAGATGAATCCCTGCAGTCACGAAAGCTTTAAATCGAAATTTAATGCCGGTGAACTGCACATCGGGCAGTCCTGAGAACTCGCCGAGACGTTACCTGGAGCAAACAAACGTACAACAAGTGACGCACCCAAACGTGCATTTGTAATTCCCTCCCCGACCCCCCCCGTGGTCCGGTAGAAACACCACCGCTGGGGTCGGCCGAGACCACCACCGCCCCCCGTTGCTCCCCTGCTACCGCTCCCTCGGCCCCGGCTCCCGCTCGCCAACCCCCCGCTTCGGCCGCCGCGGCTCGAGCGACGACGCCGACACTTTTACGGTCGCGTCGGGCGACCGCGACGCCTGCTCCCCCAGAGGAACGGGGGTACGGGGGGAGACGGGGGGGGTTCCGCGGATGGCAGGCGCTGGGGCATCGGCAGCAGCTTACCTGTCACATAATGAGTTTGCCATCCACGTCAGCGATAGCCTTGAGCCGAGATTACGCCCCGACAGATCTGTTTATGGTACGCCTGGTGTGCGGGGAAAATTTGGAAAGTTATGGGGGGGGGGAGGAGGGGTGGGTAAAATTTATATTTTTTCAGTTGGTTTTATATAAAGTTTTGAAAGTAAAAGTGCAGCACCTGCAATTGCACGCACACGTCACCGCTGGCTGAAGGGTCGCGATGTTGTTTGTTCCGCAAGCGCATGCCGTGGATTGTGCCAAGCGGCTAGGTGTGTGTGTGTATTCGTTTTTGCTCGAGATTGTTGATTGAGAAAAGGAAAATGTCTTGCTAATGTCACTGCTTGCAGAAGGGTTTCCACTACAGCGCTCGAGGATAGTCCCCGCGTGAGCCCCCTCCAGAGGGTAATTTTCCTACTCTACGCGGCTGACAACGATGATACTGGTGACCAGACTGAATTCATAATTCAAATAAGAAAGGTGTAGAGAATTATTGAAGTGTCACCGGAACCTATTCCGATCGTCCGTTAATAAAAACAAGTTTAAATAAATCATCGCTCAGCAGATGTATTTATTATTTCCACCAGACGACTACAGAAGCCATCCAACTGGCTTACCCGGTGTTTGACATGAACGTAGAAACATCGCCGGTCAATTCCCCGCCGAATGAAAGAATAAAAGTCGTTATTCAACGCACGTAACATTTTTTTCGCGTACATTCCTGTAAGCCGGCAACTTTTATTCTTCTTAAACGAAGCACTAGCCGATTTGACAGCGCAACAAGTAAGCTTTTGATAAGTCGGATATTAAAAACAGCAGCTTTTTTAACATTTTGGCGGAATGTAACATAGAATGGCACGGGCCTGCGTTTTATAAAGTTCTCTCAAACTCGCAGCGCACACACACACACACACCACCTCACCCCTCCCCACTACTGCCATTCTCAAGCTATTCGCTGTTCTACCACGTGCTGGCTCCTGGTACACGTGCTCAGGGTCCAGTATGACAGACAAGTTTGCGCTCCTTCACATGAACCCCTTTTTCCCATAATTCTCAGCGATGCAGCAGCACGTGGCCAAGACGAGTGGTGGATGGGGCCTCATGGAATTAATTATTAATTGGTCGTTTGCTCTCTGTGGGCCACTCTGCAACGGGCACCAACAATACCATCACATATTTGAGGGTATTGTTTTTTTAACCCTTCATGTATGCATTTTTAAAAGCAAAACCACATAGAAATTTTGGGTGGTTTTGGTTTAATGCGATTCTAAGAGTTAAAGGGAGCACAGAGACAATGTGTCGGAACCTATTCATGTTCCTATTTCACAACAGTCTCATAATTGATTGCAGTCACCACAGCGGACATAATGCATTGGAGAGTGAATTTGCGTGTTTTGATTTTGTGTATTATTTTAATTCAACATTTCATCTTTTTCGTGTTACAATGGCTGCAATGCTTTAGGCAGGGGCTCCCACACTGACCAGCGGAGTGAAGTATGGTCACACAACCCGCATGGCAGACAGCGTAGGGGGTGTGGCCTTCGTCCGGCAGTGGATTGGCAAAGGGTTGAAAATTATCCCACAATCCAGGTACGATTCGGATTCATAAGGTCCCCAAATGCGACCGCCACTTAAATCGTCGTATCAACATGATGGAAGCCATGCACGATGGTGATATAAAAACAAATATGGTCTCTTTTGGCCTGGCATTTACCGTTTCAGTTGTAATATCTCATATTTTCTGTCTCGTTCTATTGCACTAAATTTTACATTGGAATATAATTTACATAGCTCATAAATAAACTGATAACAGATTCGAACTGGTGAGTCAACATATCTTATGCCAACGACGAATACTTGCAGTGTGAACTAAATTGATTGCCTCTAAAGAATTAATGAAGAAAGAAATACAAATGTACGGCTTTTTTTTCAACACTCGTTGGAAGAGGGCCTCCCCACACCCATTTAGATCATTGGGGTTGGTGGACCACACTTCTCTATTGTAATCACTGTGGGTTTGATGAATGAAGTGGGTGGCGTGGGGGCAGAACAAATTCTGATTTCGCTCACCGCTCATGCGAGCCGGTAACCAGGAATTGAACTCAGGTTGCCGCGTTCACAGCGCTGCGTGCCAAAGCACTGCACCACCGTTCCGTCGCCGTCTTAAGAATAATTACATGGACATTCATGTCGACTTGGTTCACCGTGTGAGTGTGTGTCTGGCGAATTGATCGCAATAATAAGAAAGTTCGTCTTCTTGGTTCTTTCGGTAAAGTCACGTAGATGGGAAATAAAAAAAACCCATAATTATTATTTTATTATTTCCCTTCTACGTGACTTTACCGAAAGAACCAAGAAGATGAATCCCTGCAGTCACGAAAGCTTCAAATCGAAATAAGAAAGTTGTTATATTTTTTAATCGTCAAAAAAAATCTGAAATTGACGGTACCGCACTTCCGTTCCAGGGTGCCACCGCGCTTTGGGCGGCGGGTGACACTGGAGGCCCCTGGCGGAAGAAAACGACGTCGACCGAGGGCTTCTCTCAGCTGCTAAAATAAAGACGCGGGGAGGACGACGGATCGCATCGGTGACATTGGCCCCCACGGCCCGAGGAGAGATATTTTCGAAATGTGCGGCGTCGGAACATACGGCGGAGAGAAATATGGCTTGTCACAATCTCCCGAGAGGGGCGGGCGGGGGGGGCGAAAATATGAACCGAAAATACTTCAGACAGCAGACTGCGATGGAAGGGCGTAAATTTGGCGCGACGCTTCACGGGGAGGTGGGGCGAGGTGGAATCTATACCACATCAGCCTCTCCCTTGTGCCTTGAATCCACCAATCTGCTCCACCTCGGCTACTACGAGCGTGCTTTGACTGCACTCGCCTCGCCACCTCGCCCCACGCAACCCTTGGGCTCATCTTGATCAAGAAAATGTCACCCAGTTTGGCGAGAAATTCTCGGATCAAAGAAAGCCCCCCCCCTCTTCTGATATTCGATGCGCCCCGGGCAATGACGTACACTTCTGAGCCTTTATGGCTAGCTTCGAGGGGGTCCGTTATCGAGAGAGATTTTCTTGGTGGGCGTGTGGTGAGGGAGCGGGGGAAGTAAAACATTTTTGGGGGGGGGGGGCAATGTGCTACGCACAACTTAACGGAGCTCTTCTTTCCGGCTGAAAGTGTCGATAAATCAAAGCGCGTCGACAAAAAGGCGAGAGACCCGCTCCCTAAAGCCGCGGGAGCGTGGGCCCCAAAGCCTCATCCCACTCTCCCCGGCCTGTGCCGCACACCGCGAGGGCCGTTTATCAGCGTTCATCGCTGACCCTCGCGGTGTCATTGCGGCCAGTGTTACCACACGGACTGCCCTCTCGGCTGACAAGGGCACGGCAGTAAAGGGGCAGCAGTGGCGAGAGAGAGAAAGGAAAGACGGGGAACCCCCCCCACCACCACCACCACCCCTTCACATCTAGGCGAGCTGTCGGAATAGATTTATGCCAAATCCGAGAGCGCGATGACAAAATAATCCTTTCTTAATGACATCAGGACCCAGAATTACTCTCCAGCCGCGTACTGGCAGATAAACTCAATTTTCCCTCCTGTCCTGAAATGTGATTTACACAGCGGCCTGAATAATTCCAGCGGTTCGCAGAAATGAGCGTTAAAACTCAATGAAGAATATTTCACCCGAGGAAAATTACGGAGAAACGCACTTCACGATGCTCGGCGCTGTAATTCAGCCCGGAGATTCATATTTGGGGATTGTGCACAACGCTCGCGGGTCAGCGAAGCCCACGTGATCAGCGTGATACTTTACGCACACACACACATCGCGTCCGTCTCCATTTATTCCGCTTAATGTATTTACTCATTCGCACGCCTCGCTTAAGTAGGCGCGTAAGCGCCCGCTAATTTTACGAGCATCGCTTTTTTTTTTTTATATACGAGGGAGATAACCCCCTGCGCCGCACGCACGGCATTTAAACTTCGCGGCGTGGTGCACTTCGTTTGGCACGAGGAGCGAAGACGTGGATTTTTGTTTTGTTTGAAATTCCGATTGCAAATGCCGCCGTGCAGCAGACTCACAACATGCCACAGGGATGTTTACGAAAGCGACGCGCGTGTGTGTACACACAGCAGACCACGTGCTCGATTGCGTTCCAAGTGATTGTACTCATTAGCAGATACACATTTTTGTTTATCTGACCGTGAATTTGCAATCCGTACTCTTGCACTTTGTACTCTCTGCAGTCTCTGTCTCCCGCGTGTTGACTCGAGGTCTTCTTATTGCGAACCGGGACTCATCGTCTCGTCGCGGTCTCACCTGGTTCTAAACGTGCCTACAAGGATTGATTCAAACAATGCCATCCATGCAGGGTCCTGTAACTTCCACCGCTGGCAAAGGTCTAGGGGTCGTGATCGCCATTTGCACAGGAGCCCCTTAAGCTCAATAGAGGGCCTTTACCAGTTGAAGTGATAAAGTATGAGATAAGATTGGCACCTAAAGTGCAAAGAATTTGACTGAAAATGCACCAGTAGCTACAACAAAGCAGGCACTCAACTTGAACTATCATACATGCCTCATCTCCTGGGAACATGACGACCAGATATAATTCTAGATTTGAAGCTTTCGTGACTGCAAGGATTCAAACTCTTAGTTCTTTCGGTAAAGTCACGTAGGCAAAAAAAATAAAATAAATAAAAACAATAAAATCACGACGTTTCGGAGGCAACACAAGCTTCCGTCTTCAGGTGAAACTGTCACAGCAGTTGATACAGATTTTTTTTCTGTGACAGTTTCACCTGAAGACGCAAGCTTGCGTTGCCTCCGAAACGTCGTGATTTTATTTTTTTTATTTTTTATTAATTTTAATTTCATTTTTTACCTACGTGACTTTACCGAAAGAACTAAGAGTATGGACCAGATATAAGTTGGCAGTACAGTGGCAAAGGAGGCCGCTGTCGTTGTAATGGTTTTACAATCCGATCGGCTACAGGATGGATGCCAACTGCTCATTAACGAAATTGGCCAAATATCCCAATGTAGCAGGACTCTCCTAAAAAACAATCTTGGGAGTCAATGAACCTTCCTTGGGTATATAATTGGCAATCATTGTATTATAATAGATATCTTTTAGAAGCCTACTATGTTAAAAAAAAACTGCGCAGTATCCTACGCTCCTTGCGCCCCGCTACTGCCTTAACCGATGCTGACCAAGCGCGTAAGTGTGATGAATTAGGCAAGCTCTCACGGGCCATTCCGATCCCGGTACCCAGCTGCACAGACGCCTGTCCGCACGAAGTAAGATGTGCTCAAGATTGGCTTTGTCCACGTGCCACGTTGTATTTAATAGAAATTCCACAACCCTGGGAGTGGACTCAAAGAAGCATTTTTTTTTTATTAAATGAGCTCGCATTTGTCAATAACAATGGGTTAATAGAAAAAGTATATAGCAGGCAACGTTTCGGGCAATAGTCCTTCTTCAGAGCAATTGCAAAGCCTATTGGCCTACTGAGTGGGCAAAAGCAAACAAAATGATTTTTCCAAATATTAATTTACCCACCTCTTGGGAATAACTTTTACTTGCCATTTTCCCTCTTACCTAGAGCCTAATGTTTTCAGATTTTTATTCACATATATATATAAATGGGGCGACGTTATACATGCGCGTGGCGCTGTAAAAACGTAAATAAAACCCGCAAGAAAAAAAAACCGGACTGAAATACCACCATAACAGGTTGAACATTTTTTTGGATCACGGTTTTATTCGGACCATTTTAAAACGAAATGGTAGAGACCGCTGATTTGGGGAGCGCAGTCGTTTTATTAGTTCCCAGCTGTACTTTAATATGTTTGGATTCGTGCGCAGGGCTTTTCTACCAGGGGGAAGAAAAAAAAATATCCTCCAACAATACCGGCACTGTGTGTGCCCGTGTTTTGTTTATGGGGAAAGCCAGGAATTCCACAGAAAGGATAGCAAAAATTAGGGGCCTTATTCGGAGCAGATGTACAATGCAGAGCGCCGTGCAGACCAGGCAGGCGGCGAGCACGACAAACAATTTGCATTTCCTCTCTAATGGAGCAACTTCAAGCAAAGTGGCACATGCATGCATACATGTGGACCGATGTATGGGTGTGCGACAAAGACAAAGATTCCCCCGTATAGTCGTAACAGACTGCTTGGAGCAAGTGCTGTTAGGTGCTAACTAACGGCACTTGCCCCGATAGTCTGTTAAGGTTATACGGGGAATCTGTGTCTTTGTCTTTTGTGTAGTGGGGAGTGATGGGGCAGCAGTTAGCACACTACAAACAAGCCCGGCGACTCGAGTTCGATCTCTGCTCGCAACTAAAAAGTGACGAATATTTAAATCGGTCCGGGGCCTTCCCTAAGATCACCTCGGCCTTAAATGAGTACCTGGTATGGTGTATAAACATCAGCACTGGGGAAACAAAGGTGGAACCCCCTCGTGTGCCATTCCGGCCTTCATTAGGTGCTCAGTAATAGTAATTGCCCCAGCAATCTGGTAAAGGCTATACACGAGATCTTTGTCTGTCTCGTACGTGTATGCCCTGTGGTTTGGGCATTGCTCTATGAATCTGGTGTTGCCAAGTTCAATTCCCAACCATGGGCTAACATTGGTTTGGTCAGTGATATCTAAACACGTTCCTTGTTCTCACCTGGGTCAGAGAAGTGGCGGTTAAAGGCACAGCCCTGCAATGGCTTGCTCATGCCACTGTTGGCGAGAGGTCCCCGAGTTGATGGAGCTAAAGAGAGTCCTCTTTCGAGGCTATTCGTCCTACTCTATATTGGTAGGGTGGCAGCATTCACCTGTGACTCCATCACACCAGACCTGCCGATTGGACTACCTCAACCGATTCAACGGAGCCTGAACGAGTATCTGAGTGTGATATATGGCACCTGGTGCGGTGTGTAAACATCTATACTGGGGAGACAAAGGCAGCCGGGCATTGTGCTGATAACATCCCCCCCCCCATCCAGAGCCACGCTGACCTCAATAAGTGCTCGCTAACGGCAATTGCTGTAACAGTCTGTATAGTAAAATTTTGATTTAAAGCTTTCGTGACTGCAGCGATTCATATTCTTGGTTCTTTCGGTAAAGTCACATAGAAGGGAAACAATAAAATAATAAAAATATAAAACAATAAAATTCTCACGACGTTTCGACTGCAACACAAGCAATCATCATCAGGTGTCTGTATAGTTATATGGGAATGTTTGTATTGTGTTCCACGATACAAACATATGTACTATATAGATGGGCTTTAACAGGTAAGATAAAACATAATTTAGTTGTATTGTACATGTTTAAGTGATTTGTTTAGCTTTCCTATACTTTGCACTGCGATCGTGTTTTTGTTTAGTTTCTTGTTGTACCGTTCTGATCCCGAGCCCTGACTGGACATCTGTGAAAAAGAGCTTTACAGATCATCGGATTCCTCCAGTATAAATAAATATTCTCATTCTGAAGTAAACGAAAATTATTGCATTGTAAGACATATGCCACGCTCTTGAATAAAAAATATAAATCTGAATATCGACTATTTGCAAGTGGTTATTATTGATACCAACATGGTCAATTAAATAAATAATTTTCTGCTGCCCAACACAAACCAGAGTTCCCAACTCCACTTGTTTGAAAATGTATTTGCTCATCCTGCAAAGAGTTGCAGTTTGCGCACAGAGTGCAACTGAACGGACATCTTTCTATCTTCTTGGTTCTTTCGGTAAAGTCACGTAGAATGGAAATAATGCAATTATATTATTATATATTATGTTATTATTATATTATTATATTATTTATTATATTACTGTTTTATTATGTTTTATTTTTATCATTTTATTATTTCCATTCTACGTGACTTTACCGAAAGAACCAAGAAGATGAATCCCTGCAGTCACGAAAGCTTTAAATGGACATCTTTCTACTTTTTTGTTTGACTTTCTCCAGCCACGGTTAACATCAGTCGGCCAATCGGTATCCGAACCGCTCCTGGGTTCCTCCTTCACTTAAATCCACCACCGTTCCAAAAGTGGTAAAGCATGGTTAATGAACCACAATGACCGACTGAGTGCAGACGGTCTTTATCCGGCAGGCGATTGACACAAGGCCGTAAGTCATCGTAATCATTATTATATAATAACGAAGGCACGAGCGATATGTGATTGAATGGAAGCTTGTGGTTTAGTGTTCCCAAAGTTAACAGTCGCGATTCAGGTGTCTAATAAAGTGAAAGTGGGGGCATTTCAGTATTCCACAATGCATGCATGCATACCCAATCGAATTAGCGAAATCCAATATAGGTTTACAAATTCGAATACATTGCCATCATTGGCCAAGTATGACTTAAAGAAACAAACAGGTGCACAGTCAACAAAGGCATCACCACACTGGTATTTAACTCAAAACAAATCGGCCACTTTGGCACAAAACCCTATTTTCGCTGATGCTGACCAAAGTCGACTTCTAATTTGTAATATTTTTTTTAGTCTCTAATCGCACCGCCAACACAATGCCCGGCCACAAAGTTAAACAGGGTCGCGACGTCAAAAAAAACTAAAATAAAACCCGATGCATCCACGTCGAGGTTACATCACAAATGACAGACTGGCGAGTGGCACGCGCCCGCAACAAAACCTTGCGGACTGCACAGCGGGTACGCACACCGCGCAACACGCACGCAGCTGGCACCACCTCCTCTCCCTATGCTTGGCACAGTGGCGGCTGTGTCTAATTGCGTGCGCGTACCTCGGTGCATCTGTTCTAAATATCACTCCCCCCCCCCCCCCCCCCTAATTTCTGTTATCCTTGCCGCGGCATTTCTGGCCGCCCCATAAACAAAGCGCTCTCGCAACACTGGATGCTTTGTTAGGGGCGTGCGGCTATTTTCTCCCGGTGGCGCATTATTTCAGCACGCACTCCTTAATGTTTTTGCCCGCATATGGTGCATAATTGAAGGCCCACTTTTCCAAACTAATTCTTAACACATTTTTTCGCTTCCTTCGCCTTCCCGACACACAAAGAAACAAAAACGGTACTATGCTTCCCCTCCACGATCCTTTTGGAAGAGGAGGAGTAGGGGGGAGAAGCAGGGGTGATTATTATTTTTTCACTCGAAAAAAATTACAAGTAACCCCCCCTCCTCATTCTCGAAAGAACTAACGATTTTCTTACGGCGCATTATTCGATGCATTCTCCCCATCCCCCCCCCTCCATTTGCGTTGAACGTCATGCTCAATTTCTATGCACAAAACTAAACAATAAAAGCCCTTTTCAGCTCGAAAATAAGAAGGGGAGGGGAGCGGGCGGTGGTGGGGGGGGGGAGGAGAACCGGTTGCATAATTTGTTTTGCTCCTTGACGATTAGCTTGCAAATCACAAATGGTATAGAAACAGGTTTGGTCATCCATTAAACAAAAATAATATATAGTTAACCCACTGCAATGGGGCTGCCCAGGGGAGTGGAATTAGGTGCACTCCGTACGGGCAGAGGCCAAATAATATTGTGGAGCCCCGTGCCGCGCTGGCAATCAGAACCCCAAGACATTACATACAAATCAGCCAAACAATCATCGGTTCTCCCTCACTATTCAGTGATAAGATCGTGAAGGCAGTCCCATTAAAAAGGTTATAAGTGCCGCCTGTATTGACCTACGTGCATTTCATCCAAAATGCTTTCCCTGTTACGGCCGTTGCCCGCTGGGCCAGTCCGGGTTTTTTCGAAGCGTACAACAAAATAAAAAAATCGGGCCATCGTTGTTTTTGTTGTTGTCCACTCCTCTCTTCTCTCTCTCTTCGGTACTGGGAGAGATATTTTCTTGCGAGTACTCGCGCAAAAACAAGCGGGTTATTTAATACGCGCGCGACGGCCGTACGCTCCACAACGGCGTTGGGCTCGTAAATTATATCTTTAAATAATTCAGCTCTAAAGCTATTCGAGAGACGGTTAACGTCAATTATTTCGCCGCTCCGGGCTAAAAATAAAAAAATAAATCCTTTCTTTTTTTTAAAAACCCCCAGAGGGAAAAATTAACATAAGTAACGACTTAATTAGTGGCCCACTTTTACTCTTGATGTATTTCGCTTGTTGCTGCAGGACGTGAGTGGCGTGGAGTGGTGAATGCAATATTTGAAAGTAGAATCTCCGGGACCCTTCCAGCAGGCAGTGTGTGTGTTTAACCGGCACAGGAAGGCATGGTTAGGGTAAGCTGGCTGAAACATCTACTTTTCAACAGCAAGGGACGTTGTTTTTCTCTCTCTCTCTCTCTCTCAAGTTTCACCTTTCCTTTTACGCGTCTCCGCCATACACCCCCGCCCACCCTTGCCTAATACTCCACCAACACCAGCTCTCCAAATTTACAAGGCTAAAATTAGCAGGTTGGTAAAGAAGAATTAGAAGGATTAGAGCAAAATACCTCCGAAGGAAACTAGGCATTTAGCAAGAAGGGAAGGGCTGAACAATTTGGGGAACATATCTAATTGCGATTTTTCTGACATTGCGATTGTGAATTGATTTGCGCTTACATTTTTTAAAGTCAAGCTTCAGTTCAATATTCACTGTGTAATAGATTTAAAACATGTGATAGAGCATTACCACATGATACCATCAACATATGAACTGCTCTATATATTCTAATGCAAGGATGAGAACTTAAAAGATATGAATTGCTTCCAACATGTATTTATTAAAATGTTTTAAGTGAAATAGAACAATCAAACATAGAACAATTGTTAAGCTAAATAAATAAAGTTATAATAATGAAAAATAAAACAATTCCAATAAGAAAGTAACAGGACTTTTCAAATCGCAAAAAAATCGCGGCCTTTGCGATTTGCTAATCGCATTGTTTCAAATTGCGATTAATCGATTTGAAATCGATTCATCGTCCAGCCCTAAAGAAGTGGCAGCCGGTAGTGACATCACATTCTCTTCATCCACCGTGGCTCCTGCTCTGGGGCATGCGCATGGAGACTTTGTCTAGTGCCTGGGGCCCAAGTCCGTGCGAGCAATATTTTGATTAAAATCTAAACATTGTTCATCATCCTCATCAGCGATGTTCTCTAAGCTGTGTCGCGGACAAGTCTATTTTGTTCTTCACTAAATCACGACACTTTCATCAGTTTAAAGTGTGGCTTTCGGCTAGAAGGCTGCGTGTGAGAGATGCGACGATTTGACCTTTCTCACCACTTTATTAATTCCGAGTCGCAAACGGAACGTGGACTTTCTTTGTTTGCTTGGTGCTGATTGTTGTGCCCAAATCCCGAATCGATAATTGTACGTGAATAGATGCATCGTTACACGTCGCAGTGTGTGCCATTGACACTCGTAACAATATTCTTTCCCATTGGTACCTCATTTGCCAGTAAAAAAATATGATAATTGGTTTTTTACCCTTTTATCTGGCAACAAAACTAGACCAGATGACGCCAAAAGGCCAACCCATGTGAGACTAGGCTCTAAGGAAAGCTGTCTCGGGTGTGGACCAATCAACTTCAAGGACAGTGCATACATTATCAGAGTTATGTTTTTTTGCATTATGACTGCAGGTATTGTGGTCTATGCAAACATGACTCCTCGTAAAAAATGTGTCAGTTTTGTTGCCAGTTAAAAGGGTAAAAAACCAATTATCAATATTCTTTCCCGTCTAAGGTCCACGGGCAAAAGACTCGTCGCACACACACCATCACTGCAAGAGGCGTCTGATGCCCAGAGTTGTAGTTATCAAAAAAAAAATTACACGCACTTTGCGATTATTATTGTTCACCTGTATAAACATTTATGAAAACGACTGAAAAAAACCCAATAAATCACACAAGTCGCGCGCTCTCTCTCCCGAACATTTCGCCGGCAAGAGCAACGTGACCGCGCGATGCCAGCCACGGCAATTCGTAAAGCTCGAGTCAGAAACATCGGGGGGCAGCGGCCGCCACGACAAACTTTTGGTTGGCGCGTTCGGCAAGACGCCCGCGCCTTCACCGAACGCGACTTGCTGCTTGCTGCCCGCGCGTCTGCTGTGCCACCCACCCCCACAAACACGCAGACATTCTCTCCCCTCTCTCTCTCTCGAAGCCGGGCAATGTCAAGCCCGCTGGCGGGTGCCAAGCCAAACCTAGAGGAGTCGCGCGATTTTTTTCGAGGGTTGGTTGCCGGTGGGGGAGGTGTGTTGAGCTCAATATCCTCCAAGACAGCTGCAAAACAAACAGGTATATACAGGCGTTTTTTTTTTCCTGCAACCAGCGGGGGCGGTGTTGTTCCGTGGGCGACGTTGATTTATTCGCGGTGTCGGATTTCCAAGGCAAAGGACCCTGCAGGGTCACGCGGTGAACATGCGACAACGCAAAGGCCCTGCCAGGTAGCCGGTCGGTGGGCCACGGCGGCGGCGAGGAGGGAGCCCGGCGAGGTTTCAAAAATGTTAGAAAGTGGGGGGGGGGGGGGGGGGGGGGGGGTGGAGGGGCAGACGTAAAGGGCATTAGAGGCGCACGCGCGTTTCGGTGCCTGTGATGAACTCGAACCCGCCTGCGAGGGAACGTCGACGTTTGCTCCGATTCGTAAACTCATTTCGGTCGCGAAATTGATAAATTGTAACGTGGGGTGGTGTTCTTTTAGTTGGGTGCGGGGGAGGTATCTCGGCCAAAAATTAAGTGAACGTGCGAGCGGGCGCCAATTGCTGACAGCAATTGGCGGCCTCTCGCACTCCATCAAAATGATGCTGGAAAGCTCGGATGGTCGGGCACATCCAGCACCGTTTTGCGGAAGCATGCGCCGCGCGAAATAAAGAATGAACATATTGCCCAATGCGGCCTTTTCATTTTTCATCAATTGTCTCCTGCTTCAATGAGCGTAACGCGGAGACGTGCTCACTCCTGGCGGCTTTGCTTCTGAAACCAAAAAGCGACTGCATACTTCGGAACGTTGAGCCGACGTTCGGCATCGTTTACGAAAAGAGCATGGCAGATTCTTTCTCAATGCCTTTTCATATCGCGTCCTCTCCCCCCCCCACGCGTAATTATCATGGCTTCTCGCAAATATGAAGGATTCAATTTGAATACACTTTCATTATTACACCGTGCGTGCAGGAACCTGAGTCAAATAGGTGGCCTTTGGAGTCACGTTTTAGAAAGGATCACAATTTTACGTTTGTGTTGTGACATCGCTGGATGATGCTGTCAACATGCTGGGTGCAGTGCTGGCCCATGAGGGGCACGGCGTGTGGTGTAGCGACATCGCGGATGCCACAGCGGTGTGGGTGTAGTACCAGCCATAGAGGGGCCCGGTGAGCGCTGAATAATAGCGCTGGATGGCACTATGCTACAGGACAGGGTGTGTGGCAGAGGTCGCAAACGTGTTTTGATTCCTTACCTGTACCCGGCCGCACCAGGGTCGCAAACGGGTACCCGTACCCGTACCTGGCCGGGTATGGGTACCCGTACGCTACCCGTACCCTACCCGAAATGAGTGACAAACGGTTACTCACCGGTGACTCACGGCCTACCCGTACTCGTACCCGGCCGGGTACGATTAGCTGGATATCGGGTAGGGTACGGGTATCGGGTACCCGGTTGCGACCTCTGGTGTGTGGTTGCTGGCCCAACGATGAGGTTATGTAAGGCCATGGCACTCTGGTTGACCCGGGAGGACATGTGACCGGTTAAGTCTACAAAGGGGCCCCAAGAGGGGGCTGGGGGTGGTCACGTGATTGTGACCCAGATCCTTCCCGAGGATTCTGGAAGGTGGGCGTGGCCAAGGGCGGAGCCGACCACGCCACAGAGAATATAAGCCGGGTCCCGAGAGGGATCAGGGTTGTTGTTCATTCTGGAAGAAACCCTACCTTCTACATTCTCCGTTTAACGAGTCTCCAACACGTGGACCCGGTCCGTAGTAGCAGTTACGTAGTAACTAGTGTAGTTACTAGTGTAGCTAGCCTGGTTGTCACCATCACAGGTTGTTATTCTGTTAAGGGGAAAGTTACCCCGTGTTTTGGAACTGAATAAATGTGTTGCCTCAAAGTCTACGTCTGCGACTCAGTTGAACCCATTACAAATATCTATTTATAGTGTAAAGAAAACATTAAAATGTTACCTACGATTAGGGTGGTTGGCTGCGTACGGTGCGAAATAAGTTCAACTTACATACAACATTTTACGACTCAACACCGTTTGTACGTTAAAACAAAAGTAACTTACTGCCCTTTGTTATAGTCCACTGCAGGATGGCGGCATTAAATTGTCGGTCATGTGCGTGTGTTTGACCATATTTCACCATTATTTTCAGTACGGGTTGAGTGAAGAAGGGTCTGGGCTGGGGGCAGGGGGGGGGATGTTAGCTGTGGCCGGGAATTTAACTTTCGGTGGCAGGATCCAAAGAGTGGCATGCCAAGCCAATGCACCGTTGGACCCACCCAGTATGATAATAAATAAAAAGCATTAAAATGTTTGTTTAAAAAACACTGCTATGCATACAGGACGTCAACATGTCTGAGAACAAGACACAAGAGAAATTAGATGGTTTCCAAAAACCTAGATAGGACCTCCCCCAGGGCGACTCAGACTAAAACGATTGCCCGGTGTGGCCAATACCAGCACTAGAGAGACAAAGATGGACGGGTGTGTATGTTACTTGTCCATTTGTAAATCTGGATTGAAAACTAATTTCTTAAAAAACAGCTTTTTGTGTTTCGTTTGTTGTCCTTCCCCCGCACCTCCGATTAGCACGGTCGGCTACGTACGGTGGAAAAGAAGTTCAACATACGTACATTTACTAGGTGTTTGGCTACACCACTTAGTGTGATAGTCTGTACGGAGAGAGATTGAATTCCTGTGTTTATGTGTCAAAGGTAGTTGGGCATGGTTTGGGCCAAACCACCATCACCACCACCACCTCATCTAATGAAGATGAACAGCTTATTTTTGTCAATCCACGACTGTATGAATGCCTTCCCATGCCGTGCAGGTGATCATACTTCACCACACTGCTCAGTGCGGGTAGGCGAAGGCAGGGAGCATGCAATCACGCGCATTCTGCCAGCCTTAAGAGGTGTGTTCACTAATGGCACTTGCCCCAACAGTACGTATGCCTATGGGGGAGATCTTTGTACTTTTTTTGCACGTGTGTTTGTTTGTGTCTGTGTGTGGGATATGCACCCGAATATTTATACACAAAGTGCACGGTGGTGGGCCGATGAAGCAGTGGTTAGCAAACCCTCTGCGATGAACTCGGCCCACCTAAGTTCGATTCTCAGCAAAGGCTTACATCAGCGGTGAATGATGACTGCACCGGTCCCGGGCTTCCTCGCCCTCCACCAATCCACAGCGACCCACACTGGTGAAGTATGGTCAAACAACCCATGGCCAACACAGCCTGGGGCAGCCCTTTATCCAGCGGTGACTTGAAAAAATGGTTATACAGACACAAAGACAAAGATCCCCCGTATTGTCTTAACAGACTATGTCTCCCAAGTGGTGATATTTACACAGCTACTCATTTGAGGCTGAGGCGACCTAGGGTGGGGCCCAGGGCCGGTTCTGAAAATCGTCACCGGTGCTGGCCGTGAGCGGGAATCGAACTCGGCTTGCCAGGTACGTAGGGCAACGTGCTCACCGTTACCCGACCGCTCTCCGCACAGATGCACGCATGGGGCTAGTCGCGTGTGCACACATTCGTGGACCCGGTCAGTGTTGCGGCGAGCTCTGTGTTTTTCCAGGGTACGTTTGAACACACTCCAAAGTTATCGATTTTTTTTTTTTTGCTCAACATGATGGAGAGGGCCCTTGTGCTTTAATAATGAGAGCCAGGACTACACGTTGGAGGCGAGTCGGAGTGTTACCGCTTGCTTTGGGATGCTTGACGCAAGTAGACCGCAAACAGTGTTGACTTGCCGTTACTTCCTCCATTACCTCCACATTTCTCCTGCGCGCTTTGGCTTTTATGTTTGTTTTATTATTTACAAATTTTTATTCAGATTTTTTCCTATTGACATCATGCCACAAATGTTCATTCGCACCCACCCTGTGGACGCCACCCTGGCGAGACGTTAAATACCTCGCCTGGTATACACGGAGGGTCATGGGTTCGATCCCGACACCGATGACTGCATATTGGAGTTTGCGTGTTTTCTCTCCCCGTGGTCGCGTTGATTTTTCTCCGGGTCCTCCGGTTAATTCACTCCACATTTAGAAACAGACGTCTTGAGTATTTGGCTGCTTTTCATTTCCATACGATGGGCCCATTTCGTTGGGCTATCATGTAGCCAGGTCGCTTCTGAAAGAGAGCTAAATAGCTCAGTGGGGATTACTTGTTAAAATTTAAATAGTTTTAGTTCATAGCTTAGTGTGTTATACAGCACGGTCCGTGGAAGTAGACATCGCATAACTACTTCGGAAATGCCTTCAAGTGAACATCCTAGCCACACCAGGGCCACTGCACTTGCATGCACCCTAACTGTTGACATTTCAATCACATGAGAGTCCAAAAACATTTTGTACAAATTTTTCAATGGAAAATATGCGAATTCGGCATTATTCACTTCTTTATTAGCGCACTCATTGGTGGCTGAACCGAAACAATCAACTCACTACCACTTGGGAAGTCGGTGTAATTGCAAGTGGCCGAAACGTAGCATTGACCCAGGATCTCAGAGCTGCTGACTCAACGCTCCGGACACCCTAAGCCACTCAAAACAACTACCTCCTTTCCACCTCCGATTGTTTATTCTCTACCCGCTCTGCTGTGGCACCTCGGAGGCTATTCTGGCCACGTGTGTGTGTGGCTTCAATTGGTTCCTATGAGCCAAGCATAGCAACCAGTGGGCCATGATGCAGGCAGAGTTGTAAAGTAGTTGCGGTCTCGGAAAATAACTTATTCACGAGCCCTGGATGGACTGGTAGGCATTTAATCATGCGCAGCGGGTGGCTAAATCCGCTGTAAGGATTTATTCCAGTGGCTTCTCATTAGTGCATAACTGCACATGTGAACTCATCATTAGGAAGAAAAACTTACAATATTGTGATTTATTTGCAGGCGTGTGTGTACGTGTACGTGTGTGTGTGTACGTGTACGTGTGTGTGTACGTGTGTGTGTGTACGTGTGCGCGCGCGCGCGCAGCGTGGAGCGGTGGCGCAGTGGTTAACGCACTTCGCTTTGAACTCGGCGACTCAAGCACGATGCTCGGCAGCTGCTCACGTCAGTGGCGAGTGACGTCTGCACCGCCTCCTGCCCCCCCCCCACGCCGCCCGCCCCTTCAGCTCCCCATGACCGACGTGGTCATGGGGGAGGTGGAGAGGCCTTCATCCAGCAGTTGGTTGACAAATGGCTGTCAATTATTGTGAATTGTTAATGTTGTATACATGTACGTGCACATCTTTAGTGAGAGGGAATGAGCTGGAGAAGAATGTGATTGAACAGGTGGTGGTGAGAGGGAATGAGTTGAGAGGAGGTGATTGGGCAGGTGGTGGTGGCGACAGGGAATGAGTTGAAGGAGATGATTGGGAAAGTGGTGGTGAGAGGGAATGAGCTGAGAGGAGGTGATTGGGCAGGTGGTGGTGGTGAGAGGGAATGAGTTGAGAGGAGGTGATTGGGAAAGTGGTGGTGTGAGTGAACGAGCTGAGAGGAGGTGATTGGGCAGGTGGTGGTGGTGGTGGTGAGAGGGAATGAGTTGAAGGAGATGATTTGGGAAAGTGGTGGTGAGAGGGAATGAGCTGAGAGGAGGTGGTTGGGCAGGTGGTGGTGGTCAGAGGGAATGAGTTGAAGAAGGTGATTGGAAAAGTGGTGGTGAGAATGAATGAGCTGAGGGAGGAGGTGATTGAGTTGAGATTATTTGGGAAAAGAGCGTGAGGAAGGAGATAGGAGGCGATGGTTGACGATGATCAGCCTGGAAGGACGTACGGACAGATGAAGGAAGCAGCACAACACAGGGACGTGGAGGGAGAGAATTGTCCCAGGGGCCTGCTTTGGGACAGAATGAGCAATGACGTATCTCTCGATTAACGAGAAGGGATGGGTTCTGAAAATATAAAAAACGCACGTAAAACGAAATGCCTTAAATCGAAATGGCCATTCTCATTAATTTAAGACGAAAATTTTGGGATGTGTTTTGGACAGTCATTACAACTCTACTCCTAGCGCAAGAAAAACATATTCACCGATTTAACGTTTCACGATTAAAGAATGACTGCGAAGTAGATGAATATAAAAAAACGACCGAATAGTAATTCATTTAAAACTAAAACAATGAACCTTTCCAGGGAACTCGTCCAAAGATGTGCACGTGTTCGAATGCCTGGCAAGGCGATGGTGTGGAGGCGTTGCTGTTGCATGGATGACGACGCAGCCTCTTGTTTGACGACCTCGTAGCGAGTGCCATGGGAAATTTCGTGAACGCGGTTATTCGATTTCGTTCATCGAAAAGTGCCCAGATTTCGTCAATTGCGTTCACGCGAAATTCCACAATCGGAACGTTCGGAAACCGAGGAATACCTTGTACGTGTTCTTAGGTTTTTCGGTAAATTCACCTAGGTAAAAAATTCAAATTCAAATTAATAAAAGTAAAATAAAAATAAAATAAAAATCACGACGTTTCGGAGGCAACACAAGCTTCCATCTTCAGGTGGAACCGTCACAGCACGATTGCTGTATCAAAATGTTTGTCTTGATACAGCAATCGTGCTGTGACGGGTCCCCTCAAGACGGAAGCTTGTGTTGCCTCCTAAACGTCGAGATTTTTATTTTATTTTTTATTTTACTTTTATTAATTTAAAATTTTTACCTACGTGACTTTACCGAAAAAACCTAAGAATATGAATCCTTGCAGTCACGAAAGCTTTCAATCTAGACCTTGTACGTGTGTTAAACTTCAGTGCTCTTCACACAGGAACGTACCGTTAATCTCGTGCATGTATTGGTTACATGGATGTATACAAATATGTCATTTCGTAGCACATGCCACACCTGGCTCACGAGCGGTTGCAGAATATTGCTCCACCACCAGGAATACTCGCCGTGCCATTTTCTGTTTCACATGTACAATATGTGTGGAAAAATGACACGTCCAAATCTGATCGCCACATCCTCTAAATGGCAGCTGGGATGGTAACTTCCAATCGGGCCACGGACAGAGGACGTATGACGACCCACAGTCACGTGCTCTGCAGAAACATCGTGCATCAGACATTGGCGTAGACCAAGTGTCACTCAGTGATTTTCAGAGGGCGGACACTTTCGTCGATAAGACATCATCAGTGTGAGGGCCACCACACCATTTGAAACCATTGCAGTTCGACAGCGCGATGGGGTGTTTTCACATTTGCGTATTGTCAGGGGCCGTCAGGGACCTTGCATTTAAGACCACTGGCTTATTTTCCTCTTCTTGGTTCTTTCGGTAAAGTCACGTAGAATGGAAATAATACAATAATAAAAATAAGAAAATAATTCTCACGACATTTCGGCCACAACGCAAGCAGCCGTCCTCAAGTGGAGAACAGGTCTTGTTTTTATTATTTTATTATTTCCATTCTACGTGACTTTACCGAAAGAACCAAGAAGATGAATCCCTGTAGTCACGAAAGCTTTAAATCGAAATTTAACGCTGGCTTAGACACAAGTCCGGCACTATGGAATTTCTCTAACAAGTTGCCAAAGGTGGCCAAGGCCATTACTGCATTGCTAGTCGTGACCGCTGAAAGATTTCATGAAGGCAAAGGGAAAGCCATGCGATTGCTTGCTCACACCTCCGCTGACGAGTCGGAGCCTTCGCTAGATCGGAAGCTCCAGAGTGTGCATTATTCTTAAAATGCTGGCAGAGATGTCTTGGAAGAAATGGGGGGGGGGGGGGGGTCACACACTTTAGTTCTATCACGGGTGACTAACTGCGGTATGCCTCGTCATACTACTGCGTTGACAGATACGTGGGTGGATTTAAAACAAGTAAACACATGTCCGTACTTTCAACTTCTGTGCCGCCTGATTGAGTCGAATTTTAGCCGCTTGCTCAACGCTACTCCGCGGCAGAATTCCCCTGCTGACGAACATTGCCATCCACCCCCCCCCACCTTGTCCGCGTACCCCCCTAGATCCACACTCCCTGTCTAAACCACACGCTCGACACGTCTAATTAGCGTGCGGGCGAGCGGATAGCCACCTGTATGTAGACGCCACCACGTGCGTCCCCCCCACCCCATCGCCCCCCCACTGTGTTAAAGCAAGTGTCACATTAAATTATTTTTTTAAATCAACGCGCTTAATACATACATCCCTAAATTTCGATTTAAAGCTTTCGTGACTGCAGGGATTCATCTTCTTGGTTCTTTCGGTAAAGTCACGTAGAAGGGAAATAATAAAATAATAAAAATAAAACATAATAAAATAATTATCACGACGTTTCGGCCACAACGCAAGCAGCCGTCCTCAGGTGAAGAACAGGTCTGTTGGAAAGACAGCGTCTGAATTCAGAAACGTCGTGAGAATTATTTTATTACGTTTTATTTTTATTATTTTATTATTTCCCTTCTACGTGACTTTACATGCAGCCCTGTGAGTAAGTAAGGACATTTGTAATCGCGCACTCTTATCACGAATGCGCATTGATCACACGTTGGGGGTAAGCTCTCCAAAACAACGCTGTTTTCAGTCTGTTGCGAAACTGGCTCAGACTCAGGGATGGATCCCGAACACGAGTTGTGTTGGGGGGTAGCTCCTGGGGTCCGTGTTTGCAATGGCTGGCGTCCATTTCCCCCCATCCCCATCAGAAAAATCCACCGTGGTGGTTCTCTTCACGTGGTCTCTCTCTCTCTCTCACTCCTCGCTCCCAACCACTGCTGCCGCCACCACCGCCGCTATCCACGCACCCCACACTCCAGCCCCTCAACCCATCGCCAGCCAGCCACCCAGCCAGCCAGCCGATTTTAAATGAATTCAATATTCGGTAACATTTTTTTGTTTCTTTTTAAACCACGGGCGAGTGTCAAAATCCGCGCGAAAAAGGGCGCGCAACGCCTGTCGGTGGGAGTTTTGCGCCGAGAGCAGAGGGGGGCTTTTGGCAAGTGGGTGGCTGGCTGGCTCCGCTCTCTCTACCTTGCGACGTCGTCCGCTCCCCGTTGTCCCGTCGAATTTCACGCGCGCGAATCACGCCCCACGCACGCGCGCGCACGCACGCGCACGCACGCGCCCGCACGCGCGCGCACGCAATCTCGAGCCGCGTTCTCAACAGTTTACCTCCACCGGCTTGGCTTTTTTTTTTCACGTTTGCCTTGTGAAGGTGTTTTTTCTTCTTCTTCTTTGGACAAATAATGCATTGACTTTAGTTTTGCAACTTCACCCCCCCCCCGAAGTTCAGATCGGTTACAGACATCAGCGAGGGGGGCCAAAAGTCGCCCCCTCTCCACCCACCCCCCCCTAACCCCATTGATTACGGAGAAATTATTTCTGCAACTTTGAGAAATGTGGCATCTTGAATATTTAAATGTGAGATCGGAAAATTCGAGTGGAACACACGGTCGCCTTGTCTGGTTTAGATTCTCGTTTTGCCAATTTTGAGGCCAACAGTTTACACCTCAAAGTGTGTTTTTCCTCTTTCTCACTTGTTCGTGCAAAACGAGTTTTTAAATCCATTGCTGCCTCCCCGCCCGTGTGTCCTTCAATCACTTCCAGGCATGTCAGTATTCAGATATATTTGGTGTGCTCTCCGTTTGCATACAGATGCTCAACCTTGTGTTTTTGAACATGGACACGCTAGTTCCTTTAAACTATGTCATCTCATTTATTTGAATGAAAGCTCACCGAAATCCACGGTGTAGCATCATCATCGGCATATTTGCTCTATCCACTGCTGGACGAAGGCCTACCCCAAGTCACCACCATCCCCCAGCAGTCTCGCGATGACGTGAGCTGACCTGACCGCTCCATCTCCACAGCGTTTGTGATCGCGGATGCGTTGCCCTCCTTGGGCTGCCACTCCGTTTCCACTCTTGACCATTTGGCCATCAATATTTAGTTGGTTGTCCTTCCCCCGCACCTCCGATTAGCACGGTTGGCTATGTACGGTGTGAAAGAAGTTCAACGTATCTACACGCATTTACTTCCCAAACCTATTTTACTTTTCTTAACAACCAACAATGTGTCTCTGTTATTTTGCTATGTGCCTCAATCCCATGCTTTGAATTACATGGCAGATTCCATTGAAAGGTCGTTATTCTCGAATAATAAGTATTATTGTTATCATTATTAGTGACTAGTCATATTCAAAGTTAGCATCTTGGCTATGTTGCTACCACATCTACGATCTACTCTTGTGAACAATGCCACAGGGCATTTGAAGTCCACACTGGATAATACATTAATTCCTTACCGTGCAAAAATGGCACGTGAATGTATTGTACATAAAGCCACCTACACCATCATGCTACTTTGTAAGGCCTGTAAACGATTTACACCACGACGAATTGTTCACAATTCTGAGCTATGATTAGATTCACGAATTTGTCCAAACTTTTTTTTGTCTCATTTCTACCATTTATCATTAATTTTCCCCCATCTCTCGTACTCTTTCGTCCAATC
Organism: Lethenteron reissneri; assembly: GCF_015708825.2. Taxonomy (NCBI): domain Eukaryota; kingdom Metazoa; phylum Chordata; class Hyperoartia; order Petromyzontiformes; family Petromyzontidae; genus Lethenteron; species Lethenteron reissneri. The sequence goes on along the minus strand of NC_083814.1, from coordinate 9,872,636 downwards.
CGTTTCCCATAAACGCAACATTCGGAACACAATCTGCGTGCATACCAACATCGCGCCAATCCTCGCGTCAAACAATTCTATTCAAAAGCGGAATGAGAATAGATTTTGAATTCAAGAATTGCCGCATCGCTGAATGCCTGTTCACGAAGACTCGTGTGTAACGTTGGCCGACCCAATCCACTCCAAGCCATCGCACTGGGGCCAAGCCAATTGCCGTGCTTAATGATCAAGCCCCCATAGGTATGCACAGCTCCTGCTAGACATGAGTAGATCGACATAGCAGGCACGGTGGAATAGGAAAGAGACTTTCAAAGTGTGTGTGGGGGGGGGGGGGGGCTTGGATCCTTATGGGCTCACAAGCATCATTAGGGGCTCCCCATGAAAGGTTGAGAGGTCCCACCAGTGTCATGGGGGTCTGCGCTTGAGCCATATGGAAGCAACCATCATGTCCTGATGCTGGCCCTGGCTTCTACCAACTGTCATTATTTTTACGCACGTTAAGTGGCATCGTTCAGACGGTTGAGAAGAGTCGGTGGGCTCGGGCAAGACGCGCCGTGTCCACCGGAAGGGAACGATGGCCACTGGTCAAGACAAACAGTCGGGGTGGGGGTGGGCAAGGAATGGAACGTGTCCGAGTGGACGGCCGTGGCTGGAGATGGGTGAATTGGGTTTGTGTGCAGGTGGCTAGGTCGATTATTAACATCGCACGATGGCGAATGCTGATGCTGGTGGCCAGCGTTGCCAATAGCTGCTGCTGCTGATGACGATGATGATCCATTTTACATCGACAACTGTGTGGGTTTGCATGATATTTTGACAGTTGCACACACCTTTAATTATTGTGAAAGATAAAGTGAGAATCGCGAACAAGAAGATGTTCATGTTAAGCTTGGGGAACACGTGCGGACTGATGTGTGAACAAATATACATGTACAGTTTTTGTGACTCTCAGAAAATATACATATCACATTTTTTGTCCCCCATTTGCGGGTAATCTAAAAAAAATACTTTAAATATTTAAACAACATTTACGAGAGAGAAAAAAAAACCTACTTAAACTTAAGCAATCATTAGCCACTAATAGCTCAATAGCCACAAGGCAAAGAGGTCTTGCAAAAATGCAATTTTCTATGAGAAATAACACTTTATTCAAGGCCATAAATAATTCAGTTGCACATTTAAATGCGGTGCTATAATCTGCATGCCGGGATAGACCGCCACTCTGTACATTTGTTTAAAACGTGCGTGCATATACATACACACACATGCACAGGGAATGTAGATTATTACATGTGGCTCTGGATAAAATGTAATGCATGCAAACGGGAGTAATATTTAAAACTGGTGTGTATAATGGTTATTAGAATCAAATGTATCAACACCGCTAGGCCTGTTAGGAGACGGACCCCACACTTTTACCGCTGTCCATTATATTAGGAAAACGGTCGTTTGCATCATCAATCAGCCATGGTCAATCCACTGCTGGATGAAGGCCTCTTCGCAAGCCACTGTGAACTCGTCATGATAATGTGACAGGCAAATTTTTTTATCTAAAATTTACATTTTTTTTAAATCACATGGGTACCAGATTAATTATGGAACCAAAGTAATCCTCACTAAATTAATCCCACTTCAATCATTTCTAAAACAATCAAGACAATTTATGAATAATGGCGTAATAATAAAAATGCATTTAATACCAAAAAGCTGAAACAACCGTATATTGTGTTCTGTTCGTTCACCGCTTAAATGCTGCTGGATAATATTTGTCTGCAAAGCCAGCAAGCTGATGGACTAAAACACATGTATTTGTGTGTATGTATACGGAGACAGAGCGGCGTTCCGTTTGTGAGTGCTGTTAGTAAAATGCTCCACCACAACGCATCTGAAGGCGTTTTCTCTATCGTTGCCTCGTGTTGTTGAATGATTACATCGCTTGGTCGCGGGAGGTGGGGGAGATCTTGGAGGGGGGCCTTGATCCAGCGGCGGAGAGACCATGGCTGATGACGATGACGATTGTCTTGTGTTTGGTGAGTGGCATTCAAAGACGGTATTTGAAAGAAAGAAAAGCCTAGAATAATGTGCCACATTAATATTTCACTTTTATAATCAAACAACCAAGAGCTTACTTAATCATTGCAGCTCGTAGCGTGCATTTTAATAATAAGTGCATTTAAGGTCTCTGCAATATCATAACAAAAGATGATGGTATTCTCTTAAGCAAAGCGGCCTGTGTTTTGCACGTGCAATCGTCTGCGTGACATACATAGGAGTCTAAACTAAAAACCAAACAAAATATCAACAAATCGGCAAAGGGAAAATTAAGTCGACGGGCAGCTTTGCAGTTACAACGGCCGGGTGGAAAATGTTAGCATGAGTGCGCGCGAGCACACAAACAAAGATCCTTCGTGTAGCCTTAACAGACTGTAGGGGCAAGTGCTGTTAGCGAGCACCTATAAAGACCGGCACGGCACACGAGGGGGAGGGTGGCCAACACCACGCCCGGCTGCCTTTGTCTCCCTAGTGACGATGTTTACACCGCACCAAGTACTCATTTGAGGCCGAGTGGATCTAGGGGAGGCCCAGGACCGGTTCAGATAATCGTCACTGGTATTGGCCGTGAGCGGGGATCGAACCCTGGTGGCCAGGTTCGTAGCGCAGCGCGCTAACCGCTACACTACCGCTCCCCACACACACACGCGCACACGGGCGCACACACACACAACGGTCCTCGCCGAGGAAAGAACAGCTCTGGTCCAATATTGACAGCGACCCGTCGCTCGCACTTTATGGCCAAGATGAATGTCGTGGTTGAGGCTGTTTAATCTATATTAGCCAAGCCCTGAGGCTACGCTTTCTCTCCAAACCCCCCCATCCAAAACTCAGCCTGGCTCAGCCAGCCGTGCTTCCAGACCCAAGCACCCAGACACAGCCCCCCACCCCCTACTCAACCGCCTACCTCCCCCCTCCCTACCTTCCTACCCCCGTCTTGCCAGTCCCTGCAGTCTGAGGTCCCCTTTTGCTCCCCAGTCACCCGTCTCTGTGTGTGTGTGAGCTGCACACGCAGCGCTCCGCCTCCTATTTTAATAGCCACGGACTCTTGTCTCTGGCGTGGCTGCGAAAATTCAGTGAGCTTGATAAATCTGCCCGTTGATCAGGTGATTGATCACACCGTCGCAAGGTCGTCGGGTCTTTATCGGATAATTTCCTTTAGCCCGGGGCCTCTTTTCCTCCCATGCGCGTCTTGCGCGCACGCACGGACGCACACGCGCGCGCGCTGACACACAAACACACACGCGCGCGCGGCGTGTATATGTGTGCGCGCACACACACACACACAAACACGCTCACACACAAACAACCGTACACATAACACAACCACGCGTGTGCAACCACGCAATCACACCCGTGCACACAGACGAACAGACACGTGCACACACAGATGCATACGTCTGTATGGGCGCGGTTGGCTACGTACGGTGCGAAAGAAGTTCAACATACATTCGTACATGCACACATCGACACAACATCAACCGCCCTTCCTCACTAAGTGGCGGTGACGCCACCACGGCACTTGTGCCAGGCTAGGTGCACACACACAAAGACAAAGATCTCCCGCACAGCCTTAACAGACTGTTTGAAGCAAGTGCTATTAGGGAGCACTTACGAAGGCCGGCACGGCGCACGAGAGGGTGGGTGGCCAATGTCACGCCCGGCCGCCTTTGTTTCCCTAGTGGCGATGTTTACACACTGCACCAGGTACTCATTTGAGGCTGAGTGGACCTAGGGAAGGCCCAGAACCGGTTCAAATATCCGTCAGAGAAATTGGCCGATATTCGTCACCGGTTGGCTACGTACGGAGCGAAAGCAGTTCAACTTACATACACTACAGTAGGCTAACCACCACGCTACCGCTGCCCACACAAACAGAACGCACACGCGCACGCACGCGCAAACGCACGCGCACGCACGCGCACACCTCAACTCACCTCTTCGTGTGTCGAGCGTGGAGCATTCAGACCCCAGCGACTTTCCACACCGCACCATCTCAGAAGCACTCGCTTTACTGGTGTTTGATTCAAAAGGCACATTCTTTGAATGTCGTCGCAGGTTGTAGAAATTTGGCACTTTTGTTAAGCGTTTCGGTGTGAAATGGTGATGATGTAATTATTCGCGAGAGGGCAATGTGGAGAGGAGAGGGGGGGGGGGGTCACACAAACATGTACCCAATGCACGCGAAACGCATTCGTGAACACACTCCGGATCGAAACAAGGCAAGGTATCTCGGCGACGTTTCGGGCAGTGGACCTTCTTCATGGAACATCAATGAATGAGGCCAATTATTCAAAGCACATCGATGGAGGAGGAGGAGAGGTTGGGGGCAGGAGGGCCATTCTTAATAACACGTGACGTGCTATGATTAAGGGCCACTGCCCAAAACGGCTGCAGTTGTTGTTGATCGAAGTGCCGAGTTTTTCTTTTCGTGCACCACTGCCACTCCTTGTGAAGAAGGCCTCTCATTTCTTTTTGAGTATTCGAGAAGCCTTTTTTTTTGGGCCGGACCACTAAAAATGAAACTAAACAAACATTTAAAATATATTTTACCAGGTAAGGCCCCACTGAGCAATATAACACAAATGGTAGCCCTATGAAGCGGCTTATCACGTGGCAATTTACAGCAGCCAAACACTCTGAATGCGTGTCGATTCTAAATGTGGAGGGAAAAAACAGAGGACCCGGAGAAATATCCACACGACTACGGGCAGACAGACATGCTAACTCCAAATATACAGCAGGAGTCAGGGTCGGGATCGGGATCGAACCCACGACCTCCTGCATACCGGGCGAGGGAGTTAACATCTCGCCACGGCGGTGCAGAAGGACATCAGCCAAAACATTGCATTTGGATTTGGTATATAACAAATACCATAACGCACAATTGCTTTGCAGCGTCGTATTCACATTTCACATAGATAACTAATTATGCGTCGTGTGGCTTTGGTGTTGTTTTTATTTTAATCCACAAAGTGCCGTTTGACGTCACCGATTGCCGAGCCAACTGAAAAAATAACCCCAAGACATTGCCGGGATATGAGAAAATGTGATTGGGATTACATTGTAAAAATGTCTGTTATTTTCCCCATAATGTGCTCCAAAATGTAATCACCTCCATTATTTATTAAGGCATTATGTGTGCGAGAGTGAGCGAGAGAGAGAGAGTGAGAGAGAGAGATTGTGGGTGTAAAAAAAAAAATTCCGCTGCAATATCTGAAACCTTTCTTAAATTCCTGCGGTTATAAAATTGCGCGCGGCACATCAAGACAGAGGTGATGACTTGCCGGGGTGAACACACGCACACAGAAGCCTAAAAGCTGAATTACGTCGACATACATATTTAAGGGGAGCGGTGGCGCAGTGAATAGCGCGCTAAGCGAGTTTCATTACTCGATTTATGACCCCCCGCTTGTCCGTATACCGACCCACACCAACCATTATGGTGAAGTATGGTCAGAACCCCCCCCCCCCCATTGCCAATTCAGTGTTGGGAGGCCTCCTTCCCATAGTGAATTGACAAAGGCCTGTACATTACAGGGTGGCATTGTATTACAAAAACTATAACAAATGTATACACTTTTTATTTTACCAGGTAAGGCCCACTGAGCTGTACAGCTCTTGTTCAGGAGTGACATGGCCACGAATGATAGCTCAACGAAGTGGCTTATCATCATGTGCAACTGTATTGCAGCCGCGTCCTCTAAAACGCGTGATGTTGATTCCAAATGTGGAGGGAAAATCCGGAGGACCCCGAAGAAGGGTCCACGCGGACACGGGAAGAACACGCAAACTCCGAACATACAGCAGACAGAGCAGAACCTCACCATTCTGGCGAATTGCCCGATGATGCTGGATGCAATTACCAGCGAAACGTCGTACTCAAAAATTGTAAATGTTGTGGTTTCACGCTTCAACACACCGGTGGGCTAAAGCAGTGAACTATTTGTCTTTTGTCAACGTGACACTTTTTTACTGATTGGCCGTATCGGGTGGTGGAGGGTTACGACACATTTATAAATAACGCGATCTAAACCCAAAAACGTTGATTATGAATACAGCAGGCGGCTGGGTCGGGAATAAACCCACGACCTCCTGTATACCAGGCGAGGTAGTTAACATTTTACCACCACGGCGCACTACATTCGGAGGTATAGCCCAGTGGTCGGCATGCTTGCCACAGAGCCAGGCTCGATTTCATTACCCGTCTGGTAATGTTGTGTGAGGACTGCCATAACCCTGTGTCCACTGCCGACCTGCCAGCGATCGGGACATGAAAACAACACCTGTGACATCATCCGCAAGAGAAAACCTCTGCGTGGCAGAGTCGGTCCACGTTCTATAAACGTCAGTGGTAGGTCCCGTATCACATTACTTGGTGATAGGCTAAATAGGGCAGTGGTGCACACGTACGCTTGACAACAAAAAACTTACATTCATCAATAACACTGGGGCCTTACAAAAAATAAACGACGTTTCGGGCAATGACCCTTAATCAAAGATGTGTTATGAATGGGACCATGAAGGTAGAAGACCCACGTGATGTACTATGAAGAAGGATCATTGCCCAAAACACCACCTATTGCAAACTCCCCCCCCCCCATTTCAGGCCAGAGTTTTATTGACCAACGTGTTGAGTCGTTCGTTTTTTATCAGCTCATGTGATGCCACGAATTCGTGTTTGTTCGCGTGTGAGGGGTGATGACCGATGCGGGTGGGACTGGTTATGGAGTGGCAGCCAAAGGCGAGGAACGCGCCTGCGAGGACAAACATCGTGAGCAGACGGAGAGAGCGGCGGAGTGCGCGATGGGGCCGTGGCGTCGTAGAGCGGTGAGCGGTGGGGCAATGGTTCTGGGGAAGGAATGCCTTCATTCAGCGGTTTATAGATAATGGAGGGCGATCATAATTCATAGGTGTGCCTTTTGTTGTTGTTGTTGCTTAATATATTTGCGGATCGACACGCACAACTCTCTCTCACCTGGCTAAGTGGACAACACGTGGAGGACACCAGTCAGGTTGGTGACACTGGGATGGCACTCAAGGCCACTGGGGTGTCAGACGCGGATTACCCCAAAAAACACCTCTAGGGGCTTCGACGTTTCTCTACTCCACCACAATAAACACAGAGGAGGCGACCACTTGCCAAGTGGCCGATCTGACATGAAACGTTTAAACGTCAATGATAACAACAATAATAATAATCTCAACAGGTACAAGAGTAGCCCTGCAATTCCTTGCACATGCAAACTGCAGGTGGAAGCCGTCTCAACCAGAATGGAGATCAAGAGCCCACCCCCCCCCCCCCCCACTCTTCCACGCGGCACAAACATCTTGGACGATGTGTGACGTCACTCCCTTCATCAAACATCTTGGACGATGTGTGACGTCACTCCCTTCATCAAACATCTTGGACGATGTGTGATGTCACTCACTTCACCAAACACCTTGAACGATGTGACGTCACTCCCTTCACCAAACATCTTGGACGATGTGTGACGTCGCTCCCTTTACAAAACATCTCGGACGATGTGTGACGTCACTCCCTTCATCAAACATCTTGGACTCCCTTCACCAAACATCTTGGACGATGTTGGGACGTCACTCCCTTCACCAAACATCTTGGACAATGTGTGACGTCACTCCCTTCACCAAACATCTTGGACGATGTGTGACGTCACTCCCTTCATCAAACATCTTGGACGATGTGTGACGTCATTCACTTCACCAAACATCTTGGACGATGTGTGACGTCACTCCCTTTACAAAACATCTCGGACGATGTGTGACGTCACTCCCTTCACCAAACATCTTGGACGATCTGTAACGTCATTCCCTTCACCAAACATCTGGACGATGTGTGACGTCACTCCCTTCACCAAACATCTTGAACGATGTGTGACGTCACTCCCTTCACCAAACATCTTGGACGATGTGTGACGTCACTCCCTTCACCAAACATCTTGGACGATGTGTGACGTCACTCCCTTCACCAAACATCTTGAACGATGTGTGACGTTACTCCCTTCACCAAACATCTTGGGCGATGTGTGACGTCACTCCCTTCACCAAACATTTTGAACGATGTGTGACGTCACTGCCTTCACCAAACATCTTGAACGATGGGCGGGATTTTAAGGAATCGAACCGGCCGGATTTCTCTGGACCGCAAGTCCCAAATGTGCTTGCCATTGCACAACGGTAGCGTCCCAACGGAGCACGCAAATTTTTAAAATAAAGAGTTTTTTTTTTCGAAGATGAATAATCAACTGTGGCTGTCACCTGATGATGCTGGGTTGTAATTACTGGCGAAACGTCGAACTCGAATTGTAAATGTTGTGGGTTTACTCTCCAAACACGCCGGTGTGCTGTACTAATAACGAATCGGCATGTTTTGTTCACGTGACAAACCTCACTAATTGGCTGTGTCGGGTGGTGGCTGGTTTAACGACATAATATTTATATTTACGTGATCTAACCCAAAATACATCTATTGTGGATAATATCGGTCGAAAGCCTCCTCCTACATGTTCAACTGAATTTAGAAGCGTTTATAGGATCTTATTGCAGATGTAGTCCATTTCCATTCAGGTGTTGTTTTTTTGTTTTCAGGCAAGCCATCATTCATTTTAACGGAATTCGAAACGACCAAAGTCCAAATGCAGCTCGTGCCACGGGCCGTGAACGTGCGAAACCATTGATACTTGGGCAAGATAAAGTATCTATGCAGCTGTTTTGTGCCGTTACTGGCGGACTAGTTCGTGGAACTGCTCCCCCGCTAATCGCAGATCAAATCAAATGAAACTCACATTCGTCAAAAACACCGTGGCCTTAAGATAAAATACATTCAACGTTTCGGGCAATGACCCTCCTGCATAGAATTAATTATGTTTGTGCACCACTGTCAGAGCAGCAGCAGCAGCAACCTCCCGAATAATTTGTTTAGAGTTCGAATCAAAGTTGTTTCCCTGCCCAGATACGAAGAACAGAAATGTTTCAGAGATAACAGTGCCGTGCTGGGGCAGTGGTTAGCGCGCTGCACTGTAACACCCACGGGACCGAATTTCGATTCCCTAGTCACGGCTAACATCAGTGGTGAGTGATAATCTGAACGCGTCCAAGAAAATCAATCCATGATACACACTACCAATGGAGGAGCCGTGGCACAGTGGTTAGCACACTTCACTTATGACACCGGCGATCTAAGTCCAGTGACGACACGGAGGAGGCTTTGGTGACCAATTTCATCCATAAAAGGTTTTTGTTAGGTTAGATCGCGTAAATATATAAATGTGTCGTTAAACCCGCCACCACCCGACTCAGCCAATTAGTAAGATTCGTCACGTAAACAGAACGTGGCCAATTCGTTACTAGTGAAGCAACACCGGTGTGTCGGAGAGCAAATCCACAAAATGATCACACCGGTGTTGCTGTACTAGTAACGAATTGGCCACGTTCTGTTCACGTGACACACATTACTAATTGGCCGTGTCGGGTGGTGGCGGGTTTAACGACACATTTATTTATTTACGCGATCTAACCCCCCCCCCCCAAAAAAAACCCTCTATTATGGACCCAGTGTCGAGTTCATATCGGTGCCCCCCGCCTTTAGCAACCCTGCACTGAACAGTGTGGTGAAGTATGGTCAAAACAAACAAACACTCGCATGATCGCCACGGGGTGGATCGGCAAAGGGCGGAAGTTACCAATGGTCACGCAAATTGTCACCAACGCTGCGCCTAACACGATTGGGGCTCCTCGTGTCATAGAGAGCATTGAGTTGAAGACACAGACTCATCGCCTTTAGAGTTTAGCCATGCACCAATTGATCAAATAGATACACGTTAATCAAGGAAGCAACGGAGTAACCAAAATATTACATGTTGTGTAGAAGTACCTTACAACCTATCGATCAGTCCGCCGTGAAGGTCGTGGTGATTTATTTGACCATACTTCCCCGCGCAGGTCAGTGTAGATCGGTGAAGGTTGCGGAGTACAGTACACGTGCTTTCTCTGCTGACACTGAAGTCAACTTGCTTGATGAGGCTATCATCCAGCAGTGGATCGATCATGGCTGCTACTTCTGCTGCTGATGGGAATTATTAATCAAACACGTGTACAAAACACTGGTTACATTTGTAGATTAAAAATAAATTAAACAGCTACAATGCATGGCCGTAGCCTGGAAGAAATCACTCTCAACAATTCAAATGCTGAGTTATTATTATTATCATCATTACGATGTATTCCAAGAGACTTCCACCAAATGGAAGCCACCCGACAGAACGCACGCCCAGGAGACGGAGTGACGGAATGAGCCCGCGTCTCAGCTGATCCGTGCATTTGCTACATCACGCGATCGGGAGTGAGACGGTGATGGCTTTTCGGGGAGGGGTTTCATCCAGCAGTGGATTGACCTTGGCTGCTGATGATGATGTGAAATCGGGGGGGTGGTCTTCGTCTGCACGGGGCATGACGGGACGATGTCAGCGCTAGTCCACTAGAGGGCGAGAACGGCGTCTTGCCAGCGTCAGCATTCTTTTGCTGTTGTTGCCCAGCCAAACAACAACAACAACAAGAAAAATCGGTGACCGCTTAAACCGTCGCACTCCGAAAGTCATTGAGAGGTGACCCGTGGAACGTGACCGCCTTCACAAACCCAGGCGTCGGATTTTTAAAACACGCTACTCACCACGCGCGGGTCTCACCGGGCGCGTCACCGCCCAACGGAGGGTGGGCTGCGTGATCGTGGGGACCGTGTGCGAAACATCACGAACGGTCACGGAGATCGTGCACAGACATCGAAACGACAAAAAAAACTCACCGTTGAACTATCCCCAATGCTGGAATCACCCCCCCCCCCCCCCCCCCCACTTTGCCCCCGGCTCTGGAAGGAAAGAGTTTCGAGACTCGGAATGGGTTTGTCGGATAAATGAAAGGGGCAGTGTGGTGTGATCGTAAGTTTCCAAGCGCATGGCGTGTGTGTGTGTGCGTGCTGCTCGCTAATAGCACTTGCCACAACAGTTTTGCGAGGCTATACAGGGGGGTCCTTTGTCTTTGTGTGCTGCAACTGTGAGGAGCGGTAGTGTAGCGGTTAGCGCGCTGCGCTACGAACCCGGCGACCCGGGTTCGATTCCCGCTCACGGCCAAAACCAGTGATGATTATCTGAATAGGTCATGCGCCTCTCCTAGGTCGACTCAGCCTCAAATGAGTACCTGGTGCGGTGTGTAAACATTGCCACTGGGGAGACAAAGGCGGTCAGGCGTGGTAATTGCCATACCACCGCTCGTCGTATGAGCACCTTCATAGGTGCTCACTTACAGCACTTGACACCAACAGCCTGTTAAGGGGATACGTCGCGTCTGTGTGCGGCGATGGCTGAATGGCCCACGATATTCTACGGAACGATACGTGGAAGCTGGGTGGCTGTGTGTGTGTATATATACACACACCTGCACACGAACAGCTGATTAAATAACGATCCCATTAAACGTGATTGAGTGATACAATACAAACGCATGCTTTATTAATAATTTCATTACACAGTAACTTTTGACTGTACTTTCATAATTAGTAATTACCAGACGTAACCGCGTGTGTATGTATACACATGCGTCTCGATAAATACTCGGGTTTCCATTTAATGTTAGATCGATTTTGTTATTAGGTGGAGCGGTGGCGCAAGTGGTTAACGCACTTGCAGTCAGAACTCTGCGTTCTGAATTTGAGTTCAGACCACGGCTCTCATCAGTGGCGAGTGATGTTTGAACCTGTCCCTGAGTACGCTCCCCCCCCCACGCTACATTCGCCAAACCACACTAACCATCGTGGTGAAGTATGGTCAAAAGGACCCCATGGTCAACACGTGATGGAGGTGATTGTCATCCGGCAGCGGATTGACAAAGGGCTGTAAATGATTGCGCGGTATATTTAAACATTACATATACACGTGGATGTAAAAAGCTCAATCGTCAGCATGCTCGCCACAAAAACAAGGTTCGATTCCATTAACCGGTTTGGTAATTAAGCGGGGAATGCCAAACCGTGCCACCTTGCATGCCAGCCTCCGATTGGACATTCAATAACCTGTGAATTTGAAAACAATGGCTATACATTGTTGATTATATCTCATTCTTATTATTATCGATTCAATTTTTGAGATTCTAGCTATATATCACCTACACAAAACACTTTAAGAGAGGCCAGTCTCTTTAATTCGGAGTTGTAAAATAAAAATTTAGCCACTGCTTTGCGAGTGAGTCTAAAGTTTTAACAAAAATGGGGGACGGCACTCAGCTTTTTCACATTATTTAGACTCGCGGAACTGAAGGTCATAATTGCCGTACTTTGGATTGAATCACCCCCCCCCTTCCAGCCCCCGAAACCCCGTCACCCCCCACCACATACCGACTCGTTACTTGTTTTCAGTAAATAGTCGGTCCTACGGAAAGGCACGTTTCCCAAATTAGCGAAGTGTGCTAGTGGCACAGGCCGTCGCCGGCTAGCCTTTCCTTGTCCACGAACACAGCGGTCTTCGCATAATGATGTGCGATTAACCAAAGCCATTCACCGTCGGCGATGCGGCCGCGTGTTTGATAAACACAAGCCCTGCATTGTCGTGCGGGGGCCGGAGAGTTGCGTCGCGAAGGCGAAGTCGCAGCCCTGCAAATTGTACACTCGCGCCACTGCCGATGCAAGGTTGTCTCTAAACAGCGGCGGAGCTTTCGAGAAACCCTCTGGAGAGAGGTCTACCTCGACACTTGTCCAAGCTGGCTAGACGTCTTGGAAGACGTGGGGGTACTCGCACTTTGCCCCACTGCACGAGACCTTCTGTCGATCGACCCATTGTGGTGTTACCCATTTATACTGCTGGGTGGACAGAGGTGCCAGTAAGGGTAACGGCGGTGGATGGAATAAAATGTCTCATTGATTTAACTGCCGCGCCAGGAGATCAAACCGGGGACCTCTGGCTATGTATGTGAACACTAGCCCATAGTGTTGACATTGATCATCCACAATAGAGGCTTTTGGGTTAGATCGCGTTTTTATGAATGTGTCGCGACCCTCCACCACCCGACACGGCCTATCAGTAAAAAATGTGTCACGTTAACAAAACGCCAATTCGTTACTTCTTCAGCCCACCGGTGTGTTTGAAGAGTAAATCCACAACATTTACAATTAGAGTACGACGTTTCGCTGGTAATTACATCCAGCATCCTCGGGTGAGGATGCTGGCGATTTGCCCGAGGATGCTTGATGTAATTTCCAGCGAAACGTCGTACTCAAATTCTAAATGTTGTACATTAATTCTTCAAACACACCGGTGGGTTGAAGAAGTAACTAATTGTCGTTTTGTGAACGTGACACATTTTTTAGTGATAGGCCGTGTCGGGTAGTGGAGGGTCGCGACACATTCATAACAACGCGATTTAACCCACAAGCCTTTATTATGAATAATACCGGTCGCGAAAGCCTACGTGTCATATTGATCATCATCGTCCTAAGCAGCAGCGGCGGCTTTGGTCAATACACTGCTGGATGAAGGCCTCGGCAATCCCCGATGATGATGATGAAGTAGACCAAACATGTGGGCAATGAGCCATTTGGCGAGTGGGAGCAGGGCGCATCACGACATCGCGATGCTGGGTGAGTTTGACGCAAGAGCGACAAAAGACGTCGGCTGGTGAGATTGGATATCGGGGTGAGGAATGAGAGAGGTGAGCGTCGACATGAAGTTCGCAGCTGGCAGAGACGTGGACATGACGGGATGCCGTGCGATGCGAGAAGGAAGCTAAGAAACGGTGGCTACGGAGCGCAATTGATTTGATTCGCGTCGTGAAGTGCCGATGAAAACGGTTTTCATTTTGCGAAGTGGGGGGGAGGGGGGGGGGTCGCGTGAGAGGTGTGGGGGGGAGGAGGATTGGGGGGGGGGATTGGTGGGGGGGGGATCAGGGAACTCGTCTGGGGTGGGGGCACGTTAGAGGTGGGGGGAGAATTGGTGGGGGGGGGGGAGGATTGGTAGGGGAAATTGGTGGGGGAAGGAGGATTGGTGGGGGGGAAGGAGGATTGGTGGGGGGGGGGAGTTGGTGGGGGGAGGATTGATGATGGAGGGGGGTCAGGGAACTCGTCTGGGGAGACAAAGGCTGGCTTTAATTGTGTAATAACGAAACAATGCCGAGAAACACCACCGCCAAACAATAGCCTGGGAATTCGTGGTTGACTTCGTAGGTTTACTCCGGTTTTAAAAGAACCGCGTTGCTTGACGAGCGATTAATTTCCCAATAGATCCCCGGAGGGTTTGCGCGATTGCGTATCGCTCACCGAGTCGGTCGATTCCGTGCGGCGATTTTAATGCGAGAGGGGATGCGATGAGCGCGGGGCTCGCGTTTTTTCGCGCGGACTCACCGAGGTCCCGCAACTTTTGCACGCGCGGAGTTGGAAGGAAGCTCTCTCGATCGCGCGCAAATCCGCGCACGCGAGCACTGAGAACGCGGCGATGAATTACAATTCGGGGTTTCTGCCCTGCGCGCAGCCCAGCGGCGACAGCATTTGGCGAGTGATTTCTGAGCCGATCGTGAGCCCTCCCCAAGTGGTCGTCTCAGCCAGGAACGAGTCGCGAAATGTAAAGTTCAGTACTTGGAGAGACAAAGGCGACCGGGGTGTTAGTTGCTGGGTCACCCGTGCCTTTGTCGTGAGCCGTGCCGGCCTACATCGGTGTGCTCGCTTGGTTGCAACACTTGCCCCGAACCAGTCTGCGTCTGTCATCTTTGTCTTTGTTGTATTCATGCGTGCACGTGCGCTCCATAATCAGTAGTAGACCTACGTGTCGAGGGGTAGTAGATGTTGTGAATTGCGTCGCAGTTAATACGTTTCAATAATAACAACGTTATATTGCTGAGTTCAAACTAACACACATTGGTGACGTGCACAATCACACTTCTTCATAGCTTTGCACAGACAGATTCAACGTCGAGGAGGAGGAGGTATGATCATCATTACAGCACTATTATTCATACACGTTCACCTACAACATCATGTTCAGCCCTTCGTTTATCTACTGCTGAATTGGCAGACCATGCCACGCAGTGCCATGAGGGTTTTTGACCATACTTCACCACGCTGGTCAGTTAGTGCAGTGGATGGAATGGCCGGTTCATATTATTATTATTATGCATATTATAATTTATATTATTATTATTATTCAAATTATCATTCGCGCCACGGATGTAAAACGTACAGAGGACCCCACAAACATCAACAATCAAAACAGCATGACGAGCAAATGAAATAAACATGTCGCACAGAGTTAAACGTGAACATTGCAGTGTATCCTCAAGTTGAATTTCCCGAGTAAGTTTGCTACTGGTACAGGGTGGGCGGAGGGGTGTAAATATGATATCTCGATTATAACGGCAGATTATAATTATACTTAATGAGTTCATTATACGGCAGCAATAACAATCTTGTTTTGATGATTTCATATTCCAGAAATCCGGTACTGTGTGTTGATATCTTCAAGTGGAACAGCGCCTGTCCGTGATATAGACAACATGAACAGAGACAAAGATCCACCATATAGCCTTGAACAAATGTTGGGGAAAGCGTTGTTTGCGAGCGCCTATTAAGGCCGGCACGGCACACAATGGGCTGGGTGGCCAGCACTACGCTCGGTCGCCTTCGTTTCATCGGCGCGGTTATTTTCACACCGCAACAGGTGCACGTTGAATGCTCAGTCGACCTAGGGGAGGCCCAGGACCTGTTCAGATATTCATCACCGATGTTGGCCTTCGAGAGGGAGTTGAACATCCAGTAGACAGGTTCCGAGCACACACTACCACTCTCACGTAGAACATAAAGACACACATGCGTTGCAGATTAATATACTTTCATAACTAAATATTGAAACGACAGTCCCAGCTTAACGTTAAGTGTACTGCGAAGAACCGTACGCATATACGCGTGCTAGATACACGCGTTCCAAGCGCGGTGCGCTAACCACCGCGCCACCGCTCCCCCTGCCCCAACGTGTGTTTTATATACTTAATGTAATTCATTGCTTCGGTGTTCATCAAATGACAGCTTATTTTAAATGTAATTAGCAAGATGATGTTGGAGTTATATTGTCAAAACGGTTAACCAATTCCCCTGTGTGTGTGTATTATCTTTAAATGCAACATACACGATACAGAGTCACTATCCACATGTGCATACCTCGGCTGAAAAATATACACCACTGTCATTAGCAATTGAATAAGACATATACGTACTTTATAGACCTTATAGACTGTATTGACAAGTACGGTTGGAGAGCGTAGACTGTCAGTATTGATACACAGTTGCATACATACACGTGACAATGTACTGTGTATATATAACAACGACAAATAGCCCCCGTGTAGTCTTAACAGACTGTAGGGGCAAGTGCTGTTAGCGAGCACCTATCAAAGTGGGCAAGGCACACGAGGGGGTGGGTGGCCAGCACGACGCCCGGCCGCCTTTGTCTCCCCCGTGGCGATGTTTACACCCCGCGCCAGGTACTCATTTGAGGCTGAGTCGACCTTGGGGAGGTCCAAGACCGGTTCAGATAATCGTCGCCGGTGTTGGCCGTGAGCGGGAATCGGACTCGGAGCGCAACGCGCTAACCACTGCGCCACCGCTCCTACAGGTATACACACAGGTATACATGCAGACATGCATGACCAACGTACCATATCTCTGTACATTCACGTAACACTTTGCATATACATAGACTGTGCATACGTCGGTGCACGTACGTACACGCGTACACGTAACACTTAATAATTATATTCTGTATACATACACACAGGCATACAAATGCACGTAACGTGAATAAACACGTGCAGTATACACGTGTGTGTTATCGATACAGAATCACTCGGCGTACAAAAGCAGAATAACATGCATGAATATTAGAACATGCATGTATATACGTGTAAACATCACACGTGACGACACTCTGCATGTATATACATAACGTGATGTATACGCGCATGCATGTACATATGAACATGCACGAATACACACCACAGTGTACAAAAGACAAAGCTCCCCCATGTAGCCTCAACAGACTTTTGTGGAAAGTGCTGTTAGCGAGCACCCATGAAGGCCGGCACAGCTGCTCATTTGAGGCTGAGTCGACCTAGACGAGGCCCAGAATCGGTTCATACAATCACCGCTGGTGTTGGTGGCCGTGAGCGGGAATCGAACTCGGGTGGCCGGGTTCATCGCGCAGCGCGCAAACCACTACACCACCGCTCCCCACACAACACTACACAGTGCGTTGCTATTACGCGCACAAATGCATACATATACACGCGTGTACACGTGCAGCCTTTTGTAAGTCCACCGCTGGATGGAGGCCTCCCCTATTGAGCCGTGCTTGTCGCAACAGACGCACGCACGCACACACGTGTTTCAAACAACCTCTACTGGGCCGTCCACTTCCATGACGCTTCAAGACCAGCGGCTCTCACTCACGGCGCAGTGCGGACGAGCGCGCTCGTGGTACATCAGCCGCGTAGCTATCGGCGGGTGTGCAGGCGGTGCAACTGCGTGCAGGGGTGTGGTGGTGGTAGCGGGGGGGGGGGGGTCCCACGAGTATGAGAGGCCCAGGTGCCCGGCTAGGGAGAAAGGGGTTGTCATGGGTAATTGGACAGGACCAGCACCCTCCCCTCCCCACCCCAACATTTAATCGCTTGCACCAAAGCCCATGCCAACAGCGCTAGGCACCTTCGATTAGCACGGTTCGCTACGTACGGCGCGCAAGAAGTTCAAACACACCGCACATACATACACATGCGTACGTACGCGACTTTTGCACATCGCTGCTAAGTGCTGCCCGCCCGCCACCGGCGCGTGTCATCTCGACCGAGCTGCGTACTTTACGCAGTCCCCCTACCAAGGTAGCTGCATGGGAATGTACCTAAAGGCTTTAGTGCGGGGACACGGCGGTCGTGCCGCGTGTGACCTGCAATAGTTTCCACGTGTGCCACAGCTTTTGAGGAAGGGGATTGAGTGGAAAAGGTTTCGGAGGTGGGGGCGGGGGGTGGTACGAACCAAGAGTCGTGGGTTTCACTGTGGTTATGCATGCACGGGGTGGTGGGGGTTTTTTCTGTGGGGGGAAGGGGGCATATGGGAAGTGGGGGGGGGGGGGGCGTTTGTGTGTGTGTGTGGGGGGGGGGTGGTTAATGTGTGTGCACAGTAGTCTCCACATGTGAACATGCAACGGGCGCTAAGTCACTGCTATATGACCAGCGGTTTAACACTCAATGCACCTAACACGCTCGGAGACCGCATGGAATTTTTTTTAACTTCTGTGTATGTCCGCGCGCGTGCGCGTGTGCTGGGGGAGCGGTGGCGCAGCGGTTAGCGGGTTGCGCTACGAACCCGGCGATCCGAGTTCGAGCCCCGCTCACGGCGGACACCGGTGACGATTATCAGAACCGGTTTTGGGCCTCCCCTAGGTCGACTCAGCGTCAAATTAGTATGCGGTGAGATGTGTAAACATCGTCACTGGTGAGGCAAAGGCGTTCGGGCGTGGTGTTAGTCACCCAATCCCTCGTGTGCCGTGCCGACCTTCATATGTGTGCTACAAGCACTTGCCCCAAACAGTCTGTTAAAGGCTATACGGGGAATCTTTGTCTTTGTTCGTCTGTTATCGCGCTTCAATCGCTGTTTTGCACGCGCGTGGTATTTTTCGGAAAGAGTGAGTTTGAGTGCAGATGGAGTCCTTTAAAAAAAATCGTTAAAAAAAAAATGTGTGTTGCATAAACAGTTTATATATGCGCGTGCGTGTGTGTGTGAGTGAATGAATGGCCCGTCAAAGTGGAATTGAATGACAAATATTGTACTCACAACATTGACTCGCATGCAATGTGTGACCACGGGTGATGTCTTTGCAGGGATAATTCGCGATGTTCTTCTACGTGTCACCAGAATCATATCGTTAGCGATCACACCGACGTCTTTGCATGCGTCTGGGGCTTAACATTTCTCTTTTACAACTGCAACAATGTTTCGTTTTATACAAATGCCAACATTTGCACACAATGCATATGTTACCCTTAAACACACGGACACGCAGCGCCTCGGGCTAGTACGCGCGTCAGATGGTAATGAAGAGGACGATGGTGATGATGATGATCCGTGTCAATTGTAAATAGAACTGCTCTGCAAATACCATCAATTTAAAACGTAACGGTCCTTTATTTATCCTTATCTTACACAGTGGCCTCAGGCGCCGTGGGGCTCATGTGTCAGACGGACGATGATGATGGTGATGATGATGATGCATCCCGAATTAAGTGATGATGATGCACACCCATCCATAATTAATTGATGATGATGGATGACCATTATGACGATGGTGTGTTTACATTAAGCATTACTTGATGATGATGAAAATTATTGACGATCATGATGTGCATCCATCGATAATAAAATGATGCCGGTCATCACGATATGCATCAATCTAGAACGTGATAACGATGGCGTTGCCGATGATATCGAAACGCACCTATCCCGTCTAAAATCCACGTGTGCAAATAACACCCGGTTTTTTTGTTTTGTATTCGCGTAACACATTCCCGATTATTTGACTCTCGTGGCACGAACCAGTGTGCTACCCTTCGCTTTAATTACCGTCCCGCATGAGCGCGCGTGTTTACTTCTGTGTGTAAACAAGGGGCGTGCAGGCTCGAGAACACCGTTCGAACGCGACGCGGGGTCGTCGCAGCGCACGATGCACACTCGTGTCTTCGTCTTCTTCATCTTCCTGCATTACAAACAAAAATAACGATCGCGACAGTCTATAATACTGTAACGACACCCACGTGCCAATTACCGCCCTCGTCGTAATTTTATTGGTGAAATCGCATTTATGTAAAACGAAAAAAATATATATATAAAGAACACACCATCACCGACACTGCACGTAATGAAACATTATTTTTTATTTTTCACGTGCGCTGTGTCTTTGTGTGTATGTGTGTGTGTGCGTGCGCTGGCGTGTGTGTGTGTGTCGACTCAGCCTCAAGCGAGTACCTGGAGCGACGTGGAAACATCGCCGCTTGGGAGACGACAAAGGCGGGCGGGCGTGGTGCTGAGCACTCACCCGCCTGGCGCGCCGTCAGCACCTTCATAGGTGTTCACTCGCTAACAGCACTTGCTCCAACAGTCTGCCGAGGCTATACTGGGGGGAGGGATATTTACCTATACCTTTGTATATATGTGTGCGTGCGTAAAGACGCCGGTGGGCGCGCATCTACCGCGAGACAATGAACGGTGCCGTACAGGTTGCTGCGCGACTTGGTTGTCATCGCAGCTTGCCTTGTTACAACGACAACAACAACAATAACAACAACAACATACCAAGAGCAGGACTCGGCACAGGAACGCCGCGTCCGAAAGCCATCGCACGTCGCCTGCCAAATGCGTAATTTACGCGGAATCGCCGAGAGCGCGGACTCTGCGCGCTGCGTGCCCCGACAAATATCTGTTTAACCCTTACACCACGATCTATATATATCTATGTATGTGTGTATGCGCGCGTGTGTGTGTATATCTACATGTACGTGGGGAGCGGTAGTGTAGCGGTTAGCGCAGCGCTGCACGACGAACCTGGCTAGCCGACTTCGATTCCCGCTCACGGCCAACACCGGTGACGATTATCTGAACCGGTCCTGGGGCCTCCCCTAGGTCGACTCAGCCTCAAAATGAGTACCTGGTGCGATGTGTAAACATCGCCACGGGGGAGACAAAGGCGGCCGGGCGTGGTGTTGGCCACCTCACCCCCTCGTGTGCCGTGCCGGCCTTCGTAGGTGATCGCTAACAGCACTTACCCCAACAGTCTGTTACAGGCTATACGGGGGATCTTTGTGTGCACATGTATATATTTGGGGTTTTTATATATATGTCACAGGTCAGTTTTCTTTTGCGGGAAACTTCACAGAACACCTTTTTTATGTTCAGACGACAGAGTTCATACAACAGTACACGCGGAACTACAGTGGCTGCCACGCTGCGCGTGCAGTCCATTAGGATAGCGATCGACATCAAACGAAATTGACCGTAAAAAGACACGGGACAGACACCCGGGCGACACAAACGCGTGAGACGTTGTGGACAGCACGCGTGTGCGTTCAAAATAAGAGTGGAAATGCCTCTACTGCTAACGCGTTACATCGATCGCGTGCTCTTCTGTGTATATACACTCACACGAATGTGTGTCCGTCTATGTGTCTGTCTTCCTGTGCCTACCTCTGCGTTAGTGTGTGTGTATCACGTGTGTGTGTGTGTCTATATGCATATATGCGCATAGGGGTGCAGTGGTTAGCGCACTGCGCTACGAACCCGGCGACCCGAGTTTGATTCCCGCTCACGGCCAACATCAGTGAGGAATATCTGAAAACCGGTCATGTTGCCCCCCCCCCGCACACATTTCCTCGTGTGCGTGCGTGCGTGTGCGCGCGTGTGGGTGTGTGCGCGTGCGTGTGCGTGCGAGCGTGTGTGGGTGCTGCGCGTATCTGCGTATGCGTGGTGTGTGTGTGTGTGTGCGCACGTGCGTTGTGTCGACTCATCCTTTAAATGGGTACCTGGCGCGTCGCGTAAACGTCGGCACTGGGGGAGACAAAGGCGGCCGGGCGTGGTGCTGACCACCCCACCGCGACCCTCGTGTGCTGTGTTGGCCTTCATAGGTGCTCGCTAACAGAACTCGCTCCAACAGTCCCTCGAGACGAGAATGCGTCGAGAGAAACCGCACGTGCAGGAGGAGGATGAGGAGGAGGGATGGAGGAGAAGGAGGTTTGGTGAGAAGGGAGAACTGAGGCCGTGAACGCGAGACGAGCCCCCCCCACCCCCAGCGCTGCTCCGTGTCGAGGTCGAGGTGGCGTTGATTCATCTTAACGCGCGGGCGTCGCGCGCGCCCAGCGCTCCTGTTCGTCACGGATATAATTGGGCAATCGTTGATCGATACCGCGTTCGCTATGATGCCGAGAAGGCGGTAGAGCCCGTTAAGAAGTGAACAGCGAAGCGGATCTCCTCGGGACAAGGAGACGACGTGATTGAGGAAGGCACCCCCCCCCTTTCCTCTCACCCCCCCCCCCACCAACTGCAATAAGAAACTACATTTGGCAAAAGATCGAAATTGGGGAAAGGTAAATCAATATGGGTGACACAGTCTGTGCTTTGCACGTGGTTGATTAATAAAAGAAAAACTTTATTTAATATTGCACCAAAATGTGGAAAATGTCATTTCAAATTAATGTATCATCTGTCCGTCCACACGTGTCTCACTGGTTGTCTCTCTGTTCAGCTTTCTGTGCTTAGATTTGCCTATTCAGCCATCTGCGCACTCACCGCACCCCAGACTCATCCAAACGAAGCGTCGTCATGGTCAACCTTTGATGGACGAGGAAGGAAGGCAGGATCTGTTCAGCCCGTGCGTCCGTTTGCATCTGTGGCTGCCTGTGTATCTGTGTGCGCGTACGTACGTATGTTTTGTCTGTGTATGTGTCTGCATGTGTCCACCTGTGTGTCTGCGTATTTGGATGTATGTTGAACTTCTTTCGCACCGTGCGTAGCCAACCGTGCTAATCGGAGGTGCGTCTGTCTGCCTGTCTGTCTATCTGTATGTGTGCATGTGTGTACGCTGTCTGTCTGGCTGTGTATCTGTGTGCCTGTGCGCCGGTGTGTGCGTCTGTCTACCTGCCTGTGTGCATCTCTGTCTGCTTGCCTCTGTGTCCGCTTGTGTGCCTGTACGCCTGTGTGTCCGTCTGAAAGTCTGTCAGAAGGATCTTGTCTAAAGAAACAACGCACGTGTGAAATCATTGCACGCGTTACGCAACACACTCAAACGAACATGACAGTATATACTACACCTGCAGCATCGACTGTTAAGCGGAAAATGGACTGCCGTTTGTGATGTAAGACAATCTCTGATAGACTGCATAGATGTGCATCATAATACAGTCCACAGTTGCCATATCAGACACACACACAGACTGTGTTAAACGTCTTCACGGTATCTTCGTTGTGTCATAGCGAGGTTCCATAATGCATTGCGGTATAGCACATACTCACTGATAAGCGGGTGTAATGGGAGGAAAAGAAATGCAAAATAGATGATTTATGATGAAGTGTCCCCTTATACGATTATAATACTAATACCAACATAATAACACCAACAAGAAAATAATGTCAACACCGGTTCGTTTTTTTTTATTTTAATCGTAAAAATAAAACATTAGAAAAGATAACGCAACCTTAGAATCGGACGAGTGACAATTATCCGCACGTGAATGTTAAACAACATCGCGTCGACCACGAGACCGTGGCAACACACAAAGCGCGTGTAACAGTACAGCTGTAAATGTACTCTGAAAACACCCCACTCAAAATGAATTCGACAGCATCCAATGGACACACACAAATCACGAATCGACGGATCTAATGACTCCGTTTTATCAAAAATATCGAAAAAGTTCGAACGCAAATTCTAACACGTGATTGGCAAGAATGCATTGCGCGTGTTCAATAAGATGTATGAATGAATGAACGCACGTGTTGCATTGCACGCAGTGTGTGTATATGTGCCCATAAAGCACGTATACATGATACACATATATACTGTGCCGTACAAAGATATACATTTAAATTGTACTGCTATTGCAATCAACGCGAGAATAATCGCATGGAATCAGGTTATCAATTTAAAATAACTATCATCGCCCTCGCGACAATAAATATAACAACCGCGTAACTGACGCCAACCCCTCTTTAGAACGCGGTATCATCACGTGTGCTCAAGAGGCAGCCGGCATTCATTCACGAGGAAGCCAAAGCGTCGGCCGAGACATTTTGGTAACGCGTTTTGTTCTTAATTTTTTATGTCGCGTAAAGTTGAACGGACGTTTGCTACGAATCGAACTCACGACACCCTCCCCCCCCCACCACCTCCCGCCGCCTAAAGGCGTAGGGACACAACTCTTCATCCCACTGAGATGAATTGCTCCGCAATGATCACTTTGCCCCGGAGAAATGAGCGTTCACACTGCCGCGTCTCACACCACGAGCTAGGCCACAATATTGCCATTGGACACAATTGATAAATATATGTACATAATATCAAAATAATATCGACAATGAATGCGCATTCAATGATGAGTTCTACCCTGTAAATCGACATCAGCATTTTCTTAAAACATACACGCGGGCAAACATACATACATACGCGTAAGCATCGCGCTGAAATATTCAACGCGTTCCGTAATTTCACTCGGGGGTTTGGCTGCTCGAGTCTCGGATTGATCCGCGCGTGTCGTGTCGTGATGCGCCACGTGCCCGAGTCATCGAGCACGGGGCCTCCTCGCGCGTACGGATAGCTGCCGAACGACACTGCTGCTGTCAGTGGCGATATTCGTTTCAAATCGGGTTCTCAAAAGTGTCCCTGTTCCGTTTCTACCACCCCCTGTTCTGTTTAAAGCGCACTCGTGTGAATGCGAAGACGCCTTCTTGCACACTCGTCCGTGTGTGGTTTTATTTGTATAGTTCATATGAGCGGTGCCCATTCTTGGTATCCATGCGGGAGAGAGAGAGAGGGGGGGGATGGGGGCGACAGTGAACGGCCAACGTCAAATGTGTTCACGGGTTAAGACAACAACAACAACAGCAGTAGTATCTCTACGCGTAACGACACCAAGACGGCAATCGTATGAAGAAGTCGGGGGGGGGGGGGGGGGCACGAGACGGCGAGACGTCAAAGGGGTACAATTCAGAGGTGCAACAGAGGAACGGTCAACGAACGCCGCAATTGTACGCGGCGAGCGACGAGCCGAGATGTGAAATGCGCAAAACAAAACAATAACAAACAAAAAAACAACCCAAATAATTAAAAGAAGCCCCCCCCCCGCGAACACACGCACACACAACACACAACACGAGTTGCTACGCGTGCCGCTGGGATGTACGCAGGTGAACGAACAGGCGCCGCTGGCAGGCAGAACACGTGCGCGGGGTACATACGTTCAGAGAGAAGTTTTTTTTTTGTCTTAACGCAAGAATTTTTAACGCAAGACTTGTTATAATTGAGCCCGCCGGGACGAGGCTTGTTCCCGCGGGTCCTATGAACCATCCGAACGCTTCCCGCGGCCAGCAGACTCGCCGGCCCTTTCAGCAGGAAGAGCGAGAATGTTGACTTCAGACGGGGGGGGGGGGGAGGGTCTGTGTGTGCGTGCGTGCGTGTGTGGAAAGTGTGTGGGGAGCTGGTGAGAGAGGAGGGGCGGGGGAGAGGGGAGGGGGTGAGGAGGCTTGGGGGAGGAGAGAGAGACAAAAATAAATAAATAAAATAAAAATAAAATAAAACTCCTTTTCCCTCCTTCCAAGATGTTCGAACGCCGATTTGACAGCTCCAATCAAGGCAGCTCCGCGGTGGCGAGTGCGGTGGCAGGCGGCGGTGGTGGTGGTGGTGGAGGAGGAGGAAAGGAGGGGAGGAGGAGAGGAGGAGAGAGGGGAGAGAGGGGAGGGGCGGCCACGGGGGGGTGACACGAGGCGTGTGCGCCTGCGCAAAGGTGTCCCTGCACTGACAATGCTCTTCCGAAGATAGCGTCGGCGGAATCTCAATCAAACCGACCTCTCCGTCGGCACGATGCGCTCCAAGGGACGGGCCCGCAAACTCGCCAAAAGTAAGTGCGCGGCGCGCTTTCCGAGTCGCTCGCAGACGACACTCACTTCACACTCACTCACCGTCGCCTCCTCCTCGTCGTCGTCTTCATTAGCGCGGCTGCGCTCCGCTCTTGACCAAAGAGAAAAAAAGTCGCAGGCTCTTCTACAGTTTGGCGTGTAAAACGTGCGCCCGGGGGCTACATACGGTGAAGTTGCTCGAGGACAAAACGCGGCTGCTGCACAGTGGCCGAGCAGTTCACGCCGGCACGCACTCGGCCAGCCCAGGCGGGCAAGAGACGCGCGCGCACCGCAGCAGCAGCAGCGGAGGCTTTGGGCTCCATGCCCTTGGCGTTGGGAGGGCGCTGCGCCGGTCTCGATCCGCAGCCAGAGCAGAGACCGCACGGCAGCGCTCACTCGAGGCGCTGCGACCAAGAGGGGAGAGAGAGAGAGGGGGGAGAAGAGAGACCGCGGCACGGCTCAGCACGACGTTCCCTCGCCGGCCGGGCTAGTCCGCCGAGGCGTCGCTTCGAAGTTGCTAAAGTTTACGAGGAAGCAGGGAAACTTTTTTTCCCTTCTTTCCACTGCACTCTCTCTCTCCCTGCTCCTGTGTTGCGTGCGTACGCGGCTCTGGGTCTCCAGCCTCCTCCTCGCCGCCGACGCCGCCGCTCGCTTCGCGTGTAGTGGGCGCTCTCGTACCGCTCACCGAGCGCGCGGGGAGAACGGGACCCCCCCCCTCCTCCTCCTCCTCCCCTGTCGGCCGCGCGTTCCACTCGCTGTGCGCGGTTCGCTCGTTCACGTTCACCTCGACTCGGGAGAGAGGTGGCTGGGGGGAGAGGTAGCAGCGCTGCCGTTAGGCCCTGGGGCCCGCTTCTACGCAGAGGCGGTGCGGCCACGGTTCAGGGGGCCCGGTCTAGCGGCGACGGGGAAAGGACGCAGGGGAGGTGGCCGCGAGCGGCGATTTTGTTGCGTGGCGAGGCGTCGTGATGGATCTGACGCCGCGCGTACTTCTCATGCGGTCTCTCCATCCTCGTTTGTTTGTTTGTATGCATGCATGACAAGTCACGGTAATGTTTTTGCCCGTGTCGTATAGTTGTAGGATCGTTGTTGTAGACACAGACAGTCAAGACATAACCGTAACAAAAAAACAACGCGTACACGCCGTGCTAACGTATAATTGGACGTGGTGGGAGTTGGGCAAGCTCCTACTTGGAGGTCGTGGTTTGAAATACATGCCGCGACTTCAACTTAGCGACGGCGTAGCAGCCGTGTTAGGAACTTTTTTTTAAGACGTGCAGATGCTCGCACCGGTTCGTAAAATAACTTCCCACGGGGAGCGAGAGAGAGAGAAAGAAACTGGCGTAGCCGAGGCGGTGTTCACTGGTTTGGTCGCTCGATGAATATAATTCTTATTGTTGTTGTTTGCAACGTTCCACTCCGTTGTCTGCGGCTTGGCGTGTCTCGAAAGCGTGCGATTTGCGTTCAGAGTTGACCGCAATCACCGCGGCTTCCAAGAACATCTTCTACGAGTACTGTAAACAAAAAAGCTAAATCCGTGCGTTAAATTGAGCGCTTGCAGACACACGCCGCGCATGCCGCTAATTTTAATTAAACCACCGCTGGCGGCACTTGTACGTATTTTGTCTGACACTCTTTGACACTCCGAAGAAGTAATTTCTACTTTTTCTGTTCTGTGTTGTGTGTTTATGTATTTGTTTGTTACACGGCCTACGAGAGTATTTCGCCGGTCACCGTTCCGGCTTAACTGCGCGGTTATTGCCGTGCACGATGCTATTAAGTTTATATTTAAGCTGCAATGATATAAAACATCGTGACTCACACATACAGCCTATCCTACCTCACCTTAACACGCTGTGTATTATTCGTCAGTAACAATGCGTGGCCTTTAAAATAAATGGTATATAAACGGGAGACGTTTCGGGCAATATCCCTTCTTCACAGCACACACGCACAGAGAGAGAAAGAGGATGGAGAGGTATTAGACTCTCTCTGGCGTCTATGTAGAGTCCCGAAAGAGTTGATCTACTTCTGTGCTCCGAAGAAAGGGCCATTGCTCGAAACGTCGCCCACTATACCCTCTCTTTTATTGAGGCCGCGGTGTTATCGACGCGTGTTTATTCGAGTTTGTTGCCGTGTATTATTCGCGCTCGTGAACCATTGGCATCGCAACAGCAGCGGTATCATCCAAATCATCTGCCTGCTTCATACGCACGCGTTGCCTACACGTTGTTCAGCGCTTATACGCGTGCGCGTGTTTGCGCGCGCGCCTGTGTATTCCATTACCGGCAACTATTAAACTCCGCGGGAACCGTCGTCACAATTTCAGTGAAATCAATAAAATGTAATTGCTCACGCGGACAAACGTCGGCGAGACGAGAGGTCGGCGATCGAACCGACTACACCGGGACTCTAAATGCGCGCGCGCACGAAATTCAAGGGGGAAGAGACATGAACGTCCGGCAATTGAGTTATATTATATAGTGCAACTGTCTGTAGAACTATTGTATGAGTAGTGACTGTAAAAATATATATATTTATACACGAGTGTAATGATATAACCAGAGTCGTTCAACAACGACACTCGATGATGCAAGCGTCATCACGCCACCCGCGATTGCTATGGTCCTCAGTGCACGGCCAATTGTCAATCCACTGCTGGATGAAAGTCCTGACGACGCACGCGCTCGTTATGGGCAATTCGTTTGTCCATACTTCACCGCGCCGGTTAAGCGCGGGCTCGCACAAGACGGGGTGGGTGGTGAGTTTCAGATGTCACCTCGATATCGATTTGATCGGGCCTCGAACTTAACGTGGAACCCGCGTTCTGAGTGCGCGGCTCCAACCACTTCGCCACCGCTCCACTCCTCCACCGTTATCGATCACCATCCATTACACCGCGAGTGCTAATTTAATTCCACCACGCAACTCGTATTCGCACGTGCCTTGTGATATAGTAGTTCACTTATGCGCGTGTCCATTGAAAAAGAAAAACACGACTTTAATATCTCCGTCTAAATCTGCGTTTGCATGTTGTCTCTTAGCGTGCCCGTGCGTGCGTGTGCACATACAGCATTATATTTATGATCTAGTACACTCAATGGGTGTCTCCCCTGTACATGTGCCACTGACACTGCACCCGAGTTAAGTTCCCGGCCACGGCGAACAATCGCTGGCGAGTGACAGCGTAGAACCCCTCCTGGGCCTTGCGCTCTCGTACGTGGACTCGGTGTTACGGGTAAAGTCGCAAGATGACTGATCACGTGCACACGCTCGCAGTGGGGAGACGAAGACACACACCCGTCTAACTCGGCCCTTAATAGGCGATCGCTAACAGTACTTGGCGAAACAGGGGGTGAGGACTGCAATCTTCTTGTCTGGTTGTATACGTCTGTAAACATGATGTGTAAGTGAGCATTGTATAAACGCGCGGGGGGGTGTGAGTGCTATTGTGGCACCTGCACGCAACGCAATCCGTAGCGCGTGTTTGTGTAGCTTTGATAAGCGGCTTCATAAAATTACCTGTGGAACGGCGCGAGCAAGTGAAACGACGAAACGATGCGAGCGGGTGGGTTATATTTATATTTTTTTAAATATATTTGTCCGTAGAATGCGGCTCCTAGCAGCTCGCGTTTGACGTTTAACAAGTGTTCTTTTAAGGGGCATTGTTCAAAGGCATGCGTGTATCTATGTGTGTGTGTGAGTCTGTGTGCGGCGCGTTAGTTCAGCAGCTGCGCTACGAACCCGGCTTTGACACGAGTTCGACTCTCGCTCACGGCCACCAACGCACCCGATTGTCTGAAGCGGTCATGGGGCCTCCCCCAGGTCGACACCGGCTGGTGCTCGGTGTGTAAACATCGCCAACGGGGGAGACAAAGGCGGCCGGGCGTGGTGTTGACCCCCCCCCCACCCCGCTCGTGTGCCGTGCCGGCCTTCATAGGTGCTACTCGCTAACAGCACTTGCCCCAACAGTCTGTTACAGGCCATACGGGGGATCTTTGTCTACATATGCGTATGTGCGTACGTGTGTTTGTATGTTTTAATATGTTTGTTTATATAGACACACACATATATACATTGTGGATAGTGGTAGCGTACAGCGGTTAGCGCGCTGCGCTACAATAACGAATCTGGCGACCCATTTTCGATTCCCGCTCACGGCCACCAACACACCCAGTGGCGATGATCTAGGCCGGTCCTGGGCCTCCCCCTAGGTCGACTCAGACTGAAATGAGTACCTGGTGCGGCGCGTAAACATCAGCACTGGGGAGACAAAGGCGGCCGGGCGCGGTGATGGCCATGCACCCTTTTCGTCTGCCGTATTGGCCCCTTACGTGCTCGCTGACAGCACTTGCCCCAACATTCTGTTCAAGGTTATATGGGGCAATCGTTGTCCTTTTGTCTTTGTATGTATCCGTGTGTTTGTATT
Organism: Lethenteron reissneri; assembly: GCF_015708825.2. NCBI lineage: Eukaryota > Metazoa > Chordata > Hyperoartia > Petromyzontiformes > Petromyzontidae > Lethenteron > Lethenteron reissneri. The sequence continues at coordinate 9,842,463 of NC_083814.1, read as the reverse complement.
TGTGTATCTGCATCTATGTGTATGTATCTGTCTTATGTACATGAATCTGTATGCACGTGTGCGTGCGTGTCTCGATGTATGTGTGTATGTCAAACGTGCAGTGCTTCGCGCACGGTGCTACGATCCCGGCGACCCGAGTTCGATTCCCGACAACAGCTAACATCATTGGCGAGTGATATCAGGACGCGTCCTGGCCCTCCCCTAGGTCAACTCGGCGTAAAATGAGACTCGAAGGGCGTTGTGCAAACTCTTAACACATTGGGGGGGGGGGGGCGGAAGACAAAGGCGACCGGGCGTGGTACTTACTACACACAACCCTGTCGGGTATCGTGTCGGCCCTTAATAGGTGCTCGCTGATAACGACGCTTACCCTGCCATATCAACATTATGTCACGGGGGGGGGGGGGTCTTTGTCTGTTGGTGCGTGATCGCGCGCGCGCATGTGTGTGTGTGTATAGATATACTTAGCCGCGTTTGTCGGTGAAGTTTAGCCACTAAATAGTAACTCTCACGCGTTATATATGCGGCGCCAGATCGTTGCCATTACCATACCGAACGTTGCTAGCAAATGGAAAACAGGTTGTACAATTTGTGTGTGTACGTATGTGCGTGTGTGTGTGCGTGCGCGCGCGCGCGCGCGCACGCACTTGCGCGTGCGTTTTGTGCTGTGATCGTAATGACTTTAGTCTGGCAGGCTTGCTATGGGTGGCTGGTAGAGTATTAGTGCTGTTCATTACTGGTAGCTAGAAGCACCACCACCACCCCCCTCCCCCGTTTTTTTTCTTTTTTTAAATAGCAGAACTCAGAACTCGGTCTTGCATTCAATTTCACTCATAGAAACTCTCACACTGGTATGTCATTAGCCTCAGATACGATCCCTCCAGAATCGGCACGCGTGTCTAGCAGCCGGTGCATTGGCCCATGGCACTGCATGAGCAGTAGCGTTGGGCGGTGCGGCTACCACCCACCTGAGTTGAATTCCCCGCCGATGCGTAGGTCAGTCTCGAGTGATATTGTTGTTACGAACCGGTGGGCAATTCGATTTACCAATCCGCACTGACCGGCGTGGTGAAGTATGGCAAAACTACACCCATCACCCGGCCACTCCGATTGTGGACACGGCGTGGGGAGACTTTATTAAGCAGTGGACTTCTAAATGGAATATAAACTATTAGACCGGTAATAGCCGCACGAGTGCTGTGTTTATTATGGAACAGACAACATTTATCAGTGGTGGAAGCTGCAGGTCATGTAATAGTGTGGTCGCATAAACTGTACATATTTTGAGTATAATCTTCGCAGGATCTGAACAATTTTTTACATGTACCCTATTAAAGACAAAGATCCCCCGTATAGCGTTAACATACTTTTTGGGGCAAGTGCTGTTAGCGAGTGGCACCGTTGATTTCCGCCACAGGTACACGACACACACTAACTAGTCCCACGCAAAGAAGGCGATCATTATCATCAAATCCACAACTTTTTTTTAATGAACAAATTTCAACCTCGCGCAAAGCACATCATCTCGGTTATAGATTGCGTTTGAGTCCGATGTGAATTATCCCGACATTAATTCGCGTCGACAATAGGCTCGTCAGCGGCACCTTTACACATTTTTGCAGGCGGCGTTCACGCGCTCGTGTTCATACGTTGGCCGCTGCGGACACGTTCGAAGTGGTTCGTCGTTATGCGATAGCAATCTTCAATGTATCTCGCGATCTTGAGCGGGCGTGCTAGCACAATACAAACAACAACAACCACCACCATCACCACCATCGGCCAAGAAGGTCTTCTGCGGACAAATGTTGATTGTTATTAGTTTGTGTTGACTATGCGTGGAGAGATGTGTTGCCTTTTTAGAAATAAAAATGATATAAAATAAGATTTATTTAAAATACAAAAATCCATTATTCCAAAAATGTGCACGATATTCGCCAGCCTTTCGTTGTTGTAGTAAAGGAACACGCAGTGGAATAAAATAGCAATGGTAGCAGTCGTAGCAGTCGTAGCAATAGTAGTAGTAGTAAACTCTAAACAAGGAAATAAATACGCCAACCATATTTTCCGCACCGTCAAAGTCTCACACCGCACTGTAGCAGCAGTAGCAGCAGCAGCAGTAGCAGCAGCAGTAACAGCAGTAGTAGCAGCAGTAGTAGCATTAGCAGCAGCAGCAGTGACAGCAGCAGTGACAGCAGCAGCAGTAGTAGCAGCAGTAGTAACATCAGTAGTAGTAGTAGCAGCAATAACAGCAGTAACAGTAGCAGCAGCAGTTGTAGCAGCAGTAGGAGCAGCAGTAGTAGCAGCAGCAGCAGTCTTAGCAGCAGTAACAGTAGTAGTAGCAGCAGTAGCAGTAACATCAGCAGCAGTAACAGCAGTAGTAACAGCAGTAGAAACAGCAGCAGCAGTCGTAGCAGCAGTAGGAGCAGCAGTAGCAGTAACAGCAGCAGTAGCAGTAACAGCAGCAGTAACAGCAGTAGTAACAGCAGCAGCAGTAGTAGCAGCAGTAGGAGCAGCAGTAGTAGTAGCAGTAGCAGCAGTAGCAGCAGCAGTAGGAGCAGTAGTAGTAGTAGCAGCAGTAACAGCAGTAGCAGCAGCAGCAGTCGTAGCAGCAGTAACAGTAGCAGCAGCAGTAGCAGTAACAGCAGCAGTAGTAGTAGCAGTAGTATCAGCAGCAGTAGTAGCGGCAGTAGGAGCAGCAGTAACAGCAGCAGCAGCTCGAATGCAACCTCATGAACTGGTTGCGTTAGCCAAGCGCAAACATCATCTCTGCTGCGTGCAACTCCAAGCAATGAAATTGCAGTCCTGAGTTGCCTGCGTGCGGTGATGACGATGATGATGGTGCCGATGTTCGTGAGAGTGAGTGAGTGTGTGGTTGCCGCCTTGCGCTTACAGAACCGCTCGTTAACCCCGCTACGGTTCATATATTTCATATGTGTGTATGTCATTGGCGAGTGGTATTTGAACCGATACTGGCACTACCATCTCGTCACTAGCCCCCCTCCACCACTTCACCAGCACCGCTCTAAACCAGCGTGGTCAAATATAGCCAAACTACAGGCGACCCTAACGACGACTGCGTGGAAGGATGTCTTCACCCAGCAGTGGAACGACAAAGCGGTGTCAACTATTGCAGATTTCGTCCCGACGAGCGGTTGCGACTTTGAACGTAATCGTTCGCGCAAGAAAGAGACAATTTTTTTCTCCTTTCGTTTCTTCATCTTCTTGTTCTTCAATCTTCGGGGCGCTCTTGGAGCAACGAGTTTGCCACCAACGACCACCGCCGGCGAGAGAGCCGAGGAAGGGCGAGAGGGAGTGTCACGAACGCCGTTTGCTGCCCCCAGCCGCGCGCTTTATTCCAAGTGCATTAAGCCTCATTATCGGGCGCGTCGCCCTATAGAAAGAACCAGAAGCGGGGTGGAAACTCGATATTGCAATTAGGAATACAGTACAGAGGGGGTAGGGGAGGGCGGGGGGGGAGGTGGCGGTGGTTGTGGTGGTCGTGGTTTGCAATGTTATTTCAACCCGACTGCCGTTTGCTTTCTATCGCCGCTACGGACGCAACCGCCCAGCCAAACATCGCCAAGCGCCCTCCCCCCCCTTCCTCCCCATCCGCTGCGCCACACACCTCTTCACGGTTCGACCTAATCATTGCCACCGCGACAAGTCCTCCCCCTTTCATGGATCAAATGACACAATAGCGACGGCGGGAGGGGGGGGGTCTCAACACCCCCCCACACACACACGTACGGACAAATCACGTGGAATGCGCACGATGTCGGAAGATAAGCTGATTTTTAAACGTGGTTAGTACTTGGTCCAGGAATACAGCCGATCGAGGCTTGGAACGTCAGGCAGTCTTACGACGATGGCAGTGAGGCCACGTGTTCTTGAATCCATCTGTGCGGAGCCCTTCAGCGTCACCTCATTCGTCAGGGTGGGTGGGGGGGGGTTGTGTCCGGGCACCCCCCCCCCAGATTTCCTCCCACACGAGGCCGAGCTCTTATCGATGGCAGTGGCCGACAGAGAGTATTGAGACTCGGCGAGGTATTCCTGGCTAAATAAAGGGCATCACTTGTATTGTTGTTGTTATTATTATGAGAGGGTCAGTGAACGTGTCTCAAGAGTATGAAGGGAGCGTCAGGGTTCCATGTGAGGCTGGGTGACCCCTCGATTCCTAGTCTCGTCTCACGCCCTACATTTATTCACTTATCATTCACACTCACACACTGCTTCCTCGCCTTTTAACACACACACATATACATGTCGATACATATGTACGCACGTCAATACACATGGATATTTAAGTATCCGTGCGTGTGTGTAGAGCATGCGTTTTCAAAACGATGTCCGCACTTTGGCTCAAAATACAGGACGGCCAACTCTGACCCACGGCGTGAACTCTCCGATCACGAACGCGAATTTCACGCCGTGGGGCGCACGAGGAAGACATTCGTGACAGCTCAGGCACATCACGTACACAACAACATGACCATCAATAATCACGATCGCGATGCTGATGATTGCCTTTTTTGTGTTACCCCCAGGAGATGCCTCGCTAATTCTCAAGGCACTCTTACCGGAGCGTCCTGCCGCATTGGGATATTTGGTCGATTCCACTCGCAGGGGTGTTCTTTTTTGGTTGATTTCGTGTGGCAGGAAAATTCAGGGCACCGGCACGAAAGCCAACTATCGCTCATGAGTGAGGGGAGTAGCACTCACCAGCTTCAATAATCACCCGTTGCTGAACTATCATCTCCTAGCCACTGGGCAGTGTGTAAGCGTGCATTACCTGCCGTGGCATGTGTGCCTACAATATAACGCGTTTGTATTGTCGCGTGCTTTTTAAAAATTAGTTTTGCGTGGTTAGTTCACCACGGGGTATGGTTCGCGAGTCTAGTGACCGTAGCAGGGTGCTTGAAAGAGTATTTGCTGGTAGAAGCGATAGCCTTGCTCTGGCACTCGCTTCTGCGTGGATGTACCTACCCGATTTTCCGGATTATAGGACGCACTTTTCCTGCCCCGTTGATTTTAAAAGCAAAACTTGAGCGTGCGTCTTAAGATCCGGTGGGCGTTCGGCTGCGCTTGCGTTTGTGCGCGCTTTAGATGTATGTGGGGAGCGGTGTTGCGGTGGTTAGCGCGCTGCTCTTTGAACCCAGCGACACGAGTTTTGATTCAGGCTCACGGCCAACGCCAGCAACGAACATCTGAATCAGTCCTGGGCCTCTGCGAGGTCGACTTGTCCTCAAATGAGTACCTGATGCGGTGTGTAATCATTAGCCACTCGGGAGACAAAGGCGGACGGGCGTGGTGCTGGCCACCCACCCCCTCGTGTGCCGTGCCGGCTTTCATAGGTGCTCGCTAACAACACCTGCCCCTACAGTCGCTTACGGCTCTACGGGGGATCTTATAATTATTTATTGACACCGGGAACACGTTTAAGGTGCTTCTTACTTTCCGGAGCGTCTTATAATCCAGAGACTACGGCAACCCTAACGTATTATATTGTTTAATAAATGTTCTTTCTACGTGACTTTACCGAAAGAAACAAAGAGTAACCCTAGCCCGTCAAGACTAAAACCGTGCACCTCTTTAACCCCGGTTAAGTTCGTGGGGACATTACCGGTGGGCTATTATTAATGTAAAACATCACTTTAATGCGTTTTTATCGAGCACACCAATTCCATATCCTCGTCTGAACGTTACGCCCGAGTTGCAGGCGCTTGTTCTGCACGTTACATTTCAGCTTACGGCTCATTGTTAACGTACATAGAGGAGCGCTACGCGAGATTGCTGAACGCTAACCCTTATCAATAGACCGCAGTTTTCACGTCCCTATCGCGGGATATAATAGCCGTATCTCGAAGTCGAACCGTGAACTCGATGTAAACGGCCTATCGTCCGGTGCGCGAGTCAATGCGTTACCCGCCGGAGTTATGTCCCTATCGCCAATGAATATATCATTGTTGATATACGCAATCACACGTCCAACAATTGTAACAAGAGTGGGCGATGCGTAGTCGTTTGCCATTCCACCGTTTGACGAAAGGGGTTTCCCCCTTCACGCCACGGGGAGTGTGCTGACCATACTTCATCGCGTTGGTCAGTGCGGGTTTGTAACAACACCAACAACAAACAAACAAAGGGGGTTGGGCACCCCGGGGATCTGCTCACCGACTGATGTTCACCGTGACAGAGAGATTCCAGCAACTCGGATTGACACGCTTGACAGTAGTGCGCTAACCGCAGCGCCACCACTCATGTCCCCCCCCCCCCCCCCCACCGGTAAATTACGATAATCGTAATCGTACATTGTTGTTGACGGAAGCCGCGCGCGTTCGGTGAAGTCTGTCGGTGAAAAAGTGACGTGGATTATTTTTCATACGCAATAATAATAATAAAAAAACGTCAAAATTTCATTTTATTTGCGAAGTAAGCGCGAGAATTAACGATGTCACTATTTAATAACACTGTCGCTCGGAGATTTAGTTGTCGATAATCGAACACTGTCGCTCGGATGTAATAGTAAAAAAAAAAAGAAATGGACAAAATTGCTCGTATAAAACAACCTTTAGGTAAACACCTTGTTAAACGCAGTGAATTCAGATCGCTGCGGTCATAGGGACAGAGACTTCACGCACGCGACCACAGTGGCAAGACACCCGGCAAGATGGACATTCAAAGTGCACCACGCGTGGTGGCTGTTTGATGGTGATGGTGGTGATGGCTGTCGTGGTTATTGTCACGGTGTTGGGAGCGGTAGTGTAGTGGTTAGTGCGGTGGACGCTACGAACCAGGCGAACACTAGTTCGATTCCCGCTCGAGGCCAACACCGGTGACGATTATCTGAACCGGTCATGGCTCTCCCATAGGTCGACTCAGCCGTAAATTAGTATCTGGGGAGACAAAGGCGGCCGGGCGTGGTGTTGTTCACCCACCCACTCGTGTGCCGTGTCGGCCTTTCTTCATGGGTGCTCGCTAACAGCACTTGCCCCAACAGTTTGTGAGAGGCTACATGGGGGACCTTTGTCTGTGTGCTGTTGCTGCTACTCGCTACTAACAGCACTTGCCCCAGCAGTCTGCTCAAGCTACACGGGGGATCTTTGTCTTTGATGGTCGTGGTGGTAGTGGGTGGAGAGTGGAGTGGAGTTGGGGCTGGTTTGTAGGGTGGTGGTGGGGGGGCGAGACTTCTGCGTTCGCCGGATTGGTGGCGTTTAGAAGTAATTAATGGCCTAATTAGCCGCAAATTGACGTTCCGATAATGCGTATTCAATACCTAATTAGCCTGCATCAATGAGCACTGTCGCCTAAATCAATAGCGCGGAAGCCTTAAACAATGCGCGCCGTTATTTAAATGCGGCGGCGACGGCTGCTGCTGCTGCTGCTGCGGCTGCTGCTGCTGCTGCGGCTGCTGCTGCTGCTGCGGCTGCTGCTGCTGATGCTGCGGCTGCTGCTGCTGCTGCGGCTGCTGCTGCGGCTGCTGCTGCTGCTGCGGCTGCTGCTGCTGCTGCTGGGAGAGAAATGTTCGCGGTGGTCGCTTTCACCTCCTCCACGTCGATGTTTGCGAATTCTGCAAATTTGCGAGCGTCGCTAATTTTTTTTGTTTGCGCAAAAAATCTTCTTTGCACAATCCACACCCACGCCCCGCCTCCCACCCCTCAACGCCCTCCCCTCCCCCCGTCGTGTTAATTGTCTGGTATATTGTGGACTAAAATGTAATTCGACGCGGAGTCGTCATTAGCAGTCAGCCGTGGTTTGTCCACTGGCGGATGAAGGCCTCCTCAACGCGCCGTTTGGCCATCGCTGAGGTTGTCCAGTGAGACGCGACTGCCACTAACTCGTCTCATCGTGCTAACAGCACCTCCGATTTGCACGGTCGGCCTACTAGGTACGGTGCGAATGAAGTTCAACACATATACATTCATGCGAGCCTAATGGTAGTTCTGCTGGAAGGTCTTAGTCGACTGAAATGTCGCACACGTATCAATCTCGATGGGTGTAAATTGTAACGATAAATGGTTGTAAATACGACACTTTACACACGCACACACGCATTAGTGTTGAATCAGTGCGTTCAACTAGATGAATGCAAATACCGCATACATTCTGTTCGGAATTGGCCCTCTCGAATGAAAAGAATAAATAGAAGACTTGGAGATCGTGATTGCTTTCACCACGCGGGCAGTGTCGTCCTCTATGCAAGCCCTGCATTGCTCTGTCTCGTGATAAAACGCTTAAAATAGCTTTACCTCCCGGTTGAGTTTGACGCTGAAGCCGAAAGAAAGTGCGCCTTGAACACGTCTCCCGTACGCACGGTGTGTGCACGTGTGTGTGTCTTTGCACTTGCCACAAAGTCTGTTCAGGCTATACCGGGGGTCTTTGTCTTTAGTGCTGCCCCCCCCCATGTGCCTTCACAGGCGCTCCTCGCTAACAGAACGTGCTCCGACAATCTTTTGAAGGCTATACGGGGGATCTTTGTGTCTGCACGTGTCTGCATGTGTGTCGTGTCAAGTAGTCGTTTAATGGTTAGAGCGATGCACTATGATTTTAAATCCAGCGCACGAACCAATAACGGGGGCTCGAATATTTGAACCGGTCCTGGGCACCCTCTAGGTCTACTCAGCCTTAAACAAACACCTCGTGGGGTGTGTGTGAACATCAGCATTGGGGAGATAAAGGTGGCCGTGCAGGGAGCTGCCTGCCGACCCTTCGTGTGCCGTTCCGGCCTTCATAGGTGTGACGCGCTAACAACACTTGCCCCAACAAACTGTTCAAGGCTATGCAGGGTGATCTTTGTCTTTGCATGAGTACATTTGCGTGAGTCACACGCAGTTTGCTACCTGTGTCCCATACCCTTTGCGTGGATGATGGTTGGAAATTACAAAACAGCCTTGCGGGTAGTATGAATAACACAAACAATGTACAGAGCTTTGTCAATCTACGGCATATTACGTCGGCCGTGCGGGGAAGGAGTGGGGGGTGTGTTTGTTTGACCATACTTCACCACGCCGGTCAGTGCGGGTAAGTGAAGCGGAAGGGCACCACGATCGATCGGTTCAGACATCACTCGCCACTGACGTTAGCCGTCGCCGGGGTTTCGAACCGAGGTGGGCGAGGGAACGTGGCGGACGAGCGCAAAGCCGCACACTCCGAGTAGCCAGCTCTGCCCCAGAATGCGTTGCGACGCGGCGCGTTAACGATGGACTCTGTACCCCGCGCGTGAACATCGACTCCTTTGTGCGTAATAGAGTTTAAAAATGCACGCTCCCAGTGGCGTTATTGACCGGGCCCACTGGTGGGACGCGTGCAAGCCCCATTCTGCCTCTCGCCAGCTCAGCCCAGAGTCTTCCTCTCCCCCCCTGCCCCAACCTCACTCCTCTTCCCCCCCCCCCACTTTTCCCCTCCGCCCCCCAAAGAACTCTTCAACCTCAACCAACACAAAGCCCACCCTCTTAATTAGCGGCGGTACACCCCTACCCGCCAGCCCCCCGCCCCTCCGCCCCCCTCCACGCCTCCCTCCCTCCCACCTCCACTCTCCCAGCAGCAGCAGCAGCAACTTCTGCCGTCCCCAATCTCTTCTGTGAGCCCTCCTCCCTCCCCCCGTGAGCGTCTCAATCTCTCGCTATCCACCCTCTCCCCCCCCCCCCCTCGTGTCTCCTGTGTCGCGTAGGCGACGTCTCGACGCGTGCGACAATCGGTCTCCCAAGTGTGTTGCTGCTGCCGGTCGCTGCTTTGGCCGGGTGTGCCCCCCCTTCCCCCCCACATCCCATCCGCCCCCCAACGCGACATTGCAATGGGGAGATCTGACGAGGTTGGGGGGGGGGGCCGCATTGGACACCAGATCTTGGGAGTGCTGGAGCTGAGCATTGGATGAGTGACTCACGAAGCTCACCGGGTGGTGTTGGCTTGGGCTGTGAGGGTGGCCAGCAGGTGGCGCCACAGCCGTGGATTGTTAAATCCAACCGTGCGGAAGCGAGGCAACATTACCCCATACTCGTAATGCGAAACTCAAAACTCTCATCCGTTAACGCAATGGGCCAACCATCCTGCGTGTAGCAGGACCCCTCTTGTCAAAGAGCATTGAGACTCAGTAAGACTTTCCTCGTTGTTATTATAATTATATTAATCCGTCTGTATGCATTGATTGATATAATACTAATTAGACACCGTGCGTGATGCCTTGATTGGAACCTTGCACGAAGGCAACTTCTCAACGTAACGTGTGCACCATGCGTTTCGCACCTCCGACTAGCACGGTTGGCTGCGTACGGTGCGAAGGAAGTTCAACGTGCAGTGCGATACATGCACGGGTTTGTTCATCGCTAGTCCGTGTACGGGGTGGATGGAGGGCGGAGCGGGCGCTGAGATGTTCAAAGGCGGCGTGGGTCTTCGCAGACTCGTGCGTGTTTAAAGAAAAATCACACACACAGAGATACACAGCACACCCCCCTCCACACTTTGTTAAAATCCACTGCTGAATGTCAGACCTGCCGTACCGTACCCGCACCTTCGTTATCACGACGGGCGCTGTTTGTCCATACTTCACCACGTCGGTCAATGGTGGGGGGGGGGAGGGGGCAGGTGTGGTGGGGTGTGGTGGTGGTGGGTGCGGAAGAAGCGGTAAAGATATTCGCAACCGCTGTTTTTATTTTCTAACCGATGGTTGCCCGTGCCCGGGTATGGAACGACGAGGGGGATAGCCCCGGGTATCAAAGCGTGGGCTGCCCTAATCGCCCCAACCCCGAAGAGCACCGCCGATGCGGTAAGCACGGCGCACACAACTCGGCGATGGACATCTGTTCACTTAAATTTCGATTTAAAGCTTTCGTGACTGCAGGGATTCATTTTCTTGGTTGTTTCGGTAAAGTCACGTAGAAGGGAAGTTATAAAGTAATAAAAATAAAACATAATAAAATCAAATAATTTTCACGACGTTTCGACTACAACGCAAGCAGCCGTCTTCAGGTGAAGAATGAGACACTGCCAAGCTAGGAGCTTATATATAAGCTGAGTTGGAGGTGGAAGAAGAAGAGAGCCTTAATATGCACATTATTTTGTTAAGTCTCTCTTCTTCTTCCACCTCCAACCCAGCTTATATATAAGCTCCTAGCTTGGCAGTGTCTCATTCTTCACCTGAAGACGGCTGCTTGCGTTGTAGCCGAAACGTCGTGAGAATTATTTGATTTTATTATGTTTTATTTTTATTATTTATCTGTTCACTTGTGCTGTGATGCACGGCACGCTTGAGACTTGGGCGAGGCTCTGCTTGTCGGAGAAACGTCGCACTTCGGATTGTTAAACGTCGTGGCCGTTTGCTCGCCGACACACGAGCGGTGGTGCTGTACTCGTGACGAATTGACCGCGTTCTGGTTAACGGCACAAAGCCGTGCTCAGTGGATGTGTCGGGTGGTGGCGGGTTTAACGACACACATTTATATGCACGCGATCTAACCCAACACAAAAAAACCTGTTTGTAGTAACTATTCGTAGTAACTTTACCTGAACCTGATTTACGTTCATATCGCTCTCGAATAATAAACGTGTCTTCCCTATTAGCGGTAAAACCTTGTCTTTTGTTGTTGTTGTTATTATATTTATCCACATTGCCCACGATATTGGAGTCGCGTTGACGCGCTATTTTGTGCACTGCGTCACGAACACGGCGGCCCTGAGTTCGATTCCCGTCCACGGCTAACAACCGTGGCGAGCGATATCTGGAACCGGTCCTGTGGTGGTCAACTCACCATAACCAATGTGGTGAAGTATGGCCAAACAGGCTCCCCCCACTCCGCTTACCCTCCGCGATCGACACAGCTTATGACGACCTTCACCCAGCGGTGTGTTGCCAAGTCCGTACATTACTATCGTTTCATGTTATCACAAGGTCATTACGTCTCGTTATTGAAATTGTTGGTAAACATCTCGGCTATCATGCGAACGCACGGACGATTATCATGTATTCGTAGAGCAACTTAAATATACTGTTGTATAGAGCTACATCTCAACTCCCCTGTTGATAACAACAGCATTAAATTTCGATTTAAAGCTTTCGTGACTGCAGGGATTCATCTTCTTGGTTCTTTCGGTAAAGTTACGTAGAAGGGAAATAATAAAATAATAAAAATAAAACATAATAAAATAATTCTCACGACGTTTCGGCTGCAACGCAAGCAGCCGTCCTCAGGTGAAGACAGCGTCTCGCCGACAGACACACCACAGCGTCTCCCCCACAGACCTGGTCTTCACCTGAGGACGGCTGCTTGCGTTGTGGCCGAAACGTCGTGAGAATTATTTTATTATGTTTTATCTTTATTATTGTATTATTTCCCTTCTACGTGACTTTAACAACAGCATTGTTGGCTTGTGCGGGTATCGAACCGGTGCGATCCATCTCAGCGGCAAGCGCGCACAACTGAACTGAATCGTAACAGAGCTGATGGGTGAGCGTTGAGCCTGTGCGGGAGATTCGTTTTCGCGGCGATCATTGCTATTAATCTCCTCCTGCCGATTCAGAACCGCTCCGTCGCTATGGCACTACTGAAATCTTGGCCCGGTGATGCCTCTGTGGACGTGGCCTGGGGCACGCGGGTGGTGCAGTGTGCACGGCGACAGCGTGGGGGGTGTCGAGAAGGTGCCATCACCCTGGGCTTGCCAGGGAGAAGGCGGCAGAGGGAAAATAAAAAAATAACCCGTAAAAACAAAGTTTTTCACTATAAATCCTTTATATGCGTGGCGGCTAGTGTCCTCTCGTCCTCTGGCTTGAGATGGCTGCCACCTATGGGTCAGATGATTGCTTACCATCATTAAGCAATTGGTAATTAATATAAATTTTTTGTCCCTAAAAAGTGTACAATTTTGGAAAAAAAAATTCACGAAAATTAATTGTCACGCACAACGAGTCAGCTCGATTGGATCACGGGAAGTGGGTAAAAAAACGACCGGAAGATTTGCACGGTCGTAAGCGCGCAAGCAAGCAAGCAAGTGAACTTAATATAAATGATTTAAAAAGTCGACTCCACCCAGTTCCATCTTGTACGTGATGAGAGTTGTCCGTAGTCACCCTCGCGCCGCAACGCGTGGGTTTTCTCCGGGACGTGGCAGTTCCCCTCCCACATGCAAACGTGCCCATTGATTGGCCGCTAACAGCCTTGGCGCGTCGAGGACGCCAGATCTCGGGCAACTCGTTGGCAACCGGCTCACCGCGTGGCTCGCAAGCTCGCCTGGGATTCCTCCTCGCGTACCCCCCTGAGTCGTTCCGTCTCCTTTGAGTGCGAGCTAAATTAATTATGTGCGGCGGCGGAGACTTGAAATTTGACATTATTTTGAGCATTGTGTACTTCTGTTGTGACTGAAGAACTGTGTAGTGGAGGTAGCGGGGGTGGGGGGCGTGCATTGGCTGTGGTCACAAAAGGGCCGTGGGTCTCTAGCCGGGTTTTGAAAGTTGAGGGGCTGCTGATTAGGGCAGACATGACGTGAGAGCTTTTGCGAGAAACGACACGAATCAAACTCGCGCTGAAATAATTATGGAAAGTTGGTCGGAGGGGTGTCGCTGCGGTTTAGCGCACTGTGCTTAATCTATAAACACGCCCATCTGAGTTAGATTGCAGGCCACGGCGAGTGATAATCTGAACCGGCATTGGGCCTCTCCCGTCGCCGACCCACACTGACCAACGTGATCAAGTGCGGTCAAACAAATTCCCATGACGAGTCTTCGTCCCGTCGTGAGTCGATGAAGGCCTGGCTGTGCACAACGAACACAATAGTTGCGTGCGATTTTTCCTACTGGGAAATAACTCTACCGCCGGCTTTTTGTCAGCTCTATCGTCATACTCCATCTATGGGAACGCAGCTTGTCGAAATTCTGGGTTCGTATTTGAATGCGGCGCACTTTGAGTGGGATACAGATGTACGCTCGCGTCTGTTTAGGTTTCAAAAGCGATTACCGTATTCTACAGATTATAAGACGCTCCGGAAAAGAAGACGCACCCCAAACTTGTGCCCGGTGCATCTGAAGTGATACAGATCGAGTCCCAAGCCACCAACACACACACACCTGTCGGATTATAAGACGCACCACCAACTTTTGTTCAAAAATACAGAGAGGAAAAACAGCATTATTGTCGGGGAGAATACGGTAATTGTTTGGGACTTGGATATCAACATTTGATTCCAGAAATCGTTTTAAATCTTTACAGGAGAAAACGTCGCTCTTGTTTTACGAACACGTGGATGTACTTATTGATGCGAATCTGCTAATGAAGTTAAGCAGGACATTTGAACGTTCGACGCTTGTATGTTGCTTGGGGAGTGCTGCGCATATATTCTGGCTTCCACGCGTTTTTAAAATGACTCGATAGGGAAAGGGCCAAACATCCTAAGGCAGAACCCTCTCGAGAAATGAGTCTTGAGACTCACCGAGGCTGTGATGGGTTCATAAAGGGGGCTGTTGTTACGTTTCGGGTCGATGTTATCTGCAAGGGTACAGCATGCAACATACTTGGCCATCAACATCATCACGACTTAATTAAGGTTTGATATGCGGCATAGTTTAACGCAATGGGCAATGCAGCAACATCCATTGTTGTACCGTACTTTTATGCTGCCGCGTCTGTCACCCACCACCTTGAACCACCGGCACTCACCAGCGTAATGATACATGGTTACATTACAGTCAGCATTATTGTAATGAATTCAAAACAATATACATATGATTTGTATCATCTACTCGCAAAGTTCATCATAGTTGCCACTGTGATCGTCCGAAGGATATTATTAGTAAGCGATGCTTATCCGATCAGCAGACTAACTATGCATCATTCTTAACAAATACCACACCGCACACCACTTACAGCCATGGACGGGTATTTAGGTGACGCACGCGTGTTCTCGAACCCGTTACGATGCACCTCTCGACATTTTCCGAGTCGTAGGGGTCCCTGGGTAGGCAGCACCTGACTCTAAAGTCGCTACAGCCATAGAGAAAGATGTTTACCGGACGTGGTGTATCGGGGTGCGGAAACACACGCGCAGAAAATGTATATTTTTTAAATATTCGGGTCGCCGTTCAAGACGAGAATGTGGCACGTAACTTCCGTGCAAGTAAGTGGTCTTAACGCAGCCGTAGAAGTGAAGGGCATAGTGGACGCGGGCACGCCGCGGTCAAGACGACGTGTTAGAGAGCCGACTGCAATGAATACCAGAGCTCACAAACACCGCCGTTCGCAGCGCGGGCACGTTCGGCACCGCGCCGCGTGTCATTTAAGATTTTTAAGGGACCGGCCTCATCGACAGGGGCTCTCCGGCGCTTGGAGTAAGCGCGCTCACCGCGCGTGCGTTGAGAGCGTTAACGCGATGACGTTTCCAATCGGTAGCATCTGCATCTCAAGTCGCCGTGGAGGGGAGGGGGGACCGGTACAGCAATGATCATAATAATCATAGTACATTACACATCCCGTTTTCGTTTCTCCGCTGGGTGACGATCGCCCCGGGAGGGGGTGTGGATGATGTGACCATACTTCCCCAACGCTGTGTCAGAACGGGATGGTCAGGGGGTGGGGGGGGGGGCAGGCGGGCGGACCGGTGCTGGTGATCAGGAAGCGGTTCAAGATATCGACATCCGTTGGCCTGGAGTCGAACTCGAGTCTTCCAGAGACGCGTAATTTTAAAGATGAAATTGGAGACACCGCGCGGGTGTACGGCAATTCATTAATTGACACTTGTATTAACATCTGGAAGTCACGTATCCATGTGTTGTTATGGCATCAAATTAAGATCTGTGTTTGTGTGTGTATAGGTTTTCATAGCGGATCAATTGAATAAGTGCTCTTCAACACCATGTTTAGTAAACATCGGGCGCGTGCAGGTTGTAACACAAACGACGTTATTCGCATTTGACCCCGATAACGATTGGGTAAATGCGCAAATACCGACGGTAATAATGCGGCGTGGAGTTTAGTTTTTCTTCTTCTATTGATCATTCTCAATCAGCTGCTGGTTTTAACTCGCCCCTAATGTTATCCGTGGCCGGGAGCCTAACTCAGGATTGCAGGTCCATGCTCGCAGCTTATTGCGCTAACCACTGCGCCAGCGTTGCAACCCCATGCACAGGTGATTGACAGGCGAATAATGGGATGGGATGCAATTTTATTTTCATCGCCGCAAAACCACGGCGGCTGTGTTACAGGGGGAGGGCTGCCTGAACGAGCCGGGGTGAGAGGGACATTTACGTCAATCCTACTACTCCTGTCATACACAGCCTCTCTCCTATCACTATACCAATGGTTTATCGATGACAGAAAATAGGCTTTGGAGACATTGCATGCTTAGAATTAACACCACTGAGATACGCAAAGCGGAACACACGGATTGGGGTAATGGCAATGAGTCTAAATGTTGTGTGGGCTTAGACAGAACTAAAACTAAACAATGTTTTATTTATTTTAACAGGTAAGGTCCACTGAGCTACGTAACTTTATTTCAGAAGCGACCTGGCCACAATTGATAGCTCTACGAAGTGGTTTATCACGAGGAAATGTATAGCAGCCAAATACTCAAAACGCATGTTGATTAGAAATGTGGAGGGAGAAACCCGTAGGACCCGGAGAAAAATCCACGCGACCACGTGGAGAGAGACACGCAAACTCCAAATATACATCAGGCGTCAGGGTCGGGTTCGAACCAACGACCTCTTGTATACCAGGCGAGGTAGTTAACATCTCGCCACCGTGGCAGCCTGAAAGCACTTAATGTGGAAGGAAATTGGAGAACCCAGAGAAAACCCAACCGTATAACGCCCGGCTCGGTTAGGGCAGACGTGACGATTACAGCTTTTGCGAAAAATTCAACAAATCGCCCTGGCGCTAAAATAATTATGGAACATTGGTTGGAGTGGGGGTGGCACTGCGGTTAGCGCACTGCGCTTAATCTATAAACTCGACGATTCGAGAGAGATATCCGAAGCCGGCATTGGGGCCTCTCTTTTCGGCAAACCCGCACTGGCCAACGTGATGAAGTATTGGTCAAACAAACCCGTGAACACGAATGGAAGTTAGGAGGTGGGGGGAGGAGGTCACCGGGTTCATGGCGCAGTACTCTAACCTCTGCACCACCACTCCCTTCCCCCAATAGAGCACACACGAGTCGTATATTATATGGCTTCATACGCTGCTGTATATGACAGCGCGTGATTGCATTGCAAAGCCAGACATGAAAGTCAGAATACAAACAACAGTAAAGTGTAAAGTGGTCTGCTTTGTGTGAGTAAAGTTTGACCCGGTTGTTATTGGTGGTGGTGGGGGGGTGGAGAGGGTGGGGAGGGGGTAGGGAGGGGGGGTGTGACGCGTCTCATAGAAAAATATGCGTTGACATATGTCCGTAACTTTATGGCACGCTCCGTTTGTCAAACACAACCGTGCCCCCCGTGTTAATTTGACGTACCTCGCTAGACTACAGCGACACAAAGGATCATAAAAAAACATTTATAGATACGTGATGTTTCGTGTGCGTGTGTTTGTATGTCACGATACCGTTGTTAGGAGCAAATTGTTGGCGAGCTTTTCCATGAAAAGTTCTGAGTCGCGTGTAAAGTCGATTACGAGGTACGCGGCCACACAAAGGATTGCAGTCGTCGGATTATAAGACGCGCTCGTTTTTCACCGCTGTAGTTTAAAGGGACAGTTGAGGGAACGCGTCTTATAATCAGGTAGGTGCGTGTGTGTGGGGAGTGGTGGTGCAGCGGTTAGCGCTACGCTGCGCTACTAACCCGGCCACCCGGGTTCGATTCCCGCTCACGGCCAACACCGGTGACGATTACCTGAACCGGTCCTGGACCTCCCCTAGGTCGACTCAGCCTCATGTGAGTACCCGGTGCGGTGTGTAAACATTGCCACTGGGGGAGACAAAGGCGGGTCGGACGTGGTACTGGCCACCCACCCCCTCGTGTGCCGTGCCGGCCTTCATAGGTGCTCGCTCACAGCACTTGCCCCAACAGTCTGTTACAGGCTATACGGGGTATTTTTGTCTTTTGTGTGTGAGAGACCAAACTTTTTGTGGCACGTCTTATTTTCCGCAGTGTAATTTTAATTAGAAGAATACGGTATTTAGTGTTAGTCTGAGTCTACCTAGTGGTGGTCCACGTCTGGTTCAATATGCCCTTCGTAACGTGAACGTGTACCAGCGACGTCTAAAGGCAGTACAGTACTTGAAAACAAACGCAGTACAATACCCCGCATTCGGTAACCATGTAATACGGTATCTGTACAAACACAACACAGGCAAAGACATTGAATGGCATCACACAACAACGAGGTGAACACAATACGCGCGGATTTACAACGGCGATGTGAATATCCGAGAATGGATCTCGTGTTAGCGAGCGCCTATTAAGGGCGTGCGTGCGTCTTGCACGTGACACAAATAAAAAAAGCTGAAACTTGGCACAGCTGCAGTCGAACTAATCGAATGCCTTTTCTCTCGTTATTGGGCTCCTCAAATCAGGGGGCACAGGGGATCGGGGTACATTTGCATCTGAGCGTTTTGGAAGGTTACCAGCATACAATTACCGTATCCACCGGAATATAAGACGCACCCCCTGAATACGCGTACCCGATTATAAGACGCAGCCCCCCCCCCCCCCACAACCGTTTCCTTGGAAATGGAGAAATAAGTGCGTCTTATAATCCGGGAGGGACACTGTTTACTGGGCCCGTCGATAAATGACGTCACGCTATTTTGGACGATTTTTGACCCCCCCCCTCGTCACACGGCGTCACAAAAAGTCAGACCCCCCCTCAAATATGACGTCACAAAGCTCTGCCGCCCCCCCCCCAAATAAAACATGCTTGAAATCGCTTTCAACTATTGTCATTGTAGTGTGTATTTAATGTGGCGCTGTACTCTTATGTTGTAAGAGAAAACATTTATTGAAAAGTCTATTTAATTAAGTAGAACGTGTTGTCTATATTTATTCAAAGTTGCGCATTTTGACGTGACGTCACATTTTTTAAGCCCCCCCCCTAGGTGCGTGACGTCATTTATGGACGGCCCCATAGTAACATGTATTATTTGACTTCTCTTGCCTTTTCGGATGCCGTGTGACTTGACTTGCACAGCCAATCGAAATGACCGCATAGAACGCGTGCGCAAGCTGGTACGAATGCGCACCAACAATGAGCCTCGCCGAAATGTACTTCCCGATGGAATCGAGAACCCAGAGAGACAATTAAATTAATCGGGGGGGGGGGGGGGGGCAGGAACAATGAGCGATTCATTTGACGCACAAACACCGACACAATGCTAACAATGATTTAATGCCCCCCGTGGAGAATATTGGAGAGGAGGCGGGGCACCGCAATCATTTCTGTGGCTGAACAACACTGCCAGTGGCTAAACACCGACACACACCACCACCACCCCTCCCTCCGTCTCTCCAAACCCACCTATGCGGCGTGGTCACTCGCGGCCGCTACGAGGCGAGAGCTGTGCGCCAACTAGCGTTCACCGGCTGCTAGTTAGTCGCGAGACGAAGGCGCAGCTCCTGCAATGCGCACGCCTCGTGACAATGCTGGCTGCGAGGGGCACTCCCGCTGTGGATGGGGATGAGCTCTGTGGAGGGCACCCAGTAAGTGGAGCGTGCTTTTGGCCTACTCTTCCACGCTGGCGAATTCGTCTTGGATAAGATGGTGGTGGGACTTACCCATAATTTGACCCCACCGAACGTGACCTGCTAACTGTGCTGCGCTCATTAAAAATACCGCTGGATGGACAGGAGAGGGTGGGATTTTAAAAGAAGACTGCACTGTTGGTTGAACTGCCGCGCTAGGAAATTGATTTGAACTGGTGACCTCTGAATTGTAGCGTGCTCACCGGTAAGCAGCAGCAGCAGCATCCTAGTGGTCAGCTGACTGGCGTTTAATAGGATTTCGCAAACTCATGGTTTTGCTCCAGTTCACTACGGGAGGTTGCCTTGACAGGGAGGCGGAAAGTTGCTCATGGTTGACCTCAACATCTCTCCGTCCACTCACCCAGTCTCCGCGAGTGAGCTCTGCCTGCATCATTGCTTTGTCACCTTTGTTGCAAACATCTCAATTCATAGTTCACGCAGAGCGATCACGTAATTATACCCTCAAGCGCGTGGGTGGCAATTGCAAACAAAATCACGGGCAGATGTTTCAATTGCAACACCTGCGCACACACATGCACACTTGATCATATATACCATCCACATTTACATTCACGTCGTATCTATCCTGTGCAATGAATATTTTACAACCTAAAAAGCAGTTAACATACAACTACATGTTAAGTGGAACATAAATCCTCGAGGAGATAAACCGTTGCGAGGATGCCGCTACATTAAATGCCACCTAGTTACCACGTAATGCCAAACCGAGTCTCAAGGCGGTCTTTCCGGGGGCTCCTCCACCGCGTTTTTTCGTCCGAATTCCATGAACGCGCGTTTGGCATTGTTGGAGGAACCTACCCCCCGACAAAATCCTCCACCGCACACGAGCGAGTATCCATCGACATCTCCGCACACTTGCATTCAAGAATCTCACTGCTGCACCGCCATCTCGCTGACCGGCATGCACAACTCAATCGGCTCCTGCGACGAGCATTCAGCCACTAGCAAGGCCGGTGTCTCCCCTCCGCGTCCGAACCGTGCTTCTCAACCATACCACCATACCTGTCTTGATCTGAAGCTTTACCATGCCTACCTGGGAGACGGCTGGAAGACGACCCCCGCCGACCGCATGTGGCGCGGTCTGGAGTGATGATGTAACGATCCGGCTGTCATTCCGGATGATGCACGTGCGCGCACACCCATGCGGCTTGCATATGTAAGTGGTCGTTAGCGAGGGCCCCGTGCCCTGCTCTCACCCCCCCCCCCCCACAACCTCTGTGGCGGTTGGGCCCAGCGTTCGCTCACCGAAAGCTCGCCGCGGTCCCGGCAGCGGACCGATGCACTCCCCGCGTAATTTCGCGAGCAATAAATTACCGACAATCGCCTTTTACTCGCCATCGATTAGCCGTCATCGGGGCTCGGGGGCAAGCTCTGCGCGGCGGCTGCGTGCGACTGGGGAAGGGGGGGAGGGGAGGGGGGGTCTCTGAGTGGAAGCCACACACACATCCCCGAGCTTTTGCAGAAGCCCCCGCTCGCATCGGCCGGTGCCCAAGACGCCGTCGCCGGATGTCTTCTACCCCGCTCTCCGAAAAAGAGACACGATCGCTGTGCGATTGCAGCATCGGGGACGCGCGCGCGTGCGTGCGCGTGCGCGCGCGTGCGGGCCGTGGGATTGGTGGCGCAGTGGTTTGCGCTCTGCGGCTCCGAACCTGCGAATTCTGTGTTCGATTCCCGGCCCACGGCTAACGTTTGTGGAAAGTGATATCTGAACTGGTCGTGGGTCAACTCCCCCCCTCCTCCTCCTTCCTTGCTTCCTCGCCTCCTCGCCCTCCCCCCCCTTATTTACTTAACCAATCCCTCACTAATGGTGCGGCATAGTCAATAAATCCCCATGATCAGCGTCGTGATGTGGGAGAGGCCTTCATCCAGCAGTGGAGTAACAGTGTGCTGAATTTAATGATGATGCACTGCACGCTGGGATTAATTTCATAGCCAGATGCGGCTTGAGTTAGTGACCCGGGAAAATTAAATATCTCTGCACCTGGCACACCACATCCAGTATACATCTCGTTACGGCTGTGTCTAAATATTCACATCCCTGCTCCAGTCTGTCGGCGACCTGAACATTATTCTGCGACAAATGAAGCTCTGCTAGTACGCACTGTTCATTGTGACGAACGTGAGCTCTGTGGTGGGTTGACAGTGGCTCAGCGTGTTTGGCGTGAGCTCTGGTGCAAAGATTTAAATGGCCAACCCCCACCCCCTGCCCCCCCCCGCCTCTTAGTAACCCAGCATCTGGGCCCCGTGTGCAGTTGCACCGCCTGTGCGCTCGATAGCTACGCCGCTGGGATTCGAGCACCACCCAACTGAAGTGACTGCCGTGACGACACCGATGGGATCGTTGAGCGGGGGCGAGGGGGGGGGAGCGAAGCTTTCACCGAGTCGATGCTCGCGGCAGGGGTCTGGGAATGACCTTGAAGTTGGAGGCCCTGAGTGTCCTCCCGTAGGGGAGTGGTATTGAAGTGGTTTGAGGAGCAGTTGTGCGACGATATGTTCCTGGGCTGGTCCTGGGACTGACGCAGGGCGGTTACGCTGCGAGTTGATGCCATGACACAGATAGCACAGTGGGAAAGCAGGTGTGAGAAATGTCCAAGTGTTTCCCATCAGATATGCAGAATGTATACGTGTTTAAAGTGGCATTGCCACACACGGCGCAAATATAAACGTAGAATATCATAGGATACGATCAATAATGTGTGTGTTTTCCATT